>NC_050201.1:9690000-10940000 GCF_013141755.1 Anopheles stephensi
ACATTCATAAAAACGGACATTTAAGCATTCTACTAGCTAAGGTGAAATCGTTGCCGGTCTTCAGAAGGCAGGGCCAGGAATCAAATCCCACCCGGAAAGCCGGAGTTGATTGACGAGATTAGAATACATGTTTTAATATTGTGGTTAAGCATGGTTAGTTGATGATTGGTCAGGAAAATATCAGATGATGCCACCTGCCGAAAGAAATATGAAAGAAATCTTTAAAACAGGATGCATCATCTAACATGATCTTGAGAGTTCCAGAAAAACATTTTGGTTAATACCGAGCAAAATGAATTGGAACATAAGAAAAGAAATATTGATGAGTAAACGGTTCAAAGCAAGACGCCCTATTTCCCGTACATTTCGTTCAAATACTTCATAACTCACCTGCGATCTAGTGGTGGGTCAAGATATTTGGAGGCCCCGTGCGGCATGACAGTTGAGGCCCCGCTAATTGTCATATTAGAGGGAAACAACAGAATTTCCCTCCCCGAAGGGGCCCCCTGACCGACGAAGCCCCGAGCGATCACTCCTTCCGCTCCTAGGTTGATCCGCAACTGCTGTGATCATCACCAATCTTCTTTTATCTTGGTGTCACGCGCAAATTCACTGAATGAACTTTCCTTGCTGAGATCAAATAAACACGCAAGAAAGGTTCATTGATTAAAAAAATTATGAATGTACGAATAGCTAACGATGCATTTCTTAATTACTGAAATGCTGTAAGTCTTTTGGAAACATTTCAGAATGTTGGTGAAAAAAATATGAATCGCGAAGGGAGAAAACACTCCTATTCTACCATTCTCTAGCAAAATGGTAAATGGAAACGCTCTTATTGTGGTTACTTGACCTGCTCGTAGCTCGAAAGATTCCTGCATAAGGAGCAGTATAGTCGCGTAAGAGGAAGATTGCTCATGAAAATTTAGATTGATATAACCTATTGGCAAGGCGACAGCAGCGCAGGTCTTCACACGGCAGGACCGGGGTTCAAATCCCATCCGGAACGCCTCCCCATACGCAGGCCTGACTACTTTGCTATGGATAAAATCAAGACGCAGAAAGCCAGAAATGGTGGCAGGCCGAGACCTCTCGAGGTTGTCGTGCCAAGGAAGAAGAAGAATAACCTATTGGAATCACTACATTTATAGCCTCCAACAAGTTTTATCAAACGAAAAATTCATAAACTCGAACACTCAAGCGTTCTGGTGACTAAAGCGAGATCGTTGCTGGTCTTTATTAAATGGTGAATGAGGTCACGAAGACCCAGACAGCAGGACTGGGGATCGAATCTCATACCATACGCACTCTTAAAAACCTTACATGGAAAACAGTACAGTTTGTAGATGATTCATCATGCGTTGATTGACGTTGTGGTTAAGCGTGGTTAGTTGATGATTGGTCAGGAAAATATCAGATAATGCCACCTGCCTGAAGAAATATCAAAGAAATCTTTTTAACAGGATGCATCGTCTAACATTATCTTGAGAGTTTCAGAAAAACATTTTGGTTAATACCGAGCGAACTCGAATGCTTGGAAACGTCACTGATAGTCTCTGGCTCTGACTCTGGCAAACTCAACATATTAAACGAGCTAGAAACCTCCAACATTCATCCTGCTTAGAGTCTCCAAGGGGCTCGATCTGCCCCTGGACAGATATCCGACTCACTGAAATAGCTTAAGAACAAATACATTGATGAGTTAACGGTTCAATGCTAGACACCTTCATAAGTCAAGAGTGATTATCATCAATCCTGCTCTGTCACGCTTCTTAATTAGCTAATAGTCGTCGATGAGTGGTTTCGCTGTTATGGGTCATGACAAATTTCACTGAATGAACTTTCCTTGCTGAGATCAAATAAACACGCAAGGTCAATTCAATCAGCAAAAAAGTTCATGCATAGACGAATAGCTGATGATGCGTCGTTTTTTAATAACTATTTGATAGGATATGATAGGATAAATGATTAAATCACCGGAGGCTTCGAGCTCGGTGCAACTGACGTGTTCGACTTCTTTTCCATTTGACGCTCATGTGGTACACATCTACAGCCTAAATGCATTGAAATTAGGGTTAAAAGGGTTTAAAGATTAGATTTAATTAGGTTAGAATTACTTAACAAACTCGTAATTATATACTGAATAAGTAGCTGTTCAGTTGCTGGACGGGAAGAATGCTCATGCAAATGTCGATTGATATAACTTGTAAGCATCATTACTGTAATTGCTAGCAACCCGCTGTATCAAAGGTAACATTCATAAAAACGGACACTTAAGCGTTCTACCAGCTAAGGTGAAATCGTTGTTCGTCTGCAGAAGGCAGGGCCAGGTATCAAATCCCACCCGGAAAGCCGGAGTTGAGTGACGAGATTAGAATACATTCTTCAATATTGTGGTTAAGCGTGGTTAGTTGATGATTGTTCAGAAAAGTATCAGACAGCATAGTATGTGATAAGTAATATCAAAGAAAATCTTATCACACACTGTACCATCTGAAACTTTTATGAGAATTTTTGAAACATCTAGGTTAATATACCGAGAAAACTAGAATCATTCTATGTTTCGAACATACATGGGACATGCTCTATCTCGTTCGTGATCTCGGCACAGATAATTTTGATTATCTGGATTAATTAGTGGGCTTCGAACTCCTTAAGAGACCTCGTACAACATCTCAACTCAGTCTCTGACTCTTGCCCAGTCAACATATTAGACGTGTTAGGAGCCTCCGACTGTCATCCTGCTTAGAGCCTCCAAGGGGCTTGATAGTCATCCAACAGGCCGCCACTGGCTAGATATCCTACAACCAGAAATTACATAAGAAAACAAATATTGATGAGTAAACGGTTCAAAGCAAGACATCCAATGTACATTTCATTTGGTACAAATACTTCATAAGTCATCAGTGATCACCATCAATCTTACTCGGTCTTGTTGTTTATGTAGTGGTTAAGCTGCTTCGGTTCATAAGAGATTTCAATAGATGAATTTCCTCGTTGAGTTTAAAAATACAAACAAGGCTAAATCCTTCCAATGAAATTTACCATGAATTAGCATGAGAATATCTGATAGGATGATGTGCCCTGGGCAGCATTTCCATCGACATGGCTTAATCTACACCTGTACCATAAGGAAGCAACTGTTATGATGTATCTGATCTGACGATGTGAAGTTGTTCGCATAGGTGGTATCTTCAACAGTCCTACAGACAACTCTCAACGTGGTTGGTTAGTGATGTATCCGTAGCCCTTTGTCCTTATGCATTGTCGTTTACTTAGACATTCGCGACCTCCGCGTTATACTTTACTTTAAACTAAGTTATACGCAACACCATGTTGATATACTGATTTGTCGCAGGCGGTGGCGGATCAAGTCCCTTGAAGGTCTTAAGCAGAATCTAAGGGCTGGGCCAGATCCAGATGATCGAGTCTTGTAGGACCTCACAACCAGCTTACAGGAAACTATTACTTGGGACTTTGCTTGATAGAGCGGGCCCCTAAGCATTTGCTGAGTTTGCGTATGTTATGCTCCGTCCGTATTATAAAGATGGGTGGTCCCATTCTGCCTAGGACTTCAATATAAACATGAAAGCATTCAGAGAACGCCTGCGTAAATATCAAATAATCAATCTCTAATGTAGTGGTAAATGGAAGATGTCTTCAATACGATTGCTCCTCGATCTTAGCCTTCATGCTCTAGAGAGTCGAAAGAATCCTATCAAGTCATGCTAAGAGTATCATAAACTTTAACTGAAATTCCATACTTCCACTACATTACTGAAATATTACTGACATCAACTTCAGATGCTTTACTGGACCGAAGGGCGTGCCATGTGTGCACAGCAGAGAATGAATGAACACGATAGCTACCGGGACACTTGGCCCGTATATTTGTACTTCAATATTATCAGCTTAAGCAGTGCTTAGACCAATTGGGTATCAATTATCAAAAACGATGCGCTCGGGCTTAGGGCTCACCCAGGGGACACAGCTCTCCTGCAGGTACGGTATTTGATCGTTCCCGTTCCTTTTATCGCACTTTTACTACAACCATTAAAATCAAAAGCACAACCGAACCACTGCAGGTAGCTGTGTGATGGTGTGTTGTAAAAACTCTGTCACAACAATTAGCCTTTATTTGAAGCTTGCGCAGCGGGAGTTAATCATATGAAAGCACTTGGCAAAGCTTGTAAAGGGTGTACTGCCAAACGAGAAAAAAAAGAGGAAAGGATGCATACACGCGTCCAGCCCAGCGGCTTAGCTGTGCAAGCCAACGACACTGATAAGCGAGAAAGGAGGCCGGAATTGGAGCAGAGGATTTATTCGGACCAGGTTCCTGGTCCTTTTTCTTGGTGCGCCAGTGCATAGCAATGGCGGATGTTCTGACGGCTCATCATCATCATTATCATGATGTCCTTACGGGGTTTCATCTTCCTTACCTGAACGAAAGGATTATCCGAGCAACAAAGAAAAAAAAGAGGAATAGGCGGGAACTGTCGCCTACAAAAGCTACTGCAAACCCTCTTTGCCACTTTTGCTGGTAGTGGAGAGTGTTTAACTTGTGACCACAAGCTATTGTAAACAATCGGGCTCTCGCTTCGGTAAGGGAAGGCAAGGTTTTGCCCCCGGGTAGCAAGAAGCCACCATCAACATGTGTGGAACCAGCATCCTAAATTGCTGAAAAGAAGCAACAGTCCAAAGTAGAAATAATCCAAATAAATCAGAAACAGAAAATCTATCACTGACCAGCTCTTAAACATACGGCAAATTTGGAAGAAGATGGCAGAACACTAGCTGAGCTCAAGTAGTCTCATCGATTTTAGAGCTCATTTCGATGTCCGCCTAAGCTTCTTCTTCTTCCTTGGCACTACAACCGAGAGGTCTCGAGAGGTCTCGGCCTGCCATTTCTGGCTTTCTGTGACTTAATTTTTCCCGTAGTCAGCTCTACGTACGGGCCCTACGATAACAGCACCGGTCTCCACGCGACAGGACTGGGGACCAAATCCCATCCAGATCGCCTCCTCCGTACTCCGCAGAACTGACTATCCAAGTCACAGATAACCAGAAAGACCTCTCAAGTCTGTAGAGCCAAAAAAGAAGAAGAATATACTGATGGGCGACCTTACCCTTTGAAGTCCTACAAACTTTCGTCTATCTAGGGTCAAAAGTCAACACTGATAACAATAAAGATTTTGAGGCTGTCTACCAGCAATACTGCTTCTTCTTCCTTGATACTACAACCTCGAGAGGTCTCGACCTGCCATTTCTGGCTTTCTGTGCCTTGATTTTACCCGTAGCAAGGTAGACCGCCAAGCCCTACGTACGGGGAGGCGGTCCGGATGGGATTTGAACCCCGGCACAGCCGTATGAAGACCGGAGCCGCTGTCGCCTCGGCCACCGGACTGGCCCAATACTGCAGTCTGAGAAAATTTGAGAACTCAAAATAGCTGTCGTGAGGGACGGAGCTGGGACTTTACAGAGCATAGACATGGACTCTCTCCAAGACTTACCACTACTTGATCATAATCAAGAAGAACTTAGTCGAATAGACAGATTAGTTGGTCTCTTATGTGTGGAAGGATAATTAAAGAGCCGCTACAACGCCGAATAAGACTCGTCAGTCTCGGGTGGGCTGGGCATGCCACGAGAATGACACCGAACAATCTTCCACATGGACAGAGGTGGGGCGTGGTAGGCATAAATTGATTTGAAATTGATAATAGATTGGCAGACAACGGCGCTATACCTACATTACCACTATTAAATTTAACATGAGATTAAATTAGATACTGGGTTAGGGGATATAGACTAGATTCTTCTTCTTCTTCCTTGGCACTACAACCTCGAGAGGTCTCGACCTGCCATTTCTGGCTTTCTGTGACTTAACTCTACCCGCAGTAAAGTAGTCTGCCCTACGTACGGGGAGGCGGTCTGGATGGGATTTGAACCCCGGTCCTGCCGTGTGAAGATCGGCGCCGTTATCGCCTCGGCCACCGGACCGCCTCACTCTAGATCTAGATATACTAGATTGTCTAGGGACAATCGAAACTAATTTTAATTTGAATAGGACATACAATTAAACCCAGCAAAGTTTAATTGATCTCCACCACCAGTACACCGTCATTGTACCTGATGGTGTAATGCAGTGTGCGGTACGAGTGTAATCAATGCAATCAAGAGTATAGAGTCAACAACTCAAGATAAGTCAAGTGCATCCGCAACGGGGTAGTACAAACGTAAGCCATCCGGGTGGGAGTACTGCATGCAACAACAAGTACCGGTGAGCCGTATGGCGCTTTATTTCGTATAAGTCTGGAAAGAACTTTACTACAAAAATTTCAATCTATAGTACTTTAGGATCTCTTCTATATACTGAGACCTAATACCAAGAGCACAAGGCATTTCCTCCTTGAGCGTTACCTTATCCCGGGTATAGTCGGTGATGCAAAAAAGTTCTTTAACTTTTTACTTCCTGAAGCGTAGCGTAACTTTGAAGTTATCAAATCCCATCACTTTAATGCACTTTAATGCAAATGGTAGCCTGTTAGCGAGTTCACACACTAGAAAAGCGCAAGTCATCAAGCCAATTGATCGCCGAAAAGTCCAAAACCCTCACTAAAACAAAAACAAAAACAAGCGGTGCACGCGCGTGTGCCGAAGACAACTCTTGATACGGTTTATCTTAACACACGGGAGAAACTGGAAGCAAAAAGCAACGCAGAAATAAATAAAGAACCAGCACGGCGACCGAAAAGAAGCCCACCTAAACCAACCTATGATAATAAATGTATTGCGTTGTATTGGATGCTGCCCGTCCCTCGTATTGCACCCTTCGGGCGAGAAGAGATATTTGCAACTAGGAGGAGGCCGGAAAAAGAAAACAAACGGCACACGCCAACCCTGACCGTGACTTGCAAGAAACTGGCTGACAGAACACACAGCCAGGCCCCAGCAATCGCATAAAATTGATATCAATTCAAATATTTGCCGTACGCGGTGGTGCGCGCAGTATCACCCGCATCACGTAGATACCGCACCGCGAGACAACTGTCGTCAAGTGTTGGAGTCAGTGGCAACGCTTCAGTACCACGCCGGCTATACGGTGATCGAGTCGAGTCGGGTTCGCATTTCCGCAACTGTACACAGACACAACTCCGTCCGAGTGTCTTTCGATTTGTTGTACCGTTTTTGCCCAAACGCTGTGAGTCTTTCGGTGAGTCCTGTGTGTACGGACTGTTTGGTGTGCACGATGTTGGGCACGCTAGTGGCAGGCCTGCTATCGCTGGAGGGTGCACTGCTGGTAGCGCTCCTGGCACTACTCTACTACCATGTGGTGGTGCGGAGTACGCGCTTCTTCGCTGACCGTGGCGTACCGTACTATCCGCCCGTACCGCTGCTCGGCAATGGTGCCGACTTTATTACCCGCAAGCGTCACATCACGGACGTGCTCGGCGAAATGTATGACCGGTTCGCGCGCCACCGATTCTTCGGCTACTTTGACTTCCTGTCCCCGATCTACGTGGTGCGCGATATGGAGCTGGTGAAGCAGATCTGCATCAAGGACTTTGATCACTTTGTCAACCACCGGATCGAGCTGGACGAGAACCATGATCCACTGTTTGGGCGTGCGTTGTTTGCGATGCGTGACAGCCGGTGGCGCAATATGCGTACCGTGCTTAGTCCCGCATTTACCGGCAGCAAGATGCGGCTTATGTTTGGGTTGATTACGGCCTATTGCGACGGTGCGATCCGTACGATCCGGTCCGAGATGGGTGCGGACGGGACGGCGGAGCTAGAGATGAAGGAGCTGTTCCGGCGGTTCGGTAACGATATAGTGGCGACCTGTGCGTTCGGCATCGAGATCAACTCGTTCAAGGATCGGACCAACCCGTTCTTCACGCTCGGGAAGGAGCTGACGAATCTGGAAGGTGTGCAGGGCATTAAGTTTCTGGCGTTTTCGTCCTTTCCGCGCATCATGAAGGCGCTGCGGTTGCGACTATTTAGCGCCAAGATGACCAGCTTCTTCCGGCACGTGGTGATGGATACAATCTCGCAGCGGGAACAGCGTGGCATTGTCCGGCACGACATGATCAATCTGCTGATACAGGCCCGCAAGCAGGAGCTCCGCTTCGACGAAAACGACAACATTGAGACGAACAGCGGAGGATCGCAGAAGCGAACGATGGGTAAGCGTTGGTAATAGATTATAGGAGATGTCCAGATGTTCTGATTTTCTTGAATCTTGATATCCTAGTTACGTCCCAGATTCTAGAGATATTTTTGCGGGAGAACATGACCCGTAGCTGCTACTTGTAGGTGATAGGGTGGAATATAGATGTGTTGGAATTGTAGGTTGTCGATGCCCGGATTCTAGACATCCTGATTTTCTTGAGTCTTGATGTCCTAGAGATGTTCTGGATTCTAGCGATAGTCTTGCTATCATACTAATCGTTCTCTCTCTTCTCTCTCTCTCTTCTCTCTCTCTCTCCTCCTTCTCTCTTCTCTCTCTCCTCTCTCTCTTCTCTCTCTTCTCTCTCTCTCTTCTCTCTCTCTTCTCTCTCTCTTCTCTCTCTCTTCTCTCTCTTCTCTCTCTCTCTTCTCTCTCTCTTCTCTCTCTCTCTTCTCTCTCTCTTCTCTCTCTTCTCTCTCTCCTCTCTCTCTTCTCTCTCTCTCTTCTCTCTCTCTCTCCTCTCTCTCTTCTCTCTCTCTCCTCTCTCTCTCTTCTCTCTCTTCTCTCTCTCCTCTCTCACTTCTCTCCTCCTTCTCTCTTCTCTCTCTCTTCTCTCTTCTCTCTCTCTTCTCTCTCTTTTCTCTCTCTCCTCTCTCTCTCCTCTCTCTCTCCTCTCTCTCTCTCCTCTCTTCTCTCTCTTCTCTCTCTCTTCTCTCTCTCTTCTCTCTCTTCTCTCTCTTCTCTCTCTTCTCTCTCTTCTCTCTCTTCTCTCTCTCTTCTATCTCTCTTCTATCTCTCTTCTCTCTCTCTCTTCGCTCTCTCCTCTCTCTCTCCTCTCTCTCCTCTCTCTCTCCTCTCTCTCTCCTCTCTCTCTCCTCTCTCTCTCCTCTCTCTCTTCTCTCTCTCTCCTCTCTATCTTCTCTCTCTCCTCTCTCTCTCTTCTCTCTCCTCTCTCTCCTCTCTCTATCCTCTCTCTCCTCTCTCTCCTCTCTCTCCTCTCTCTCCTCTCTCTCTCTTCTCTCTCTTCTCTCTCTCTCTTCTCTCTCTCTTCTCTCTCTCTCTTCTCTCTCCTCCTTCTCTCTTCTCTCTCTCCTCTCTCTCTTCTCTCTCTTCTCTCTCCTCCTTCTCTCTTCTCTCTCTCCTCTCTCTCTTCTCTCTCTTCTCTCTCTTCTCTCTCTCTTCTCTCTCTCTTCTCTCTCTCTTCTCTCTCTCTTCTCTCTCTCTTCTCTCTCTCTCTTCTCTCTCTTCTCTCTCTCCTCTCTCACTTCTCTCCTCCTTCTCTCTTCTCTCTCTCTTCTCTCTCCTCCTTCTCTCTTCTCTCTCTCTTCTCTCTCCTCCTTCTCTCTTCTCTCTCTCTTCTCTCTCTTTTCTCTCTCTCCTCTCTCTCTCCTCTCTCTCTCCTCTCTCTCTCTCCTCTCTTCTCTCTCTTCTCTCTCTCTTCTCTCTCTCTTCTCTCTCTTCTCTCTCTTCTCTCTCTTCTCTCTCTTCTCTCTCTTCTCTCTCTTCTCTCTCTCTTCTATCTCTCTTCTATCTCTCTTCTCTCTCTCTTCTCTCTCTCTTCTCTCTCTTCTCTCTCTCTTCTCTCTCTTCTCTCTCTTCTCTCTCTTCTCTCTCTTCTCTCTCTTCTCTCTCTCTTCTATCTCTCTTCTATCTCTCTTCTCTCTCTCTCTTCGCTCTCTCCTCTCTCTCTCCTCTCTCTCCTCTCTCTCTCCTCTCTCTCTCCTCTCTCTCTCCTCTCTCTCTTCTCTCTCTCTCCTCTCTATCTTCTCTCTCTCCTCTCTCTCTCTTCTCTCTCCTCTCTCTCCTCTCTCTCTCCTCTCTCTCCTCTCTCTCCTCTCTCTCCTCTCTCTCCTCTCTCTCCCTTTCCTCCGAATAGAGTGGACCGATGACGATGTGACCGCTCAGTGTACAGTTTTCTTCTTCGGTGGGTACGACACCGTCTCGACACTGTCCGCCTTTATGGCCCACGAGCTCGCCGTCAATCCGGACGTCCAGGAACGGCTGCGCAACGAGATCGACACCGTACGCACCTCGATCGGTGGTGCCGACAAGCTGACGTACGAAACGCTACAATCCATGCGCTACCTGGAAATGGTGGCCAACGAAACCCTGCGCAAATGGACGCCCGCCCCATTCCTCGACCGTACCTGCACCAAACCGTACGTGCTGGAGGACTACAACGGTCACAAGGTGCAGCTGCAGAAGGGTGACGGCCTATGGATCCCGGCTGCGGCAATTATGCGCGATCCGCAATTCTTCCCCGAACCGGATCGCTTCTGGCCGGAACGCTTCGCCCCGGACAGTCAGGTGCCGATCGATTCGTCCACCATACTGTCGTTCGGGCTTGGACCGCGCAACTGTATCGGGTCCCGCTTTGCACTGATGGAAACGAAAGCGGTCTTCTTCTTTCTGCTGTCCCATTTCTTCCTTGAGAAGGGCCCGCAAACGCAGCATCCGATCAAGCTGAAGAAGGCTAGTCTGGCACCGTCGGCCGAGAAGGGTTCCTGGATACGGTTCCGGCTGCGGGACCAGACCACCGCCAAGGGCAATTGAAGTTAGGAGGTCGCAGGTTGGAACCAATCAACACCTCGCTTCAATCAACCGCAACGCGATCGAGCGAATTGGGCAGGTCAACGATCAATTGCTACTCACGTTCAAGGTCGCCATAATACAATGACATACACACGCGCCGTGTGTTGCATATTAGAAAAACAACGCAACGGCATTATGATTGCGGATGTGATGTTTGAGAAAATTTGACCATTATGATGGACGGGATAGAATTCTTGCACTAAGATTTATGAAATCTTGCACTAAGAAATCACAGCTGGTCCGTTCGCGTCATGATGAATCGATTTGGTGCACTGAATAATACTAATTATATTTGATGAATATCGTCACTATGTGCCACTTTGGATTGTTTAAAATTAACTTTTAATTTTTGTAACTGAAAATGAGATAATTTTAAAAATAACATCAAAAATAAAAGGAAGATATTTTTTTTAAAAATGTAATAACAGCATGTTTTGTTCAGAATAGCCTCCTTCTGCAAATAAAGAACAAACTAAAGCTCCAACATGGTTTAAAGCTTCGAAAGTTTCAACCCGCATTAAAAGCTTCCCATTCATTTGCCCTTTGTTCGCTTGAAGTTATGCAATATGCATCACATGCGGTCGCTATAAAATGCGAGCTTTCGCACGAAGATATGGTCGACATATCGAATGTCGACATTCACTCGTGCTATAATAAGATGGGTTTTTTTCATAAATTCATCATTATGAGGAAATAATGCTTGTGGTAAATGTAAATAGTTGATAAGTTTGTTTTAAAGTGGATTTAAGCTTGGAAATGCATTATTACCCCATTTAGCCATGTTTCACCACAGAAACACCCTATGTCGACTTTCCGACCACTGGTCGATAGTGTGCTATAAAATATTCTATTTTACCATAAAGTGTTGACTACCGCGAAAAATACCCTTTTTATTGCAGGGGTTTCACCGGTTTGCTATAAAGGTTGTTTGGTTTGCTCTTTTCTGCAAAAAATTCATTCAGCCTCCGATGGATATCTGTGATCCATGGATATGAGTTTCATTTTTGTTACAAAATGTGTTTTAATGTTGTCAAGTCGAGAGATTTCTTTACACGCTCCAGTGCTTCTTAAGCTCTAGACAACATTTTTTTATAATTAAAGAATTAATTAATTATCAAATCATTATAGCGGTAGCTTATCAAGAACAAAAATCCACATAATCAACTAAAGTGAAATATTGATTAAACTCTTAATAGTGGGGTGAATACTGAATTACGGTACGAGAAAAAACGTTTAACTGGACTAAAGTAAGAGGCCTAATGGTTTAAACCAATGTTAAACGAGGCCCCTTATGGTGTATGAGACCTTCTTAATGCTTAAGGTTCCTAGGACTTACTAGCTCAAAGGAAGATACCTCTTTGGGAGACCATTGGACGGTCGGGGTGCCAAACATCTGTTGAATTTGCTTAACTGACTCTGCGTATGGTATAAAACCACAAGGTTTCCAAACACTGTAGGTGACTCTGTCAATGAATTCCCCCTAAGCAATCGAGTCGCCATACAAATTGCATCAGTCGATTCGATATTTTTACTATTTTCAGCAACCAGTAATGCATATCTATATGCATTACTTAGTATTAGCAAGTCCATAAAATAATTCACGTGATTCCTTATTTTTCTTCCGCCTTGGCACTACAACCTCGAGAGGATTCGATCTACCATTGCTGGCATCCATGGCTTGATTTACTCATAGCTTTATAGTATGTCCTTCGCTCAGATAGACGGTCTCGAACAGGGTTCGATACCCGGGTTCTGTCATGTGAAGACCGGAGCCACTAGCGCATTGGCTTTCAGACCGCCCTGTCAGTTCTTAGACAATACTATCAATTGATTGATTTTCAGAACTTCTGCTGAATTAGATTGCTTTCTCCACTCCGTTTTAACCGCCCGAGATGATATCGTTATCCGAACTTAAATCTCATTAGGTTGCGATCGAGAATGCTTAAAAATTGTAAATGTCTTCCTCCACAAAGTGTGCAGCATCACACTTAGATTTCAAATAACCAGAACGAGCTCACTTAAAAGCTCCAAACAAACAACTAATGGAAATTATTTTGTATATCGTGTTACTTCTGGTAATGGCATAGCTAAAAGACCACCACGAGTCACCTCCGTGACACCTATATATCTTCATCTGCGCCTTTCACAGAATTGCGCTTCTATGCCTTTGTTGGTCGGCTTCGTCTTAACACTTAACTCCGGGCCATCAATCACGTAAAAGTAAAGGGAAAAGAAATAGTTTCTCTTTTAATCTGCATATTTGAATTTTAAACTGCACCACAACACACCAGCAACAGCTTAAATTACCGACGTTCATTACTGTAAGCATCGTCTAGCCTAGATGTCTGCTGCATCGCAAAATGCAATGTGTGGTAAATGCAATGTATTGCACTCCCAGCCTCTAGCCGGGACTGGATATATTGACCAATTATTGGCAATTTCCTTCAACCGATGTTCTTTGGAGGCCCGACCGCTCGAAGGAATGGATATGTTAAAGGCCCACATTTTATAACCCGTTTTACGACCCGTCGGGCTATTCTTCCCGCTTTCGCTTTCGATAGCACCATGAATTCATAGACAGCTTGGGACCTGTGAGTCTACGGTGATAGAGTGCCTGGCGTCGCTAGGTCTAGCTCTATCCGTACTCGGCGCGGGCCGATGCCAAAAAAACAACGTTACCTCGCGAACGAAGAGGGTTAAAGATAGGATTAACTAATGAGATGGTTTCTCGCCTAGGTAGGTAACCGGCCGTACTTTGGAGCTTTCCGATGCAAGAATTATTGCAAAATTGATTTATATGGTTCCGCGGTAAAGCTACTTTGCGCAACTTCACAGAGATAGGAACCTGGAATGGTTATTTAAATTTTGATTAGCAATTGTACAGACCCGGAACATTAAAGCGTACCGCCTTAGCCGGCATGCATTTGCAAAGAGCTTTTAAGCCGCTCATTAAGCCTCCAACATCAACCAGTTTCTCGAATCGTATTGTTGGGGGTTTGAAGTTTAAAAGAAACTGTTGGCGCCTTCTGCGGCGATTCTGCGCTGCACCGTTTTATGGCGCCGTTTTACAACGGTGTTTGTCCGTCTCCAAATTTTTCCTTCCTTTTGTTTACGTTTTCGAGTTTGCCGCTCCGTTCGAAAGCGTTGGTATCGATTATGATGAGCATAAACCGTCGATGGGTGAGCAAACCAAAGCACCGAGGTGCTCCGAGTAGCGGTGAGGCCGAAAAGCTTTGTGCGCGACTCTTGAAGCAGCACCACGAAGATGCATCGGCATCGAAGGTCAAATCGATCCTCACGAAATGGTGCGTTTCATTGCTTTATTGCCGATGCAAAATATTAATCCTTCGTTTGCGAAACATCAAAAGTCAGTTTTAATAGGCTCCAATAAAACTCGAACCCCAGGTCTGCCTTCATGTTGCCGGGGACCGAAGAAAAGGGTGCAATAATTTGCTCGCAAGTAAAACCTTGAACCGATGTTCAGTTCAAGGGGAATGTAAAGAAGCGTCCAAGAAGTACGTTAACTTTTTTTTAAGGATATTACGTCCGGAGCTGTACATTTCGTTCGTTCTCCTTTCCGTCCGTTGTCCGTGATCCCTTTCGGGTCGATGCCAGTCCCATGTCACCCCCCCCCCCCCCCCCTTTGGGCGGTGTATTACCTTCGGGCGGTGTGCTCCAAAACACAAAGCCTTGCACTACGGGTTGCAAATAAAAAAATGCACTGAGACGCAGTCAGTCAATGATTTTATGGGTTTGGGGAGATTTATGACATCGACCATTCATGTGTGTCGTGTGTTGTGTGACCGACGTAAGCGATTACTGCTTCATTTGCATACGATAATTGATGTGCACCATCTTTGTGGTGGTGTTCGCCGAGCGTGGCGCAATCGCATGATGGTTTTCAGGGTACAGCGTTCTCACGATTTTTCAATCTCTGACTCATCCTCATCGTAAAGTTAAGGAATTAATGTAATTAATGATTTTACAACTATGCGGTATCAATAAGTCTGGAAAGCCGGGAATGGCAGACACGGCTTTAGAGGTCGCTAAGCCGAGAAGAAGAACAAGGAGACGAAGTTGCCTGTGGAATCTACGGATGGCGATATTACTTTCAAATCAAGCGGAAAGAGCGGCCTCTAATATCACAATTTGAGGGGCCTCCAAATAGCTTGACCCACCACTGCTCAAGCTGAAGCCTTGGCTTTTCTAGGTCATCCTTGGCTAACCTAGTAATATTAATTTAACTCGATGCGTTTTTCTATTTTCTGAGCTTAGTGTTGAATTATTGCACCATTATTGTCTGGTCTGTCTACACTCGTTGTACAAAATACCAAACTGATAATACAAATCGGCGAATAGGACACCAATGAACACAAAAGTCTGTAGAAAGTTAAATCTTGGTACCGTGTTGTTCTACCGACGCATTGCATCCGTTACTTCAATCTTTTTCAAAGAAGACACAAGATCGTAAGAGATCTTCCTGTGTGGCGACAACCAAACAGCTTTCGGCTGGACGCATAGAACAACACAGGCAAAGAAAACTTGTTCAAGGCGTATCCGGTTTTATGTCGCGTGTTCTATTCCGCAACTTCCCGTCTAGCCACCCCGACCATCTCATCGAGTTAACATCTACCAAAGGCACCCAACTCTCGAACTCGAACCCCGCAAAAGACGCAAAACTCGCCTCGACCTTGCTATAACACGTGCATAGCTATTGAGGACTTCGTTGGTGGCGTGCTATTCTGGGTGGTATTCTGGGTTTATGTGCTTTTGGCACACACAAAAAAAAATACTTCGTTGTGGAGGTACATACGCTTGGTCTGATGACTGCCTTACGGGGGGGAAATTTTTGGAGTCTTCGAGGAAATGCTCAACCTGACCTTTTGCCAAGGTTACCCCCCACATAGAGTTCTTCGAAAACTAGACACAAAAAAGTCTTCACCTGACTACAGAAAACAAAAGCCAGAAGCTGACTGTTTTGTTTCTCTCGAGGTGAATGTGTGTGTTCTGGAAAACTTTCCAAAAAAAAACCGAAGAACTAAATAAGGGAAACAGTCCCAACACTGCTTGTTGTTGCTAAGGATACAGTTGCTTTGCTAAGATCTTTTCTTGTAGAGGACTGAATCTGGGGGCTGTGGGGTTGGACCAACCAGAGCGGAAAAATATAGTTTCTTCGAAACATCCCCTTGCAATGGCAGATGCAAATTTGAGCCGGTAAAATGAACAAAAAAAAACTTACCCGTCGTCTAACAGCTTTTCGGCGAAAACCAGAGGCTCGGCATGCATGTTGACACTCCCAGACGGATAGCTTTTTAGTCAGGTGCACGTATCGGTCGACAGCACCCTCATGTACCGCAGAGTTGGAGCTGGAGAAGACAGAGAAAATGTAAACGGGACATTAGAGAAGACAATATACGTTGAACGTTAACTATTGTTGTTGGTATTGCACGTACTCTATCTTCTTCTTTTCGGCAGAAGTAGTCTTTGGGGTCTTTTGGAACTACTGTTGGCGTGTTTTGTGTGGTCCTATATCCTCAACTTCGTGTGCGTCTTTTTCGGGGGTTAACGCGTACTGCACCGGGATCTGTTGGAGAAGAACAAGACAAGGTATTAAAGAAGCAAGTATTTTTTTAACGTTAAATTTTGTTCCTGAGCGCCATGACAAGTACTCTATCTGGATCTGGTTGAAATCTTGCTCTTGTTGATTTGGATTGTTTGAAGGGGGTTAATTGGGGGTTTGATTGTGGTCCTATTTCCATTATCTCGTGTTTCCATCTAGTTTTGCAGCGATGCTATGTAAATGGTACGGTAGGGTTTCTTCCATTACCTCCCAACAGCCTGAATCATCTCGAGAAGTGACATTCAACTCATTCTGACTCACGGGCCGATTTGTAAAAAATATGTCACACCCGTTGTCTGCACACATCGCTCTCCAAGTTCAACTTTAAAACAAAACGTTACTACAGAATCTATGATCTCGCCACTCCTTCGGCAGGGCCACATTATACGATACGGGCCGTAGGTTTGACACATCTGATCTAGGGCCTCGCCTGCTTCGAGTTAACCATTTTATTATACTGCTGCACCAACACATTACCGTCGGTATGTGAGCGTGTGCGTGTGATGGGGTGGGTTTAGAATGGGGGTTGGTACAAAACGGGCGATTCACACGTACTTGCGCGATTTCGCATCACCCCATTGTTGAGCAGGATGACTAGCTGGTCGGCTGCAATGCCTCGTACGCGCGTGATCGTGGTGGGTGGCACATTGGTTGGTTGGTCGTACGATCGAGTGTACTCTTGTGCGCATTCTTCTTTTTCAGAGTAAGCCGTGCGCGAGAATGTACCCACCCTCAGCACTCGTTTGTGCGTGACCTGAATCGCTACCCCATGCATTGACTCACCAAGGGTATTGGTGTACTGCAGCTTTTCACATTTTACTATAGTTTTAGAAAGCAACTTCAGCACATTTTGATTTGGTTCCACTCCCAACTAGATCTCAATGTTTTAACTTGCTTGCTATCAACCGTAAATGAGCAGCGAAAGCAAAATACAACTCCTCAAACGTAACTTCCCTGTCTGTAGCGCAGAAGCAGAATAGAAATATTAATCTCTAATTACGTATCGTGTTTGCGTCTAGCTGTAAGATGATATATCGTCCATTAGAGTTTCCTTTGTAGGCGGCAACGATAAGCACGGCCCTCCCTAAGTATATTCTTGTGCCGATATATGAGCCGGAAGTTCGTCGGGGGGGAATTCGCATGCGTCGCCAACTGCCTATTTGAATAAAAAGCACGTTTTATTAATAAAAACCCGAATGGAGTTTCATATTTAACAGCAAGCAGTAGGGTAAGGTTACGGACAAAATCTGGAGGGAATATAGCGATGGAAGCATTTCCTAATAAAAAAGCCTTAGCAAGCCTTCTTATTAAATACAAAAAAAAAACGAAAACCTTGTTCCTTTATTCATTAGGGTCATGCATTAGGGTTCCATTATAAGTATTCTTACTTAAAATTCATTGAAGATTAAAAACCTAATACTTTAGTTTTGTATGACTAAGAGTTACGTTTGCGAAAACATTCGACAAGCTTCATCATCATCAGGTGACTAATTGTCGTTTCCTAGAGGCATGATTTTTTTGCAATTGGCGGTTTTGCGCTTCGAAAGGCAGTAGCAGCACGGCGTGAGAGGTGCAAATGCCAATCGCGGAACAGCACTTCTAGCATCGCCCTCTGCAACAGCTCGCTATGAAGCGATCAAGGTTAGAGCAGCCCGTCAGCCCTAGGAGACTGTTTGGAAGAAGAAGGCAGCGAGGGAATCCACGAGCGTTCTCCAAGCCTCTGATGTGGAGAAAAAAAAAATCGCCCTATACCGAGACATATTGCACGACGTAGCGGACCGACTGCGGTTGAAGAAGCGGGAACGAACCACACGCTTGCCGCAAATAAGCAGAGGAGGAAGACGAAGGAAGGCTAAACGAAGAAGGAGGTGGAGAACAGCTAAAACTCACCGCAGCTAACCCCTCTAAGAGATGAATGATTTAAGTATGAATCAAGCAACCCGTCTTTTAAAACCGAAGCAAAAATAATACTACCTCTCGATTAGACGTGGACAGGAGCATGACGTGATGTGACGAATAGATTTAATTACTGATGTCATTTGCTTGGAATTCTATTCCATTTTTATGACTCATGGGATGGAAATGTTTTCCTTACCCCGTTGGTAAGCCTCGCATGATTACATCATAGCTTTAACGCATGTTGAGGAGGTCCCAACCAACGGGTTGTGGCGGTATCGACCTGTTGCTTTCCACTTGCCTACGCCTAGTTAACACAGTACGTGCTGTTTTACCAACTAACAGATTAGAGGCAGATAATTAGCTTCCGTTTACTTCAAGTACGCCCAGGACCAGATGGAACAAAACAATAACCAACAGCTTCATTTAATCCCTACTCGTGAAATTTCGATTATCTTCGGTCCAACAGTAACCCGAGCGACGCCACTTGGCTGTGGATGTTTGTCTCAGGGAAAGGCAAACCTAATATATACCAGCCCGGGGGTACGTGGGACGTGCCTGTTCAGTGAAAAATTTTAATAGCTTTAAACGACGACTCGAATGGTTTCGACCGGACCCTCACACATGGTAGTGATTTGGTGGTTCGAGGCGGTAACGTCAAGCATTCAAATAAACATTTCAAATCTCCAAAAAAGGTTATAGAACTTGGCGTTGGTTCGTCCAATCGACTGTGACGAATATGAACACTGAAGAAAACACTACAGAGGGTCTTGTTTCTATTAAATATTGTAAGAAGTAAATTGAATCTCTCACATCTTGTTTGAACTCTCAAAAAATCATCAGTTGATCAAATCGTCGATTGGAAGAACATGGGATATGATGATATGGGATGGGATGATATGAGAGTGGTGATGTTCATTAATGCTCAGGTTAGGTATTGCTTAGGACAAATTTAAAAGACTTACCACTGATGTTTATCCGGTATTGTATCACACACTTCTTCAGCAACTTCGACCATGCACCCATTTCTCGAACGCGTCCCCACGCCGAACGAAAAAAGATGTAGCGGATACTGTGGAGCGCATCGTTTGTGTCCAGAGCTCTCGGTTTGGTCGGGTTTTGAGTTGTTATGGAAGATATAGAGGAAAACAAAAAAACAACGTTCGGTACAAACAAAATCTTCTTTTTTTGAGGTGAAATGCTATGCGTGTCTTACCGTGAAAGAATATGGTGCAAAAAAAGCGTAGCTCGGGAGCACATAGAGTAGAAGATTCCGCCTGCCAACTTTCCTTTTTTGGTCTGGGTCAAGAAGCCAAACGTTTCCAAAAAACCTTCGTAGATGATGCGAGTAATATTGCGGCGTGACTGTGGAAGAAAAACCATTTGTAAACGTTATCTCTTTCCTCTGAACTTATATTTGTAGTCTCTTACCTGCCATTGTAGTCGCTCTAACTGATGACATCGTACATGATTGCGCAGGTTAAGTCTTCCGATGTGGGGAGAATCATCTTTTTACTGGTCATTTTCACCGAAAGTCTTCGTTCGTTGGATTGATGTTGAATGATGACCCATGTTGAAGACCATCGGCCAGACGAGGACTATGTACTGCGCACATCGTCTAGCTATGAATCGGCAATTTTAAACAGGATGGCTGCGTAATATGCCGAACAAAAATTTCTTCATTTGGCCAACTAATGAAACCTTATGTCTCTCATTCATATTTTTATACATCCCAATAACCCTGCGGCTAATTGCAAGCCTTCCTTTTGCGAAAACATGGGAAACCACGGCACAAAAGTCGTGAGCATGTGCAGGCAGAACCGGTTATACCCAAGGACGATGGACAATTTTTTTTTTCACCGAACAGAGTCCGACTCAAAAACTGAATAAGCTTAATCTTGGTCTTTGCTCCGGAATTCCGTTGCCGCTTTCGCCATTTCATCCTACCCGTCATTTGCTTTAAGACCCCTAATTCTAGTACTAAAAACATCGCTAATGCAGAGCTTTTAATTTTCTTCGTTCCGTTCATACCTTACAGCAGTATCCTCCTGGCCGTGGTGATCCTCGAACAGTTCTCGAAACCTGAGTTCAATCATAACTGAAGCAATTAAATCATAAATCGGTTTCGGAACCGGGCGAGCTAATTCCGATCATTAATGGTTCTTCCTTCCTTCGATGCGTTCGATCACGCAGCGAGACGATGGTGGACTCCATCCCGGGGAGTGAAGGAAGACGCGCGCAGCAAAACATGTATTATTATGCGCTTTACGACGGACCGTGTTCGGTTTCGGCTTTACGGCATTGCTTCTTCGTGCTGATGCACGCAAACGCTTCTTCACCGATGCATCAGCGAATGGATGGATCAACGCCACAGACAACAAAACGTTCTAATTTTGGCGGTATCAGCCACACCAAGACGAATGTGGTCCATACACGCCCAAACAACGTGCTGCTTTGGGGGGGGTTTTGCCATTACCCAAATGGCACCGCATATCCAGATGCTGATGTATGCCCAGAAGGAAGCATTAAAGTGGAACGAGTTTTAATTAAAATTTGTTCCAAACACTGATTGGTGTCCATAATTGCGAATGTTATTTTTGAAACAGAAGTTTACGACGAAAAAAAAAAACCCCCAGACGCAATAACTCAAATTCATTTGGGAGGTCTTGTGGACGCCAAGTTTCTGTTTCGGGCTGTGATTCCATTTCGAGTGGAATTCCAAACGATTTCCATCCTACACACATGTAGCGAACATTAGGCATTTTGATCTTAAAATTTCTAATTTAAATCTTAGACCCCATGCTAGCTAATAATGAGATCAGAACAAAAACTACAAAAAAAAAAAAAAACCTGCCCGATTCCCCGGCCGAGAATTCCGATTTCGATATTCACAACAGCTACAATGTTGATTACCGAAGCAGAAACTGATGTTGATGATCACCATTGCTTCTCTTGGATTGGTAGACATGTACGGCCGTATGTTGGCCGCGTAGTGTGCAACATTGTCTGCCCAAGATAAATGCACCTCATCATCGTTTCCTCCTCTTTAGAGTCTCGTTTCTACTGGTTGGTGAGCAAATAGCTAAGGCCACGATATCCTATGCAAAGCAACCGATAAAACCTGACGGAACACACACTGGGCCAGAAGATGCCCGGGGCGGTTCAATCTTCCTTCTGTAGCCCGCCCGGCTTCGCACGTCGGTGATGCGAAGCGGATGATTAATTGAACAACGTCCGCACACTCTGGCCGGAGCATGCGCAACATTATACGGACCAGGTGGAGCAATCGTTTTAACCAATGGGAATGGTCCCTCTAATGCCCTGACTTGGACGAAACGCACACAAGATGCCTACCACCAAAGGCGAAGATTTCGTTTGGAAAGTCTCAGAGTCGCGTAAAAATAAAACGAACGTATTTGTGTACTTAATAATAAGTTTATTAAACCGTTCAAAATGCTGCTTTCTTTAATTATGATAGAACGGTCTGGTCTGGATTTATAATTCAAATATGTACACAATATATTGTTGTATGGATTAGAAGCAAAAAAATGTCTGCCTATTACACAAGGGGACGATCCGGCCGAGGCGATAACGGCGTCGGTCTTCACACGGCAGGACCGGGGTTTAAATCCTATCCAGACCGGCTCCCCGTACACAGGGCTGACTACTTTACTACGGGTAAAATCAAGTCACAGAAAGCCAGAAATGTGGCAGGCCGAGACCTCTCGAGGTTTGTAGTGCCAACGAAGAAGTAGAAGAAGATTACACAAGACAGAATATACTACCCCCACTATCCATGTGCTAACTTTTGTTAGTCCAAGTAGTTTCAGCTTTCAGTTAAATATCCGACGAGCTGTCACTGTGCCAATATCGTTGAGCGCTTGCTCGTTTGCGAAGTTTGCGAAGTTTGCGAAGCTTGCGCCGCTTCACCGGTGGTCCAGCAACACCAGTGCTATCGGTATCGCTTTCCGGTAAGATTTGTTTCAGTATAAAAGCTCTATAAAATGCAATCATAGGACGGTACCGTGTACCAGCCTGATATTTTTCGTTAACGTCTGGAAAAAAAACAGTAAAAGGAAGCAGTAAGTTATAAGCTGCATAACCTTGAAGCCGTAGCAGCGTCCTGGTTACTCACTGGCCAAATATTTTCGGTAGATGCGTGCTTTCCGAAAATCTAGGTCTTGGTTAATCACGGTATTGAATATGTACTGTTCTTGGTCGAAGAACAGCTTTGTTTCCTTAGAACCGCAAGCTGTGCAAGAAGAGAGTTCAGCAAATAATTACTAGCTGTGTGCATGATTTTCGCGAATGGTTACTATTTTCGTCCTGGGGACTAACTTTCTCAAAATCAAACTCTTTCTTGGAAAAGTAACTGATGTGAATATATGTGGTTATATATTCTATCTAATTCACACACATCTCCCTTCTGTCGCACTAACTAGATCGATTTTTACTCTGAATAATTAAACTCTATTTACATAAATCCAACCCGCTTAATAGTTTAGAGCCATTCCTTCTAAAGAAAGCTTAGAGAGCTTACTTACCGGATGCAGAATGCACACCTTCGCTGTCCGTCTCCCAATCGGCGAAGCTCGCTGTAGTTCAATATATCATAGAGGGAAGGAAAAAACAGTCCAATGTTACACACCGTTCAGAACAGTTGTACCAGAGCTTGTACTTACCTGCTTTCATTCACGTTCGGCTGTTGGCTGGCTAGGTCCTTCCAGCATCGATAACACGTACGCCACATCGTCAAGCCCCTTCTGATCGTCACCTGAAAGCGAACGAATGTATGGCGGTTAATGTGAAGGTAACGGGCAAACAGTTTTAAGTCATTTACTATGCGATGCATGCAATTACTATAACTACAGGGGCATCGAAACACTGCATAAGTTAATATTTCTTCTTACTGGTTTTATAGAGACATGCAGTGCAGTTTAAATTTCAAAATAAGCTATGTTCCTGACAATGTGTGGCAACTCTTTAGTGTCCTAGAACGACAAACGAGCTGCAGGAGAGACGATGCTCTTCGCTAGTTCTGTTGGTAGGTAAAGAACCTTAGACGAAAATTTTGGATGACATAAAAATTTAACATAAGCTAGATTTTAAAGCTCCTACAATCCTCAATGCAAAAGACACACCCTTGGATAGACTCAAAGATGGGTTTCCCTACAGATGAATAGTAGAATCAAATGTTACAAACACACATACTACTTACCAGTGAAGTCCTCAGCATTACATTCACGTTCGGCTGTTGGCTGGCTATGTCCTTCCAGCATCGATAACGCGTACGCCACATCGTCAAACTCCTTCTGATGCTCGTCACCTGAAAGCGAACGAATGTCTCGGGGTTAATGTGAAGGTAACGGGCAAACAGTTTTAAGTCATTTACTATGCGATGCATGCAATTACTATAACTACAGGGGCATCGAAAAACTGCATAAGTTAATATTTCTTCTTACTGGTTTTATAGAGACATGCAGTTCAGTTTAAATTTCAAAATAAGCTATATTTATTACAATGAGTGGCAACTCTTTAGTGTCCTAGAACGACAAACGAGCTGCAGGAGAGACGATGGTCTTCGCTAGTTCTGTTGGTAGGTAAAGAACCTTAGACGAAAATTTTGGATAACATAAAAATTTAACATAAGCTAGATTTTTAAGCTCCTACAATCCTCAATGCAAAAGACACACCCTTGGATAGATTCAAAGATGGGTTTCCCTACAGGTGAATAGTAGAATCAAATGTTACAAACACACATACTACTTACCAGTGAAGTCCTCAGCATTACGTTCACGTTCGGCTGTTGGCTGGCAAGGTCCTTCCAGCATCGATAACACGTACGCCACATCGTCAAGCCCATTCTGATGCTCGTCACCTGAAAGCGAACGAATGTATCGGGGTTAATGTGAAGGTAACGGGCAAACAGTTTTAAGTCATTTACTATGCGATGCATGCAATTACTATAACTACAGGGGCATCGAAAAACTGCATAAGTTAATATTTCTTCTTACTGGTTTTATAGAGACATGCAGTTCAGTTTAAATTTCAAAATAAGCTATATTTATTACAATGAGTGGCAACTCTTTAGTGTCCTAGAACGACAAACGAGCTGCAGGAGAGACGATGGTCTTCGCTAGTTCTGTTGGTAGGTAAAGAACCTTAGACGAAAATTTTGGATAACATAAAAATTTAACATAAGCTAGATTTTTAAGCTCCTACAATCCTCAATGCAAAAGACACACCCTTGGATAGATTCAAAGATGGGTTTCCCTACAGGTGAATAGTAGAATCAAATGTTACAAACACACATACTACTTACCAGTGAAGTCCTCAGCATTACGTTCACGTTCGGCTGTTGGCTGGCAAGGTCCTTCCAGCATCGATAACACGTACGCCACATCGTCAAGCCCATTCTGATGCTCGTCACCTGAAAGCGAACGAATGTATGGCGGTTAATGTGAAGTTAACGGGCAAACAGTTTGAAGTCATTTACTATGCGATGCATGCAATTACTATAACTACAGGGGCATCGAAACACTGCATAAGTTAATATTTCTTCTTACTGGTTTTATAGAGACATGCAGTGCAGTTTAAATTTCAAAATAAGCTATATTTATTACAATGAGTGGCAACTCTTTAGTGTCCTAGAACGACAAACGAGCTGCAGGAGAGACGATGGTCTTCGCTAGTTCTGTTGGTAGGTAAAGAACCTTAGACGAAAATTTTGGATAACATAAAAATTTAACATAAGCTAGATTTTAAAGCTCCTACAATCCTCAATGCAAAAGACACACCCTTGGATAGACTCAAAGATGGGTTTCCCTGCAGATGAATAGTAGAATCAAATGTTACAAACACACATACTACTTACCAGTGAAGTCCTCAGTATTACGTTCACGTTCGGCTGTTGGCTGGCTATGTCCTTCCAGCATCGATAACGCGTACGCCACATCGTCAAACTCCTTCTGATGCTCATCACCTGAAAGCGAACGAATGTATCGGGGTTAATGTGAAGTTAACGGGCAAACAGTTTGATGTCACTTATTATGCGATGCATGCAATTACTATAACTACAGGGGCATCGAAAAACTGCATAAGTTAATATTTCTTCTTACTGGTTTTATAGAGACATGCAGTGCAGTTTAAATTTCAAAATAAGCTATGTTTATTACAATGAGTGGCAACTCTTTAGTGTCCTAGAACGACAAACGAGCTGCAGGAGAGACGATGGTCTTCGCTAGTTCTGTTGGTAGGTAAAGAACCTTAGACGAAAATTTTGGATAACATAAAAATTTAACATAAGCTAGATTTTTAAGCTCCTACAATCCTCAATGCAAAAGACACACCCTTGGATAGATTCAAAGATGGGTTTCCCTACAGATGAATAGTAGAATCAAATGTTACAAACACACATACTACTTACCAGTGAAGTCCTCAGCATTACATTCACGTTCGGCTGTTGGCTGGCTAGGTCCTTCCAGCATCGATAACACGTACGCCACATCGTCAAGCCCATTCTGATGCTCGTCACCTGAAAGCGAACGAATGTATCGGGGTTAACGTACGCCACATCGTCAAGCCCCTTCTGATGCTCGTCACCTGAAAGCGAACGAATGTATGGCGGTTAATGTGAAGCTAACGGGCAAACAGTTTTAAGTCATTTACTATGCGATGCATGCAATTACTATAACTACAGGGGCATCGAAAAACTGCATAAGTTAATATTTCTTCTTACTGGTTTTATAGAGACATGCAGTGCAGTTTAAATTTCAAAATAAGCTATGTTCCTGACAACGTGTGGCAACTCTTTAGTGTCCTAGAACGACAAACGAGCTGCAGGAGTGACGATGCTCTTCGCTAGTTCTGTTGGTAGGTAAAGAACCTTAGACGAAAATTTTGGATAACATAAAAATTTAACATAAGCTAGATTTTAAAGCTCCTACAATCCTCAATGCAAAAGACACACCCTTGAATAGACTCAAAGATGGGTTTCCCTACAGGTGAATAGTAGAATCAAATGTTACAAACACACATACTACTTACCAGTGAAGTCCTCAGCATTACGTTCACGTTCGGCTGTTGGCTGGCTAGGTCCTTCCAGCATCGATAACGCGTACGCCACATCGTCAAACTCCTTCTGATGCTCGTCACCTGAAAGCGAACGAATGTATCGGGGTTAATGTGAAGTTAACGGGCAAACAGTTTGATGTCACTTATTATGCGATGCATGCAATTACTATAACTACTTTTTCACTACAGCTACTTTGACGCGGTTACGTGAGGCACCACCAAACCGAGGTACAGGGACACAAATGCGAGGATGCATCTATCAGGGAGTGCCGGATTGTTTCATACTTTCATTACCCTGCTTTGTCAGTTTCATACTGCACCTATATCGTATCGGCTGCTCAACTACCTAGCCATCTACTTGCTGAACGTTCGAAGCTGAGGCACCATTGAATCTTAGTTTGAAGATAGCAGTCTTTTGTCTAAAGATCAAATGTTTCTGGAGCTACTGGATAGCCACATCAACTTTGCCGTAATAGTGCCTTCGTCCAGGGAGTCCTACTGTATCTTAAATATAAATGCTTGCATAAGCATTTATCCGCAAAATCTGTTGGCTAAATACTTCTCCTGTACCGTCTTTTTAGAGTCCTGCACCGGATAATTGTGGGTTTTACCTGTCATCGGGACGAGAATCCGGTTTTGACCGCAGTGGCTATGTGTCAACTAATCTTCCATCTCCTGGTCCGAATAGTATACCTGTCACTGTGTCAATAAACTGCCAAACTAGTAGAGCTCCATTTCCTCCAGGTAATTCATGCTGGACGGTCCTTAGCTATGCTTTACCCAAGTTCATTAAGCTTTAAGCGCCCTTTTAAGCTCGCGTTAGTTCTCTTCGCGGATATGCCATTCCTGCGTGCACTTCGATCTCGATTCCACGTGGTTTGTTCGTTATGGTCGATTCGTTGTACTTTTACAATCCTTTACAACCTTACCCCAACTCCGAAGACATCGATCGTCATCAGGTGCGAGCCAGGGTGAGGAGCGAATCTCATCTTGTAAATGGCACCGATGTACCAGCACGCTTCCTGCGATGATCCTCGTCTTTCAAAGTGTGAGAAAATCTGACAAAACGTAGAAAACTGAAACAAAACACGTAAAACGCACAACACTACAGTGGAAATGTCAACCGACAGAAAGAACACCGTTGATAAGTAGATCATATAGCTAACTCAGTAGGCGGATCTCAATCTCTACAGGACGTGCCACAGCTCGGAAGAGGATAACCCGCTATGCAGACTTCCAGATGGACATCTAGAATGGAGCGCTCACTTCACTTCAGTCAGCACAACACAACCGATCATTGTATGAAGTCATCATGTTATATAGCTATATGTTATACGAATAGGCAACAACATCGTTTCGGGTTACGTGTGTGTTTTATTATTTAGTTCTAATATGCTAAGGGTTACATAAGGGTGGATTAATATGCTTATTACTAATATTAATATCTAATCAAAATTTGCTCGGAAGCAGGACCACTGATGACAGCATGACATGGACTTCGGGAAGATGCAGGCAGCCTTTTTGGTTAACTCTAGAAGAGTGCAAGCTTCTTTTCATTCAGCTCTTCTCACCATCATCGTCTTTCGTTTGCGTCTGAGGCCATTGGACGAATCGTCTGATTCATCTTGGATAGCTATAGAATGCATACAAGATTTATTAGCATTACTTCGAATAGTTCCAACTTAATTGACATACGCACTATACCTTTATCGTAGTAATAATTAGTCACGTCATCGTATTATTCGTTGGAAAGTTTCTGAACGCAAGTATCGCTTCAAACTTAGAAAACGTTAACATTCAATCAAGTGGGGCATCGGCATTGCTTGATAGATCTGTAGAGAAAGTAGCCTCAGATTACATCTTACATTAATTTAGATATGCCGTTAAATTCTCTCACCTTTATCATCATCATCGCTTGCTGGTTCATTTGCCGTATTCATCCCCTATCGTTGATTGAGATGGCGGTTCCGGGTCAGTTGTATTTCTTTAGTTTTACAACTAACCATACCGTCTCTGGCTTAGTTTTTTTTCGATTAACCTGAACCGGCTTAAACATGGTGCACTGCCATCACACTGCGTTTTTTTCCGTATCCCGCATCTTGGATGCCTGTTAATCAATAAAGAGTTCAATTTAATTAACTTAAATTACTTAAGTTACATCTTTGCTGGACTAACCTTGATGAGTTCAGCTCCATTACTAAGTATTTATGGGATTTCAGGAAAACCTCGTCAGTGTGAATATAGTGGGAGTGGTGTTTTTGATGGTATTTAACACTGTTCTCTTCTGCTGCTTTCGGCGCCATTAGCCCATATTCCGCACAACGTTTCCGGTTGCTGTAAGACGAAAACAGGTCCAAGCTCCATGTCCTGTTCCAGCCTGTCTTCCGACTTCCGAATGATGCAGAGATTCCTTGTAAAAAAATTTCGTGATGCCGTGCCGAGTTACAGTGTCAACCGATCTGTTTGATTTCCAGCTGCTAGTTACCGTACTACTGCCTCTGTACTAAAACCTTGGTTTGCTTTGTAATGAAAATTTACTCTCGATTAAATTAAATATATATAAGCAAGAGTTAACATTCATCACACCTTTCTGTGTCGTTTAATGTTTCCATAACCCACGGTCGTCGTTCAGCTGCATCTAATGCTCTACAATTTATGGACTGCTCTTGGTGCTGCTTGCTTACTGCTTTCCTACTAATCTTGGTTGCTGCAGAGTGAAAATAAACTTTAATTAAACGTAACTATTATTTATCTCAAGCTTAGATTTACCTTACCTTTATACGCCACATACTGCGGTTTCATTTAAAGCTGCTGCTTACTCACGACTTCTGTACCAATCGTGATTGCTGTGAGGAGAAATATCGTAATAATAAATTTTAATATACAAATTATAACGTAAATTCAACTCACCTGTCTGTGCATCGTACACGTACATCGAATCGTCGTCAACTTCATCACAAAGTGATGATGCAGAGATTCTTTGTCAGAAAATGCAATCCCCGAGGGGTGACAATGCCAACCGATTTGTTTGATTTTAGGCTGCTGCTTACAAACTGCTTCCATACTAAAGTTGATCGCTGCAAGGTGAAATGGAACTTAGAATTAAATACATTCTAAGCTTAAATCCACCCACCCTTCAATGTGTGTCCCTGTTGCCTGACCTCCATATAACTTTACTGGGGTGGTTCGTGTTCGATGTTTTATTCGATGCTTGGCAGAGCATTGGATTTGATTTGAGAGTGCTGCTGCTAAGCTACTGCTTCTGTACTGATTTTAATCGCAGGAAGGGAAAATTAAGAAATAATTAATTTGAATATAAAAACATTT
Source organism: Anopheles stephensi (assembly GCF_013141755.1). NCBI lineage: Eukaryota > Metazoa > Arthropoda > Insecta > Diptera > Culicidae > Anopheles > Anopheles stephensi. Next base: position 9,719,679 of record NC_050201.1, read on the forward strand.
TAAACGTAAACTTAACTCACCTTCCGTACACCCCTACATCCAATAGTTACCATTGGGAACAGTCACACATTTTCATTCATGTTGGTTACTGTGAGGTAAGGCATCGTTAAAATTAGTATGAATATACAAATTAAAACGAATATTCACCTCGCCTTTCTGCATCGCTCCATCGCCGCTCATCCATGTTTCAGTGGGTAAAAGCACATCGAATCGTCGTCACATGCGTCACAAAATGATGATGCGGAGATTCTTTGTACAAAACAAAAAAAGAGCCACGCTACCGTGTCGACCGATCTGTTTCAAGCTGCTGGTTGCATGCAGCTTCCAGCTTGATTTGCTTTGGAGTGAAATGGATTCTAGATTAATTTGAATACATATATAATCTAGAAGGCAATTTCACCAACCTTTTTTTATCCTTCCAGTACTTCATATTTGTCGACCTCTGCAACCACATCGAACCGTCGTTACACTCATCATTAAAATGATGATGCAGAGATTCTGGGTGAAATCAACAAAAAATAAACCATACCAAACATGTAATGTTAAAGACTGGGATCTGAAGACACTATGCTGCGCTTACCTTGTGGAGTTGCTTGCTGCAGCCCGAGGTGTGGTGAAGATTGTTATGCTACCCCGTTCAGCTAAGTTGTCATCTTAAAATTAATTTACTGCAAGTTCTATAACTATGTGTGCTAACGCAGCACACACGCACACACGCAACCCCGATTTAACTAAGTCACTTTTATATATGATATATTATAACGCCACACAACACCAGCACGACACTCGCAAAGCTTACACTACTTACATATAATCATGGATGGTAGGCGAAACCTTAGGCTGACAGATCTATAATCAGAGAATTGTATAATACGTAATGAGATTCAGGAGTGTGCACTATTAAGCAACAGACCAACTCAGCTGTTCATTGGTTGGTAAATGCCGTTCCGCGTATGTCAGAAGCAAGCATCGTAAAGTTGATGGTTAATTGGCAATTATTTGTGGCTGAACGTTGAAATCTATCGTAGCTCTGCATCTTGGCAGGCAAGCAGATGTTAATACACATAAGGAATGTGTGAGGTTCTATCAATACTACCCCAACGTTTAATAATACAGCATACGATTCTACGCTATTGGTTACTTATCCGCTGTAACGTACTGCCATCATAGATGGTTTTCGTAAGTCATTACCGAAAAAAATACATTACAGGATGTCATCGAAGGGCAAATATTGCTCGTAATGATGCAATTGATAGCATCCGCAACTAAATTATTTATGAGATGTTTGTATGTGCTTTTTTTATCGAGTTTAATATCTTTCTTACGGGCTAATCCTGCTGGCTACTTCAATACATGAAAAACTTCTGCTCCTAGTCTCGCTACAATCTAGAAACTGTCATTTTCATTTGATATCGTTCGTACTTTTTCAAAATCCGCTCGCCTATTTACAAAAAAAAGTCTGTCGAACATAGATAAGTAATTGTCAAGGAATCATGGGGACGGTTTGGTAGTCGAGGCTGTATCAGTGCCGGCAGGACTCACAAGAACTTCACAGATGGTGAGGACTGACTGTTTAACTAACTGATATCAATAAGTTCGCCCTAGATGGGCGACCTGTTCTAGCGAGTCGTTGAGCCAAGAAGAAGAAAACTGAAACATGATTTTCAACTGCAGCACAGCTATGAGTACTTATCAAGATGGCTGTTAAGACTGATTTTCGTTAGTCTGAAGACTGATGTTAGGATTTGGTGAGCTAATTCTACAATCGTTAACACGTTTTTTGAAAGGTTGTTCTGATTAAGCTAAACTTGATCAGCATTTCTTCAGGAGTTTTTCCTTGCACTTCCTGCTTTACGCTGAAGACGATTAACATTTACTGTACTTTTGCTTCCTCGGATGACTATTCTTTGCTTCAGAGTTGATTCTTTGCTTCAGAGTAATCTTAAAGTATGCTTGTGGTGCTAGGTGGCCAACTCCTATCGAGGTTTTCACTCAGTTAGGATGACTTCACTAAGACTAAAATCGAAATCAAAAAAAGATTCTTGCTCCCACAAAGTGACTTGTTAGCGAACATTCAGAGCAATTTGACCCTCAAATACAAAATCGGAAGCGATACGCATTGGCCCAGACGCAGGGGTTCACACTTGAATATTTTTGATTTTTTTTTAATATGTTAATCAATCAATTATGAAAATAAAAATTTAATGCTAACAAACTATTTTTTTTAATAAGATCAAGATGTAGGTACGCCTATAGAGTGTGATACGAGAGAGTCTACGCCATAGAGGCGAATTTTACAGAACTGCCAGAGAGTCACTTTCGTGGGTTAAAGTTAAAGATAAATTTTTCACTCAATTCTCTCTACTGAGATACGTGAACTTTAGATAAAATTTTAGCAAAAATGAGAAAATTTTTGATAATTGTTTATAATAATTGCAAATTAGTAATAAATCATTAACTCTAGTTAAAAATCTGAAAAAGACTAAGTACAATGATTATATAAGAGACTGTAATTAGCAATAAAAAATATTTTTTCTTAAAAAAGCAGTATGTTCTATTCCGCTTTGAAAACTTTTTAAACAACCTAATGTTCTGTTTCGATCGTATATGCGATCAACAATGCAAGTCGACATCGAGGGCATTAAAAATGGCTTGATTGCTGAATTGATCATCAGAGACGATCACCAAACACTTTTTCTTCTAAAATGTGACTTTATGTCATAAAGCTTTTGACTAAGTTTTCGGACAAAAAAAAAACAAAGAAAAACATCTGAAATGAATAGCTGCAAACCCTAATATAATGCTCCCTACCGACTATCGCTGATAGATTCTTTACTACTTTACTGGATCGTTTGGGTCTCTCTATCACGAAATTGACACGAAATTTCGTTGGTTAAGAAATAGCAACTCATAAACCTCAAGTTGAAAAACAAATGTAACTAGGCTGAGGAAATTAATTAATTGCGCTCGGTTAAATAAAAATAGGATAGGATAGGATATATTTATTTTCAATCGTACATATTCGAAAAATCTTGAGGAAAAGCGGAAAAATATTTGTTTTACTACATACGTGTATCGACCACATCTTTTGGTTCGGCCTCTTGGTCCGCAGTCGGTGGCAGCACTTCTGCAGCAACCTCCACGTTCGCTTCACACGCCTCCGAGTGAGTTGGTTCCGCGCCCGATGCATCACCAGCAGCGTTGCCCGTTTGGCCACCCTCCTTCACAACTTCACTTTGTGGTTCGACACTTGCATTCTCCGATTCTTGTCCACCCGCTTCCGAAACCGTTGCCCCAGCGGTGTCTTTCTGTGCGTCGTTCTTCACAACTTTAAGCGGCGGTTCATTACGTCCACCAGCTTCCGGAACCGTTGCCCCATCCTTCGAGACGCTTTCCGGCACAACTTCACTTTGCGGCTCATCACTTGGCATTTCCGATGCCTGTCGTCCACCAGCATCCGCATCCGTTGCCCCTTCCGGGTCCTTCCGTTCGCCGTTCATAGCTGGTTGCGAAACTGATTCGACCGTTTCGACTGCAACCGTTACTTCCTCGTTCACCGGTTTCGCTTCGCATACACAGCCATCGCAAGAACAGGTCGGACCATTCTCTAGCCGCCTAACCAGCAGCTGAATTCGGCACCTCATCGTTTGCTCGATCGACGAAACCATCTGGGCCATCGGACCCCCGCTTTCCTCGTCTGTATCATACTCCGGAATGATTGGTAGCTCAATCAATTCCTCGCGAACGGTTTCCTCGTCATCCTCCGGCTCGACCGTATCTTCGTCGTCCGATGGATCGTTCGACGCGTCCGACACTGACAACTCGCCAATGTTGATGTTTCTCTGCCAGGATTTCTGCTCGCTATCGTCACTTTGATCGTCCGATTGATCAAGATCGTTTGGTTGATCGTCGCCGGGTACCGGCAGAACCGATTCGCCAACGTTCTCGACCGCTGGTGGGGATTGTTCTTCCACCGCTTGCGGCCGAGGTTCCAGCACGTTCTCGAGCTTTACCATATCAACTTCCTTGTTGGATTCCATGATCGCCGAGATTGTCAGGTGATATAGGCACAAATTTCGAAACAATCGGGCACGCGATTTAGTTTTGCACTACAAGTCTTCTAGCTTTCCGTAGAATAAGGGTTCGATTCGATTTCCTATCCCTCGCAAACACACGCACGCACTCAGAGACCAACGAACAAAAAACAAAAAAGCTAACGCACCACGAACGAGTATATTCCACGCCGCTACCAAGAATTTCACCAAAACACAATCAATTGTTCCACGACTAGTTCTGCGTTCAGCAAGTTCGGAAGTGTTTGCGGCGACCCTCCCTTCCTTTAACACAATCACAAGCAGGTAAAGACCGAAAGGCGCACACGCACAGAACACAACACTTTGCTTAAATGTCTCTTCAGATTTCTTCAGAACTTTAGAAAGAAAAAAACACACACACACAAGAGTCTCAACCACAAGTCACAAACGGTACAAGTCTCCCGGGAGCTAGCCACGAACGCGTCTGACCGATCGGAGTCGCACTGATTGAATGAATGCTTCTCTCCGCGATCACTTCGGCATCAGTTTCGCTTCTTCCCACACAAGCACAAAACCCGCACACAATCAAACTCGGACCGCTGAAGTGAGCATGTGTTGGAGCTGCCCCACTACCACACAGCCACGATCGCGTTTGGGACCGTCTTAACCCTTTGTCTCTCGCTCTCGGGCTCATGCTGTTTCATTCGCGATCTTTGTCTATCCCCACACCCCACCAATCGCGTTAACCACATTCGTCTGCTTGATCATCGTTCGGTTCGAAGTGACCAGAAATTTCGCACTATGCTACGATTCAGGAGACGAGCGCGGACAGAATTAAGCGCGCAAGTGTTAACGCGCCTGCTTCGACGATCATGGTGTGCGTTTACTGTAGCATCTAATATAAGCAGTTTGATGTTGATTATAAGCCATAAGCACAACTGTAGGCATGACGTGATCTTTTTACTTTTTTTTCGTTAACACGACGTGTTGCAAATGAATCATTTTTTCCCGGACCCGTTTGATTTCCTTTCGAAAACCTCCAGAGGGGGGTTTTCATGCGCATGGAAATTAATAGCTTTCCCCGCCACGATAGCTGGAAAATGTTTTCAGCACCATGGCCTTCTTTCTACTGTTGATCTACTGTGATCTATATTGATTTCCTACTCTACAAAGCACATCTCTGCAATGCTCACCCAGCTACAGATTGCTCATTTATTTTTAACATTTTTCTTTCGTACGCCAGCTACATTTCCTGGGAAAAGTTTTTCGGTGCGCAAACCGTGAAAAGCTTAGATGTCGTGGCCGGAAGGCTAATGTTGCTACGCTGTGTGTTGCGCGGATGTTGTTTTACAACAACGTTTGCTGGTTTTTTTTTGCGTAGCACATTGGTCATTCGCGCTAGCCTCTCTACCTTCCGGACCCTCAAGTGTGATTCCGCTTCGCAAATGGTATTTGGCCCCTTTTTACATGATTCTGGTGTCAAGTCGAAACTGCAGTGTATGATACATTAGGTGATCTCGCATAATCCTCATTATGCTTACTGAGTTTGAATGAGATTTTCTAGAGCGTTCACCATTTCCGCGATCTTCTCGTATTTTTTTTTTTTACATTGTGTCGTTAGCTCGACTAAATCTTTCCTTTTGAAGGAGTTCTTCCCTCCAACGGTTAATTTGCCAATCTGTCTTAGATCGCATCTGGACGGGGATCGTCATCAGGCGAAACTGAGATCAAAACCCACCCAGACCGTTCCCCGATTGACTGACGGGCTGACTTACCAAATTGGTGGTATCAATAACACTAGCAAGTGATTAGATGGCCCCCACAACCTAACAGAAGTCTTTTAGCCAAGAAGAAAACGAAGTACAAGGCATTGCTTCGCAGCAATGTATAACTAACTTGGTTACGAGGTCATGTAACTCTAAAACGCCTGTATAAGATCAGAATTAGTGATGGGTTTAAGAAGCTCAATCCACAGTTCTGGGGCACCGACGATTTCTACTGCTGATTAGAGGCTCTTGGGAGCTCTTAAAAGCTCCGGTTGGTATTTAATTTGGTTCCTAAAAAAAATTGCCTTCTTTTCCTGCAGCTTTAATCGGAACATCTAACACACACACTCTCTCTCTCTCTCCGTCTCTTTTTCGCTTTCTCTGTCTCTCTCGAATTTTTGCTAAACCTTTTGTAAGTTTATCCGGTTGTTCGTTGTTTTTATGCTATTGTGATATTTCACGCACTGGTCACTCATCTTACCTATAATCGTTACCATTTCGAATTTCGGACCCGTTTAACTAGTTTCATAAATAAAGCAAACAACAACAAAAAGAAATCTAGTTTGTCATTATATTTGTTTGAATGTCATTATATTTGCAGGAAAACAAAACGTATCGTTTATGGCTGCCACATCTGTACCGTCGCCAGGAAATCGTGGATGATTGCTTCCAGCTGCACCCCACGCATCCGGAACGCACGGTATTGCTCTACCGCTACCCTATAACGTAGGATTGGTGCCTGGAGCGCTTCCCAGGCTGCTTCCCCCAGGGTTTGCAACAGCTGTTCTGCTTCAACGATCAAGTTTTCCGTCATTTCTATCTGCTCTATAAGGCGAGCCACGTCTCCATCCGAATCCGAGTCATCCGAGTTACAGTTTATTGGCATGCACATTTTGCACGGTTTCGTTGTCACCTGCGTGTACCTTGAATGAAGAAAGAACAGAACACAATTCACTTTACTATTGGTTCACCGTGTTTAGCGTACTCTCATTCGTGATCGACTAGCGCAGATGTTTGCCTGCTAACCGTTTCTCCCCTATCACCGTTTGCTGTTCACGAAGCGTTCAGCTCCAACTATAATCTCCAGTCGTGAGGGCCTGCTGCTTTCTGACTTTCTTGGCTCAATTTTACCCTTAGCTGGAGGCTTACGTAAGGTTTCCAAAACGCTAAACTAGATCAAACCCTTTCTCTTAAACCACAAGTGTTCCCTGCATAATGCCAGGCTTCGTTCACAACATCACTAACTATGATGGTGCTCTACTTACTTCAACAGGACGTATGGATCGTTCCAGTCACATTCAAACCACAGCCAAGACTGAATATCGCAACATAATGAAACACTTCAATATCTCATGCTCGCCCAGATTGTAGCCCCATCTCGCATGCGCACGAGACTAGCGCATGATGTCATGTTGCGGAGCTTTTCCTGCGCATTGCGATGATTCAGGGCATTCAGAGTTTACCCCTCTTTTATGATGGTATGCCGTCAAAACGCTTACCGCAACGAAACACACACACACACACACAGAGATCTGTTCATGAGATCGAATCGCTTTTTTCACGAGCAATAAAGAATTTTCAACGCAGGGAAATTGAACAAAGCGTTGAATGAATCATTTTTCACTGTTTTTGGGGTGATTAAAAAGATTTTTTTTTAAATTAAATTTGAAAAGATGTCTTACCGGTTGGAGGAAGAACTGTTTTCGCTATTAAAAAGCTAAAACGAGCAAGAAAACCCATAAAATAAATAAATAACATCTACAGCCATCTAATAGCCGATTTTGAAAAATTTCTTTCTCCCGGGTGTTGTTGATAGGCGATTATATTTATTTATTTATGTATTATTTATAAACCGTGTAATTATTCGACATAAAAGTTTTAACAATATAATGTTCTTACAAACCAGTTACCCTAGTCCTAATGCTGACATTATGCAATGGAACTGATTACACTGGCTTTAATGACTGACATTAATGGATGCGTTCAAGTTGAAGTACTGACCAAGATCGTTTACACGTTTAGACATGACCACCATCGGATTGTTGGCAAAGCAATTGGATCTACGACGATCGGTCGCGATCAATTGCTGAGGCTCTGTCGGAAAGAGATTCTTGTGTTCTAATCATCTTGTTGAAAATTTGGCCTATAAAGCTGGGCTACAGCAAAACGAGTGAAGCGGCGCTTGATCCAATTCAAGCCATTTGATCCATTTAATTGATAAAATGGATTCCACACCACTTCACACAAATGATGCTACCTACAGCACTTTTCAACAGAGATCGAAAGAAAATTCAACAAGCACCAATTAGAATTATCTTGCTAAAGTTTTGAAGGCATTTGGCATCGTCAATGGTATTTATAGGTCTATAGGTTTTTTTTTAAATCGTCATCATTTTGTTTTCTTTAATATTCCATTTTTTTTGAGAGACAAAAAAGTACACATGAAAAATGCTCCCGTGTGTGTTGTACCTCGCGCTATCGTTGAGACAAACTAAATGCTTCATAGATACGGCCGGTAGTACTCTATGGGCACGTGTCCTGGACTATGCTGGCGGAAGACTCGAGCAGGGCGCGTAGAGAAGAAGGATAAACCACGAGCTAGCTGAGCTGTTTGGCGATACAGACATCCTGACGGTTTGCCAAAGCCGGAAGGATACGCTGGTTAGGGCACGTGATGAGGATGCCGGACTCATGCCCTACCAGGAACCTGTTCATTACCTAATTACCTAATGAGTCAGACCTAAGGGAGATCGGATCGGATAGACTGCCGGATAGATCGCAATTAGGTTGACTAGTCAGTACAACAGGCAGTTTTTTCTGAGATGGTCAGGAATCTTCCGAAAACTGCTGTACAGCTCCTCATTTTTATCAAAGCTGCAATCTGAACTCCAAAAAGGTGTTTATAGTTCTATTACATTAAACATTACATTTAAACTCACATTGAACATGCGGCCTTCTACTTAGCCCAGCTCCACTTATCAAGGTTCGCACTTTCGACTGAAAGTAAATTAATCCTGTACAAACAGATCATCTGTACTGTTCAGCTGATTCAGAATAAATTTCTCAAGCTGATCCTCAAGCACTGGCTAAGATATCGTACCACTTTGCTTACCTCGGAAGCTGGAACCCTTCTTATCAGGGACCAGATTGAAAAGAATCTGGAAAATCTTAAATCAAACTGTCTAACATTCGATCCTTTCATGAAGCCAGCTTAGCTGACCCTCCACTATCAGCGGAAATATCTGGTTCAAGTAAAATATTGTGCTTCAGACATATTTTCTAGCAATCAAAAACGATTCGATAGAAAGCCACAGCGTAAACACTTACTAGAAGGGAACCTGTGTATTTGCTCAAAACGAACCAATACTTGTTAAAATTATTATTGTAAAATAAATTCTATTTTTGTTCTTTAACACATTTTTTTAAAATTTTGTTACATTTTAACATTCTGAAAAATATATTGCCTTATTTTTGCACTAGTTTTTTAATTTTCTTAACCCATGTGAAGCTAGTTAGTTAGTTAGTTAAATTTATTTCCAATGTTACATTATTATAATACATTTGTGCTGGGTTGCGTGAAATAATGGGTCCGAATTCTTATTCTCTCCGCATTGGTTTGATATTTTGTTAGCTATCTATGGCTAATGAGTTTTAGATTTTACGATCGCGTAGATTTAAACCGAGGGAGTGAGGGAAAAATTGTGACGAAATTGAAAAACCCTCGTGAAGATACAGGAAAAACTTAAAGTACTACTTAATGCCTATTCTTATTCCTAGTTCTTACCTTACTAATAATATTTACAAAAGATAAACCGAAATATATATTTATATTAATATATATTTCATTTTACATTCCAACTTTTAATAGCTGAGATCTCTTAGTATTTGTAATGTGCTTGCATGAGCACCTAGCAGCGTATGATGATTTTAAATTGTTTAATACTAGATTGACTGTTGGAATATTACATTTCGCGTATAGTGTGGAGGTTCTGTACCAGGGAGGAACTTTAAGAATGGTTTTAATAAATTTATTCTGAGTTCTTTGTAGTTTTGATTTATGAGACTTAGCGCACCGGGACCATACTGGCGAAGCGTATGTGATTGTTGGGCGTACTAGTACTTTGTATAACAACATTTTATTGTGGAAGTTTAGTTTCGATTTTTTGTTTAGAAAACTATATAGAGGTCTATAATTTTTTTCGCATCTCATGGTTATGTTATCAGTATTGCTTTTAAATGTCAAGCGTTTGTCTAGGTATAGTTCTAGATACTTTACAGGACTTTTCCATGGAATGGTACTTCTATCGATTGTGAGGTTACTACCCGGCAGTTTACGAGCGCATGTATTTGTGGTGAAGAATATGGCTTCTGACTGAATTAAGTGCTTTAATAATTGATTTTGGATATTTTGCCGAAGATGATATGGCAAAATCATCAGCATATAAATACTGTTCACAATTTTGCATTTGTGGGATGTCTGAAGTGTAGATATTGAATAGCAGGGGTGATAGAACACTACCTTGTGGTACTCCTGCCGGAGGAGTGTAAGCTGTTGATTTAGTATTGCCTATGTGTATGTTGTTGTGTCTGTTTGATATGAATGATTTTATTATTTTGATTAAGTATCGGGGAAATTTTAATTTGATCATTTTAATAAAAGACCTTGATGCCAAATTGCATCAAAGGCTATTTCGGTGTCAAGTAAGACCAGGCCGGTAGATTTTTTGTTATTTCTATTGTGTAGGATATTCTTCGTCAGTCTATGTAATTGATGGGTAGTAGATAAGTGTGGACGAAAGCCGAACTGTGTGTAGGGTATTATATTATTGTTATTTGTATGCAAGACTAGTCGGCCTTCTATGAGCTTTTCCATTATTTTACTGATGCAGCTGAGAAGACTTATAGGTCTGTAGTTTTTTGGGAGGCTGTGATCTTTCCCTGGTTTAGGGATGGCAATAACTTTAGCTATTTTCCATGTGTCGGGAAAGTAGCCAAGTTTTTGGCATCCATTTATAATTGTATTAAGATATATTTGGTGGGTAACCTTTTGAGAGAGTTGTTGTTAAGCTTATCGTGACCAGTAATTTTTTTTTGTTTTTAACCCTTTCAAGATTTTGGATAAATTTTTGGGTTTGAATAATTCAAATGAGTTTTCGTGGCTTGAGTTCAGATCATGGCTTGAGGAAAAGAATTGTGTAACAGTTCCATTGACTTTACGTTCTATTAGGCTTATATGATTTTTTGTTATGTTATGCGCTGATTCAAAAACTTCTTTAAGAACTTGACATTTTTCGTTTGGAGTTATGAGGGTTTGATTGTTATTTTTTAGAACGGGGATCGATTTGTGGTTATTTTTGATAATCTTTACAAACTTCCAGAGTTTTGATTGATTGTGAAGTTCGTTGTTCATTGATTCAAGGTGTTTTTGACCATGCTTCATTGCGCAAATCCGATAATTTGATGTTAATAAGATTTTTGAGGAAATAGTATGACTGCTTCCATGTATTGTTTAGTCTTTGTCTTTGCCATTTTTCTGTATGTGTTGCATAATTTAATTAACGAAAGAATATCGGGAGGGATAATTAATTGGTAGCTACCGGGAGTCTTTAAGGGTATTGCAATGTCACCCATGTGAAGCTATGTATGTCTGATGTTTGTAAAATTTTCGATTTTCTTCTATCCATTTGTTGCGCTGCTTGTGGCTGCTGCTTCTTCAATACAAACACATCGTTTAAAAAGCTATTGAAAATGCCTTAAGGCATACAAAGTTGGAAGCAATCTATTCTAGTTCCTCTTTTATTCTTAAAAGAAGTGCTCGTATAGTTGTCTTAAGGGCTATATACGATCATATATTGGCAAAGGAAATGGATCCACCTCACTGTATTCACTACTGTATATTGTGTTACACAGTTCGATATTCACTTTTGTACAGTATAGAGCTGTTAATGGAAAGAAGGGAAGTGGTCTAGCTACAGAAATTGACGATCAAATCCTATCAAAACCGGGCAGGAATAGAATATGGTAGTGCTGTTTGGTGTCTCTTAGCATATGCTTCGAATCATCATATTAAGGCTGACGACATTTCCGTGATTGCCACCTCGTTCCTAAAAATCGGGCGGGTGCAAGAAACTTTCGAGACGTTAGGAATCATTTCCGGAGCCCGACTAAACGTCGAGAAAACCATCGCGATCGATGTTAGATACTCCACACCAACCACGAGCCTGCAAGTCCCATGGCTTCGGACGGAAGACAGGCTTCGCCTTCTAGGAATTTTGTTCTCGAACAATATCCGAGACCGCATGAGCCTAAATTGGGACTTGTTGGTTTACGCCATTTTCGCCATTTGGTGTGGCTTGATCGCGTGAGGGACCTGAATTTGGTGCAGTGGCTGACGGCCGGCTCCATGGAGTCGTGTTGCTTGATCGTGCAGCACTAAGTGGGAGGTAAACTCCTTCTAAAGCTAAATACCGCCATGAGACCGATAGCGAACAAGTACCGTGAAGGAAAGTTGAAAAGCACTCTTAATAGAGAGTCAAATAGTACGTGAAACTGTCTAGGGAACGCAAACCCGTCGAACTCCATGATCGGGGCGGCGATATTCAGCGGTGGGCCTCCGGGCCTACCGTGCTACCGAGATAGTCCGTGTTGCCACCCTGGAACAAAAGTTCACAGTTTGTCGCAGAGTTGCGTATGCATGGCAGCTTCTTCAGCAATGCATCAGCCTCGTGATTTCAGGGCGTTCGACATCGTCTCGTTTCTCGTTTGATATGCTGCGTTTGCCTGTGCTAAGCGGCATATGTCGGTTATTTGGCGGCTATTTGTAAACATGTTTGTAAATGAACGTTTTATAAAAAGAAATCTTGGAGTCCTCCCGAAACAAGCCCGAATTGCTTCAGTCGATGTCTGGACCATAGCTTGACGAATGAATCAATGAAGCTTGATTGATGATTGATGCGTCCAGTCTATTTTCTGCTCCGTGTAAGACTCTTAGACCTATCCTTATAATTCGACAGCCCCATAATCTCACCAGATTCGGCAAGAAATACAAAACAATTAAAAAACTAGATTTTCAACAGAAAAAAAAAATCATCTATATAAATAGGCAAACAAGTTAGCTAATTAAGCCCAATCCAAGTTGATTTTACGTAAAGCAAAAATCAAAACTTCTAGCCCTTTCCTGGCATAGTTCTGGGTTCTAGGCGTTTCTGCCGCACGCTTCAACCACGGTGGTACGATCCTAAGCACGGGGTAAAGGGCTGATTGAGTTTTGCTATCACTCCACGTGGTGCCCACCGATGCCGGTCGATGCCGGGATTTTACACCTTTGGCCTTTAAAGCGTGTTAAAATTAATGTTGTGAGCCGTTCCACAGTTCCATGATTTTTCCCGCTTCTCCGTGTGCGGTGTGCATCTCGAAGCAAAAAAAAAAAAAGAAAGGAAATGCATGTGCAGCGAGTTGGGTGCGCAAGACCCAACGTGTTACCCGGTCATAAATGTCAATGTCCAACCCTGTGCCACCCTGTTGCCAGCCGTATCGCTGTGGACGTTCGTTCGAGCAGCATCTTGCGATGGGGAGGACGGTTGCGAGCAAAACGGGCCATAAAACCGAACCGTACGTAGTCGTACGGGCCACCACGGACCACCGGTACCGGCCCGGTCAGGCTTTCGCGCTATGGAACCGTGATTGATAGGCATCATAGCCCGGGATAGCTTTCCCTGGGAACGGATTGGCAAATCTGGAACCATGTCTAATGGATAGCGCTTTGCGCAAGCCACAAAGAAGGTTGGCGTAAAAAGCCGATGAAGCAGACATCATTGGAGATTGCTTGAGGTGAATGTAAAAATTGTTGAGCCCTTTGCGTTTGCGTTCTCCGCTTTCCGCCGTGCTTCTTTGTCCACGAATGAAACTTTCGACCCGCGACTGGTGGCCTGATCGCTAGAGGCAATTGCACTTTTAAATGTGCTCAGCGGAGTTCCAATCAGACACGCATTCCAATCAACGAAATCCAGCTAGCTTTCTCGCTGGAGAGCACTGGCCTCATGTACCCTTACATCGGGAAATTTCTTCATGGTGCTTCAGAAACACTAGACAATTTTGAAAACGTTTTCTATCCCACCGCTGAGCGACTGGAACTCTTTTCATTGGTTGCCTCTTGATTGTGTTACCTGCGCACCGCTCGAAATTCAACCCTGCGGGTAAGGCCAAACCCTTAGCGTCTGAATAGCCTATCGAAGGGGGACGGTCGCTATAGTCGCACCCCTTCGTACATCAACCTTCCGATAGGGGTCGGGGGGGAAATCCGGATTGGTTGCTGGCTGGTTTGATCGAGGCTTACGCTCTACCTCGATTTCATCGCTCTGTTTGTTTTACCATACATGGTCACGTTTCGAGCTGCTTCCGTTTCAAGCTGCGCGTACAATGTAATGGTTAGGGTTTGACGTGTGAGTACAGAACAAAGCAACACACCGATAATATGCGTCATGGTGAACATCAGACAAGCCAGCACATCATGGTGGAGTGTGAGCCGTTTTTTTTGAGCTTATAGCTCGATGTCGATGAGCAACATTGGTTGATCAAGCATCTTGGAGGCCGTAGCGGGAATGGGACCGGTAAGGTCTGCCCACATTTCCAGCTCTGACCGACGAAAACCTCCCCCCAACCCCAGCCGCCCCCCCGTCAAACGACAGACTCTGGCGACTGTCTTCTCCACCCTTTAGGGCAATCCGCCATTGATGAGCATCGCGTTCACTACCCGACGCACGGTCAACTTTTTTGCTTCTATGTCTATGACAACATTTGTTTGATCTAATTATAGTCTTTGTATATCATCCGCTTCTGCCCACACGGCGAGACAGACGTTCGTGTGCGAGCTTCCCATTTTTCGAAGCTTGTGATCCTTGAAGTCGTCTGCAAGCGTGTCTCGCTATTGACACGTAACTGGGGAGCAGTGAAGAAAGGGGGTTGGACAGGTTCAACGTTCTTGCACACGCCGATGATCAACTTTTGCGTTTGCTTCGTGAACTTTCGTCTAAGGTTTTCGGTCGAGAACGGTTGCAAAGATTTTTCTTGTCTTTGTTTCGTTGCCCGCTTTCACCTCCAGCCGCTGTCTGTGGTACAGGATTCCGTCACCACATGCGAACAATAAGTTGTATGAGTTATTTATAACCGTGAGCAACTCCAACAAATATCTCCACATCCCAGAACCCTGGTGGAAGAGTGGAGCGTAACAGTAGTGCCCACTTCCTGCCAGCCTTACGTTTCGTTGCTCGTGTTTACTTGAGGAGCACTCGGCAAAACTGAAACTGAAACACAATCCCTCCGCAAGCGCACGCACGATGAAGCGTTGTTGACTGGAAAAAAAATGTCGCCTGTGCCCAGACGCATAAATCAGGCATTTGTATGGTTTTCTTTCTTCTCGACTGCAGAAACTGAGGGGGGTTTCATGTTTGCTTCCGTTGCGTCGCCGGAAAACAGGCGCCATACTTGATCGCCATAAACAAAATGTTTATGTTACTTCGGACAGCTTCGTTTTCTGATTTAAAATTTAATTTCATGCTATGGGATCCATGGGTTGGGGTTGAAGCAAATGAGATCATCAACAAGCTGAACAAAGGGACTGGAAAAGCTGCTGTAAGCCGAGTAACATGTTTGTGCTTGTCCTGCGATGAGTCATGCTTAGGTGGTATGATGACTTTTTTCTAGCGTTCAGAATTAAGAGAAAAGACAGGCAATCCCATCTCCCTGGCGCTGGCCAATCGTGGTAGCAACGGGTCCTTAGAGCTTTCCATCCACCTTCACCTGGCCTGTGGTGTTGGCCATTGTCATTCTTACAAGCCTGGTAAGCTTGACCGAAATTCCCAACGAGCTCATTGGATAATACTGCCATGTCCTGACTGTCATTTACTGTCTGTGGCCTTAAAATCGACGAAGATATAGAATTGGAGTAGAATTGAAGCTGCTGCCCTATCAAATTCTCCAAGATTTTCTGCTTGATGGAAATCTTGTATGACAGTTTCCAACTATCTCACCGATGAAAGGGACTAGTCGAGTTTTGCAATATCAGGGAGAAGATTTTGTAGGCGGTATTCATTATCGTAAAACCCCTGTAGCTGCTGCACTCTAACTTATCTGCCTTCTTATATGTGGAATAGATAATGCCAAGATTCTAATCAGCAGGCATAAATGCACTATATAAATTCACTTTATTGTTGGTATGCATGGAGTGGAGCCTCTAACACTTGTGTTCACTTCCTGCCAGGCTTACGTTTCGTAGCTCGTGTTTCATTGGGGAGCACTAAGTAAAACTCAAACTGAAACACAATCCAGTTTCATCATTTTTCCATCGCCTGTGCCCAGACGCGTAAATCAGGCTTTTGTATGGTTTTCTTTCTTCTCGACTGCAGAAACTGGGGGGGGGGTTTCATGTTTGCTTCCGTTGCGTCGCCGGAAAACAGGCGCCATACTTGATCGCCATAAACAAAATGTTTATGTTACTTCGGACAGCTTCGTTTTCTGATTTAAAATTTAATTTCGTGCTATGGGGTGCATGGGTTGGGTTGAAGCAAATGAGATCATCAACAAGCTGAACAATGGAACTGGAAAAGCTGCTCTAAGCCGTGTAACGTGTTCGTGCTTGTCCCGCGATGAGTCATGCTTAGGTGGTATGATGACTTTTTTCTAGCGTTCAGAATTAAGAGAAAAAACAGGCAATCTCATATCCCTGGCGCTGGCCAATCGTGGTAGCAACGGGTCCTTAGAGCTTTCCATCCACCTTCATCTGGCATGAGGTGGTGGCCATTGTCATTCTCACAAGCCTGGTAAGCTTGACCGGAATTCCCAACGAGCTCATTGGACTATACTGCCATGTCCTGACTGTCATTTACTGTCTGTGGCCTTAAAATCGACGAAGAGATAGAATTGGAGTAGAATTGAAGCTGCTGCCCTATCAACTTTTCCAAGATTTTCCGCTTGGTGGAAATCCTGTATGACAGTTTCCAACTATCTCGCCGATGAATGGGACTAGTCGAGTTTTGCAATATCAGGGAGAAGATTTTGTAGGCGGTATTCATCATCGTAAAACCCCTGTAGCTGCTGCACTCTAGCTTATCTCCCTTCTTATATGTGGAATAGATAATGCCAGGATTCTAATCAGCAGGCATAAATGCACTATATAAATTCACTTTATTGTTGGTATGCATGAAGTGGAGCCTGTAACACTTGTGCCCACTTCCTGCCAGTCTTACGTTTCGTTGCTCGTGTTCAATTGGGGAGTACTCGGCAAAACTGAAACTGAAACACAATCCAGTTTCAACATTTTTCCATCGCCTGTGCCCAGACGCGTAAATCAGGCTTTTGTATGGTTTTCTTTCTTCTCGACTGCAGAAACTGAGGGGGGTTTCATGTTTGCTTCCGTTGCGTCGCCGGAAAACGGGCGCCATACTTGATTGCCATAAACAAAATGTTTATGTTACTTCGGACAGCTTCGTTTTCTGATTTAAAATTTAATTTCATGCTATATGATCCATGGGTTGGGGTTGAAGCAAATGAGATCATCAACAAGCTGAACAATGGGACTGGAAAAGCTGCTCTAAGCCGTGTAACATGTTTGTGCTTGTCCTGCGATGAGTCATGCTTAGGTGGTATGATGTTCTATGGCTGGTACTAGGGGGATGAAATTGGAGACTGGAATGCTGCACAGCAAATCCCTTCAATTGCAATTACTGTACGTGTACGAGCGTGGTACCCAGCGAGTAGCGAGATGAGTTTACTGCTACCAAAGCCCTTTGACACATCCATTGGGCGAGCAAGCGAGCCCATCTTCTGGTACAATTTTACGATGCCCATATTCGCTTTCAGTTCAATGCAAACGCCAGGTTCGAAGTACGGAACAAAAATTTCTTCTCTGGCTCTACATCCTTGAGGGGTCTCGGGCTATCTGTGACTTGGATAATCAGTCCTACGTAAGGGGGAGGCATTTTGGATGGGATTTGATCACCATTCCAGCCGTGTGAAGATCGATGCTTCTATCGCCCGTGGAACCAGACCGCCCCGATCTGTACATTACTCCTGCGTAAATCAGTGTTCGTTAGCTGGGCCAAGGTTTGATCAAGTGTGTCATCAGCATGCGCCAGGCTCTAGATTGACTTAAAGACGATGATTCCCGAAGTTTCCACATCCTTGTTGCTGGTGACTTTTTTCTAGCGGTCAGAATTAAGAGAAAATTCAGGCAAGCCCATCTCCCTGGCGCTGGCCCATGGTGGTAGTAACGGGTCCTTAGAGCTTTCCATCCACCTTCACCTGGAATGAGGTGGTGGCCATTGTCATTCTCACAAAACTGGTAAGCTTGACCGGAATTCCCAACGAGCTCATTGAACTATACTGCCATGTCCTGGCTGTCATTTACTGTCTGTGGCCTTAAAATCGACGAAGAGATAGAATTGGGGTAGAATTGAAGCTGCTGCCCTATCAACTTCTCCAAGATTTTCCGCTTGGTGGAAATCCTGTATGACAGTTTCCAACTATCTCGCCGATGAATGGGACTAGTCGAGTTTTGCAATATCAGGGAGAAGATTTTGTAGGCGGTATTCATCATCGTAAAACCCCTGTAGCTGCTGCACTCTAACTTATCTGCCTTCTTATATGTGGAATAGATAATGCCAAGATTCTAATCAGCAGGCTTAAATGCACTATATAAATTCACTTTATTGTTGGTATGCATGGAGGGGAGCCTCTAACACTTGTGTTCACTTCCTGCCAGGCTTACGTTTCGTAGCTCGTGTTTCATTGGGGAGCACTCAGTAAAACTGAAACTGAAACACAATCCAGTTTCAACATTTTTCCATCGCCTGTGCCCAGACGAGTAAATCAGGCTTTTGTATGGTTTTCTTTCTTCTCGACTGCAGAAACTGGGGGGGTTTCATGTTTGCTTCCGTTGCGTCGCCGGAAAACGGGCGCCATACTTGATCGCCATAAACAAAATGTTTATGTTACTTCGGACAGCTTCGTTTTCTGATTTAAAATTTAATTTCATGCTATGGGGTGCATGGGTTGGGGTTGAAGCAAATGAGATCACCAACAAGCTGAACAATGGGACTGGAAAAGCTGTTCTAAGTCGTGTAACATGTTTGTGCTTGTCCTGCGATGAGTCATGCTTAGGTGGTATGATGTTCTATGGCTGGTACTAGGGGGATGAAATTGGAGACTGGAATGCTGCACAGCAAATCCCTTCAATCGCAATTACTGTACGTGTACGAGCGTGGTACCCAGCGAGTAGCGAGATGAGTTTATTGCTACCAAAGCCCTTTGACACATCCATTGGGCGAGCAAGCGAGTAGCCCCATCTTCTGGTACAATTTTACGATGCCCATATTTGGTTTCCGCTCAACGCAAACCCCGGTTCGGAGCAAAAACTGATGAACTAGAAAGTTTACTTCCTAGCTAACCTTTCGCTGGCAAATCCTCCGAGCGGGGCCAACCGCAAGATTATCGACTTATTGCACGCTGTCGAAGCGTAGCACGATTTTGCTCGCCAGCATGACGAATCTGGCATTCCTTTCGACGCTTCGACAATTGCCCGCAAATGCGCAACGGATTGCATCAGCCGTAGCACATGCAGCTGCATGCAATAAAACGATATCGTTTCCGCCCGCGATGCAACGCCGATCGATCGTACTCGGGAGGTGTCATAAATTATCGCAAGCCCATAAATTTGCTGGCTGTGCGCTTCCCGGTGCCCTCGATGCCATCGATGCTGATGTGTGCTTCGGCACAGCAAAGCTTCAGATTATTTTCCATCCGTAGTTGAAGTTTTTGTGGTTTGGGGAGGTCATTGCCGGAAGGCAAGGCACCCTCGCAAAACCGGTGTACGAGAAAAACGCAGCAAAAACGAATTTAATCAGTGCTTGAATATTCATGCATAACTTCAGTGGTGCCGAAACAAATGAGGACAGCATTTCTTGGGATGCTCCGGACGTGAGATCTTAAAAAGAGGTTATGGCATTGCTTTGTTTTTCTCCTTTTCCAATCCTCTTACTCATCAACATCGTCAAGGTTTTACTCGGGAGAAAAAAGCAACATTTCTTTGTCCCTTCGAGCCAACGGTCTGGAGTTCGAGTTTTATTGGGACCTATTAAAGCTGAACTTTTGAAGGTTTTGCAAATGAAGAAAGGTTATTGCAACTCCATCCAATAAAGCAATGAATGTCGCAACGCTCGAACTTATCACACTTATTTTTTTCCATACCGAACCATCCGTGCTGGACTCCACTCTTTGCACCTTGGCGATGTGCATTGTCCAGCTTCGTCCGGTTAAAATGCACGGGCAGCCGAAAAATGTGCAACAAAAGGTGATATTGGAGCCGTCGTAAAACGCACCATAAAACGGCATGCGCTATGGGCCATTGCGAGGATGCCATCGTATTTCGTGGGTTGGGGAGGAGGGGGGGGGGGGAACCAGCACCAGGAACAAGCCCCAGGAAAGCAGCAATGCAAATGAAGAGGAATTTTAATTAGCCAATAATTGCACTACACACGTTCGGGTTTCGGGTTAAAGCGCAGCGCGCCTGTCCTCAGTGCGTCGGGCTCAACGATTTTGGTAACTGTTGTAAAGCCAGTCTAGAAGGGCAGATCGTAAAACGATAGCTGCAATTAAATACCAACCCTTGGGGTGTGTCAGGGGAGAAATTGAGTCCGACCGACAAGGCGTATGCTAAGCGAAAGGTCAGCCCGAAAGCATGTCACACGGTTGACGTGCTACTTTTGACGACCAATTACGACACTGAAGCTGCACGCTTACTGCCGTGAGTTATCGATCCGGGAAACGTTGAATTGCGTCATCCAAAATAAATGCAATCGCATTTTTACTCTGATTGACTATTGAAGCTTTTAAAGCTGTCTTTGATCGGGTTTTCTTCAATCGGGAATTCTTATCGAACGAGCATCGAGAGAGCTCCTTCAGTGGGCCCTTGCCGGCCCTAGCAAAAATAGGCTCGTCTGCTCTCTATCTCTCTATTTTGCTCCCCTCTTGTAGTTCGCCTCAGAGATTCGCTAATATTGTGCATCTTTTGAGCCTACCAGGAATAGTTTTCAATTTGCTTGAGGCGTGAAAGCTTACAAGACTCACGTCAACCAACGAATAGAAGCAAATGTACAAGTGCGATTGAAATGGAGGATGTTTTCCTATTCCCGGTACGTTACAAATTACCCACAAAGTGAGTGGTTTTAGTTCTGGCGGACGCATCAACGTCATCACTCTATCTCATTTTTTGATCTACCACGCCTGCTCTGTCCATGCGGAAGACCTTCAAGGACTATATTCATTATTCTTCCACACGTATGAGACCAAAAATCCCTCTAAGTTAATGAGTTTTTCTCAGCTCTGTTAGTAGGCAGCTTCAAAATCTTTTTTGTTATTTATGTCGACTGTTGACCCCAACGCTTGTGCCCACTTCCTGCCAGGCTTACGTTTCGTTGCGCGTGTTTCATTGGGGAGTACTCGGCAAAACTCAAACTGAAACACAATCCAGTTTCATCATTTTTCCATCGCCTGTGCCCAGACGCATAAATCAGGCTTTTGTATGGTTTTCTTTCTTCTCGACTGCAGAAACTGAGGGGGGTTTCATGTTTGCTTCCGTTGCGTCGCCGGAAAACAGGCGCCATACTTGATCGCCATAAACAAAATGTTTATGTTACTTCGGACAGCTTCGTTTTCTGATTTAAAATTTAATTTCATGCTATGGGATCCATGGGTTGGGGTTGAAGCAAATGAGATCATCAACAAGCTGAACAAAGGGACTGGAAAAGCTGCTGTAAGCCGTGTAACATGTTTGTGCTTGTCCTGCGATGAGTCATGCTTAGGTGGTATGATGACTTTTTTCTAGCGTTCAGAATTAAGAGAAAAGACAGGCAATCCCATATCCCTGGCGCTGGCCAATCGTGGTAGCAACGGGTCCTTAGAGCTTTCCATCCACCTTCACCTGACCTGTGGTGTTGGCCATTGTCATTCTCACAAGCCTGGTAAGCTTGACCGAAATTCCAAACGAGCTCATTGGACTATACTGCCATGTCCTGACTGTCATTTACTGTCTGTGGCCTTAAAATCGACGAAAAGATGCACTCTAGCTTATCTCCCTTCTTATATGTGGAATAGATGATGCCAAGATTCCAATCAGCAGGCATCAATACACTAGCCCACTATATAAATTCACTTCGTTGTAGGTATGTATTGGTTTTTATTAATTTAATTAATTTAGCCTTATTTAATAATCAAGAAGACTTTATCGTGATTCAACCAGAAAAAAGAGCTTGCCGCTCTCTGCTCTTACCTTTAACCGTATTTGGCTGTCGTTATCGTGTTTCGCATGGCAGTTAAGTAAATATAGCAATTGATACTTTGAAAAACTCTTTATTAAAAACTTAAGTGATGAACTGTTTACTAATGACTGAAGAAGAATGAGTCCTGAGCATATTATTTAAAAAGAAAAATAAATTTGGATTTTTTTTTTTCAATGCGATATCATCGGGCATGCCAGTTTTGCTTCAATAATTATTTTTTGAATTACATCCGAAACATAATTTGCATCTTTTATTGTGTTACGATACTTACAGTGTATTTCTTTATATAGATTGTCTTATGCTAGCTGCTACCATCTCTGGCAAGAAGTATTGCGAAGTTGTAAAGCTTTCTAACTCGGCAACACTTCGAATGGGAATTGGGTGATGTAACGTGGCCCAGCTCATGGAAGGGCTCTCCCGATCCGTGTGCTGTACTATTTGGCATTACGCATCGTGTGTACATTCTGGACAGCATCTATTCCTCCCACTCCAATCGCTCCATGGATGCGAGATGCTTTTCTAACAGTTGCGTTTCCTTGATTTCCTCGCGCAGCTTAAAGATCGCCCTCGCGAGGACGTGGAAATGGTACAGGGACGTTGCCTCACCGATACGATGGTCCAGCAGTATTATGTACTTTATAATTTCATCTACGATTGGGCGCGACTGGATGCAGAACAGTTCGGACGTAGCGTCACATAACATCATCTTATAGACGTATCGTTTGTCAGACATTCTATTCTTTTGCATTCCCTGCCGCGGCGTCACCAGTACTCAGCTGTGGGCGGTCAGATTTACTATAGTGATATTTTTTTTTTCTCATGTAGCATTCTAATCATGTATGAAGATACTTACTTCGTTGCAGAACAAAATTTGGAATTTGTAAAATCAACAGACGGCCAAGAAGTATCTGCTACATGCAAAACGGGTCTGCCACGACGGTCCCAAGCTCAATGAAACGAGCCAAACGCTCGGGTCTGAGAAATGCTGCGCAATAAAACCTTACCGGTAGGTTGTGCATGTGTGAGTGGTTTCGGAAAGGTACGGAACCGGACTGCATTTGCGCCGTTCGGTTAGCATTGGAAGGAGGACAAGGGGGAGGTTGGTTGAGGGACGCGGGACGGTTGTTGCATCGGTTAACTGCACAGCAGGGTGGCATTGCGCAACGAGCTGAACCGTCCTGCCTGCTGGAGTAGGATGGGGAAAGTGCATTTTTGTTTTCAAACACATTCGCAACTACGAACCATGTGCGCATGTGTGCGCAGATTTGCTCGCCTGATGCGTTGTTACTTTTTCTGACTGCATAGAAAAATAAATGTTCAATATAATAGTTCTTTGAACGAGTTTTTTTGGGTCATATAAATTAGGAAGGAATATCTGTTGCCTTATTTTATATCTCTTTTTAAAAATACTATTCATTGAAATGCGAAAAAAAAATTGTATCACGTTCGTAAAGCTACGGTGAAAAATACACAGTGACTCAAACGCGATAAGGGGTTAAAATCAAAGCCTTCTATGATTATTTTTAATTTTCATATAATGTTACAATTTTATGATCCAATTTACTAAAACTTTCTCCTTTCTACTTTCTCCTTAATTCTCCAACATTGAAGAGAGAATTTGCTGTAAAACTACGGGGTTTACGGGATAAAGTATGTTGATCGAGAACAAAAAATCTGTTTTTGCTGGACAAACTGATAAGTTCTTTTGACGTTATTGCAAAACTTCTTCAGACTGTAGCTATAATTATTTTGAAGCATAAAATATGAAATGGACAATATATAAAAAAGTATATAAAATGTTTTTCTAATGGTTAAACTCGGATAATTTGAATCGAAAACGCAAAGTACAGCAACTCTTCAATTTTAAGGTGTTTGGATTTCCAATCGAATCACTTTAGTAACTTTAATAAAAATAGCCTTTAAACTGTATCTGTAGTTTGGAATATTTATTTAGCACTAGAGAAAGTCAGGGGTGGTTCGGTGGCAGAGGCGATAACGGCACAAGTCTTCACACGGCATGACCAGAGTTCAAATCCCATCCAGACCGCCTCGATAGACCAGCCGAGATCTCTCGATATAGAAGCGCCAAGGAAGAAGAAGAGATAGCCATCCGTGACGAGATGGAAACTTCGAGCACCGTTTTCTACCAGTCTTACCTGGTCCTGGCACACGACGATGACATAGATAACAGGGGTTTGTAGTTTTCCTATGAAGTAGAAGCTTGCCAAAAGGATCGAGCGAGCGGCACAGAACCCGAGGAGGCTGGAGATCAACGTGGCGTAAACCAAAATTATGGTGACACAACCAGTGGCCCTGACAACAAATACTGCTTTGCACAGGTGTGATGTACAGATAGATTTTAAACGAAACCCTCTTAGCTGCCCTTTGAGAGGATTTTTAGTCCCGTTTGTGTGGAAGAACAATCAAAGAGCCGATACAATGATGAGCTCCACTAGCTGGTCATGTCATGAGAATGATACCGGATGACCCAACTCGTCCAAGTCCCCCAAGAATAAGGCCTTCTACACGGACAGAGAAGGCGTGCTCGGCCCAAATTGAGATGGAGTGATGGCGTTTATACGTCCGCCAGCACGGTCGTGATAATGAACTACCAAATTCGAGCAAATGCTTTGGCGATAGTTGTAATATCTAGTTAATCCACACAAAATTTGTTCTATGTGGCCATCAACATTCCCCCATTCAGTTTCGCAAAAAAAATACACACTTTAAAGCCGAACAGAATCTTTCACCTATTGCACTCGAAATGGGAATAGTGAGTAAAACTTTCAAAATTGTTTCATCGTTTAGATAAGCGCAGGACATTGATGATAGTGACATACTTCAAATAAAGGCAACTGTATAAGCTTTCAGGACTTCTTCATATGTTTCGGCTCTGTGTGTCGCAGTACGCTTACCGTTAAACCCACCCACATTATCATCAACAATTGTGATCACATTATCATCAAATTCACTACACATAATAAAATGTTTTGTTTTGCAGATTTAAATGTTTATTTAAACGTTTTCTATTGTATTACAGTTTTAGAATTTAAAATTGAGATCGGTTTTGACATTATTCCTGACGCCAGGTGGTGTTGGCGTCAGCTGTGTCGGTCCCTCACCGGCGATCCCTCCGGACCCGTCCCTCCGTTGTGAGGGTCTTGACTGTCGATTTATACAAACTGCGTAGGTATAAAAACAAGTCCAATAATCATCCAATTCAATTTGTCGTTTATCGAAAAAGTTAGCCAATTCATGATTCTTAGAGGACAGTCGATTGTTGATAAATTTTTCATTGTATGTTGTTGGAAATAAATTCAGTGTTGTGTGTGGTAAAGTTGTTCTGGAGCAAAAATTTAGCTAAACAATTTTTTTTAGTACTTGAAGTTGGCCTAGATCGGTGACGCATATAGAACAAAACGGTCTTACGAAAGATTAGTGTGAAAATGTTTGATATCTTAAGCATAATGTGCACTCTATTCGATTTATAAAGCAGTAAATTCTTATACTTATACATTATAGTGTTCAGTTCAAGCTCATAAAAGTAGGTTTCGTTCGCTCTCCGGAATGATTGTCGCTCATTACAAAATGAATAGCATAGCAAAGATTTTGATCTCAGTAGGCCGATTTTGAAAGCCACCAGTGGCAATTCTCTTCAAATTTTCAAACTTTTAAATACTCTCGATTAATTTGTTTTGAAGTCTATTTCGAGAATCCGGTTTATGTTTTAATGTTGCAGTTTAGTAGACGGCTTTTTAGAGTCTATGTAGTCTATGTAGTTATTTAACAGATGAAAGGCCTCGTTGAAACCCGAATTGGGTAATGGAGTATTTTGCTTCGGCTATTATTTTTAACTAGTTTTCCTAGCTCCTGGCTTGATTTTGATTGATAAATCAATTTATTTATTTGATATGCAAGGATCAGAACGTCAATAACACCGGTAATAAGCTCTAACGATTCCATGAACGAACGAACAAAGTCCAAAAGATAATCCTCTAGTCCGGTAGTAAGGACCATATTATCCATATTATCCATATTATCCATATTAACCATATTATCAGCTGTTTC
Source organism: Anopheles stephensi (assembly GCF_013141755.1). NCBI lineage: Eukaryota > Metazoa > Arthropoda > Insecta > Diptera > Culicidae > Anopheles > Anopheles stephensi. Next base: position 9,745,878 of record NC_050201.1, read on the forward strand.
ACTAATCTACGCTGAACAGCTTCTATTTTAACTATCCTTCCATATTGTCGCGGTTACTTAATTATGCTGGAAAATTCGAATGATGGGACAAAACAAAAAAAAAAAAAAACAAACAGTACTACGATTTTGAACAGAAAAAAGTTACCTCCTCGAATGCCGAAACTTTCAACACTGAGGACACATTTGGCCGTACATTTTGGCCAAAATCGTTCAAAGATGTGTAAGGATGAGATTATGCGGCGCAACTTCAAGGTACGCTAGATGCTACAGACGCTAGATGATGATGGATGTCGTAGATAAGATCTTATAAAAGAGCGCAGTACTGGAAATTTTTTCTTGCCCCAAATATGTCCCCTGTCTTGCATTAGTTTTCCAAACCGTTCCATATAATTCTAATATAATTGTATAATATGTTTTATGATTAAAACTGAATGTAAGCAATCTGTATGCAGCTGCATACGAAGTATCAAGTTGTGAAATGTATGTAGCAATTTTAATCAAGAAAACAAACTCCAACCAAGTGTCTATCAATGTAAGAGAAGTCCTGCCATACTCATCTATCATCAAGAAATTCTAATTAGGACAGCAAAAAATCAAGCTGCTACCAAGTGTCCATCTATATAAGAGCTATAATTCCTCAGGAAAAAACTAGCCTATTATCAAGAAATTCCATTCAAGCAATTAAGAAAGTGGCTAGTTTCTCCGTATTCTCCAATTCTCCTACAAGAAGTCAATTTTTATCTAATGAAATTATTCGGAAAAAATCAATTGGTAGTCAGACATAAATTGGAAAGCAGACACTAGCTCTTGAAATGTTTGAGAAAGCTCCTAAATGTTCTTTTTTCTGGATATGTCTTTTTAACTCTTCTCTCTCTCTCCATTTCTCTCCTTTTCTCTCCTTTTCTCTCTCTCTTCTTCTTCTTTGCTCTATACCTCTCTTTCTATTTGCAAACAAATGTCATGTACGAATTTATATTCTTACAGCAATTTAGTTTCAGTTGATGTCAGCTAAAAGATGGCAGCAGGAACGTAGTACATCAAACAGCTAACAGGAGCAGGATCGAATGTGTGTGTCTAAAGTAGAAAAGATCGTTGTTAGATAGTTTTAGTGCCACGCACATAGAATCAACCTTTCCTTTACCTGATGTGTTCGACACGCTCCTTAGAGGCCGTTCCCAGGATTGCTTCCCTGATCCGGACTAATTGGGATTGTAGATGTTTGCCGGACGGTTTACGGGTGCTTGCTGTATGGCGTTTTGTTGCATTCCGGAGTATGAAACCGCACGTTGACGATCATCAACCATCGGCAATCCGTGTTGTGCGTAGATATTCATGGGGCTACCATCATACGGTACTGCCGGTCTGCGATCCTGCATCTGATCTACAGGACGTGCCTGCTGCACAGGCACCAGTTGTCCGTTTGTTCCATACGATTCCGGGTGTGAGGGCGGTACGGTAGAATTACGCCATTCGTCGTATGATGGATCGACCAGACGGTTGGTGTATGGGAGCCTGGTGTGGCGCGGCGATACGGTAGAATTACGCCATTCGCCGTATGATGGCTCGACCAGACGGTTGGTGTATGGGAGCCTGGCCTGGTGCGGCTGAGACGCATCCCCCGACACCAGGTTTTGTGCCACGGGTTGCTGCGGCATTGGGTAGTGCGGCATGCGTTGCTGTGCCTGCGCCGTCTGATACGGCGTTGGTTGGTAAGACATGGGCATCTGCTGACATCCCGTAGCTTGCTGTGGTATGGGCTGTTGCGAGGCAGCCTGCTGATAAATCGGCTGCTGTTGTATCATCGGTTGTGCCATAGGTTGCTGGGGCATCATCTGACGTTCCTGTTGCGGCATGGTTTGCAAGGGCATGCACTGTTGCTGCATCGACTGACGCGGCATGGCCTGGTCCATCATAGGCTGTGGCGGCCTGTACTGGTGCGTGACATGCGGTTGCGGCATACGCTGTTGGGGCAGCATCTGATGTGCCATGGGTTGCGGCAAGTTTGGCTGCAGTGGTCTCGGCTGGTGCGGCATCGACGGGCGTGACATGCGTTGCTGAGGCATCATCTGACACGCCATCGGCCGCAGCGGCATCAACTGATGAGGCGGCTCCGGAGAAAATATTTTTTTCTCCAACTCCCACTGGTGCGCTAGTATCTCATGGCGCTGCTTTTCTTGCGCCTCCGATGTTGGCAGAAGCTGCAGTATTCGAAACCGTTCCATCTGCTGTCGCATCAGTTCTTGGACATCCGCATTAGGCTGCATTGGTTGCAGCTGGTTGCCCCTGTCTGCCGCGGGCATTGGCTGCTGCAACTGCATTTGCTGTTGTCCGTCCGGAATCGAGCGATACTGCTGTGCGATAGCTAGCTCCGTGGGCGTTGGCTGCTGTTGGCCCATCGTTTGCATCGGGTTTAGCTCTTGCCGCGACCGTTCTTGCTGGTCCCCAGCTCTCTCCCGCATTATTGGCTGCTGTCCCGATTGTTGCGCCATCAGCTCTTGGTGCGTCCGGTCCCGCCAGCCTACAGCTTCTTTGGCCAATGGCTGTGGCTGCATCTGTTCGCGCCGCAACTGCTGCAGCTTGTCCAGCTTCTCCCTTATCGCCTGTAATTCATCGTCCGAAATGGTATCCATTCGGTAACATTTCTCCTTTACGGGCTGCTGCGGTATCAATGATGCGGCCTGCACCTCCTGGCGCGTCTGGTCTAGCCGAGCAATCGCTTCCTCCACCTCTTGCTCGTGTTCCTTCGGGACCGATGTGTTTACGTTCTTAATGTTTCGCAACCATGTCCTTGCCGGATCGAGCTGCTGCGGCGCCGGGTTAAGCCGTATCATTTCCTCGTGCCACATGCGTTCTTGTTGAGCTGCAGGCCCATTGGGTTTCGAACTGTGCTGCTGCTTTCCGTGCCTGTTGTTTGTTTGCTGTTCACCAGCGGGTTTGGGAGCTGGAGTAGACATATGTTTTGGTTGTGTCCGTGGGGCACCATGCCACGGGGGCCGCTCATTAGCTTTGCCGCCAAGATTCGGCCGGTTGCCGACCGGTGCGTTTCGATACCAATTTCCGTCCGCATTACGTCTCTCGGGCTGTTGGTTGGTGTACGCATGCCACTGTTGGCCAGGGTGACCCATGTTCATGTTACGTCCCTTGGATCTTTGAGCGACGTTTGCTGTATGCATATTGTTACCCGCGCCCTGCTGGTATTTCAATGATGCGGCTCCCAGATGATCAGCTCGGGCAAAATTCTTTTCACCCGACCGTTGGTCAGCACGCCCCTCATAAGCATTGCCGACATGGTTTGGCTGCTTACCGCCAGCAGACTTGCGATAGTAATTAGCATGCGCATCGGGCTGCTGGTTGGTGTAACGGGGCCAGTGCTGGGCAGGTTGTGAACCCGAGTTTTGTCTCTGATATTGCTGAGCGACACACGGTTGTTGATGTTCGGGAGGACCAACATTCTCCACCACCTTTCCACCAACGCTTCGCTGGTACTGCAATGATTCGGCCCCGAGATGACCAGTTGGGGCAGGCTCTACATTGCGCTCTGGAGTCTTCTGCTGATATTTTAATGATCCGGCTTCCGGTTGGTTAGCTGAGGTATCGCTGCTCTTCACCTCCATCTGATTTTTTGGTTTGTTAGCTTGAGCTAACAGACCCTGCTGTTCGATGGGTTTTGAGTGCTCTGCACCTGGTTTGCCTTCGGTGCCATTAGATAACCGGGAAGTATGCACGAAATGGGATAGAAAGAATAGCATTAGTAGCCGGAATAGGTGCAAAGGTGCAAATGGACGAGTACTTTAATTTTTGACGTATTTACAGAATCGTTTTTTTTCTAACTATTTGAGAAGAATTCACAAGCGGCCTACATCCAGCAAAAATGATAACTTCCTTTAATCTAAATACTCGATCGACATAGAAAGTTAGTAAAAAAAAACCAACCCCATCACTACGAACTCGATGTCCCTGGACATGCGTAATTCAATTCAGAAACTTTATCATTTAGTCCCCAACAAATCCAACGTCATCTCTATCTACAGTGTCGTTGGTCTGAATGTTCTCGAACGCCTCAAATTATCTGAAAATTCCGAGTCACTCCCTTGTTCACGGAATCGAGAAAACAAACATCTCGGATCGCTCATCTGATCCGCACAACACCTTTTGCCTAAAGTCTGAATAGATGTCACTCACGGGCACTCATTTTAGCAATTGAGCTACGCAAAGGGGTATCTTTTCCAGACAAAATGTATTATACTATAGTTATAGCAATATAAAAAGAAAAAATATAAAAAGCTATTATACTATTATTATTTATTTAAGGTAATTAAATTGAAGGCATTTCAGTAGCGAAAATTGAATGCTCTGAGCCATCTGCCATAGCCAACCCGTTTAACGATGGTCTCATCATGGGTCCCGCTGGACCAACGCCATATTTGATTCCTTCACGATGAACATTCGCTCCATACCGCTATTCACCAAGGGACAGCCACAACTAAGGCGCCCTCTACGTTTCCCGCCAGACCGACGGCAATAGTCGGTCCCGAAACTGACCACACATCACAATCTATACCTTACCACGAAAATTCACTCCGTCAAGCACTTTACCCCGGTATATTACTGATTTCAGCCAGCCACAACTAACGCGGCCTCTTTTGCTAACGTCAAACACGCAAATGAAGTTTAACAGCCCAGCCCAATGAAAAACCTACCAGCCCTAATGAAAAAAAACAACGGAAAAAGAAACTTCTAGCCTTCGTGACTGTCAACATCCGCTTCCAACACGCAACTGACTTCTCGATAATTCACACCATCTCGTAGCTTCTGTGGCATCGACATCATATTCGGTCCGCCATTTTCGTACTGTTGTTACCATGGAAACAGTAAACACCGAACGTCCCGCCAACTAGAAACCGATCTCACAACTCACATTCCCCATGGGTGGTTGACCCGAACTTTTGCTTCATAAAAATTGCATTTGTTTTTACTAAATGCTTAAGCAGGTTGATAACTCGACCTAATACAACATTAAAATCAATGCAAGGAAATAATTCTCCTGCTACCGATGACGAACTAACAGTTGCCAATTGCGGCACTTGCGATTACCAGAATGACGCCCCGTTCACATTTGCGCCCTGTTTCGAACAATTGCCGGTGGAGATTCACAACGGATCCGATCAGATCAGATCAGGAGAAATGTCGTTTAAAACACTCAATTTTAGGCAAGGAAAAGTTTGGGGTCGTAAATATCTGAGTACGCCGCCCGTATCCTAGAGATAAACGGGTGGAAAAAGAAAACACAATTTCCACCATGTCCACAAAATCTCACCAAGGGTTACGCTACAAAATGTCGAGCGCAGGTTAAACACAAGAGTTAGCGGAATAAACACCAGTAGAGCACACCGAAATGTTAGGTTAGGTAAAAAGGGCTTCTCATCGTTCTTACGCTTCGTGACCTCCGCGTAGGATAGCTTAACCGGCGCTCGTTGCTGCTGCTGCTGCTCGTTTGGCGCCTTTCCCGCAGCGCCCGCCGGCTTACCGCAACAGAAGCACACGTTCGTAAAACTGCACAGTTGCTGGCCGGCCGGTATTCTCATGTCCACTGGCGTATGCTCTACCACAAACCCTTCCTGGCCTTCCATGGCGGGCAACATAAGCGAGCAAAAGTTGCATAGATTTCGGCACTTGCGTTGTGGCTTCGGTTCTTCCATGCCAGCCGCCACCGGCCAAAAATGTCAATATTTAACGCACTCGTATCGCACTGCACAAAAGCTTAATATTTCTGGTCCATACACACAGACACACACATACACAAATACACACGTAAAAAACACGCACAAACACGTTTGACTTACAAGACACTGTACCGGGAGCACAGGAACGCAGAACCGTCGCTGTCGAAGACCACACAGAAAATGAGGAAGTTTCGACAAAGCAACCCGCACTTCTAGCGTCTTACTGCAAGCTACAGCTTCGTTTACACGAGCCACACATACACACCCGCGTGAGGGGAGCACGAAGAGAGTTCGGGCTTCGCGTTCCTACACACCTATACACACGCGCGCACACACATGCGAACAAAGTCGCGAGCGAACGGATTGACTCTCTTGGGGTGGAAACTGCGCGATCTTGTGTCTAGGTACGATACAGGAGAGACCGCATTATTGGGCCGATACAGATCATCACATCCGATATGGGGGAGTTTAACGTGAGCTGAGAGTGAGGGATGATGGTTCAATGACACACGGGTAGCAAGCCGTGGAATCGGCGAAAACAGGCTCTCCCAATGCTGCACGTAACTCCACGCAAATGTTACACCATGTCTACATCGACGAAGCTGTCGATGGAAGGAAGATGGAAAGAAAACCAGACGGAGCGAAGACGCTTTCCCGCTAATGCGTGTCCTTCTAGATGTGAAGACTTGTACACTACTGCCCCTGCTGGAAGTACTGGAACGCAACTGCGCATCGCAAAACGCATTTACACACACACACACACACACACACCCAAGATGTTCACATGCGTGCGGCATATGGGGTATATGTAGGTGTGTATGTGCTTTGTGTTTTTCGGTGGCGTGACGCGTGCTCGATATCTCCCGACTGTCCCTGTCCGAGACAATAGAGCGACGACAAATATCTTTTCTCTTGCGTCGAGCACTGAATATTCGCTTCGGTCGAGGATTTTGTCCTGTTTGTAGGTGCTGGATGCGTGCGAAGTTCCGAGAAGTTACGTGTTTTTGGCCCTATACCTTGCTCCTCTGCTCCTCTGCTCTTCTTTCCGCTTACCACCAGGTCCTGCTTATCGTGCTTTCGTTTCGTTGACCTCTTGTTTTCTTTTTCCTTTGCTTCTGCGCTTCTACGCGTCTGTTTCCAAGTGTTGGGGTACTTCTTTTTTTTTCCCCCTTTCCTTTTCTACTTCTAAGCCGAGATCCTGCTCTAGCTGTTCCAGGGTTAAGATATTTTCTACACGTGTCGCGGAGGTCGAGGGTAGTCGAAAGACGTGTTACACAGACACAAACAAAAAAATGCTTTCACCAACGGCATACGTTCTTCATAATAACGCACAGCAAATCGTCTCGTTAGTGATGATCTCCTTCAACAATTTGTTCTCTATCTTGCTGTCCTACGCTACAAAGCATATCGCAGAAGAACATCGTCTGGCTAAATCGTTGGCGACAATCAATATTTTTTTGTTTGTTCCTATTTTCGTAGACTCTTGGACATAAACAGTCTCGGGCACTAGATTATACCCCCGGAAGGCCCTAAGCGAAATGCAATTTTGCCGTCGCTATCACATCGATTCTACTCAAGTTCTTTCCTACACACCTTTCTATAAAAAAATTATAATAAAATACTCGATCAAGGTTTTGGGCTTGAAAATTCCACCCTCGGTTGAACATTCGCATTCTCACATTTGCTCTTACATATTTCTGTTGTTATGCATTTTTTTTTTCTCTCGTGTGTGTGTGCGGGATTCTACCAAACTTCAAGCGAGTGCACCGCAACCGGGGACTGTAGCATCCGCACACCGCACAATAGTTGCGAGCGGATGGAGCTAAAGCAAATACTTCCCATCTAACCCATGCACTGCTTACCCCTCCCAACCCTTTCCTTCCACAGTCTCGCTGCAGTTCGCGCAAGTGAAAGCGGCTGACGCATCTGTTTGGGGCTATGCCCACTTGCGATAATAGTGCGAGTACGAAAATAGCGTACCTTTGGTCGGCTGTACATACGGTGTTGCGGGTTACCGCTGCTAGAGGTAGGGAGGGGAGGGGGGGGGAGGATTTTTGGATAATAAAATATAGTATTCCCGGCGTCGCTTCCGGACGAAAAACGATCAATTCTTGATTGAATCACTGTGATGGGTATGAACCGAGCAGACTCGACAGCTGATCGCGTGGTGTGATCGTTGATCACGTTGCGTCGCCTCATCTAGCTTGGGCTAGGGCCAGCTGTAAGGCTGAAGTCACAGCAGCATCGATTTTTTTTTTGTACGGGATTTCACAGATGATCATACCTTACAGTTTTATCGTAAGGTAGGTCATATGTCAAATCCCATATAAAAAAGTGATGAAACTGCGACTCCAACTGCAATACGGTCAGGGCGTCCTATACGAACAAAAACAAAAAATGCGACTCCAGCCGTGACGCATACAACGCACCATCGGCACAACAAAACAGGAGTGTGGGTAGGGGTGTTTTTCGACTGTGTGTTTGTGGTAGTGTCGTTGGATGAGAGAATCATCTAGAGCAAAGTACGAAACCCCCACACAACCGGGGTTGAAAGATGGCTGCGCGAGCAAATTCTTGGCACAGTGCGTAACGTTGAAGGGTTCATCTACGGAGCTTAAAATGATTTGTACGGCAAAAGTCTGGTCTAAAGTCCGAAATAAAAGTCCCCTCCCCCCCACCCCCAACCTCACGGCACCAACTTTCCGCGATATCTTAAGTTGGGGTAAAAATTTGGTAAAAAGGTGAAAAATAGTTGTAATATTTTTAGTTTGATAATTATAAATAATATATAAATTAATAATTATGCCCTTTTGTGTAATTTACTCCCAAAACAGAGTGCCGCTGTATGGGGAGAGGGAGAATCTTATTTCCGACTTTAGCCGCCAAAAATACCCCGTTGCGTTTCACAGTGCGCGAAAAGTGCGTGCTCGCGATTCTAGCCACCAATACACACATCACTTCCAACGGCATGAGTGTATTGTACATAGGACGATAATACACACATACCTTCCTGGTGTAGCTCGATAACCGAGTGGCAGTAGCAGCCGTAGATCATTCGTTGGCAAGCTAGCAGTGTGAACGGTTCGGTAATTTGTCCGGTGCATAGCGCAGCATATTAGCGTTTGGAGTGTCTCAAACATCCCAGTGTAAATCAGCCAAGCCGAGCGTGTGTGTGAGAACGATGGGACGTACGAAAAAAGCGAAGCAACAGTGGAGCGGTGTGTAACTTTGTGTTTCTTTTCTTACGGCTTGACGGTTGAATTTTCCGACAGCTTTACTAATCCCGGTGTGTGTGTGAATGTCCTTTTCGTTTTCCAATTTCACAGTGTCCGTGGGAAGAAATGCGCGCTGCAGCATTTGCTTGGGCCGACTGCGTCTGCCGTGCCCAAGATGCCGGAGCACTTCCGGATGTATTCCGTGCAAAATAATTATCAGCAAGGAGCTGGTAAGCGCGCAGGCTCTCTCAACACAACCTCAAGTCTGCGGAAGGATCTAATCGGTGTGTGTGTGTGTGTTTGCTTTCTTTCTCTCGCTTTTCCAGGGCCGCAAGCACCAGCACTGCTATCTGTTCGGCTTCGATAAAGCTCACCACTAGGGTTCACCCTCTCGTTCATCGTAGCACTCGCGGTAGGTGAACGCGTACTTCGCCGGGGAAAATGTAATCAAGGCAAACATGGGCGAAGGTAGCGGATTGTGCCGAAACGCTGGCTACGATGCAACAAGCTGAGAGTGAAAAGAGATTTAGAAAATGAAAAAAAAATTTTTTTTTGAGGTGTACTTGGAGCAAGGTATCTTCATCGTAGCGTTCGCATACACCCTCCATCATAATGCACATCGTTACACCATCGGAATGGTTCAATTTATATGCTCTTGGGAAAGCTGATAAAACCACACAACCGGAAGATTGTTTCCTGTTGTACACCACAAAACCGCTTTGTCTAGTTATTTGATAAAGAAAAAAGAAGTAATGCGAAAGAAATGTTTGCAGCAGTTTCAGGCTCCAGTTTCACACTTGCTTCCGCCCGTTACGACATTGCGTGTGGAAGAGCTTGGCCGTTTTTCCTGACAGGCCTGACACACGTTTCCTGTCGCGTTGGAACGAATTTCAATTCGGATTCGCTACTGAAGACCGCTTCTTGACTCTCGCTTTCCTGCGCGGTGCAATGTCAAGGTTGTGTTGATGGTGCAGCACAACATATGGTGCAGCTATGTGCGGGTTGCGGAATCGCCGACTGGAGATTTGCATGGTCAAACTATTGCGATCACTTCTTGGCAAGCTCGGCGAGCCATCTTCAAAGCATAAGGGTGGAAGATGTGTTTCCTCAGAGGATAACCTTCAAAATCTAGCGACTTATGATTGTTGCCTTGTGTCACGGCTGGTTGCTCATCGCATCAGGTCGGTATTACGACCGATTGGACGGCTCTTCTCGATGACTTGTCGTTCGATCGTGTTACCTGCTGTGGTTGGATACGCTTACATGGCACGACATAAGTGAAGAGTTTGGTATCGTTTTTCCTCTCCACTCTTCAGCGTTTACCGCTTCCAAGGTTACCGCTTCCTGCATACCATCCACATGCGAACCTGGGAGTGTAGAAACACTTTCCCGTTGTTTTCGTTCGCGGTATTTAGTTGGATGACGCGAAAAGAAATTATTTCTAGCAGTTCTAGCAGCACGATACCTGGCCGGTGCGGGATTTGCCCGCTCGTGTTGGTAGAGAAATAATGTTTAAAACAAGAAAAACATTTTTCTTTGGCGGAGCGTTCGAAGCGGTGCGTTTGAACAATACTTCTGACGCGGTTTGCACCCGAATGCATGTGGGATTTATGGTTATTTTTGTGCATTGCGGTTGTTCGATGATGCAAAAAAATAGGAAAAGAAAAATGAATTCTGTTGGATCCAGCAACCGATGGAGAGCGGAATCTATTACCGCCTGTGCGAGCCGACGAAATAATATTGTTTCAGCCAGTTTTCGGACCGGATGCTTAGGAGCGTAGGTCGGGGTTTGTTTGCGTTGTGCAGTTGCAGCACAGAGCGTGCAACTGTTTTTTGTTCAATGATGCAAAATACTGAGATGCCGGTCGGACCTAGGACCATGCTGATGCTTTGTAGGGTAGGATTTGTTCTCGTTGGTAGAGAGACGCACAAAATTTGTAAGTGGGTGCAATCGCTGCCCGATGAAGCGCGTTTCACCAATATTTCTGGCGCTCTTTGGACCCGATGTCGGGGAGTGACGGGCTTCCGTGTCTTTTTGTCTGTGGACCTGGCAGTATGATGGCGTGGAAAGAAATTATTTCTCTCGGTCCTACCAGCGGATGCTTTGTAGTCTAGCACACGGTTGCTCTTGTTGGAAGAGAGCTATTACCACTCGTGCGATGAGGCAAAATAATATTACTTCAGTTGCTCTACGGACCGGATGCTTAGGAGTGTAGGTGTTGGATCGTTTTCGTTGTACAGTTGCACGGAACGTGCATTGGGCGTGCAATTGCTGGGTGTTCAATGAAGCAAAAAAACAAACTTAGCAGCACTTGGCTGTTCTTGTTGGTAGAGTTTCACAAAATATATGTATGTAGGTATAATAGCTGGTTGTCCGATGAGCCAAAGTAATATTATTTTTAGTCGGTTTTTCGACGACGATGCTACCGAGTTTAGACCTTGGTTTCTTTTAATTGTGCAGTCGCTCAGAACATGCAACAACCTGAGATTTCGGTCGGACCTTGCATGCTGATGCTTTCTAGTGTAGGAGTTGCTTGTGTTGGTAGCTAGAGAGTCACAACAAATTAGTAAGTGGGTGCAATAGATGGGGCGCGTTTGTACCCGAGGCCCGGAAGTGTAGGACTTCCCTGTTTTCTCTGCCGGGTTGGTAGTTTGATGGCGCAAAAACATTTTTTTTCCGTCCAAGTGTCGGATGCTTTATAGTGTAGTGTAGCACAAAACTGAAAGCAAGTGGGTGCAATAGCTGGGGTTGCCCGATGAAGCGCGTTTGGACCAGTTTTGCTGGCGCCGACCCGATTTCTGGCAGTGAAGGTCTTCCTTGATTTTTTTCTTCTGTTTAGCTGGTAGTTTGGTGCTTGGTAGAGAACATTTCTTTCGGTCGATTCCCGAACCGGATGCTGGGATGTGTAGGACAGGGGGTTTGCTTTCATAGTGCAACTGCACAGAACTTGTATTGGGCGTGCAATTGCTGGGTGTCCAGCGAAGCAAAACTTATGATTTCTAATGGTCTATGGTCTAGCATCCGATGCACTTGGGTTTGTAGCGTAGGAAAAGCTGGATGCCTGACGAGACCCGTCTGGACATTATTTCATTATAAGAATAATTTTTACGGTAGCGATCATTTTAAGCCTTCCCAAGAACATGGGCAGAGTGTTTTTTTAAATGTCTATTGCACTGTGTTTGAGATGATATGACCTGATTGAAATTGAGGATCTTTTTGATTAGCCAGGCTCCAAGAATCTGCGAGTAATAAGCTTTATTTTCTTCTACACGTCTTACAATTGGAATTGGTCGCTATCATGCGCCAGCCTGACCCAGATACGAGCGAACGCTACCGGTTGGGATGAAATTACATCCTACTAGTCATTTCCTTCGGAGTATCTTATCGTATCTGTTTCCGGTTTCAGATGGGGGATGCGTTGTGTATCTCTACCCCATTTACTGAAGATAAGGATTCTCCCGACTGGGCAGAATTTTCAACGGCATCCGACATCCGACTCTTGCTTTGTCGATGTGTTAAGCAAAATTTACTTCATTTTATAGTTTTGTTTTTTTGCTCCAATGTTTTCTTCAACTTAAAAACTGTGACCTCGAATGCCTAACCGTTTGCGTGTTGTAGCATCACGTTCGTTCCTGTTGGGACAGTAACAAAGAACAGCCGGGCGATTGATACTTATTGCTGTTTTCTTGCCGCTGTTGCACATTCTTCTCGCTTGCGTGAGTCACTTATCCTCCGGAGGAACACAAGCGATGGTGCCATTAAACTGATGCGGCGAACGTTCCCACATCCGGCCGGCCTTCTTGCTGATGTGCATATTGTAACCCACAATCGCTATTGTTGAACATCCAGCTCATAATCATAAATCGATCGAAACGCAAATGAGTTATTGCATCCCGTGGGTTGCCGCTCGCGCGCAAACAAACAAAAGACAAACTTCGTCATTGAAGTAAAAGTCTTGACCCTCACCCCCCACCACCCCTTTGGGTGCTTTCGCGATGCTGGGTTTGCTGGGATGCTTTTATGCTGTCTGAGTGTGTTTTATGCCACCGGCGGGTCAGTCTTTACGTCTTTATGGTTCACGGACTTTCGGTGCGATGGACGGTATTGGGCGAGTACCATCCAGACTCCACATGGACGCACTGGACATTTATGACGGGATGGAGCAGATTTATGCTCGTGCCAAATCGATTATTGCGTTTTGCAATTATAATGAGGTAAACAACGTTTCGCTCACCTCATTTCCATCCGGTGCACAATGCACGTCGCTAATTATGACTTTTGCCGGTCGGAATGTAATTACTGTGCTGCACCGAAACGCATTTAAAGCATAAAGCCAGACATCACCAGACAACCTCTTTTGACCTTCTTTTGGTCGGCTTGCGTAAATCATGTTCGCATCGTCAAGAGCTTTTAAATTTGAAACTAAGTCAATCAATCAATCTACCAGCGTCTATCCTTATACATTTGGGAAAGTCAATTAAGGCTATTCTCGCTTGGGTATGTTAGTATCTTTACGAGCATCCGGAGCAATTTCGCTTCTTGTGCTGTTATTTATTGTCTGTGACTTCTGTGGCGTCCAGCTATTTGATGTGTGCTGGTCATATCAAGATACAGAGCGTTGCTAAGGACACATCATTCCCAGTCTGCTTCTTTTTGTCTGTAAAAGTATCAACTTACCATCTCTTCTTAATCCAGAGACTTTAACTACTCTATCTGGTCTTTGACTTTTGGTGCGAGTTATATCGGCAGTCTTCTGTAAGGGCAGTTTATTGGAACATGCTATGGTTGTGCATTGATTAAAGGTATACCAATACTATCATGGCTAAGAGACTTGAAGCTTGACGTGAAAATAGCCTTTAACTACGACTCTAGGCGGCCCAATGGATAAGGTGACAGAGGTGACTGTCTTCACACGGCAGGACCAGAGTTCAAATCTGATCCAGACCGTCCCGTAGTGAGGACTGATTATTCAACTATGTGATATCATTAGATCTAATCAGCCGACATATCAGGCATGAGAATATAAGAGGGAAAAAGGAGAGAGAGAGAGAAGCTTTCTACGATTGACGCTTAACAGAAGTGATCGCAAATCATGTCCTATATTATTGAAGTTGGATCTAGAAGCTCCCAAATATTCGCAAGACTTTTCACGGACGTGACGTTTGTGAAAATTTTGATTTGCTTGTTATGTATAAGAATGCAGAAAAAATAATCTAGAAAGGACTGTCCTCAAGCTTCTAGAACTCTGTATATAATAAACAATTGCAAAATGTTGCCTTATGGATTAAACAGCTAATTAGGATGATGTCACGCAAAGCCAACTGCGTATAAACTCGAAAGCAAGCAAGTGTGTCGCTTTCCAGTAGTGAAGATCAAACCTAATACAGTCGATTGCTGCAGAAGTGGAACAGGCCGCCATAATTGGAATACACAATCAAAGCTACATTAAGATGCCTAAGTGAAAGTTCAACATCATCTCAATGCTCAGAATATTCGCGATAAAAATTAACAACGAAATCCTTCAAATGATAAACACACATAGAGAAGGAGACAAATATTCGAACGGAAGTTTGATGAGTATAATGCAACCGCTATTTGTTTTGAATAAAAGAAATATCATCAAGTACTTGTCCGGTACACTGATTGCTAAGGCGCTGCTGAGGAGAGTTTCAATTCTCATTCTCAGTCCCCATTGAATTAGACTGTTCACATTCTGAATTATCTAGGGGTGGCCCGGTGGAAGAGGCGAAACGGTGCCGGTCTTCATACGGCAGGACCGGGTTTAAAAATCCCTTCCGGACTGCTTTGCGGTAGTGAAGACTGACTTTCCAACTACGTGGTATCTTTAAGTCTCGTAAGCCAGAAATGGCAGGCATGACCTTAAGAGGTAGGTCGTTAGGTCCAAGAAGAAGAATTATCTCCGGTTCATGTTACATCCGTTCGCGATCTAGGTGTGATGCTCGATAACCAGCTCGATAATCAGTGCGTCTAGAAGACAGCATCTGATTGACTGATGATTGCAGCGATCCGGGATTGTCTAGGAACATCATACTGAAGTGGATTGGAGCTCGTTTGGTGTTCATCTGATATTGAGAGATAGATATAGCTTCACTAGGATGAAAGTACCAGCGTGGACCGAGGTACCGAGAGTCTTTCGATAATTGTTTCTCAACTGCTATGTTTCCTAAATAGTATTTCAAATTACAAAAAGGACTGAAAATGTTTCTTTCCATAACTCCCTCCCTGTTCCCTCTGTGATACAGTAATACGTCGTGTATCCTCTGTAAAGGATCTGGGTGTGTGGCTCGACGAAACGCTGTCCTTCAGTTCCCACGTTGATTATGTAACTAGCAAGGCTAATAAATCACTGGATCTGATTATTAGGCTATCGTCCGAAATTCGCGATCCCCGCTGCTTGAATTCCCTGTACTGCTGTTGGGTGCGATCCTCCTTGGAATACGCGGCTGTAGTCTGGTCTCCCCCAGGGCTCCACTGCGATGGCCAGACTGGAGAGCGTTCAGCGTAAATTCACTCGTGTAGCTGTTCGGCGCTTCCTTAACGGTCGTCTTGCTCTCCCTCCCTATCCAGTCCGTTGCCGTCTTCTTGGGCTAGATACCATTGAGGAAAGGCATTTCCATATCCGTGCTAGCTTCATTGGGGTCTCCTGTGTCTGCCATCCCCCTTTATGCTCCTTCCCGACGCCTCCGCGATATACCTCCCCTTTATATCCCATCCCGCCACACCCGCTACGGTTCGAACGATCCTCTGCTACGAGCTTTATCGGCTTTCAACAAGTGCTATCACCTGTTCGACTATAATGTCCCCTTGTCTCGTTTTCGTGTCCGTCTACGTGAAGCCTCTTTCCTTGCCACCTAATACTGTCATCTTCGTTTTCCTTTAAGTGTAAAAAAGAATTGTTAAGCCATAAACAAATAAATAAATAAATAAATAACATCCAGCAGCTACGGCAGATACGTTGATGTCCAAAACTGGAACATGGCACATAGAATTTGCTTTATTTTCTATCGCATACAACGTTTTCGATGCTGTTTTACATTTACTGTCTATGTACTAGGTATGGCAGCGCTTTAATAATTTTATTATATAATAATTCTTTTTTAATAATTTTATCGATGGCCGCGTGAGAAATATTTAAGAGTTAGAGTTAGAAACAAATACAGTAACTATTGCAAGATATTACACAAGCAATGCTACCAAAAGGACATCGAGTCGTAACGTACGAAACCAAACAAATATTAAGCTCTTTTAAAGCATCCAAAGTTCAGCTGCAGCGCTCCAGTAAATGCGCGAGTAAAGCCATAAAATAATTCAAACAATTTTTTTTAAATTTACTAAATGAAAGAGAAGGATGAATTGGAGAAAAAGCTAACATCGAGTGACGATACAAATAGTGAAATTTTTTTTTTCATGTAATGATGCTAAGTTCAAGTGGAGAAATAATCGGTGCCGGAAAGAATTGGAGACTTGGAGCGAGAATGGTTCCGTTGGAGTTGGAAATAGTTTGTCGCCCTAGACGCGAACAGATTGCGCATTAAAAATGGCCCGTTCAACCTCCAGCACCATTTTTAATCTGTTAAAAATGCGATTGAACAGCGCCACACTGAGCGACTGCTTGGAAAACCATATAGGCGAGGACGCCGTGTAAGTCCGTTCCGGCTCCAGATAATAATCATTGTGTTCGTCCTTTCCCCGTCTCGGGCTGCACAGAATACACAGAAAAGAAAAGACCGGTTAGGTGATGTACAGTGAATTCGTGTGAAGACCCGCTCTATTTCGGCCCAGCACTTACCATTTCGAGAGATACAACTCGTGAAGCCTCAACGGGCATCGTTCTGGATGTGTTTTGTTTTCAAACTGATCGTAGTGCGTCCGTTTGTTGCCGACTGCATCGAAATCAAAATCTAATCAGAACAAACATAATCGGATAGTTCTAAACGCATGCACCAAAGGGATTCGGTCTTACCTTTTACCGGCGTCTCAGGTACCGTATAGCGTAGGCTCCCGATAAGCTCGTGTTGACGTGCACCACGCTTCGATGAATGCTCCCAGGCTTTCCAAAGCTGGTAAGACTGGAGCGAGAAATGTTGTTCGGCAGTCTGGAGATTACATCCGCAAATAACATTAGAAAGAGCTTCCAACAACGAAAAATTATTAAGACCGGATGGGCATCATCACTACTTACATGCAGCCGGAAATAAATCGTATTGAAGTAGATGAGTGTCGTAAGCAAATCGATCGGTGAGTGGTTTCCAAGCTGCCCGTTCGACCAGAGATTTTCTTCCTTAACTCTGATAGTGAAATATCCTGCAGGTAAAAAAGAAGAGGAAAAAAAAACAGACAGTCACACATCCGAGAGTTGCGCGGGCCATAATAACAGTAGCAGCAGACGTTGCACTTACTAGGAACGTTGGCCTCCCCTTTAAAGCGTTGCGCTAGTTGGTCGAAACATTCAACGAATGGCTCGTACCGTCTATCCGACCAAAAGTACTCCGGTCTACCACTGTTCAGCACACATTGCTGTATCCCTGGGGCGAGCAAAATGGAAATGTCAGTACGGCAGGACGGTACATTGAAGCACGGCTCGTCTACTTACCGGTCACTAGGTAGTAGATTGTTTCCGGCGGAAAGTAGCCACCGTCGACCCGTCGCACTTGTGTAATAAAGCCACACAAACCGTGGCATAACGTGGCTGGATCGAGCTGTAGAAAATCTTCCGGCCATGCTTTCCCGTTGTAGGATGTTGCTTTAGCGTTTTCCATCTTCGCCCATCGGCTCCAGGCGGCTGTGCCATGTTTCAGGTTTAGCGGCAGTTCGTACGGTATGTCTACGGCATCATTTACGGTAACGTTCGGTGTTATGCCGGCGGTGTTGGTGCTTGTAGTTGGAGATTCTGTGAATAAGCTGGCATCGTTTGCCTGTTCGGTATTGACATCTACAATGATCGCTTGCTGTATGGATTCAGCTTCCGCGAGGTCTTGGTCGCTGGCGGTTGGTATAAACATTATTCCCGAAAAGTCCAATAGAGTACTGGTTCCGGGTGTCTGCCCTTGATAGCGGTACCGCTGCTCAGCACTACAGTCGTACTCCTGCAGTTGTTCCTGCTCCGGTACGGGCATGAACGATTCCTGCATCGAGCTTAGGAATTGATCCGACACATCTATACCGCTCGAAACCATGGCCGCCGACCAGTCAAACGTCAGGTCTACGGTCTGTTCACTCGGCTCGTTCGAATTGAGGAACTCTAGTAATTTGTAATCGTCCATTCTGAGTGTTCCTAAAGTAGATAATGAAAAAAAGAAAACAGTGTAAGTATGGCCGTTTTACCTACAACAACACATTTGACATTACTGGTTGCATGAAAATGAATCTAAACGGGGCCATATTAAGGGCCATATGAGCTGGTGCACTGCACAGCATAGATTTCTAATGACGTTCTTTTTTCAACCGATACTCAATCGCTATTCGAAACACATGCAGCAAACTGCATTCACGTGGGCCGATGGCAGTGATTTATTAGCAGACGTTTATGGTGCGCGTTGGGTGCGGCTCGTTGCCCGGATGGAGCAGCATATCGAAAACAAGCGCAGCAAGTGCTAATATTTTGCTGCACGTGGGGTTGTTTGAATCAACACACTAGCGAATGCTTTTGAAAATTGCCACCCCGCCTGGATTGCTGCTCATCTTCGATGCGGCTATTTATATTTTTATTTATTTTACATACAAAGGCGGACAGATACCAACTCAGTAGCTGCTAGAAGTGGAGCAATATAGATAGTACCAGCTAGTTATTGGTGATATACATATTCACATACGACTTTTTACCGGTGTAGATAATGAAATAACATAAGAGTGAAGAAATTTTTATGTTTTCGGTTTTAATGTAGATAAGCACAAAAAAACGGAAAAAAATGTTAAATAAGCAAATGGAGGCGCCCAGTACTTTACGATCGCACCGTTACGTTTGAATGAATGAATCGGTGTAAAATGATGCAAACAAAAATAAAGTGATTTTTTTGTTGCATTGCATGTAGTTAATATAATAAAAATAAAAAAAATAAAAAAAAATGATTCTTGTATATAAAAGCGGATCAAATAGAATCGTTTCTGTTTCTTCTTCTTATTATTAATAAATTTAAAAAAAATAAAAAAATATTCAGTAATTTTTTGTTAAACGCTCGGGATACGGCGAAATATCAGGGAGGAAATGCCTTGGAAATTTTTTGCATTTGTATTTCGTTAGCACATGCGGTGCTGACAGTACGGCTTCAAGCCGTCATAATAAATAAATATTTAAATAAATACTTTTTTTTCAAATGCTAGTTTCTATTACATAAAAAATTGAACAAAAACCAAACTAAAAATTAAAAATATATAATATTATGTATCAATAAATTAAAGAAAAAATAAGCAAATCCTCTCAAAATATAACACCAACACTCGTCTTATTCGCCAGAGGGGGTTGTCAACTTTCAACCATGTTTGCGCATGACCGATACGAAAAATTTATTTGCAAAACGGGCACCACCGATTGGTTGACACATTCGCTATTATCACCCTAGGGGTTTGTTGCTCGCTTTGATACATAGGCGGAGCTCAAAATTCTGTAGGACGAAATTTGGAATCTAAACGTGAATCGTGTGCTTTAAACTAAAAAAAAAATCCTACCGTGCGAGATGTCAGCGCAAAATCAAAGACGGCGCAGCTCTAGATGTAAAGCACAGCTGCAACAATAAAGCAAATCTTACTTAGTTACTGATCTCGTTGGGAGATATCTGAAGGGGAAAAAAGGAAAACATGCATACAAAAGAATTCGTTACCGTCTTACACACAGAAGGAAATAAATCGTTAAGCAACGATGAGATCCGTAGGCTGATGCTTACCCTTGCCAAATCGACCAAAGATGTCTTTCAGCGCTCCGTCACCAGCTGGAAGTACCAACAGTTGTGCGCTGCGAACAGTGAAGAGATAGAGCGACAGATAGCGAGTTAAGAATCGATTAAAGCGTGTGTGTCTGTGTGTGCGATAGTGAAGACACACTCCCGCTACTCGCATCACATTCGTTCGCTTCAAGATTTTCACCATCTGTTTTTCTTTCATTCCGTTAGTGTTTTAAGTTAGCAAAGTAAAAGATTCTTGTTTCAAGTTGAGTTTTCTAAATCATCGCAGTAAACTGTTTATTCCCATAGTTTCATGCGCTCATCCACATTTTGGCTCTCCTCTCCCGCTTACTACTTGAACATGCTTAACAGGTTCAGCGGCAAGTCCAGCATTCGAGCCACAACGTCGACCACGAAGCACACCAGTATAATTCGCAAAATGCGCTTATTGGCCTCGTACAGATCCAAGAGAAATATCCAAACCAGCTGACGTAACGTGATGGGACCTTCCTCTTCCTCGCGCTGCATTGTGCTCGAACGGGTTTTGTAGCGTCTGCAACCACAGCAGCAACAAAAAAGAGGCACAAAAAGATGGGTTTGGGCGTTACAAGAAAAATCAACACACTATGGGAAACACACCGGGAAACAGTACGAACCTGGGGTTTTTTGTTGGTGGTGTGATTTATGATCAGTTTGCCAATTTTTAATTCACTCCAGCGAGAGAAGCCAAAGCACCTTCAACTTGAGCAACCGAAGCTTCGCTACTGTACCGTACCACTCTTTGCAAGCGACTGAAACGACAAAACCCGATGTGAAGCAGTGATACAATAGCGAAAACGCGAATGGTGCGAAGAAAACTTGCGACCGGAAGTCACTACGATCGCACCAACACCAGTGTACGGAGCTGGACTGGAAAGAATGGTGGAGCGAATCGAGCGAAATGGAAGTTTTTATTTTACTAAAGTGAGTGTGTGTGTGTGTGTGTGTGTGTGTGTGAGGGACAAAAGGAGCGAAAAGAGAGGGAGAGAGACGGTCTTCATTGGAAAATCAATATGGACGCACTAGGATGGTCAGAAGCGAAAAGCAATTTCGCTAACCTCAATTGCACAAGTTTTGCCGGCACAGAATTACACAAAACACACACACATAGACACAGAGGAATAGAAACGAAAAGTCACACTGAAAACTCAGCACTTGAAAAACATTTTTAACCACCCCAGTATCCAGGGTTGATATCCGAGGTTGGAAAAGTTTTAACCACCCCAGCAGAATTTGATGGAAGAAATGTTCAAACCCCTTAATACGCGCTCCAGGATTGATGGTTTTCTTCACGCATTTTCTGCAATCATTCGCACACACACAAATAGCCACAGAGAATCTTCACAGCCGGCGTGTGAGAAAGCCAACCAATCAGCCAGCGAATGGTACCCTACACAAAGACACCCTTTGCGGCTCGATCAACGCACACCAGCACACGCCCCGGTTACTCACTAAACCGGGGGAAATGTGAGACCGCTTGAATACTGCTGATGGACATTCCCTTAAAAGGGCATAAAAGCACTCTTATGCCTTATTCTAGTATTGGTTCTTTTCTAGGCATCTGCCAGTACAGAATCGTGGAGCGAGAGAGAGAGAGAAAAGAGAGTGAGCTACAAGCAAAAGACATCCTCTGTGGCTCGATCCACAGACACACACACACACTCTTACTACGAATATTCACCAAATAAAAAGTTAGAACACTTCTACCCGGTTCGAATATTACTGATGGAACGCAAGAATGAAAATTTGCCAAAGAATTTGTATAAACTAATTTCTTCAAGAAAACAATAACCTTATAACCCCTCAATATACACTTAAACTGGATTGATTTTATTCTTTGCGCCTGACAGTGCACATTAACACCGAGCAAAAGAGATAGATTCTACCGTCCGTTATGAGAAGCCAACGTGTTCCAAGCACAAGACATCCACCGTGGCTCGACGCACACACACACACACACACATACTAACGACACTGTACAGGAAAGCCGAGATTTATTCGAACCAGTTAAAAAGTAATCCTAATTGACACAACACCAAACGTCGAACCACAACTAATCTCTCCAATAATCTAATTATTTCAAGCCATCCATTACCACCGGGAGAGAACCATCAAGACAAAATGTAATGATATCGAATCTACTGGATTGGATCATTTTTTCGCGCCGTTTTAGCACCGATTCGAGCACAGAAAGAAGGAGCGACGCGAAAAGCTAGCCGTGTGGTTCAGGATTAAAAAACACGCCGCTGAGGCTCGACGCACAGTCTCAAACACTAACGTAAGACACTTCACTTTCAAACCACGATTAATTGTAGCCGTGCCGTTCTGATAAGCTCAATCACTGCCGAAACACCGAATGCCGAATCATCCCATAAGAATCTTCTTAAGAAATCACTCATACATACCTTCACCACTGGGCCAAAATGTTGAAGTTCGAAGAAATAGCACACACGCCGTAAACTGGGGAGCTACGCACCGAAAAGCCTTCACCGTTCGCCAACCGAAACTTAACTGGCCGGCTCGGTCGATTTGTGCCGCTAGATTGCTGTCCCTCGAAGATTGGCACACTTGCGCAGACAAAACGACACACGCACGTGTCGGCTGTGTGCGTAACCAAAAAGGGCATCAGAGGGCAATGAGCGAGTGCGAACGGGCGAGAGAGAGAGAGCGATACCGTGTGTCCTGCGCGAACAGCTCAACCCGTTAGAACGGGCAGGCGCGATTGCCTTACTGCTCGAAACTAGCTCGAAAAATCTAAACCTGGAACAAAGCCTTCTGCTCGTTTATACGTTGCTGGTTTTTACGTTGCTCCGGTTTCGTTTTTCGGCTTTTCCAATTAGTGCGGCTATATTGCTTATTGGAAAAAAAAATTTACATTCGCTTAATTCCACCCAGGTGATCTGGGTGAATAAAATGATATATTGCTGATAAATGCCAATATTGGCAATATGTTATTAAAAACCGTGCAGACATTTAAATCGTACGTTGCGGATGGACAGTGTTATAAGATGCAGCCGTTTTTTGTTTGGTAAAGTTCGCTCAAAATGGTTGGTTGGAAACACACTTTGAACGGCAACAATCGTTCGATTCAACGATTATTTCCCTATTTTTTGTTCGAGAAGCGTAACCAGGCATTTGTCATTCGTTTTAACCGTTTTGTTAACGGGTTTGAGTTCAGAACTCTAACGGTCAATTTAAATCTATGCGTTACAGTGGGTTGCATGTAAAAGCGTCTATAAGCTCGGACTAAGACTGGGCCCAGATAGCGTTCGCTGCTGAAGACAGGATTGTTTGCCGAAAGCTGAACGTTTACACCACTAAGCGGAGTTGAACTCACATTGCTGCTATTAGATGATTTGGATATTCTACTGTGAGGTCCTTGATGTTACCAGTACAGACGTGTGCTAGGTATGGACTTGGGATCTCATGCACCCTTAAACTGAAGTACCAGGATTCAGGAATTTTTTTTCAAGACGTGTGAAAACGGTCTCTAGCCTCAACGCAAGAGATTAAATGAAGTGATGTGCTAGTAGCTTGTTAGGAATTAAACATCAAAAAAATGTATTTGCCTTTTTTATCGTGGAGTAGATACAATCACCTACAAACAGGGAAAAGTGAACTGATTACAGCTCAGAATTGTTCTTCAAATTAAGAAGTATAAACAACTAAGGGAGGGACAAAATAGACATATCTTGAAGGCAGAGATCATTGGATGAATCCTTCCAACAGCTTAAAGAGATTTTAAAGAGAAAAGCCATTTCTTCCATCTCAGCATTGTTTCGGATGCTCGATTCTCAGCCTCAAAATTTTTCAAAAAAAGATCCTTAAAAATATTATTCATAGGTACGATTTGATGGGACTAGATGACCGATCACTTTCAGTATTTTTTCCCAAAAAAAATTTAAGGATGGTTTTTACGATACCCGACGATTTGATCAGGAAATTCTTTGGGAAAAAATATCTTATACAATGAGTCTTGGCTATATTAACATGAACATTCAGCCTGAATTTTATTTACCCTAAAAAAATATTTCAGATCCTTTTTGAGGAGCATCACCCTGAGTGATGCGTTAGTGTTCCAACATGGGGAGGAACTTCGCTTATTTTTGGCCTTAACGATATTCGATAGTTCCTTGCAGAGGAGAGCTTTGAGTTGCTCATGCTGGGTGATTTTTTTACTATCACAGTAAGAAAACGTGTTCCTGGAGGATTTTGCGATTGTGGAGAAGCAAAATCCTGATCCTATCATGGATGTGCTGCATATTTGTTTTATTGATCTGCTGAATCCTTTGGCTTGAAATATGGAGCGGTAAAGCTCAATGTTTTTTTTCGTCAGTCTCTGTTGGACTTGCTTCCACTGCTGAATTTGTTCTGGATTTTCCCGCCAAAGTGTTTATGCGGGACTTTAATATTTTGCCTTGATAATTTCGCTGTTTGAAACGAACAATGAGCTGCAAAAAAATGTTTTACTTAACTCGGTTAATGCTAGCTCATAAAATGCATGTTACTGCTCGCGTCGATCACCGTAGGCCGGAGGTCCTTTTCCTGTTAAGCTATCAATTCAAAAATTTTGTTTTGTTTTAAATGTTCCACATGCAAGTTAAGCCCATTTACACACATTTGTCAGATGGCAAGCAGTTGTCAGAACCGAACACCAACAAACAGCAACCGGGTGCATTAAAAAACCCTGCCCGGGCACGATCGATGCGTCCGAGTGCAGGCCGTTATGGGCAGCATTCGTATCCTTTGTCTTGTGGTGATCGAACGTACAATAGCTGGTGCCTTGCCTTTAAATAGCTTGGAGTTGTTAACTTTTTTTCCAAACATCGATTCGTGAATTTTGCATCAAAAAAAAAATCAGTCTTCTCGTAATTCCAGCAATCGATCCTTGCGTAATCGAACATATTTGAGTTACTAAACGGTGAACTTTTGAGTACATTTTGGTGATTATTCTGGCAAGTGGTTTTGCAACGCGGTGAAAATGTTGAAACTGCTGTTCAAGCACAAGAAGACTGCCGAAGAGATCGTGCAAAAGGTTGGCGACGGATTGGTTGCGCTGGACCGTGGTGGACAGCAGGCGATCGCGGCGAACGAGTCCATCAGCCGCAATTTAGTAAGTTAAATGCAAGACTTTCTTTACAAAAGTGTTTGTGGTTTTTGGTTTTTGGTTTTGGTGTCTTAAGACGGTTTTTCCACAAAGCAAACCCCTCGCCCTATGACTCATGGCGTAAGTGCACAATTGCCCGCGCCGGGAGCCACCTAGAACGTGGACCGCAGCGCAACACGCAGACGGCTGGCGCCAGCAGTTTAATTAGTTTCTTCACCCACTCGCTTTCGCTGGAGTGCGTCTCTAGTGCACAGTTGCGATCCGGCAAGTAAAGCATGCATAAAAAAGGGTAATAAAATCGAAGATGGCTGTCTAGATTGTCCAGAGATTGCTATAGAATCGGTTAGAATTATTGCTCAAAGTTCAATTTCCGCATGGCTTTGTCTCCCCTTTGTTTGCCCACGGATTTTCTTATCCGTGTCGGAGGCCCCCGCTGGGTAGTGCTTAAAAATGAATTGAAAAATAATTTACCTCTGTAAAGCTTCCTCAATTTCTAAGGAGTTTAATTGCGATAAATGCATTTTTCTTCTGCATAAATGGGTTTTATTTTCCTTTGCAAATTTATTCTCTATTCAAGGTTCTTCGTTATGAGTAATGCGACTTTAGTATCATAGCAATGCGTCACAGCTGGAATTTACAGGATGGGCAAATACTGCCCTACTATCGCAAACCTTGCTTAGTAGTTTCAGCTTACAGCGTTGGTTTGCCTCCTTCCTTTGTTCGATGAGGAAATGGGAGCAATCTTATCGCATTATGCTGCACCGAGGCCATACCTACTACATTCTTGCGCTGATTTTCATTTCATTTCTTGTGTTGACATTCTTGCGTTGATGGAATTTGCGCAGATGTGATACGATTAAAATTGCAATGCTTCAAGACCCGTTCAAAAGCAAAATGTTCATTAATAAAACCATTAGAAAAAATTATATTTTATTTATTTATTAGTACGGGTTAAGGCTGCATTGTCACGACCGAATGTGATGACTGTGAAAAATAAATTCACGAAAAAAATATTAACAAAAATTGACAAGGCGTTTCCTTTTTGTTATTTGCCCAGGCATGCTCGGTTGTGAACGGAAAATGGGTGGAAAATTGGGTCCAATTCCATTGTCCATCACCCTTGGCACTGCAAAAAATACTCAAGTCAACACGTAATAAAAGATAATAGGCCGTTGTCTCTAGCGAACCAGTCGATGAGCCTCATGTAGTCGAGGTCTTTGGTCGTCTGCATTTCTCTAATTTTTATACCCATGGTCGTCTGGCGATGCTTTCGGCTGCGCTCAACAAGGAGGGTCTTTTCCTGAGAAGGAACACAAATTAGCGAAATCCTGACTCTTGACAGCTTTCAGGGATCTTAGTGTATCAATAGCATTAAGGCTATCTGGAAAAGCCAAGTACTGATCCGAAGGACCCTCCTAGCATCAATGACCCTCCTAGCTCTGCGGTGTAAACACTGCACGGTTGCCGCAATCTGAAAAATTGCTCATACTGCCAATTGCTAGCTAGACTAGGCTTGATAACGCTCGTTGCTGGATAGCCTGCGCAGTGAACGGGACTATCCTAACCTAGTTGAGGAAGCCTTTACATGTCGCGGTATTTAGTCATCTTAATACAGGACGTTCCAATACCATAAATGTACCGGAGTGAGGATCAAAATGGATCTGACGCAGACCTGACGCCCGGTTGGGGGCGCCTCCACAGATATAAATCTTTCTCGGAGTTCTAATATACTACCATTATATTTGTATATTCGAAGATCGCTATGAAGAAAATGGTGTACAAGACGAGCGATTCGGACGAGTACAACTACACCATGTCGCAACTGTCCCAGCAGCTGTACAAAACCCACCTATTCCTGCTTCTGATCAAGGTAAGCAATCCACAAGCAAACAACAAATCAGTAATCTTCAGCTAACTTTTCCATTACCCCTTGCAGAATCTTCATCGTCTCCAGTTTGAGGCAAGAAAGGACGTGGTGCAGGTGTTCATCAACGTACTGATACGCGAAATCGGAGCACGCTTGCCGACGGTGGATTACATCTGCTCCAAGCCGACCATTCTGCACTCGCTGCTCGACGGGTAAGCTAGCGACAGCATTGTTAGCTGCCAGCTTGTGTCAAACTTTTCCGTCTTTCATTTGCTAGCTATCGCCATCGGGAAACTGTGTTCAGCTGTGGTACGATGTTGCGCGAGTGTGCAATGCACGAGCCGTTGGCAAACATAATGCTGAACTCGGCTGGATTCTACACGCTGTTCGACTACATTGCCGAACCAGCGTTCGAAACGTCGTGCGATGCGTTCTCAACGCTTAGTGCGCTGCTCACCAACCATCCGGTACTGAGTGCCAAGTTTCTGACCGATAACTACGAGCAAGTGTTCAAGCGTTACGAGCTGCTGCTCAAATCGACCAACTACGTGACGCGTCGCCAGAGCCTGAAGTTGCTGAGCGGTATACTGCTCACGCCGCAAAACTATCACGTGAGAGATGCAGGACGGCAAACGCGCCAAAACCAATATGCTACGTTGCCTAACCTTTATATCCCCGCTTGCAGGTGATGATGAAGTACGTGGGCCGAGAGCAGAACTTGAAGATCATAATGAACATGCTGAAGGATAAGTCGCGCCACATCCAGTACGAGGCGTTCCACGTGTTCAAGGTGTTTTGTTGTTGTTGTTGCTTTTTTTTCCCAACAATCGGCCGATCGGTAACTAATCGTTTGCCCAATTTGTGTGCTGCGTGTGTTCTAGGTGTTTGCTGCGAATCCGGAAAAACCGAAAGAGATCCGTGAGCTGCTGTTGCGCAACAAGCAACCCATCGTTCACTTCTTGGCCCGTCTCCTTCCGACGATGGAAAATGATGAGGAGTTCGTCGAGGAGAAGGCGTACGTGATCGATAAGATCAAGCAGCTGAAGCAGGATTCGGCGAACAAGTAGACGAGCGATTTTCTCCATATCAGTCCTCCTGCCGGCCCAGCACACAGCTGGTCGGTGGTGTCGGCTATCATTTCCCTTTGACAACATAAATGACATATCGCAGCACAAGCTGTACATTATACTTAAGCTACGAATATGACTTCGGATATCCGGTGGGTGGTTGTTGGGATATCCGGATGATTAGACGTGTATCATAATCGTTTTATAAAACATATTCCAACAGCACAAGCTGTATATATCTTCTAGAAATTAGAATTCGCTGCAAAGCGTGGTGGTGGGATCCTAACCAGGGGATTTAGATTCGGCAAACATTTTAAGGAAGCCGGTTTTACTTAAAGGGTTTTAAGCTTCAGCTACGTTGTACGAATGTACGTTTCGAGCGGAAATAAAGTTATAGTATAAAACCCATATTCTGTGGATTAGGCTTTATTACTACTAACGGCAAGAAATGGGATGAACTGTTACTGAACTTTGTTATTAAGGATACACCTGACCTGGTACTAAGAGAACGAATGCATACATTACTAGGAGTTTTAATCTCACGCCTTCCGATTTTCTCAACTCGCTGCTTTTGTCTGCGAGAGTAAGCGACAACCAGCATTATAGAATCACAACCTAAAGTAATCCAAACCGTAGAAGTTTTGACGATTTAGACGACTGTTACTGTGATTAGGGCTCTATCAGCATCAACAAGGAAGGCATGTGTGGTAGCGTGGATGGGAAGAATATTGAAGAGTCCAATTTCAGAGATTCGTGCAAGTGGGTGATTCTCAAGACGACCTCAGCACGACTAATAAAACGTCTTTCCCGTCTCGGCGATAAAGATATTTAGCCAATCTTGTAGCGCACTCTAAAGAGGTCGTGTCATATTAGTGATATTAGAGACTCTTCCTACTCCTTCCTTCTCATCTCACGCACGTAGTTACCGGTTATTAACCCGCCGTCAACAACGTTTGCCAAGTGTCAATCCATTTCTCAAGGTCAACATCGCTGTAACATCTGCAAGACAAATGTCCTGGCTTTTAAGTAGACCTCGCAACTCATTCATATCCGATCTCCGACGTCTTTTTTTTGCTTTAGCTACTACCCGGAAACTACTGTTCCACAACATGACACACAAAGTGTTGAAAGTAGGTCACACAGCGGGTGACGGAGAAAGAAAAACCAAAAAGGAAGCCAAACCTCATCAAAAAGTTTACGACCTACGCTCCACAGTCCTTGGCAGTTGGTTGCTTGGTGCGAAAAATGGGACGTGCCTTGCGAATGAACACAATAAACTCTCGAAACCCGAGCAGCGAATAAGCAGAGCAAAACAGAGAATAGTAAAGGAATTTGGCCCAAAACCGGTTCGAGCTGGTTAAAATTGCACTTGCGTAATGGTCATTTAATGTTTTCTGGGTTTTATTGCTCAGCGGGTAGTTAAAGAAGCTTAAGCACCGTAATTATCCGTAATGATCGAGCACGTGAGGCCACACGAGCTCTGATCACACAGGTGGTATGAATGTTAATTGTTTGTTGTTAACGCAAATTGTGACGAACCTAACACCTAGAACAGGCACCCCAAATTGATAGCAGTATAACCTTGCGGTAGTTGACTCCTAGCTGTCTACTAGATGTGTCCACGCAGAGGATTCGAAATTGAGGACTTGGATCTGGGGAAATTTGGTTACAAATAGGAGGTCCTCACCAAGAAACCTAATCAGGGAAAACAGCCCATCTCCGGCACTGGTCATAGGCCAAATATCAAGCGCTCACTCCAACACTGACCTGCTCAATTTTGCTCGCGCACCTCAAATCCTCATCCGAGAGCTCTGTTCTCCGTGCCGCTGGATAGCTAAGGACCTGGGTGTAATGTCTGGATTCAGGATATACTTTTCTCAACTCATTTAGACTTGACCACTGTGTTGGTAAAACCCTTCGAAGTACTAAAGTATATTCCCGCTGGTAGCTTCTTTGCTTATCATAGCCATGAAGGTAGCTATCAGTCTTGCGAGGTCTAGATTCTAGCGATTACTAAAGACTGCCGTTAGGATAGATAGAGAAGACCCCATAGAACATTACACTCATAACGCTATACTCCTTTTTCTAGACCAAAACTTCCCACACTCGTTGTTGATCAAACGTAGAATGCTGCAAAAACTGATGCCCTACAGCAAGTGCCAAACTCCAGTATAGGAAACACGATCATCTTCAACGAGCTATGGATAGTCGCCACACATGTTGGCTCAGAAATGTTGCTCACCAGCGCTCGCATCTTCGCCCACGTTCTTACTCAGTAACGCATTAAGCATCAATTAATAGCCGGCTTTCCACATGTGTTTCCTGCATCGCCGACCTACACTTGGCAGTTTCGTATTCCACGATGCGCGTGATGCTCCTACTACTCCTTTTTGACGTGAATATAGAACTGCCGACGTGGAAAATAACTACCGATTCAGTTACTTTCGGTTTATCCACCTCCAAAAAGATTATCCACACCATCGTGCCATATTTCAAAATTTTCGAACTAGATTCAACATAACTAAGGCCATCAGTTGGAAAATATTTTCTTGCATCAGTGGAATTGAAAAGGCTAACTAAAATCAAATTGCCTCAAGGTCACCGCACGGAACGCACTGTCCGGGATAGGCACAATTGCAGACATCAGCCTAAAATCGTAGCAGGCGTCGAATATCGCACACAACGAAATCCTATTTTCGGTGCTGCTTCTTCCCACTTTCGCTTTCGCTTTCATTCGATCTTCCTCTTCTGTAACGTTTCATGCACCCTGTCTATCTTCGCACGTATCCGCTCTAGGATCAGCAAAAGCATTCGAGCAGTTTTGATTTTGTGTTTCTTCCTTTTCTCGCGGTCCGTTCTATCTGCTCTTCTTCGTGACATCGGTGTGTGTTTGTGTGTGTGTGTGTGTGTGTGTGTAGGTTCAGAACCCTTAGCAAATACCTTTCCTGTGTTGGTAGATGTCGCCCTGTGGCTTTCTTCTTGTTCTTCTCACCACGACGCAGCAACTCTCTGCTGTAATACGAAGATCCGTTCGATCTCTCTCTCTCATTATTTCTCGCTCTCTCTCTCAGGCACGCTCTCAATAGCACACGTTCCAAAACTACCCTATTTCAATTTCCGAAGAACAAGGAGTGTCGATGTAAAGGGTCGGTGAGCTGTGGCACAGCCTGCTTCGTGTCAAGAGAGTTGCCGTGTTTCATTTGACCAAAGGAATAATTTTGATGCGCGCCTTTTTTCTTTGCTCCTCTACACACACTTACACACGCGCGCGATGCCCTAAGTACACGCCTTGATGGTGGTGTGCCACGTGCCCTGTTACCTTCTGCTTTGTAAAGGTATGTGTGCTGGACGATGAAGAACGAGTCGTGCTACTAGGCGACTTGAGTTCGCACCAGGTCCAAAGTCCAAATCAAGGCTATTTTTAGCACTAATACATCCTTCGCGTTGGCATTAGCTGTTCCTCTGGAAGGGTAGCATTGGTTGATGATGTTTGCCCTTTACATTTGATTGATTTTTTGAATTCTTTATTTTGCTTTTTTACGCAGTTTTCAAATTAAATTTCTTTTAAAATCGAATATAAAAAATATATAACGCAGAATGACAAATATCATTCAATACATACCAACACAATTTTTGTTATCTTTATAAAATTAAAATAATTGGAAAGTGAAATCAAAAAGAGATAGTTCTCACAATTTTTGCACAATGTTCTATCAAATGTCTACCATAGATTTACAGCAATTGGTAACTGTTGCAGCTTTTTTTAATTAAAAATAAACTCCAATCCTTAACATAACTAAACGAGTACCTGTTTTTTTTTTAGAATAAAATATAAACTACAAGAGTTAGCTAAACCTGGTGTTCTAGTAAGTTGTACAAAATTATGAAACACACATTTTGAAGAAAAAAGTATAATTTTACACACATTTTAGCAATATTTTTGGCACCTGCAAAATTGCTCCGTATAACATAACTAAACGAACACCTACGGAACAATTTTTTCTCCGCTCTTGTAATGATTTTAAAAATCGTTCAAAAATACAAGTAGCTCCAGACAACCTTTTTTTAACTTAAATATATGTTTGAAGTTGTTAAGTTGACAGTTTTAGCTCCCTGCCAGTACAGCTTCTTATGGTAGAGACACGATTTTTCTTATTTTGATTTTGTAGTATTTTTGAGTTTGCATGTTTTATTTATTTATTTTATGTATTTAAAGTAATTTTATCGCATGTATTCATTCCATTGTTTTATGAAACAAGGCATTTTTGATAACCTTTCAAATGATGTATTTATATTGGAAAACCAACACCTTCAAGCAGTGAAATTTGAAATAGAATTGAAATAGAAATTGATAAGCAAAGCGAAAAGATGGCAAACATTGGTTTACATGGGTGCAGAAAATCGAAAAACTGGTGTAAAAATGAGGCAGTCTATTTTTCAGAAAGATAACATATTGGAAAAATACAGCACTGTAGGCAACTTGGGGATGTAGATTTTTTTTTTTTTTTGAAGGTCAACCGTTCATTGGCGGATTCAACGGTGGGTGGAATAGGCGACTACTAATGAAATAACATATAAATACATATAAATGGCCCCGTAGTAGGAGTCCTGTAGCACGGACGTTTTGTAAGGAACCTTGTGTGATGGTCCCCGTAAAGAGTGCCTTGCCGAAAGTTGTCCTTAGGACAGCGTGACTCTCACCTGGCCCTCTTAAAGATCATTACCGGTCAGCAGATCTGCCCCTGGTCTTACCATTCCGCCCAACGTCTCGAAAGCAGTTGATTCGGGTTTAGCTGTGATGTTGGATGCCATAAAATATGCCAGATGCTGGATAACCGGTCAAAGACAGACAAATTGAAGAAGCGCATATTTTCACTGGATTCCAACACACAGGCAATGTGTTGGGTACCGACTTTAAGGCTTCCTTGTCCAGCCCCAGTATCGATTCACTATTAGCACTGTTCGAATGCGTGGGAAGGCAAATTAGTCCTGTGGAATAAAAGGTGTTCAGGTGCATCGCCTTTTAAAGCTTTACGAATTTATTGGATAAACCCTGGACCTTATTTGATGTTTCTGAAGCCAAGACGTAGTAGCAATTGTTTGACATCAAGGTTCCGAAAGAGCTGTCAAAATTTGAACAGGTAGTTTTACGAAAATCCATGGCTAGATTGAGCTGAATACTTCTTGCGCGTTGTTGAAGAATTTTAATTTCATTTTGGTAATGATAATGACCAACATCAAATACTTGGGGCCTTTTGTAACCACCAACGGGGATGTGCTAGAGAGAGTAGTAGTAGTAGTTTTATTGGGAACAAGTGTATAATGTTGAACAATGCATACTTAAAAAATAATGGGTACGCTAAACTTGCACTCCACATTGATTATTGAATTTTAGATTAGTGATTGCTGTGATAAAATCTTCTGATTTGAATGAACTATTTAGTTGCGGAAAAAATGCAAAAAAAACCACGATTAAGAGAAAAAACTATTTAAACACTAAGCTAACCTAAAATACAGTAACTAACCTTAACTTAATCCTAAAGAGAGACTATAGATATAATCCGTTCAACGCTAACATTATTTGAAGATTTTATAGACTTATCCTACTAGTTGCTGAATAATCCGACTGGAGTTTTGAATACATCTGCTAAGGTAATTTATACTATTTTTTAATAAATAATAATTAATTTTTAAAATTTTAAGCTTATTATGCAATTCATTAGTTCTGTACCACGGTGGTACATTTAAAATCATTTTAAGTATTTTGTTTTGCTTGATTTGAATTTTTTTTCGATGGACCAACGCGCAGCTACTCCAAGCAGGGGCTGCGTATGTGATAATAGGCCGAACATATACTTTATAAATGAGCAATTTATTTTTCTGATTTAATTTTCATTTTCTGTTTAGGAAAGGGTAAAATATTTCAATCAGTTTGTCGGCTCTTTTCAATATGTTTTCTTTGTGATTTTTGAATGTCATGTGTCTTTCCAATTGAACTCCCAGATACTTTATATTGTCTTTCCATTGTATGGTACCATGATTAAATCTTAACTCGCTATGAGGTAACTTGCGAAAACTCGTGTTTCTCCTGAAGTGCATAGCTTCTGATTTGTTGTAATTTGATTTTAGTTTCCAGTACATACATAATTTTTCATGCACTTTAAGTGCCTTATTTAATGGACTGAGGATGGACTGAGGATAGATCTAGGATTTTTAGCAGCAGCTGTAATTGCCAAATCATCTGCATAAAGGTAATTTGAGGTTCTTGGGGAAGTTGGAACATCGGCTACATAGATATTAAAAAGAAATGGTGACAGTATACTACCCTGGGGAACACCAGCTAAACGTTCATATGGATCTGATATAGTTAGTCCTATATGAACTGTATTTTCTCTGTTGTGGAGAAATGAACTAATTAAATTAATAACGTGAATCGGAAATTTGAACTTGATTAACTTGAACAACAATCCGTTATGCCAAATACAATCAAATGCTTTTTCATTGTCCAACAAAACTAATCCCGTCGATTTTTTTTTCTAGATCTGTTCTCTATTATTTTTTTTTCAGTCTATGTATTTGGTGAGTTGTTGATCTATTGGGTTGGAATCCAAATTGAGTATCAGGTGTAATATAGTTGTCTTCTATATGGGTCCGTAAATGTATAGAGATTATTTTCTCGAATATTTTTCCAAGACAGCTCAAAAGCGAAATAGGTCTGTAATTTTCGGGCGCTGAGTGGTCTTTTCCGGGTTTAGGAATAATTTTAGAAATTTTCCATTGGGTGGAAAAATAGCCAATGTTAAGACAACCGTTACAAATTTTAGCTAGAAACACTTTTGCTTTTATGGGAAGATGTTTAATTAGTTTGTTATTAATTCCATCGACTCCACAGGATTTTTTGTTTTTAAGCTTTTTTATAAGCTCCAATAGAGTTTTAGATTTGATCAATTGTTGTGGGCTTAATGAGTGTGTGCGATTTGAAGCAAAGAATACCCTATTAGAGTTAATAATTTTTCTCTCTATTGGGCTAATTTTATCGTAAGTTAATCCATGAGCCTTTTGACAGTGTTCTTTAAGAGCGTTGCTTTTCTCAGACGATGTAAGTAACTTTTGGCTATCGATTAGCCGTTAGACCAAGCAGCGTTCCGTAATATAGGCATTTTTGAATCAATCTCATGTTTAAGATAGTATTAAGTGTTTCTATAGTTTAAATTTAATCTTTGTCTTTGCCATTTCTTCCTTCCTTCTTTGTTTCTAAGTTTGATGAGTGATATTATGTGGTCAGGAATTATGATTTTGTATTTGTCTGGAATTACTATTGGGATAGCTTTATTTTTTGCTGTCGATATGGTCGTGGTAAGAGTATGGATCATATTATCAATTTGTTCGGGAGTTCTTATGTCGTTTATGTGTGTAGTGGACAAGTCAATTGAATTATTTATTATATTATTATACATATTCCAGTCTGCTTTACTTTAGTCGGGAATTCCTTTATCAGGAATAGTATTTGTAGATGATCTTTTTAAGCTAAATATAACTGGTAGGTGATCGGACGTGAGAGCAGTGATTGTTTCTAGTTGGGTAAACGATCTGAGATTATTAGTCAGTGTTCAATCAAGCATGGACGGATTTCTAATCGAATCTTTTGGTATGTATGTTGGTTTGTCAGGGTGATAAATGGAAAATTGTCCTTTTTGTGATTCCTCACAGTTCCATGACTTGTGACGAGCATTAAAATAAAGCTGCGCTAGAGAGATGATATTCTGGTTTTGGAGCGTTCGTATGAAACTTTTGCTAGAGAGAACAATATAGGGACTCGAGAGTATGTCCGACAGGACATACCAATCCTTAATGCACATTGATTACAATGATGGGTTTACAACATACTGAACAACGACTTCGATTTGTATCTAGGAGTGCAGATTTGAACATCGATCGTACTTATTAACTCGAAGAATAAGTTTCAATTTGCCATTCGCCAATCCTGATCTTCTCTCCTGTCGGTGTGATCTTGAGGTAGAAATATTCGTACCACATCCTCAGCGCTGTGGTCAAATGATAGGAGGAATGTAAATAAGAGGATGAAGAATGCTATGTTTGATTTAGATTCTTCAGATACGCTACACCAAAGTATATCGAGCATTTTCTTGGCAGTGGAAGTCAGTAACTGATGCTGAAAAAATCGAAACTGTCACTTATAGTGTGCTTCTCGAACGATACGAAAGTTTGATTAGATCACCCACAAAACATCTAGATGGGAAGAGGTGGTGTGGAAGGCCTAAACAAAGATGCAGTGAAGGCATTGATGGGTCTGCAGCTAGGGTGAGTTACTGATTGGCTGTCAACGAAGGTAGATCGTGAGCGGTATAGAGTACTTCTGCAGCTAGCCAAGATCCCGAAGAGGGTGAGGAATCTGATTAGTAGGTATGTAGTATCTGTTAGTAAGATCCTAATCAGATGTCATTTAGGACACACACGAATAGACACACTTTGCGGATCGTTGCCCTTAGGTGAGCAGTCTTTGAGGTGCGCTGGTGTCATGGACCGTAGTAGCGACCGGTCTTTCGTAGAGCAGATAAGAACGATCGAATCTTGCCCGGATCATCGTCGCTTGCACACAAGAGTCTATCGAGACAGAATTATGGGATTTGAGCCCGAGTTGGGTCGATCCATACACGCCACAAAATCCGGTATCGATAGGTTCCTGATCCGGAAATATAATTCGAGCGCGGATTGGCACTAAATAAATCTTTATTTACTATCTTTTTATTTTATCTTTATTTAGGACATTATAAACCTGTAATAATCGCTTGGTCTTTCAGCAGCATTTTCGAACGTGTACGAAAAGTGCGCCACATCGCGTGCATAACGGACAGCAGCGCTACGGCGGCGTGGCGATCAACGTGATCGCGCCTGATGAATGATGATCACTGGGCGCCTCCACCTTTTTTTTCCATTTTATTGTTATCGAAATTATTATTTTTTTATTTCATTCATTGATAGAGGATTTGGGCCTTGAAGACCTCATTCGCCTCTTTTATGCAAAATAAAAAAAATATTTTGTTAGACTCGTATTGGTCTTAAAGGATCAGTCACCATACTATGCTGGTGGAACTTAATCAACATTTTGATTTTCTTTCTCGTTTTTGCCAGTTAATATCGCTGAGCGATGGGGATTTTATAGGATTAGGATGATTTTTTTTTAAATAAAAATATGCACATTGGTTTTGAGAATCAAGTCAAAGAATTAGAAAAAAAAACATTTCACGAGTTAAAGCTTTCAAATTCGATCAAAAATACACAGTAGACTTCTTCTTCTTCTTCCTTCGCACTACAACAACCGTGAAAGGTCTCGGCCTGCCATTTCTGGCTTTCTGTGACTTGATTTTACCCGTAGCATAGTAGTCAGCCCTGCGTACGGGGGAGGGGGTCTGAATGGGATTTGAACCCCGGCCTTGCCGTATGAAGACCGGCGCCGCTGTCGCCTCGGCCATCGGACCGCCCCACTATGTAGTAGACAGTAGACTATGAGTACTAAAATGTTGGCTCCATTTCACGCAATGTTTTTGTTACAAAACGTATTTGCATCGTTTTCCATTATCAGATCGTCCAAGTTTTATTACACCGATATACCTCGTAGTGGAAGGTGCATCATCGTCTGACAGTCCTTATCGTGCAAGGTGTCTTAGGTGTAGTATAAGCCAACAGGTCTGGAATCATGTTCACCATCGATTCTCTTGATCTAATAAAAATATTATTAACATAATAATTACTAAACAAGACATATCATTATACCGAGGGTGATAACTATGGCATAAAAAGAAATTTTCGCAAATTAATCCCTCCTTACCTGGTTAAGAATCGGAACCTGAGCTTCGGTGTTCTTATACCTTACTACCAACTGGAGCGCAGATCTTGTTGGCACCGAGCCAATCGAAATATTACCTCAAATCAGTCACCAGAAATCGCTAAGCGCATACTTACTGTGTGGCTACGCTAATTTCGTTATTTATTGTCGTTTCCAAACACAGAGAAAGGTAGAACCAAAGAACAGCAGAAAAAAAAATTAAAGTACGTTAGCCAGCAAAGAATTAATATTCAGTATCCATTACTGCTTTCTAGCGGCTGCTAGAAGTTCCATGCAACGCTGGTTCAGACGGGCCCGACGCTTGGCAGTTACAACCCGAGGACACATCACCCCTTGACTGCTCATCTTGCGGGAAAGAAAGATCCGATAGAAAATGTACAGCGCCGTGCTGGTTGAGTCCATATTGATGATCAAACTCGAGACCGGGTGGAATCATATTGATGGTGCGAATCGGGTGGAAAGTGTGTATGTGAGTGATAAAATGGTTCTAACTCCAACGGAACAACCTCTGGCGGTGGTTGCTCCATTCGATCGAGTTGTTTGGCGCCTGGCGAGAGACGCAACACCGACAGTGACAGCTGTCGTAGCTAATGCCAGCACACATCAACAGACTGAAGAACAAAAAAAAAGTCCACTTCCTTGCTTACCCTGCTTACACACAAACTCGCGCACAGTTCTATCGCAAAAGCTTTCAGTTCAACGTTTAGGCGGATTGAATATATTCAGGTGCAAGTCGCTTCTAACCACAAGCGCGATATTCCAATTCCCATTATACAGCCTACAGCAATTGCGCATCTTCTGCTAGCTTCACACAAGCGACACACAAGTGTCGTCCAACTGTCCTTGACAAGGGAGCTCACGACAGAAACAACGAGAGAGAGAGAAAGAGACATAAGGGTGAGTGAAACGAGTGCGATAGAGAACGAGAGAATAAGGGTTGAGGAGGACAGTGTTGACCTGTTGCGAATTGTCGCGCCACACGCAGCAGCTTACGCACATTCTCATACGTACGAGCGACGATTAGTCACACACACACACACACACACACACACACACACACACACACACACACTCAAGGCAGGCGACTTCCAGTGGTGTTGCTGATATGCGTGTGTAGTCAATCGTTCGACGAAAGTTTGCAGCAGCAGGCGCACATTGAATAACCATCCGTGCGAATATCTCTCAACAATAGTTTTCTCCCATGTTTCGACGCATCAGGACGTATCTGGAGCGGGCAGCGCGTTCATTTGAGCGTAGGCTACGTAAGTAAAAGGATGGAATCTGTTCGACTGAATGTGCTACGGCCGGGGGGAAAGAAATGTGTTGATGTGTGTGTGTGTGTGTGTGTGTGTGTGTGTTGGCTTTCGGCTTTGTTAGCTGTCAAACCGGTGTTAGGATAGGATAGCTGACGAAAAGCCGAAGCCATCTTTTCCCATTAAGATTCGCAGAGGGTTTGGTTTGCTAATATTTCCGTTCATTCTCTCGCCAGATGCCCAACGAATCCGTTACGATCCAGTACCACCGGTAGCTGAACCAGAAACACCAATGGAAGAGCCGATGGAGGTATCGCAAGAGGTAAGCAGCGGCGCTTGTGAAAATACAACCACCCCCTCCCCCCCCCCTCAATCAACAGTTGGTTACATCTTTTCATGCACTGTTCTTTTGATTTTGTAGCAATCGGAACCGGCCGGAGCTGACCAACCATCCGGGCAAGCATTCACTCTCCTGGGTAAGTGTACATCCATAGATCCCCACACAACTGTACAACTTGCATCATAGTCAGGGTATGTGTGTGTGTGCGTATATTTTTTTTTTACAGTGAACAGCAGCGAAAGTGAGACTGAAATATTTTTTCAAGACGAACCACTGCTGTATTACATGCTGCTGATGTGGAATCCGGAGACTCCGGTGCCGCTTTTGGTGAAACAGACACTTGATCGTGAGTAGAATGTGATGGCTGTGATTATGTGTGATTTTTGTTTCAACGGGGGAATATCTTCATTGACTTCCGATTGGTGTTTGTGTGGCGTAATGGGACAAGTAGGCTGGAGTCAGTGCTCAGTCGGGACTACCATGGCAACGCATGGAAAGTGACAGAGAGGGCCAGAGAGAAGCGAAATCTTTTCGCGATTTCAGCTGGAAATGGGCGAAATCTTTTTGGCCTCTGTGCACATGTGTGTGTGTCTGAAGCGTATTGCACACTCAATTTCTTACCCTATTCTCTACTTCGCATCATTCCAGGTCTAAATTATGATTATGAAAATGGACATCCACAGAGTCGGCTGCACATCTTCTATCGTATTTTTCTAAACCGTCAGCTAAGCGATGGACGCGCGCTGCGTCCACGGTTTTTAACCGCAAAGCGTCGAGCCACCATTAACAAACGGCGCAAGCAACGCCTTGCAGTCGGTACCTATGTATAATACGCCATGCTGTTGTTTGTGAGATTCTTTCGCGGGAGAACTGCTGCCTCATAAGACATTTGGCTCTGTTCCTTCAGGTAATTACTCACGGTGATATTTCGGTTAGCACGGTTAGCGTCCCGGTAAGGTGAACAAGACCTGAGCTCTAGTAGGTTGTTAGGTAGAGGATAAAGACAGCAGCTCAGGGACCGAATCTAAGTCAAGTATGTAGGGATCAGCAATATTTGTCTTTCATCCTTTGATGCAGTAACTATCGTCCTGGATATAATACTTAGTTTAATAGCTTTACTTGCCTATAGAGATCTTGATCAGAAGGCCAAAGTGATCGAGATGTCCTCAGTCGGTTTCAAGTAACCACAGGAATGAGGATTAAGGCTTCTAAGTAATGCTGAGCTTATCTGAGTTAGTAAGTATATGGTAGGGAGCCCAAGAGTACAGATTTGTTGCATCGTAGGGATTCCTCCACTATTGTTGGGCCGATTGGCTCCTAGCTCACTTTAACTTCTTCAATCAGACAATCAGCATATTTTATGCATTTGATACTTTAGCTTGACGCTTAACATTTCAGCTCCTAAGGACTAATGGAGAGGAATTATTATTTGTTCTATTTAGCGAAGTGCTCAGTTAAAGTATACCGATGTCTAAGGCTCACTGCAAAACAGTTTGACCGTCTGATCGTTTGCTGCCAAAAAGTTGAAAGTGTTGAGTTGGCGACCTCTTACGAAGTTGTTCATATGTTGACTATTTACGCTTACGGCAGCAAACATATGAACGTATTTTGAACCAAACGGCTACTTAAAAAAAAACTCAATTATGTTTTCTTTAAATTATAATTTCAGTTCGTCTTCCAACACCACCAAAGCATTCTCACGAGATTGAGCTCACAATAAATCATCATAAACGCATTACATACGGCCACTAGACGCACAGCAGAAACGGGCTTAGGGAGACGATGTAAGTAATTTTTGATCTGCTTTTGAAGAATCGTCCTGGTTGATGATCCTCTGATCTAATTGCATTCTTTCATTGCTGTTGTAGGCAGAAATCACTGCAGGACATCATCGTACCCTCGCAACATCATAGTCACGTTTCTTGTAGTACGGTTGCTACACATTTCTGGCCTAAAGACAATCGATCGGCATCCTTACAAGCATCACTCTATTTATTTCCAACCGTACGCCTGTAACATCAATTGGCATTATATTATTCTTAGTGATAGCAAAATTAAAAATAAAATGTCGTTCAATGTGGTTAATTTCGAACACATAAGTTTCGTTTGAATTGCGCTTTTTTACATAATCACATCTCATTGTGGTTGGCACGTGTTTCTGATGGTAGTGATGCAGCTGTAGATAGAGGTTGGATCTGTGATGTTTTATGTTAATGACGAAGGATTCAGGAATTAACTCGTTTGATAATAAGTCTATTCTGTAGGAAGGAAAAAGGACCCATGTTGCTAACCTTGGGGACATCGGACCGGATTTGGAGTAACCAAATCTCTCATGATAGATGTAAAGAAGTATCATCCATGGTACATTTTAGATAGTCGGAGGAGCGTAGTGTTTTAAAGACCGCTCAAAAAGTCGCCAAACAGCAGGAGTTATTATAGGTGGAGACTGCTGATGTCGGTTCAACCTCTTTATCAGCCTCTTTTTATGGGAGCTGAGCATCTCTTTATGTCCAAAATGATCGAACCGTTTACAGAGTTGGTAGTGGTGTACAACGTGTTAAAAATGGTTTCATATTATAGGCTAACAAGGTATCTGCCACGACGTTATCTTGCCTGATTACAGGTACTTCTTACCTAAGCAGATAGACCGCCGAAGTTTATTATCTTTCGAACATATATAGGAGGTTATGTAGTGCCAAAGCAAAATGTTTCATATCCGTTGTACCAATGATGGATTATTTGGTGAGCTTACTTAGCCAATCAAGCATTTGAACCTTAAGTAATTACTTGGAAAAATTACTTGTTAGCAAGATACCTTCTTGATAGCTAGTGGCGAGAAAGATTGATCTTCTTTGAATTGATTGGCAAACAACTCATTAAACTACACAACACTACAGTTCGCTATGGTTTAGACGTGTTCTTTCAATCAAAAATCATTTGCGATACTGCCACTGCTGAAGCGATAGTTGGCGATGCAAGTAGAACATGTGTTGCATTATCTTGCAGCCCGAGAACGATGAACGGATTTTCTTCTGATGCGATGTACTGATGATCCATGTGCATCGGCGTCGAGCGCGTTGTTTTCCTTTCGCTCGCTACCCGCTTTCTCGTTCCGAGAAGGCTTGTGGGTGGTTGTTTTATTGTTTCCGGTAATGGTGCTTGTATAGGCGGAATGGAAATAGTAAGCGAGAGTATTGCTCACGTAGTACCTCAAGTGGCGAGTTGAAAGACCAACCGCAGCCAGCATCTGTTCTCGTAGCTTGGCAGAATGGGCGAACGGTGATGGACTAGTTTAATTTTCCAGCTAGTCGTGCTTTTCTGAAATTATCTAACCAACAAGCACAACAAAGCGTTGAGAGGGATGGGATAGATAATAAATGAGTTTCACAACGTTTCACCAAAAGTCCACCTTGTTGGAGATAATGGAGTTTCCGGGTTTAGGTGAGCGGCGCCGTTCTTCACACGGTTGGTCCAGGGTTCAAATCCTATCTGGACAGTCTCCCGTAGTTAGTGCTGACAGCTCAACTACATGCTATCATGGAGTTTAGGCAACCAGAAATCGAAGGCCTGACGTAAGAGGTCGTTAGGCCAAGCTGAGCGCGAGAAAGGGATTTAGGTGAGAAATGGTGAGGACTTCTCAGCTCGTGATAGAAGGTTTGATTGCTGATGTTTTTAGTCTATATTAAATACATAATTTATTCTCCGTTTAAAACACAATCGATTTTTCTACAAAGTCAATTCAAAGTCTTAGTACTTCGAAGATTCAATTTGCTGGGACTTAGTATTTTTGACTTTGTTCGTCTTTTGGAATACATATTTTTGACTACAGGACTTCGATTCTCGGACTCTCTCTTTTCGGATTACCAAATGCTCTTTTTATAGAAATTTATTCTACAGGTTTAATGGGAACGTTATGCTATCGTCATTCGCTTTTCGGTTAAAAAAAAATTCCTTTGTTGTTGTGGAGAACAATAATTTCGTATGTGATTTAAGGAAGTCCTGTTTGACCAGATGAGTTAATTACCTG
The DNA here is from genome assembly GCF_013141755.1 of Anopheles stephensi. Taxonomy (NCBI): domain Eukaryota; kingdom Metazoa; phylum Arthropoda; class Insecta; order Diptera; family Culicidae; genus Anopheles; species Anopheles stephensi. The sequence continues at coordinate 9,789,283 of NC_050201.1, forward strand.
AGTTGTTATTAATTTTTTCTTATTAACGTTAGACAACTTGTTGGGAAATATGTGACGAAGGTGAACTATAATAAGCTCTTCATGGCAAAAAATAATAATAATCTTCTATAATTGTGTACATGCTCTAGAGAAGAGCTCGGTGGAAACTTGGCCTAGCTTAACCCTTTTCACAAAATAGCTGATAGGACGTTTGTCACTGAGGCTTTTCCATATTATGTGGAAAATTATCCGCTCCTTTTTTGCTTGATGTTACTCGTACTTCCATTATTCCTCAACATCATGGACCGATGCACGAAAGATTCACCTCCACAAACCATATGCCCACCACCTCCTTCACCTTCCACAACTTGAAACGATTGCCTAGATTGTTACCATTAGTAACTGATTTCATGACCGCTTTTGATCTATGATTTAATTTTGAACATAACTCCTCACTTAATTTGCTATCCAAAGAACCTCTTATGCCTGAAGTCATTGTTCTACTCGGTCGTTAGATTATTGCTGGAGGATTATTCCTTGATTTGGTCTTCGTCGGCTAAAAGTTCACATCGATTGTATCGAGCGGGTTCCTCCAGAGATCCTTCACCAGGTTTTCCGATTGTAAAATTCTTGGCGATCGTAATGGCCCTTACATCTTTTGAAGATTAAACATCATTTTGTAACTGTAATTTAAACGAATCAAAGAGCATCAGAGCATCCTGATTTTCTAGTGTTTATCCTACTTTTTGTTCCCTTCCGGGGCCATTTGCACCAGACCTGCTACATTTATCCCTTTACTTGTGAAGCTTTTCCTGTTCATAACGTGGCTTAGTTAATAGCAAAAGCAATAGCTTATTGACTAAGGAAATTCTGATACGAGAAAGTTCCTGACCCGAACTCTGAACTTCGTTTCAATGTTGAGACTGCATGAGGGAAGTGACCGAGAAGTAGGAGATTACAGGAAGCTGATATATTATTTGGACCTCAGCATATAGTTGAAGATTAATCAAAGTATCGGAAAGGTTAGGAAAGAAAGGAATAAAAAATTGACCAAAATAACGAGATAAGCTATGCCAAGTGATGTGATGATTTCTTCGCATATCTCATAGGAAACACTGCACGTACTGTCGGTTCATGATATCAAACTAAAGGACACATACATATTTCCGTGTAACATTCCATAACGGCAATCGGTGTTAGTTTACGGATGAATAAATTCAATAATCACAGCTAAAAACTCCAACCACTCTCATCCGACAATAGCAGCCTTATTATCTAAACAACCGATTTATCTCCATTTCACAAAATCACACACAGACCTAGAGCGAAAAGTAAAGAATGAACCGTACATTCATCAATACCAACAGAGCACATTCATTCTCGGGCCACGGAAGCCTTACCTGGCGTGCTGTGTTCCGGACTTTCAGAAACGGCAACACTAGACGGTTCTTTTGGCTGTTCGATCACTTGGTTGTTTGCATCTTCATACTGCTCGGGTATAAGCTGAACCTGATCATCCGCCATCTGGTACAGCTGCTCTGCTCGTTCCTCCAACTTCCTTTGAATGATACCCCATCTCAGAGCATCTTTGCTTTTGGATGAACCTAAATACGTACCCAAATCAGCCATACACCAAAGCGATTACAGCAATGTTACACTAATGCCTTACCAAACTTTTTGTGGGACTTCGGGTTGTTTTGCTTTGTGATCGATTTTTTCTTGGCCTCTTCGTCTAGGCGGAGCTCCTGATCTTCGAAGAACTGGAACTGTAACTCTCCTGGCTTCGTAGGTTTCCATTGGATCTCATCCCACCCATAGGGATCGCGGTCTTTCGATGGTCCTTAAATGAACATCGAACAAATCGAACCGATGTCTAGAATATATGCGTCTGGATTACACTAAAACCTTACCTGGAGTTGTAAGGTCCGAAGGATTGGCAATGGCAGTACCGGACGGTTCGTTTTGCTGAACGATCATCTGTTCTTCGGTCTCCTGGGTCTGGTACAGCTGCCTGTTCCATTCCGATTCCTTCAATGGGATGGGATTCCATCCTTGATTATCGTAGCTGTTGGATGAACCTGAATACGTGCGATAACATGTATATACATTATTGAAAAAAATTCCTACAGATATCTAGATCTTGCTGGGCTTGCTGGATCACAGATCTAGCCAGCTCTTTAACTTCTAACAGCAGCACTTGTATTGACTGTACTTCCGTTATCGTGAGACTGATCACGTAAATTCTAGAAAATCAAATCATCGTCTCAAAGTTAATTACAGATTTCTCCAGCAAATTTCTGCCCTGGCTTTCGCTGATCTGGATGCAATCTACAAAATGTTCTTCAATCTACCATGGGGCCATTGGATCAAATCTTCATAGGTTATTGCTCTACATGAGCTTTTGGGATCCAGCATGTTATCCTCAATGTGATCGAGATATGCTCAGTGCACATCTGTTTCGATTCAGTGAAAGTGATGCTTAAACTGAGTTCCGAAAGACTGCTCCATCAAATCTGCTCGATTTCGATCGGTTGAATTGTTTGATAACTTTGAGACTTTTAGTCATATGACTTGGTTCGCAGCTCACTCAAGAGTGGGCTAGACCAGGGTGCATGTAACGCATCAACAGCATACGGAAGCAATCGGCAATCGCTCGGAACTGACCGGAATCTCCGGAACTGTCAGAACCCTCGGAGCCATCGGGAAACGCTCGGAACCGTCGAAACCAATCGGTATGGTAGGTGGCCAATATTATTGAGAACCAGCTTTTCTTTAGTAAAATTTCAGAGGATTTTTAAAGTTTCAATGATTTTAATGACGCTTCACGTTGACGTTGGGGACGATGCAGAACTGTATCGCTTGGGCGATGCCGAAGAATGAAAGTGTATCGCCTAGTGTTTTTCCACACTGTTTTGAGTTGGTTTGCTTCCACAAACGTTCCGACACTTCCAGAAACACTTCAGAAGGTTCTGAAGGTTCCAGCAGCCCCGACGGTTTGTTTACCTTTCCTTTTGGCATTGGTTCCAATTGTTTTTGGGATCGTTCAAAATCAGTTCCCCTTTTTTGCGAATGGTGTTCTACTCATCTCTTGCGTGAATAATTTACCCTATGATGCCATTCAAACAACGCACGCACTTAGCTTAATGTTTGAATGGTGGACCGTGGACTTAATGGCCATCACATTCGCCTCTTGAAATGCAACACGGTGCAAGTGTGCGAGCTTCTATATAGATCGCATGATACAATCAACAAAGAAGTTTTTTTAATATCGTATATTTATAGAGGCGTAGGGTCTCTGAAGCCTCATTTGCCACTTTCGACAGCAAAGAAGCGAGAGGAGCGGTGATGGGATACGTAGACTGTAACACAAGAGTTGATAATAAAGCTTTTTTTTTCGCTAACCAAGGCCTAACTCAAGGGAACGCTATTGGTATGAGTGAAAGGTACAACGAATATTCCCTTTCACTCCTTCTTGTTAAGTCTGAATCGCCGTCCTCTTCGCAATCGCGATCGCGTTAGGTTTTGGGGGAGCAGCGATGAAACTTTCGATTAGCTGTTGGATGGGGGACACGTTGTGTATCGTCTTGTTGGAAGATCAAGTGGCGAACCCTATTTCGACTAACGAGGGCTGGGGTTCGTCTGGGCGGATGTTTTGAAGATCAAACTTCCGCCTACTGCTGGTGCTGCGTCGGTGCGTGTTACGTTGCTGTACATCTGACCTAGGCCAACAGATGTGTTGCCAGATGCTATCTAACATTTTCATTCGAAAGAGTTTAACTTTCTCGCTCAGTGACGAAAATTGTGAAGGTAGTCCTAAAAAGGTACCTATGTACCAGGGGGCGGATCAACCTAGGAGCGGAAGGAGCGGCCGCTTGGGGCCTCATCGATCACGGGGGGCCTCGTCGGCGAAAGAAGTCCTGTTGTTTCCCTTTAAAATCACAATTAGAGGGTCCTCGACTGTCAATCCGCAACGGGGCCTCCAAATATCTTCCACTCCCACCGCTACTAAGAATATTGATACCGTGTATGAACTAATTATGCAAGATCCTAATATTAATGTGTCGGCAAGGGCGTGTCGAAAACAGAACAAGAATCGACCCTGTGGGTCTTCGGAGACGTGCCAAATCCAACGAAAATTGTCCGTGGAAGAAACACGTTGAAGCAAAAGAGACATCTGTTCCTTCGCCAAAGCTGGACGCTTCCGCAATGAAGCTTGACGGTCTATTAACCTGAAGTTTCGGCTGGAGAAATTCGAAATGCGATCCTTGACAATGCGAGCTCTCACACATCGGCTGAAACTATCACTTTTTTTCCGAAACGATGAACCATTGCCCTTTGCACCCCATACTTGGCCCCCCATGACTTCTTGAAGCAGACTAACCATGAATCAGTATGCTCCAAAGACTAGATACCCTATAGCACAGGGTATCCGGAAGTCTTTCGATTATCTTCCGTTGTAGGCTTTTGGTGGTGATGTTAATTTTTGGAAGATGTGCCAGGTGCTGGATGATCGTATGAAGGCACGGATTCGTTGAAAAAAAAAATGGAGCCTACATTCGTTGGATTCCCAGCACAAGCAATGAGTGGGGCCCCGACTTTAAAGCATCCCTGTTCACTAGTGGTGATGGCGGGAATGGGCAGATTGAACCCATCTCGACTGCGTGGGAGGGCCAAATGAGTCAATGGGATTCGAAAGCCCCCGGTTCCATCCCTTAGCAAAGATCGCACAAATAAATATTGAAATTTTCACTATTCGGCCAGAAGTACGTACATAGCAACCCACTTCATCCAGTACGAAGGGCTGACTACTTTGCTAAGGGTTAAAATAAAGTCACAGAAAGCCAGAAATGGCTGGCCGAGACCTCTTGAGCTTGTAGTGCATAGGAAGAAGAAGAAGATTTTCAGGGAACAACCCGTACGTGCCTCTTCCGTCACTAAATGTCTGACCTCATTTGGCCTCTGCAACGATAATTAAAAAAACGGTATCGAGCACTCGATGAGCAAAACAAAAAAATTAACTTCTTTGTAAACAAACTTCACCGACAGCACCGTCAGCTGTGCGTTTATTGACCCCAATCAGAAGCCCTTTTCTTCTCCACCGTAGCTCACTTTTACTCACACCCGTCCAGCTTCTTTATGACATCCCTACGACGATCGTGCCGTTAGACCGTTGGATGGATGGTTTATTACAGAGTGCAAGGCAACACGTTAAGCCGATCGATTTGCCATCAAAACTTCTGCATCCCGATAATTACATCCAATAACAACACAGAACACACCATCGACCGGACAAAGGGAAAAGACACCCCCGCGACTAACACCACAACTTCTTCTCACTGTCGATGACTAATGCACCGCCACTAGTGCCTAACGAACACACGCCCATGAACCACTCTTACCTGGGTACATTCTGACGCGTTGAAGAACTGTTGGGAAAAAAACTGTACAGCGAATCACTTATCACCGGTGTTCGAAAGCGAGAAAACGTACGCGAGCGCCACAGGAACCACTGCACACCACCATGCACCGTAAACGACTGGGACCGACTGAAGAGATTCGCTGCGTTGAAGCATAAAAGTTGTTGTTATTGCACCGAGCGCATAGCTTAACACTTTCGTGATCATCTCCAGCGGGCAGTCTGCGAGCGGTGGCGTGTTCGCGTAATGTAGTCGCGCTACACACACAACTGCACGAGCAATCGAGGATTTTTTATTGTATGTTTTTGGTCGCGAGAGGGATCTCTTGATGAGATCGATAAAAGATGATGGGTTCAGCAAGTTGGTGGAAAATTTAAAAATAAATAAAATAATTAATAATAATAATAATATAAATAATAATAATAAAAATAAAAGTAATAATAATAATATTTATTTATTTTTATTTATTTATTAATTATGACGGCTAGAAGCCGTATTGTCAGCTTTGAAGCCGTATTATGTGCTGACGAAATACAAATGTCAAAAACAAAAAAATTACAAGAAATTACCAAGGCATTTCCTCCCTGATATTTAGCCTTATCCCGGGCATGCTCGGTTAAATAATAATAATAATACTTGTGTAATAATACTAATAAAATAATTATAATAATAATAGAGATTGAACTATTGCAATATCCGTTTGTGACACTTTGCATCCATATTATGGAATTTTGCACACATTTAGTGGATTTTTTTTCTAAATGCGACTAAAATCGGCTTACAGTTTTCTAGCTCCGCAGGCCCTTTCCGACTTTTGCATCCGCTGGCTAACCGTGGTCAGCAGAGCTCGGCTTGACCTTGGTATCCCACACAAGCGCATCCAACACTCTACCCACACCATTGAAGGGCGCGAAGCAACACGATCAGTGTATCTGTGCTTGCCACGTTCGGGATCCCGTCTGTTGCGGACGTTTAGTTCTGCTCTGCCAGAGTATTTTCGTTTCGAATCATCATTCTGCGGGGAATCATTCTGCGAGTCTTCTGGACCGGAGAAAGTTATATTTACAGATAGCCTTAAACGCCCTTCTATACCCGAGATCTCCAAAGTTTTTTGAGAATCGAGATTTTATTATTATACAATTCAGTGAATTGTTTGTCTCAGCGTTTGCAAAGGCGTTACGAATATCGTTAGTGTGGGTCCCGTCGCGTCGTGGAATTTTCGGCAATGAAAAGACAGACGCACCGGCATACCTTCGACGCGGAACGAAGACGCGTTTTATGATCGACCGATCTTTACAGCACCTTTTCCTCACGTGCTCGGCGAGAATATGTGGAATGCATTAGGGAGGTTTGCCTTCTCGATCTCTCCGTATGTCTCCCTGCGTTTCCCTGCTTCGGTGGGCTCTCTGTTGATCGTGAGCTTATACGCTGGTCGAATCATATTGCAACTGGATTCACACCGAACGCGAATCAATCTGGCAACGGTGAAAATGTAGTCACTCTGGTCCTGTGTGGAATTTGAAACCACAAGACCTTGCCTGTGGGGCGCTCTGATACGAGACAACTTTTCCCGTCGTATAAAGCGATCTGAATCTCGTTGGTGTCTTGAAAAAATACACACAAATAATGCGCACGGCCCTAGGATTAACCATAACCCCTATACTTAAATGTCTCACAGAGTTAAACCACAACATCCTCCTGGTGGTCAATTGTCATCGCTGCCGTGCTCCTAGACAACGATCAGTGGAAAGCCATCCCTTGATCGATGAGCAAATCTTCCAAAATGCTCAACAAATAATTGCCTTCAGAGTTTGAAGCTAGGGAAGCTCGGGTGAATTGGATATTCTATGTACAACATGCTAACTTTTTCATCCAGACAATGGAGTCGCTCGAGACGATCAAATTTGAAGTTTGCTTCTAACTGCTTCAAAACCCATATCAATAGCCGGGCCCTTTTGGATGTTGAATATCTGTGAATATCTAAATTGTCTCTAAATGTCATTTTAGTAACCGAACAGTAACAGAACCGAACTCCTCTGCATGACATTTGTTCAAGGAATAAAAACATCAAGCACATGATGATTTGATGTGAGCGGAGAGGGATGCGGACAGGATCGACCGCGTGATGACGTTAGAATTATTCTAATGGACAGGTACGCAGACTGACCGGCCTAGAACGCACAATGATCTCTTCCCTGGCCATCGAATTCAATGAAGACAGGGCCGAAACTTTTATTCCGCTTAGGTCCCCTTTTTGTACTAACGGGGAAAGAACCTTTCAAAGGATATCCAGCTCAAGGATGTTATCGCGGCTGAATAAGACTGTGTGATTCATCGTGACACATGGCCCGTGAAGCGGACTAAGAAGCCGATGCCTATTCACTAAATCACTCCTCGATCTGATCCGAACCATGCCGATTCGCTTTTTCGGAGGTTTTGAAGATGGTCCGCACGGCTGTCCTGAATGCTTCCCATGTGGCGCGGTTGGTACACATTTCCGCTGGAAGATTTTTCATCGTCAGGCGGGTTGTGCTCTGCTGCTGTAACCGAGCGAGCCGTGGACAGTGGAACATTGCGTGCTCGACGTCCTCCACGGTGGATTCACACACCGGGCAGTTTAGCGAGCCGTCCAGGATGCCTTTGTCGACGAAAAAGCTCCGGAGAATCCCGTGTCAAAGAGTTGGGTGATAAAGAAATCAATTCTCTAGGAGAAGGACTAGCGGGATGATACCTGCAACCATGCAGACGGCATCGTAGGAAACAGTTTGTGAAGTCGCTGGCTATCCGGAGTACTCCTGTGCGGTGAGTCCTCTGGATGGTGGTGCGATGGGTGTCCCTCTGTAGAAGCTTCCGTCCCCACGCCGGGGCTGCGTAACGGACGATGCTGTTGCCGGCGATTACCAGGGGCTTCCTGCTGCTGCTCTTCGGACCACACTTGTTCGGCATGAGGGCGGTCAAGGCATTCGTGGTACGGGATGCCTTGCGACATACCGTCTTGGTTTGCGGCAGAGCTCAAGCCCGAGGTACTTCAGCGACTTCGTAGAGGCGATCGTGTGTACATCCGCTCGTAGTTGGCCATGCTTTTGACGGGCCAGCTTTTGATGAGGGTGAACGCAACGTCGTCCCGAACAGATAAAGACGAAGAAGGTCGTCGTACATGACGTTTCACAGTGTTAACCCTAGGACCGAACCCTGCGGAACACCAGCCGGCACCGGTAGCGAGACCAATCCTTCATCCGTCTCGTAGTAGTTCCGCAGCATCGCCTGAACCGGAACCGTACCGTGTTGCTTCTCTGCAGCGCTTCCGCAATCGCTGTCCAGTTCTCCGTGTTCAACGCATTCTTTACGTCGATTGTCACCATCGCCCTTGCCCTTCTTGTTTAGCGCTACTCTCCCTTTCGCGATGACCCTGTTGATGGCGTCCATGGTAGAGCGTCCCTTCCGGAATCCGTACTGAGCATCAGACAAGCCCCCCGTCACATCCAGATGCTCCGTGAGTCTACGTTGTATAAGCCGCACCAGTACTTTCCCTAAGACGCTCAGCAGACAGATTGGCCGGTACAATCATGGTTCCCCGGGTGGTTTCCCTGCCTTGGAGAACAGCACTAACCGTTACCTCTTCCATGCATCGGGGAAGTGGCCGGAGTCTATGTAGTGCTGAAACGTTCTCCTGAAGACACCGGGAAAAGCCGTTAAAGTTTTTAAGCTGCTAAAGCACTATAGTCTTATACATGCACATCGGTAGCAGACAACTTTTTTCGCGTTGTTTTCCTGGAAATTCTCCGATCTAGTGTCCGAAAATCAAACAAGCCTAGCGATGTTTTACACAGATTCTCTGCAAGGGTTTCCCGATGTCTGAATCCCACCCCGCTGTCTTGTAACGAAGTGCTTTATCAAATATTTGTTTTGGAATGTTCAGAAAGTAGACGGAGTCATGCTCAAGCCCATTTTATTGGTGGGTTCCTTATCGGTGCTTCTGTCATCCCATCACTCCTCTCACGTATTCCTTTATACGGTTTCTTCTCGTTCCCTTCTCGCTTGCCCTACGTATCGTCCTACACGCACATGCTGTGGCTCTTGTGACCCTTTTGTATAGTTTGCTTTATTCAACCATTTTTTCCTTTTATTTGGTTCCTGCTCTTTATTTTCCTTTTTCGTGCGCTCCAATTTCCTTGCACACTATTCAATTCCCGTCTCAACCCTCCTCGTTATGCTGAGCTGGTACCTGGTGTACAGGATGTTTAATAATCCCTTTGCGTGTGTAAAATGATGTTTTCGCCTTTTTTGGGGTGTGGTTTGGTCCGTGTTCTTTATGCTTGGTTTCGTGATCCTTTATGCTGCGACATCACTTATGTGACGTGTGCGTGTGTTTGTGTGATGTTTTGCCTGGCTTCTGATTTTGTATTGCATAGAAAATTGCTGAACTATGCCAGCCATGGATATTATTACACGAGCAGCAGTCGGAAGTTTGATCTTCAAAACATCCGCCCAGACGAACCCCAGCCCTCGTTAGTTGAAAAAGTGTTCGCCACTTGATCTTCCAACAAGACGATACACAACGTGTCCCCCATCCAACAGCAAACCGGAAGTGTCATCGCTGCTCCCCCAACAACAAACGCGATCGCGATTGTGGAGAAGACGGCGATGCAGACTTTACAAGAAGGAGTGAAAGGGAATATTCGTTGTACCTTTCACTCATACCAATAGCGTTCTCTTGAGATAGGTCTCGGTTAGAGAAAAACAAGCTAGAACAGGCAGTTTCTAGAAGAATTCAAATACAGCGGTTCATGTACAGGAGGATAACAATTTGTTTTTTTATCAACTCTTGTGTGTCGCCCACTTAATTATATGTTACAATAGCCAAAGCTGCCATCGGTTACTTTGTCCGTTAATAATCCTAGTATGATTGAGATTTTTGCTATTCTCTCACTTTATAAACGACGTCACTTTGGGCGTCTACTCTATTCCGATGACCTTAGGCCATCGGCATTTCAAACATGATGCGGCCCTCGCGTCAACTACTGAGGACTTTTCAGAAGATATCAAGAGGTTACCATTATTGGTGTCCTCCGCATAGCTTACCTGTAGTGGGATAGCCAGTCCTACGAACGGAGAGACAACCTGCCAGTAATAAACAAACCTAAAATTTGCTTGAGACCCTTGCCCAAGACTTAATAAGACCCAATATAATAAGGAGCGTAATCAAGTAAAATTAGACAATAGGATACTCGGACGAGACCAATCTACATGGCGTTCACCAAGTCACCAGAACTCACTATTTGGCTGTGCATCTTGGAATTCTTCTTCTTCTTCTTCCTTGCCATTAGCACTGCAACGCCGAGAGGTCCCGGCCTTGCCATTTCAGGCTTTCTGGGACTTGGTTTTCACCCATAGCAAAGTAGTCAGCCCTGCGTACGGTGAGGCGGTCTGGATGGGATTTGAACCCCGGTCCTGTCGTGTGAAGACCGGTCGCCGGGCCACCCCAATCTTGGAAATGGATCACCGAAAAGCGATGACCTGCCGCGTCGATCAAGTCCACATGTCCGTCAACGAGTCATCCAACTCGACAGGGTGGAGTGTCCAGGCATAAAACCATGCTGAGAAGAAGGAAAAAGCCGATAGGTCAGCAGAATCATTGACTTTTGACACAACAAATAGAATTGAGTAACTTTGAGGAAATCTAGTAGCCTTAGATCTGGATGATAAGAGGAAGATTCTGTGAGCAATATCACATGAAGGGTTTTCAGTCAGAGAATCCTCTTGGATAATAATTATTATTTTAAAACCATCCGTTAATTATGTCATCTAAGAACACGGGCAGATTTTGATTTCGTTCGAGTCCTCACAACGAACGAGAAAACAGCATTGTAGCGCCACCTACATGTCAACATAAGCAAACAACACCTAGCTGTTCGGTAAAAGCTTTTTATTCTCACTTATAGATGGCGCCACACGAATCGATGCCAGGTTCGGTATGTACAGCATCTCAACCTATGCTGCTTTTTTCATTCGTCATTATTTTCTTAATCCTTCTACAATTTGTTGAATGCATGAGTTTATTAACTTTATTTCTTTTTAGAGATCAATACGGGTGAAAAACCTTGAGTTTGCCCCACGATTCGTCTAGTGAATATGGTTATGAAGAAGATTTGCGCCCGAATGGTATGCAATGCGCTGTCAAGAACGATGATGTCGAGCTATGCGGTTTATGTTTTTTAATTTTTTTATTTATAGAGGCTTTGAGTCTTTGAAAACTTATTCGCATCTTGAAATACGGTTTATGAGAGAGAATATTCGTTTGTATGATGGTTTCACAAGCATCCGGCATAATTATTCTGACTAGTCCAAGTGTAGCCAAATGCTCCTCCGTTGTCGTGGTTCGTAAATGGACTCGCTGCTAAAATAGTCCAGCTCGATACTTGCTGATGGCTGCTTGATTCGTTTGATACCCAGTTTTTAATAGGAAATCCACCATTCTTTCCTAATTACTGAATTTTGTTCGGAAAAATTTGGGTTTGATTCTAAAATCCTCTTGCCTGACAACAAACCTTCAACAAGCCAAGAAGTCCTTGAAGACATGGTCCTCAAACTGAGGACCTCGATCTCGAGTTTTAATATTCTGACAGCTAAAAATGAATATAATGTGTTCAATTATTCAATTATTTTATAGATCTTCTTCCTTGGCACTCGACAACCTCGAGAGGTCTCGGCCTGCGATTTCTGGCTTTCTGTGACTTGCTTTTACCCGTAGTAAAGTAGTCGGGCCCTGCGTACGCGGAGGCATCATCTCGGCCACCGGACGCCCTTATATATTATAATATAGATGGTCAGCTTCAATTATACATGGTCACCATAAGATTCGTTCGCTTTCCTGATCCAAATCCTCACGTCTATTAAGCCCAGTTACATCTTATTCGTAGATCCAATCGAATAACTCTATACGTCGTCAAGATATCATTATCTTCAGGAGCTAACAAGCGGCGTTCGTGAATCTAAGACACCAGGCTACCCTTACCAAATAGTTACATTTCGGCACCGAGACTCATTCTTCGCTGACACATTAATCGTTTATACCTTTTATTTTTAAGTAATATCCCTAGTTGCAAAACCTTTTTATCTAGGATATCGTCTGTGTTCTGTTTGGTATGTAGCGCAAACTTCATGCTTCATTGTTAACAAGAGTTTGTGAAAAAGATACACTTTTCATTATTCATTCATTGCCAAGATGACAAAACAAAAAGCCTAGCGAGCAGACAAACAAATTAGCTTTCCAAAAAGAGAACATGTTATGTAATTACTAATTAATTCATCATTAAATTATTCGGCTCATTGTTTAAAGGGAACGCATGACAGAGCACATTCAAGGGCTCACCGTAGTCGGTCTGGAAATCGTTCTGTTTACGACACATTATGCTGGTTTGTTAAATAAAACTCAACATTTTAAACTTTTTTTTTATGTTCTATGTTCAAATATGTTCCCTCCATTCGCTCTCTCGCGGGGTTTGTTTCACTGTTCTCTTTGTTGCGTGCTCAGCCAAATTACAGGGTTACCACAGTCACATGCAACATGTGAGAGTATCTAATTATAATATTTGTAAATCACCCTAATTGCTTCTAGATTCGTCGGGCGGTGAATTGTCATGAGTATGTATAAACACAGCCTCTATGTTTTGTTAACCATTCGTTGTGCAATTGTGTACTGTTATGGCTATAACCCTGTAGTCTCAATAGATATGCGTGAGAAAAGAAGTGCTCGTCGTTTTTGGCAGTGGTGCTCAAAGAACATGTTTGTAAGGATTTTTAAATGGCTGGAGTATCAAGAGAGCTAGCTCGTCTGTGTCTCAAAATAAGCATCAAAGTGTTTTGTGTTTCGTGATCTGAAATGGAACGTGGACCTCCAATGGTCTCAGACTAACCTCAATTTGAAGGACTTTAATTTAAATTTTAAAATAATTTTATTTAATTTTCAATGAAAAAATTTTTCATTACAAAGTTCAGTTCAAGAACACAACCACATTTTGTTGATTGAAGATTCTAAACTAGCCTTTGTGTATGTGTGAGCTTGTCTGATATCTTCTTCTTCTTCCTTGGCACTACAACCTCGAGAAGTCTCGGCCTGCCATTTCTGGCTTTCTGTGACTTGCTTTTACCCGTAGTAAAGCAGTCAGTCCTACGTACGGAGAGGCGGTCTGGATGGAATTTGAACCCCGGCCCTGCCGTGTGAAGAAGCTGTCTCCTCGGCCACCGGACCGCCCCAGGAGACAAGATAGCTTGTTAGTATATCCTCCCATATTTCCATTTTTTTTATTCTTAAGGGATGGCCTGGTCGTATTGCTAATCTAAGCCTCAACGTTATTACAATTCTTATCTAAGTGATTCGAATCCATCATATCTGAATATACAAAGCGGTTATCGTTGATTGGAATCTTCCTTTTTCGGGCGTGATTGCGTTGATTTTTATGAACAGTGTTGGATGAAGAAATTGACAAAAATCCACCATCAAAATGATGACGGATACCCTACAGTGTTCTATTTTTAATATGAGCTGGAACATATTTGTTTCTCGAAGCTTCTCATAGTCGGGGAATTGTGATCTTTTATGTTAACAGTTGTTTCATGTACTATTGTTGTTTATTTGGCAAACTGCTCTGAATTCTTATAGGGAAGCACCTTAGAAGATACCTTTCCAGTGATATATAAAATATGATGAAGCAATTCTTTCTGACAACTGCTTTGCTGTTGACTTGAAAATATTTATGACAAAAAGAGCAATAGTTGACCGCAGGATTGTCGGAGAATGTTTTGGTACGTATACAAAATGTGTTTAAAATTAAAAAGGCAGGAGGCTGCTATCATAAGCAAGACTGACTATCCAGTAGTGCTGACTCATGCATTTTTTTCACGGATCTATCAGGAGTCGAGTTTGTCCTTAAGAGAATCAAGGGAATCAGGTTGACTCGGGGGTGTGGCAAAGTATTTGCGTGTTTGACCGGAAGATTCGGGTCATCTCGTGGGTACAAGGAGTTTGTATCAATCCATCGGGCTACAAATAGATTCGGGCTCGTTGCTCTCACGGGTCGACCCGAAATCGTTGGAACTGAAAATATGACTCGAACCACTACGAGTAGCAACTCACTAGGTTCGGACCGAACGGGACTACCAGAAACAAAACTATCATTTATTCCTTTAAAATACAGTCATTGAAAAAAAACGAATGAAAAAAAAATCCAAAGGTTTAATGTATAACAGTCTTGATGTAAAGCGCAATTGATGCATCATCACTTCTAGACAACGTTTATTTCATCCTGTCAGCCTCAGATTTGTCAGCCTCTCGCTTAACATTTTGTTAACACGGAATAATCCTATAAAAGGCGAGTATGATTTCTCGGATGTTTGACGGAAACTGCTTGTAAATTCTCGAGTTTCTTTGCATAAGTCATCAAACCTATATTTTTTTTTTATAAATTTTTTTTATACATTTTTAGTATAAGGGCCTGACACCGTTTTGCCATATTTTTACAAACATTATTTTTATTTTTTTTTTATTTACACTAATCGTTGCTAACCACTGCTATTGCACATCACACTCACTACGAGGAACGTCTTGGGCCATTTGGCTTCTTCATCCAAAAATAACCTTCCGCAGCTTCATCTCTCGCAACGCATTGCTCCCGGTCGCTCATTCTCTCCCAAAATTGCTGCTCACACACAAAGCGCGCTTGATGAATGAAACAAGCCGGAGCCGGCTTGGGAGTCATTCGAAGCAAAACTACGAAGACTGGCGGACGTCTGGTTTCGTTTGCCACCGTTCGGTAACACGCGCGCGATCTCGGCTAGCATGGGTTGATAACTTACCGGTGTTCTCCGAAAGTTTCATCTTTTTTTTTGATCCACAAACAAAACAGCTCGAAATACAGCAACAACAACCACTTGGACTACGACCATCGCCAATATTACGATTCGTTAATTGGCTTGGGTGAGAATTAATTAATTGTAAATTGTGGGTGTGCGTGCGTGGTTATAAGTGTAGCGTGCACCAGTGATCGATCGATTAAGTGTTGATGTTGATGGGAAGCCGGTGAGGAAGACACGGGCGGGCCCCCGATATAAGCAGTAGCTAGGCCAGCTGGCAGAACAATGTTGGCACAATCAAAGTCACCTCGATCAACCAGAACCGTGCAGTGCGCCAACTCCCACACCCAGCTCGGACGGGGCAGTGCGCGTGCTAGGCGTGCGTGACGCCCGTGCGTAATGCGTTTGTTTGCGTTGGAGTTAAGGTTTGGGGCGTTGAATCGTTACCCCGACAGAGAAAAAAACGAAACCAGGAATCGAATTTTCCGCCGCAGATAGCAAACTGAGTTTGTGTGTGCGTGTATGGTGGAATTGCGCACTTGGTCTAGATGGTATCGGTGGGGATATCTATGTAGCAAGCAGAGAAGAGGAAGTTATGCGCAGGTCAATGTTACGCTTAAGTAAACAAAGGCACTCACATAATCTTCAGATACGAATCATGAACTTCGTACGAACATTTGCAGGTAAAGCAGGACTGAGAACTTCATGGGACATTAAGAGGAAGAAGAGATATTGAAAATTCTAGTCTTGTGTAGTTACAGAAATCCCAAATAACATCTCATTTTGTTCTATTCTTGAGATACTCCTGAGCTATATCCATTCTTCCGATGCTCGTCCGGCTATTCTGAGCTAGTCCGTAGACGATGCGAAGTTTTCATCACCAGCCTAGTGTGGTGGTAAGATAAATATGTTGAAATGTTGCGTATTGCGTATTGGCAAAAGATGCGTGTATCGTACACATTCGTGAGACTCTCACGACTTTACGGTGGCAGAGATTAGCGTTACTGGCGTTTCTTCTAATTCCACCTCGTAGAATTGGGGCTTGAGATGATCGATAAATTATGTCCTTTGCACTCTTTCTAACCAGTTCGAATGATTGTGAAACGCGGCAGTGTACAAAATGAGATAAAGTCATTGAGTGAGTCACCAAGAACTGCTCCATAGAAAAGTGTGTGTGTGTGTTTCGGGCATAGTGAGAGACCACAGTCAGTTTGCAAACGTGCCAAGCTGCGATGAAGCTGTGGAAGTCGAAGAAAGGTGCCGGCATGGGCTCCAGCAGCAACGGTACGACCAGCTGCGTATCGAGCTCGGGCAGCACGCTCAAGAATGGTGGCAGCATGCTTTCGAAGACGTGCAAGTTTAGCAACAGTAACAACAGCGGCAGCAATCAAAGCAACAGCAGCAGCAGCAGTAGCAGCAACGGTAGCAGCAACGGTCACAGCAGCAGTGCGCTCGATGACAGCAGTGCCGAAACATCCTTCATCAACCAGGGCACCAACATACCGACTGCGGGTGAATCGGGGATGGGTAGTGGCGGTGGTGGTGGTGGTGGTGTGGTTTCCGCCATGGTTCAGCACTCAACCGGAAACATGTTTTCGGGTAAGTTGAAGACAAATTGAATAGAGCATGCATGATGTGTGTGTGTGTGTATGCCAAGACAGCTATCGGCGATTTACATATCGTGCCGCACGACCAAGTCCGCTTGATGTTGTTTAATGTTTGTCGGTGGGTAGATGGTTATGATTGCGTTAATGTGGCATCAATTTTTATTTCATTCTTTATAGTTCGTTGTAAAACAATCCCCGAAATTTGTTTTTTTTTTTTTTGCTTTATCAGTTTGAGTATTGTTTGCAGAATACTATGCGTTAATATCTCTCGCTCCTGAGACGATCGATACTAAAAACTAGTGACTCTATCTACAGAATTTATAGGACATACGAAAAAGTTTTTAAAGCTTTATCCAACGTTTTCGCAACTACAACAGCAAAATCCTCCAGGCGCTAGGCTTCACACGCCAGGGTCGAGGATAAAATCCCATCCGAACCATTTCATTGTAGTGAGGACTGATTTTCCATCTACGTAGTATCATTAAGTCTTGAAAGCCATTGTATGGTCGACAAAACCTCATAGGTCGTTAAGTCAAGTAGAAGACAACAAAAACTGATCACAGAGCTAGAACCTACAGGATATTACGATACTAGTCTAACTATCAAGCTAAACTAATTTTAATAAACAACGAACTCATCAAATCACTACGGGTTGTTAAATTCGTGGAACTTGCAGTGAGCAAACTAAATAGATTTTTGAGACCTCTAGATTGGAAGGTCTCCGTTCTTCTAGATTTGTGTAATTCACAGCTAAGAAAATACGTTAAATATTATCTGAATAAATTGAAGCACCTTCGAATCAGTACTGTGAATGTAGAGAAAATTGGTAAGAGGACATTCAGCATACATATACGATGGTTTCAAGAAGTTTCGACGTCTAACGGACCTTACCGTTGCTAAGCGGCTCGTTGTCCAACATGTCTTGATGTACTAAACATGTCCAAGTACTAAGCAAGGCTTCAAATCCGGGATCCTCCGGGAACCTAATGATTGTTAACATCCTGTCCATGAAGCCAAAAATGACTGGCCGAGATCTCTCGAGGTTTTAGAGAGGCATAGAAGAAATACTGGTTTATAGAAATACTTTCGTTGGGTCCCTTTAATGTCATCATTTTATATCCCCGAATTCCCTTAATCTGTCACTGGGTACAAATATGCTGGGATCAAAAACTGATTTCTTTGCAAAGGCGAATCTAACGGCAGCCATAGTGGGCAGACGTTTAGGTTTGGTCTGCTAGAGGAGTCTCACTAGAAGGGCCTAGTATAGGGAGTCTCGTTTAGGAAGACTCGTACAACGGGCTTCGCATAGGAGGCATCGTATTGAGGGCCTCGTATATAGGGTTACATATAAGGGGTCTCTTCAAAGGAGTGAGGTCCATCAAAGTTTCAATGAGCTTAGAAATCTAGATCATTTCACAGAAACTAACGCTGAAACTTGTCTTTTCCTACTGGCATCGAAACTTATCGCGGTCTTGGCTTTCTGCTACATTCCTCGATACCGCTCATGTTTCAGTTCCTTCGTCTGCCAACCTAATATCCCAACCGTTCTGGCGGACGCATCAGCACCATCACTCCATCTCAGTTTGGGCCTACCACGCCTCCTCTGTCCGTATCGACAGCCTCAAAGGATTTTACAGGCTGGATCGTCCGGAGTCGTTCTCCTGACATGACCAGCCCACCGGTCTAATTCACTGCACGATGGTGAGATCATCGTACAGCACGCAGAGCTTGTCGTTGTTGCGGATCCTCCATTGTCCTTCCATAGTAAAAAATACATTACTATATTTGAGGGTCGAATACAGGCAACAGAAACAAGAGAGTTCAACCGTGGAGGATCGATTCGGACATTTGACACATGCTGATCGACTCGGATATTCGATCAACGACGAGCAATGAGAATCAAGGTATGGGTTAGGCTTTACCAAGAATTTTTGGGATTTGATATCCAGTCCGGTTGGGTAAAGACCGATGCCACTATCACCTCAGCTACCGGACAGCCTTTGCCGAAATTGTAACCTAAATGTTCCTGAAACATTAGTTTCTTATGCATTCTTGTCTTGTAAGATTCTTGATGAATGATATATGATATATTACGATGTTCCCTATAAGAAGCATTCTTCAAGGAATCCTAAAGATATAAGTTGAAGTAGGTGTAAAGCTTGTATTTCATTTAAAGATCAGCCATCAGAGAATATTCCGAGAATTTCTTTTCGTGACAACAACACTCAAAAGACGCAAATTTACAGAGAGAAAGAACATTTACACAGGTATTGGCTAACAAGAGGACTCAGTGAAATCTCTTCATGGCAATTACCTGAGTCCAAAATTTTAACATAATTGGCTCGACCATGAAGATAGGGTAGAATCCCTCAAGTCATGTCTTTATCCAGTTTGGACCAGAAATAGTTATTCAAATTACTGTCATTAGACTGCACACAATACCCAGATGATGGTCAGTCGACATAGTCATACACAAAAACGAAATGAGACGATAAGAGATAGGATGAGCACATTTCTGATATAAAGATTCAGAAAATCTTGGCCAGAGCTCAAATGTTTAGGGAGATACCAAGCTTCAGATCTCTCTTCCTTTTTATGAATTACAACGAATGCAGATGCAGATGCAGATTTGCAGATATGCAGATTTTACGAATGGAAAGCATTCCGAAGAGGCTTACTTATCTACTTGTACTTACTTCCCTCAGAGCATGGAATGTCGCGAGGGCCAATAAAAAATTGGGGATATCCGATTAGAAGCAGCCGACAAAACTGCTTACTTATATTTTACGCTTCTCTTCAACTACTATCTTTGAACGTAGATTAATTGGCCACAATATCAAGTTTTTCATGGCTTTCCCACAACAACAAGAGAAATAAACAAAACGTGAGTGATGAGTAATGAAACACGCCAACTGTCATGTGCCGTTGGCTCTTAACGATAATGGTTAAAAATAAAACATTTGCTGCCCATTTCGTGTCACTCGATTACGATTGTTGATACAATTGAAACGATCAGTTAGGAGAATAATTTTGCTTCACTGCCCGCATCCGCAAACAGATTCTAACATACTAATGTGCACATTATAAAGCAAAGGGAAGTTAATTGAGCCAACCAAGCCGAGGGGGCGCAACAAATCGACGTACGCCAAGCGTGTACCCATTGAATTGAAAGACAAACCCATCATAAAAACAACGTTCGATGCATCGAGAAAACACCCCAGAGACCCTCAAGCATAACGTTCTTCCGCGGATCCCTTGCGACAGCCGGGCGTCGTTCATGCGGTGCGTAGGTGTAGGGCACTACTACCCACGCTCTATCTGCTAGACCGTACACCACACGTTCGTTCGTCGGCATGGGGATTGGAACCGGCAGCACCCAGAGTCGTCCTGTGCGCTAATGTCACATTATAAATAATATCATCGAAAGCGCGATGTTGGGGGGGGGGGGGGGAAGAAAATCCGGCAAGGAAAAACCCCGTAAAACAAATACCAGCCAACTGGCGACGACGGCCAGCACTCCACTCGGCTCCAAGAGTAGCGCGCGTCTGATGAATCTGTGACCGACCGAAGATTGAATTCGACGCGCACCTAACGTTAAATTGGGTTGTGAAGTATTTTTACACCCCTGTTTGTGAGACGTTTGCGGTGTGTAGATCAGAGCCGCGTGTGTGTGTGTGTTGTGGCTGTTGGCGCAGAGACGATCCTTCCCGGGGTAATGGGTGCTGAGCAATAATTTATCGGTTCGAAACACTGTTTGCAACCGTGCTGGGTGAGTAAGAGAAGGATGAGTCAAATGGCTTTTTTTGTTGTTGTTGGTTGGTTGGTGTTGCCAGTTGTCGTCAGGGTCGGCGATTCGGCTGCCAAGTCGGTCCGGCTGATACGGCAAGGGATCCAAGGCGAGAACTTCAAAGACGAACGAGTAGTGTAGGTTATTTTCTTTAAAAATATTCTTTTTACTTCAAAGAAAATAGAGTTAGTTAGTTAGTTATTTAAATTTATTTCCAATGTTACATAATTATAATACATTTGTGCTGGGTTGCGTGAAATAATGGGTCCGAATTCTTATTCTCTCCGCATTGGTACAAAGAAAATAGAAAAACAAGTATATCCTCTAGCAGATCACTTGGAGTCTTTACTGGGTCCGATGATACTCCATATTAACCATTGTGACTACGACCAGCAAAAGTATGTGTAATGACAATTTTTCTTATATCGTTTCCTTTCATTAGTTCAAGAATTCCTATCACGAATGCCTATATTGTGGTGTGAGAGTTGACTTTCACATTAACTCCTGATAAAACTGTATAGCGTCCTCTCTAGGATTAAAAGAATATTCTTGGTCTAGAAAAATTGAAAGCAGCCTCATTGTCGAGAGTCGGTTGTTTTAAGAGGCAGATGTCTACGCTACGCAACTAAGAGGGCCCCTCGGCTTCGAACTCCACGAAGCAGCAAATATGATCATCCAGATCGTTGTGGTAATGTTCACAACCCAATGCGCTATAGAGGAGCAGTCAATAGTATTATTCGACAATAAGTTGAAAGTCCATCCAAGTTCAAGACAACGAAGGAGCCCTTGAGCAGATATTGGACGGGCACCTTTCATTTGCGCCTGTATTCGCCAGCGAGTCTAGCTCATTACGGCAATTTATAGTGAGATCAAGTATCTTCACGATCTCTAGGCCCCCAAGTAAGTGAGTACCGAAACGCCTTGTTAAGCAATACTCTATCAGAAATCTGTACTTAAAACGGGACTCTGCAAGGTTTTTTTTGGATGAACTAGGATGAACCTGTACCGTTGGACCAGGTGACACCGGGGATCACATCCCATCCCGAACGTCTCTCAGTACTCAAGTCAACGAAATCCAGAATTGGTCGGTCGAAACTTTTCGATGCAATAGTGACAAAGCGCCAGCGACGCTGGTCTTCACACGGCAGGAGCGGTGTTCAAGTCCCATCGGGATCGCTTCCTCGTACGCAACACTGACTATCGAGCTACAAATAAAATTAAGTTCAGGAAAGCCAAAAATGGCAAGCCGAGCCCTTTAGAGGTTGTAGTGCCCAAAGACGTCCAAGAAGTGCCATAGAGGAAGAAGAACTTGTTAGTCAGGCAGCAGAATTTTCGTATAGATTTAAGTGTTTGCTCTCATTATTTAAAAAAAAAAAAAGAGCAATAAATAATTCTTATTAATTATTGAACATTTGAAAATTGTGATTTCCAAACTTGTAAAAAATACACCAGGACCGATGATTAAATTCTATCCGGACCGTTCTTTCATAGTCCATACACTATACATCCACGTAGTACCATGAAGTCTAGTGAGCCATTGTATGGCCAGGTTAAGCAGGTCGTTAAACTTGGTAGAAGATAACCTGAACCTTTTCCAACTTATTCCTTTGGCCCGGGGTGAGGTGACAACGGCGCCGGTCTACATACGACAGGACCGGGGTTCAAATCCCATCAAATCATCTTCTTGATACCAAAAATTGAAGAAAACCAAAATCTTTAACAACACCCAAAAATATAGAGACTTGAAAAACATATTTTATATCCTACCTATTGGCTCGTCTTGAAGTTCAAAATTAAAAGTGAGGCACCAAAAAAAAAAAAAAAACACCCACACACACACACATTGTTTTATAGTTTTCTATGATAAATAGTTTCATTTTATTGTCTAATGTATTTTGTCAGAATTTTCCCCATAATTTCAAAATGCGCATTTAAGTTGATGCTGGATCGTCCGGTGCCATTTTCCTGACATGAAGAGCTCACCGGAGCCCAGCGATTCTAATTAGTAGCTTGATGGTGAGATCAACGTACATGTCATAGGGACAGTTCTTGTAGTGGCTCCTTCATTATCCTTCCGCACGTATGGGGCCCAAAAATCCCTCTTAGTTACTGTGTTCTTCATGATTGCGACGAAGAAGATTTTCTCAGACTTGGACAGAGTCTATGTCTCTGAGGCGTATGTGTGTACTAGGACTATAAATGTTCTATACAGTCCCAGCTTCGTTTGTATCAAGTCCTTTTGCTGAATATTTACTCCATATCCTCATTTTTACAGGATTACTTATCTAGGTGGTGTGATTCTTTTGTCAGTCACAAAAGACGCACATTGTACACTGTGCTGAGTATTTCGACTTTCACCTCACAAGGACTGATTATAAACGGATTTGACTCATATTATTGAACTTTGGAGAAACCTACTTTGAACTTTGGAGATTATTAATAACGATAGGAGATAAGCTATACATTAGGGCTCAGACATTTAGTTATTAAGATATCAGATGGGCTGGTCTCACCACTACTTGTGTAGGGCAATTATTCCATATGCTTCATTTGTTTGTAAATTACTTCCAAAATATAATGGATGCAGCAATTTTCTTTTAGCCTTCCATATCTAAAGCTATTTAAGAATCAAGATCCAAAACCTTCTCGGACAGCCGGTTGTAGACATTAGGGTTAATCAACATTTTGATTAGATACTGCTATAACACGCTAGTTTGAATGATTTTGGGGAAACAGAAGCTCAGTATCGCTGAGAGTGATAACATCGCACGCACACACACACACAGCGAGAGAGAGAGAAGACGGTTTTCTGACAAATAACTAATCTTGGCACATTTCCATTTGATCTCGGCCGGCGTCGCCTGCTGTGGCTCCTAGAAGGCATGGCGCCAATGCCATTGCCCAGCGTAGTATGCCTTATGCGCTTTCCAGTGTCGCCAGCTGGACGGTTTCCCGTTCGGTCGCTCCTCATCCTCCATCGCTAGATAGCTGTTTTTCAAAACAGCAAACAAAACCAAAAAAAAAAACAAACAGCAATGACCGAACCGGAATGGCGACACATACATTTCGTTGTCCTCGTTCCGATTCCGCGGCTGCACGGAGGCTAAACTCTTTCATAACCGGCCAAGTATTACACCGAGTCGGCAAGCGCAAAAAGGGTTGCTTCCGTTCTCTCCACATCAAGCAAATGCTGTTTTACTTGGTATACTGGCTTTGCGGCTTGCAGAGGGTGTTGGAGTGAGAGTACAGCACCATCCAGCAATTTATGCTCTTCTTGGCTCCGGCCGGGACTAGAGAAATTACGGGTAATGTCCCGCCGCCGAATAAGGAGTAGCGGGACTCGGCGTGGCGTGCCTGGGTTCCAGTGCCGAGACGTCGCGCGTTCGTCACTTTGGGTGCTGAGTAATGGGAGGATGCATAATTATAAATAAATGACGTTGTGCGTTGCAGAATCTACTGCAGCAGCCCGGCAGCTGCTGCCTCGGGACCAGGTCAATGATCTGCCATTAATCACCGATCTAATGATATAAAGGAAAAAACCACAACAGCAAAAGAAGGAAGTCGTGTGGTAGCAGCTACTGGAGTTATTTTTTGTCGGTGCTGACTGCAGCGCTGTTATCTTGATTCTTATTTACTCGAACGAATTCGAAGAGCAGTCGGATGGGCTGAGCTGCATCAGCAGGAGGAGGTGCATACGATGTGCAGAAGACGAGTGTAATATCCGCCCTTAACATAAAACTGCATTTAACGTCAGCTAGCGCTTAAATCATGTAGTCAACAGTTTTGTAGAATTTTGTTCCTTCTTCCTCAAGAAGTCTTGAATTTGATGAGGATTTCCCCTTCGTGAGCAGACTAATGCACGGTGCGCCATACTATCGGTTCCGACATTCAGTGCCCTCGCTATTGATTTGTTTTGACGGGCGTGCAAGAATGCCAAGATCCATAAAGCCATTAAAGTGTGGCCTCAATATCTCCCAGGCCCAAGTCACGAATCAAGCGTTAAACCAGGAAATTGTTGAAGTCGTTACGACTGTGTGTTGAAGCTGCAACTCGGGCAAGCAAGTGCACACACACAGACTGTGTCTATCGTCTCTGTTGGGGAGGTGCCCGATTTGATACATTTCATCTCGATGTCTAGCTGTCCAAGAACGCGGATATCCAACGATGGTTGGATAAATAATAACCCATAACCAGACAGATCCAGCGAGACAAAAGCGCCTTTGTGTGTGAGTGTTTATGTAAATAACACAGTTTTTGCTTGGTTCCTTTAACCACAAGAGTTCTTAATTATCTGATGTTTAGTTTTCGTGGCCACTCAGATACGTAGTACGCAGTTGGCAGCAAGCTCTTGTTGCAAATCTCATTCAAACCTTGCTTCGGTCTAAATTTAATGTTCTTCTTCTTCTTCTGTGGCACTACAACCTCGAGAGGTCTCGGCCTGCCATTGCTGGCTTTCTGTGACTTAATTTTACCCGTAGAAAAGTAGTCAGCCTTTCGTACGGGGAGGCGGTCTGGATGGGATTTGAACCCCGGCCCTGCCGTGTGAAGACCGGCGCCGCTGTCGCCTCGGCCACCGGACCGCCCCATCGAATGTTTACCTTTATTTAATCGCATGTTTCGTTTTATGTTCCATTTGCAGCAAGTGATCGCGCAATGAGTCCAGCACAATCGGAAGACTCTGGATTGGCAGCAGATCGTGGCACAACGTACGCAACAATCTCGGTCCCACGCGACAATGGACAGATTGGAATCGTGTTGGCAGGTACGGAATGACTCTTAACATATGAATGTAAAATACGGATTGTCCTTATGATTCTAGCATAAACTGTCAAAAAATCATAATTGAGGACTTCACTCTCGAGAGTTGAAGTTAAAGTTTTTTGAGTTAGTTTTAGCTTATTACAGACGACTGGAGAACTGGAGAAGGTCCAGATTATGTCCTGAGTGGAAGGTCATTTAGGGTATATTAGCAGTAGTATTCGGAGTAGCTTTACTCTTTTTAAGCGATGAAGAATATCCTGGACAAGATGAAAATTGTGGAAGTTGAAGTTTATGAGTTACTGCTAGTTTATTATAGACGACTAAGCTATATCTCATCAACTCTGGAGAAGGTCCAGATCATATCCAGACTAGAAGATCATTTAGGGTATATTAGGAGTAGTTGTCGGAGTAGCTTTCCAACTGACGAAGAAGATCCGGGACAAATTGCATAAAATCCCAAGTTCGTCTTAGTTTGGGAAGCGGACTCAGAAACAGCAGCTGTTGTCAACAGTAAGGTCTCGTTACTCTGACACATTCTCCAAAGATTCTGAGGACAAGATGAGATAGCAGCCTAAGTGAATTAGCGTTTTGCTTGAATCCAAGGAAACTACGGAATTCACTCCAACATCTTGCATATCTTACAGAGCGAAGCGATCTCTCCTTTCCCCCGATGGTGGAATCTATCAATGGTCCCGTCGCCGATCTGCTAGCACCCGGTGATCGCATCCATCAGGTCGACGGTGTATCAACGATCGGGTTGACGAACCAGCACATCTTCAGCATATTGTGCCACGGCGAGGGTCCAGCAATCATCGAGATCGAATATTCGTTCCCCGAGTACAGTGAGTTGGTTAATGTCACCCTATCGAACGTCAATTGCTCACCGCCGTCTTCACTTCCCAGTTTCACAGAACAGTCTCTGCGTGACGACAAAGATCGCACAGATCACGGTCGAGCGGGAAAACGGTTGCCTCGGGTTAACGCTGCGCGGTGGCGGCGAGTACCCGCTGGTCGTGACGAACGTACGCATGAACGGGCCCGTGTTTAAGACGGGCCAAATCAAACCGGGCGATCGTGTGCTGCGCGTTGACAATGTAATGTTTCCGGAACGATGTTTTCCATTTGGGGGGAGGGAGGGTTTTCGCTTTCGCTTAACACGCTTTGTCGCTTTGTTTTTTCCGGTAGGTATCGCTTCTCAACAAGAGCCTTGCCGAGGCGCAACACATACTGAAGGATGTGCACGTATCCGGCTACACGAACCTCACGATCGAGTATGACGTGTCGGTGATGCAAACGGTCGAGCTGAGCATGGGACCGCTGCTGCTGGAGATTGAGCGACCGCTCAACGAAAAGCTCGGTCTGATCCTGAGCAATTACTCCAGCGCGGTCAACCTGAACGATATCTACCACAGCAGCTACAAGCTAAATGAGGTGCAACCGGACGGAATATTCATCGCAAGCATACTGCCCGCCAGCATTGCCGATCGGTAAGTTGGCTGGAACGCTGCAAGGTGCGGTCACAGCATCGCTTACAAGAGGGAGCTAAAATTGATCTTTATCGGTAGATGTGGAGCCCTGTCCGTTGGAGATCAAATCCTGTCCATAGACGAGAATGTAGTTGACAATGGTGTATGCTCACTGGAGGAGGCTACCGCACTGCTGGATGCAAACTGTGTAAAAGGCTACACGCAGTTGCACATACTTCCTGCCCATATGTTTGTACGGCGTCGAGGTACGTATGATGAGATATTCTGTAAAAAAAAGCGTTGGAAGAAGTAGCGAGAAGTTGTGCTTGGTTCCGGACGGGGTTTTTATGCATCCTGGGAAAATCAAAAGAAGCGATTTTAATTAACGAAACTCCGAGATTCTCTTACAAATCTTCACCACGCTTTTGATGCTAGATGCCGTCTGCAGATCCACGGGTTATGGTGGACGCTTCCCAGTGATCCTCATCCTCTTGACAGTACGAGTCACGTTTCATCACGTTCTCGGTCTGTTTTTGCCCTCGCTTCGGTGTTTACGGTGGGATGGAGCAGGAAGAAAGAAAGGCAAAAAAAAAACGATCGTTTTACTGCCGCGTATGTGACTTGCGTGTGCATTCCCGGCTGCCAGAGGAGATGCACGACCGGAAATATAAAGATATGATGACACTTATAATTTGCCATATGTAGCTAGTTTCCTGCGCATCGTTCAGGGATGATTTTTGTTTTTTTAAGTTTGATGTACCTCAACATTGAACAGCGTTCTCCAAAGTCCACGGAAGTCACAATCTTGCCCCTCATGTTGATATCCTGTTCGGAAAAAAAACCATTCCAAACGAAGTAAAAGTTTTGGATGCGCGAGGCAAGCGAATCGAAAAGACATCAGCAGCTTTATTGAGCACAATCTTCCAACGTGCCCGCCGTTTATGACCCATAAAGCCGGAGTCCGAGCGGCAGTATATTACGCAATTAAAAAACGTAAAACGGCTCATTAGAAAGTGAAAACCGCTGCAAAACATCTCGGCGTATGCGCGTGTTGGATGAGGTTTAATGGCTCGATTTTACGAGCCAGACGTGTTTTCTCGGGGCGGGGAGGACAAGACTCGCCGGTTCAGATATTGAAGTCGTGCAAAAGCGGATGAAACCCGATCAGGGTCAATGGATGTTGCTCGGGATCGATGACGTTCGGTTATTATTTAATACCGGTTGTTGTTATTACTCAATACAGGATTTGTGATGCCGCACGTCGGCTGGTGCGAGCACGGGCCACCATGGAAATGTCCAGAACTGTTTGGTTTGGCCATATTTAAGCTAACCTGGGAGGGGGAAAAAAAGGTAAACAGCGCAGAACAAACGTGACATCCGCGTGTAGGATGTCGCGCACGCACTTTCCTCTTCGGTGTCGGAGTGTTTTTTTTTCTGTTGTTGCTTCTTGCTGTTGGTCTCTTCGGAGACACAGCACGCCGCCACCGGTGGGGTGTTATTTTTAGACTCATTATAATTTGTTTTCTTCCACTGCGGGCGTGATATTTTCTTTCCACTCCGTCTTTGAGGTGTCGCTTTTCCTTTCTGTTCTTATGCTCACTCTCTCTCTTGGATGCTACTGGGGATGCTACTGCCGGGACTGTCAAGCAGTGGATGTAGGAGTCGCCACCATCTTCGTCGTTGAATGATTTCGCGGCGGTAGACAAACGCCAAGACAAAATCCGCAATTGGATGGGGAGCATGTGAAGGGATGGGGGGGGGGGGGGGAGATGTCGGGAAAGCATAAAAGGGAACGAGACCCACACTCACCACACACACACACACTTGGGGGAGCGCGCCCGCATTATGTTGTTGATGCTGCGTCACTGCCTGGGACCTTTCATTTAGCCCGACATTTTCCGAGAACGCCAGCGCGATTGGTATTGCGCACCGAACTCCTCGCGTGTGTGTGTGTGTGTGTGTGTGTGTGTGTGTTGGAAAAAGGGAAAACAGAGCTGCGAAATTGAAAGAAAAAAGTCGTGTGTCTGTGTACCCATGAACCACTAATCGCATCTCGCCCATAGCAGCAGCAGGCGAATGTGAGGGCGCAACGACGCGCTGCGTCATATGACGAAGAGATCACTTGGAGTGACAGCTGCACGGTTAAGGGCTCCTTTATGAAGGCGTCTCTCGGCGGGATCCCGATGGGCAATAAAACGCTTCCAAGTGTGTACCTATGTGTGTGCGTTAGCAAAAGGGGGCTACGCGCGAGCGATCACCACGGTAGCACGTTACGACGTTCGTATTCGGTATATTGCTGCTAATTTTATCTTTTTGGTCGGTGTATTGCCCGAGACACACTGCTCCATGTGCACTGGTTGTGCGGCACCCGCTGGGCGAGGGTGAATCCGGGCGGGTTCTTTTAAAGGTGCGCACACTGTGGCGAATGCCTTCGTTCGCCTTCGAATGTTATTAATTATTTGCTATTAATTAGTAGACGCGCGCGCACCCGATGGCATTAACTTTGGCGTTAGAAAGTTAATGCTGCCAGGGTTGATTTAATACACTGTCGCCGGTTTTCCTTTGCGTGACAGATTCACATCGAGGTTTTCTTTTTTCGTTGGTGGTGTTTCTAACTAGCGTGGACGATTGAGGTGAAGCGGTTTTAGAATTTTGTTGGTGAATGTTGTCTAGACAAGTCCACACATTAGTGGGCAACAAAGTTTGCGGTTTGTAGGAACATCTAAATTTTAATGATTGTTCTTGGATTAGAGTGTTTTGGACGAAATCTTCAAACTGGTATTGCTTAGATGCATATCTGGTAGGTCAACAACTGCTCAGTCAAAGTCTGCTACCGAAGTCCTCAGGAAAGCTGACGATCGACTATCGTTGTCTGCCAAACCAATATCCTAGCTTTTCAGGTGAACTCCATTACTTCATCTCAAGTCGCGCATTCTACGTCACCTCTGACCATGTTGATGGGCTTAAAAGACTCCAGACTGTTTAATGTCTATATTCTGATCTTTGAAACTACAACGTCAGGACCGTCGTGACCTTACATTTTTGGCTTCCTGAGCTTAAGTCTTGAGTAAGTCCGATTTTGATTCAATCCTAAGCGACGTATTTAATCCATCCACCAAAACCTGGAGCTCAAAGTCCTTGAAAATTTGGTGGGTTATTTTCTGGCGATTGATCCTATCTTGGGCTATATTTTAAAATGCATTCCAAAATATCCAAGGATACCCGAGTTCCATATAGCCAACAATTGCAAGAGACTGAAGTCACAACGAAAGAGAATTTTGATCCCGATGTACATTCACTCTGGACCTCTTAAACCACCATTATCAATCCTGGAGACTAAGTGGATATTTTTGATTCCAGGTATTTCGTGCTCCAGCCCACGGTACGGTTTCAACACGGTAGACTCACGCAAAAATCTCACCAGCAACAACAAACACAGACGACTGTTGCGGAAAAGCTCACTGCCGCAAACGTCCGAAGATGGACTGCTCCATCCGACCGTCGGTCTCTGCCGGGCGGAAAAGATCCACATCATACTGGACTGCTCGCAGGGTTCCGGCATCTGTCTCGGGTCAAAAACACCGTGCGGCCGTGGTTTCGTTATCGCGCAAATACTGCCAGATTCGGTTGCGGAACGTTCCGGTTGCCTCCAGAAAGGTGATCGCATTATCGCGATCAACAAAATGTGCAACCTGGACGTGAACGCGGTCCGCCAGATACTGGGAGACTTTGGACCGGTGACGGTGGCAAACCATTATCACAACCAGGCGCAAACCTCGAACTGGGTGGAGCTGGAGATTGAGTTCGATATGGCAGACGCGGTGGTGCCGGCGAGTGGAGTGTTTAACATCAAGCTGCTGAAGCAGAGCCGGTGTGGGCTCGGCATTACCGTGAACGGTAATGCGCACGGTTCGTTCATCATCTCGGAGGTGAAACCGGGCAGTGCGGCCCATCGGACGGGATCGTTGCGGGCGGGCGATCTGCTGATGGCCGTCGACAACCGTCCGCTGCAGCACTACAATTTGGATCTACTGTTGAAAGAGAGCAAGAACGAGTTTATCACACTGACGGTAAAGCGAAACTCGTTGCCAGACTTTTTGTTTGATGCGCAGCAAAAATCGTCCGGCATCTATGGCAGCGCAGAGGATAGTGCTTTTACGTATGGGAACAGGTGATTAATGTGGAGGAGAGCGTTTCGGTTCTCCATTAATAGACGCTTCTAACGCTTGTTTCATGTTTTCGATTTCACAGATATACTGATGCATCGACAATGTTGAAGATGAACAACAACTCAGAATCATACCCGATAGAGGATCAACTTCGGCGTCCAATGTGGTCCAATACACCTTCGTACGATGGAGTTGGGACGAGCCAAAGTACCGGAACGCTGAAAGCTCCCGCACAATCCGGCGGCAGCACAGAACACCTGCCACTACCACCGGCCCATCTGCTCACCGTGGAGAGTGAACCTGCCGAGGACCGGTACGACGACATTATGCACTACAAGATGGTGTCGATGAATATCAGCAACACCAACTATGTCGGGTTCGGTAGTGCCTCCACTGCGTCACCTGATAACACGATCGCGTACGTTAACGATCAACAACAGCCACCACCTCCGCTACCACCACAACCACTACCGGCACAGGCAGTACCAGCAGAGGACGCACGACAACATGTTTTTAACGTGCGATTAGAGCCGAACGGTGGGCCGCTGGGTATTACGCTTGCGGCCAGCGAAGATCTGCAGAAACCCATCAAGATCAGTGCGGTGGCGGAGGGCGGTGTGGCGGCGAGCGTTGGACAGCTGCAGGTGGGTGACTGTCTGCTCGCCATCAATGGGGAAAGCGTCAGTGGGTTACCGCTCACCACCGCCACCAAGCTGCTGCAGAAGTTCGAGAACGTGGTAGATTTACAGATCGCACGGTCCGAACCGGCGGCAGATGGATTGACGGGGGCAGTGTACGCCAAGGTACAGCGTAGACCACGCAGTCCGTCGATTAATGATGCTGCCTCGAACAACTCGTACGGTCAGGGCGGTACCCCCGGTAACTTCCAGACGATGCATGTGACACTGTTCAAGGATCGGGTGTACGACGACTATGGTTTTTCTGTGTCCGATGGACTGTACGAGCGTGGAGTCTACATCAACCGCATACGCTCCGGTGGTCCAGCTGATCTAGCTGGTCTACTGAGACCGTTTGATCGTATTATACAGGTAGCCGTCTGCCGTCTCATCCTGTAACCTCTGACATAGCATTAACTCTGTGCTATCCTCCACAGGTGAACGGAACGAAAACGCAGGACTTTGACTGCTGTCTAACGGTGCCATTGATAGCTGCGGCTGGTGACAAGATAGAGCTTGTCATACAGCGTACCCTCTCAGAGTAGGCTCCTCGGATGTGGGGCTAGAACATGGATGGGAACAAACACTTGTACGCCACCTGCGTGGTTCACCACTAGAGCTGTAGCCAGTTTTGCTTCCTTTTTGTCCTTCCATATCACTCTCCTTCTCTCTCACATACTTCTTTCTCACTCTTCCCGTCTCTCTCTCTCTTTCTCTCTTACTCTCTCTCTCCCATACTATTTCTTTACTCACTCCATTTGTAACTGTTCCATTTAACTAAAAACCAAACAACCAAACAAATACATTCAGCTTCGGACTAATATGGCGTATTTATTAGAAAAAAAAGGAAAGTCTCATTAATGCCACACCACTAACGTATTAGCGTAACAATTTAATTTAACAAACCAAACACAACAATTGACAATAAAACAGAACAGAAACAGTTTAAACTACTACTACTGCTGCTGATGTGGTGTGTTGTTGTTTGTTTATTATTCGAGAACCGTTCTCTGTTCAAAGTGCATTGCGACGCTACGTACCGGATGTGCAAAGGTACTGTGCACCATAATAGTTCTATTGACGTCACACTCTCTCAAATGGGGGGTGTGTGTGATGGGACTTTCTTATCAAATCTATCAAATGCATTACAAATTCTTGGTGTAACTATTCCAGCTTCAAGTGCAAGCCTTAGAACGGATAAACTATTGAACTCTTCCAATTCGTGACCGGCTTGTACGCTGCTCTGGGCTGGTCCAGAGTTCTGGACACTGTACTGCGACCAGAGTGTCATAATTAGGCTAACGTATTATTAAACAATTTCTTCCAATTAAAACGATCACATAGAGCGAGCGAGGGAGATCTGGTTAAGCAGCAAAGGCAGACTGCTGCGCATTGTTCAGCAATATGTTTAACTTCGACAGCATCATCTCATGGCAAGGGAATCTTCATTTCGCCGTATGCAGCTTGTATGCTGCTCTCTCCGTTTGTCTTTGGCTGCGTCTCTTTCTAGCGGGCGCACCAACGATTTGGGGGAGCGTGAGTATAAATTCTCCGCGTGCCTCTAAAGACGTGCGGCGTTGAAAGCTATTTAAATCGCTCTCGTAGACGGACGGATCGACAGCAGCAGCAATCATCTCCGTCTCAGTGCAATACCCCTGTCGGAAGGGGTCCGTCAAGAAACTGTTCAAGCAACGCGGAAGTGTTCGAATCACTACGTAACTTCGAGTCGGTGGAAGTCTATAAGGCTTCGATCAGTGTGGTGTAGAAACTAGATATCTGTGTTACTTCGTCCGAAAAGCAAACCAATTTTCCAATTTTTTGAGCCATTTCTCATCAATCAGACCGTTGTGAAATACTTATCAATCAGGCGTTCGAGGAACAAGTTCTAGCAGACTAGAAGAACAGTGAAAAGAAAATCAACGGCGTACGATTTACGTGACACTTCGTTTCGCTAAAGTAAACGCTTGATGCTCTGTGAGAATTTGATTAGTGAGCGAGTAATTTGTCGGAGGCAAGGCTGTGTATGATCATTAGAGCCACGGCCACATTGGAACGATGGCGTCGGAAGTATTCTTGAGCGCCTTTTTAGCGCTTTCCAAGTTCACGTACAACAACACGGTAAACGGTAAAACCTGACAGCAATAAATCTCTAAGCCACTCGAAGTGAGCTATTCTAATGATGTCTTCTACAACGCATCTGCAGGTCCAGGATGTTTCGCTATGTTTGGCTGCTATCCGATCGAACCACCGTGGATTAGCGAACGGCGTCCAATAGCATTGTATCCAAAGTCACCCGAGGAGATTGGTGTGCGATTTGTGTTCTTCAACGCACAGCATCGCCAATATCCCAAGGAACAGAACCGATACTCGAACTACATAGACGTGCCAGATCTGGTGGATGCAACGAATATTAATCCGGATAAAATGATCTACTTCATAACGCACGGATTTTTGGAAAAGGGTGCTACGAAATGGGTAAGTATTAGGGTGTGAGGAGTACAAGTCCAGCAAGGAGGGCTTTCAATGTACGGTGCTTCTATTTTTTGCGGTATTTGTAGATCGAAAAAATGATGAATCGGTTACTGGATCGAGAACCGGAATCTACGGTTATTGTTATCGACTGGGGTCCAGGGTCCGATCCTCCGTACAATCAGGCGTGTGCTAACATAAGACTGGTCGGGACTATCACTGCGCACGTCATCATCGAGATCGCGGTAAGTTTGGACGGGAAATTCTGGAGGCTTCAACTACCCATTTTGCTCATGGTCAAACCTTTCTCTCCGCACAGCAACAAGTAGGTTTGAAGAATCTGGATAACGTACACATGATCGGACATTCGCTGGGCTCACATCTGTCCGGATACACGGGTTACACACTGCGCAAAGAGTACAACGTTACACTGGGCAGAATAACTGGCCTGGACCCGGCCGAGCTAGCGTTCGCCGACACGGACGAGATGGTACGGCTCGACCCAAGCGATGCCAAGTTCGTGGACGTGGTGCACAGTGACGCCACACCGTTCGTATCGAACATCGGGCTCGGCCTGTACGCACCGATCGGGCACGTAGACTTCTACCCGAACGGCGGCTTCAATCAACCCAACTGTCCGGTGACGTTCTGGAAGGAACAGAATCGATTTGTCTCGAGCGTGTTCCAGTACTTCAGCTGCAGCCATTCGCGCTCGTACATGTATTTCACGGAAAGTATTACGACACCGCTTAAGGTTGTGTCCTGCGGGTCGTACGAGAGCTATAACGCGGGCGAATGTTTTGACTGTAGTGCGGGCAATGCGCATTGCGTCGAGTTTGGGCTAAATAGTTTTGCCAGCTATGAACAGTTGGTGAAGCAACAGAAGCTTGTCCCACGGAAGAATACGCCGTTACAGTTCTTCTTCAAGACAAACTCGTACGATCCGTTCCTGATGCCGAATGTGAAGATAACGATTAAGATTGCCGATACGCGAGAAAGCAGACAGTATGGGGCGGAGATAGGTAAAATCTTTTTGTACATTGCTGGACAAGATGGTGCCGAACCTAAGCGGATCGATTTCAACGAAGAACCGAGGTAAGTTTGTGCGCGTGTACGTACCACTTTCTGGCAGGTCATTTATGAGTTCTCGATTTGGATTCCAACAGGTTGTTTGAACCGGGACTTAACTACTCCAGTGTCATCGCAGTACACAGTAACACCAAGCCGATGACGGTAAAGATCGGTTGGAAGTATGAGACGAACTTGCTGAATCCGCTCACCTGGCGGCTGCTGTCCGCACCGCGAGTGTTCATCAAGCAGGTACAGCTACAGTTCTTAACACAACAGACGACACTGC
Source organism: Anopheles stephensi (assembly GCF_013141755.1). Classification (NCBI taxonomy): domain Eukaryota; kingdom Metazoa; phylum Arthropoda; class Insecta; order Diptera; family Culicidae; genus Anopheles; species Anopheles stephensi. The sequence goes on from NC_050201.1 coordinate 9,824,824, forward strand.
AGATGTGCCCAGCGAGCGGGACGGGCATCTCCACCAACGAATTGGGCGTATTTACCGAGGATAACTGCAAACACAGGCAGAGCCATGGATAGCTGTCGACTGACTGGTCCGTACCCTACGCACCGCATCATCTACGTTAATGTTAATTTAAATATCTCACTTATATAAAACAGACCTGCACATGCTTGTTCATCCCAGGCAATCGCTGCCAGTCCGCCTTATCAATGCAATGTATTGTAATTAAGGAATGTATGTAAAACAACACGTATAAATACATACACGTATATCAAGAAGCTCCATCTAACCGAACACGGTGGCCGGATCCCTTTATTTGTAGCGTGTCGGCGCGTTTCAAGGTAATCGCGGGGTAGTTGCGCACTTGATAAGCGCAGCAACACACGAGGCGGACATATGTCAAAATCCGGCTGCTGCGCCCTGGTTTGTCGCGCATCGCACCCCACGGGTACGAAGGGCAACGCTTATCCGTAAAGCCCGTGTTTACGAATCATCCTTCCAGCAGCGGGTTTGAACTTTGTGTCTTCAGGATGCCTGCCACACAGACACTATCAGTGATCGGAATGACGTCGGACCGGGATGCGTACATTCAGGAGACACGCGAACCCGGGTACATGAGGCCCCCGTGTTTGAGTACAGATGTTCTTGGGATTTGCGTGAAACGTGCGGAACGCGTCATCGTTACCTTGCTCACACAGAGCACATCCATCCGTCGCTGGATCCCCGATAATGCTGGTGGCCGGTCGACTGCTGGTGTTGCGAGCGATGCTGCTATGGATGAGCCGGTCTGTGATTAGCAGCTGGTCGTAATGGGGTTACATGCTTTTTAATGGTGTTTTAATCAACTATTAGTCAACTATCGCCCTGGATGGTTGATCTGGTCATCGTGGTAAGGTAGAGATTATAATGGGAGTAAATACAGTAGTGCACAAGCCAACAATCGTTTGGTGGTTTGTCTATGTACATTCTAACGAATATAGATTCCGACAGAGTCGGATTCGGACTCCGTTTCTTCAGAACTGAGTATTTCTTGACTTGGTTTGGACTGGTCAGTCTGATGTCAGTCCATGTCCCTATGTCCCAACATATACCTATCAAATTACTATGTGTCCGTTTGAAGGCAACATCTTGTTCACCACTGTAGAGATATTTTTAGAAGTACCGTGAATGGTCCACGCTGCACAAGGCCCTTCCAGAACTGACCGATGGTCGAAACGGCAAAAAAACTCACTTTCAAAATCGATAAGAAATGTACAGCAGACGTAAGGCTCTCATCGCATAGTGGCATGATGTGGTGATGTTGTTGCGAGTGCACTTGACATCGTTGTTGTCATCGTCAAAGCTTCTAGATTAGGAACAATTGTAAGAGTGTTGGAATTTTTAACGGAAGTACACAACCTTAAAGACATTCCTTATGCCGGAATAGGTTATGCTGAGGTTGCACAATATTGCATTACTTTTCTTAACAATACGGTGTTAAGAGGATCAGTTGTTGAGTCCTTGCTCTCGTCTCTTCCATTTGCCAGACGGTCTCTCTCTCTCTCTCTCTCTCTCGTTGAAATCTAGTGGCTGTTTCTAGGACTTGCAACTCCGTCGTTACTACAGTTCGCTGAATCTACCTCCCTTATCAGTGGGTCTTTGTCTCCGAAACATCGACTGATGCGGATTCTTGTATGTATTTTCTACGTGTGTGAATCTCTCGGTCAGATGTAATTTCTCGGAATCGAAGCAGCTCGTTTTAATGCCTGTTTATTCGTTTTGCTCCGGCGCTGCGACTTCACTAATGCTAGCATCCGATGAACAGTTGCCGGTGTGGTATGTGCCCTTCGCCTTTAGTCGGCCGGAGGCCATTCGTCAGCTCGGTATAGTAGACGTGTGCGTGATTTGCGGTGCGCGACTTGAACATTGTACATCGATCAACCAAAGCAAGGACAAGTCGGTTTGTCAGTCGGTTCGTACCGGCCCCAGGTGTGTGCCAGTGAAGTGAACAACCACACAACACAATCAACCATGGAGATGCAACCTGCAGCTAGCAATATTACAGGCTTTTGGCTACAAACAGTGCTGTACATGATGCATCATGAGTACAACAATTCGCTTATCAACGTTATCCACAATAAATCGCTCAGTGCGGAAAGTAACATGACTAGCGGTAGGTGATGTCGAGATAGTAAAGCCTGGTGTCATGTGTGGCAGAATACATCCTCTCATCGCCGTAAATTCGTTCAATCGCAGGTGAATTCTCTCGGCCCGAGCATACGCGATGTTACGGTGTATATGGATGCTTCCCGATAACCTATCCCTGGATAGACGAGAAGCGACCGGTTGCCTACCATCCATGGTCACCGGCACAGGTAGACGTACGGTATCCGGTGTTCGTGAAGTCTAACACCGATTATCCAAAGTTCATCGATGTCAACAATCCGGCAAGCGTACGCCATCTTGGTATTAATCCTAACGGACGCATCTACTTCATCACGCACGGTTACGTGGAGTCGGGTGATCGACCCTGGGTATGTGTGGAGCTTGGTTCTGAGCTGCTCTGTGCTGCGAATAGCTTGAACTTCATTTATATTTCCTACAGATTCAGCAAATGGTGAACGCTTTGATCGACAATGATCCGGACCGTACGGCAAGCTGCGTAGTGATCGACTGGCGGAAAGCATCCAACCCACCGTACACACAGACCTGCGCTAACATTCGGCTGATCGGTGCGATTACGGCGCATGTCATCTACTTGCTATATGTAGGCTGTAGACTTCTCTAGGGGGTTTTCTGTAGTTGTTGAGCGTCATGCGCTACGTTTACTTCGTCTGTTTGCAGGAAGAGCTTAACCTGAAGAACTTGGACAAGGTGCATCTCTTGGGCCATTCGCTCGGGTCCCATCTGTGCGGATACGCCGGCCACCATCTGCAGAGCGTGTTTGGGCTAAAGTTGGGCCGTATCACGGGCCTAGATCCGGCCGAACCACTGTTTTCCGACACGGATCCGCTGGTGCGGCTGGATCAGAGCGATGCCAAGTTTGTGGACGTGATACACTCGGACGCTTCCGAGTGGGTTAGCAAGGGTGGGCTTGGGATGTATCAACCGATCGGGCACGTTGACTTCTACCCGAACGGTGGCTACAATCAGCCGGGATGTAGTGATCCGATGAACAAGTTCATCAGCAAGCACGAGGATTCATTTTTCTGGGGCTTCCAGGAATTCTTCGGCTGCAATCATCTGCGGTGCCATCAATTCTTCACCGACAGCATACTGCACAAGTGTCCGTTCGTGGGGATTGCGTGCGAATCGTACTCCCATTTTCTGCGCGGTGAATGTTTCGAGTGTGACCGGCACGGGCACTATTGCATCGAGTTCGGGCTGAAGGCACAGGAGAGCTACAACAGATTGATAGAGAACGGTGTGCTGAAAAATCCTAACGCACCGCTTAGTGTGTACATGATTACCGGAGCTGATCCACCATATTGCCGTGAGTAGTAGCTGAGCGACGAGGTAAGCATAGTACTACAAATAGTAGCTTATCTGTTGCAGGATCACATTTCCGTGTCACGATGAGTGTTTCCGATGACGAGGAGAGTCTTATACACGGTGGAGAGATGGGCAAAATGGCGATCGAGCTGCACGGTGAAGGTGGTGTACGGTCGGGCAAGATGGACTTCTCCAAGAATCCGGTGTACTTCGAACCGGGCGGTAACTATTCGGCGATTCTGGCGGGTATGCACGTCAACAAGCCGCTCAAGGTGATGCTCACCTGGGAGTATCGGACAAATCCGCTGAATCCGTTGACGTGGCGTTTGCTGGTCGTACCGCGCGTCTACGTACAGCGGATCGTGGTGCAGATGATGGAGAAGCGGGTTAGCTTCGTGGTGTGTCCGCTTAATCATGCACCGGTGCGGGCTGATCAGGAGAACGAGTTTAAAAGTGAATACTGTACATAGTGAGGTACCGACGCCATTTTGTTTAGTTATTCTGCATTTTAATAAACTAGAATGGACCCATAAGATTTTTATGCTGGAGAAGAGTACATGCAGAATAAGTGCTGTTTAGTTATTCTAATATATGTACATTTTAATAATTTATGAAGCACTTAGTAAGGTCTGCTCTACGAAGATTTGATTCGCTCGACTACTGGACGAAGGAAGCATGTCCTTATGAACTTCGTCAAAAAGCTGCACGAAAGCTTCAATTTCGTTGAAAAAGCTCTGACGCAACAAAAGTTTACGCATGAGCTTTTGACGATGGTTCACAGATTCACTATGGAGCGGCAAAGGTTAAAATTAGATTAATCTTTTTTTATTGATTTAAAGCCCATTAAAAAATGTTAGAAACACGGATATCAACACATCGTTAAAGGTAAGCGCTTTAAAGGGATAAAAAGAATAATCCAAAAAAAATCCGATTCGACGCTATCGGGTTTTGGGGTTAGTTTGGTACGTTGGTTATATTATCAATGACATCTTGTGCTAACATACAATCCGTCCGGTGCTACACCATCAAAGAATGTAGAGAGGTTATTTAGACTTTATTTGTTTTGCTCTGGTCATAACATCTTGTTTGCTTTTGCGTTAGGAATCAGCCCGCAAAGAAGCGTGATTCGACGTAGTTTTTAGTTTTCGTTACAGCGTGCTTGTTCGCCGCTTACCCAGTTTTTGTCAATTTCGCTATAGCGTATTTATCAGTGTTTTTTAAATGTTTGTGTTCGTGTGTTTATGCGAGAGAGAAATGGAGGATGAATGCCAAATTCTGGCGGAATGACTGTTTAATGCATTGTATATCTAGACACGTCAGATTTACTTGTGTTTATGTGTGTGTGTTTGTATGTGTTGGGAGGGGGTTATTATTTTTCGTTAGGTTGCGTTAGATAATTTTTTCATTTTCATTTATTTGACGCGCGCGCATGTTAGTTTTTGGTTTTTTGTTTCGGGTTGGCACCGATGTTGCATTCCACTAAGTTGTACATCTATCACGATTGGCCCAAAAATTCTATTAGCTAAATGTTCTGTTTTTTTTTTTTCACTGTTCTACTAAATCTTTAGAAGACTACCATTGTACCCCTACACACTACACTGTCAAACACTGTCAAAACGATACCGTTTGTTTTATATAAATACTCTCATTGTACAGCTATCTAAAAAGGCTACAAAAGTACGCACCAAGGCTGTGGAATAGGAAGGACGACGTGAACGAAACATCGACTGGACCGTCTATGGCGGAAAGTTTGTTAACGATGTCCGTTCGTTTTAACACGTAATGGGGTGAAAGAATTAAAGGAAACCAAACTGTAACAATGACGCGGTATGAGAATTCCGTCCTCCTTGAAAGAGTTGTTTGCGTGGCTTTGTTTTATGTTTTTTCCCACCAAAGAATGTCCGTACCGTGTACCATAGTGCTGTCGATAGAATCAAGTGGCCAAAGGGAGATGGGACACACAAAAATCTAGCTGATTGCTTTTGGCAGAAGGTATAAAACATACATTCCTACAGTACAGCACACACCGAAGCATTCCTATGCCGTTTGTTTACTTTTTTTGTTTTTCCTTTACACAATTTTGTCACGATCATTACAACAAACCGGGTCCCGGGTGACCCGGTAGAGCGAGAGAGCGAGAGATAGAGAAAGTGATAGAGACACGGGCATTATTGTGGTTTATCAAACATCTATAAACACACCGCTGAGAAGTAAAAAGCTATCAGGTTTCGCTGCCGGCGATCTTTTACATCTTAAGTTTGGTTGGTTCTAGCACGTTTGTTTGTGTGTTTGTGTTCGCTTGCCGTGTTTTTGCATGGGTCATGGTAATTATTTCGTTGCCGGTGTTCCTTTGCGTGTTAAAAACCAGCAGTCCATCGGTTCCGGTTTGCCCTTCATCACTACCGGTCCACGGTACTCCAGATTAAACGAGGGATCGTGATTGACCGGATCGCAAAGTAGCCTGCAACGAATGGCGGAGAATGGAACAACATTAGTTTAACACATTGACGAAGAGTTGTAGTAGAAGTAGGAAGACTCTCTTCTTCTTCTTTCTTTGCCTAACGACCTCTTAGGTCATGCCATTTATGGCTTACAAGGCTTAATGATAACACGTAGTTAGATATTCAGTCCTCACTGCGGGGGAACGGTCCGGATGGGATTTGAACCCCGGTCCTACCGTGTGAAGACCGGCGCCGCTTTCGCATCTACCACCGGACCGTCCTAAGTAGGACGACCATATACAGCGAAACACAAAGTATGGGGATATCGATGACATCTCTATGACAAGACATTACGCAATCTCTGGACACGGTTGTGCGTCAAGGCTTTTTTGGAATTGATTTTCCATTCGAAGGCCATCCTCGCACGATGACGTAAGGAAGGTGTGTTCCATAGGAATATTTCTAGGCATCAACTACACCTACCAGACATGCGGTGGTAGAGATCAATAGTTTAGCCCTGCAAGCCCTGGAACTCCTGGGGGATATCCGCGACGTACCGTTCGGTTGCGCTGGCGCATAAGTAACACCTGTGACGAAGCCATAAAGTTGCCTAGGCATTCTTCACCGTTCTTCGGAAAGTTTTCCTGAGGGATAGAGCGACTTCCGCTTTGTTGCACCGTTCGATAGTTTGGAGGGCTTCGCCGTGCCATTGTCACTAGTCGTTGGAACCGTCTGTACGATACCGGTCGGCGGTTTTGTGCAGTCAAAATTCTAGCACTGCACGGTGCACATTTCATCTGAAGGTTTTCTTTTTCTCACGCGCGCACCTCTGAATGCATTATTGATTCGAGCACCGCACGATGGAGTACGTGTTTGATGTTTTCTTCGACGAGTGCTTCAACAAGATGGAGCGCAGCGGGCTGATGTCGCGTGCCGGCCGGCGTGATATCATCAGCCACCTGAACTCCGTCATATCGGGCTGCATCCAGGGCCGGCAAACGGCGTCCACGCAGCTGGCGGTCGGGTTGGCTGTCACGTCCGCGATCGATTACCACAACCGGATGAAGGGCGACAACTATGAGGTGTGCATGATGGGCAAGTATCACAACGTGCTGTACATCGCGCTACGCATCACCTGGGACTGGGGTTTGGAGGATTCGGCCATAGTGCGCAACTTGCTGGACGAAATCTTCAAGTGTGAAAAAACGTTCGAGCGGCTGTTTCTGGGCGCACTGTTCGGGTGCAATGCGCCACACTTTATCGCCGGCTGGAAGAGTGACTTCAACGATCAGGATGAAAACCTGCGTGCGGTAGTGTTCTTTCTGCACCACTCGGCGAAAGCGCGGGCACTCTATCCGACCTACTCGTACGCGTACCAGCGGTTGCGTCAAACGAAGTAAGTACGGCTGATGGTTTGAGTCTCCGGTGCCTAGTAATACACACAGATTATCTTGTTCGATAGATTTATCGACGTTCCCATCGAGTCTTGTGGCAAGGCGTCACCGTTGCGTGTCGCTCTACAGGCATCAGCACCGGACATTGTGTTGATATTGCTGCGGCACGGTGCTAATCCTTGTCCGGACGATGGTGGAGCTAGTCCGGTGCTTAGCTTGTTGGAGAAGCTGGCCGAATGCGAGAACCGCTGCTATCCGTTTCAGCTCGTGTCCTGCCTGAAGTTGCTGATGCGCACGATCGTAATGGTGGAGTTGCCGTACAAGCCGCACGTGTACGCCGTACGGAAGGAGATGTTCGAGAGCAAGTACACGGCATTGCTGGAGGATGGTCTACTGCAATCGGACCAGGTGTACGGTATACCGTCGCTGAAGCATATGAGCCGCTGCACCATACGCGAGGTGTTGCGCGAAAACTTCCAACTACCCGATAGCGTTGTGAAACTACCGCTTCCACGTAAACTTCAGAAATATATAGATTTGCTTGACTGATGCACTTACTTGTACGTGGTTTCGCTGATATTGATGTGACCGGGGACACCCGTCGTTTCCGTTCGGCTTGTTAGGTTAACGGTGTTGCCAAACAGGCAGTAGCGAGGCATCCGATTACCGATAACACCGGTCACGACCTCACCAGAATGGATGCCAATTGTGATTTTCTGTACAAAGAGAAGAGAGCAAGCGAGAGAGAGAGGGAGAGCGAGTGAATGAAAAAAAGAGAGCGATTGCACGTTTCGCTATCCTGTAACCGGTTTGCCGCACAGTACTGCATCCCATCTTCTTACCATCGCTTCAGTGCCCATCATGACGTTCTTAGCCATATCCAGCATGTCCAGTGCCAGCCGTGCAATACATTTGGCATGATTCTCACACTCATCCGGCAACCCGGACACGGCCATATACTTGTCACCGACCGTTTCCACCTTGTAGATGTTCGAGTTACTCTTCGAGTCCGTCAGCTCGTCGAAGATCGTGTACAGTTCGTTCAGCATCTTTACAATCTTCATCGCACCCTCGGGATCGGTGTTTGCCGCACAGTACTGCCCGAACCCGACGATGCCGGAAAACATGAGCGTTACCGAGTCGTACCGTTTCGGTGCGACTGGCCGCTGGTGCCGCAGCTCGTTCGCCACCGTCTTCGGCAGGACGGAGTAGAGCAGCCGGTCCGTCTTCTGCTTCTCGCTCTCCAGATCCCGGTACGTCTGCTGCAGTCGGTCGGTCAGTATTTCCAGGTTGGTGGTCAGCTTGTACTCCGCTTCGAATTTTTCACTCAGCAGCACCAGATCACGCGAGGCATCGTGTAGTGGGATGTCGGAGATGTGAAGACCCTTTCTGTAATGCGCGAGAGGCAATGCGTGAGATCGGTAAAGTTTGATGGTTGATGATCGGATCCTCCATACTTACTTGGTTAAATCGTCGAGATTCATTACGCTAGGATAACATTGGAACAGTATCAGATCAGATCCCGGAATGTACATCATTTGTCCCTAAACATGTAGATTCACAGATAAGATTCAGATTCAAGGCCCCTATTCCCCGAACAAAACCACACCTACCTTCAGTCTTAGATATCTCTCGCTTTTGGACATAACTCCTGCCTTCGTCTTTAGAACGTAGATTGTGTTAATATGGGCCAAAATGTTTTCAAAGCTCAGCTGCAGATGAGGCCGAACTGCTTCGAACAGTGCTAGCAGCGGACAATTCTTTTCGTAGATTCTACAGAGAGCGTGCAGGGGTATAGGTTCCACGTTACTCACGTATGATTGTTTGCAACATGTTGCTGGCTATCCGAGCACCTTACCTGGGAATAACTCTTGAAACCGATCGTCCTGCCTGCACAATGTGCATGTTACGGTCGAACATCAGGTGGAATGGAAAGATTTTGCAAAACGTCATCGGCGAGATCATTGGTTCTGGAAGTACGAGTCCAAGAATGAGGTGAGTAAGCGAGAGCTGACACCACGATGATCAAACCACCAACGAAAGGTAGGTTACCTTTTGCTACCAGCTGGCATACCGCTTGCTGATCCTTCTCGTCCGAACGGCGGGTCGGCGTCTTCGGGCCCGAGATCTCCGTTATTAGAAACTGAAAGTGGTCCGACCGCTCGACGGCCGCGCCCGTACCCTTGTTCGTCTTCTTCCAGTCGTCACCGTGCGTTTGGCTGCTATCACAATTGGTATTGGTGTCGTTACTAGCTTTGCTAACCTCACTGCAGAGCGGTATGCTATTGCTTCCATTTTGACTACTGCTAATGCTAAGTTTATTGCCATTGCTGGACGCCGTTTCGGTAGGTTGCTTGAGCGCGGAGTTGCTCTTGGAGGTGGCTAGATCTAGCGATGAGCGCGTGCGGTGGGGCAGATGTGAACGGGTATGTGGGGAAGGGCACGAGAATGAAAAGAACGAAGAGTGGGCTACGCATTAATGGGTGTTTCTTCCGGGGCAAGGCGGTAAACACTAGCGGGTGGCAACCCTTTGCTTGAAACCTACTATTAAGTCTATTCGAAAAATAAGATTCACCGTACGTTTTGGAGGCTAGAATTCGCTTGCACAGTCCCAGGTTGGCTAGTTCCGGCACGGCCGGATCGAGGGACGTTATAGGAACTGATTTTACCGGCGTTAGGACCGGAAGCGAGTGCCGAGGTTTCGCGGCCGCTGCCGGCTCAGTGGCCGGTTTGCTTTGCTCCACCTCGATCGGATCACCCTTGCGGCGGATGATTTTGATCTCCACATCGACACCGTGCAGCTTGGACGCGACCGCCTTTACGATCCCGATCACGATGTGTTCTAGCCCCGGACGTTCGGAATAGTAGTGCAGCACCAGCTGGCCGTTCGTTTCGGTACAGCGGAACGATGGTGCCCGCATGCCGGGATAGAGTGTACCGAGATGGTCGTGCAGGGCGTCTAGATTTTGCAGGAAATCGCGCGGCGTTGCACCAAGCACCTGCAGTATCTTGTCGTAGCCGGAGTCTTGACAAAACTCGAAGAATGTTTTGCCGAACAGTTCCAGGATGTCACCGGCCGGTATGTCTACGGGAGGTGTGATCAGAAGAACAGTGGACGATCAGGTTGTATCCAGATTTGCTGAGCACGGTATGCAGCTATACACTTACTAAGTATATCTACGGCGGCCTCTATCAGGTTGTACGTAATGTCATCTTCGTAGATCTGTCGTACCAAAAATTGGCCTTCCATATTTACCTGCGCCTTTTTCCTGGTGATGAGTAAAACGACGTTTTAGATTTTGACTTCTGAAGCAATGCGTAAGGAATGAGGTTGAATGGATGTATAAACTTAGATCAGTTGGTCTAGTCTATGCAGAGTCATGTAGAATTGAGCTTCTGCATTCGGACTGTAGCACCGAAGGAAGTAATTTAAATTTAATCTAGGCCGTTTTCTGAATCTGATGAAACCTGATTATCTGGGACCTTTACTATATATAGAGAAGATAGACAGTCGGCGACCCGGTGGAAGATGCAACAGCGGCGCAGGTCTTCAAACGCCAGGATCGGGGTTCAAATCTCATCTAGGCCCAAATAGTGAGGAATGACCATCCAACTACGCGGTAATAATAAGTCTAGTAAGTCATAAATTGCGGGTATGAGATGAGGTAGAGTAGATAGATGCCTTCTTGTACGGCACTACAGCCTATAAGTTATCTAAAAGAAACCTTCAAGGGTAGTGATGAGACTTAACTACCTGGATCATTTACTGTATATAGAGTAGATAGATGCCTTCTTCTTTGATAGTACAGCCTACAAGGAAGATATCTACAATATCTCGTCCTGCCATTTCTGACATCCTGAGACTTGATTTTACTCGTTGCTGGATATAGTCAAGTCCTGCGTACAAAGAGGTTATCTGGAGGGGATTTGATCCCCGGTCCTGCCGTGTGAAGACCGCCACCGCTATCGCCGACTCTTAGCATGATACGCTGAAGGGAACTGTCGATCCAGATGAAACTTCAATAACTACTTTCAGGTAGGACCTACTCCAAATAAATCCCACTTACACGATCAAACTGCTACAGAACACCTCATCAGGAATAATTCCATCTGATTTCAATAATAATATTATTAAGTCACATTCCTGTACATTGTGCTTTCAACATCATCGCAAAAACCACTGTCCCTTTTGCGGGGGGGAGGAGAAAGATCTCTGCATCCAGGAAAATGTTATAGTTTACAGGCGCATTAAAATCGCTGGCCCGTTTCCTTTCGCGAGACCATCGTAACTACCCAAAACCTATTTCACGCTCCGGCAGCTCATTCGCGACCGGTGGTAATAATAAAATAATATCTGGAATTATGTTTTACTGCAAATTGGCTGCTCGTTGTTTAATTACGAGCGGGCGGTAAGACAGGTATAATTCAAGTAATGAGCTTTAGGGGCAGTACAATAACATTAAAACGCGCAGGCAAAGGGCGGTGGGCGCGGTGAAGGGAAATCTGGCCGTCCCGTCTGGGAGAGGTATAATTAAACAAAACGAAATGATGTTATAATTGACCACAAATGAACTGTAGTACTGTGAAATAGTAGTAAACAACGTGCCCGTGCACTGTAGCCGTGTACGTGTTCATTTGCACATTTCGTCGTCGCGAAGCGTGCTTGTTTAATTAATGGCGACCGCTGCCAGGAAGAGCCGTAACTTATCAGCACTTCGATCGTGACATGCTGCAGCGATTCGATCACAACCGTTTAATGAATTACATCGAATCGTGGTAGAACACGAAGCCTTCGTTTGCGTCACCTTCGGTTGAGACGGGCAGGTCACCGGTCCGGCAACGATTAATATCTTAAATGTACTGCATCGAGCGGCACGGAACAATTTTGATGCGTTGCCAGCGACTATGAAATCGACTCGGCTGCCAACATGTGCTGCTAGCTGAGTGGCACCAGCGCGTCGACTTGAGTTTGTCCACACGTTCTATTGTTGCTGTTGTTGGTTTGGCGCTCGGAGAAGTTTTGTGCAACTCATCAACCATCACCATCCAAGAATCCGGTTTGGATGTCTGCCAAGTATTGCAGCTTTGTGGGTATGTGGATACCATTTTCAGGCGGCCTAGCTAAACGGAACCACTGCCAATCCTTTAGGGCAGCGATCAGAATATTGTGCATGCACTGTTTTGGGGGGAGTTTGGCTATTCCCTCCCAAGTACTGGAGAAAGGAAGGATTTTGGATTTTAGTGCAGTAAAGAAGAGAAAAAAACTGGGGATATACGATGAAGCGAAAGCAAATGACTGAGGATGGCTTTGAAAATAAAAAGGCAAACTAGGTCAGCTGGATCTGCAAGGAATCCAATTAATTCTTGATGGTAAAGAACAACATACAGAAGAGAGGGAGACAGCGAGAGAGGCGCAGGTAGAGGAGAACTGATTTTAACCAATTTACTTTTTTTTGACTCAAACTTCTGTACATCTGTCTCGGATCAGCTTCCTCTCCCAGCAAGAAAAAACCTGATTCCCAGCGTCAGAATTCAGTTAGCAGCCATCCTTTACAGGCACGTTTGACCGTGTAGCAACGCTAGCAACGCAAGCTCAAGTTAGTCAGCAAGTTGAACTTTAAGAAGGAACACCGAGACATCCACTACGAAAGTACGCTTCGATTGGGATGAAAGAGGAACAACGACGAAACACAAAAAGAAAACTCCTCCAGAAACGCATCCAGCGTTCGGCATTCAATTGAAAAGTTTGCGCTTTCCGTGTGCCGGGAGCACAGAAAGTGTGAGGAACGCGGAAAATGAAGTGTTATCTAACAATGGACTTCGACAAAACCGACCCGCGGGTCGTCTCCGCAAAACGTACCGACCTGCTGCCTTGCACTTACTTTATTTGTTCCCATATATTTAGACCGAAGTTTTTTAAAACTAGTAGCTCAAGCGCGTAGTTCACGAATCCGTACTAGTGCGCGTGGACGGGTGTTTGCATCGAGGTCGCGGCCGAAAGCACAGGAGAGAAGGGAGAAAAGAGAGAGAGAGAGAGAGAGAGCAGGTAGGTAAGGCTCGCGGACACATACGCGGACACACTGCGTTATCAGTGAAAGCGATGTCGGGCGGCGTCGTGGGAGCAAAAGGTTTTTTGTGTAAAAAAGGCCGTTTGGATTAATGGGGCGCCCGCTGACGACCGTCGACATCACTATCTTGACATCTATTGGCTGCGGGAGCGCCGTCGCTCAATCATCGTACCGGGCGACGTACCGGGTATGCTTACCATTTTGGCTGGCGTTAATTTGCGTCGCTGCGTGTGTGTGTGTTGGAGACAATTGGTCGTTCTCGTTCTCGCTGTTGTTTCTCGCGCTGGACTTGCCCTATCTGCCACCAGGTGTTGGCGACAAAAATACGATTGCACGCCGCTACTCACACTGACGCGTGGGTCATCTATCCGATAGATTGTCGGCGGACGCAGTACGACGACCAGTTCTCTGCCTTGCTGCAGCAACGTTGCTGTCGTGTGCGGATTGCGTACATCTATGGCGGACACCTGGTTGCCTGTACACTGTACGGCGAAACCTGACCTGCGTTCCGCCTTCTAGGAAGCGGTGGGGATGGTACTCGACGGCACTGTGTCAACTGTGTAGGCTCTTGTGCTAGTGTTACTGACGACGACTCTTGCGTTGTTGTTTTCTTTTTTTTCACTGATCAAACACCATTGTATAGGACGACGACGCTCCACGGACTGGGGACAGAGACAGAGTGCGGTGAGTTAATTTGATTGATCTGCGTGTGTCCTGTGTGAAGTAGTATGGGCATGGGGCACAAAGTACAAAAGCGCAACGGTTAGCCTAGGTGCTGGTACAACGGTACCAGCAGGTGCCTGCCAAAACGCGGATACACTACTGTTTACATACTACTGCTGGTCCGATAGGCGCATTAGTGTCAGCGGGGGAGGGTGTTTTCTTTCCAGCGAGTCCACCACGCCGTTACTCAACCGGCTTCACCGCGCGGACAACGCGAACCTGTCTATCGATTCACCTGTCCGCGATTCTCGATGCACACTGCACAAAACAGCGGGTGTGCTGTAAGCCGTTTTAGTCGTCCCTCTATATGCTTCGGTGCACAACATCTCCCGTCACAAACTGTCGACCTGGTGGTGGTGGTGGTGGTGACGACCCCACCGGATAGTACTAATGGTCGATCGATCTATCACCCGTAACAAAACGACATCCACCGACAATGAGATACACCGTGGGTGAGTGTGTGTGAAGGTACCCTCTACCAAGACCTCAACTTCACATCTTCACACACGGCCGTAGATACGGATGTATCTCCATATTGATTGCGTTCGAGTTGATGGACGAGCGCTCATGGGCTAGAATCGGCAATTCATCGGAGTTCCGGGGGTGCTCGTTGATCGTGTGCCCGATACGCTCCGTGACCTGCTTTCGTTTGAACGGTCCGGCGGTGACGGGAGGAAGTAGACTCATTTCCTTGCCCATTTTTTTGTAATTTCCTTCTAGACACACCCCACTTCCCTAACGGTGACCCACCCTTGGAAGCACCCTACCATCTGCCAAGTTTAAAACCGAGCAGGCGTTGATTAACCGCCCACCGAATACACCCGAAACTTGCCGGAAGTCAGGTACCTCGCAGTGGAGGTTGTGGGAGAACCGATTCTTCCTTCAAGGAACAAACACAGCAACACCTCCTCCCAAGATTCTAAAAGATAATCCCGAATATCTCCGGATATTGTACACCACCCAAAGAAAAAAAACTGTTATGCCTTAGCACGCAGACTAGCTCGCAGGACGTTTAGTTCGCGTTCTTCACAGCGCTGCGATACAGCTTCAGGCTCAGCGAAGTATCTCGCTACCTGGTCTCGGTTCGGTTTGCTTGGGTGTTGATTGACGTGCGCCCCAGGGTGCCACTAATCCACAGGCGAGGAGATTTAGCTGTAATAAACGTTTGGTGCGATTTTGTTCCTTGGCGAAGAAACAACAAGAAAAACGATTTCCACTGAAGATATTGCTCGCCTATATGTCCGCTGCACGCACTGCAAGCAAATAGTGCTGTCTAATCTATTTTGGTGATTCTCCCGAACGTGTCCACATGATTCGATTTTTATCCCCCCCCCCCCCCGAAACTTGTGCGCGCAGTGGAGCTGATGAAACGTTTCGCAGACTGTTCCCGACCTGAAGCTGTATCACACTATCTACCCATCGCACTGGGTTCTTGCTGGCCTTTTGTCCACTGTTTTTCCCACCGCTTCGCGCTTCACACCACCACCACTCGTCCAATGTTGTCCCGACTCGGCTTCATGTTTTGGTGACTTTCCGCTTTCATCCCGAGCTGAAGGTGTCTTCACGAGCTAAGCGAGCTTAAGAGTCTCTGGCCGTTGGGTTCGCTGGATCGAAGAAAGCGGTGGATGCTGCAGGGCGGCAGCGATGGGTGCTTTGCGATTCTGCGAAACCACCCCGAGGTTGGAGTGGAATCGGCAGACAATCGTGTGTTCAAAGCAGTGATGCTGCGTGGTAAAGGTTCTACCGATCCCGCTTGTTCTTGTTGCCGAAGTTGGCGAACAACTCCAGCGAGCGTGTTGTTCTTGGAGGGTGTTGTGTTGTGTTGAAGCTTGAAGGAAGAGTACTATACACACAGGACTTCTAATGGATGAAATACAACAAAACACACACATACACGTAGCAGCATCAATCACGCACCAAGTAAACGATACAATACACTCGCATTCAGCACTGCCCTAAGGTAAGTAATCGGCCGAACGTTTGCAACATAATAGTACACGCGTTAGCTAGAAACACTGTTTCGCCTTCTGTTTTCTGTGCTTCAATCTTCCTGTTCAAAAAAACACCCCCGTGAGGGAGAGAGAGCGAGTGTGTGTGTGTGAGGGTGGTAGAACGAGAGGCTGCAAATCGAGCGGATCGATTTGGTTTGGTGTGTGTGGCGTGTTGCGTATCGCTACCGTACTACCGCTTCCGATGTGTTTGCGCTCCCGACACTGACTGGTGGTCGGTTGTAAAAGTGAACCGTTTTAAGGTGTTCGTTCGGCTGTTTGGCCGTTTTTTCGGGATAACGCGCTTTTTCTCACTTTTCCTGCGCTTCTGTCGTGGTGTGAAGCACGAGAGAAAATAGAACCGCACGAGAGAACCCCCGGGAGCGAGCTTTCGAAGCGGTGGGAAAACTGTGCGAGAGAGAGATGCCGAGGGGTACATCAATTCGCGGAAAGCTTTGAACGTTGAACAATCGTTCGTCGATGAAAGGCGGTTGTCCTTGCTAAAGGATATTTTATCCTGTCGATGATATCTGCTGCTCTTGAAGTACTGGGACCGAGCAATAGAGGGCGCCAGTATATTTTTTTATTCGCAGGACATATGAGGATTGTAGAATATCCCTTGTGAAACTGTTATACAGGGATGTCTGAAGGATTTTGTTTAAAGAGTTACTTGCTAATGGGTAACGGCGCTTTAAATATTTCACTGGTGATTTTTTTCGTTTTAGTACAGCAATATTGATGGTTCGATGCAATTATCCTTTTTTCAAAGTGTTTTAAAATAATACATTTGACTAAATGCCATATAACAAAAATGTGGATCGATACTAAATATGGCATTATTCTCGGACGGATATCTGTCGAGTTCGGGTTTGGAGTTTGAAATGTAACTTTGACCGAAGGGCGAGGTAACTGCTGATCAGAGGTTCTGACTGTGATAGAGGCAGAGTAGCTGTAGTTGGCGACAATCTTGAAGAGTCTACTATCTTGGTACGATCTAAACTTCGGATATTACGGTAAGAACAAAATCTGAAGATCTTAGGAGAATTGTTTATAATAGGGACGCGACAAACTCTTGAGATCAAGAAGACTTCAACAGCACACGATGCGTCGCACATAGATGTGGTCTGGTGGTCTTCTTTGGGCACAAGTCCTGGACTATGCTGACAGAGGACGCTACTCCACTCACCATCTTCGAGCTGAGCTGTTCACACTCCACTAGAAAAATTCTCATCTGGGACGAATTCGATACAAGACACAGACGATCATAGTGAACTCTATGGCTGTATCAAGTCCAATCTGCCGAAGATCAAATGCAGAGAGGTCTGCAGTTTCCTGATGAAGAATTGACGACCTGACTATATTACTACAAGCTGATCACATCTGAGAATTCCCAGCAGAGAAAGACGAAAAAGAAGAAAAAGAAAAATAAGAAAAATAAGAAGAGGCAGAAGGAAAATAATTAGAGCATAATAAGAGAGCATAATTGAGGTAACTCAAAAGGTTTGCTATCAGTCCATGGAGGCGCCTGGTGGCTGACTAAAGTAAGCCAATAATCCGTGTTAAAAAAAATTTAAAGCATTTGTTGGTAAAGCCTTACATAGATGGAGCTATTTCTGAGAAGTAATAAAGTTTTGGTAAGCCACAGCATGAACTTTTTCTCTCGGGAAAAAATGAAGCTGTGGAAATGAAAACAAAAATGAAAATATGAGTCCATTGTTTTCAAAGTTTCAAAAAGTGACATAAAGCTTTATGCTTGCACGCTTTGAAGCTTGAAGCTTCATGTAAATATATCGTAGCGCTTTTGTATTTATTGTGTCTCTTGAACGTATTCGATGTATATTTAAACGAAATTTGAGCATTGGTGAAATACAGGGTATTCCAATGATTTTTGACGTCTCAGCTTCTATTTTTCTCACAGTGTTGGTATACGCACCAAGGTTTTTTTTAATGGTTTTCCATGAACTTTTAATTTCACCCCGTTCCTGTTTGAAGTTTTTCAAAATAATTTAATTTCATTCTACAGATTTTTTTTACAGTTATACAGAAGGTCTTGATTTAGAAAGAATTAATTTGAGTTGGAACAGAAATAAATAGTTCCTTAACTTTTGGTCAATGTTATGTCATCAGCAGGCATTCAGAGCATCGCGGAATTTTGTTCAACATTTTATTTAAATGTATGCAAAAATAGTTAACAAACGTGCTATTTTATTTTTGTCCACCTACTACAACATCATGTTTACCTACAACATCACCCATTACCCGAAGTTTTGGTTTTCTTTCGAAGAAGAACTACCATCTCGGCCACCAATCCGCTCATCGAATCACAGAAATATTTCTTAAAATATAGAACAAAACTTATGGTATCCAAACATAAATCCGCAAAAAATGCAATGTCAAAAAGAAGATGTTGAAACCCATATTCGAAAAATTAAAACCGAAATCCTCAAAAAAATCAGAAATCGAAATAAAAATCCACGATACCCTGTGCTCACCACACTCTTGCATTCAACATTGTGTAAGAAATTGTGTGCAAGTAGTAGGGATAGGGTGCAATAGATGGCGCTGCACGACAGAAGGAGATTTCGTAACAATCGTATAAAAAAATCAAATTTTCCTTTTATAATGTAAAGAACTATTTTAAATTATTACAAAAAATCAATTTACATGAAATATTTTTAAGAAAGCAATTAATTTGACGAATGATTTGTTAAATTTCCACATTCAAAGAGAGAGTTTCAGAAAGCTTTGAGAATGTTATTAAAGCTCATTCGTAAGAAATTGAAAGTTATTTACGAAGTTTTCAAGTTTTACGCAATATTTTACACTAGTTCTTTAGAGAAATTATTGGAAACAGTGAAAGCAAATAAAAAATAAGCAAATTATAATTATTCAACAAATCAATCACAAATTTAGAACTCTTTCGTTACTGTAAAAACTAATATTAAATGGTTTTTTAAATCAACTTCACTTAAATATTTTAATCGTTTATAATACTCAATATAGCAATACGGCCAGGCCGTTCTTTATGAATAAAAAAAAACTCAATATACCTAATAATTTATTCAATTAAAATAAACTATAGTAAATATTTGACCAACTAAACTAGACTAGGCTCATTTCATATGCCATCCCGCATTAGTAAGGCAGCAACATGTTCGAAAAAAAAAAAACAAACTACCGGTTTCAGTGAACATAAAAATAACAGGGTTCGACGTCCTGATTAATTATCGACTGAAAATCAATAAAATAATTTATTCATAACCGTGGGTACATGTACTTTATTCTATTATTTTTTTTTTAATTTTTGTTTAACATCGCAATAAATAAATTGTTATAATATAATCTGTCAAAATCAATAAATGTTGTGTATTTCTTCCGGATCAAATAAAGAGAATAAATTGACATAAGGTACCCCCAGGTCTTTATATTTTATATAGATTAATTCAGATCCCTGTTGAAAAAAACTTATATGTATACTTAAAAGTAGGCAAACTGATTCATATAACTAGATTTTTTTTCACTCAATTTCTGATTTATTTATCAAACATACTTATTTTGGACCACATTATAAGCAAACTATTACATGTAAGATAACGAATTAAAAATATTTGAAAATAAACGTAAAATAAATCGATAGTCGTTTACCCTGTACTTGAGGATTGTCCTTTTGAAACATCCAGATTCATTCACTATCACATCTTCGATCTTTAAAGGTAGTTAAAAGCCACTTTAACTGAATATTGGTGATGGTAAGCATCGAGGTTCAAATCCCATCCAGACCACCTCCGCGTTCGCAAAACTGACTATCCAGCTACAAGCAAAGTCACAGAAAGCCGGAAATGGCAGAGGCAGAAGAAGAAGAAGCATCGATGATAAGGGCTCATTTTTTAAAATTTTGTCTTATTCTAATAATATTTCGTATCTCAATTTCGCAACAAGTGGTTTGTAATCAGATAGTAAGTCTCTTTTGAGTAAGTGAGGTGATTGTACAAATGTACAGCATTCGGCATGTCAAAATGAGCAAGCAAGTTAAAATCTGTTCTTGACAAGGACAACGACACCAACGGTATAGAATCATCTCTCTTCCGCATACTCAGTGGTTATACTCGGCTGGTACAAACTATGAAAGGCATTGAATGCAATCGTTGACAGATTGTTTTTTATGTTTCTTCTTGTCATTTGATAAATGCTCCGATTTTTTTCCAGCAAAACCATTGAATCTAAAATTATAAAAAAATAATATTTTTTTGTATAAATAACTAAATCACTATTAAATTTATTTTATTATTTGCTGTAATTTGGTGTGTTTCTATTATAGTTAATATACATGACTCTTATCTACATAAAAAACTGGTCAACCGACATCCCTAATTTCCAGGCGAAAAACCCTGCAAAATTGTTCCTTCATTTCTTAAGCCACCGCATACCGTGTATACCGTGCTATTACCGGGCGTGCTTAACATATTTCTTCCCTCGCATCCTAAATAACTTGTCCCACAGTCAAATCGATCGTTTGCCGTCGCTTTACTCAGCCTCAATTATACCGGGTTGCCCAGTTTTACGAGCCCCGTCGCACGGCAGCAGCACGCTGTGCATCAAAGTGCATTTGGCGCGTGTGCTGCTAACGTTTTTACGATCCGATCATTAAAATCCAAAACGAACATAAATTAGTAAAACGCTTTGCGCCCGGAAGCTTCATCATACGTGACGGAAGCATTCGAACGGCGGTGGGTTTAGAGCAACGCACCAGGAATGTGGAACCTGCTGTCCGAAGATAAATGTGACATTTGTGGTGTGTTAAAGAGCGGGCCTACTGGGCCGAAGACGCAAATCGGTTTTATAGACGGTAGAAAACTAGAAGCGACATTAGAATAGCCAACTGTGCCAAGTGCTGTGCCAAGGTTTAAAGTACCTCCTGCTCAGCACAGCCATAAAACTGGGGCTTTAAAACGGTTGTTTAGCACAGCGAAAAGCGGGCAAGGAACAGGTTAGCTGCTTAGCAGCTTAGTGCCAGCCCGGGCCACCAGGGCCAGGACAATTTGGTGCCAGTCCTTGTTCTCTGGAAAGGACCTCTTTGGATCGCAATAACCGAACGTCGCAAACCTGCTCGAGTCGCGGTAGTCAAGTGTTGACCAGCCTGTGGAAAGGGACGTCCCGAGCCGCAATATTTTTCGCCCCATGTGGGCGAATGTCCTTGGGCCGCGCGAAAGAACCTGCCGATTCGCGTATTATTGCGCGATTGTTTGCAGTCCTTTTGCGGACGAGTGGGCCCTCGAGTGTGAGTACCGGCCAAGAGCAGAAAGCAAAAAAAGCGAAGAGGAAACCGAACCACACCACCCGGTGAGCGAAGTGTGCCACTCACACGGCTCATATTACACACGCTTTCGCGTCGGTGTGCAGTGTGGTTGGGGGGTCTGTCCCTGCTGTGTGCGCGGGTATCGGGTTGTCGGGGAAGGAAAGCAATTGCCGGTGAAACAAACTCTTCGGAATCGGAAGCAGTTTCAGTTGGTGGCGGCCTTAAAAACCGAAGGAATATTTGGAACAGCGGAAAGAAACGTCACTGTTTCAACAGACTCACGCGCGTGCCCATTGTTTTCCCCGGTGGCTGAGTGAGTACCCTCCGGAGTGTTGGACGGTATCGATTTACTACTTCAGGCTGACTTCAGGAAAAAAACACTCACACACACACATCGGATATCAAAGTTAAATGAACAAATGTTTGATTGGGAGCAAATCACTCTCGCTCGCGTCACTTTTCACGGCCGTTTTCAGGGGACGGAAGCGCACGAATGGGTATTTGTGTCCAAGTCGGTTGTTTGCACGCTGCTACAGGACACTCGACTCTCGAGGACTTCGGCCCTGTTTGCTTTCCCGTGCCAAACCGCCCACCCAAGCAGGAGACCTTTGATTTGATAGTGAAAATATGTGCGCCACCCCAAAGTACCCGAATAAATGAATCGTAAATGAGCAAACAGCAGCGCACTTCGAGACTTTTGTGACCATATGGTCCACGCGCCCATGGCTGGAGTAGCAGGCCCCCTCGGTTTTTTTTTGCTTTTGCTCGCACCGCAGGGTGCATTTGTTAGCCCGGCTTGTTAATATCAATTACGCGTTCGTGCGGGCGAGAGTACGATAAGCGAATCGGTTTGCTGGCTAGTAGTGGCCAAGAACGAGACCCGGGTGCGAGACGTCTTCGGTTGGACGGCAGGGCTACCCATCCCTTCCGAATGGTTGATTTATATTTTATTTGCAGATAATCTACGTGTTTTCTTCTTCACACGAGACTACCGTTTTGGCTCAACACTGGTTGGCTCTTTGTTAATGGGTGATGCCGGGGACGGTGGCGGATCGAGTTAAGGGATATCTTAATTAAAGTGATACGGTTCGCATTATTTCGGCTCAGCTCTTCAGGAATGTAGAAATCTATAGAATGTTTGAGAAATATCTTTTTAAAAAAAATTCAAGCTGATATGTTGAGCTGGTTAAGTCCATTTATTGTGTAACTCAAATCGATTTGATTTGATTATAAGCGCCAAAGAACTTCATTGGAAACCCAGCAAAAATAGGACAAAAGTTAAAAAAGTGTGTCCTATATAGTACCTTGTTCTGGAGACTAGTCTGGAGAGTTTTCGAGCGCTTAATTGGCAAGTTTATCGAGACGTTGATGGCATTATTCTAATAGAACCCGTATTGCTGAGATATTTATTTGCTAAGGCATATTGAAATTGATCTATTTAACGAGATGTTGAGGTATTGCGTTATTCTGGTTTGATTTGTTCTACAGTACAGTAAAAGCCAGGGCAAGTCAAACAGTCTCTTGAGCTCTGGGTACTATGGAAGAACATTGGTGATTCAACAGTGCTGTCCAGCCGATAAACATCACTTAATGCTTAACGTTTTATCGGTATATAGTTCTTATTTAAAACTTTTTTCCATTTTGATCCACAATGGTGAGTTTATTAGCTTCTGGCAGGCAGTAAACTGAGACGTGTAGTGGATGTTCTAAGCGCTTTTTCTTTGTACTGGAAATAAATTGTACGAAATAAAGTGAGATTTGGAGCTCCAAGCATCACTGTCTGGTGAGATATTTGTAGGCAGATCAGTATTTCGTACTTGTACAGGCATAGAAGCTGAATCACGCATTGAATACCTCAGGACACCAAAAACTGATGACTGATGACTGAAGAACTGATAGAAAATGTTCCTGAGCGCCACCAGCTCATTTGATAATGGATGTTGATGATAGCAATGGCTTTAGTGAATTGCACTTCGGGAGCTTTGTCAGGTAGCAAAAGACTAGTTTCGGCTATCTTTGGTTCTGGTTGTTGGACGAGCGTTTAAAGAGGCTAATAAGGGCTCAAAGCCTCTATAAATATATGATTACGAGTGTTTACCAAGATGAGTGTTACGTCATACATGGCCGTCGCTTATGAGCAATTTGAATTAAGAAAAATATTTTGCAGTCCATAGCAAAGGATTAACCATATGCCATTTCTTGTCGCGAGTTATAGCTGTTAAAGTCGTTTCCTGACTGTTGGACCTCAAACATGGCATGGAATATTCTTGATGCTCAACTAGCAACTAGCTACTTTTATTTACCGAGCGCTCCTACACTCCTTAATGTTCGTTATAGTTGATCTACTCTATTCTAGTTCCGTAGCCTGCTATCAGTCTTCAACGAAGTTCAATTTGGGGTAATAGCTGTTGATTTTCTATAGTGAACTACAGCGTTACAGACTGATTAAGCTCTAGTTCACTTTGGATTCAAAATTTATAATTTGTTTTAATGATAAAACTAAACAGAATTTCTTGTCTCTGTGGCAGCCCGGTGGACGAGACGATAGCGACTCCAGTCTTCACACTGCAGGACCGGGGTTCAAATCCCATCCAGACCACCTCACGGGTACGCAGGCCTGACTACCTTGCAACGGGTAAAATCAAGTCACAAAAAGCCAGAAATGGCAGGCCAGGCCGCCTCTGTTGAGCCTTAGAAGAACCCTGAAGATATGTGCTGTAAGATATTATAAAGATTCATTATCAAATGAACTATAATGAACACTCAAAAGGAGTAGGTGAAAAAAATAAAATTATTAAAGTAAGAATAAATTCTTCAGAATCCTTAGATGTACTGGATTTCAATATTAATATCACAATTATTGAAACATACTCCGTTTCAATTGTTTGAGCTGAAACGATTCAATTTCGTTGCTCGGTCGCTGGGCGAGCTAGTCATTTGTATAAATTAATTTTCCCGCATGTACCAAACGGCACAACATCATTTACGTTATTAAACTGCGCTTAATAACTAGGCTAAGTCCCCATGGCCAACCAAGCAGGTAGCGAAACAATCGCCCCTTACGGCGTGAACCAGTCCCGGGAAAATGGTAAACCGGCACACACATCAAAGGAGGCACAGTGGGCCCCCGGACCAACTGTCTTATCATGCCGACGCATCGTATCCAGTGATCCTTGCTGTTACTTCATCGAGGTAGTGAGCAAGTGAGACACAGAGAGCGAGTGTGCTCGCCCTGGCAGCTAATGATGTTTATCGCCTTTATCGCCGTCGGTGCAGTTGTCGGCAATTTGCTGGTGAGTGGGAGGGCAGAACCCACCGTTCCTTTACGGCATAATTAGCCGACTAGCAGGATAATGGTGTGTGGCGCAGAATTGGTAGCAGGTTCGTAAGGTTAACGAGATACTTCTGTCAGAGAACGCCACCACCACGACGACGACGACGACTGCAGTTTGGTGGATGCAAATTCGATGGGACAAAACTGTACACCAGCACTAGCGGGTGTACAAGATTTTCCCATTCGCTGGTGTTTATTGTGCAACAGGGAAAACATTTTCGTGTAAGTGCTGAGACTGGGTAATGATATTGGAACCAAAGCTCGCTGCCAACGTTTCTTGAGGGTTTTTGGCAACCGATCGGTTGCTAATCGCTAGCTCAGGAAAACCCGGTGAGCCTCCGCAGGACAAAACATCATCAGTTTAATGGAACGTTAAGTAGGGGGCCGTCAATCGAACAACGTACGACTTCTGGAGCAAGGTTTCCGTCAGCAGTACTTCAAAGTTTACTATTTTAGGAGAGAAATTCATTTAAGATATTCTTCTTCATTGTACATGATGTTTCTTTTAAAATCCGATATTATGATGTATCTAATACCTATCTTAACAAGAATTCTATACTTTGAAGTTGCTATGGAGTTGAGAGAAGAGATTCTCACATAGGACTTTTTTTAAGCAAGTAATTACAACTACAAACTCAATGCGCTGAGCTCCGTACAGCTAGCTCTCGTAGAGAAAATAATAATAATTATAATTTACTTAGCCTTGCCAGAATTTCCCTTAGCTCTTTTCAAAATAGATGAGCTCCTCGTTTGACATTTGCTATATTGATACGCTGCAATTACATTTAAACAATTCTTCTCTCATCTTGATACTAATAATATACCATGATGTACTTAAAGCCATGTAATGCACGTTGCCTAAGAATAGGCGCATTTAGATTCCTACTAAGCTACTGTTACGTCAACCGCTCTAGGATTATTTTGAATTTGGCTAAGCCTATTCAATTTTATCCAGATTTTTAAGACTTTCCTAGAAATTTTGGATCTTTTTAAGCTTTAAAGAGTTTCTTATGTATATATCACCCACACAACAATAAGATGAAGATTGCTTAGTGATGTGTGTTAAGCCAAAATCGTTTAGTGTTTTAAACATGTGGACATTTGTTTTGTGGACTGGACTTTCCTTCAACTGACAGTAAAATCTAACAACATCAGGAATATTCCCTTCAACTTCATCATTTGCGGGATGCTATTTGATGCTGCTTCAATGGTGTAATATTGTATCACTTTGACGACGTTGTGAACAGTAGTAACACGTACACAAAAAAAGGCCCCAAACGAAAAACTTTTCCCCAAAAGTGAAGAAAAGTTTGGCAAATGTTTGCCTTGATTTGATGGAAAATTTTCCGCACATTTCTGCTATTTCGTAGCAGAAAACTTGGGAAAACATGGTCTCGCACAATGACTCGCAAAAGTCGCTGGCCCGGGGTAGTGGCGATACACACGCACACACATATATTCTCACACACGGCATGGTAATACCAGCTGTGTTTGAATTCGGCAGTGGCAGTTGGGGTGAAAACACACGGTACCCCCTGTTGCCCCTCCTCAGTCACCCCTTGAAATGCCCGATTGTTTCCAGTCGGTCCCGACTTATGCCCGAGACACAAAGAAACGGTTAGTGCGTGCGCGCGCGCGTGTGTGTGTGTGTGTGTGGGGTTGGATTTTTTTTTCGAACCATTCGCTTCACTTTGAATCTTTGAAGCACCCGTTTGAGCAGGATGAAGCGAAACGGCACACCAAACTCCCGAATCCGAACGAATCCGGTTCCACGGAACTTAGCTCCTCCTTCCTTGGGAGGGGTGTTTTCGGAAAGGCGTTTCCCATTGGTTCGGCGAGGGAAAACTGAACTCCCCCTTGGGAGGGGGGGGGGGGGGGTTGGAAAACGGTGCGTGCGTAAGGGAGAGATGCGCTGAAGCTGCGCGAACTTTGTGTGGATGGCGTTTCTTTCCCGCATGCTGTCGTTCGCCTAGTTTCACTGAAGTCCTGAGCAGTCCTCGGATACTCTTGCGGTATCTACTGAGCTACTACAGATATCCTACCAGGCCCTGGTTTACTTACCGCCTGAAGGTGAGGTTTTGAGGTGGGGCGGAGGGAGAGGCGGGGGATGTTCTCAACAAACCTCCCCACAACACCCACCCCCCCCCCCCCCTCTCTTCCCTCCACGAGCACAACAAAGGCAATCGCAAGGCTTGAAGTACAGAAGTGGCAGCTTATATTTCTTTCATTTCGTTTGTCCCTTTTTGCGGGATGCTGCCAGGATGCGATGCGAGGAATCTGGTGAACCCGAGGGGGGAAATAGGGAGCTGTAAGGCAGCAGGTGAAGGGGAAATGTAAAGACTTCTTCCAACCAGTCGAGGGCTTGTAAATATTTAAAAAGGTTTAAGTTGAAAACATGTTACACGGCGCGCCCCGAGTTTACCCGTGAAGGCCCTCCAGACGTCTTATCGCTTTTATG
The DNA here is from genome assembly GCF_013141755.1 of Anopheles stephensi. Lineage (NCBI taxonomy): Eukaryota > Metazoa > Arthropoda > Insecta > Diptera > Culicidae > Anopheles > Anopheles stephensi. The sequence continues at coordinate 9,852,012 of NC_050201.1, forward strand.
GGGCTCTGTGCTCAACTGTGGTGAGCTGTTGTGAGGTTTTGGGTTTTACTTCGTAGTTTTTTTTTTTTTTTGGGAGGTTGCGTTCCGTCAAACCATCACAAGTTGTGCCATCCAAGCAGTTTGTGCCGCATCAGTCATCTTTCTACTGCGATCTTTAAACATGAAACGTTGGAATGCCGGAACCTGGAACCGTATCTACGGGTAAACTGCTCCACAAATATAGCATCGCGCAAGGCGCACAACCCACCACGCGAAACTCCCAGAACTTGGTCCCCCCCGAATGGCGTTTTCCCTCCTGTGTCAACAGCCAATGGTAGATGACAATGGTAAATGTCAGAGCGTTGAACACAGTGGCCTGTAATCAACTGAATCGTTCCTCTGCTTCGTGACAGACCAAACGGAAGCTCCAGGACGGTGGAGGAAGACGCCGGCAGAGTTTATTGATTTTCATAAGCATAAATTTGGCCGAACTGTTGCCAAATGGTTGTGGCGGGAGGGCGCTAGAGCTGAGCTTCACGGTGCTGTTGCGATTGTATTATGCGGTACCGACGCCATCTTGGACGACGATGTTCTCCAGAGTTCTGAGCTCTGGAAGCTCACCCAGGAGGGGGGGAGAGTTGGATATTGGAGTTGGAGCTCGTTGATTGTCTAGATTTGCATTCATTTCCAAACCGTGCTAGTAAATATGGTTTTCTGGGAGCTGCCTTTTTAGCATTTAGCATCTGGGACACAAAAGATGTCTTCTGGAGAAAAAGAAAAAGGTGCTGATGATCTAGAATTGATGGTCCAGCCGCGTCTATTTGTATGGTTTAGCATTAGCATTCGGCTTCTGCTACCGTTGCGTTTAATCACGCTTTTAAAGGCCCTCGGTAACGCGTCCAGCGAACATCTCGCCTGGAGTATGGTTGAGCAACGGTTGAGACGACCTGCGCCTAAACAATTGGCCAAGGTCTGAAAAGAGTTGCAGATTGGGCATTGGAGATCCGGGGGGGGGGGGAAAACACAGTTTTTAAAGGAGCGAACGAATGAGAAACGAATTCTTGTCCCGGGACCTTAGTCTAGGGGTTTGGTGTCTTGTTTTGTTTCCCGTTTTTATTTTTTTTGTTGGTTTGGTGCCGTGAAACGAGACAAGCAGAGTGGGATTAACGAGCAGAATAATCATCATTCCGCTGCGTAAGTGCAGCGGGTTGGGACAACCTGGACTCAGGCCCAGGACTCGGGCAGTTGCAGGCGCAGCAAAGCTAAAAATCACGGCCTGACATCGATAACAAAACAAATAAATGGGAGAGGACTGGGAAGACAAAACAAAAAAAAAGAGCTGGAAAATAAGGAGGAAAGATTAGCCCTGCGGGAATTCGGGCTTTGTCGCCTTCAACTTCGTGTACGGGTCTGCCCTCGCACGCACAATAGCAACAACGGCAGCAGCATCAGCACCACAGCAGCCCAGGGAACCGCACGGTCGTTGTTGTATTGTTGCGCTCTCGTGTTTACCATCCTGTGATGCGTCCGCCTGTCAAACGTTCGGCCGGGCTCGGAGCTGTCACCTTTCATTCATCCGGACGACCCGATTGGGAGTGACAATTAGTTTAAAAATAATTTTCCGTTGCGATTACTCCCGGGTCCTCTCATTTACCTAACGGTGCGGGGCCCGGGTCACGCCACACCCCAGCCAGTTGATGGAACAAATGGAGGAAGAAGAAGAAGAAGAAGAGGGGGAAGAGAAAGAAAAAAAAAACAAACACAACCTCAAAAGCCGTGAGCAGGCGCGCGGTATGGCGTGGCGAGGCGACAAGAAGATGGAAGTTATATTCAATTTCCGAATGATGACGTATGGATGACAAACAGTAATAATTGCTTCATTGTTGTGAAACCATTTTTAAGCAAACACGAGCACACCTTTTGTATCTTTCTCTCTCTCTCGCGCGCGCACTCTCCATGATTACCGGGGCCCTGATGCCTGTGGCAAAACCTTTCGGATTTGTCAACTCGGGCAGCGGACTAGTGCTGACATATGTGCAAATATACCGGGGATCCGGAGGTACGTGCATCGAGGGATTTATGTTTCTTTCTGTGCCCCACAAAGGCACATGCTGCGCCTGTATGTTTGTTCTGTCAGCGTAGAACCTGGGTGATAATTACTGTTACCGATCGTACGGATGTGGACCCTGCGCCTGGATGCTTTCTCCTGGATGCTTGTTTCTTTTTTCCTTCTCTCACAACTCCTGTTATTAAGTTCTGGAATTTCGAGGAACTGTCTCAGTGGCACAGCCCCGACAGACCCTCGAACAGACGCACCAGCGAGGTCGGATACGGTTCTGGCGAATGTCTGATCGTTTGTACCAATGAATTTGGCATCTTGTTTGGTGAGAGCTTTGCCGAAACAATTCAACGGGGCTTTTTTTGCGTTCAATGTAATTGCAACTGTCAAACGCGCCTTGTTTTTGGGATAGATGAAGTCTAACAGCACAAACATACTTTAGTTTTGGGTGTTATGAGGTCACGCTTGTATGTCACCAGTTCCAATAAAACATACATTTACAGAAAACAAAAACACTGAGGCACTTCTGGCGAATCCATGTTGGAATTGAAAGTGTTGTTCCTAAAATTGTAAACGCTTCAACAAGCTCTGCTCAGATTTTCATGGAATATTTGGAAAGACTCTGTTAGGAGTTCCAGTTATTCGAAAACTGACTCCTCGTATAGGCGTCCTAACATACTATAAGCTTCGTGACAATAGGGGATGCCTCTCACGTATTATTGGTGAGCTCTGGAGCTTCGGAAAACTTTGGAAGATTCTACTAGGAATTTTTGGACTTTCACTGCTTATGTTACGTAACGTGCGAGGTAAGGATATTGCGTGGTAGCTAACAAAAGACTGTTGCCAACAATGTGTATATCACTCCTCACAGAATAGCTAGAATATATGTCTCCCGTCAGAATAGACAAGACCTTCCAGCGCAGCCAGAGTAAATCGTAGTTTTTTAGTTCAGATTCGTCTAAATCTTGGTTAAACTCAATTCTAGGTTAAGAGAGTTCAGAAACTATATTTGTTGACTTGAATTTCCTTATCAACTTCAGAAACTTCAACTTTGAGAGAGTTTGTAGTATCAAACCATTGAGGAGGTCCAATTTACAGACATTATTTTGCAGATATTCTACACTGGAAATGAAACGGAAAGTTTTCAAAGCAACCTAGTCAAAAAGAATACCTCGATAAGTTAGGTATTGCTATCAGAATGTCTAGTCAAAATCAGAGGTCATTTTATAGAGAGTGTTTTGGGCAACTTACGGCAATATGATTGGACAATACTTTGATGTAGTATTGATGCTTGAGGATGCGTACAGCTATTGACGAATGACAAATGTGTATCGATTCCGTTCCCATCTTACATCTCGTCTTCGGTGAGGACCTGCTCGTCTACGTTCGATGTCTGTCCAAAGGAAGATTATTGTGATGAGGAACTGTCGGCCGTAGACGCGTCCAGTCCAGTACAGACTAGAAGCACTAAACATAGGATTAATAAACAGAAAATGTTCCGTTATGGTGTACTTGCGGTCGAAGGCCAGTTAGTTCGCTCGCATTAGAGCCTCCTCGACGGTTGGAGGCCACTCCAAGGGTAACCTTCGCGCGTCTTTTTTAACTCTCCACTCCAAATTCCCGGTGTTCGCCCCCGTTGTACCAGTTGGCTACATTTTCTTGAACAGTTCGCTGACAGTGTCCACATCGCCCACCAACAACCAGGGAAGACCGTCCGAATCGATAATATCGATTTTGGAAGCCACTCAAACGCATCCAAACGGCACTTCCTGCCGATGGTAGTAAACTTTACCCGGGTATGGAAGTAGCTCTGCAAACTACCGGGGCCTTTGCCGAGGAAATCAAAACCTTCTGATCTGAACAACCAGCGGGGTAGAAACAACAACAGACACAAAAAGCAAAGTCGCAATGTTGTTTTCTTCTGTTTATGGGGCGGAGAAGCAAACCTACCCAGAGTGTGAGTATCTCTGCGTGTGCGCGCGCGCGCGCTCGAGCTCTTCTGCCTGCTGGCTCCGAATGCTTCTTCGTGCTGGTCGTGATTTTGCGGCTGAAACGACGTCATTGTGGACGTCCCGTCGGGGGAGTACTTTGCGTACGATTAATTGAAATAAAATTCATTACACATGTTTTGGGACCTGGTCCCGCTGGGAATTTTGCGTACGGTTACGGCAATCGAGCAATCTTGTTGGCCGGGGACGGCCAACGCGAGACCTGCCAGGCCAGATTCCGAACAAGTGTACCGCATGGTAGGTGGGACAGTTCCTTGGGGAATTGTGCGCTGTTAGGGCCTTACGAGGGTTTTCTTCTTCTCCATTCGTGCACCGAATGGTTTACCGAAACGGAGCGGAACGGTTTTGTGATTACGCTTTTCCAGGGATCAGGTTTCATGCTTCATCGGTGCGTTTGGATTTTCCCCGGGTGTTTTTTTCTTCGGTCTGTTGTTGCTTGTTACACTGCAAGCTGAGGGAGGCTTTTTTTTTTGTTTGGAGGCCTACGTAAGACTCAGAAGATGTCGTACATTTTGTACTAATGGATGTTGTTCGGGGTTCTTCTGAGTTGCTGAAGTGCTTGCGGGGACGAAAAGTGCATTTCATCTTGCGTCCAGCACGTACGGGACGTTCCGTACAACAATGTTCCTAATCGTCACCAGGGAGTCCCAAGCGCTCGTCCACACAAGGAAAAAATAAAAGGAACGTTGGAGCGTCAGAAGGCTTCAGAATCCTGGGCCGGAAAACTCGGGCCTCGGGATCGCTTGCGCTGCACTGTGCGGCATGCATCGGCATTTAATTGAGTAACCGGAACGCCCGTTGGATTGCCGTTGGGTAATTGAATTCCATCGAAGACGAGCCGGTGACGGAGTTGCCTTTGTCAAGCGGGTCCCGGATGACGAGCGGGTTTTGGGGGTTTGGAGGGAGTTGTGGGGGGGGGGGAGGTGGGAATTCTAGCTCAAGCGCATCGCGCTAGGAAATGGTAGGATTAAGGCGACCGGGGTCGTACCCGTACCCCGGGCCGTGGACCTGATCACAGGGACTTCATCGTTCGCTTTCTACCACAGCCGAGCGCTGCTATTCCCAAGACCCCCAAGGACAAATGGCTGCTCGCACACTGGAATGTCGACACCGGGATGTTTGGCGTCGCATCGTCTCTCTGCTTCGGGTCCGCCTCGCGCTGCAGGATTCGCTTTTAATGCACCGGAGAAGGACAGGAGCTGGTGCAAGCAGTGGAAGAAATTCCAGGCTCCTTTTACCAGTGTGCACTGTCCTGCACTGGGACGGATTCGTACGCTGCACTGAGTTTGATGCCACTCACCGCTGTGGACGCTTTGGTGGGTTTGAATGCCCGGCCCGGAGGGGGGTTTTATTTAGATACTGTTTGATGCTTACAATCAGTTGCACAATAGCGTAGAATAATGGTCTTTTACAGCAAAACGGTCCGCCCGGTAAATGTGTTGCTTCGGTAGTTTATAACTATGGGTGATGGGCGTTCTGGACAGGGTTTAAAATAATAAGTTTTGTTTATTGTTCTTGCGCTAGCGCTACGTGTCGCACGAACAGTGGAATAGTGAGGACAGCAGTTGCTTACTTATCTCGACGGCTGTTACTCGGGCTAGGACGTGAGGCGTACATCATCCTACAATTAAAAGTATTATATCTTGAAGAGGATGTCGCTGTCCTCATAAATACTGGTCGATGTTGTTTGACTGTTTAGAGTGTTAGACTTTAACTTAAACTTTGAAGATTTCGTACAAGAAACGGACCGGAGTTTACTAGCATGCAGTGATCGAAGTAGTGCCCAATGCCTGAGAAATTGAAGTGTTAGTGTGCTCTGTATGGCAAATGAACTAGATCAAAAGACTCGACACTTAGCATCTGTATTTTTGACTTTTTGCTACACGGTCCTCAAGTTTTTTGAGGTTCAATGTTTTAGACTCGAGAGATCTCGGGGTGCCGTTACTAGCTTCCTTGGCAGGCTGGACGCAATTTGATATCTTAGATAGACGCTGTTACCGTTTTGGCCAGACCACATTGAAATACTCAAAAAACATCCCAAAAACTTGCTTCAAACATAGTAATACAGTTACTAGTTTCATTAAGTAACTGGATGGACAGCTTGCGACTTGGAGAGGACCAAAGGCGGCGACTGGTAGCGACGTTGCCCCCCCCCCCCCCCCCCCCCAAACGGCAAGATCAGCCAACGAATTCTGTCCGGTCTTGCTCTCATCAGATGCTGGACTCACTATCCAACCACGAGTAAGCTAACTCAAGGCCGAGACTTATCGAAGTTGTAGTGTGAACAAAGAATATGTCCTCAAACTATTATTATTTGTATTTACTTTTTTGTGGCGGAAAATTGTAAATTCTAGAGGACTGTGATCTATGGAATACGGACAATAAACTAGATCAAAAGCCTTGATTCTTAAAATCTGTACTTTGTACTACAGCGTCCTCAAAGTTCTAAACTTGAGAGATCTTGGGCTGCCATTACTAGATTTCTAGACAATCTGGACACGATTTGATATCTAGACTTGACTTGATATATTTCATACTACATCCTCAAATTCTGCTAGAAAACTAGTAATAAAATTTTTGGTTTTAGTGATCAACTGTACGAATATATGTAAAGGATGCTTGATAGTCGGAGAGAACCAGTAGCTACGACCAGTAACTATCGAATTCTGTCCTCCGGACGCAGAACTCTCTATCCAGCTCTTGGTAAGCTATGTCGAGGAAGCCAGAAATAAGAATCCAAGACCTCACGAAGTTGTAGTGCGATAGATTAATTGTTGAGAGAATGTTTTTCTTATTGAAGAGACTTCTCTTATTTGATGCCACAAATCTAAAGACTTGGTTTGCCTCAATTCGTCCAACAAGCTGCTTATCCGCGGTTGGGCACACATGTATTTCACATCGTTCAGCGCCGGCATTTTGTTTTCAAGAGCCCAACGATCACACCGGAAACGAAGTGCCATGGCGACGGACAGACGCACCCGGGGTTTGGTTGCCTTGTTCGAACTCTACTCCGCCAATTTGGCTGTAACAACGCAAGGCTCATAAAATGCAACCCCCTTTTGGCGCAGCCCGGCACGCATATCTCAACTGCCGATTGATTCATAATTCTGTTTATGGTTGAAAAATAAAAATCAATTCCGCACGTCGTACGCCGTCGGTCCGTCTGCCAATTAGCCGTCATAAATCATTCGTTTGCATAACTTAGGACACCCCGCACCGCCCCGGCACCCGGTCCAACCCGGACCGATCGGTAAACATATCATTTCCAAGGCAGCAAAAAAGTCAGCCACCCTCCCACCGCACTGCACCCACCGGCCGTTCCGTCTCGTTTGCAGCGGCCAAAAACCAAACAATTGCGCTAATGATTTATGTAAACAGAAAAGTGTTGGCTTCAGCCTCCCGAACGCCCTCTTTGCAGCAGGAGGCCTCCTGCTGAAGAAGCCGAAAGCCCGATGCGGTTGGCAAGGAGGATTTTCTTCCCATTTTCCAAGGAGTGCATGGTGGTGGTGGTGGTGGTGGAAAATTGAAAACGGCCTGCATAGGAGTTGGTGAAAGGGGCGACGACAGGGATCAAGCCATAGATGACGTTGATGATGACGATGATGACGACGACGGTTGACGATGAGGTGGATTCGGAAAACCGATTCAGCCCAGAAAAGGGTCCCAGACCAACGGAAAATGTACTGCAGAGTAAAACTCGAAGGGAGCAGCACCCTCCCGAACCACACACACACACACACGCACACAAAACGCCCCTGGAAAGATTGTCGAAGGGAAATTGTACCATTATGGGTTTTTGCTACTTCTTCCCGGATTTTTTTTTGCCTGGCTGCTTTGTTCGGTCGGATGTGTGCGGTGAGCGAATTAATTCGATAGGTAAATATTAATACGCACCGAAACGGCACGTCCTGGTTTGATTCTGGACTCCCGGCTGTTGGTCCGTTGGGATGGTGGCTAGGGCTCGAAGCCGCTAGCGTGAGGAGAGCCAGGACGTTATGAGGTTGAATGTTATCTGACATGAGATCATGGACACCATTTTTTGAGGAAGCATTTCATATCTTTAACTGTACGTGTAACGCTACATGATACCTCACAGATGATAGTATAATGGAAAAATCATTGATGATCTAATATATTAGCTGTCTGCATATGATTCGGGCTACATTATTCACTTAAAGCCAGCTCCAGAATGCATCTCCAGAAACTCATTTTCATCAGTGGAAATTTACACTAGAATATTTAAGTGTAGCTAAACATTTTAAGTTTGAAGTATTATGTACAGGACTCTTCTGATGTATTAGACTTTTCCTGGAAAACCTCGACATGTTGGTCTTTGTTTTACAAAATTCCCTTCCAATGTCTGAGTTATCCATGTCACAATCACTTGGAAATTGACGTTGGCTGTTGAGGAAATGAATGTTTTGATGTTGAGTACATCATCGCTCAAAGAGACTCCTCACTGACTCTGCTTCTGCTGTCGATTTCGCATCTACTAGGGGTCAACTTCAATTTGGTGTTTTCGAAGTAGATATTACTAGTCTTCAATAATGATCCAGAAGCTTTAGCTTAATTATCATGGACATATTCGTTGGTTGGAGTTTAGAGCAGTCTGATACATCGAAAATCGGTAAGTCTATAGGTGGATACTTTTTTCGGACTTCTTGGACGAGATGTCTTAATCGCCGATGAATTGCTGAACGATCATCACAATGGTGCTCATGGACGGGATCTATCTTGCCCGGAACTGATGACAACTGCTCACCAAAATTGTATGATTTGAGCTCGCTATTCTATTGTGAGGTTATAGTGGCTTGTCTATATAAATTAACCTCAATCCATGAATATCCTCCAAAGTATTCCGAAAGAGAAACAAAATTTGAACCTCTGCTGTTTAACGAAACAGAGACGACCGATCCATATCCTGCTTACTGTTTTATTACTTCAACTTCAACAAAGATGGAGGACGCTATATGGACATTGCTTTAATTTTTCTTTCAGCATTTTAATATCTTTCCATGTGATTCCTTCGAGTCATAATCAGTTTGACATCACTGCTTCTGAATGTAATACTTTGACGCCTTCAACGAAAGGCCAGAACGTGGGATAAATGCGAGATATTCTCGACGAGTCAATAAAACATGCTAATAAAACGTAAATTTCCAACTTTCCAAGCACCAGACACTAAAAGTCCATCTCGGTTGTGAGCTCTTCCTTTCCCAACCACCCAACAGCATCTGCTAATCACTTCACCTCACTTCCCGGTGCAATGGCGAGAGAGAGAGAGAGAGACTAGCTTTTTGGGCCACACACGTCTAGCTCGACACTCATCTAATGCGCGTCCGGAACCACCCCTGCTTATTAAAATATCCTCCCCGGTGGCTGCCTTCGAAAATGGGCACGTGAACGACGGGGACGAAAAACTTGACTACAGACAAATAAAAAGTATTTTTGGGAATTAAAACTACAATAAAACTGCTCGCACCGCACCAAACCCAATCATCGCTTCGTCAGGATTGCCGGCAATAACCGGGAGCTATGGGATGATGGCTGGCATATGGTTTATGTGCAGTTTGACAAGGGGGTCGAACAGTATATAGAAGGTCGAGTTTAGTCTGCAATCGTACTGGGCGTACTGTTTGGTAGAATAAAAATTAACAATCTGCCTAACCAAAAAAAAAGCGAAGTTTCATTTGTGAAGAATCTCTCGATGCAAAAAAAAATAACCCTTTTTAGGAGTTTTTTTTTTGTCGTTGCTGCTACCTTTGTTAGGGGTTAGGTTATCACTAACGCTTTAGAAGTTAGTTTCAGGTGTTGGTAATGTAGGTACGCATGCAGAGTCCAGAGCCGTACAAAAGGATCTCTTCATCCGAGTGGTCTAGTGCAATGTTTCGAATAAGTCCTGAAGTCCTCCTTCCGAGAGTTTGCCAGTGTAACGTGCTCAAAACCCTACTTACACACACACGCACACGGCTGAATCCTTTGACGTACATATACACACGAGGGATTAATTTTACACAAAAATTGTACGCACTGTACCTTCTAGCTTGCTCAGAGGGAAAAGTGCATTACCGCCAGAGCGTACAATAACAATTTATCCCAACGAAACGTTTGCCGCTCTTCACTCTGCAAGGTTTTTTGTTTCCTGGCTTCGTCCGTGCTAACCTTACAGTCGCTATAAAATTAGAACCACATCGCTTGCACATTGCAGATACCGTGGACTGTTTAACTTTGCCAGTTGCTGTTCCGACAAATTGCACTCCGCAAATGGGCCGCCGTACCGGGGCGGAATGGGAATGTACGAGGGCACGCCGACGTTCAGCCGAAGGGTATGGATCGGTTCAACACTAGTAGCCGTGCCTGCCGGGAGCAGCTATGCCGAATGCCGAGGGTATCGTATCATTCACACAAGATTAGGATGCTAATACGGTTTTTGTTGCTCGAAAGCGAAAGCCCAACGAGAAGAATGAAAACTGCCGTATTGTGCCTATGGTTCTGTGTGTGCGTGCGTTTAAAGAAGTGAGACACAAAACGGGGAATAGAAGACTGCATTCGCAACGCCGCAATGCGTTTCCCGGGCGCACCCCCTGTACCCTTCGGCCACCAAACCTCACCGGTCCGCGATTCGCCTATGCGGCAGCGAAACTTTGGCAGCAGCAAATAGGAATGGAATGGTGGAAAAAATGGAAACCCGGGAAAGCTTTTTTTGCTTGTGTAACCTTCTTTTTGCGTGTGTGTGTGTGTGTGTGTGTGTGGTGTTGTTGCTGCGCTGCCCTAATGCTCTAATGCGCACCACATACTTGCCTCGGTCGGGTCCTGGCCGCGCGGTTCGCTTTTATCGGCCACAGAAGCAAAAAAACAACACAGCCTCCCATAATCGGGAAGCTGCAATCGAATCGGTAGTTTTTGGGGTGTGGTACCGGGACAAACCAAACAAAAAAAGAAGAAGAAGAAGGCGAGGAACACCAAGAAAAAGGGGAAAAACGCAAAATCGAAATTGAAGGACCCCTGAGCCCCGATGAGGCCAATTGGTGCCTCTTGCGGCCCAATTGTGCCCAACAGTTCATGCGTGCAGCGCCTAAGCTCGGATGCATGTGCGTGTGTGTGTGTGTGAGGAGTGTGTGGGCCATGAGAAATTAATTGCCAAAAACCGGGATAAAAGCAGCAGCCTGGCCGGCAGGCAGGCCATACCTGGGCATCGCATTTGCTGCCCGAGAATGGAAAATAAAGTTGCAATTTCACTAATTGAATGGCAGCCGAAGGAAGATTATAGACGATCGGGTGTTTCGGTGCAAAACAGCCGTTTACCTTTGCCGTTTGCTCAGCCCGAACCGATGTTCGTGGTTCGTTTGCTGGAGGCGTTAAAAGATGATTGAAATTCTTGTGGAGTATATGGTGGTGCGAGAAGCACTAGATTGGTTGATAGGGCGAATGGAGATGGAATGTTAAAAGCATCTCTTTTTAATTACGCACAGGGTGTTCAATACGCTGGATGACAACCTTTTATCATTATGAAGGCGCTTATAAGGTGCGCTCTGAGTGTTGGTGTATTTGTCAGTTTAAATTTCATGTGTTAGGCTACTCCGATGCGCCTGGTGTTGACTTGCTGCCATTTTTTTCGGACGAGGTCATGCCATGTCAAAATCTGGATTGAACAGGACTCTGGCTCGGCCAAAGACCATGCGAGACCTGGATGAACGAATTTGGTGAAGACTCCTATAGCTATCAAGGTGAAGGAAGCTGCTAACCTTGATTTAGGAATCGAGACTGACCTCATAAAGGATTCAAGCTCGATGAGAACTTTAAGATTCTCGAGGTATCGGATGCTACAACGTAGAGGAGTCAGACTGATAATTTCACTGCAAGAAGATAAGGAGTTAATATTTTCTGAGGACGAGCTGTTTAACTTGTTCAATATGGTCACATTTTATAAGTTTCCGTCATCGTAGATAAGTATCTCAAGGTACCAGAACCTGCCGACGGTGATGATTTGAGGAGACCCAGGTTGGACCGTATCCGGATGTGAGAAGCTCCAATTTCTCTTCATAGAGATAGACATTACAATTAACGCCACTTACCATAGCATTGAGGTTCTGTAGAAGGTTGTAACCCCAGAATTTAAGGACCTTTATGGGCAGGATCACTACGCTTTTCAACAAGATGGCGCACTAGTCCATAAGGCGAATATTATCTACTCGTAGTGTCAGGAGCATTTAGCTGATTTTATCTTGAAGAATTTTTGATCTCCCAGCATCTTGGACGTTATTCTCCAGTAATGTTATGTATAAAAGTCCATGTTAGCCAAACATAATATCAAGCGATCATTTTAGATCAATTTAAAATGCTCGTTTCCCAGCTCTCTGATGATAAACCTGGAGCGTGCCATGTGTTGTGGTTCGTTCGAAAATAAAAAAGTACTTAGATAAAAACTTATTTAGAATATATTGTAATTTTCCGAGTCCAAAGTCGGCACTGTCGTAAGAAGGGAGGCAGACTTTTCTGTAACAGTGTTCTTCATCTCTGCCTAGCCTTGATAGAGCGGGTTCGGGCTTGCTGGCGTTAGGTTCAGAGGTGGTCGGCGGGTCAAACCTCGTGATTAGCAGAGACCCTGCTATTACGGGATGGAACTCGCCGAACAAATTCATAGACAGCAGTAGACCCGGACCAACAATAGAACTAGACAACCACACTGCAATCTCCACACATCCACAACCGAGCCCGCCCGGGATAAGGTAAGATATCAGGGAGTAAATGCCCTGGTAATCTTTTGGTAATTTTTTGTTTTTTTTTTGACATTTGTATTTCGTCACCACATGCGGTGCTGACAATAAGGTTTGAAGCCGTCATCATGAAAAAAATATATAATTAATAAATAAAATAATGCAATTTCATTTATTTATTTATTTATTCTGAGTTATCAGCGTCTCTTATGTTGATGCCGTACAATGAGCGCAGGACATTTCCTTCCTGGCGTTTGCCTTAATTTCTTTTACATATTTGAGCTGTTTGAACACCTCGAAGTTAAACGGTGGGCAGAATTAGTGTTGCTACAAAACAATAGGTTGAAGCTGAAAGTCTATCCTAAACGCGCTGAAAGTTCTGTGCCAAGAAGCGAAGAGCAAATGCTGACCAAATGAGACATTATAGAAATAGTATTTTCTAGAAATGATCAAACAAAACATAATAAAAAGGAACAGAAGAGCATTACGATGAAACAAAAAAAAACTGAGGACACAACTTTCAAGCATCTCGAAACATGTGTAAATAGTCGATAAACTATCAGATTTAAATTGTAATTAAACAAGCGTTGGGGTGACCCGTTAGTAGACAACGGTGCCGGTCTTCACACAGCAGAACCGGGGTTTCATATCCCACCCAGACCGGCCACCCGTACGTAGAGCCCGACTTCTTCACTACGGGTAAAACCAAGTCACAGAGAGCCAGAAATGGTGGCAGGCCGAGACCTCTCGAGGTTGTAGTGCCAAGGAAGAAGAAGAAGAAAGGGAAGGCATGACCTGTATTGTATTCAAAACAGCACACAGTATTTTGACTGTTTTTCTGCTTAAAGCTTTTGGTAAGTTAAGTTTATATCTTAAATTAGTAAAAACTTGTTCGTTTAATTAATATTTTGTTGGGTCACTTGTTTGGGTCAATGTATCATTTGCTGCATGCATTTGTTTCATTAACCTGTTTTTTAAAATTCATTTTCATTTTTTGTTTACTTTTTTTTCTTCGTTGCTCTTTTTTATAAGATTTACTACAATGTTTAGCAATTTTGTGAATTTTGTTCCGTTTTTCAATAACTTTTTTCAAACTTACAATTTACTTTTTCCTTTTTTAAGCACTGTCATATAGCTTACCTAATCTTTTTTCGTTTATTTGCTTGTGTGTCCTATATCATCGTCTTTCTTCTGTTCAAGCTGTTGTTTGAGAAGCTTCTTTATTTGTCTTTTATTTTATGAATATTTCAGCTTATCCTGAAGAAAAAAATCATCATCAATAAAAAAAAAAATCAAATCAATCAAAACATTTTTTTCTGGTCTGAAATTTCGTAGAAGGGTTGCTTTTATTGTGTAAATAACTTACAAAAATTATTGTTGTAAATTAAAATTTTAAATAGTTTATTTTGTTTTTTATAATTTTTATTCGCTTATCAATAGACGCTTTGGCTCTTTAAGGCCTCATACGTCTCTGATCTCAAAACAGAGTTCTATAATTTGTTTTTTTTTTATAGTTTTAAAATATATTTATTGCATTTATTAAATCATTTGTTTTTCCTACGCTTGTTCTCTTTGTTTGTTTAATTCTTCCTGTTTAATTAGCATGTGGTTTACTGGCCTTTACATCTTATATCTATTGATTTGTTTCCCTGTTTATGGTACGTGTGGTACAGACGATCATAAAAAGAGCGTCATAAAAGAACTTCCATCTCTTTGTTGTCCGGCTGTGTTCTTTGTTGGCTACGAAACAGAACGGCCGTGGAAATATGACCAGCCAATAAACACCCATCTATACGACGCGTCGTTAAAAATGGATTCACCTTCGACATCCAATTCGTTTTTATTAGAAACAAATCGGTAACACGACACTTTCACTTCCCGAGTTTGTTAGAGGTCAGTCAACAGTACACTTTAACGCCGGCTGGTTCCGCATCATTGCCTTCCTCGATATGCGATGCCTGCCACACTGGGTCAAAGGTGGAGCAATGCAGACGACGATGACAACGGCATTAGCAAATCCAGCACGGCAATGTGATTCAGTCCGATTGTGTGGTGTGGATGTAAAACAACGTTTTCACAGCTTCGGATTAACTTTATTTATCGGCGTCAATGGAAATGCCGGCCGCTCAGCCATCGCCGAAATTCGTCCCCCAGCAAAAAAAAACAACCGTTGGTGCGTAAAGCACTGGTTAAGCGCTGCCTAAGCGTGCCTTAAAACGTCACGGCTTAAGGAGCGCTCTGTCGCAAAGGTCTCCCTCTCTCTCTCTCTCTCTCTCTCTCTCTCTCTCTCTCTCTCACTCTCTCTCTCTGTCTTCCTGCCAGGCTTAATTTGCGCATGTGCAAACACGCTCTAATCCGTAATGTTTTTTCCCGAGCCGGTTAAGCACTTGTTCGTACTAGATCGTTCACGTATTCTTGCGGGAGCATTTATTGAAACTCCTGTCCGCCTGTCTGCCTCACACATTCGTTTCGCCGTTCGTCTCGCCCGAAGCTCAAGATCTAATTAGCCCAACGACTAACCCAACCCCTTACATTAATCGAGTTCGAGCATGAGCGCCGTGTTGCTCATGGGCAATAAAACATTGGCCGAGTGTGCTGTTTCGCACACTCTCAAGCCATCGCCCAAGCTACCGCACCGTGCTTAAGACGTTACGCTAGAGTTAATTTATACCGATTATCGTGCTGCAGCAATTGGAGTACAGGGGGAAAAAAGCAGGCAAAAGAAAGCACATCTACCAGCGAATACGTTTGGCGCATTTGAAATGCATTTCGGTCCGTTCCGATGTGGCCGATGCTTCTCGGGGCTGGGGAAGTTTTTGGGTTCTCTCGGCTCGGGTCGTTGACGGACTGGGAAACCTTCTAACCTCAAAGTGTGAGCTTGTGAGGCGAGCCGATAAGCATCGCCGGGGAAACCTTTTGCCATTTCCATCCCATTCTTGTCCCGGTTTTTTTTTGTTCGTCTCGTTGTTCCACAAAGGGGTCCTTAAGAACTCCCAAAAGTTCGCTCAACCGACACGGGCGCGTAGGAACAAGAAAACCCATTAGCCTGTAGGCACGAATCCGGTCCAAGTCAATAGCCCGTTCGGTTCTGGAGGTCGCTGAAGATCGCTGGTGCGTATCGTTGGTTGGTTGGCTGGTTGGTCGTTTTGCGTATTACTCTGCGCCGGTTTTCCATATTTCCCAGCTCAAGTAAAGGCGGCATTTAACATACTGTCGGAGTATGTTTTATCTGATTTCGATCGCGCGCGCGCCCGATCGCTCTCGATCTTCTTAGAGCCCTTAGCTTTGACGCTTGTTAACAACTGCTTTTTTGCGGGCGAAAACAGAGCACGAAAGGAAGAAAATGGGAAATTCTTGGTGGTTGGGAACCATCATTGGCCCTTTTTTTTTGGGCTGTTGCTATCCCATTTTCCTTCTCCATTCTGTTCGAGGTGTGGAAACATTCAAGAGGCGGATTAATTAGGGGTTAAAAGTTAAGAGGAGCATAGTTTTGTACCCGGTTACACCGAAGAAGAAGAAGTAGTGCATGACTTTTAAGCGTAAGCTTCCACCGATTGGTGCTGATTCGGTGAGGTGAGCTTTAATGATTATGCAGCTGACGATGGGCAGCGAGTGAGCGACCGAGCGAGGTGTAAGCATTTTTATCGTGATACATTGTTAAATGGGGGTTTTAATCTTAAACGGTTGATCGCACAAACACAAGCGTAATGTGATACGGAAGACGGAAATGCTTATTTTAATTAGTTGATTCACTCTTCCAATAGTGATACAGTTTCACAGCATCATCAAATTTTGCTATTTTTTTGAGCATTTTTTACTTTTCTATAGTTTTTTTTTTCAATTGTCTTTTATTATTTTACTTTGATTCTTTTTTTAAATGTTAAATGTAATCTGAAATTCAGTTCATTTATTTAATTATCTTTTGTGTTTTCTTTAACATCTTTTTGTTTGTTTTTATTTTAGTTTTACTTCTTCTGTTCTTATTCATTTTGTAATTTACTTGTCTTCACAACGATGTAGTTAAACTACCGTTTCTTCATTTGCTTTATTCTCCTTTCTGTTTTCTTTTTTGTTACTTTCTGTCTTTTTAGTTTCTTGTTTTCTTGAGCTTTGTTTTACTTTTCTTTTTATTAATTTTATTGTGATTTTATATACAATTTATAGCTTTAATTATCTTTTTTTTTCACTGTGTCTCTATTTTCTGTTTCTTTTAATAGGTTTTTCTTTTTTTTCTTTCAGTTTAACTCGAGTTGCTTTTGATTAATATTTTAAACTTGGTGTACCTGTATATTTCTTGAATTCACTCGATCTTTGAACAATATAGTGTTTTTGTCGTCCCTTCATTAGTTAAATTGTTTCTTTCTCCTTTAAATATTTTTTGTAGTGCTTTTCGCTTTTTTATCTTTAAGATATAAGGCTTCACAATAAATGGTATTTGATTTCCCTGTTACATGAAGCTATTTCCATATCAACTAGCTTTGTTTGCCATTTCATCTACGAAGCCTGCCATAAAAATGGACGCTATTGCCTTATCAACTGAAAACCCCTGTATGGTAAGGAAAGGTGTTTTGCTTTGTGCTAATTTACTTTCACTTTTTTCAATTTTTTTTGTTTTGTTTATATTCGCTCCTGTATATGTTCTTTGCTATCTATATCTTTTATTACTTGTTTTGCTTTTATTTATTTTTTATATTACTTGATTTGTATTTGCTGACTACAGTAAAAATGGTTGGTAAAACATAAGTCTAGTGTCTCCATTTTTTATTGTTTTGTGTTTCATTTCATTTCATAAAATTTCAGCTAAATTTTACTTCAAAAATTCAAACTGTAATCGTAAATGAGCTCGACCCAATCCCTACATTTTGATTATTATTTTTTTTATAAAAGATAGTCTAATAATATTTTTGTAACCAAGCAAATAAAGAAATAAAATTAAATTTGAAAACATATGGGGCGTATAATTAGCCGATAACGATGCCTATCTTTGACAACAAACGGAACGAACAAATAAAATTACCAACACATTTCGTTAATACGAATCCAATAACAAGGCAACCTTCCCGAGGCAAGGCAAAGGCGTACCCACCGACCCGAGTCGGTTGAAATAGCTGCCCAAGGTAATTAAATCATTTTATCCATTCTAATCTCGTTACGCAACTGTTTACCCTGATTTGTCGCATAATAAACGGTCGCTATTACATGTCAGCACGGACACAACGTACAGCAACAGGATGCCGTGAAAGGTCAGGCAAATGTAGCAGAAGATGAATGAGAACAGAGAAGAGAGAGAGAGAAAAAACACACACTTTGTCCACAGTCAGCATTTTGTGTCAGGATGTCCGTGTCCAGGAACCTGCCCGGGGGAAAAAAACAGGCCCTTCGGTGTAACGCGTACCCGATCTCTGAGAGATTGGCCGTTTCGAACCTGCCAGGGAATTCGAATTTTCTTCCGCCGTCTGAGGTCTCTGTGGAATGTAGATGTCTGGAGGTTGTTTTTATTCCTCTCTATAGGGGGGATTCGGTCATAATTGAGTTTGAAATTCGATATTTTAATGGCTGCTGCCGGATCCTGCTCGCCGCTGCGCGCTTGACGTCGTATTGAATTTTTGTTCTTCGGTTTGAGATATTTGACAGGGAGACAACCTGTCTCCCCGTGGTAAAGGTGGCAGGAGACGAAAGGCAGAACAGAACAACAAAAAAAAAAACAGACTTAAGAGGAACGAGGAGGAAAGCGGGAAACCAGAACGGTGTGTGTGTGTGTGTATACGACACGTAATAAAGCGAAAGGAAGTCATTTCCAACGCCTAATCAGTTTAATTCATCAAGAAGCTACCCAAACCGGGTGATTATCACACTTTATCTAAGCTGACCGACTGTCCTGATGTGGCTGATTTTGGATGAACGAAGCGAGGGAGGAAGGGAGGGAGGGAAGGAGGAGTTGAGAGAAGTGAGGAGTGACGAAGAATGCAAGCTCCTATTTCAAGGTCTCAAGGAATTCAAGTCTTGATCACGTCGTTGCACTTTACTCGGTTGAGTCACGCTAATGAGGATGACACTGGCCAACCGCTCAATGCGGACGGCGTGTCCGTGAAGTTCACCTGAGCCGTGACACGGGCAGTCCTCTGTCTTATTGCTCTTTGTCAATACGATACCTGTCATTCAAAAACAAGAAAAAGGTGATTGTCGCAGGTACCTACCAGACGGACGGCAGTGTCGGAAGGTCACTGACAGCGCTGACGGTTGTAAAAGTGGGTGTTACCGGGGATGCTGCCGGAGTCGTCTGCGTCAGTACCCAGAGTTGCCGCCGAAGAGGTATACACCCCTTCGGATTGGTGACCCCTCGGAGGGCAAAAACCGCAACCTAGGTCCTATTGTATCGGCTCCGTACTGTAGAATGACTGTCTGGAAGTTGGGCGATCGACGGAATTCCAAAGTTTCGCCACCTAAGGCGTCCATATCCATGGGACTGGGTCACCGCTGGTTTACGACCGCTGAGATATGCATGCAGAGCATTTGGGTGACTTAAACGTTACTTCATCGCAGAACTGGGGACCAAGCGGTGGACCTGGCCTGGGGTGGGCAACAAGGAGGAACCTTATTTAATAACATAATTACCAACTTTATGTGTTACGCTCACCTCAAACCGAACCAATATCGGGTGTTGAAAACTGGGAATAGTAATACCGCTTGATGTGGTGGTTTGCGGGACGTCACCGGGGTGTGCAGGAAGCGTGAGGGCATTTGGGCAATAAAATAATCGTAAACTGTTTAACTGCAGCTCAATCTCGTTCGAAGATCCGGTCCACGGGGTAAGGTTCGCACGGGCCACAGCTTTATGACAGGCAGAATATGATCGAACGACCGAGATAGAGAGAAGGAGAGAAGAGGACAGAGAGAGAGAGAGATCTTCGCTTTCTTTACGATGCAAGTAAGATTTGCGACTCGACTTGAAACGTTCCCTGGCTTTCATCAACCAGCAAGGTCGAGCGCTACTGCACCACGGTACACGCGCGCGTGGTCGTGTACATACCTTCGCCAAGATCGACATTACACCCAGGCCAAGTTTTACGACTTTTCGAAAGAACCGGGTTGAGAGGACTATTTTATTGCACCGGTTGCTCCTACTTCATACAGGTGCAGCGTGATCGTGTTGCATCTGCATCACTTCACGATTGAGTCCTCAATGTCTCAGCCGACCACCGGAAGGCAGTGAAGTCGTAAAACAACGCTCAGTCGTCAACCCTGACCAACGGTACCGGCTGGTGCAGTCGTACGTACGATAGCGCGGGAATGTTGAGTAATCAAATGATGAAAGTAACGCAACCCGCCTTGAAAACGTAATCGATTCTCGCAACAACAAAAATATTTAAAAACTGTTCAGCACGAACCGCGTGTCCTTGTTTTCTTTCCGTTGGCGTTGGCGCACTAATCCTACCGGACTAATCTCGGTTCCATGGTGTGCTGCTTAGACAACTTCTGTCAACTTCGGACGAATAAAAATTTGCATACCACACCTGAAGTACGGAGGTACTCCTTGGACCAGCGCGCTATTCTATTATAACGATCCACTTTGCACGGTGATGTCTTTATGTTTCATCTCTCCTTTCTGCAGTTGATGAGTGCCCCCCCCCCCCCAGGGACGTGGTAGGAGTTAATTGCTTGACGCGTTACGCGTACTTAATTTCACCTACTTAGGTTCACCACTCAGTGCCAACAGGTTAGGAGAGCTATGCACTCTATTTGTACTGTGAGAAGTTCAGCCGCTATTTTATGACGCTGGTTTTTCTCTCTCTCTCTATAAGCGTACGCTTAAACCAGGTCCAACTATAAAAACGATCAAGTTTTGCGAATTAGCGCCCAGCGCGGCAATTAACTCTTTCGAGGAAATAATTTAGATTATCCGGTAACAGATAATATATGGTAATCGCCGTAGGTTAAGCTCAGCTGATTTTCTCTCTTTCTATGATGGGCGTTTTACTAATTGCAGATTTATTATTGCTAATTGCATTAACCAGTTCTGTGGTTGAGGGTTTTCGAGCGCAGAAGAAAACGAAAATTATGTTTTCCAGGTTTGAAGCCGTAGGCTGTTGAATTTTTAAGGAGCTGTTGAATCAATCTGCAATCGGAAGATGATAATATTTTGGAAATTGGAGTTTAGAAGAATGGACATTAAAAGGTAGATGTCAATTTCTCAGTACTGGGCAATATCTCAGTAGACGACTTGAGAAAAGCAAGTCAGTTTCCCGAATGTTTTTTTTTTTTACTATTTTAAGATGTAAATCTCAACAGAGTCAGTTATCAGGATACTTCTGATATCTAAAATCCTAACTGTGTTCGTTGATCTCCTGTATTGAAGATCCTGGAATGTTTATAATATCAGTCTAAGATATCTCTAGTATCACAATGATCATCCACTGGCATTGTTTGTGCGGAAGTTATCAGCTCTCGTAATTGTCACTACGTATCTAGACTTTGGTTGATTAGCATTCTTGACATGTCTCAAAGTTCCTGCATACCCCTCCTCAAATATATTGGCTCTAAGCTTAGCGAGATTCAGGAGACACAAACTAATTGATTGATAAACTTCTCTCTGCGAAAATCTCATAAAAGGGAGTATACCGAGCCTAGTTCGTGATGCTACACCCTCAAAAGACTCACCAAGAATCATGATTTTGGGACCAAGGGAATTATCCTAAATTTACCTTAGCTGGTTAAGGGCTGAATTGTTTTGACAGAGATCCATATGTGGAGTTTACCAAAGTCTTCTGCCAAATTGAGCTCCACATTCAGTTGGACCACTGCTAAGCATATTTTGAAGATACTAAACTTTGAACAAGTTCTGCCACTTCCAAAGACCAGGATTCTTGCCAATATTTCAATCTGAAGTCCTGTTTAATGCATCTCTATGGCATCTCTCCCTTCGAAACATCAGGCGACTTAAAAGGAGTCCTCTACCACAATGCCGTCATATGCTAATAAACACATTGAGGAACAACTATAATCAGAGTCAGCTGTCGAGATGTTTTTGATGGAAGCCGCAAACCTAGCCATGTTCATTGGCCTCCAATATTTAATATCCTTAAATGTTTGGAGGATCAGACTAAGGCTGAGTTATCTCCAGCATCAGATTCTTGGATACAATGCAAGGAGCATACGCAAATTATCTCTATTTTTAACTACCGATACATATTTAGACATGAGCTTCACATGCTTAAAAGTCCTCACTCATCTCAATATCTCCAGTAATATCTCAAGATTAGCATGGAAGCAAACTACGCAAGATTTAAGAGATTCACACGACAACGATCTCTTCACACGTTCAAATTCCATCCAGACCGTTCCTCCGTAGTTCCAATATCCAACTACGGGTTATCAATAAGCCAAGTAATTCAGAAATCGCGAGCAGCTAGTCTAAGTACGAAGAAAGATGTCTATGCTTAGACTACATTCCAAAACGATTATTGAACTTCATTCCTTAAGCTACATTTCGCCCTAAAGCCCAGTTTTTTTGCATTTTCATGCCATCTCTTCCTTCAAGACTTTTGAGCGACTTCTTCCGATCATCAATAAAAAAATCAACAAAACCGGAACAAAAACGTCATCCGAAATTAGGCCAACGCTGCCAACGCTGCATCATTACGCTGTTGAGCAGGCACACGCACGACCCGATACACCTTTCGTCATCAATCTTCCGCACTAACGCTCGTCCCTCGCCATTCTTCCTGCTGTCAATCGGAGCTTTCTTGCCAGCGGGGACCTATGGATCCTTTGTTTCTGAGCAGGAAGCGAAGGATTACCTGTACCATACCGGCGGTACAATGCTCGCGCAATCATCGCAATCGGCCTAATTCGACAGAGGCTTGGCACCGGTTACCAGCGCCAGCAAGTCGTCACAGTATCTGTCAAAAATTTGTCAGATCTACCTCTTTTGATCGAGTTTCCACACAACTGATTCAGATCCCCGTGCCTGGCTGTCCTTACTGTTGTGCCGCTGCTCATTGCACCACGCTTCACCGAACGGATGGTAGTGCGCTTGTTCGATTTGCTCCGTGCTGCCGGTGTGCAGCTTATGTTGTTTATTGATTTGGTTGTTTGTTCTCTTCTCTGCGCACGGCGTGTTTTAGTAATGTCTTGCCCATGCTTAGGGCTTAGTTTTGGTTTTTTTTCATTCTCATTTTTCTTTTTCTTCTTCTTTACTTCTTTACTGCACCTTCTAAATAAGCTGCTAGATTGTTTTACTTCGCATCGCACTAATGCATTGTGCATCGCCGACTGTTCCAGTGATTTCAGATAGACGTTGTCCCTTTTTCTCGCTCTCTCTCTCTCTCTCTCTCTCTCTCTTTCCCTCTCTCCACTGACAACCGTGAACTGTCATTCAGGTGGGCCGAAAATTAAATTTCTTAGCCATCGGTTCATCAGATTGGTTCGTTTCCTTTTTTTTTTTGGCATGTTTGTTTTCTAATGCGTTGTTTTCGTTCCTCTTCGATCTTAAATTGTGTTTTACTTGATCGACATTTTTTTTCTCCCGTGTGTCTTCTCGGTAGTCAGTTTTATTTGTTGCTTGATCTTCTTGATTTCCGGTCAGATCGAACAATCTCGGGTTTTTGTTTTCGTGCTTTCCTTCAAAGTTCTGCATTCTTCAGCATCGCCGTGGAACGTTTGCTTCCGCTTCATTTCCTTTTCCTAGCGTCCCCGGAGGCCATTCTTTATAGCCGTTTTCTTCTCTCTGCTTTTTTTTTCTCTTTGCTTTTCTTTTCCCCGTTTTGTTTTGGCATGCATGTCTCACGACTAAGCTACTCCTACCAGTTCGTTTTTTTTTCTCTGTTGGGTTGGGGGTTGGGTGTTTATAATTTGATTTTATTATTGATCTAAATAAAAGATTTCCTAAATTCCTTGTCAGCTTTCTCCGCCCTGCGGACGGTGCGTCCCCGCAGTCCTGAAGATAGATTGATCGGTGTGCGTGTGTGTGTGTGTGTGTGAAGATTGTTTCCGCTGCTCCAACTCATCTACCAACATCCTAGGCGAAAGGTTTAAGGGCAACGTTTTATGTGTTTCTTCCCTTTGGACTTTTGCTCCAGTTCGACGGTTTCATCGACACTGGATTAAGTCGTTGCGGCTATTTCCTGCGTTTATGTGTGTGTGTGTATGTGCTCTTAGGTTGCCAATGCGCTGTATTATGCTTTATTTTTATGTTACATTTCTTCACCTTGCCATCTTCGCCCTTTCCCTGACCGAGACGGATTTTCCTTTTTTTTTTCTTCTCCTTTCCTTGTGGGATCGAACAGGCGAGAGAGAGAGAAGCGAAAAAATCCCTTTCGCCTCGTAGCTTGACGGAAGACCAAAAACCCACATACAACGGCTAAACAAAACAAGGAGAAGAAAAAAGAAAATGTAACCAAGAAGAAGAAAAAAACAGACACATTCTCATAAATGGAAGTAACAAATAAAAAAAACACCCAGATATACAAAGATCGCGGGAGCATTGTTGCGCCACGGTCGATACACCGATCCCAGGGCCCCAGGGTTTAAGGGTTTTCGTTGCTAGGGTTTTTTGTTTTCCGCTTTACCGCTTTGGGAAAGTGATCGAAAGGAATCGAAAATCGGTTAGGCTGTGTGTTAATAGTTTTGACAGCGTTGCCCGGGACGTCCACGCTTGGGAGGAAAAAAAAAAGGTGAGAAGTGTGTAATAAATTGTCCAACATTTTGGTTTCGGGACCCGGACTCTAGTTCGAATTGCTCTCGCACCGATCGGTTGGATGAATCATGCCGGAGAAATGTGGTGCGCGCTGCGACAGATATCCGGACCGTTCGTTGACACCCGGCGACCCCGGGAACGAGCTGGTCAGTAAGGTTAGGAAAAAGGTTTCGGTAACATATCGAACTTTTTGATGGACTTTCGGTAAAGCAATGAACTAGTTTTGGCGAATGTTTGATCCACTTGTTTGAAGTTTCAATTATGTAGCTATCAGGATGACATTAATATGAAGTTCTGCTTCTTTTTTATTGGTTCAATATTCTCTGGAAACTATTTCTGAGCTTCTTGGCAGTTAGTCTTTAAGACTCAGACTGAGATTCAGAATCTGAATATCAGGTCCTTCAGTGTGAAAGACTTGGTCCAGGTCTCCAGACCGGAGATTCCGGTGGGCCGTAATATCTGGCCCATTGGATCTCTGAATTGCTTGGATCCATTCAGATTGTGTGATGTAAGGACCAATATTTGACAACAGCTCATCAATTGCTTTCCAAGTATCGAATTCAGTCCTGGTGGGATTTGAGCCCAAGTTCTGACTTGTGAAGACCCGCATCATTGCCACTGATAATAGAATGAAGCCTTCGCGTCACCAATTTTCCAACTGCTGCTCTCGATGCTTCTGCTGCGTATCTTCTTCATGACATGATGCCAATTAAACTCGGTCTCAGCCTTCCATTTCTGACTAGTTTTTTACTTGATTTTACCCGTAGCAGGATAGTCAGTCAGACACCGAAATAGCTTCAGACCTAAGGTGACCTGCTGTCAGAGTAAGTATGAGGACTAGCCAGAGGTCTTAAACAGATGGGCTCAGTATGATTGTGACGAATTGCTAAATGATTACAATCAATTCAGTGCATGCCATCGCAAAAGCACACAACAAAGTCTTTTCAGAAAACATATAGAATTTAGGTAAGAAAAGCTCATGTTAGAAAATGTTAGCTCATATAATCGAAAATCTTCCTAAACAACGTAATTGTACCAAATAAATGTAGAATAAAGAATGTATGTAAGTATGCATGCTAAATGATTAGTAAAACAAGCTAGAAGCTCCACTAGCAGATGGTATCTGGCCGACACTAAAATAAGTCTCTCCGTCGGCTCAAGAACAACAAGGCACTGGGCACCGCCGGAATCTCACTGATATTGCAATATCGACTTGTCCCATTGCTCGGAGAGATAGTTGGAAACTGTAAAACAGGATTCCAAAAACAGAAAGTCTTCATGCGGAAAATCTTGTAGAAGGTGACAGAGCAGCAGCTTCATCTCTACCGTGACTATCATTGATTTTAAGGCCTCATATGATAGTATAGCCGGGGTAAAAATTTCCGACACAATCGGCCCTTATGGAATCCTGGTCAAGCTTACAGACTTGGAAGGATAACTATGGCCAACGCCACATGCCTGGTGAAGCCACATGGCTGGACCAAGGCTTCTAGTGCTACAGAGAATAGACTCACCAGGCTCCGGTGGGCTGGTCATGCCATGAGAATGGCACCGGACGACTCAGCTCGTAAAGTCCTTTTAGGCGGGCCACACCATCCGATAAGACATGGTTGGCTCAAATTGAGTTCGCCAAAAGGGCTAGGATATTGAATAAGGAAATTGATCCCCAGTCCTGATCACGACTTCCCGGATACTATCCCCTACAACGCTTCTCAAAAGGGTTTACCCAAGAGACAAAATAAGATCTTGTTGAAAATATTAAGACTCAATTGTTCTATTGAGTGAAATTGGCGCCACGATCTTCAGACATTTCTTTCGCTTTAAATTCAAACTCAAGAACTCAAACTAAATCCAACTTCGACTTCTAATTATTTCCCGAAAACAAGTGCCCCAGTTTGATCATCTGGGAATCCCTCTGCAGACAAGTAGAAAAGGGTACTTCTTGCTTTTTTGGACCATCTATCATGGACCATGGTAAATGAACAGACCAAACGCAAGCCAAATCAGGGAAATCACTGCGTAGGATCAGCAATAAAATCTCCTGCGGAACTTTGCAATCATATAATGTAATTTTGCAAAAACAAAAAAGAGAATTTTACAACTTTCCGTACAGAAATTCAAAGATACAATAAAATGATGAGCTGAGAATTTACTCTCAGCTAATGGCGAAGATCTACAGCCGAGCTGAAAATTTCCCCTAGCAGAATACAACACTCCATTGTATGATTGCAACTTTACACAACTAGATTTCGATCTTCCACTATCCTGTTGAATCAATCCACTGAGTCATTCAACAGTTCCATTGTGATGAACAGAGGTATAAAGTTCCAAACAGAAGATTCCTTCAGCTACTAAAACCAGCGAAAGTGAGCTTGTTATGATTTTATTAACTGCCGATCATCCAAGCTAAACTGCTTGTTCAAGAAGACAGAAGTCTTACACCATTCAATATGGCCAGCTTGAAAACATCATCCAGGATACAAAGATCTCCAGGGCCAAGAGTTTCTTCTTCTAGATATAAATCTCCCAACTGCTTCGGCTTGGATCGGTACGGCGTGGACACCTAACAAGCGTTGTTGCTGTTGGGCGATTGGTGTGAAAGTGATACCTTCTTAAGCTAATCACTTGTAGCTGCCTGAACGGTCCTTGCGTTAGGGACCCGCTACCTGCCAGCAAACCCCTTTTGTTTTGCACACGGACCAAGAAAAGGATTAAGCAGTTTGGCTAATAATGATTACTGCAAGATAGGAAGCACGGTGACCAGGGCCCACGCCGAAGCAGCAGCGCTGCACGAAATGTACCCGCCTGTTTGCTACAAACGCGCTACCGGGTATTGTTTTTGGGGTGGTGCGATTGGTGAGTACACGTTGTCCTTTTGTCGGTAGGATCATCATTATTACACGCATTTTACTGGAACAAAACCGAACAAACTAGAGACACGGGTGTGCCCCCTTTTTGTGGTTGTGTGGGCAGCGATTTTGGTGCCCGTGTGGACCATCGGTGAGCCAGGGTGTCCATCGGCGACGAGCATGGCCAGGTAAACCGTAACCTTCGGGTTTCGGTACGTGACGTGATCCCTTTTTCGTGGCGATCTGCTAAGCTCCGGGATGGATTCATTGAAAAAACATTGTGAAGATCATTGAGCTTAGTGACGGTAGATGATAATTATCTGAATCGCCCAAAGTCGTCTCCCGTACGCCGAATCGGCTGTTGCATCGAGCTGTTGGGCGATCCGTTGCCCAAACGCCAATTAGCCGTGGCAAACAACACTTTCTTCGCCGGGTCTTTGTGATCGGGCACAGGCTTTCACAATACAGCGATGACGATTAATGGCGCTGGCCGTTGCGGTGAAGAATCGTCCTCGGAATAGTCCATAACCAAAATTCCAATTTCGCAACACACAGTAAATCAAAATTCTGCGCGATCGTTAAACGCTTTGGTTAATTGGGTTTTTTTTTGTGTGGAAGGTAAGGGTCGCGATTGCCGAGATGATGAAGGTGAATGGTTTAATTTTGTTACATAATAAACACGACGTTTGGCAGATCTCTCTACCAATCTCCTATCTCTTAGGGGGTTTCTTTGAAGTTTTGCGCCCAACGATCAGCTAGTGAAGCTTGAGTCGTCATCAGTGAGGGTCCGCCAAAGAGACCCGAACCATGATTTATGAGATGTATATTGCTAAGTTATAGCTTCGCCTTTGGGAAGAAATGGCAGTAGGCTGTAGTCCGCCTGTAGCTTACATTAAAGTTCATCAAGCGGGAGTTCTGACGAAAGCTCTGACCCGTTGTGGTGTTTCGCCGAAACATTAAAAGCAGTTTCTCGGCGAGAACTTAACGACAAATATTATTTCTTCGGATCCCGGATATTATTTCACCCTCTCGAGTTGATCTTTGGCTACTATCGTAAGGTCTGTCTGACCCCTAAACAAACGCGCTAGGGCGTGAGAGCGATGCCCCGGTGCTGGAATGTACCGGCCCAGTGTACGGATTAGAGGGAATGCAAATACAAACTAACCCAAGAATTCGGGTGTAGCAGGTCGGCCGTCATTAAATTCCATGCTCGAGCACATCTCATCCCAAAAAGGCCTTGTGCAGTCCGTATGTGGACCACAGTAGTGCCACAATGCGAAATGAAGTAGCTGAGCCGGCAAATGAATTTGCCTACCGGCCTGTCCCGGACAAGTCCGAGTGACCGAAGATCGGTCGGGATTATCCGAGAATGGGAAAACGGCAAACCGCTAACATAATCTGCCCCCGGTAGCAGGGTCTGGGATGTTGGACCTGGGATCCCGTGCCCCGTTTTGCTGATGTGTTGTGTTGCCAAATTGGCCATTCATCAGGGTTATCATAATCTGTTGACATAACACCCCGCTGGGGCTCGATGAGGGCTACGGGGGCCTTACCTTCTCAAGTAAGCTGATCCGTATCATCCCTCCTCTACTTGAAGGAGTTTGCACGGGGCTCGAGCGTATGGGCAAAACGGATCACCCTGCAAACGAAAAACGCAACCCTTGCCGTACACCCCTGCAAAAACCGTTTTCGGGACCCGAGTGGGCGGGTAAAAATGGGAAGTATGTTTGTTGGGCAGCGGAGACGCACACGGAGCTATGTTAATCACGTGCGATCGAGCAATTGACCAATGATCATCGAAGATGCTACCCGAAGGTGTCAGAATGCGTGGAGGTCCACGAGCTCGAGGAACGGTCAACCTAGGGGGCGACACTGATCCCGATATTGGTGATGTCACTCGGTTCTATTGACAGCTTACCGGACTGCGAAAAACCCTTTTCGGGGTTCTTAAGCATAGGGCTTGCGCTGCCTGGAAAAAGGGCATTTTGGGCAAGTTCGTGAAGTTCGCGGCGTACCTGAGACGTTTTGTGTACCAACTTCAACCAGCGCATGCATCATGCGACCAACCGGGTGCGGGTGTGCTTTGCCGTGCAAGATAAACCTGTTCTCTCGATATCTTAGCCCTTTTTCTCGGTTTGAGCATGCAAGTTAAGGTCTGCCAAAAAAAAAAAGCCCCCCGAAGGTGCCGACAGGCTCCATCAGCCTATCCTTGATCGGCGATTACGGTTTTGAACGCCGATGACAGCTGGGGCAGGCTGCCTTGACAGCCATCAGCTCGCTGGTCGGCACGCATACACACACGCACGCACGCACGCGAGTCATGGCATGCTGTCGACGAATTTGCCTGACCGCGCCGCTGATGTCCACGGCTTGACGTTTGATGGGCGTTCTTCGAAGGCTGTTACAATTATCGGCCAGAAAAAAATAAAATATATTCCGTTCGCTAGTTTGCCGAACAGTTTGACAGCTTCAGTTTTCTGGAGACTTCTCTACCTCCCCGTCCCATTTCTTTGCACCTTGAATATCTTGCCCGGAAAATAGTGTTGGAGGAGTAGTGATGCGGGTCACCCAATTCTTGGAGGTTTCCTGAAGTAAGCGCGGAGGCCGGACATTACTGTGTCCAAACCTTTCCAAATTTGACACTATCAGTGCACGCAACGGAAGCACACACGCACGCGCGCACGTTGTTCCGTGTCGACTTTCATTAGCGCACGTCAGCAGGAACGTCCCAACGTCGTACATTGAACCGTGGTTGACACCCGAACTTATGACGGGGAGGTGGGGGGCTGGCGGGAAGCCTTTTCAATTTGTTTGATATTTCTCTATTACACCAACTCTGCCATAAGGCTAGTCTCCCGGTTAGGGCTTCCCTCCAGATACGGTGCGAGGGTGGCCTAGGGGGCCAGATAGGTGAGTATGGCTTGACCGCAATCGCGTGTGCACCGTGATGATGATCGCATAACACACCGTGTGGGTGACATTACGGACTACATTTGGATCGATAATCTACCCATGGGAAGTGGATATGCGGGGAATTTGAAGGAACGAACTTTATCGTGGGTGAAAGATGCCCCGTCCGCGTAATGTCCGGCACTGCATGGGCTTGCAACCTGTTTCGATGCGATCGATTGTGCCTTGCATTGTCTGGAGAATGGTGTTTCAGTACCAAAAGTGCAATCCATTACATCCAGCGTTGCAAGTGAGTTTTTCAATTTTATTGCTAGTATCATCAAGCAACACAATTGCACCTTTTAGACCTGACCTAATCCTGAAGCTCAGAGTACAGCGCCATGTTCCAAGGTGTCCGGTGTTTTATGAGCCAATTGTAGTCCACACACGCACGCACACAGGAATGCGCCGGACGGATCTCTTTAACCTTCCCACCTTTTAGATAGATCAAATCAGACCTCAGAACCTCGACGGGAGGATCACGCACCCCCCCACTCCAAACTCCTCCTCTTCTTCTTCATATGACGTTGGGAATGTCTCTAAGTTCTAATTTGGCGGCGAGAGTTAATGAGTTTGGGATTAGGCCGTTTGTTAGCCCAGGCACCAGAACCGTGGCGGTGCTTAATGCTCGTTTTACGACGCCGAGGTTCAGCGTAAGGTGCGCACGGACGTCCCAACGAGCTGCTGTGATCTTCGGGTTTTGCTGGCGAAGTCGGCCAGGATGCTTTCGTTCTTTTTTGGGAGCGCTAGTATCCAACACCGGTGCTTGTTGGGTTGATGAGCCTAAGCCCGGACCCATGGGTGCCGATCTAAGACGGAGTACGGTGATCACGACTCCACGACACGCGGGTCCAGACGACCGATCGGCCGTTCCTAGACATGCGGAGACATCGGCCAAAATGAGGAGAAGGTGGGGGGGGGGGGTTTAATCCCCCTGTTGGAGACGTAACTCTTGCTTTTGTGTTCCCGGGTGGCAGCAGGATGGGAAGCTGTGTGATGGTTCCTTAGCACACAGCAGCACACATTCCCCGCACGCGTTGGACGTTGGGCGATACTGTGGTGGCCTGGCTGGAGGCATGTTTGGAGGCAATCAAGAGTTTAATTTTAATTTATTCCAAACTGCTACTGTGTTTCACTTTTTCCCACCTTCAGCTCCCCCTCCTGCCACCTTCTTTACAGTCTTCCCCTCCTCTCAACCGCCCCCCTCTTTCCCTTTTCCTGTTCAATCCTGTCGTTTCGGAGGAGTCATTGGCAGGAAAGTTGCTACCGTATTCGACGGCTTTAACCGCGTATTTCGAAGATGCGAAGCTTTTGTTCGCTCTCTTCCATCGATTCTTTTCTTCTTCATCTTCCTGTTTTTTTTTTAAGACAGCAGTGAGGCACTGGTGCGGGAAAGTGGTAGCGTTACAGCATCGTTTTCCCTTACTCCGGTACCGGCACACGGTGGACAATTGTACCACCGGGCCCGGTCGGCGGTGGTGGCTGTAAAATCCTTTCCGGCGCTCGTCCACCTTCCCAGCCATCGTCGGGTTGGGGGGGGGGGGGGGGGGGTGGTGAGGTGGAGTCGAACCGTGCCAGCCGAAGGAGTCAAATCTGACAAGCGAAACGAGCGCGGTGCTCGGCGAGCGCACCGAAGAAATCATAAAGTAAAATAAAATATTTATAATGCTTTTATTGCACTCGCGCGGGTTCTTTCGCTTCGCCGTTCGACAAAACTGCACAACACAGCGCGCGTAAGCTGAAACAAGGGAGGAGAGGAGGAGTAGGAGAAAGGTACGGTGTAGGCCTCGGTAGACACAAATACGATGTGGGGTGCAAAAACCACACAAAATACAAGAATACTGATGCTGAGAAACAACAAGCGGATTGAAATTAATTTTTAGTGCGTTTTGGAGCTTTTTTTCCCCCTGAGGAGTCTGGCACGGTTGCCTCGCGAGAGACGGAGAGAGAGAGAGAGAGAGAGAGAGAGAGAGAGAGAGAGAGAGAGAGAGAGAGAGAGAGAGAGAACGTGATCATTTGCATAGCCGAGGTGTCCACATTCTCTTCCCACCCTCCCCCCCCCCCATCAGTAATAGACTAACCCCCTTTTCGTCATCGTCCGATTTGAAAATGGAATCGAACAAATTTGATTCGGGTTTGTTGCCGGTTTTTCATGTCGGTTCGCGTCTCTCGGCTTCTCATTATTAATGTTTTCGCTTCTCCGGGAATGGGTTGGTTGATGTTGTTGTTGCTGCTGGTTTCTTTCTCCCTTCCCATATGTATGCGGCTACCGGATACGCTTCGAAAATCAAAGAAAAATGCCTAAGACTTCGTTCGTTTAATAATTTTCATAAATTGTGTAGCCTTAACGCGCCTTGGGGCTACTGATTTTAGGGGGTAATTTTTTGAGGGTTTTACGCTTGCGTTTTTTTTTTCTACCTTCGTTTCTTTAAATCGTCTTGCTCTGTGTTGTTTCTTGGTCTGTTGCTTAATTACTGCATCAGTGCGAAGCGTGGGTAACGAGGGACTTAAACCTCTAAAAATTAATCGTCGATTGGGAAAATTTCTTTTTTTTCAATCAAATACAAAAAGGAAGAGTTTAAACTGCAAAAGTCACTGAAACAATCATTCAGGAGAATGTAGCAAATCGATTGTAGAATATTGCATGCCCGTAGTAGAGCTTTGCAATCATACAATAGAATCTTGCATTTAGTAAATGGAGTTTAAACTAAAAACTGAATGCCATTTCGTAATTTGACTGTTTGACAGACATCAAAAGCTCAGCATAAAATTCAATGATTTTTGGCAAATTTTTGACTACAAGAATTTGGAAAGCTCCATAATCACGTAACAAATTTCCTCTAACCAAATGTAAGATACAATTATATGATTCCAAAGTTCCATCACACGCGTAGAACAGTTCACTATTTATGTGATAAATGCTCTTGGCTCATCCAGAGTGGTCTGGTGGCCGAGGCGATAGCGGTCTTCAAACGGAGGGATCGGGATTCGAATCTCTTCCGACTGACTATCTAGCTACGTGGTATAGATAAGTCTAATAAACCAGCCTACGCAGGTCGTTAAGTCAAGAAGATTATCTTGGCTGCTTCGATTCTATGATACGGATAGAAACCCTGTAATCTACGGTTGATTGCAGACTTTTACATGGTACTTTTATGGCTGAAAAGTTTTCCCTTGGATCCTCGATTCATGCCTTTCTCGATTCAATCCTTCTGGTTTCATGCCTTGGATCCTCGATTTCTCAGAAAGCGGATCGGTGGTTCTTGTGCGTACATTCAATTGATGTCTAGATTTAGCGTTAAGGACTGCTTCAAAATTCTTTGGGAAATCTTATAGGGAGTACGAGGATGCTCGACCCACCTCATTGGACCGTACTGTGTCCATCGGCATTGAAAAGTCATCCTATAGTCCTGTTTAGGAATTACTAAGGGGAGTGAATGATGCCTACCTTAGGACTATTCTTGAGATTTTTAAAGTTTTATCAATTACTCAGTTACCTTTTTCGTATCAATTATCAACGATGTTAGCGGGACTTGATATGTTATGAGCGGTAGATCCTGGATGATCCAGAACTCTAAATATTGTTGCTAGGACGAACGACGTGCAATTGTGAATTACTGCCGATAAGACCAAGTGTTGGAGGAACTCCGGCCTACGACCAAGAAAACAACCGATACTCGAATGAAGACGCATACAACTGGAACTCCCAAGGACCCTCAGGATGTGGAGTCCTCTTACAACAACAATTAGTTTGTTATTCGGTCTTGTCTTCGGGGAGGGGGAAGTTCTAGATGGGATTTGATCCTCGGATCTCGCGTGTGCAGAGCCCTCAGCCACCAAACCACCAGGAAAGTCTTTCAAGAACTAATCTTTCAGGCTATTCTAAGACATTCAACAGTTCCATTATAAAGCTCGAAAACCCCTGTAAACAAACATTCAGTAGGAGAAAGCCCCCAGTAGCTGATTGAATAAAGCGTCTGATTCATGTACCGGTCCTTCTAGGTGCGCAGACGAACAATTCATGGCCACGGGCAAAGCGCTTTATGGGTGGTACATTGATGAGACTGTTTTGTTCGATTGTCCGTTTTCCTGGGTGGGTTAACAACCTGAGCCGTAAGGTCTAATTTAGTGGGCATGAGTTAAACGAGTTAAACATAGCACAAGCGACACAATTGGCCTGATTTGTAAGGATGCCTAGGGACGCTCTTCAAGTTCACATTCAAGGCAGACAGACCTTTGCAACAGCACTCTCCAAGGTTTAGCGCCGCTCAACTAGCGCCTGTGCAATAAAAGTTTCCAGCTGCATTCAACTCTGTCCAGCAGCAGGCACACTATCGATGAATGGCTCACTTTTATTACTTGCTTTAAAAAAAAACACACCAGGAAATCCGTGTCTCGTTTGTGAATGATATGCAGTCGGCAGTGCAAACTGTATCTTTGCCAACAGTTCTGCTAAACGGTTGATCCTAAGTTGCAATAAAAAAGAACAGCTCTAAGCGTTTGCTAATAAATTATTTTACGCCACAAAGAAAAACTACACTAAACGTTGACGTTTAGCATGCAAATAAAAATAACATTTAAATTGCACGCACACATAAAAAAGAAGCTCCGCTTCCTCACTCATTATTCGATAAAATGGTTGAAACATATGGTTCGAATGATTTATCGCTTGCTTTAAATGCCGGGCTCGTTTAGTTAATGCATCAAGCATTAATGTATATGGGCCAGTTACGGTTCGTGTTTGATGGACATACTGGTTATAAAAAAGCTGCCTTGCTCTTTTATGCTTGTTTCAACATTTTTATTAAGCTTTGCGCTATAAATTACGGACAGTTTATTCGACATTGTTCAATAAGTTTTGCATTTCGTTCTGCCTTATCCTGACCTTTTTATGTTCAATTTTACTGCAAATATTGCAATTCAAAAGCTCGTTTTATCACTTTGCAATATTTTAGCACTTCATTAGCTGGTCGCGGTGTGCTGATTTTATTGTTGTATGTTGTTAGTAGCTTAATCTTCTTTATAATTATTTTATTTTCTCGTCTTTTACGCTGTTATTAGGAGATTTTTATTCTTTATTACGATTGAAAACACAAGGAAGAGTGATTGTATTAAAGTTATAAATGTATTGCTTATTTCTTTATTTTTCTGTTTTGTTTATATTTCTTAATAAACGTTCATTTTGTTAAATTACAGTTTTAAATGTATTAAATTATTCATAGATTTCGAATTACAGGACGATTTTTATCTTTTATTGCCTTTTTTATCTCTTATCGTTAAAGAGATATCTCTTATTGTTATTGTCAATTGTCTTATAGTGTTTATTCAAATTTTTAAAGCTTATTCTTCGATGTGATATTGATTTCATGAATTTTTCTTTTTTAAAGTCGTTTAATTGAAATATTTATGATGCTATTTTCATATTTCAACAAGCCCTTTTAACTTTTAATGATTAATTTCAGTTCTTTATTTTCTTCTTTTTTCGTCATCTTTTTCCTCTTATTCTTCTTCTTCTTCTTCTTCTTCTTTTTTTCTTTTTCTTTTTCTTATTATTCTTCTTTTCTATTCCTTTTTATTCTTCTTCGTCTTCTTTTTCCTTTTCTTAACTGTTTCCATTTTTTTGTCACAATTCACACTCCTTAATAATTTTATCAGCCCCTATAGTATCGTGTAGTGGTTTATATGTGTTGCTTAGTAGCTTAATGTTAAGCAGATTTGAATTTTAATTGTTAAACTGATTAGAGAAACATTGCAAAACGATCGAGCTCAGGCTAGACGGTCCATATTTTACAAAAAGGTAAAACAAATGTTGTTTTCCAAAGAGAAATAGTTAAACTTTCTATAATTATTAGAAAAACAAAAACAAAAATAATCAAATATCAATAATTGGACTGATGAAACCTAGTAATTTGATCACAATATCGGCTGGGAATAAAACTGTCCCCGACTCTCTCAAGCTACTACCCTTATAACATATTCCCACACAAGCACACATACACATACACTCACACGCCCACCACGTATCCCTTTGCGTGACAATGTGCGGTAAGCGAGAAAGCGAGATTTATTTAGGCTTTTTTTCGGCGTGTGTGTGTGTTAATATCGATCCCTTCCTGCGCCCGGACTGGCCGAACAAAATCTGTCACTAAAGCTGTCAATGCTTCGGACACGACTTTTGACGTGGAACGTTAAAACGTTCTCAGGCTGTCAGGCGGCCGGTCAGCTAAAGAAGCGAAGATGGAGAGAAGGGGAGGGGGGGGGGGCGAAGGGGTTGGAGGTGAAAAGCAACTCCCTCTGTGTATCTGTGCGTCATCGTGCGAACCTAACTGGGGAGATTGAACTAGTTGCAGTGAAGGATGGCTGCCGGTTAACGAAAGGTTATGTCGTGGGAGAATTCTTGCCAGCCGTGAAGAAACTGACGTTGGTGGATCTCTCTGCCCAGGGTCCAGGAGTTTTGAGGGTCCGGTAAGAAACGGAGTCTCCACATTGCTCCAAGAGTTTTCAGGGGGGCATTGATGACAAACAAAAAAAAGCATTGCTCACGCATTGAAGTTCACGACATTCTGAACCTATGCTGTCTAAGCTTTCGTCCAAAGCAGCGACGTTTCTAGAGGATGAAGTAATGTAGTTGAAGTTCGTCTGGATATCTCTGGAGACGGAAACGAACAACAGCGACATCGGGTCAATATTTGTTGAGCCTACCTTTTCTGCTTACTTCATGCTTACTTCAGCTCAGCTGCTTTTAGTGCTCACATGTCCTTTCTATGTCTTTCAGCTTCCTCTCCTTCTCTTTTTAGCCCTATCTACTTAGTTACAAACGAGCCCCAAAATGAGTTTGTTGTTTTGCTCGTCCTCTCTAAATCGAAGCCATGACACTTGGTCACGACGCCTCACGGAAGGCGTTGTCGTCGGCATCTTTTTTCGCCAACAGTCATCCCCCTCCCCCCCAACTCATCTCACCAGTTTTTGCGGTTTGTCTCCGGTTTGGTGTTGGATGTAAGAAGCGCTCGGGCTTTTGGAAGTTTCGTCGGTCACAAAGAAACGGGCAACATCTTACCTCAGAATGTAGTTCTGTCGCAGCATCAGCATCATCGCCCCCATTTGATCTCTCTCTCTCGCTCTCTCTCTCTCTCTCGCATCCCTCATTCTCGGTGGCACGTTCATCCCGTGGCCCGATGCGGTGGCAAAATTTTAAGACTTTTATTTTCGACTGCCGGCGGATGATAAATTATGACTTTATGATTAATATTGTTAATCAGCTCACGAAGTGTATGTGTATAGCAATAAATTTATTAACATAAAGGCGTCTTTCGGCTGTTGCCCGGGTGGTGGTGGATGGTCCACGGTGCGGAGGTCCGTTCATTTAGGCGCTCATTCGTTAGATTCGTTTGTCGGTGTGGTTTTTTGGTCGACCGCTGCCACCGTCCATTCCTTTTGGTGGGGTGGAGGGGAAGAGTTGGGGGGACGGTGGGGGGGAGATGGAAGAAGAGGGTGACTCCGATCCTCCCCTTTGCCCCTACTCTCCACCGCTTTTACTGCGACGAAAGATCGGATCGATCATTCGGTAGGTCGACGATTGTGTCAGATTTGTCGCTTGGTGCTCGCGAACATAGCTTCCGTGTGCGCCGTCCGCATCTCGATCTCGTGTTTTTCGGTTTTTCGGTTTCGTGGGGGGAGGGGGGTGAGATGTGTTGGTGAAAGGGGAAGGAGTTACCTGCTTCTAACATTTTGCCGCCACGCTGGAACCAGGGCGCTATTGGACGGTGGACGGGATTTTTCTTTCAATTTAATGTACAGCTTTACGAACTAATCGACATTCATGCTTTGGTGGGGCTGGCGCACGCAAAAACAGCAAATGCCTTTCTTATGCTTGTGTACCTCTGCGGTTTTGATTGTGTGTGTGAGTTGAGAGAAAAGAGAAGTTGGGGGGGGGGGGGGGGGTTAATTTGTTTGGCTGTCACTAAAACTAAGAGTCGAGTTGCTCTTTGTATTTTTAGGAGAGAAAAAAACCTATTTATCTATACAAGAAAACCCTTTATAATGAAACAAACAAAAACTTAATTAATAAAGCAAAAGCAACAAAACATTTAAAAATTGTTAAAAAGTTAAGTAATAAGCGAGCCGAAGCTATACTTAATGAAATATACAAACATCAAAGGAAAGGAGAAACACAGCACAGGGAGAAAAGAAAGTAGCAAACAAAAGATGACAACACAAGCAACTCACTGGTTTTTGGTGGACAGCAAAAACACTGCAACGAAACAGTTGGAAAACAAAACAAGACAAACAAAAAGAAAACCGTTTCCAATATATCTGCTCAATACCGGTAGCAAAACTAGTTTCATAATTTCACGGTGAATTGTTTGCTGCCATCGGTTTTTTTGTTAACTTGTCGTGGAATGGAGAGAACGTCCGTCTGAGAAAGGCAAACGAGTTAACTTATTAGAAAATAAATAAGTAATTTATTTAAAATAAGTAATTTAAAATTAATTAATAAAAATTCAAACCACCTCACACTCACAACCGAGCATGCCCGGGATAAGGCAGAATAACTGGGAGGAAATGCCTTGTTAATTTTTGTTAATTTTTGTGAATTTGTAAAAGTCAACACATGCGGTGTTGACAATACGGCGTCAAGCCGTAATCCTAAAAATATAAATAAATAAATAAATAATAAAAATTCAAATTTGAGGGCTCTAGGTTTTTATGGGCTTATTTATTGGTTTGTTTAGTTTTCGCTGCAAATTGTGTTGCAAATCCTATGTTGATTAATTTGCTGTTTGATTTATTTAAGTTTCAAAATTTTATCAAAATAAAAACCAAATACGGGGGGTGGTTCGGGTGCCGAGGCGCATGTCTTCACACGGCAGGACCGGGGTTCAAATCTCACCCAGACCGGCCCGTAGGGACTACTCTACTACGGGTTAAATCAAGTCACAGAAAGCCAGAAATGGCAGGCTGAGACCCTTCAAGGTGGTAGTGCCAAGGAAGGAGAAGAAGATATGTCTAAAGAAGACTTAGCATATTAATATTCTAATATTTCTACGATTGATGATTGTCGAGCTAATTTTTGTTATGGATAATTTTTGTTCATCGGTTTCTTTGAATCGGTTAATTTGAATTTTGAAGGTAAACTTTTAAGGGTTGAAGCAATTTACTAAGTAGTTAGTTAGAGGAAATTGTCTTCCTCCTCTTCCTTGGAACGAGGAACCTCGAGAGTTCTCGGTCGACATTATCTGGCATTGCTTGGTTTAATTATATCCGGAGCAGAATAGTCTGTCCTGTGTACAGGGAAGCGGTCCGAGTTGGATTTGAACCCCGATCTTGCCATGCATCTTCACACATCACTAGCGCATCGTTAACTGGACCGCCATGGGTTAAAATGATTTGTTTGCAATTTTTTTTGTGTAAAATTATTGTTCTTGTGAATTTCGTTAAGGGAGTTCATGTTCATTTTCTTTTTGAAGATGGTCTTAATCATATTTTATTAAAGAACTTTGTCCTAGTCAGTTTTTTTTATTATTTCTGTGTCCCACTCCCCACTAGTTCCGACACAAATGCTTT
Organism: Anopheles stephensi; assembly: GCF_013141755.1. Classification (NCBI taxonomy): domain Eukaryota; kingdom Metazoa; phylum Arthropoda; class Insecta; order Diptera; family Culicidae; genus Anopheles; species Anopheles stephensi. The sequence goes on from NC_050201.1 coordinate 9,891,833, forward strand.
AAATTAACATAAAAGCTTTTCTTTATTATACAGTTGCCTTCTTATTTATCTGTTATTCTACTTAATTTAGATTGAGTTTTAGGCAATCCCTTTTTTATTTTAATTTTTTTTTAATTTATCGTTATTTTTCTTACATAATAAAAATTAGTACTCTAGCCGAGCATGCCCGGAATGAGGCTAAATAAAACGGAGGATATGCCTTGTAATCTGCTGTGAATATATCATCATCAGCACATGCGGTGTTGGCAGCTCGGCGTCATGAAGTCAAATTTAATACAAAATAAATAAAAAACAAATAAAAATTTATACTCAAACTTTATAGACGCTTTTGTTGCTTGCTCTTTTTCTTTTCTCCTACTAGCATAATCATTTCCTTGTTTACCTGGTTTTAAGGTGTTTTTACGATCCATACAGTGATTGTTTTCATGTGTAAAACAATATGCATCTGTGGCATTACACACAACCGAATGTCTGGAGCATGGAGACACTTGTTTTACGACCTGAAAAATACCTTCTTTACATTTAACTTTAGGCTTTTGTATGGTACCTAAGCAATTCAAGTGGGAAAGGAAAACAAATGATCATTAGAATATTGTTAAATATATCCCATACATTTGCAGATTTTTTTTTGAATAAAAGTATTCAAAAATTGATAAAAAAACGATACAAATGTTATTGAAAAGGTTTTTTCTCTCTCTATCTCTCTCCCTCTCTGTAGCTGTAGAGTAGCTTAAAGACCTGGTAAAAAACCTCGTACTAGATTTATTCATACAACGTAGCTGGATTGGCAGTCCTCACTACTGATGAACGGTCCAGCAGGGATTCGACTCCCGGTCCTGTCGTGTGATGCTCTGTATATATTGTATTTTTTGGCTGATAAGCAAAGTATCATAACATAAAAAGAAGCAAACATGCTTTAAACGAAGTAGTTGCATGTAGAACGCCCTTACATTTCGGGAAACGTTTGCAGTTGATATCACAATAGCAGCGGTTCATAATATTACACAGTCAGGCATATTGGGCATGCGTACCTTAAATTTATTGCAATTTTCAAAAGTAAATGTTAAAAGCTAGATGCTTATGTTTTAATATCATTTGAGAAGATTGCTTTTGATGCGATATGATTTTAAACACATCTGATGGTTTTACCCTATCTTCTGCTACTCTTGCCTTCAATTTTATGATTGGTAAGAGAAATCATAACATACTTTCTAGTAATATATTTTTCTTGTATTAATTTATTTATTTTGTAGTTCTACTAACACCTTTCGATCAACGCTCAAAGTATCAAATCTTATCAAATCAAAGTAATCGAAGTTTACTATTTATATCTAGCAATAAATATATTTTTTAAATAAATACGATTTGTTATACAACAGAGGAAAGAAATGTAGGAAATCTAATGTGCAAAACCCGGAGGTGAAACTCAAAACAGTAGAACGATAAAACAAATGAATATTTGAATGAAACCATACCTATAATAATCCCTTAACTTCAGTTCGGAAAAGTATTAATCACACATATAAACAGGCCCATGAAAATACCTATATGATGTATTAAAAACCTTCATTTTGTAAATAAATTCCTACCAATAACTGATTTCGCGCAAAAATTTTCCCATATTGTGCGTGTGTATGTTTCTTTGTTTGTTATAATCCTTCTATTGTATGTTATGATTAATATGAATACAATCAAGCAACGTCCATATCTGCATGATTTTAACATTACAGGTTGGTTTGAGCGTGAGTTTGAGAAACAAAAATCAGAAAAAAAGAGACAAACGAAAAACCCGCAAAACTGTAGTTGCGATGTTGACGTTCGCCACTCGAATGGTCGGCTGCCTCCGGGCTTCCAATCACCGGGGTTGCTGTATACGATTGCGTCGACCGGGTAACGGCGAAGCGTCGTTAATTAATCGTCGCGGTCCCGCTAGACTCTCCACGATTCGCAATTACATTACTGTGGCTTTCGATGTGTCCGGTGTGCTCACAAAATGCCCTGTGGCGTCTTGCGTCCCGGTCCCCAAAGCAGGAGTTCGATCGATCGGTTCGGTTCGGTTTGGCAGACGGAGTAGTGGAGCAATTTTTTAACTAACAAAAAACTCCCAACGGTAAAAGTTTCTCAACCAGGGCCAGCACGCGCGGTAGGTACCCGCGAGGGTTGGGACCTTTCCTGTCCAGCAAAGCGTTGCCCTAGATGGGCGGGAGCAAAAGTTAACTCGTCGGTCCAACCCCTCAAACTGGGCCGGTGAACAACATTATTATTGCTATGCGTCAGGAGGAAGACAGAGGATCCATCCAGGCAGCGCGTCCTTGTGCGACGACACATCCGCACCAGAATCGCCGGGTAGCTGGAAGGAAAAGTTTTTCGTTCAACAAAACTTTTCCAACTGCTGAATGGTTCCACCGGGATTCTGGGTAGTTTAAGGATTGTAGCTTCGGGAACGGGTACCCGTGCGTAACTTCTCGGGGACGAACGCTGTAACGCTCTCTCGCCCGAGGTACTACTTTGTAGCGCTGGGCAATAAAAGCTTGGAGGGTAGTAAAGCAGTGCAAAGCGTCAGTAAGGTCCCGGTAAAAATTGGGCACGCATTGGGTGTAATTTAGGTGCGCAGAGCATTCGGTAGGCGGTTAAAGTAATTTAAAAGTCAATCGATTGTGGTGTGGTTTTACGGGCGTTCTGCATCGGTACGGGGTAGCGTTTTGCAGCGAGATTCATTAAAGTAGCAGCATCAGGTACCAGCTAACCATGCTAAAGGGAATCTTTGAGCGTAACGTAATGGCAGAAGGCAATGCTTGTTAGCTGACGCGCTTCATTCTTCGTTTCAGCAAGGCACACGTCCAATGCCAAACCACCAACAAGTCATTCGCAGTAAAGCAGATAATCATGATCCGTTTATGATCCCGACGTTCGAGAATGCGTTTTTTTTATGGATGCTGGAGCGGTTAAGGGATAAGCGTCAACAGCAACATTAAGTAGTTCTCGCATTTCGATGCTTGAAGTTGCAAAGTCCGCTTTGATGGGTTGGAAATGACACAGAATTCCCGTGTGACAAGAGACTCTCCAACTCTTATCCCGAAATAGTTCGAGCACCGACAACTGCAACAAGTTCCCTAGGCGACGCCTTCACACACTCGGAGGTCCTGCGGGTAATTAGTAACGCCTCAGTTGTAGATTCTTCCACCAGCGTTAAATGGTTTTTTCCTTTTTCCAACCCTGCAAACCGAGCGTTCATCGTTAAACAGCCCTTCAAGCGGGCTTTGCACTGGTTATGATTATTGATTTAATGTTTGCCCTATTGACACCCGCCGATCTGCAGCCAGAACCTTGGGCTGGCAACTTTAAAATCCGCCAAACAAACAATTTTCGGCGTCGTAGCGCTCACGCTACGGGCTACGGCACGTAATCCTAATCGCATTACGCGCGCACGTCGGGAACCACGCACTCCGTCGCGCTAATCGCCCAGACTGGACCAGCTGATTGCACACTTCCTCCCGTCGAGGTAACATCAACTGGGAAACAGCATCAAGCAAAGCTAGCGAGCAGAAAAAACAAGCAACACAGGGAAATCAAACAAAAACAACTAGCCTACTGCTACGTACACTAGGTACGCGCGCGTGATGGCCCCAATACTTGAGTAGGTAAAGTAGTGTGCCATGTGCACGACCCGCCACGATCGTGTACACTAATCGAACCAACGATCAATCCACTAAAGCGAGAGCGAGTGCGAGAGATAATTGCTGGATTATATATTTTAGCCTACTTCGCTCACCTAATAAGCGTCTTAATAAGCTGCAAAATTGAGCATTAAGGGCACAACTAAAGGTTCGTCTAAAAGCGGTGCCTTAGTGTCGTGGCTGATTCTAGCAGCTGGAACAAAAATTGTTCCATGATTTTTTCTTCCTCTCATCGAGCAGAAAAGAAATTGCTCCCCAAAATGGCGGACTTCTCGTCCTGGGCTGCTCCCTGTAGTTTGTTGTGACGCGCGCATGTACAGGTCGACGTCGGGTGTTGGTAGTTCCAAAGGAACGGTGTACGGATCGATACAAAATTGGTCAGGAACGGTAGGGTTCGGGTTTTGTTAATAAGGGGGGGTATTGAAAAGGACGAGCATTTGGTTGGGAACAACGAGGATGGATGGCTCGGGTGTTGGCGCTAGGTGGAAAACCCTTTTTCCCTCCCAGTCCAAGGATGGTACCGAGTGCTGGAATGCCAGCCAGTGCTGCCTTTCTTTGTTTTGCCGAGCCGATCGATTCCAGAGTTCAGCGAGAACATGGAAACTTCGTTCGGCTATGCTGAGGACTCTGCCTGGGGTGGAGAAGTAATTGGAGGAGAGGTTGCTGGAGGTTTGTTATGGAGCCTCTGTGCATCTGCGTAACAGTGCGCATAAATCGTTGCATGCGCAGAAAACCAAAACTCGGCTAGCTCCAGTGGTCCAAAACAGAGAAGAACAAAAAAAAAACAGTTGCCAGGCCTAACAAGCGGACGGACGGCGTTTTGCGTTTGGTTGGGAAATGCTGGAACACAAATAGGCGGATGAAGCGCGAGAGAGGGAGAGACACACAGAGCGAGAAAAAGAATTGCAAACGAGATGGGAAAACCCAGCCGGGTAGCACCGAAACGAGAGTGAAAAGCAAGCTAGCGGTTTGCCTGTTTCAGGCGCGCAAGCGAAAAAGCTAAGGACGCCGGCGTTGGGCAGAGCGAGCAGGAAGCGAAAAACGAACCGGGTACGCACGAATCGTCGCCAGCCCGCATCGCAGCTTCCGTGAGCGAGAAAGGAGATCGGGGGCCGGGGCCTGGTTGGCTGTAGCGTAAGCGAAACCGATAGCTGTACCGTGGCCCGTACGCCCCGGCTAAGGTGTCCGCCCGTAAATTCAGTTCTTACCAATGCTACGGGTTTCGGGTGGTTGGTGGTGTGCGTGTTCGGGCGCTGTTTTGGTGTGCGTGCCATTCCGTACCGTGGGCCAAGTGGCTCGCTGCCGGGGTTTCGAACGATTCGGGCCACAGCACAGCAAGCTCATGAGGTATGGTTTGTTTTTCTACTTAGTTCGACGCGACCATTCAGAAGGAGTACATGTGCCGAGCGGATTAACATTAATTATCATTTTTATTGTTGTTTGTTTAATTAAAAACCATCCCTAGTGGTTCAGTGGTTGTGTTGTGCGCGTGGACGGTTGTAAACGTGCGACTCATTCGCGTCCAGAGTGCGTGCACCGTCAGCAACAAGCCATTCGCGATCGTTTTGGCATACCCGAAAAAAGAAAAAAAAGACGAAGCAACGCTGCAACCATCCTGGGACTTCACTACCGTCAAGCGTGTGATTGATCTCCAGCATCAGGATCCATCAACAACAACAAGAAAGTGTTTCGCGCGATACGGGTTTGCATGATCTTGGGCCAGGTTTAACGTGGCTTCACACAACACCCCATATATACACACACACGCGCGCGTGCTTGTGTGTGTTTGTGTGCATCTGTTTGTATGTGTGCGCTTGTACGTGGTTGTTGTGTTTGTGTGCGGTGCCCCCAGGCCAGCGTGTTTGTGTGCTGCGGAGTGTCACCTAGAGCTCGCCTTGGGTTCGGGCGACAGATGTAGTGGCGCGTGAGTAGTCGCACAGGAAAGCCGAAAAGCGTGTCCACGAGAAGATCCACGATCAATCCAGCAACCAGCCCATCTAGAAACGAGGAATTCAAGAAAGTACATAGCAAACTGCACCGGTGCTCCATCGCTGCTGCAGTGCCAACTGCCAGGGGGAAAAGTGCTACCGCAAGTCGTTGGGTCGCTCCCCAAGAAAAGCTGTAATCCCGCGGACAGTGTCAAAGCCCAAGCCTGTGTCCAGCTGTATGTGTGTGTGTGTGTTTGTCGGTTAATGATTGTGGGTCTGTGAACTTCAAATGGTGTTTTTGCTAACTTTTCGGAAAAGTCTACGCGTGTGCTCCCGTGTGTCCGGGCTTACTATTACGATCAGTATCCTAACTATCTTCTACAAACCCACGGTCCGTACATGTGGTGCTTGTGCGTGAATAGAACGAGCATCCGGTGAAGCAGGAAGCACCCAACACAGTGAGGGTGTGTGAGCGTGTTTGTGTGCTTGTTTGTGTGTGTGTGTGTGCGCGCGCGCGCGAGTGTGTGCAAGCTGCAACTCCAGTGTGCTATCGTACATCCAATCAACATCAACTATCAAAGTGCTATCACAACGTCGCTGCGTAAGGTGAGTACCAGATAGCTACGGGCTCCACCATTTTTGTTTTCCTCTGTCTGCTCAAGAACTGCCGAGACTACCCGGCGGCAACTGATCCAGTAGAAACAAGCAGGAGTGTTTCGCCAGGACCCTCTCTATCCGTGAACAGCTCGTCTCGGACCAATGGCGCCCGAGTGCTATTTTTTTGCTAGCGGGCAAAAGATACATCAATCAACCGAAGAATCGCTATTGAAGGTAGTGCGCGTGCTAACGTTTGCCGAGTTTGTGTGTGCAACAATCAATTGGGGGCAGAGCGTGAAGTTACTAGAGATCGAAAGCGTCCCGTAGCGTGGAGACCCGCCGGGATTTGTAGGGTCTTAGAGTTTTAGTTTCTTGCTACGATGGACCTTAGTTTCATTTTTTTTTACCTTGAAACAATCAAGATTTTCTCATCAAGTTTATCTGATATCATTTTCCTTTGGTTTATTAAGGTCCAATACGTTCAGGGACCAATTCTGATGAGCAACATTTAAGAGTCGTCCATCAATCTTTATTGATTGTGGAATCTATACTTAATGTCCCATCTACGAGAACTTGATGTTCGTCGGCTAACAAGCCACCTACAAAGGTCTTGTTAGTGTTAAATGTTAAAGTTTCTTTTATTCTTAAAACCGAAGTGAAGACATTTCATCCTCAATAATAGGTTTTTTATTGCCTGTTTTTATGTTCATGTTAAGTTCTTTTGATCCGAACTTTATTGGGCCGTCCAAAAGGATGCGTACGATGCAGTTTCGTGTTGGCAAAAGGCGTTAAAAGAGCATAAAACTGGATTTTAGTTATTTTTTCGCACAAAGCTCAGCAAAAGAGAACTTCAAAAGAATTAAGAAATCAAAATGGCCCATAAAGAGATTTTTAAAGAGCTATCTTGAAGAGAACAGAAGTTAGCTGAGTTAGTAAGAGGCATTAGCTTCATTCACCTTTTCAAGAAAAGACAAGACCCAATGAATGAAAGGTTGAACTCTCTTTTCCACAACGTTGAGTAAAACGGCAAGGTGCTTCAAGAATATCCTGGACAACTCTGGGCATCTCTTTATGATTTCCTGTCGCCTACCAATTTCTCTACAACGTTACTACGGTGCAAACAAAAATTCTCCTTCCTGGATTAAACATCCTGAATCATTACATCATCATTACAAACCGTGGGATCAGTTCTTCAGAACGTCAGAGTTTTCCCACCGTTCTCAAGGAAGGTCCGAGCGCGCAACAATAGCGCATGGCCGAGAGTCCGCTGCATCCGCTGCATCCGTTCCTTTGTCCGAGTGCGTCGTCAGAATTTGGTGTCCCAACAAAGCAACACGCACCAAATGCTAGCCAAACCTCAGTTCAAGGGATCCGGCGAACGAAAGTTTCCACTATGAGCTGAGGAAATATAGCGATTGACCCGTGTTGCGCTACCTGTTCGCCGCTGTGTGTCCACTGGGTGAGTTATTTGCTGCCGTTACGTTACGTACGGGTTTCGTTCATTACCGTTTAGGAATCGGATCGGGAAAAAAAAAACTATGAATGGATAACTCGAGGGGGGGCATTCAGTGCACCCGCACACGAGGTGCCTTCCCATGTTCGTCCGCACACTTGCCTCTTCGGTTCGCAGGGTGACCCAGAAGTTGCCAGCGAAGGCAGCACTCGAGCCCGCCGCGTAGAAGCACGCGAGAAAACGAACAACCAAAAACCCAACCGAACGGGAAAAACTATTCAATTCATCTCGAATCTCGCCCGGTGCCGCGTGACTGCGAACGGCGAGAGATTTTTAATCAATGAAATATCAATCAATTCTCACCCCTTGGCTTCAGCCCCGAACCCCGAACTCCGTTCGGAAGCATGTGGCATGGGGAAGCAAAGCCCGGCAAAGACGGACCCGGTGAACGGTCTGACAGGGCCGACGCGTCAAACGCGTCATGTGTCATACACGTCCGCAATTCCTGCCCGCGCTGCTGCTGTTGCTGGTTTGCTACATATTCCCGCGGGTCCGAGATTATTGTGACGGTTTTTTGATTTCCCTACCGGATCCGCCAGTCACTCGGCCGGCCCCGAAGACGTGGGTGCTACGCTGGCAGCCTGCGCATTGCCCGGCTCGTTTGTCTCCGTTTGTTACGGATTGTTTGATTGAAACTTCAGCGAGAAGATGCCGAACTGTGCGGGCAGGACCTGAGAAATACTGGAACTGGAATAGTTGTCGTTTTTGTCTTTTTGGTGTTTTTTTTGGCTTAGGTTAGGTGTGTTTCTTGCGTATGTATGCATATATTGACCTCTTTAATGATTTCCAAAACTCCATTCCGATGCTTCGGAGTTGAAGCCTGGTACAGTCCACTTGTGCCACGGTAAAGGAAACGGCGGGCGAGAAAGAAAGACAAAAAAAAAAACAGCCCCAAGAACAAATCTTTATGAATGCTTAAGTGCTCTTTATCAATCGAGCAGAGGAGGAGACGAACGCACACGCACGCGGACGGAAGAAAAAAAAACCAGCAAAACAAAGACTCGAACCACACACATGCACAGACACGAATCAAATCGAATTCCGGACGAGCTGACGGCTGGCGGCCGAAGCCAAACCGGGGGACCTCTTAAGAGTGAGATCTTCACCGTCGTGGTTGTCGTCGTCGTGGTGGTTGTCACCCCAAAACGATCGCTTGATGGAAAGCGAATTCAAAATGCGACATTGGTGAGCTGTCGATATTTTGGTGGCTCCGGATATCGGACCACTCAATAGAGAACCCACCAACAAAACGAAGGCATCCCCCCAAAATGTCCACCTCTTGGACACACAAGAATGCCACCAACACCCACCTGAGGTGACTGTACCGAAGTTACAGAACGGGGCTCTTCCTTGGTGCTGGTGAATTCTGGACCCGTTGTAGACTGTCCCGTCCATAGGGCGATCATAATTATGTCATTCCCGCAATTTGCTGGAACTGGACCTTCGGTCCAGCAACTCTTCGTCTTTCAGGTCCGGATAGTTTTCTTGCTAGGTTTTTCATCCCGATGCTTCTACCGGGTGCGGAGTTGAGTGTGGCACATAAAACTCATCGCCCAACCCAGTCCCGAAGCACACCTTCCCGTGGTCCCGTGAATCGATGCGTTACATTAGATGTGTGTCCCGAGCTTTTACGGACGTGTAAAAGGTGTTTGAAATATCGCACCGTTTTGCTATTTTATTGATGGCTAAACTGGTGTTTGCTGGTTTGGTGATGTGATAAAGCAAATGGTTATTAGAATCGGTTTCGGTTGGAGTGCTCGGTGTGTGTGTGTGTGGCTGTGGAGTGGTGAGCTTCCCCGAGGAGGTCTAATGTGGTCCAAAGAAATATACAAATGTGTTGCGAGATTATTGCTCCATCGCCGACGGGTCGGTCCGGTGTGATGGTGATGTTGTTGGGTTATTTGTAAAACATTAGCAACGAAACAACTCCCCACACCGAGCCTTCCCACCTCCTCCCACCCTACCTTCCTGATCAAGCTCGATTTACGACGAGCAATCTGTACGGGCTACGGGATAACCACCAGGCCCTCTTGAAGCGTTGGTCTGAGCTGCTCCGGACCAAAGCAAAGCAAAAAAAAAGAGACTGATGACGTTGAGTGGCCGCTATAAAACAAATCCCTGCGCGCTCGTGTCAAACAACAAACCCGATCGAGCACCCTCCCCTGCTATCATCTTCAAACCGAACCGATCCGAAGCAGCACGCTGGCGATCCTTGCTCTCCCGGTTCTTGCGGAGAAGATGTTAGTCAGCAATCCATTTCCGCCGCCGCTGCCCGGATGAAGCAGAACGACACATTCGAACGCACAGCAACGAAGAATACGAAACTGCGCGACACGATCTATTAACATCGTGTAAATGAGTCGTTTACAAATCGAAACACCACTGATGCAGTGCACGATCAGGCGCTCTTTCTGTTTTCCTCTGCGCTCGAAATATTGTTCCACCCGTTTTCTTTGTCTTCTTTCCCCTTCAGCCGCTCGTCTCCCCCGCACCATGCTTTGGATGTAAAATATTTTTAAGAAACCTCCAACCTGTCCCGAGCCACACGGGCCAGCACCCGCTAACGCACCGAAGGCATCAGATAATCTAGAGTGACTTAGAATTTCCGAGGACCACGGCGATGATGACGACGGTGAAGGTGTGCTGCGCCCTCCTGGTTTTTTGACAGGGTTGACATTTTTGACACTTCCGTTGTTCGCGTCTGTTGGCGTGTTTTGTTTCCTTTTTTTTCTGTTTTGAGGGGGGGAGATGTCTGTTGTTATAACAGGGTTTGATTGTTCGCTTCTAGCCGCCTCGCTTTGGCGCTGCTACGAATCGGCTTGATCGAATCGGATCGAAGCTTTTTGCCTCGAATTGAACCCGTAGAACGAATGTGTACTCGGCACATTGTTGGACACGGATAAACACACACACACATACACACACATAGAGTCATGTCAGTTTTGGAGCAACTGCCATGGAAGTGTTCAGTAGGTGCTGTTTGTCGCGCAGGAGACTTTTACTTGTCATGAAGCGATATGATGATCGATATGTAGATCACCTTAATATTTTTTTACCGCTCTTTTCTCATTTGACTTTTCTTATTGAAACATATCAAAAAGGTCGAATGGAATACAAAAATAAAAAAAGAAATAAGAAAAGCTAACAATAAACAACAACACACCAGCGCATGTCAAAAACGGGGGTTCGTCGCTTGAAGTCTTTTGTTTTCTCGAGCCAAATTTGTTTTATCATTATTTTAAATTACTTTGCGCTTAGTTTTATCGTAAAGCAGCCATAATACAATTAAAGTTAAGTGTTTTTTTCTGTTTAAAACAAAGTTATTACTACAAGAAACTCAATAGTTACTTCAATCAATCGTATGAGTAAAATATAAAAAACAAATTATTTTATTTCGACGTCTGATCGTAATAGCAAATAAATGAATAAAATAGATAAATTATTTTATAAGACCCCTTTGGTGCTATTTGCCGTTTTGATCGGCAATGATAGGCTCATTACCGGTTCAATAAGGAAATCAAATCCTTACTTGCATAAATAGATTTCCTAGTGAATGCAGCTAGATGCAAGCCGATCAGTTACAACTTCAGATCGATGAGTTTTACCTAAAGTTAGCGCTATCATTTTTATTTATTTATATTTTAATTATTACGGCTAGAGACCAAATTGTCATTAATTTTATTTATTTATATAAATATTGCATGAAGCTTTACCAGCATACTGCTAGCAAATAAAATGTGTCAAACATATTCTTCCTGTAACAAGAGTTGAAGAAAAAAAAACCAACCAACAAGAAAACCCACCGATGAAGAGTCATAAAACCGTGCGCCTGCCTTATCGAATGCAGAAAGGCCCGTCGAGCGTTGCCTTCGTTGCTCTGCTGTCTGCTTTCGATTCATACTGTTTCGATTCTTCGCTGAAGACATCTTAAGAGGAGTGAGGGAATTGGGGGAAGGGAGGTTAGTGGAGTGGTGCGGGGGTCACTTAACCGTCACCCGCCGCTTGTGATGTTCGCTTTTATGATTTGCTGATAAAGACCATACCGCGATTTTAGGCGATGGTCCAATCGAACCTCGGTGTGGCCTGGACATTTGTTTGGAGGCTGGATGGTTTAATGTTAGATGGTTTTTTTTTTGTTTGGTTTTGTTTCGTTTATATGGATGATCCGTCGTGTTGTGGTTTTTGAAAAGGCGATAGGAGGAAGAAGAGACATGATTTAATATTTGGAAAAGTGTTACTAGTTTGGTAAAACATAAGTAAGTCTATTAAGAAGTGATTGCAAAAATTCCCTAATTGAGTGTAAAATCCAATTGTATGATTGCAAAGGGGCATTCAACTTTAAATAATTCTTCTAAGTGATTCAAATTCTAAGTGAAACCTTGGAAGTGTTTGAGCTATGTGGACTTTTATACAAACATTCTTCAGCAAATTCCTAAACCAAAAAAAAAAAACTCGATTAGAAATTGTGTCGCACATCTTGTGTCCCGTGCCATCTGTCCGCTTGTACTACATAATCAAGGAAGAATTCGGCACCCAACCCACCACCACCCCCCCTCCCCCTGAATCACCGGCGATCGCTCGCTAATGGTTCCGTCGTGTGGTTGGACGCAACAGTAACATCGCACCCGTGCGCTGTCGGCAAACCGGACAAGCTCCCTGTACAACGGCCGTTCTGTCTGTGCCTTTTGAACCGAGTTGCCGGGCGCAGGTGGATTATCTTATTGGCGGATCTGCAAAGAGCTACAAATCGCTTGCAGTGTGGCCGCAACAGAATTCCTGCCCGTCGCACCGGCGTCCAGAAGCGTTGGCTCGACTTGAAGAGTTTTTTTGAGGCTGGATGCTTCGTATTTGCGAAAACTTCCATTTACATCCAACCGCTCCTTTATTAATTCTGTGTCAGCCGTGTGTTTTTTCATCCTCATGTTAGGCTAAATTTTGTGGAGGAGAAATAGAAGCCAACATTAGCGGTTTGCGCATCGCCAACTTTTGAGCATTCCGGCATGCGGCATGCTCGATTAGGCGCCCCCGTTTGGGCGTTGCTGGAGCTCGTGCGCACCTTATCGCGGGCTATTTTCTGTTCTTGGCGGAGAGCCATCTCCATCGTTTTCTTTTCCACTTTCCGGTAAATGTATCTTATCCCTGTGTGTGTGTGTGTGCGTGTTGTTTTGTTTCGTTTTGCGGGATTTGGTTGTCAAATGTAAATATTACTAGCGGCGGCAGTGTCGGCATTGTACCTTGTTGTACATTTGTCGCTCTTTTTGGGTGTTTTTTGTACCTTTTTGGCTTGTGCGCTTTTCGTGGCGATTTCTGCAAACATAAAAAAAACAGAAAAGGAAACAAAATCCTTCCCCGAGTTCGCTATCCATGCTCGGTATCGGTGTCCAGTTTCCAGCTTCCAGGATTCGCAACCTTACCAAGCTTGCCTGCCTTTGCCGTGTTACGCTTTGTTTGCCAAAAGCGTACGATCTAACACCGATAAAGCTCAGCACGATCGTGGTATCGGATTGCTTGAGTAGAGATCGGCTGGCAGAAAGCATCTGACACCAGCGTACGCTCGACGCAGTTTTGCTCCGTCATCGATCCCTCCGGTTGGGCTGCCTAAAAGCGCAACGAGCGCAAAATTATGAAAATGCCAATCGACTGCTCAAATTTCCCTGTGCGCCGGCCGTTGTGAGAAGAAAGCCGACGGGTGTTGCAACATCAACCGTTTTGGCCCTCGGGGCGGCGCGTGTCGATGCGATGTGTGAAAATTATAGGGCGTGCAGTTCGGATCGGTTGTTTTGTTGTTGGGCAAGAAATGGCGCGCAAAACTTACGCTTTGCTACCGGGCTTGATTTCGCAAACCGATGTGAAGTGCCCACTTCCGGTGCTGGGACTAAGGGGGAAAGGTGTCCTGTGGCTGGGTGCTAATTTTTTCGTGCCTGTCTGATTGTGCTACCGGGGTTTTGTGTTGGCCCGATTGGTTAGCTTCCGGACGGTTTAATGCGAAATGGCGATGGCAGTTTTCGCGTTTCGTTGATGGTTATAGCTTTTCTTTTAGTGCCGGGGAGGGGGTTTTCCGGCTTTATTGTTACAAATTACGATGCCCACTTTCTATCGGAGAAATGATGGTGCAAGAAAGGGTTTTGGGCAGAAACATCGAAGAATCGTTTGTTGGATGGCTGCGAAAGGGTTGTGATTGATTTGAGGCGATAATGGATGAAGCTGTTTTTAAATGTGCTTTCCTGGTGGATTTCTTTATGAGACTGAGGTGAAGGTTGCTCCAAACTATCTTTACTTCATATTCTTACCCTTCAAAAACACTCCTTAATATGTTCTTCTCTTCAAAATTATGTTTATTATTTTAATACTTTGCTTTAATATTTTTTTGCTTTTGTTTCTCCCAACAATCAGCTTGCTTTGCCTTCATTTATTTATGTTTTGTTCTTTATGATGTTGAAACCAAGTGTTATTTTTTATTCTGAGAATTTTTCGTATTGACAGGATTTGTTGTGTCTTCATTTATTTATTTTTATGTGTGAAAAAATCCATTTCTTTACATTTATTTGTATTTTTGTAATGTGGTTTTGTGTCCTGTTCACAGGAAACATTTGTTTTCTCTTGAGCTTTTTTGTTCAACATTTGTTTGTGTTGTAAAACTCGTTTGTTCAATCTGTTTCTTACTTTCAATACATGTTTTTTCTTCACTTTAAATTTGTTTTAACGAATCATTTGCTTATTTAGCAAATCTTATATTTTCGAATCACGTTAATTTTTATATGCTTTATGTTGGAACCTATTGTTTATATGTTGTTGTTTTATGTTCTTTTGTAAAAGTGAAACAAAAAAAGTTTCCTTTGAAAAGTCTGTTCTTCTTATTTGTTTCCTTCTTTATTTGACATCTTTTTGAACAATTTAATCATTTAAAATTTGTTAAATACCATGTTTAGCTGTTTTTTATATGTGCTTCTCATTTACCTTTGGTTTATTTCGATAATTATTTACTCATATTATTGAGATGAAATTTAATACTTGCTTTGTAAGTATTTCGTTTAAAGCAATCATCAATTTTCGATCAAATTTAAATAAAATAAATTGAAAGCGTTGCAAAATTTCTATATTTGTTTTCTTGTTCGCCATTTATATATGATTTGCTTCTAAAGATAGAATCATTTAACGCTTCACTTACCTAAAAAAACATACAAACATATTTTACCTTTCTAAAACAAAGAATATCATTTGGCTTTCAAAATTCTCTTAAAACTCTTTGCTAACTTTATTTATCTTTTAGCCTAAGAAAAAAAACTTGTTTACCCCCTCTTTACCTTGTTGCCCACTGTGCCCTCTGTGCCGGCACATAGAAACACAACCGAATGATCTAAACTCCACCAGCTCAAACGGCTCCCGGTGGCTGGTGAATCGAATCTCTCCCGACGGGTGGCTTTTTGGGCCCCCTTGCGGTGAAATGGGACTCCCGAACCCAGTGTTCCGGTCTTTCTATCCCGAAAACGAGGTTTCCTTTTCGGTACACCCGGGTGAAAGAAGAGAACGAACGAACTCCCAAAGAAAAAAAAAACGCCGAATCTGAATCATAAAAGCAGAACTACATAATTAATTATAATCCTCAGTAGCCGGACCGGCGGGATCATAAATATTTATTTATACGTGCGTATATTATGTATGCACACATACGCACGGACACGTACACGGATGGAGAACGAGAGGCTCGCACATACACAAAGTCCTAAATGTGGTGGCCCTTTCCACCCAATTCTCTTCGTCAGGCCCTTTCTCCTCCTCTTGTCGGCTAACAACGGTGCGCAGTCCCGAAAATTTTTGTAAACACACATTTTTCTCTACAAAATCCCACCTGGGAAAGGATCGTGTGTGTGCGTGTGTGTGTGTTAAAGGCTGACATTAAAGTATGCTAGTAGCCGCATTCCACCGGCATACCAGCGTCGGTGCGTTGTTCGCGGTTGTTGATCAATTGCATTTAAATTAATCTTAATTATTAGATGCTTTACCCCCCTCCCCCCCCTTTAGGATGTGGGTGTGTGAGTGTTTGTGTGTGTGTTTATTCTTACCACTGTACTGCTGCTTCATTTGTGATCGTACCGCGGGTTTTCGAAGCCGCCGGAGAAAGCAAACGAGCAAGGATTTGCTCCGGTTTGCCAACGCGTTTCGGGCACCGTCACCTATGTGAATGGCCGGTTTTTTCTTTCTCGCTTGTCATTCAATTTAATCATAAGGGGTTTTGAACCGGATTGTGCCGACGGTGAACCATGGGGAAACGATTTGAATGTTGGGAAACGCCAAAAGTAGTAAAAAAAAACAATGAAAGTTTTTTAAATAAACTCGAAGAACCATTAAACTAAATTATTAATAATTTAATATTTTCAATTATATTTTTTGCAAAATATTTTTTTTGCTTACAGTAAAAAACATATTTTGCCAACGCCCCATACAATAAGATTGAAAAAACTCAGGAGAAGCAAACGAAAAACAAAAAACGCTGGAAAATGATGAAGCTCGAAAATGATCAAAATCATCAGCTCCCTTACCTGCTCGAAACGGTAACGGCACTTCAAAACTAACTTCTGGTCTTTTTAGTCGCTGGCGGGAGAGAAATGAGCATAATAAATGCTCCGGGGAGGGAACCGTGGCAGCCGCGAAGAAGCAACCTTGGAGGAAGGCAAAATAATCGAATTTTGTATATAGTGCTTCTCGCTCTCGCCCGTTGATTTTGGTGGAGGTCGAAGCGAAAAAGCACCAAAGACCTGCTAGGGTGTTTGACATTTGTGACCCCCCCCCCCGATCCCTCCTAACCAGCACGTTCTCGCCCACCCCCGTTTTCCGAGCCAGAGAATGAGCCCGAAGCCACCTTGACAGTAATCAAGGAATCTGGGCGGCGTCGGCGGATATCAAACGAATTTCGCCCTTCCCCGAACCACCAGACAGTAGAACGATCCCCATCTTCTCCCCCTTGGATGGTGGATGACACTCGATCATATCGTGTTGATTTCCGATCGCACCTCCGTAACGTCGGCAGCCCAGACACAAGTATGGAAAATGGTCTTCGCCCTTTTTTTTCTGCCGTATTTCATTTTATTATCACTCGGAGGGAAGGAAACTGGTTTCTGGTTGATGTGGGAACGGGTGCTAGGGTGGGTGTTTGTGTGAGGGGGAAAGCAACACATTCTTGGGCCACTTTTCCTCCTTCTCTTCTAGTGTCCTGTCACGGTGGAGGTGATTGGGAGGAAGATTTTTCTTCCCGGCCGCGAACAGAACCGGGGCAGGAGTGAGGGAAATATTCTTCTTTTTTTTTAAATCTTCTCGGTGTATTCCAAACTGAACGTTCTGGTGTGAAAGGGATGAAAAAAAAGTATACATAAATAATAATAAAAACGAGATATAAATTATGAAAAATATGACGATATTATACGCTACCGTATTCATATTTTCCTACCATCCCGTGAACGCCTTCGCGGCTGTCTAGAGTAAAGGTGTGGGTGAGACGACGTGGGAAGGAGTTAGGGGGGGGGGGGGGGTGGGATTGGAATCGCTGTAGAACGAACCAACCTGAAGAATGTGTTGGCCGGAAAGGTAGAAATAAAAATATGAATACCGCAACGCAACCACTGATTTGGATGCTGGTGGTGTGGTGGGGTAGGGGCAGGAAAGGAGGGTGGTGGGGAGTGTCCGGCAGGAACAGAAGCAAATATTTTTATTGCGTCCGAATCGATTTAGTAGCGGGCGGGCAGCGGAAACCGGGCTTGAGGCGTTGAGTAGGGCTGTGGGCTGAAGGGGTTCATCGCTTGGTCGCTTGGACTGTCAACGGCCGTGTGAGATGCTGCGCCGACCAGCAATCGGAATCGGCCACCCGTCGGTCGATCGCCCGCCAAAAAAAAAAAAATGCCGGGGTGCGCAAGGTGCGAATGTCTAATGAGATACAATCTGCCCCGGGGCGTTCGTGAGGCTTTTGTCTGTGCCGGCGGGTGGAATAGATCCCTCGAGGCAGGGTTCATCGCTTGCAGTCGGCGTGGCTCGAACGTAGGGTGGAGCCTGCGTTGGGGGTTGTTTCCATAATTGGATATTTTTATTATAAATTAATTTGGAGCGAACTCTGCTCATTTTTTGGCGAGTGCTCGACATTTCTAACCGTCTAGCAAAGAAGAAAAACAAAATGCTGGTGAGAGATCGGAATCAGCAGAGAAATGTCAGAAATTTTGATTGTGAAAGAATAAGACTCAAAACAGGGGGAAAGGAGCAAAACGACAAAATATCGAAGCTCGAGAACGAACCTTCGGCCAGCAGCGAACAGCGGTCACGAGCCTGCCCTGCTCGTACGTGGCACGACCGGGAGGTTTTCTGGTTGAAAACCGAAACGAAGACGTTTCGGGATATAAAAATAATCGTAAAAATAATCAACGGCCAATATCAAGATTAGAAGATACAAATTTTTTATCGCCTCGCCTCTCGCGGGTAACCGATCCGATACCGGTTGGGGAGCAGGAGAAGAATTAGGTGGGAATGGGGATTGTGTGAGACTCCGCACACACACGCGCATGCCTTTGCCGGAATGTGTCTCTATCTTGGGACGGCTTTACATTGGGCAGCAAAGTTAGTAGCAGCCTTTTTTGCATATTTTGCCCATTTTCTCACAACGGGGCGTTGGGTGTGTGTGTGTGTGTATATGCAGGAGGGAATCTGACACCCATCAGGTTCGGCTTTCTTGGTAATTTTTCGGTAGGACCCAGTAGCACCTTAGCGCGGCTCGTTTTGTTTTCACACGTATCTAGAGGGAGAGAGAGAAAAAAGCGGTGGAAAACAACAAGCCGGTAGCTAAATCTCCACCTAAATTACGGGGTGGTGGGGAGTATGGGAGGCGTAAGGGGGGGAAGATGATGATTGAAGATGAGGTTGAGGGAAGCATTGAACCGCTTAACCCGCACTGTATCAGATGATGAGCTGATTGGATGGCTGTTTTCTTCAATCAGGCGAATCTTGTACTTGCACGGCTGTCTTTCATTATTCCTTCCGCGCAATCGCCATTGATGCTTGCTGGGCTATGAAATCGCGCTCATAAACTGCGAGCATCACATCAGCTTATTTTGGACCCAATTTTACAACGCTCCGCTCTTGTTTTATCCTTTTAAAGGCGAACTTTGCTCGAGTGACTTGCGCTCGAAAAGTAGTAAGCGACGAACCCCGCCCAGACAGTGCCACGCTTCGTTTCCTTGAAGGTGATAAATGATTGCAGCTTCCCGAGGCGTAACGATTTCGTCACAACATTCTTCCCCGCCATCCCTCCATTCCTTCCACCCCCATCCTTCATGGTTATCTAGGTCGCCACCTGTTTCCTTAGAGTGGAAAGAAAAAAAAAAACAAACATATTCCAAAACTCAAATCGCAACCAACGGCTGTGATATGATCGCACCAATTAGGGTGTACTCTCTAGCGCCCGGTTTACTTTTCGTTTCCACCTTCCCTACCCACGCCGTGGAATGCCGTATGCCGTTGCTCCGTAACGCGCGGTGATTGATGTTGTCACCTTCGCCTAGTTCGAGTTTCTCGCCGTTGTCACCAGCCCCGAAAGCCGAAAATAGCGTGGAGAGCAACAACAAAGCTAGTCTCACGATTGGGCTAAGGTGTCGGTACGGTTGTGGGCAAGAAGCTATCTGATCGTGGTGGCGCGGTGCTGGGAAGTCGCGGTAGCTACTCAATCATGCTCCTCGTTTATGCCCACTTATGTAAGCAAACTTAATTAATGCAATTAGTTGCATTCGAGCGCCGTCTGCTGCCCGCCGCCGGTCTCCTCCCCCACCGTGGGCCACGCTGATGGACGACCCTGACGGGTTCGATCGGTCCTCGGAACGAGCGAGCGCCAAACGAATGAAGAAAGCTGTACTTGTTTTGATTGATTTCATTTGAATAATCGAAACAACACGAAACGGCACTTTTTCTCTCCGAGTCTCCGACGGTGTCTGATACACACGCACACACACACACAAACACAAACAAATACCACGGTATGGATGCTGCTGGCCTTGATTTCGCTAGCCACTGCAACACAACATTTCAATAAATTCTTATCCTTTCTCAACAACGTAACCCCGCTGTCTGTTTGTGTGTGTGTGTTTCTTGATGTGGTTGACTCAGTCGTGTGTGTGTGTGCGTCTTTTTGTGGCCCCAAGAGTGCACATCCGTGCGGGCTTGTGTGAAAGCGCGCCGCCAG
The DNA here is from genome assembly GCF_013141755.1 of Anopheles stephensi. Lineage (NCBI taxonomy): Eukaryota > Metazoa > Arthropoda > Insecta > Diptera > Culicidae > Anopheles > Anopheles stephensi. The sequence goes on from NC_050201.1 coordinate 9,911,762, forward strand.
CCGACCAGCCAACAAACGACAAGATGGGTTATAAATCATCGATCGAATAAGGGCCATCGAGCTTGGTTGGTGGATGAAGGAGGTGGAGGGGAAGGGTGGTGGCTACAAGCAGCAAGCAGCTTGTCTAGTCCGTGGCGAGGTGGCGTTCCGGGGCGGCATAAACCTGTCCGGAATGTAATGGTGTCACTTCGGATCGGTGCCTGATTACGCCCGTCTGCCCGTCTTGATAATTTTGGAATTCAATCCGAAGAAAACAGACCTTACAACTGCACAAACACACACGGGCATACACACACGCACACAGAGGAAATACCGGACGGTGAAGGCTGGGGATGCGATGAGAGTGCAATAAAAATACGCGCAAGCGCAAGAAGAAACAGGGAAGCAACAGACAGCAAGAGTTGAATATTTTATATTGATTCGTTTTGGTGTTCGCTGCTCGTGTGGCGGTTTTTTTTTTTTTGGAGCAGCAACGACCGGGGACGTTTAACATAACCTGACTGCTGCCGCTGACTCAACCGATCCGATAAGCGCGTCACCGGCCAAGCGCCAAGCGAAAGCGACCGACTGCAACTGCAATTACCGACCGCTCGGAAGCAGAGTGTCGTCCACGGCAAACAGATTGCGCATGATCGTTACCAGCCCGGCCAACGGAGCACCGTACTTGGTTACGATTTACAGCTTCTCACACCTCATTACAAGTCGCTGGCCCGTGATCGTTCGGCATCGATTATTGGGGGTCCACATTTTATTGGCCTGTGCGTCTGTTTTGTTTTACGCAGGTTCATGGAGTCTCGGGAGCAATGAGGAAAGAACGCGCGCGAGATTAAGATGTGCTGGGTACGTTCTTGGTTGTCAGGATGAGTCATAAATAGTTTCCTCCTTTTTAACACGACTCGTCCCCTCATTTCGTATGCATAGCATTCTCGGCAGCATGGAGTGCATTTTGGTGTATTCGATCGATTGGTTTTCTATTTCGTTTCGTATCGAAAACGTGGGCCTCCTGCTATCTCTTTGGTAACTACCAAAACTAGCGTAGGTGAAGCCGACGGCTCAGCTGATATGCAAAGTGTTGTAAGCCATTAGCTTGATGGAATACAAACACCCAAAGCAGAAGAAAACTACAGAACATTTCTGATAAACAAAAAATCAATTAAAAGCATCGGCCGCCCGTTGCCGCCTTGCGTTATGCAATCCGCCATACGTAAGCGTAAAATTGTTCGCTATCAAGCGCTGGCAACTGGTGGCCCACTGTAAACAAAGTCCACTTTTCTTTATATAAATAAGCACCCACAGAGGAAGCAAACCTGCAAAGAAGAAGCGAGAGAAAACGATACACACACACACACACACAAAAAACCGAAACAAAACTACCCATGTTTGATCTGCGGTTGATCAGATTAGGCGAAATTAATTTGATCTCTTAATTTTATTAATGACCGACCCGCGTGAGCATTCTCGTTCGCTCGTCTGCCCGTGCGTGCGTGTGTGTGTGTGTTTGCTTAAAGGCGCCTTTAAGAGCGATGGTATCGATTACAGTGGCGGCTGTGAGTGATCGTACCCCGGGGCAAACCGCCCAGTAGCCAGCAAATGGGCGGCGGCGGCGGCGGCCCGTCCTTTTTCGATGGGAAATCTCCGTGGATCGTTTATCTTATCCGGGGTGGGCACGCTATCTGATTCATATTACATCGATTTAAATTGCCCCGCCGGGTCACCTCCACTTTCCCTCAAACACGCACAACCCTCTTCCCCCTCTTACTAGTGGTCCTCATCGGTCCTTGAGAGATGAGGATTGATTAAGTGATTATCTGCGGAGGTTCGTCGCTTACGCCTTCGCTTAGCTCGTTCGTGTTGTTATTCTCTCTATCTCTCTCGCTTTCACCCGCGTATGTTTAGCATTCCCCGGGTTCAGTTTTCGGAAAAGGGTTTTCTTCGTGATGAGATGATGTTTTGTTTCTTCTGTTGTTGTTTGCGTTCAGGTTTCTTCCTTTTGTTTATTTATTCTATCGCTCTCTTGACGTTTTCCTTTGATTTTCTTGTTCAATCAATTTGACGGTTTTTGTTGTTGTTGTTTTATATGGTCCGGCGCGTGTAGTTTAGCGCGATCCGTTCGGCAATTATGATAGCCGGGTGGTAGGCGCCACCACCACCACCACCAGCGCACGAGATTTATGACGATGATAAAGTCTAAGGGAAATCAGTGTTTTGGAATTGTTGCGAAGCACAGACCACAAACAAGGGCCTTCAGCATCCCTCGGAGGGAGGTTTGCCCTTCCTCGAAAGGGATGGTTGAGATGGTTTTATGGTACCGAAATTCCGCACACCAAGGCCCAGGTTTGTCCACGGACTGGACCACACACCGGGGCACAAGCAACGTACCGAAGCCCCCCTTCTTCGGTCACTTGTGAAGGTGAAGCCGGTGTAGCATGCTGTCAGTTTTCTAACGAGATGACACTCTTGACTACACGCGACGCACACAACAGTCAGCGTTGTGTCAGCGGGCGCGCGCCCGCACTCTCGCCCGATGAGTTCGCTCGCACCGAGTGTGAAATAATGTTGATTCATGGTCGTACGTTGGCCACGATCTCAGCCGCGTCGGCTAATTGAATGAAATTTATTTACCTGAGAATTGAGCAGAATGATCAAAAGCAAACATATACGGACTGTGTGTGTGTGTGCGAGCACAATATTTACGCTTTCAATCAATGCAGTGCACTGTCGGCTTACTGAGGTCTCCTTCTCTCGCTTCTCTCCCTGCGTTTATGTGCAGAAATTGACAAGAATGCATACCATGCTCACCAAGTTGACAAATGCAAAGAACGTGCCCGAAAACAAATGAAAATACTACATCAGGGAGGAAGAAAAAAAAAATCCCGGCCAATATCCCGAAAGGTCTCGCCGTTCCTCGGGCCATGGTGGTATGAATAGTTCGGCCTAAACCATTGTTCCAGTCACGGGCGAGAGCACCGAGCACGTTCGGCTTCCCATTCCCATTAACGCAAAGCATGATCCTTTCCGCCAAACCGCAGGAAGTCTCTTACCGTTTCCACAAAAGTTTTGTCAAATGTTTGAGGTACGAAAAAGCCTATCAGTCACCCTCGATTTCTCGAACGCTTCTGCTGTGGCCACGGTACGGTGCAAATGAGCGATACCAAGTTCGTTGCCAAGCGACCGTCCACCGTTACCTATCGGTGACGAAAATTTCCAAACCACCAACACTACCGACTGCGAAGATGCACGACATCAGCGCGAATGGAATGTGGCGCTCAATATTACGCCCGGAACGCTCTCCGTCAGCCAGGAATTCGGTCTCATCGGGTAATGCCTCAACCTCGAAAACGCCTCCGAGTGGCGTCCGCGTGTCCTACAACGGTCGGACAGATTCCGTGCGGGTGATTAGCGACCGAGGTTCGCTCGAGCGACCGGCTCAGATTCCGTCCTGGCTGTGACGTGAGTGACGAAATATTTCCCATCACGGGTGACACGAACCTTTGCCTGCCGATACCTTTTTAATGGATTATTTATGTTCGCTCGCTTTTGAGCTTGTGTGTGTGTGTGTGTGGGTTGTCAGGTTTTCGGATAACCAATGCATACCTGTCTCTAGCTTCTGTGCGACAACATACCGGCAGACGGTGTCTATCAGAAGAAAACAAACAGCCTACGGAGCTTTGCGCAGGAACAAACACGGGGGGGAAACAAAAAGAAGAACGGTGGGATTATCCCTTTTTGCATCCCGGGATCTCTGGTTCCCTTTGGAGTCGGTGAGCGAGAGCAGGATTCCTCGGGAATCCTTCGGAAAGCCCGATTAGCTCGGGCCACCTCAAGGCCCGGTGAATAGTGTGAGGTTCGGCACGGCTAAGGATTATCCTGGTGCAGCTATAGTGTTGGGTCAAGGTCGGGAACCTGAGGAAGCCTTTGTGATGGCTTGCCGAAGGCATCACCGCTGCATGAAGCATGAAGGTTCACCTCGTCCAGTTCGAAAGAAACATTCCACGCACACTAAATACTCATCCTCGTTCGTTCTTTTCTTTTTCATTCTTCTCTAACTCTAGAGCATAAGCAGCGCTAGCCGAGGAAGCGTGGTCGTGAACCGTTGCAACGTAACGCCAGCACCGTGAGCAGCTACGCGCATCAGTACGCGTCTGTTGGGGGTCGGTACTGCCAACAACACCCATCCACCGTGGCGCTCCACTCGACCGAGGCCCTGATGGCGGGCTTCCTCAAGTCGTCCGATCTCGGACCGCACCCGCACGGGTACGGTACCGCCCATCATCCACACCATGCCCATCCGCATGGTCCTTTACCGCCCGGAATGCCTATGACATCGTTAGCCCCGTTCGGTCTTCCCCACGGGCTAGATGCTGTAGGATTTCCGCAAGGTATGTGGGGTAAATATTCGCTTTTTTCTTCTACTCTAATTAATTATAATGCTCAAACGCCACCGCCTGGTCGACGGACGGAAGCTGCAAAATTATATGCAGGATAAGGTTACTGAGGACACAACAATGGCTAACGCGTTTTGCCCTTCCCAAAGCATAGTATTGCGAAGGGAGAAGCAATCGAACGCAAGTGAGAGCCTCTAGTCACTTAATCCCGCCACCACGAACATCAGTACCATTTCAAAACTGGTAGCTTCGTTAATTTTACAGCTTCCGTCTGATCATCTCCTCTCCAGATACAGCCTTCATCCACTCCAGCTGTTCCACGCCTGGAGCGCAATCGCACGCCGCCAATGTCTGAGGGATCGCTCTCCTCTCCAACGAGGTGGATCCCTCATCCTGGTGTGGATGATTGATTCGTATTTCTACTGTCTACGGACATTGCATGCTTGGAGAGGAGTGCCAGCAGTTATAACCCCTTCCCCCCACTTCCCAAACTCCCTACTCCCAATCTCCCCACCGTCTCCAAGAAACCACCACCATTCCTTGTCATTCCAATGTAGTGTCCAAGTGCAGGTAGCAGTAGTTCCGTAGCTAGTGTTCACTGTCTGTTATCTGAAACGAACAACAAAAAATATACAAAAATAACTCCCCCTGGGAAGAGCACAAGCTGGAACACCGAACCGAACGACCGAAGACGTGAAGTTTTGAAGTTGAAGGCATTGAGCGTCGCCTACTGCACACGGCTCCGTCCAAAATTACGCTCGAGTGATCACCGTGACAATAATTCATCCGTCACTTTGCTGCTTCCCTTTTGCAGTTCTATGTATCTACACGTTTATTTTGTTTCTCCGTTTCTCCAGCGTTCTTCCAATTTTTCGGACTTGCCCGGGTAATGGCGGTACAAGGCAGAAGAAGGTAGCTTCTGAAGGTTAAAAGCAAGCCGCCCATGTTGCCCTTCTTATTTCACTCTTTTTTTTTATTCTTCTTAAAGACGCCCCATCAAAAGCGACACGCCGCCACGCCAGGTCCACGGATACTGGACGGTTTTCGGTGGAACTTGGTGGGCATTTTCTTTCCCCAACTTGACACCGTTCCCATGACGTGCTGACGGGCGAAGGATCCAGATCTCTAGATCTGGCCGGGTAGATTGTTGTTGTTGTTGTTGGTCTTTGCTTCCCTTAGGGCCGCTCAAAGCTCCAAACGGGAAGCGGCAACTGACAGCAATGGCGCGAGCGCCTGCCCGAAACCGAAGTGCTAGACTGACAGAAGCGGCGACCCTCTTTTAAGATGGCGATACGCAAGTCTCAGAATTTTTGTGTGTGTTTTTTTGTTGTTGGTTGGGAGCTCCAGAATTCTCAAATGTTTGACGTGGTAAACTGCCCAACTCCAAAAAATCGTGGTGGACATTCACTCTGCCACGGGAGATGGTAATGAAAGCTGTCGTTTTCGTTTCCCCTGGTGCCTCCCCTGCCCTGGAGCTTCCTCATTACGGTTACGGCTCGAGCGCTGTTGCGCTTGAGTGACAAATTAAATTTTAATGAATCGAGAAGCGGCCATTTGTGAGCCTCGGTTTCGCTCGTTTGCTGCGAATGGCGAATGTTGGAGTGTTTCTGGTTCTCTTGGTTCTTGGTTTTTTTTTTGTGTTGGGACTTTAATTTCTTTTCAACTGTTGTTACTTTACCATGCGGTAGTGTGTGTTCGCCTAATGGATCTGGGATGCTCGTTCGCTGAAGTGAATGTGAGTCTTGATGGTTCAAAACACTGGCCCAGACTACTGGACTGCTCTGTGCTCAGGATTCGCTGGATGTAAAGTTTTCGCGACAGCTTCCGTTGGCTGTTGCCAGCAGTCTGCACAAAGTTGGGATAGGAAAAACACATTTTCACCCAATGCATTCGGTAATCGAAATTTGAAATCCCTTACACGGTTCGCCCAAAAAAAAAAAGACCCCCACAAGCGCTATCCGTTGCAGCTGGTAAGTTCGCGTGGACCGGGCGAGAGATAAACCGCTTAACGGGGTGGCAAACGACAATCAAACGAGCTAGCCCGCCCGGTTACGGTGCATCCGAAGTTGGCGCGAGGGCGCCATCGTAGCGGGGAATTGGTAGCTGGGCGAACGCTCCAGTCTAGTGTCCAAGACTTTACGAACGGTGCAATTGTTGGAACCCATTTGTTGATGGACGTATCGAGAATTAGACTCCAATAACACCAAACAGAAATAAAACCAACAACAAAAAATCGAAACTTCCCCACTGCCAGAGTGCATGACCTTTTGGCGTTTGTGTGAGGAGCGAGTCCTCCGGTGGTTTTCGGTTCGGCGCAAGCCGCATCCGTAAGGCTTCCCAGGCTGTAAGGCTTCTGTAACGTTCGGTTTGTAGCTGTTGTCCATTTGGTGGACACCTTCTAGACACCGCTGCAAAACCCCATTCTCTAGTATTGTTGCTCCGGTTTGGGAAATTCTAGCGGACGGCTAATTAATACGGGGACACTAACAAAAAACCAAGCCAAACGACTGCCAGACACCTTCAATGTTGTGTTGTTGTTGTTTGTCTTCCATCCAACTGCAACACGACTCCCGCCGGGGTTTCGATCGCGTTGTCTTTCCCAAACCTCACCACTCCTTCCCTTTATTCGCTTCCCGTCCCTTACTGTAATCAATACGCTCAATGAAGATCCTGCCGGGGGAAAAAAAAGTTAAAGTCCTCCGCCGACGCCTCTGCCCGAGGCGGAACAGAACGTCCTCAGGATATCGAATTTTAAGGTTCACTTCCTTGGGTGAGCGAAAAGCGAGCGCGCGTGTGTGTGAGTGTTTGCATATCAATTACCGGTTCGGTGGCCGGAGAGAACAACCACCCCCGCACCTCACCTACACCCACCACTCCAATGTTCGAGCTCAAGAGAGCCTCTAGGCCAGGGTGGAAGACCCGCCGCAGCACGTGACTTGGGAATTGGCCCTGTTTTTCGTGCGGCAAAGACAAATATTGACACGACACTCTAGCGCTGTCTTAGGACTTTCACGTCAGCATCGAAAGCAGCGCTGTATGCAAAATCTTCGTGCCGTGGGACGAAGATCAAGAAGAAAAATGGAAAGATGGCGCTGCTGTTGGCGCCAGCCATAAGCAGACTGGGCCGGCTGCTGTGAAGCATAGGGAAAAATGAAAAAAAAAACACCGTAAAAGCAAATTGCAATAAAAATCACACACACACGCGCACAACGAGAGAAAAAAGACAACTTCACAATGACAACGACGGCCACCATTTTGAAGCATTTTGGGACCGCGAGATATCTCGGCGGCTTGCAAAAAAAAAAAAACTGGCGGATGGACGTACGAGACTTTCCCGGCGCTATTGGTTGGATTTGCGGAGGTTCGAACCCAGTTTCCCCTCGGCCCTTTTTCCCTCTCTCTTTCTCTCTCTCTCTCCTTCTCTTCTGCTCTTTATCGCTCTTTTTCTTTCCTAGTAGCAGCATCAAACAGTTGGTCGCTTAGGGGGCGCACTCTGTACGTGAGCCTACCATAAATCAGGGGTCTTGTTGTCTTGAGGCCCGTGTTTGTGTGTGTGTGTGTCCGGTGTATGTGTGTTTTGTCTTAGCGCATGCTCGCAGCAACGTGTGCCCCTGTTGTATCGGCCTACCGGTGGTAGCTGAGGCGTGATTTGGAATAAATTTGTCAAACATTTGGTTTGGCATCTGCGAGGTCCCGGACCCCGGAACCTAACACAAAAACCGTCTCTATACGTGCGGTGTCCGTGTGTGTGTGTCTGGTGTGTTGTATCTTTTATTCTACACCCTTCTTTTTTTTAACACCGTTTGGCATTCCCAATGATATCCGGTTTTTAGTTTCCTGATGCCCCTTCAAAACATATAAACTAAAATTAGAACTTTTGGCGTTAACCGAGTCCCTGCAAGGTCTCGGAAACGTCAGCTGAAGCTAGTAAACTGCATTTGGGTTGCAGCTGGTGATTCTGAGTGGCGATTACACACAGCGAAAACGCGTTAGGTGACGTCCGACGGTTCATTGTCGAGAAATCCGGGAAAAAGCGTTACGTAACGCTAACGCGTGACAGATTTGTAATTTCTTTAACCGATTTTCTAGCCAAAAAAAAAACAGTAACCATTATCTTCACACTTCCAGCGAAACTAACTATACTTCCGTGTTCTTGCAGGACATCACATCCAGCCAAGCGGATGGGAAGGATGCCTAAGGACCTAACCCTGAAAAACTAGTGGAAGAAGCTAACGAACAAGCCTGGATTATGCTCAGGACATTCAATGTCGTTCTTCTGTTTCCATTATCTCTTTTACCAACATTTTTTAAATTTCTTCTTTAAGATGTTTGCGGAAATCTCTCTCTCTCATAATTATTAGTTTTCATTATAAAAAAGGATGAAAATTTAATGGAAAATCGAGGTTACCAATTATTTATTCCAAATTTCATTCTTGGTTTTGTTCCGTGAATTGTTTTTGCGTTTCAGATAATTGTTCCTATGTATTAGTTTGTATTTTTGCGACTGTAGTCTATATCAAAGCTTATCTTCTTACCTGCCTCCAGCAGTACCCTTTCCCTCCTCAAAAAATCCTCAACCCTCAACCCATCCCCAACCAAGCCGACAAATTGAAGCTCTTTTGAACAATTTTACTAACATTTGTTTCTTCGTTTTCTTTCTTTTCGTTTCGTTTTGCCAAAACAAAAACCCAAAACCTCAACTTATAGGTGTAAATCCAAGGAAACAGCGCCGCGAACGGACCACCTTTACCCGGGCCCAGCTCGACGTGCTCGAGGCACTATTCGGCAAAACACGCTATCCGGACATTTTCATGCGCGAAGAGGTTGCACTCAAGATCAATCTTCCTGAATCGCGAGTACAGGTGAGTGATCCCCCCCCCTCGAATCTTTGTGTGTGTGTGTGTGTTTTAAAAATGGAAAACGTGGGAAAGCAGTGTGCAGCCGCGCGTTCGGCCCGGCGGAAAATCCCCTAACACCCCGTTCGGTTCGGGTTCGGGTGTGAATTTTCCGCCGGCAAAACACATGCCACTGCTGAGCGAGTGAGGGATGGTGGAAGGGAGGGTGGGGTTTTGGGATTGGGTTTTAAGGAAACAGCAAACAAACACGGCCGCCCCTCGGGAAAGGTGATGATGGTGGTGTCAAGTGACACATTTCCATTTCTTCCCCCGCCCAAGATTGTTTCTGTGGCGAATTAAACATTTATGGCGTTTTTGGCCGCCGAACGCCTTGCTTGTTTGTTGATTTAATTTTAATTTTAAATCAATTGCCCCCGAGCAGCTAGGGCGGGTGCTTCTTCGCTTTTTTTTTCGTCCAGTGCGCTAGGAAAACCACCCTATGGTTGATGCTGTTTCTTGCGGGAAAGAAGGCGAACACTGTGGCGGGCACCCTCCCGGCTATAATGGAGTGATAATCAAGGATTTGATATTCATTCACCGTCCGCTTTTCGGTTGAGTGACGCTTTTTGTGTGTGTGTGTGTGTATGTGTGGGTGAAATGGGAGAAAAATCTGTTTTGTTTTGACTGTCGGCAAACCGTGAAAACTCATCACTTGCGTGGGGTGATTGTTATTGCAGGGAATCTGTGCGTATGGTTGCAGAAAATCGATTGTAGATGTTGCATGCGTTTTTATGGGGGGTTTTGCCTAGTCGGGCGCATCATTTTGATGATGAGGTTTTCCATCCCCGGGCCAGGAAAAAAGGGGGTTTGTTAATGTGAATTTAACAACCTTGTTGACAGTTGGTAGTTTTAAATGGTACATTCTATTCATTGCTTTATGTTTGTAGAGTGGAGTAAAATTGAACGTTTGTTATGTTGATTTCATTTCTCATTTTATCATTTTATCATTTAAATTTAATTTGAAGTTTTTTTATGTGAGAACTACTTTTGTTGTCATTTTTATCTCTTATTTATTGCAACAAACACCTAATTTTTAAGTTTTCACACATTTTTTGCACTTATAAATACTTCCTCAACATTTTCTCCCATTCAAGGCCGACTTTTCGAAAAGGCTTATGTAAACATGTTGGCAACATAATTAACAGCTGCTAAAGATGTCACCATTTTCGCACCAACTTTTCGTGCAAAAATAAATTCAACACAGCAGCAGCACACACACAGTCTCGAGTCCAAAAGCAAAAGCAAACAAGCACGGTAGCGCAACATCTGTTTTTGCAATCAATAGACAGAACAATTCGGTGCGATTTTTACTCTACTGTCCCTTCTCTAGCCCTTCCTTGCTAGGGGTTCGAACCGTTTGCAAACAAACCAAACTGTTTTGTGTTGTGTTGTGTTTGCTTTGCATGCGCCTATACAGCGGACAATACGCAATACAAGCGGTTACTGGCAACAAATCGTTGGAAGCATCCTGTACGAACGATTCGTATCTTCGGATGGTTTGACGTAGAGAGGCTCGCAACCTAACCAAACAATTTGCGGGTTTGTGTGATCGCTTCATTTTCTTGCCTTTGCGATCTTGCCCGTGTCATCGATCATGTCATGGCAATATCTGTTGCCCTTTGCTGCCCAAATTTGCCAACACGGCAACAAAAGGTTCCAAGAAGATTGCTTTTCCTACCCATCCGAGCTGAGATTTTGAGGTTCTTTGATCGCTGTCCAAAAATGTGTGTGTGTGTGTGTTTGTTTTGGGCAGTTTACAGTTGTTGCGTTGTAAGCGGTGAAGACGCTGCTAGCCCAAAACCCTACACTAGGCCAGCTGTTGTGGGAAACACATTTTCCGCTTGCCTGCAACCCGAGCCCACCATTTCCCGCGGGAGCCGACGGTGCCGTGTTACTTGATACGGCTGCTTTCTAGCCATCCCGGCGGGATATAAGCAGAGCGGTGGAAAATTGATTTCCACCCTCCTTAGCCAACGGGTAGGCCCCTCCTGGGAAAAGGAGGGCCACCCACCAGTGCAGCACGCAATGGATTTGCGTGATTTGTTTCGATTCGCTTCAATTTTATTACTTCCTTATTATCTGCCCAAGAGGGGCGGTTCCAGCAGTGATTACAGAATCATTATCTGTTTCTGAAGTTGCTGAGCACACTGGTAGGTAGGGCTCGGTACGCAACGCAGCAGGAGACTGACTCCTTTTTTTCTCTCTCTCGCTGTCCTGCTGACAATTGAGTTGCAATTACAACCGCATAATGGGTTTTCGTTTTTCATTGTCTGGTGAAGAGGTGGCTTTTGTGGTGAATGGTTTCTGTGGATAGTGCTGGAGGACCTAAAAGCAATATTTGGGATGAGTTGTCCAGTTCGGATAACAAATATCTACTGAGGACCTTCTGCTCGATGGTGGTTATGAGATTTAGACCAGAGTCCAGGTGTGGGAGATGTCTGTAAGTACTGAGGACTTGCTGAATGACTTGCTCAGCTGAAGAGTATCACCTATGCATATATTGGTGTAAGTTGAGTTTAGTTGAACTCCAAGATTTCCACCATCACAACTTGTACACAGAGGTGTCCTATGAGCTTTGAATCTTGGATGAAATCCTCCAGAGCATGGTTGACGTTGATCTCAATGTAGACTCTTCGTAGTAAAAGAGACCCCGTAAGAGAGCTGGCAATTCTTGTGAGTTGATGTTTACCGCAGCTAGTACTCGGCTAAGAGTCCAAGAATTGTCCTCTGACTCAAGATCTAAACTGCTGTGGGATGTCCGAAACGGAGTCCTCTCACTCAATGCTTCCAAATATCTCGTCCACAGTTCGGACTCAAGGTTTTTGTAGAAGTCCTTCTTCCTTCATGCACACTCTTGGTGATAGAAGGGAGACCTTCAACTCACATATGATCAAGATTCTTGCAATTCTTGTGAGTTGACGTTTATATTAACCAGGACTCCGCAAGAGTCCTAACAGAGCTCTCAAAGAATTCTCCTCTCTCACAACGTTTCTAAATACCTCGTCCACAGTTCCGGACTCATCAGCAACAATATTAATCTATTGCCTCTCTTGCTCTATCTCTCTTTTTTGTCCTGCAGGTATGGTTCAAGAATCGACGTGCCAAGTGCCGGCAGCAGCTCCAGCACCAGTCCTCATCCAATCTCAACAGCAGCAAATCATCCGGTGGCGGTGCGAGCGGATCGGCCCGCTCCGGTCAGACCGGTGGCAACAATGGACCGTCCGGCGGGAACTCCGGCTCGTCCGGCGGGGCATCCGGCAGCAATGGTAGTCACAGCGGTACCAAGAGCTCGATAGTGAACGCCAACAACAAGCCCACGATCAAGCACACGCCGATGAACAACAGCCACAACGGGGGCGGCAGTGGGCCCGGTTCGGGCGCGGGCAGCAATGGTGGGGGCGGCACCGGCGGTGCGGGCAACCAGTCGAACCCGGCCGGACCGAACCATAACGGGGCGCTCGGGTTGAGCCACAGCAATGCGTCCCCGATACTGCCGATCACACCGTCGACCTCCGTCAGTCCGCCGATCAACGTGATCTGCAAGAAGGAGCAACCCTCGTCCTACCATCATGGGGCGGGCGGCGGCGGCGGCGGTGGTGGCGGTAACGAACCGGGCGGCATGAAGCCCACCGGGTACGACCTGCTGAAGGACTCGGAGCTGAACCTAGCGCACCATTCGTCCTCCGCCTACGTCAACATCAACTCGCGGCTAGGGCAATCGCTCAGCTCGGCCGGCGTCGGTGGGGTGGGCGGTGTCGGCGGAGTGGGCGGCGTGGGCGGAGTGGGCGGTGTTGGTGTTGGGGTGGGTGTGGGGGCAGGCGGCGGGCTCGGCAATGGACCGTCGGCAGGCAATCTGACGCCGCTCGGGTCGAACTCCTCCATCATGACGACACCGTCGCCACCGATCACACCGCAAACGTCCCACAATCCGCTGTCGTACGTGCCGAACCACGAGACGTACAACTTCTGGCACAACCAGTACCAGCAGTATCCGAACAACTACAACACACCGTCCTACTACAGCCAGATGGACTACTTCCAGAACCAGAACCAGGGCAACTACAACATGGGCCACACCGGGTACACCACGTCCGCGAACTTTGGGCTCGCGTCCACGTCCGCGCTGGCCGGCCCGATGGGTTCGCAAACGTTCAGCCCGAACGGGCTCGACTACATGAACCCGCAGGACAAGTACGTCAACATGGTGTAAGTAGTAGCAGTATTCCCTTAACGCGGCCTGACCAGCGCGACGATTCCATATCAACCGCAACGAGCAAACAACAGAAGAAGCACTCTTCTAGGTGAGCGGACATAAAAGAGCAGATCCATATCAAAGGACAACAGAGAAAACAGAAAAACAAACGAAAAGCTGAGGTCGCTCTGGCTTCATTCCGCAACATTCGTAACCACTTCCTGTTCCGTTCCCTTCGCGCCAAGGTGCCACCGTACACACTGCCGACACCTGGAAGGGATCGATGGAGCGAGCAGTCTCTGCCACCCGAAAAGTTTGACGAATTTTGCCGAACCACTGCTGAGCGGTCAAAAAGCTTGGAAGCTGGACTGGCGCACAGTCTGGTTTTGCGTTCAGGTTTTCTTACTTTGTGAAAAATAGACATTTAAAAACTGAAAACCACTTAGACGGTAGGATTAGTAAAGGGGCGGGTTTTGTAGTGTTTAAAGCTAAAGAGCTAATCACACACACACACACACACATAGACGCCCAGAGCAGCTCTGGTGTGGCGGCCGGATATAGGTGACTAGGGGCTCCTATACCAGACGATGTTTGTGTAGCTGTTCGATCGAAGACTCATGCGAAGGACGAAAGCGAACGAATCGCGAAACGAGTAGACAAATGTTATATCAACTAGTTCATATCAGTATTTTCTTCCGCCTGGGGAGCTTTGTTTTTTTCTTTTCTCTCTCCAACGCTTTTCTTGTGGTTGCAAACTTTCCATCGAAGGGTTTTCATTTTTTTTTGCCGAGAAACCGTTTCAAGGCTTAACCCGCTGCCTGTTACAGTGCCCGGTACAGCATGTGTGTGTGTGTGTGTGTGTGTTTGGTTGTATGATCAAAGGACTCACAGCAAATCGATTTCAAAAGTTCGAGGCCTGCCAATGTCCTCTTCCCTCCACCACCCCACCTATCCTACCCTTCCACCGACCTGCGCTAACCTCCCTCCTAGGTATGTAAGGCAAGGGCAGTACGAAGTAACTGTGTATAGGATGAGTTAACTCATTTTCCCAACTTTTTTTTTTGTTAAATTAATCGAAACAAGCATGAACTGGATCTATAACGACGGTTTTTCGCTTTCCTGTACGCGACACCGGTGCCGTAGTGTCGCAGTTTTAATTTTTATAGTTCTGTTTCTCCTCCGGCTCATTGCTCTGCGTCCTGCATTTCCACGGCACGCAAGCAAACCCCAAGCGAACAACTGTGCAATTTAATGGTTCCGTTTTTTTTGTGTTGCTTCCCCAATTCGGACCTTCGTGCCCGGCATCCAAATTTTTGTTGGTTGTTCCCCAACCCCTTTCTGTAACTCTAATTCTGCAAGGATTCTGAGTAGGGGAAAGACATAACAAAACAACAAAAAGATAAAAGAAAAACGAAGCACGATATTAGCGAAAAAAAGAAAACCCGAGAGGAGAAAAAAAGGAAAACTATTTGCGCAAGTACGGGCAGAAAAAAAGGGAACGAAAAAGAAGAAGCGAAAAGAAGCGATAAAGCAAAAATGGAAAAAAACAAAACTCATTTTGCGGCTCTAGGTAGTACATAAATATAAACCTATAAATATATAAATATATATACACACATAATTTTTAATTGCAAATTAAAATATTTTAACTGTATATCGTACACTATTTAAGTTCGCGCTAGATTGTAAGGTTTTAGAGCATGGCATCGGGCCGGCACAATTTGTGCCGCCCGAATCGGAACCATGGCGCGTCGAGGTGTCGAAGCAACGAGCAAATAAAAGCAAAACAAAAAACGATGTTAAAAAAATAAAACACAATGAAAAAACAACACACACACACACAGACACTCACTCAATCTCTCACTAGCAACTAGGTACAATATGTTTGCCCCATTTGCCCTCCATTTCCCATAAAATCGTGTGAACGCAGTGTGTGAACGGGGTAGTATGAATGTGAATAATATAATACGACAACAAAAAAACACAAGAGATCGCTGGGGAGGGGTGAGGGAGGGGGTTGAGTGAATGGTTAAAAAATGCGAAACAAAACATAAAACCCCGGACATAGAGCTAGTAGATATGGCAGTGGAAGTAGAAGAAGAAGAAAAAAAGGGGGAGAGAACGAGTAAATTCCCTGGAACAGTGTGAAAGTGAACGTGTTGTAATATTGAGCAAAGTGGTAAAGAAATAAAGGTAAAATAATACAAGCAAAATCAGAAGAAAAGACATACAAAAAAGACGCAGACAAACAAACGAAAGCAAAAGTTGAATTAAGTACCGAATCTCGATTGGTAAAGTGATGGAAGTGATGAGTATGTAGTAGCGGAAAACAGAAAAATAAAATCTGACAATGAATGAAAAAAAAAAACATGAGAAGTATCGTTTTTCTTAAAGGAAGGAAAACACTCACAGGAGAGGAAAATGAAACGAAGTAGAAGTAGCAAAAGGAATGGAAAAACACGCAACACTCGCTCTCTAGTGCGCTGTAAAATAATGGGAAGTAGTAAACAGAGGAGAGAGAGAGAGAGAGCTCAGAATGTTGCTGCCCGGGTTGGTAAAAGGGAAAGAGGAGGAGGGAAAGTGAGGTTGATCGATAAAGAAGAAGGGGAGGGAGAGAGAGAGAGAGAGAGAGAGAGAGAGAGTGAGAGAGGAGTAGTAGATGTGCTAGTTGATAGTGACTAGTACACTAAGACTAGAAGAAAACAGTTGGAATCGATCGATCGAACACTAACACAGTCACAGACACACAAACACAGAGTAGAATCAATTTCTCGTTTACTAGTTGCTCACAACTGTCAAATCCAAACACTTCTCATCTGTCATTACTCCAGCTCTCGCTCTCTCTCTCTCTCTCACTCTCTCACACACACTTCTCTGTTCTCGCTTTAGCGAATGGTCAGGCTCACTTGTTGTACATATTATTCTAATCATTATTGAAAAACTATATATTATCTCCAAGAATGGATAAAATGATACAAAAATATATTGAACAAAAAAAAACTGAAACCAACAACAAACAACCAACCAACCAACACACGTAATCAAATGTGCGTTTCGTCTTTTGCTCGTGCCATCCGAAAAAAGTCAGCTGTCAAATGTTTGACTCTCTCGCTCCCGCTCGCTACTTGTCGTTTCGTCATAAAATCGCGGTTTTGCGGTGTTTTACATCTTCGAGGGAGGCCGTACACAGCAACCACGAAACATCATGCGTCGCCCGGGTGTCCCTTTTTTGACACTGGTGATTTGTTTTGCCATATTTATTCGCTTTGGCCGGACCGCGGGATGCTTCGCGACCGTTGCACGTTTGTTATCTTGGATGGCTTTTCGGCATCCGATCGCTTTCCGCCTAGCGGGTCTAGCGGCTCGGTGTCCTCACTCGGTGTCGTTTTATTTTCTTTTGTAGTGTCGTGTCGCTGCTATCGCTCACGGAAACAGCAACAAAACAGCAACACACAAACAAAAAAAACGGCTCAAAATTATTCAACGACAATTATGGAGCTCGTGCCGAAGCCCGATAGGCGCGATAGGCCCGCCGCCACTTTCGATGGCAATCCTTGGTCGGGCCATACAAAAGAAGTCGCTCGTGTGTGTCCCGTGCCAAAAAGGATGAGATAGAGTCGACCACTCTTTTGGCTGAGGTTTTTTTTCTTCTTCGTGGACCGGTGACTGTGACGGCGTGGGTCCAAAGAAGGGCAAGCGACTAAATCCATGTGCACGGTTAATGTGAATTTATTTATTCTAGCCATTCCCAGCAACCCCTCCCCCCCGCGTCGCACATTGGCAATGACAACAGCTAATGCACAGACGCACCGCACGCACACACCCTGCTCCAAAACTTCGGTGCAGCCGAAAAGCAGCAACCACGGTACGAAACACAAAAACGTGCAAAATGTCGAGTGTACCCAAAATCTACATCGAAGACACCGGCCGACGGGCTCCGGCTGGGCGCGGGCCACATCGACTGTTTTTTGTTGTTGTTGTTGTTACGTTGGTTTCCTATCCATCGAACGGGGGTTCCTGCTTTATCTCAGGTGGCAGATAGAGTGGTTTCTGAGTGGTTCTGCAAAGGGAAAGGAGCGAAGCAAAAAAAAAAGGGAGAAAGAGAGGGAGAAAGGGGACGTTGGCTCGTCAATTTCCGAGCCGCCTAAAGGCGCTGGAAGCATTTTATCGACTTTTTAAATTTCCATAAAAAAAGCATTTGTTTATTTATTGTTATTGGGTGAGCGGTGGGATACGATGATGGGCTGGCGGCCGACTGCCAAAAGGGTAATAATGTTCAGCATTTCGTCCAGCGGATGATGGGGGGGGGGGGGGGGGGGTGAGGCAGGGGGGGAGCGAAATGCCTGCCGCGTGCTGGACGAAAATTGTTCTTGATAATGTGCGGTCGTGTCAGTGATGTCATGCGACGATGTTGACGTTTACTTGGAACATTTCCCTTGCGGAATAGCGTACAGAGTCGGTGGCGTTAGACCCAGCAGAACTAACTCACTAACGCACTGCAGTCAATCAGCTGCACTTGCTGCAATGGTTGTTGACATTAGTTTTAATTCCCTGGATCAGATATCGGACGTAGACGAGGTTGATAGTAGTGGAAGTCTAAGAAATAATTCTAGAATGAGCAGTTCTGGAGCACTCCAACATTAGACGATTCATATATGACGCTCTGAAATGTTTTCTCCTCCATCTTCAACAATATCTGGAGAGTAACACTTCAAGAAGTCCTTCAGAAATCGTTGGGAAGCCCTTAGGTTTTTAACCATGGGCAACTTTGTACAGGGCAATAGTTTGTTCTGAGCTATGGCTGTCTTGATGACTTGTCTACGATAACATAAACAACGTGTACTGAACAGGTTGGGAGATTTTTTACTTCATCAATTTTAACATCCGATTTTGTTTGAAGAGTTCCAAAAAACTGCACCTACTAGCTACGGAGATGTTAACCCTTTTATTATCGTCACCTGCTCTTCAACATCAACACGCTCTTCTTCTTTTGCCCTACTGCCTCTAGAGGCCTACTGGGAAACGGTCTCAACGAGGTTCGAAATCACGGTAGCTAATGTGTTTAAGAATGTCTACGACGTGTAACATTTCAATCTAGAGCATTGCAATCTTAATTTAACCTCATAAACTTTATTCGCAAAGTTCTGATGTTGCAAGAGTTGGTACAATCCTTCAAGAAATCCAAAAACAGGAAGTTGTCCAGTCCAGTGTTCTCGGAGGTGTTGCATTTCTAGTAGGACTTTAAAGTTCTTCAACGTTCTAAGGGAGCAATACGGTCAGGCCGCCCCTTACGAATAAAAAAAATTCTGAGGGATAGAGTCTGCAATATTTTGACGACCTTGAATTTCATGAGCTCTGAATAGGAAATGTCTCTTGGTGGGCCTTTTGTCTCAGATAATCCTGGATGTATCAGGCGAAAGGACCTCAGCGTTATTTTGAGCACTACGTCAGAGGCACACAGCACCTGTTTAAGCTCTTTCGGTTACCCGAGAGAGAGAGAGAGAGAGAGAGAGAGAGAGAGTTTAGAATATCTCATTTGCTTTGAAGAACTACATGAGACGACTACAACGTGCTAGCGTCGAAAGGGTAGGTACTGAGATTGGTTTTAGTTGATAGGGACTCAATCAAGGATTATGCATCGTTCAGGATTACTATTAAGATGTCTCACACTTCAAACTTCTAGAGCGAAGAGAGTCAACACTTTACTAGAAGTTCCTAGAAGATTCTCAAACAGATATGCATCCAGATTATTTATCAACTTAATATACTTGAGTTGGAGATCTTGATGCAAGCTGTTAAGATGTAACTTAGGCAACAGATTCATTGCCTTTGCTAGTGGTCTAGACTCCTGGACCAACATAATTTTGAGAATAATTTTAATTTTTCAACTAATATGAAGAAACCTTGGCAGCTCTTTTTTCTACAGAAGCTAAACAAAAACAAACCTTACAAACCTCTTCTTCGATGTTCTTTGACGTGCTCAAAGTGTTCCAATAAAAAACCCCAAAACCATGCCTAGGTCTACATTTGCCGAAAGGCATAAAATTACAAATTAGACGCGCCGATGCGCAGAAACGGCACAACACAATCCGTTACATCCCGACGCAACGTCCGACCAGCCCGGCATAGATGAAAGCGGACGATGTTTACGGTGCTCCACGGTTCCCGACGTGGGAACTCCGGTGCACGGCATCCGATCACGATTGTTTGCTGCGTAGGTGCGGAAGGAAGGAAGTGGACCCATTCTTCTGGTTCGGTCTGTCTCTTCCCAAGCGACCCATAATCAAATAGAAATCAAATTCCGGCTTGCGGAAGAAAGCAGGAAGGACGGATCGGTCACACGGATTCAACGAAAAATCAAGGCCATTTAGATATTAGCTGCACTTGGTTGTTATTTTATGACAGTTGTGTGCTTCTTTTTTCTTGATCGTTTCCTTTCAACGTCACGACCATCGCCACCACCACCAACGTCACCAACGTCACCAACTCTACGCTCTGCTCTCCTACTCGACCACGGCCTCGGAGACCTCTAGGGGCCAAGGGATCGAATCGATTTGCCGGCAGTTCGCCGTGCCCTTTAGCAGTCGTTTAGTTTCGGGTGTTTCCACCTTGTGTTGTCCTTGCGCAGCGTGGCCTCTCTCTCTCTTCCTCGCCTTCCTTTTTCATAATCTTACATTATTGCTGCTGGTCCGGCGATCATAGACGCAGGCATACCGAGGGATGGATTTATTTCTTCCTCGCCGAGATCCTCACCAGCATCCGCAACATTACGGCACGCCAGCGGTTAGCAGGCAGAAGGCAATGAAGCAAATAGAAAATAATGAAAAACACCCCTCAAATTCCCCGACAGCGTAATGGTGACGAAAAATCGTTTGTCACTGTTTTGATAAAGCGAAACGATTAGTCGCTAGATGGTTCATTTTACGGGTCGTTTTTTAAAACATTTTCTACGCCATCCATCCGTCCGTCTTGTGCGCTTTTATTAATATTTACTCTATCCCGATTCTCGATTTCGGTCCCGCCGGTGGTGTAAAATATTCCTTTCATTTCCCGCATCCGAACTCCAGCACATCGCACACCTTCACGTTCTATTGGGCATCAATTGGACGGCCAGAATGTTGCGTTTGGGAAGCGGGGAAGGTACAACTAAAAGGGAGGGAAGAAAAAAGCAACCCGGAGCCTTTAGGAACTGAAATCATAAAAAACGCGTCCAGCAGCTCACACAAAAAAACGAGATTTCGCAATAAATCAACAATCATGAGCGTCGTCTCTATCTGTTTGTGGTGCCTTCGTCCGGGCGGTTCGGAGTGGAGTAGTTCCGGCTTTTGGCCTAGCATCCGCGCACCCACGGGGAAGGGTTTCTTTGTTGGGTTCCCGGGTTGTCCACAAAAAGGAAATAATAAAGAGGACCCAAACAAACGAGCTGCTCGATAATATGGATTGAACAAAAGTAACAAACAAAGTTTGGAGCGAGACCAAGAGAAAGAAAAAAAAAACGCAGCGTACATCACCCAAAATAGGAAGCTGCAAGAACACACACACACACACACGCAGGACGAGGCAGGAAGGAAGGAGCGGACGGGAAGGGAGAGGCAGAACAGTAAACTTGGGAGGCGACACCGAGCCAGCGATTCGAAACCACAAACAAATCGGAAGTCTAGCTTAAGCGGAGGTGATAAATTAGAGGATTTAACAGCAACGGTAGCGTTTGGTTGGATCGGCTACTGGAAGTTGCAGCAGCAGCAGAAGTAGAAGCAGCTGCGACATCGCGGGTGACCCACTGCGGGCTTTGGCCACCTTGGTGAAGGTTATTGCTTAATTGAGCAAGAGTTTGCTAAAAAAAAACAACCCGACACTGCTACAACTACAATGAGAAGCGAATCGATAACTGCAAGCGGTCCTGGCTGTTGCGTACCTAGGAGGTCCTGAAGAAAACTCGAATGCATCTGGAGCGAGCGTTGTGATGCTGGTGAACTCGAATTTATCTCCCAAGTTGGCATCAATGAAAGGAAGGCATTATATCTAAACCGTTGAAGTGTTCTGAGCCAAATTTGGTCTAGAAATAAGAGCTGCTGCGGACCTTGGCTTACGCAGCAAGGTGAAAAATACATTGTTTTTAGCCAACTCTGGTGCGGGAGACTCTGCTAAGGTATCTAGTCTAGGTCGGGACAGCATCGGGCGAACTTTTGATTCAATCTTATCCTTTTTCGGCTTAAAATTGTTATGGGCTCTATAAAACTTGAGATATCAGTGACAACATCCTTTACAGCCTAGGAGGTCCTATTCTTATGCATTCGGTAAGAGCGTTGCGGCGTTGGTGACCTCAAATCCTTATTCAATACAGGAATCAAGTTGACATCAATGAAAAGACGACATTTTATCCCAGTCATTGAAGTCTTCACTGCCAAATTTAGTTGAGGTATTAGAATTGCTGTGGAGATCGATCGATCGATAACGGAGCATGGGATAGGATAAACCATTTCGACCAAGAATCAAGACATTCTTTGGTGTGGAAGGCTCTCCACGAAATTGTCTAATCTAGGTCGACACAGCTTTGAGCCAAAGATTTGGACAGGATCATAAATTCTATATGATCCTGTTTCTCGGTTGTTAGCTCTACATGAGCCTCAAGATATCTTGGCCTGTCATTACTGACTACATACTTGACGTAGTTGATTCGTAGCTGGAGAGTCCTTCATCCACACACATATACGGGCCCGATCATCGTTCTGAGGCTTTTCATCTCTTATCCATCTAAAGAGAAGTTCGTCAGTTTCAGATAGAGCTCATGTTCCCCCTTGATCCGTCACGACAGCTATTTTGAGTGAAGAAGTACCCTCAGGAAGTAGGATGACTGGCGAGTATTGACCTTTAACTTCAGATAAGTGTATTTGAGACGTCCACAAAGTTGCGTACACCTTTTTACCCATCACTCTTGCGTAAATCACTTTTTGTTGGCAGAGCCGGTTTGGATTTCGCTTAGTAGATCTCCAAGCCGGGCATTAGTCGGCAGTAATTGAACGATTAGTCGGCTCAATCCTTTGGTAAGCTTCTACTACAAAGAAGAGCCTCAAATTAATGGTGTCAACGTCATCAGCATATCAGACACTGGGTTGACTTATTGAGAAGATTTAATAGAAGACAGATCCTTGGTGCAGGTCCTTGAAGAGTAGCCAAGGTCTCTGAGAATTTTCCAGCCACCTTTAACTGGAAGGACATCGATATTATTTTCTTGGCAATAAAGACAAATTAGTAAAAGATGTAGAAGGCACCTGCCATTTCTGACTATTTCGTACATTTGGTGGTCGTAAGGGTTTCAGATGAGATTTGGTACAGGATCCTTTTGTATAAAGAACGTGTGCCTCTATCAAAATGCCAGCGGATCATCCCGACACAACCGTTACAGTTTTATACGAACTTTAAGCATTACATATATGTCACTTTTGCTCTATAACAAATTCAATATCTGAGGACTTGTTTATTGATTGGACATATTAGTTGAAGATTCGTGTTAGCACAAGGATCTTCATTTTTTAGAAGAAACCTTACTTAACCTTAAGACTCTAATTACTGAATGAAAAAAAAATCACCTCTGTAGGCATGGCACACACACCTACTCTGGTGCTCAAGTCCACGGTTGTCCTGCTGTTTGTCTGATAAGCACCAACGCCTCCGCCCACTCGCTCGGTCGTTTAATTAAGACATTAAAAACGAATGCAACAACAACAAAAATGTCGCACAACTTTATGCTAACCACCGTCACGCGGGCTCAGCGAAGGGATGATAATTAACTCGCTGTGAGACCAGGAAGCACATCGAACCTAACCTCAATCGCACGGTAAACAGCGGACACACGCCCCGGATACGTACGGATGATTAAGTTTTACGACCTATTTGTTGCTGCCATTATTAGTGTATGGCTGTGTAAGTGTTTCTAGCCGTGTGTGTAGTCAGAACGGTGTGCCAAGAAAGCGTTGCCTGCACTAAAAGTCGTTCCAACGTTTAATGCTTTCTGTCGATCGAATGAAGGAAAAAACAATCCGTTGCAGGGAAAATTCCTTCGGGAAACCTTCGGGGCACATTTTCAACAAATAGCTAATGGCGTGTGTGTGTGTGTGTGTGTGTGTGTGTGTGTGTGTGTGTTTGGTGGGGTGGATGGTGGTTTTTAAGGTCTACCAACTTGTATGGTAGCACTTGATTATTAGAGCCGGCAGCCGTCCGGGCGCGTGTCCGGGCTCATCATCCCCTTGTTTGCTTGCGTGTGGATGCGCTCGTTCTTAACAGATAAGAAATACGATTATGATTAATTTTTGCAACCAACCAACTTCCTGCAGCAGCCTCCCCCGACCCGGCTGCTCCGGCTGTCCCTCTAGACTGCAGCTTCATAATGGGCGTACGCGTGCCGGTACGGGTCCTATCGCTGCCAGCAAAAATGCTAATCGTTTACTTTAAGGCCCGGCACGCGACTTCGGCTCGAGCGAGGGGTTTTTTTCTTCTTCTTCGGGGGAATCGGAGCCGGGAATCAGGCAGCATCAGGCTTCCGGTTACGGCTGTGCGTCAACCACTATTGAGACAACAAATTGAAAACGTACACCGTGTCCGCCTCTCCAATTGTGTCCCCTGCCGGTGGGCGCTCCATTAGCACTTTTACGCCCGCCAACAACCGAAAACCCTTGGGCGGAGTCGGTGGGCTCAGGTTGCGGACACGCCACACGTGCCACAGTTTGCGTTGTGCTCTTGGACGCCCTGTTAAAAGTGACAGCTCTATCACAAAAGGGCCTCCGCCGAATGTCCGCTGTGGCTGTCTGTCACCGTCCAGCTGGCGCTGTCCCACTCGCCCATTGATGTTACCCATTTTTGATTTTCCTAATTGGAATATTAATTAATATACCTTTTTCCGGGAGCAGGAAATAAAAACTACTATCTGGGACAACAGCATGACAAAAGACACCGGACCGATCGCTGATCGTATCGATAGAGGCGGTGAGCGCAAAATCTATCCGCCTAACGAGAACGCTCGCGATGGCGAACAGATAATGCGAAACTGGTACCGTTTTCGGTCCATTGTTGTCATGGGATATGTGCGGGCGGTGGGATTTTCCTGCCCGAATCAGTTCGTTAATGAGACCCGATAATTTTGATAAGAATGGATGCATTCGTAAGGTTTCGCATTGCGAGGGCGAGGGCTTATCGGGCGACATATGTAGTCGCCGGACCGGTAGTAGGTTCCGTGTTTCAATATAATGTGGGTTATTATTTTATGCTCGCTATCAATACAAAATGGATTTACGCTTGGTGCGAAAAATGATTTAGTTTGTCCGGGGGCAAATTTTTGGGAAGCCATAATCAGCTGCAAAGCCTGTTGGTGGCAATGAGGCGGACACAGTTTTAGGAAATTACATTGTTTCCAATTGTTTTTTTTTTTTTTGCTGACGTCGACTCATTTTAAGGGTTTTGAATAAACTATTTTGCCATATGCAGTTTCGGGAAATGGTGCAACAATGGGTGACAATGGGGTTGACGCTGCCTTTTGATGTACATTTAAGCGCATTTGATCTATTGTTCGGGTTTGTTGGAAAGCGAGTAAAAAGGTATTACATATCGGCTGGCATTTTCCGGCAAGTTCTTAAAATAGACGATTGAATAGAAATTTCCAGCAGAAGCTTTGTGCAGGCAGAGTGTTTTTAATCCTGCTCATTATGATCTGGGGAATTATTAGACCGATTTCTGTTCTGAATATTGATACAAAGTGCTCAAATGCTACCAAATTAGCTTTTAACTCATTTTCAAACTTACTGAGGTCAGATCTCGTCACATCTTCATACACGAACGTTGGTGGCATTAGAA
The DNA here is from genome assembly GCF_013141755.1 of Anopheles stephensi. Classification (NCBI taxonomy): domain Eukaryota; kingdom Metazoa; phylum Arthropoda; class Insecta; order Diptera; family Culicidae; genus Anopheles; species Anopheles stephensi. Next base: position 9,937,081 of record NC_050201.1, read on the forward strand.
TATTCTCGAGAGCTCGTGATGTACTCCAGCATCAAAGCTTCGAGGGAGAACTCTCAAGAATGATCTTTTTTGCGATTGCCACCAACTAGACTGTACTCTAAACATGGCTGGATGTAGATGTACTGGTTGGACCTCAGCTGTGAAGACTTTCCTCACATTAGCTTACTTTAGAACCCTCTTCAATAGACTATGTGTAGTTATCTTGCACATCCTGATAGGCTGTCTTTAGGGACAATGCTTCCTAGTCGCTGTAAATTCTGAAGTCACTGACACCGTCAGCTTACCCGTAACCTTAACTTCATCTTAACAGCCGTTGAAAAATCCTTAATCCTGATAACCGATAGACATCACCTGTTGTAGAATTCACTACAATTCTTAACCTTTATAATATAAAAGCTCATATTAAACGAGGTATATGGTTCTAACTTCTTGCATATTGATGTCAGTTTTTTGGCCTTTAGACATCCACAGAAAACATGATGAGATATGTTTTGGTCTGACAATCGAATTGGCGTCTAATCGCTATAAATCATCAGCTTCATGTCAGGACATTCCACTTCAATATGACTTCCATTCAAGAAGCTTCAATGCTGATGACAATCATAACCAATAGACATTCTTCATTGAATGATTTACTTAAATTCTTACTCTCTAGAAGATCTGAATCCAACGCTAGTTTTACCTTTGACAATAGAAGTCATCAACTTCAGAATATTTTTGAGGACTTGAAGCTGCGATAAATCACTCTATATTTAGTCGCTGTTATTAAACGAGGTATATGTCACCAACTGTTCGTTGGCGATAGAGTTGCACACACGTCTTTGCTCATCATAATACTAAGACTTCCGTTAGTAATGTTAGTAAAGGAAATCAGTAATGGCAGACCAGGATCTCTCAAGGTTCTAGAGCTAAAGAAGCAGTCATCCTTGGGGGAAATGTTTTTTCACGCTCCAAAACAATTACAACCAACTTGCTTGAAATGACATCATTTTCTTTCCTAGGTACTCGAGCATCTCTCCATCAACTAGTTCTCTACTAAGTGCTTTTGGGTTTTCTCTTAAGGATGCTCCTAACTACACCCAAGTGAAGCTGCAAACAGTTCACCCTCCTGGCAAATGTTCTTCAACCGCTCGAGAGAACATTCTTGCAAGCGTTGCTATGGAAGACAGCCGTGACTTCCCGATTAGCTACCGGGTTGTTGCACGTGGACAATAAAAACCAACCACTGCAGGTAATTTGTTAATCACCTCTTCAAACTGTGCACGTTAAAGAAGTGTGTTGAGTCGCTTTACAGCAAGCAGTAATGTGTGGCAAACGGGGAAAGAGTTTGCAAGAGCAGCGTACCCGGCTTGTCTGTCACTAAATTAGTTGTGCCTTTTATTTTCACTTTGGCGATTATAAGTGCATTTCCGTTCTGATTAACTTTTTTATTCTATACTTTAGTTCATTTTTATAACAAGCTTTGCTCAGACTGAAATAGTATGAAGCAGTTCTTATATTAGGTTTAATAAGTGCAGGGAAATAGCAGTGTGTTTGTAGGTTCACAAGTGCGTAAGTGTTGCTGCTAAAGTTCTAGCTCTGTCCCTTTTCATTCTAATGGTGCTTAATAAACTAAATAGTAAATTAACAAACTTTCCATTTGTTGAACAACTTCCCACTAAATAACTACGAGCCGATTTAAAGCTTCAACCTCAACAGCCCTGAAAGTATCTTCCCGATAGCGGTTTACGACAATGGCAGGCAAAAATCCATTAATCAACGATTGATTCAATTTACATGGCGATTATTGATCGAAATGCCATCAGAATTGCAGGGAAAAGCGCAGCTTTTCCATTTAGCGCTGCAATTTAAATGACACCGCACCAAAGCAAACACATAAAAAAGCCACTCTCTCAAACGAGCCTCCGTTTTGCAAACCCCGGACTGCCCACTGATGGAGATTGTTTTTTACCCGCTTTGTTTTCACCATTATCCATGTGGCTGGGCAACCGTCATTGCATTCTGTGGCCACGGGGGAAAAAAATGCGATTGTGGGAGAGCCGGAAAAGCTGGCTGCACAATATCCTTTATCGATTAGTTCCGCAAACGCACAGCATCATCAACATCATCATTAGCACGCCGTTCTCTCCCATCTCCCACACCGCAAGTGCAGCCCTTCAGAAAGTCAAAACTCTGTCCACCCCCTAGCTAGTTAGGGGTGAAGACGGCAAATGTGTCCGCCCTGTTCGGGTGGGAAAACTATCATCATCGACCATATCATCGTCTTTATTAGTCAAATATTTGTCAAATCAGTCCAACCTTATCGGAGCGGTACCACCACCGGAACGGTTTCGGAAACTCGCCCTCCCTTACAAACACTTCCTGCCCCTATTTTTCCGTGGAAATGCTGGAAATGGGTTAAAAAAATAATGTTATTTACTGTGAGTGATACACGCTCACACACACACACACACACACTCCCGAGTGACACACGCACACTTCATCACTTCAATTTGCGGCCCACTCGTAGCGTAAAGTACGCCTTTTCTTTACGCAATGGTGAAAAAAGCAGGGGATGGAAAGCGGGTAATGCGGGGTGAATTTTCCCTTCGCTCGAAGGAAAATCCTATAAATATCAAAACCCATTCGTTCGTCCCCAGCTCCTGGTTAGCCGTTTGCTTTCAATTATCGAATCACACTCCCACCACCACTTGGCGAACCCTACCGCCCTCCGGTCGTGGTGGAAAACGGAATGTGGAAAATGTGTGGCAAAACGTCGGTTTCTGCTCGGCTCGAAGGGGTGCCGGCAGGCGAAAACAAGAACAACAACAACGACGCCGGGCGCTAAAGGATAACAGTGACACATTACGGTTAAGGGAGGGTAAGGAAGCGTGAACGAAGGGTGGGAAAGGTGGGAGGTGGGTATATGGGGGTTGGAAAAATGTGACATTCGAGCGCAAATAGTTTGCTTAGATAGGACACGCTTCAACTCCGGCCGATGGGAAGCGAGCAATTGTTGTGGGCCACCCGTCTTATCATCGGCCGACTATCAATTTGTTCACTCTACCGGGGAAAACCCCCGGAATGCTCCTGCTCTCTCTCTCTCTCTCTCTCTCTCTCTCTCTCTCTCTCTCTTTATCTATCTCATCCTGAAGCACGAGTTTTCCTTCGGTAGCATAGTCTTGAAAGGGAAAAGGCTGGAATGGGTTGGGAAAATTAAAGAACGAATCGTTTGAGCCGTTCCGTGTTTTGCCAATCAGCATGCGAATGTGTGTGCGTGTCTCGGTTGTTGCTCTGTTTGAAGCGTAGTGATGGGTTCTTTGGAATGTAATCACAGTTCCGCCCCGTACCGGCCGGTTTCACTCCGGTTCCGATACCTAAAAAATCGACGGATTCACGTGGAACCGCCCGGAATCGTTCCCGGAGCCGTCCGTAACCTTCTGGAGCCGTTGTACCCGGTCCGAACCGTCCGAAATTTTTGGAATCGTTGAATCCGTCCGGAACCGTCAGAACTGCCCGGTGAAACCGTGCAGAACCGTCGTAACCATTGGAAACATCCGGAATCGTTTGGAACTATCAAAACAGTTGGAAGCGTTCGTGATCGTCAGAATCGTCTGGGACTACCAAAACTCAGACGGAGCTCCAACTAATCGTTGCAGTGGTCGGTATCGTCCGAAACCGTAAAATGGAATCGTATGAGGCTAGAATTAGTGAGTATGTACCACCTTACCCTCCGCTTAGCTCCAGAACGATTCCGTAGGTTTTAGACGCTTCCGAAGCATCCGACGGTTCTAAAAAGTTCCGAAGGTTCCAGACGGTTTGTTTACTCCTACCAGTCCCAAAATGGTTTCAAACTTTGTGCCACCACCCAGAACCAAATCCGCCTTTTTGCCAACTATGCCCATCTCTACTGCACAGCATCGTAAGCTGGAGCCGAGAAGCGCAAGAACCCCTTGGAAACAGCTTCCCGGCAACGTTTTTTTTTTTCTTTCGTGCCAGTTAGCACAGATTTTGATCCCTTTTTCTTACCGTTTCTGTTGGGAACTCATTTAATTTCGTCACCCGGGCACAAGAATTTGCCGATGGTTATCAGAAGCATTTCCACCCCTTTCCCTCCCTACCGGAAAATCCTCTCCGGAAAAGGAAGGGGAGTGAGAAATTGCGTAAACTATCTATCCGATGGAAGTTAGTGTCGAGAATCTGTTGGATGATTTTCCGTGGGGTTTGGTGAGGGAGGAGGGTTGAGTTGAGGAAGGGGCGGTGGGATTCGGAAATAAGCGTAACGAATTGAATTTTCCTCGAGCATCAGTATCATACCCCACACCTGTTCAAAATTGGAAAACGATAGATGAGATAGAATTTCCCGGTGGTGTTCTAGCTTAGTGTGTGAGAGAGAACGAGAGAGTCAGGTTAGCTTTTCCCCGGGCATGGAAATGCTGGTACACTTGAAAATGCGTCGCTAATTAATGTGCAACATCTGCCCCCTTTTAGCTAAGGTTTGCTACGAACTGCAGGCTTCTAGTGTGTGAGTGCGCATTACCTGTTAACATTCGCCGAGTGACTGTATGTGCGACTAAGCGACGAACTCTGGCCCGGCGGCCCGACTTAAACCAGAGCTTCGCTCTTCGTTAGCGTAAGCTGGTAGCTGGCTGGTGCGAGTTGTGTTTGATGTGCGTTTCGCGATTGGAATCGGAGCGCGGCAAATCAGACCATCAGACCTGGCTTCCACCGTATGGGAAGGATGTACGAGCCAGGGTAGCACTGCTCATTAGCGTACGAGTATTTCCATTCCCCATGCTCGGGTTGGATTGTGCTCGGTTCATTAGCGTTTTTCCTCTCCTAGCCGTATAGTTGAACAGTGTAGGATAAATAATAAAAAAGAGTAGACCAGAGGGAACAAGAAGAAGAAAAAAATGCGAAGAATCAAACTTCTCCCAAAAAGAGAAAAAAGGAAACGGCCCTTCAACTTGGCGCTGAGAACCTTTCCCCTGCTGCGGCGCTACGAAACCTGTAACGAGGTAGCCAGGTACGGGCAGCAAAATCCATGTCCGAATTACACACACAAAAATTAAATTGACTGTAAAATACTTGAAAATCGAATTCACTCTGCTCGGTTGGAGGGTTCGTCGCTTACATACTGCCTTTGTGTGTTTTTTTTATTCATTTCTGATTTGTTTTTCGGTTTTCTGTTTGTTTCAGCATTCCTTTTGAAGTTTAAACAAAAGGAGGAGCTGTACCGGGTCGCTCTCAGGGAGGGAGTAGTGAGAGTGGGAGTGGGTGGTTGAGGTTTGAACCCCACCTGGAAGGCGGGCGTAACGCAATAATTCGATTTATACAATTTCTGCTGCTCAGTAGTCAGCTCACACAGAGCAGACAATCGGTTCCGTGGCTCGTTTTGCTCGAAGATGAAACAGTTTTACTTGAATCATTTGATTTTTCATCCCACCCTTCCTCCTTTCACCCTCCTTCTCCGTGTAACCTAATCAAGGTGAAGAGCGCTGGGGGAAACCCTTTTTCTTCTGGTTTGATTTCTGGTTTCCCCAGTTTTCGATTAACCGTGGGCAAACCGTGGGCTCTCCCGCAGCGCGAATTAGATTCGATGAGTGTTGTGTGCCTGTGAGCAGCGCGGAAAATCGAATCACTTTTTGTATTATTGCCCCCCCTCTCCACCACCGGTTAGCCTTTGACGCCGGTGCGGTGGCTTCTGCGTGGTAAAAGAATTTCGATCAAAGCGAATGCGCTCTAATTTTGATTAAGCATTGATGCCATTAATCAACCCAAAAATCGGTGTATTTTCCACATCGAGAACGCTGCCAGCGCTAGCAGGGAGCGATCAGAGTGATCTGCTTCTTTACTTTTTTTTTAACTTTTCTACCGACCGATAAATCAACCCGAAAGGAGCCCGAACTCAGGACACTCGGGACTGATGTGCTGGACTGAGGGGTTTCGACAGGTGAAAAATTGGTCAGCTGGTTTGCCGGTTCTGTTCGGTGAGGGATTTGCATTACAAAAGCGTCCGGCGAACACCGTCCGGCTTAACGGCGGGAAGGAAGAAAACCCGCGCCCAAGCTAGCACCGGGGGAAAACTCTCTCAAAAGCCCGGTGCAGCCCAAACAGACGGGCTTCTGCGTCCGTTAAGTGAGCGTAACGAATGTGGTGGAAAACAATGGTTACACGAACCCGGCGCATATGACCGTTCAATATTTATCTAATATTTATTCTTCCCGCATTTAACCAAACGCGCACCTTCGCCCCCGTTAAATTGTGCGCAAAGCCTTACTCGGCCGGCCACAATTTCGTTTGCCGATAGAATTTATGAGTGTTGGTTTTCTTGAGCACTCGTAAGAAGACGGTAAAAGGGGGGAAAAAACGGTTCGAGAAGAAAGAAAAAACCCGTCTCGAAAGGAACAAAAGCGAGTGTCGTTTACCGAGGGAAACAGGAAAATTCATACTTTTTCATTGCTATTGTGCCTACGCGGGCAATAATCGGCTGGCGTAGCACTCAGCTCAGCATGCCCAACTTGAACCACCACCATGATACGATGGTGATGGTGGTATTGATGTTGTGCGGGAATTATTACTTTGTGCAGAATGATCCATCCCTCTCCGGGTAAGATACGGAGCGCAATTTTCCCATTTCGGTGTGCAATCTCACTGTGTGTGTGTGTGAGTGTTAATAATGTTTCACTCAAAATACTGGACAATGAATGAGTTTTTCGGGCGCTTTTTTTGCTTCTTCTTCGGGCAGGACTCATCAGACGCGAGGTGATAGTAGAGAAAGTGAACCCGGGGTGGTTTTTTTTTCTTCATTTCTTCCAACAAACGGTGTGCGCTATCGATTCAGTCCTTGGATGGATTGATGGGCAGAATGGTCCTCGGGGGTAGAGGACCCGTTGCGTTGAGGATTATTAAAATTCTAGGTCAAAGTTCAAACCGGATTAATTAGACAGCGAGAAAGAGAGCGAGAGAGAGAGAGAGAGAGAGAGTGCGCACTTCCAGACCAAGTTCGGTGTTATTTAAAGTTGCGCCGTCTGCTGGCTGCTGGCGGGATGGATAGCAAACAGGGCGACAGTACTTATGTACTTCAATTGCAATTCATTTTGGTTTGGTTTTGCTGCTGCTTTTCTATGTTACAATCATCAAATGAGAATTGTTTGTCTTGTTTCTTACCTCTTATGTACTGTTATGAATATTATGAAGATGTCATAAGGTGGAGAGATTCATTGAAAGCAGTTGTTTAGAGATGTGCTTTAGTACTGATCCCTAGCTTTGGGCCTTATTATCCCTATCGAGGATGGACATACTCAGTAGGTTGCTTTTTACAGCTCCATTTGTGAGAGCCCATCACTTGTTCTTGATTTTTTGACAGTTGTTTTAGGACAGAAAAAACCATCAAAAATCATTGCTAGGTAATATAGGAGGATTTGTAAGGGTTGTTGTACATCTGACTTCTTCTTCTTCTTCCTTGGCACTACAACCTCGAGAGGTCTCGGCCTGCCCTTTCTGACAGTCTGTGACTTTACCCGTAGTAAAGTAGTCACCCTTACGTACGGGGGGAGGCGGTCTGGATGGGATATGAACCCCGGCCCTGCCGTGTGAAAACTGGCGCCGCAGTCGCATCGGCCATCGGACGGCCCTGACATCTGACTAGTTGTTTGCAACATTTTATCAGCTCTTTTGTGAGATAACTGATTGGAAAATTCCGCCCTTAGGTTGTAAATCTCTTCCAACTGTGTGTAAGATTCTATTATATGATTGCAAAGTCCTACAACGGGCCTGCTTCAATCCACTATCAATTTGAAACATTTGTCTGAGGGATTCTACTTACCTTTTTACATAGCTCTTTTGCAGATTGCTTCAGATTTACTTTAAAACTTTAAACCGTGTATTGTTTTTTAGCAACCTTTGCAAAATAATCCCTAATAAAACTTTTTGTGAAAATAGACTTCAAAGATTCGTTAAATTAACATCGGGTTTCTCTGCTCTAAAATAAACATTCATTTTTTGCTCAAATTCGAAAAACATCTTTGAACAAATTTTTTAACTTAAAATTATACAATTTTTTTTTGCCGTATTGCTACAATAAAATCATTTATTTTAAAATTACTATAAAATTATTGACAATACGGCGTCATGCCGTTATACTTAAATTATAAATAAATAAAATTTAGTTTAATATTTTAAAATTCATTGCTTTGCGTTTACTCGGTATGATTTTCTATATTATTTATTTATTTATTTTTGAATTGGTTTTCTTTCACTTTTAAATATTTCTTTGCATCTACACCGTGACAGCAGTTAAGCAATTTTATCATTTGTTACTGTTTTAACTCAACTAAATCTTGAGTTGATTTACATTTAAGCTATAGTTTGTTCTTCGTTTAGTGTTTAACTTTATTGTAAATACTTTTTAATCCTACTCTGGCAAATAACTTTTTTCCTTATAACTGACTCTTTTATTATTTTTACTTTATTTTTTATGTATATTAAAACATTATCCCTGATTCAGTCTTTGCTCCAATTGATTTCTGTTCTTCTGAGAAGCTTTTATTGCCTTAATTTATGAATTTATTTATTTATTAACTATCGTTTTTTACGGCAAATTTGTACTGTCGAGAAAACTCTCAACTTGTTCTTTGCAAATAATTGTTAAATTTATTTCGCATTTTAAATGTTCGTTCTTCTAACTTCCCTTCTTTCGCTGTTTGATTTTTATAATTTATTTAAATGTTAGTTCTATAACTTCTTTTGCTTTGTAGCTTTACTTGACGATGATATCTTCTATTATTGTATTATTTTATTGTCTTAAACGATTTTTAGTTCATAATTATGGTTTTCTCATCTCTTGATTCCCTTTTCATTCGAGTGTTTTGTTTTGTTGTTAAATGTATTTGTTTAGTTTTTTCTTCTCAATCGCCTATTGATTCAAAGCGTTGAAAGTACATGTTTTTGAGAAATGTTTTGTATTACTTTTATTTCTTTTAACATTTTCCAAAATTAAATTCATGCTAAACGTTACTTGCAAAACACTTTCATCGGGAATAAATTACTTCCACACTCTGTTACCTTAATTCCGGCGTTCCAATGAATGTTTACCGGTCGATAAAATTCTGTTTTTTTGGGGACAGGCGTCTTCTTCAAATTGGCTGCCAGTACATCGAAATCATTAATAAAGCCAAAAAATGTATAAAGAACAAGAAGAAGTAAAAGAAGCAAACAATCTCCTCTTCCTCCCTTCGTTAATGCAAACACCAGCGTTCTAACAATAGACCTGGACGGTGAAGTTCCACAGGAGTCGCAAGGATATGCGTACACAGCGTGAATGGCTGTCATAAATATTCAAGTTATTTTTTTTGCGTTTTTGGGACTCCTTTTTTTTCGGGGGGAACTTCTAACTTTTGGTGGTGGAAGTCACGTTATCACCAGTTTCGTTTTCGCCCCAGGTGTCTGTCGGTACCTTCCCGGATGCGTGTGTCCTTCGACGACCGGTGACATCGAACGAGCGGACTTACTTGCCTGTTCCGAATGTCCTTGTCGTTTGTTGGAAACCTGCCGGAACCGGAAAGGTAGTGCCGATGGTTCCGACCCGCACAGAGTAGGCGGAGCTACCGGAGCAGATAGTTTGACGCAGAGCTACGATTGGCGGACGGTCCCTAAAGTTATGCTAGTCACGCCCGCTCCGTGCCGGAAGGCAAGCGATGGGCGAGGAAGCTGGTCCTGTGTAGGTGACGGACGGGGCAGCAAAGCAAAAGCCTTGCACGGGCAGAACCATCCAACAGTTCGTGGGCAGACTCGCTGGAAGAAGGGTACCTCAGTAGCAATGGAATCGTGGTGACGGTCGCAACACTCGGTCCTCGGTCATCGATTCGTCGTGCAGGGTTGGAGGATGTCTTCTTGCTTTAGCTGCAAAGCTTCGTTCGTTCCAACTTGGGGACGGGCGGTCGCAACGTTTGCTTCAAGCCTCCATTACTTACGAAAAAAGGGACGTCATTACCTATTACGGAGCGTCGTCGAGCGAGCCGAGTCTTCTTGGCTTTGTCGCACTCCGGGTACCGGGTGGAAAGAAAAAGCCTACATTAGACATTTCCCTTTCCCAGGCATGGGTTTTTTGTTGTTGTTGCTTGTTGGTGTTGTGTGTTCCAGCTACAGCACCGCAGATTGGTGAAGAATTTTCCGAGAACTTCCCGACGAAGCGGAGCTCTTGAAGGGTTCTAGCCGAACGAGTGTTGTGGGTGTCCCGGGGGGTGTGCTTGGTAGTCACGGGAGTTAAGTAATAGCCCTCGGTACACTAGCATTTTTTTTTTGTTGCTCGTTCTTCGGTAGGGATTCTGGTACGGAGGAAAAGGGCGAGTGCTTCTTGCTTTCCTTGGGCCCTCAGGTGGGTACCGCCGACCTGACATGGTTCCGTCGAAAATGCTGATGGAACGAAATGGAATTGACACCGGGTACGATTGTTTCAGCGGGCCTCGCTCTTGCCTTCCTGCCGCTTGCCCAAAAAACCCTGGGCAAAACGGTTTTCCCTCCCACAGCTCACGCTCTGCTCCGCGAATTCCTTGGTGACTTCACGGTTCCCTTGTGCGAGGTATAAAAATAGCTACTGATTTTAATGGTGCGCCCTGCAAAAAGGGGTTTTCTGTTCGGGAGCTGTCATGCCGGGGGGCATTCTTCGGCTGTCTTGTTCAAGTTAGAGTGCTGTATTTTTTGGAATGGATTGTTTACCCTTTGACCCGTTCTGTTTGCTGATGTCACGGGCACTTCACGTGTGCAGATCCGCTGAGAGATGGGCATGGCAATGTAGTACTTGTTTTCTTGAGTGATACACATCAAGTACTCCAGGCTTTTCGTGTTTTAAGAGTCCTACGACATTGTTTGTTATACATTCTTCAGGGATGGTCTGACGACTATCTATGTTAAAGTGTATTGCAAGAAGAATTTTGAAAGCAGATAGAAATTTACAGCAAAACAACAAATTCTAGCCTCAGCGCTTAGATAAGGACCTTCTAAAGCCGCTTCTTCAAAACAGCTCTTCCAAATTCACAACCAAAATAAAAACACTCTGCAAACCGAAACGTCCATTTGTCCTCTGTTCTTGTTGTTGTTTTGAGGTCAACGGTGTGTCGTTTTCTTTGGTCGTTCGGAAAAATCGATAACCAGTTCTGCCCGAGCAGCACGACACAGGAGCGATTTTAACAAGCAAAGCGTATTTGCCTCCGTATTCACCACACGGCATTCGGTCACGCTCGATTCTCTCTTTGTTTTTTCCCTTTTGTTTTTGGAACTTTCCACAGCTTAGAAGGAAATGTTTCAAGAGTAAAAGCTTGAGATAGCGGAAACATGGCGTTTCTTGGAGCTTTACCAGTTGTGGAACAAGTATGTGCGTTTAATGATGTGTTACAAATAATCAGAAAAAAGTTCTTCTATATCTTGAAAGTCGGATATGTTCTGTAAATTGTAACAAATTTTGTGTCCAACAGCAAAAGTTCCAAAAATGAACTTTAAGGTTTCATCATGCTTTCATGATGTTTTGGTCAGAAAAGGGATTCAAGATGAGGTATTCAAGATGGTTGTTTCAAAATCAAGGAGGCATTCTGCAAGATTTCCGTCCCTTCAAAGGTCACAGATATTACTAGATTCAGGACATTTAAAAAAAATTTACTCGTGTCTTAGAAATACGAATTTGTTTGCTATGTGATTAAAGTTTGGCAAATAAATGTTGTTTCCTCATGCTCAATCTCCAGTTCAGATATAGTGAAATCTTTCTTACTTCGTCTCGAAAACCCTGCATATCCGTATAAGGGATGAAATATTTCAACCCTCGCTTGTATGCAATATGGGGTACAAGTACGGCTTAGCTTAATTGTTTCAGAAGGTTTTTGTGGTTCTTAAGCTTCCTGCTATGGAGCTGCAAGTTGTTCTGTACTAAAAACTGGCCTTGGTGCATATTCGGGTCATGTGACTTGACACTAAAGCAGAGTTAAAAATTTATTTTCGTTCCTTATTTTAAGCGAAAAATTTGTCGCCGAGTAAAGAAAATGCTGCTATATTGTATTAAGATTTAAATAAATGCGTTAATTAAGATAGACATTTTATTGCTTCCTCATACATCAGCCGCTGATGGCATTCAAATTCTAATTTGAAACTAGCTTACATTTTAATTGTCAAACTGCTTGGACAATTAAGAAAGAAAGGAAGCATAACAACAACAACAGCGCTTGACTTGGTCTTAAGAACGAATGTAAGCAATGTGATCTTTGTGATTATTATAATTTAATGTCTACTGTCTTATTTTCAGGCCTTATGTGTGTAATTGCTTGATGATGGCAACTCTTCTGTCAGGAACCTGATGGTGTGTGTGAGCAGGGCACGTGGAGAAGAAGAATGAACCACGAGCTAGCTGAGCTGTTTGGCGATGCAGACATCCTGGCAGTTGCCAAAGCCGGTACGATACGCTGGTTAGTGCACATGATGAGGATGCCGGACTCATGTCCTACCAGGCAGGTGCTTGCCAGTGATCCCTTCGACACGAGGCGAAGAGGAGCACAGTGAGCTCGTTGGCTGGACCAAGTGGAGTCAGACCTAAGGGAGATCGGATGTAGCCGGGGGTGGAGGAGTGCAGCTATGGACCGAGTCTCCTGGAAACGGATTGGACACCAGGCCTTGTCTCTTAGACGTGCTCCATAGAACAAAATGTCAGGAACCTACGACAATAACGACTTCACATGAACAAATTCGGGAAATGAAGGAAGTGCTTAAAAACATCCTGAACGCTTAACTGAAGCTCTGTTTGTTGATAAGTACCACTAGTTTGTAGTTTATCAAGATATCTTGAGCGCCCGCCTTGTCCGTCAGTTAAGGCATCGCAAAACGATCAATTTTAGCACGCATGACCTTTTTGAAATCTAAATGCAAATGGTTACATCTTTTTCCGATCGTCAAGAGCGCAACGTGTGAGCAAGAAATATTGATGTAAACTAAGCATTTTCTCCTGTGATGTTCTGAGCAGGCTATCAATCTTACTCGTAGTTACTTTATCTACGGTGAGGTTTACAAATCTTACGGTTAGATACCAAATCTCACTCAAGACGACTTTTTTTTCATTTTACAGGTCTGATCATTGATATGAATATAAAACTAGACTAGAACTCAAACAAGATAGTAAAGGTATGAGACTCATGATATATAGCCAATACAAAATGAACAGCAGTATAGGAAAACATATCGTGCGTGACAAGAAACAATAGAGAAAAAAATCCTCGTCTCGATGCCACGCGATCTCCCACTGATGAAATCGTAACAGCAGTGCCAATTGCTAGCTCTTAGAGGGCTGTTCAGGTACGGGTAAATTAGGTCAAGAAAATAAATTTTCATATTCAAATCGAAATATTGGTTGGTCAGATAGTTGCTGGCCATAGGGACATTGTGTGAGTAGACTATTTGTTTAGACAGTTGGACAAAGTTTTATGCTAGTGAGATGGATTTAATCGAGAAGCAGTCTTAAGGGCTATCATCCCTTTGGGTTATTGAGAATCTTCATATGCCGTCCATAACTGACCAAGCGTATCGTGGATGGACTCCACCTACTTCACCATCAACAACAAATCTTTCCACGATTTCCACATTGCATCATTCAACGAAATATTCCGGTATCTTCTTTGAAACACAACAACGATGAAGTAACGAAGAAATTTACGTTTCTACACCGAGCATTAAATTTAACAAAATAAGCCTTTGTTATTATTGTTAATAAAACTGGCAATAGATATTACTAGGCGATGACCCAGTTTACGTTAAAACACGGAAGTAGACAGAAATGAATGCTCAAGATAAAGTTGTAAATTACTTAAAACAGAATCACTTGAGTCAGACAAATTAGCCTTTTCTTCAGAATGAACCAGAACATGTTTGTACCTGCGAATCAACTCATCAACTGAGAGCTAAATGATTATCACAAGTGCCTTTAAGAAAGCGTTTTAAAGTTTAAATTGCAACTTAGGTGTATAAACAATATGCTCGATTTCTAAGAGCTGGTTGTTGGAGAGTTGGTTGTAAAATGGAGGGAGTTCTATCTCAAAAGAGACAGAACCTTTTAAGGCTTGTTTTAGCCAAAAACTACATTTTCGGGCACATCCTGTGCCCTCTAGTGTTGTTCGTGCATCCATGTGAGTCCATCATTTGAGTAAATCTGATACCGGTTGCAGGAGCTGCGTGAATGTATTGGGAGTTGGACTATTTTTCGTGTAGTTGGTTCACTAAATGGCACGACGGTCTGGTTAGGTCCGTTGGTTTGGGCAATTTCAACAAACCAGTGTAAATCCAACACTCCACACGAGCAGCGTTTCTTTCGGTAAATTGTGATGATGACAGAGCAATGACATTGTATCGTCGCCGAACTATGTCTCTAAGCTGTAAATTCATTAAACAAACTTATGAGAGGCCAATGCATTATCACAGCCCATCTCGAGGACGAATCAAAACCATCACAACATCTCAGTTTGAGCCTACCACTCTTTGTTGGTCTTCACGAGCTAGGTAGCTATTAACATGACCCCCAGCCTACTATCTCCAGGCGATGGTTGGGCTTCCAGCATACCTGTAAAAGTTCCTTCCGTATATCCCATGACTACTGGCTTACTTCAGTAGCGGGTTAAGGTATTTGGAGGCTCGGAGTGAAATGGCAGTTGAGGCTCCTCTAATTTGATATAAGAGGAAAACAACAGGACTTCCCCCGCGGACGAGGCCCCGAGTGGCCGCTCCTTCCGCACCTAGGTTGATCCGCCACTGGCTTACTTAATTTGCTAATGATCATCGGGAACCCACCTACTCAAGGTAAAGAATAAAATCTCGATCACTCCTGGAAGACCGGGGTTCAAATCTTATCCGAACCTTTACCTCGTAGTGAGGACTGTCTATCCAACTATGCGGTATAAATAAGTTTAGTATGTCAGAAATGGCAGGCATGACCATTCTTGGCATCGTTGGGCCAAGAAAGAAGAAGAAAATGAGCTTGAGCATATAAGTTTGAGCCTTCCACTCCTCCTTGGACTTTATGGGGAAGGTCTAAATTGTTTTTAAGAGCTGCATAGACATTCTAATACCGGGACCAACATGCAGTCTGCTGGCGATGCTTATTCACTGGAGTAACAACCTTTCTGAGCATCACGAAAGGATCTCGAGGATCGAGGATCTCATTCTGAGGAATCTCACACGCAGTTTAGAGGGATTTCTCAGTGTCCATAAAGTCCATGTCCGTAAAGTGCAGAGGCTTTCTGACAATTTAAAAGTTGCGACCACCTATCTCTACATTTTTATACGCCAGTAAATTCAAAAACAATGTTGCATCCCAAAAAGATCATATTCAAAGCGTTGATACTTTTTTCATTATTTGATGCACAGCACGAGATGCCTTTCAACAAAAGCAAAACGTTCATACTGGACAAAACTTTGTTAGGGAAATCTAAGTGCCTTTCTAAGCGATAGGGCCCCTCTTATAATTGTCATTTTGAGAATGCATGTATGTCAGGTTGTTCTACTCCACACTTACTTAAAGAACTTTCTACTTCTACCGGTACAATGGCATTGTTTTACCGTCCGCCAAAAGCCGGTACGGGGTTTTCCACCGTGAATAACACTCCATCGCTGGCTCCAGATACAAAAGTTGCTTTCTTTTGTTGTCCGTCCGGTAGCCACTTTTATTTTCCATCGCTTCGGCAAGGGATGGCAATTTATTGCAATAAATCCGTAAGTAACGCAGGGAGGGGCGGTTGTACGTTGTAGCATTGGGACAGTATCTTGGGTACCTTACGTTAAAGGCTAACCGGGGAGTGTCGTGTTATGATAGGCTTAGATCCGGTCACGTTCCGTTGTGCATCTCTCCTCCATACACACACAAAGCTCAATGGATGTCAAGTGTATGTGCTGCGGGGAGAGCCTTTTTGTTGCATTTTTCGTGTATGATACTCGGCCACAGCTGAAGGGCCGATTCGATAGCTGTTCGAAGCGAACGGAAGCAAAGGGTGAATCACCTCTGCTCAGCAGAAGTGCATTGTACTTGAAGCTAAAGTGCGAGCGCGAACGAATGATTTTCTTAGCTGATGTTTGAAAAAACTCGGTTCAAATTATTAATAACTTAAAATAGCTTCAAATGTTTGTGTTCGAGACCTGAAAAATGTATCAAAGAAATCTATGATTATAATATACTTTGTTGAACAAATGTAAATAGAAAGAGAGAGAGAGAGAGTTGGATCATCGGACTGGACTTGGATCAGGCGTTCAATTGTTTCAAGTGTTGTCTTTCCAGTGATTGTGCCTCTATCTAAGATAAGATCTCGAATCTACGTGAGCCTGTAAGGAATATTCTAAATCCCGAATATACAATATCGATTGTCTAACAAGCTGGCTGGCTAGTAACATCAAGCCGAAGAGCCTCGGGTATACTTCTACTATAGAGAAAGCCTCAAATCTACATCACGTCTTAAGGTGAAATTCCTTCTGTTTATCCAAAGTCGCTTGACCGCCATGATGTATCGGGAATACCTCTACTCACAGTATGGCCTCAAATTTAGTACACGCAGTGGTGGAGATATTCTTTTCCGATTATCCAAAGTAGCCTGGTTGACATGAATCGGCGATGGGGGATTGGGAGTCTCTCTTCTCAGAAAATGGCTTCAAATCTACTACAGAGTTTCTTCCTAATATCTAAAGTCGATCAGCTAGTGTGATATACCGAAAAACATCGAGAGTTCTTAGAAAAAGCTTTCTTACCTAAAAAATGTTTCTAAAAAATATTCCCTCCGAATATTCAAAGTTACCTAGCTGATTTGATTCGTTGATGAGCATCGCGAATCTCCCTACGAGGAGGACTCAGATATACATGTCTTTATGAGATATTCCTTCCAAAAATTCAAAGTCTTGGACGATATTATTCGCTCGAAGAAAAACCTCAAATATGCAACATATTTGTATGAAATATTTCTATTGAACCTCCAATGTTACCTGGCTGACTTGATCTACTGATTAGTAGAGAGAGCGAGTCTCTCTATGCAAGGTAAGACCGCAAATCTTCAAGAGAATATCCCTTCTGAATTATCAAAATCACTAACTAGCTAACTTGATATGTTGAGTATCTGTAACATGCCTATAGAGGTTCGTTCCAAACATCCGAAGCCGCCTGGATTACTTGATCCGTCGATAAGTATCGAGAGACAGACCCTCTATTTAACGAGTGACCTCATATCTCCAACATGCCCGTTAAAGATATTCCTTCCCAATATCCAAAGCCACCTGCTTGACTTGACTGAGCTAACTTGATCTGTTGATGATCCTTGAAAGACTTCCTACCCAAGGTAAGGCTTCGTATTTCCAACAAGTCTCTAAGAGATATTCCTTATGAATATTCAAAATATCCCGGCTATCTTGCTCTGCTGATTACCATCGGAAACCTTCCTTATCAAGATAAGGTCTCATATCTACAACAACCAAGCACGAAATAGTAGCCCAAAGTCTCCAACATGTTTGTAGAATTTTCTTTCCTAATGTTCGGATGATCCTGGCCGGCATGATCTGTCGATGAGCATCGAGATCGAGAAGTCTTCACTGTCTCCAACTTTCTTGTATGGAGAATTCTCTTCAAGAACCGGAACACTTTAACTCTATCGAGCAAAAAGGTATAAGAAAGACTTCGGGTTTCTCAACCTGTTACGTGTTAGTTACGTAAGCATTACTGGCCCGGGGTATACGTTATGAATGCCAAAGTGTCCGAGAATGAAACGAGTGATCGACGACTGTATCTCCTACTTAATGATCGTTGACCAATTTTTGCGTTACAAATTCTAAACGAGATAACAGCAAGGAGAAAGTTTAAATAATGCACGCACGTTACTAACCGGTGCGAAAAGCAGCAAGCATCGAGAAGCTATTTCACAATCCGAACACCATTTTCACACCACGCTGCTTCGTGCAGCATTTTAAATCGCAACCAAACGGCACTACGATTTAGCTCAATCCACTTTTGTGCTACATTCCTAAGCACGAGCAAAACCCCTCAGTGGCGGCCGGTCGAGAAGTGGCCAAAAATCCTTCTCTAGACAACATACAACGGTTGATACCACCACCATCCAGCTCGTTGAAAGGGGAGTACCAACTTCCTCCCGATCTCCCAAACTTTCTTTCTCGCCGTGGAATTTCGATTGGTGCGCATCGCAGAGACACAAGATGCATTGCGAATGCACACGAATGTATGCGACCGTACCGATCGGGGGATGGGCAAATGGCTGTAGAGGCGTACATTACTGGCCTACTACTGGCTGCTCTTGGCGTCAAGGCGTCAATGGAACGTCGAGTGGAGTTGGAGCCCAGTTGTTCCAGGAAAACGCCACGGAATGCGAAATCGGACATTGGACATAAAGGCGTATTGTCTCTCCGGCAAACTCTCCGTGCCAGTCATCCGAGCGTACCGTCCACGTCCACGGCAAAGTCCCTGCGACCCTTTTCCTGTGTTTTTTTCCACCCCTTCTTTCGGTGATTACCAGAGAAATGCACCGACAAATATCCACAACGCGCACACATACTTGCAGTCGGCGATGCTTTACCTTCGTCATGCAAAGCATGCACGTACCGCTCGGTACTTTCTTGCAATTTCGTCCACACATAGTTGAACGCGCCCGAGTTTTGCCAGCTCGCTGCGCCTAACTTTCCAGAAAACAAAATGGACAACTGTAGCAACAAAACAAATCCGTCGAGGAACAAAATATAGCACGTCGCCTCTAATGTGCCAACACAATGTCGACCGTCCGGGGGGGGGGTTATAGCGGACCTGCCGATTTAACTGTAGCCCGGAGTTTTCCATTCACCAGCAGCAGCGTTGGACATCTGTAACTGGGAATGCGGTTCGCCTCAACCCCTAGCGATACCTCAGATCAAGGCGTGAGTGTGTGTGTGTGTGTTGCGATACATTTGATTTGTTAAAGAAAGCTGTTCATACTGTTCCGAAGAGAGCATGAAGACGACCACACAGAATATTGTGCAGTGCATGCATACCCGGCCTGTTAGGAACGTGACCGTCTCAAGCGTTTAAGTGTGTGTCCTTTATTTTGATCGCAACAATTGCATGCAAAACGGTACGGTTGCCATGATGAGCTGCCCGAATGCATCGGTAGAATACAAAAGCGTTAGTGTTTTGCTGATGTGACTGCTCGTTACGATGTAATTAAGTTAATGTTAATGGGAGCTAATGGTTCGCAACTTATCAAAAATTAAATTTAAATTTAAGGTTTTTAAATAAAAAATCTTTGATTCTTTCCATCGGGACTTGGCGGGGGGTAGAATCGACCCCATGCTGGCTGTTTTCTTCTGGTTCAATTTGATTGCTTTAACGCCCTTTGCAGCTTTTCCTCTAATCGACCGTTGTTCGTGAGAAGTGGCGTGTAGCGTCTGCTGCCTTTTCAAAGGGACGTTTTCGACAGTTTCTAGCTGTGGTAATTTGTGGCAAGAAAGTAATGCGTGATGAAGGAACCTGGAACGATGTGTTTGGATTGTGTAGTGATGACGTACGAATAGGTCCAGGTATATTTTCAAGCTGTCCATCACCAACATTATGGGTAGTGGAAGTGAGTGCACCAACTTGTTTTTTGACTTTTGACCAGTGAACCGCAATCAGTTCAGAGGCGCTTTCCTCGCTTAGCCCTTCGGCAATATAACGCCAGATGTCTTCTTCTAGGTCTTTCACCGTTGGAACATAGACGCGAAGTAGCGCAATGTGTGTTTATGGCCCAAAATATTAAGAGAGGGAATTGATGCTTTCTTTCTTCTCGCGAGCATCAACATGAATGCACCTGAAAGGGTTATTCGCTTCGGCCAATTTATCCGTTTTACCACGAACTAGGTCAGTCTTTGCAGAACATGAACCTACTGCAGACATGAGTAGCGGTTTCAACAAGCGTTTTCACAATTTTGACCATCACTACAGTATTACCACCTTCAAAAACCGAATTACGTTGCGTGTAACATGGACAGGGCTAGGTTAGTTAATAGATTTAAAGGGTAAGGGGAATGCCCTTTTGGATTTGTACATCTGTAGGACAATACTTAAATAAATAAATATCTCTTACATGCCAGGTAAGAGTAACATTTGCAATATCTTCAATGTAAATCGAAAAGGAAAGGATGGAAATATAAAAACAAAGTTAGAAGCAGAGATACAAAATCAAACTAAAGCTGAGGAATAGAGAAGGATTTACCACAGATTTTGATAGTCATTTAGAAAAGAAGATAGTTCAGTTTGAACCTAGTATTGAACTTTATGTGAAGAATATGTGCAATTATTCCTCGCTTTCATTTATGCGCTTTCATTCAAGCATCTGTCGGTCGTTTTAGAAAAAAAATCGCAAGTTAATGTTGTTGACTGGAATAATTATCGCCATTCCATATTCATTCGCATGCACCCGCATAGGAAATTGCATACAGATGCGCCAAAAGAGCGGCATGCAGGAACATCTCAACTCAGTTGGCCCAGAGTTGTGTCTCCGGAACCGGGTGCGGAAGGCAAGTCCCCGGTCGGTCGGGTTCGTGTCGAAGTGTAGGCTCATGCTAAAGAGGGCCACCGCGTGAACTGCCTACCATCACCTGCTTGATGTATTTGGAGACAGGAGACAATGCTTATCTTGACGTGCATGAAGCATGTCTGGAGTGTTCTGCCCCGTTCTCCAGTGCGCTTTGTATGCTGCGCTGGAGCGGACGAGGGGTTTGAAGTGACTTCGAGTGACTTTTTCGCGTAGAAGATGAAACTCGTCGGCAGTAAAGAGGCGGATATCAGAGGACTTGGTGTTCGCCTCTTCATCGGTGAGGCGAAGAAAAAAACTATACCCCCTTTTCCCCGGGATGTCGGGAGCGAATCTTAATGCAGTGGACGAAACATCACTAGAAGGTACTTAATGTGACGGGTGTACTTGTAGGGTCGATGCGATGTAACTTATACTAAGACGGGGGGCTCGAATCGATTGACCAAATGGTCTGAGAAAGTCAAACTTGGTAGAGTCTTCATATTATCATACTGCAACATTCGGGATATTGTGTCCACGAGGATCTCTGAATATTTGAGGACTCACCAACCAAAAAACAAATATTTTCTAAGATTTCGTGGCGCTCGTTTCAAGTCTCTTTAGTATATACGGCGTTCCTCTATATCATCGTGCTAATTTGGTTAGTCTACAGCTAAAGAAGCTGAAAACAAATTCAGATTTGCAACAAAAAAATCGCCCAGTCCGGAAAGGAATGCTATGTCAAGCGTTGGAACGAGCGAACCCTGAGAAGGAGGGTGATGGCCTGCCGACTACGACGGTAGCCTGATGGTCTTCTGTCTGGCCACGCAAGAACCAATTTTTCGCGTTCCGGAACTCGGAATCTCGCAATGGGCCACCATTTTCACCATTCCCAGCGTGCCCGCTGCTTACGCCGGTACGCTCAGCGAATGGCCAGACATTCCAGCACATTTGGCGTTCTTTTTTTTCGTTGTTGTTCTATTATTTTTATCGTTATAGTTATGGTTATTACAGTTTGTTCGCTCCTATATTAACATATTTATTATATTCCCAGCACCACACTTTCCGGACGGTGTGCCGGCGGTTTTTTTTTCTGTTAGTTTCTCGAGCAAAACCAAATTCGTATGCATTCGACGTATAAATTTAGGCGCTAATCGACGTCGTAGTTATGTTTTCCCCGTTTTTCGCACACACACACACACGAGCGCGTGCCCTTGTATGTTGAGGGCGCTTTCCCTCTCTCTCTCTCTCTCTCTCTCTCTCTCTCTCTGCTGCTTCCATTCGTACGACACAATCGCACGATCGTGCACTGCCCGTATCGGTAAATTAGTCGTCGAAGAAAGGAGTGAAATGAGCGTTTGGATAAATGAAAAATAATTGGCGCGAGATTGGCAGGATAAATTGGACGACTTACCATCGCCGCGACGCCCGTCGCACGGTCGTTTCGGCGAATGGCGCTGAAGCGCAATGCAAAATCGCTTCCGAAATCTGTCGCCCGGAAGCTAGATTGAATGTGTGTGTGTTGGTATGTGTGAGCGCGTGTGTGTGTGGTGTGCGACACTCGGTGCACCTAGGGAAAGCGTCGATAGCGCTCGAATTCTTTGTTCTGCGTCGATTCACTGCTACATATGGCAGGTGCATGCAGGGAGGAAAACCTTCCAGTAGGAAATGAAGAAAAACGGGGAAAAACTCCGCTAACTCGAGTGTCTTCCACGCGGCAGTGCCGTCAATGGGAGCGTGTGCCACATAGCAACCCAAGCGACAACCTCGTTAGAGTGGTAAATGTAGACAGGACTGTAAGGTAAATTGCATACTTTTAGGCGCTTAAATTTTGCAACTTGTTAGCAAACCATGTGGGATATAAAGACATTTTCTAGATTTTTTTAAAGCTTTTGTCAGGTAATTTTTATATTTCAAGAAATCATGTACAGTTGTTAAAAGCAAACAGTTAAATATTTCCGAAGGTGTTGGACATTTGATTTGTAGTTTTTCCAAGTTTAGTTATTGTTACAGGAATTTTAAAATACGCTACAAATTTTAAAGAATTTTGCAAGAATAAATTAATTCGACGCAAAACTGCATTAAATTCACATAAAAATGATATAAATTTTGTATAGCTCTTTACAAATGATGATGATGTCAATCATCAGTTAATTTTGGGAAAAAGCTAAATTGTTTGTTGTTAAAAAAGGGGGAAAAAATAATCTAATAGAATGAAATTGTACGGTTTTTGTCTAGAAATAAAATAAAATGGCTTTTTACCGTGACTAATTTTGCCTGTCTCGATAGCTGCGAGGAGCGTCTAACACTAATTTTTACCTAGATCCATAAATTGCATACCTTTAGGCGTATTTTTTTTAGTAAAGTACTTTTTTAGTAAAGCTTACTTTTTTCCGTAAAGTAAGGGTATATAATAAATTTAGATAACATTTTTGAAAGTTTTAGCCAACTTCTGTCGAACATTCGGGCATTTAAATTGGCAATATTTTTCTAATTTTGATAAAGTAAAATATCTGCGTGAAATCAATATTAATGTGCTATAATATTTTTTTAGTTGTTATCTACTTCAAATTTTTTTTTACTCTGGTGTCTATGATGACTTAGGCTTGAAATGAAGAACTTTTGTTTTTAGCTTTCTTTTGTCAAAATATGAATATTCGCCTTAAAACAGGTAAACTCATCCTGAAGTGTTTGTCCAAAGTCTGTATAATGGAGGGGTCGATTCATGGAAAATGTAATGCGATTTTCTTCGTAAACTTTAAAGAATTTCATAATAAATTAAGGAAGCTTCTTGAAGCGCATAAAACGCCAAAACACTCAAAAAAAATACCATGCTTAGATTCTCATAGAACCCCTTATTAAAATAGTGCGCCTAAAAGTATGCAACTAACTAAACATCAACGAGCACTTCAGAGGGTTTTCTATGTACACACAGTTTTTGAAAGTAAAAACTGTCACCTGAACCATCGTCCGCAACCATATGAAACTATGCAAGATTATTTATGCTTGGTGGGAAAATTTAATTTGTTCCTTTTTTTCTTTCTCAGTGTGCTTTTTTCCCCCCATGCTTCACACGAGGAAACATCTTGCTCGTTAGATCTAACCACATCCGGTAGCTCTCGTGGCTGAACATTGTGCCGACGACGCTCTGTCCCTTCGAGTGTGAGTGTAGATTTTTCCCACGGTTTTCGTGCGGGTGAAACTAATCGGAAATGTAATAACACCTCGGTGTCCAACGTCATCTGGAGCAAATTTACTACGGTACCGGCAACGACCCACGCCGTTGAGTGTAGATTGCAGAATGGACCAAAACCGGGAGGTTAATCAGCGAGTACTGTGCAAATTTGACTCCGGTGAGTTGGTGAGTTTGGCATTTGTTTAGGTCATGCAAAGCCAACCAGGAAAAAGTTTATCAAAACCATTTGCTTGATTTAACGAGCCGTATATATTTTTTTGTTACAAATAAATGAAATAAGTTTAATTTATTATTTTTGGTTAAGTTCATTTTTTGATTATTTTTATTATTTTTTCACTTACCTTTTTTATCTAAAGAAAATGTCATCTATTGTAAAAACGTCAGTTTTGTTTGCATCTTTTGTATAAAATTTATTTTTTGTTTTTTCCAGGTTTTTCGTGTTTAGCATGATGGAAGGTAAAAACACAAGAGAAAAACCAACCTATACAACATGATGGCATTCAATACGTTATGCTGGGAATATAATCGCATTTAAAATAAATGCTCTCTTGTTTCGCTCTTATGTTTTGCTGTTTTTGACGTTTTTCTTTGTTTGTTTTTGTTTCTTTTTTTTGTTGTTCTTGTTGTTTTGGTTTTTTGTTTGTTTGGAATGTTTGAATTGAAAAATGTACTCTATCTAGCTATCACTACGAAAAGTGGATATTTCATCGCCCAATGTGTGTGTTTGTATGTGTGTGTGTGTGTTGGTGTGTTAAGAGAGTTCATTATTTTGTTTCTTGTCTTTGTTTTGCGTTATATTTAGAGCAAGCAGTTCTATAATTCCTTCGTTATCTAGACATTTGCTTATACGGTAAATGGGATTCGGGCTTCATTATGCTCCTTCTCTAGTTTACTCTTGTTTTTTCTTTTCTCTCTCTCTCTCTCTCTCTTTGTTTTTTATATATCTCTCTCTGTCTATTCTTCTTTTTCACCTTCCTTTTCCCTCCATTATCTCTATCTATTTCTTTTAGCGCATCGCCAAAAATGAGTGACCCAAAATTCGTTTAAACAACCTATCTTACTGTTTGTGAGTGTGTGTGTATGTTTTTCTCTGTATATGAGTGTCAGCAATCAGGGAAATGGGTTAGCAAATCGTATGGTTAGTAGTAAGTGTAGTTAGGCGTGAGTGTAAGAGAACGTGAGAATGGGTAGGGGGGAGTAGAATAAATGGCGTGACGTTGGTTGTTTCCTTATTTTTGTTTCGCTTTTTTAATGGATGATTTCCGTTTTTTTAATACTTCATGCAGCATTTGTTGCAGTAACAGTTTTGGGGTGTTTATCGAAAGCTTTCCACAGCTGTGCACAGTGTCAAAGATAGTTTCTGGCAGGCAGGCGTACTTTGTTTTTGCTTCGCGTAAAACGCAGCAGTTGAAAATCATATCGAATTCAAGAACAGCTTTCTGTTAGGTAGCTTGCATAACTTTAGGCGCACCTATAACAACAATCGAGAGGTGCGTTGTGTGATTTGGCATCAGGACATGATCGGCAAAGCAAACGGCAGAGCAGCAAAGCATTATCCAATTTCGATCACATTCAGGGATCATTTTTGTGATGATATTAGGTATCTTCAAAGTGGCAGAGCATGTGGTTGATGACGTGATAAAAGTTAGGCAACGTTCTCTCTTGATATAATCATTGAGAGACTTGAAATCTCATATTTTGGTTGCTAGGGTTCTTGATCTCGAAGGCGATTCTGAATCTCTGGTTTAAGAGCTAAGATCCTTGAAAATAAGGACCACTGCTCTGGAATTTCTGGAACTCAAATTTGTATATATTATGATATCTGATTTTCAATTTTCGAATATCTGATTCGAGGTTCTGGAATATTACGGATGTTGTTGCATTGAGAACATCGGTCTCACTTGATATTGCAAATGAGAGACGTTCAGTCTCTTATTTTGATTCCTAGGATTCTTGTTCCTGAATTACTGGCGATCCTGATGCTCTAGTTCAAGAGTCATTACACCTTGGACGAGATAATAGTACTCTTCCCTCGAATCCTGAAACTTTTCCAATTTTAAATTCTGGATCTCTGATTTGCAATTTCGGGCTCTTTGATTCCAAATTCTGGAAAGTTATATTGAAGGCAATGTTTGAAACTTGATATTACAATTGAGAGATGTTTAATCCATGGTTTTGGCTTCTAGGGTTCATGATCTCGGATTTCGGTTACGATACCATGCTTGAGAATATAGATATCCGCCCTGGAATCCTGAAACTGTTTAAATTTGAAATTCCAGACCTCTGATTTTCGATTTCAAGATCTCTGATTCGAAGTTTTGGATATTTTCCTTGGAAACCAGGACTCCTGGTGTGAGATCACGAAAAAAAAATCTAGGATCTCCTGTGAGTGATTTGAGATCTGAGAGCAGGGTTTGGAGTTGGAGATCCTGGAACCAAGAATCTCATATTCAAGACCAGGGAATGCCACTGCCACTCTACTGTCAGCTTTGAAAAGCCTGTCAAACGGTGAAGTTCTGCAACAAAATCTGACAGAGTTTGTTCATAATTTGACATCACGATTCGCCAGAGCTGTTGAGACTTTCGTACATTGTTTTTAATGCTCAAAAACAAAATAAGAAACAAATCGATGCGGGTCCGAATCGTATCCGGACAAAATAGATCGCAGGAAGGGTTTGTGCATGGACTAGGGCAGGGCATCAAATATATCATCTTCAACCATTAACTACGCGAATGTCTCCAAACTGTTTTTAGCACTAGAATTAATAACTGCATAAGCGTCCACCTTCCAACGACAGAATATATCATTCCAACGGAGATATTAGAACTGGGCTATGGTTAAAAACGGTTTCGCTGTCCTAAAGCTCAAGTCAAGAGTCTCGGGATGTACCAAAAGTGTGTTGGTTCCTATTTCATGATATGGTACAGCAGGTGTGCATCTTTAAAGCCGGACAAGGTAATACTTCTGATTCATGCACAACCACGCACAGGTTGAGTGTTCACCGCAGCCAAGATGGCGGCCGGCGTTCCTCGGTGCGAGACTTGCTTTTCGTTCGGGACTCGTGATATGAGGACTTGATATGGATGTGGCACAGGTGGAGTTAGGCTGTACTGGAATTTCACGGTTCGAACTCCAAACGCGAACTACCAACCAATCGTACAACCTCCGGTTTTTTGATTAAAATCTAAGCTAAACTGTACATGAGAGCACGATCTTTGGAGGGAGGTTAGAATGTGAGTGTGTGTGTGTTTTTTCTCTCTCTTTTTTTGACTCTAAAGGGAAACATTAGAGAACAATAAAATTCTTTTTTTTTTCATTAAAATCTTTAGCCGTGCAACGAAAACAGATTTAATTCGACAGTGCCAGTAGAGAGCTTCTTGAAGAATGCACACGAGACACGCTCACGAGGCTTCTGCCCGCTTGTGTCGGTGTGTGTGTGTCCATGCGAGAGAGGCGGATACATCGAACAAGGCCACACTTATTCATGACTACATTCAGGCTGGCTGACAGGCTGGGTGCGATGCGAAAAACAAAACGCAAACCAAAAAACCGGAACGAACGGAAGCGCAAAAAACGGTGAACCTCGACATTGCACTAGCTCAGACAGAGTCTCCTTACACGTTAGGCTCAAAGCGCTTACGATAACGATATCAGTAGTATTGACCTATATATATTAACAAATCCGTACCGCCCCGGACCGCGCGGATTAATTAATGCTAGAATGTGTTGTTACTTTTTTTTCGTTCTTTTTCCTTTTGCGTTACCTTAGATCAGGCTATATCTTATCAGCGTTTGGATATGTGTTGGGTTTTTTTTTTCTTCTTTGCTTTAATTCTTTTGTTGCACGAGATTAGAAAGTTTTCGGTTTCGGAAAGTTAGTCTTTGCGATATACACGATAAGGGAAGGGCACCGATGTTGGCCTTCGTTGTCAGAAATTTGGGGGATATTGCCAGGCCGCTTCTTGTTGCTTGGGAGGCGTTAGATACCTCGGACAGACTGGTCGTGGACCACCGAGATAAAACCTACCTTGTGTTGGATTAAAATGTGTACACTCTTAAACGCCGAGCTTGAAGAAGTAGCTGGTGCTGCCAGTATCGCCGTGTCCGGATCCTCAGCAATAGAGGATTCGTCGAGGATGGATGTGGGACGCGCTGTTGGTCGATCCACCCTGCCCCGGGCGATTGGCGACGGTTGGCAAAGAGTATCAGTGTGCTTCCTTCGATGAGGTGTGTCGATCGGTTAGTAAAGCTCAGTTCTTAGTTTATACGAGGATTAGCTACCCTACTATCAGGAGAATGGGATGAATATATGTGTATGTGGTTTTGTGTTAAAACTGAATTGACAAGTATCTATGCGACCACCGCACACGTGTGTCTACCGCTCTGCCGGTCGCGGTTCGGTCGCGCTTAGACGTGTGTTGCCAGCACGCCCGGCTTAATGGTGCTGCTGGCAGGAAGAATGAACTGTCCTGGAGGGCTGTTCGGTTGCTGCTGCTGCTGCTGCTGCTGCTGCTGTGACTGTCCCTGCAATTGACCTTGAGCGGTGACAGCCGCGGTACCGGCGATGGATGGTGCCTGCGACAGTTGCGAGCTGGCGAGCGATAGTGACCCGGACTGGGTCGAGCTCGGACTGCTAGAGCCGGTCGCCAGGAGGGCCGAATTGTTGCCGCTGCTCGCTAAACTGGCGGCGGTGCCACCGGGCGGCAGTCCCAGCCCAAGCAGACAGTTCTGGTTGCGCGTCGCACTGTATGGCGGTGGGGCCGGGGTGGCGGCAGGGTTCGCCGTGGCGGGTGGGGGTAGCTGCATCGGGCTGCTGCTGCCGCGACCGTGCAGTGTACCGTAGTTGGCACCGAACCTCGTATCTAGCCCGATGTGGCAACCGAGCATTGGATGATCTGAAACGAGGGTGATAGCAAAGTATACATTTAGGCGCAGATTCGACGTGAACGTTACGATTTGTTTAAAAAGCCACATACATAATTTTATCCAGACTTTTGTTTCACGATGCCCACTGTGACACCCACTCATTAGTTAAATCAAATTTACTTTATATTTTAAATAGACCTTAATAAATCATATCGCGTAATAGCACATTAGCTATTCTTGCATTTTAAAAGTAACCATAAACGCCAAAAAGTATACAATGTACCATCGGAATGTCATCAACAGTCATCCACAGCAAAAAGCTCAATGGACTATTTAAAATGTAGAATCCTGTACAGTTCGCTCCTACAAACAAATCCAATCAACTAGTGGTCATCCATCTTCAGCAAAACTAATTCAATTATGCCGTTTGCTCTTCAATCACCAACAGCGAGTGACAGCTGTCAAATCGGTCGCTACGATTGTGGCTCGGCACACCCGCCATACACACGAGCGCACACAAGCCGTAGTAATTTACTAATTAAATCAAACCAGCGACCCTGCCAGCAACCAATTAATTGATGCATTCCGGTACACAGTACTGCGCTGCTAGCTTTGGGTGCTGAAATCTTGAAAAGAAAAATTGAATTTTCACCAAAAACCTCAGTAACGTGAAACGGTTTTCAACAAATTTAATGTTTCAAAAACGTTTGCCTGCTGTCCGGAACTTCAACGAGGAAATTGAAGTTTCCCGGAATTTTGAGGAGAATCCACCATTCTTTGTTCCGGGATCTTCGGTAGCTGGTTGGGTTCCGGGTTTTGGCTAACAGCGAATAACTCTCCGGAAGAATGTTTTCTTAAACTGTAAAAACTAATCTCCAACTGCGTTAATGCAAATGCCTCACTCACACATACCCACACACACATATTTATTTGTCTATGCATTCTTCCGGTTGTGGTTCCTGGTGTTTTGACTTTGTTTGCTTCCTGAGCAAACTCCAACGGGGTGAGGGCAAGTTGTTTTCTCCATTTTTATTCTTTTTTTTTCTTTCGCCATGAAATGGTTGCAACCAAACAACTCAGAGGTGCAAGTTATGGACGCTTGCTCGCTTTCTCTCCCATCTAGACTCTCGGTCGGGTCGGCTAGTGAGAGCTCCCGGGAGCAATAAATTCAAGACAAACACAAATCTATTAGTTTGCCTTCATGCCTCCGTCTCGGGGTAGCCTGTTTTCCCTGTCGTTTTTCTCAGTTGAGTTGAGCATTATAGGAAAACAATCCTTCCATAGGGCTGGTCGTCCTCCTAACAACACCCGGGTATCCGGCCAAAGTACGGACCGATGCAGCCAGCCACACGATCAAATCGTTCCAGAAATCAGGACCGATTGTTTGCCGGTGGTGTCTCCTCGTCCGAGTCCAAGAGCAAAAGTTGCTTCCTGGTACCGGCGTGTGTGTGTGTGTGTCTGTGTGTTTGTGGTTTTCAGCAGCCTAACTTTTCCCTTTCGGCATTGCGGAGTTTTGCAAATTGACTGAGCAATCCAACCCATTAGCTCGAGTGTTTTGTTTCGTCGTCGGTAGCCGTGCCTTTTACTTTGGTCTGGTGAAACGGTGATCAGTAACCACATTACCAAAAATAAAACTAAAGGCAAAAACTTACTCATTAATCCGTTCGGGATGGAGGACACGCTGCTCTGGATGCTTGGCAGGCCGGTTTCGGGTGGCCGGGTCAGATCCGGTGCCGGGGTACGCTTGCGGGACAATGTCATCGTCCCGGTCGGGAGCTGACCGTTCGGTGGCTTGGCCGGTGGTTTGCCGGTGAGCGTGTTGCCGATACTGTTGCTGCTGCTGCTCGCCTTAAACTGCATCAGGTGCTGGGTCGGCGGGCTATAGTCCCGGGCATAGTTGACGTACGGCACGTACCCATTGTTGTTGCCGGTGCCGACTCCACCGCCCGGACCGCTTGCCTTCGGACACTGGAGATGGCTCAGCGAGTCGGAAAAGTCTCCGGAGTATCGGCTGCGCAAGACAAAAACCAAAGGGAATGGCCTAATGAGCAGCCGGCAAATGGAGCGCAAATCAGAGCTTTTGGTGCTTACCTGTAGTCGGTTGTTGTGTCACCCTTGAGCGCTGTCAGGGATGAACTGATGGCACCGGAACCGGTTTGAGGCATGGCGGCCGACCGTACGTTTAGAGCAATGTTGGTGGTGATGGTGTCGCGCGGGTGTTCACCGTCCAGCATGTCGTCGATGCGGTCTATCTTATGCTCGGTGCTGACCGTTGTGCCACCGTGCTCACCACAATCCTTGCCGGGTACATCATACTGCATGTGGATGTGTGAGGTGTTTGCGAGAAAAGAAAAATATTTAACTCGGTAAGTGGATGAAAATGTTTATATCTTTGAATGCTGTTTTTAATAAGATACTTAAAAGGAAAATGAAAACAATAATAATAATAATTTTCAATATTTGCAAAAGATTACTGAACTTCGATGGAGGCGCCCAGTAGCTCACGATAATCTTCAAAAAAATAATTATTTGGTGCTCCTTGAAGGGACCTAAATCGTAGTTTTACCATTACAAATGACTTCAATTACATTAAAAATAATGGTTTTTTATGGATGAATTGTTTGTTTTTTTGTTTGCGTTTTCAATTGTTATAAATACGAATTATTTCGTTACTATGTAAGCTACGGTGGTTTATCCGTCCGAGCAACATGCAGAGTTCTACAATATTATAAGCTCTCGCATAAATGATTTGGATTATTCAGATTAATATCGACAGCAATTTGGTGAAGATTTCACAATCACCATATTGCCATATAATCGAGCTGATCTGCTTTACACTATATAATTTGAAGAGGAGAAATTAAACATATTATTTCAAAATGATTTAAATTGTTCATTTTAGCAATACGGCCAAGCCGTTATTTATGAATTAAAAAATGTTAATTTTCTCGCAGTTTCTAGAATACAATAGAGTATTCATTGATGATTTCAGTTTTTAATGCTCTAGCTGCAAGGATATTAAAAATTAAAGAATACCCTACCATAACCTCTGTTTATTGTTTATGCCAATAAAGTATAATCACTTTCATATTCCCCGTTGTTTTCGAAAAGGATTTTTAAACATTAATGGTTGGTATGTTCGTTGGTTTTAGGAGACTTAAAGCCATTGGACTATATTCGGCCCTCTGGTAAATACACTTCAATGGAGGCGCCCGGTATCTCATGAGAGTTGATGATAATAAAAAAGAAGCGAGAAGTTTTATCATTCAGAAACGATGTTAAAAATTCGGTTTTTGGTAATAAAACAAGTTTTGCGTTTTGTTAAGAAAATATAATGTAATATTCATATAGCATTCTTATATTTTTATATTTTCGATAATGTATTATCTAAACATTCAACTGCAAAATGCAAATTTTAAAACAATAAATATTCCAATAACTAAAGCCTTATTAAGCCTTAAGAGCTCTGGTTCACGTTTGAATTATGCGTGGTGAAATATCGATAGCAAATTTTTACCACGTAAAGATGTTTAATTTTTCGTGGAACGATTCGGACATTTATCTTGAAGATGTTACTGTCTAACTCTCTTGAAGCTTCCTGCTCAGCCGTTATTTGGCACGTGCAAGTTTTGGCACGAAAGACATATTCTAGATAAAAGAGCTTTAATAGGCCTTCAAAAAGGGTAATAGGAATCTGTCTGTAATTTCTAGTTACCCCACCTTGAACACAGTTGCTGGGAAGGTAAATACTGCACCTCATAAAATCAAAACAAAAAATAGAAATATTTAAACAATTTCGGTAACTCACCTTCGGTATGACGTCGGCTGGCGGTAGATGTTTCTTTTTATTGCGACGACTACACAAGCATATGCCAATCACAACAACTATGATCAGAAACGTGATCCCACCGAGCGAGCCCAACACGATTACTGGTAGTAGATTTTGTTCTGTTTGTTACCACGGTCGGATATGAACGTGAAGAAGAGAAGAGAAGTAAATGAGCTTTGCGTGTGTGATGGTGCTGTGAGTGTGCTTTACCTTTGGAGACGAAGTCAATTTCCAGAAAGTCAATACCGTAGTCGTTAATGACAGTGCAGTTGTACCGGCCAAAGTGTTCTCGCTGACAGTGATGAATGATTAGCGTCGAGCGAACACCGTTCGGCGTGGGACTGTCTAGCGCCCGGTACTCGGCCGCACTCGGTTCCGAGCTGACGTTAATCTCACGCCCATTGAACGACCACAGCACGTGCCGGGGTTTGGGAATCGAGAGAGCAACGCACTCGAGCTGGGCACTGTCATGTACGGCACCGTACTGTTCGCGCGGCGAGCTGATGGCCGGTGGGCCCCGCAGATAGACTGTCGCTTCGGCCTCAACCTCGGCAAAACCTTGAACGCTCGCCTTGCAGTAGTACCGACCGGCGGTGGCCGGTGTCACGACGAGCGTTACGTTGGTGGCGCTCGATACGACCTGATCGGAGGGTTCGTGTATCCAGAGCACGTCCGGCGGTGGGTTACCATCAATATCACAACTAAGCGTTACGGTTGTATCCTGGTCCGCCTCCACCGACTGTGGCAGCGTACGAAAGCTCGGCCCGTAACTGATATCGAGCGTAACGCTTTCCTCACTCTTGCCCACAGCGTTACGCACCTCGCATCGCACCGTGGTACCGTGATATCTTCGCGAGATGTTGGTGATCAGCTAGTTGGAAAGGAATTGATTAAGGCCTAACGTGAAGGGACACCACATTCTAAGGACACTCACCAACTCGGAGGCATGATTAGCGTCGGACAGTTCGTCACCAACATACCAACGGAACGTTACATCCGGTGGGTTTGCATCCGCTCGACATGACAACCGTACCTCCGTACCCTCGAGTATTCGGCCCCCATTGAGCGCTCCTCCTATCACAGCAATTTTCACCTTCGGCGCATACTTCACCTCCAACTTCAATCGTACCGATCGGTACGTCCGGTCGGCCGTGTTCTGAGCCTGGCAGGTGAACGTGGTGTTGTGGTGCTCCTTTTTCGGCGTTAGCTTCAGTATCGATTTGGCGGTGTAGCGTCGCGCATCGCGTAACGGTTCCTTCATGTACTCGATACCCTTGGTCAGCACGTTGCCCAACCCATCGATCCAGGTGATTTCGGCCGCCGGTTTCCCTCCCACCGACACACACTCCAGCTCTATCTCACGATCCTCCGTCGTGACCATGAAATCACCCTGGACGATTTTTGGTGCCTCCGGAGGTACCAGCACGGTGAGCTTCGCAAATCTTGACCGAATTCCGGGAGTTCCTGAGCGAAGAAACAGATATTGGCGATACTCTAGCAGTTCTGGGCGATTTTGCTAGTCGAGATCTCTTACCTCCTCTTCCGGGTCCTACTTGACACTGGTACTTTGCGTCGTCATCTAACATTACCGGAGAGATGTCCAGGGAGAAGTCTCCTTCCTCGTCACTACCCACCATGGTGTACCGCTCAAATCCACTCAAATTCCGATGCGTTCCCAGCCCGAAGTCATCTTTGGTCCACTGTGAAGTGTTTTTTTTTTGGGACACAAGAGCCTCACCATGATTATCAAGATTCGGAGGACACTCGATGGTTTTCTTACCTGTAGCTGACCGGACTTATTCACCACCCGGCACGGTAGAGTGACGCGCGATCCAACGATAGCCGTCTGGTCCTGTGGTTCCATCGCGAATCGCTGCTCTATCTGTCGGGTGTTGGTCGCGGGCGATATCTTCGCACCCGCGCCAGCTCGCAGCAACAGAAACAGGTAAAAGATCGGATACGGTGACACCACGGCAACCAGCCGAGATCTTCCGCTGGTGCGTAACACGTTCGTCGTCCGTCGTCTGACCGAGGAACGAATCATGCTCGAAACCGAACGTTTGCACGCTGTCTAGGGGCTGGACTGGGTACTGATATCGAAGCGTGGGGTTGGATTGTACGTTGCCTCCTGTCTGGCTGTGGCAAAACCAAACCTAACCGTTCCTGTAACGCTCTGCTGCCGAAAGGGTAGTTGCGTGTGTCATCTTACAGAAGCCGGCTGTATGATAGTCCGTGTAATGGGCGAGTATGTTGCTTCCGCCGTGGAACAGTCGTATCTGTAGGAAGCAAACAGTGAAAATGAACAAAAGCAGCAAGTTAGAAAGCGCAAACAAAAGCTCCACACAAATAGTTTCACCGAAAGAAAATGGCAGGCTCCCTACACGCTTGCCACGCTGCGTTAAATAAACGTTCCGATGAAGTGTTGTTATGTGAACGCTTCGATTTGGCTCAAGCTGCAATGAATATTTAAGCTCGTAACCGCATCGATTGCGTTCAATTTTCATTGCTTTCTCTGTATGTGTGTGTGTTTTTCTTCATTCATTCCCACCAGGACACTGAATACCAACGACATCCCATGCAAACGGTGCACCGTAGTACAGTATTTTTGTCGCACCGTTTTGCAAGAAATTAAATAAATATTAGTCCCTCGCTCCGGTTGGGGATTTTTCCTGGTACGGAAATTTCATGCTCTCTTAAATTGCCCCCAAAAAGCAGGAAAAGAAAACCGGAACGGAACAATCCGACCGCCAACGACGGGATACGGGCGCTGTCAACTGTATACTCCCTCGTGGCACAAGGTGAAGGAACCGTCGTACGTTAGCTCACCCAAGGCACCGTACGGCACATGTGGCATCTGTGTGACGTTACGGAAGTTATTATCCGTAGCGCGTTGTTGCTCGGTGTGAGTTATTCACTTCCGATGTGCATCATGCTCGCTACCCTGTAACTGGGGCGGATTGAGATGGTTGAACCAGGCGGGTTTGGGAAATACACGGAAATGTTTTTAATGTCGGAGCAGAGCTGGCGTTTGAGAGTTGAGATGCTGTCGCTTAGTTCAAACGACTTGAAGTAATGCATAGATTGGTGTTAATAGCTATGTTTTTGCTTGTTGTAACGCTTAAACCGAAGAGTCTATTAAATCAATAGCGTTCTTGTTCACTTCTTGGGAAATCGGAGGGTTCGCCATTGCTGCATTGCTTGTCCGGGCGTTTAGGGCTATTAAGCTTATCTCGGTTGCTTTTGATGAAGACTTATTTCAGGTGTTTGGGTTTAAAATCAATCTGACTGGAAATAAATAGCTCCGGTGTAAACTTGAACACGTCAGCTCAAGAGGAGTTGGATTTTTGATACGTTACCAAGAGATCTCATAATATCCTTTTTCTGTTTGGAATATTTTTTTTATCATCAATGAAGACTGGCGAATTAAACGATTAATATCCATACACTTCGGGCGGTCCAGGGCACCGATCTGCACACGGCAATACCAAGGTTCAAATCCCACCCGGGGTCGTTTCCCCGTTGTGAGGCCTTACTAGGGAACTACGATGTATCATTATGTCTAGTGAGGCAGAAATGGCAAGCTTGGCCTGAGAGGTCATTTAGACAAAAAGAAGATACAAGAAGAAGAAGTTTGATGAAGAAGGTGCCTTTAGACACCGTGGAGTCATCAGAAAATCTTTTGGTGAGGAATAATTATTGTAAATGTAGGAGAAAGATCGATTATGAGAGAATGAGCTATAAGGGCTTTGTTGTCCTTAGAATCATCAGCTTCTTCTGTCGGGGTAGGGTATATTTTACCAAGTTTTTATAATTTTGCATTAATGTATCATACTCAGAAAATTCCTTTTTATGTTCCCTGACGTTGACTATCTAGAATCGTACGTCTACGTTTACAACCTTGATAATTGTTAGTTTCCTTTGAAGAGTCGTCCAATAGTTGGAGTCCATCAGAACATGAGCTGATGACTTAACTATAAGGCAGGTGAAAAAATCTTCTGAAAAATTTGAAGGTAGTTAGAGCAGAGGTTTATAATTTTAAAAAGTATTCCTCTGAGACCTCATCCCATGGAGTAAGCTTTATTGTAACAATTGATACTATAATTTCTTCCAAATTTGATTTCGACTATAAAATACAACAAACTAACTTTTGAAATCCTTAAATGCTCATCTCTACCACACTATCAGGTAGAAAAATAATTTTCGTTCACCTGAGCTCTGTCGCACTCTCTCTCTCTCTCTCTCTCTCTCTCTCTCAACGTTTCGATAAAGGGATTTGAACACTGACCGAGCGTGGTGGCAAGATGCTGCCTTTCCCATATTAGCTATCTCGACTCCTTCCATGCGTGATGGTTTAGTGATTGTTTTGTGATGTGTATTGGATGGTTGGGGTACCGTGGGCAGAACAAAAGCACCCGTAATCAGCTAGACAAATGGAGGGTTCCTTACTATATTGTGATCAACAAGAAAAAAAAAGAAGCCAAAACTTATTCACAACTTCCTGCCCAAGATGGTTTCGGCTGGGTTTGGAACAGGAACAGTATTAGCTGCTGCATCTCAACCTATCCTTTCCCGCTGGTTCCCCTAGCTAGGTCCCCCCGTCGAATACCTTTCGCTCGGAAGATGGGGAAGCCTGCCGGCACTGGAAGCTGTTACGGTGGTTAGGTTTTTGTTGATGGTAATGTCAATTCCTTACAAGCCGTGTACCACCACCCACAACCATGCTCAGCAGAGCTGATACGGGTTTTTGCGAAACGAAACGGGTGAAGGTGGGAAGCTTGCGAGGAGGGGAAGCGGAAGGTGTGTGGGGGGTCCACAGTCTCGAAGGTCCTGAATATTCCATAAGTTTTATACGGTACTATAAACGACCCGCTTAACTTGTCAGCTTCGCCCGGGCACGGGCTTTCCTTTCCTTGGCTTGGCTTTTCTGGATTCTTATCGTCGTGGAGAGTATGTACACCTCACTAAATGTGTGTGTATGAGGGCTTCTCTTTTGTCCGTTCTGATTACACCCCAGGCCTCACTCAGTCACTGTTCAGCGTAACCTGTACCGGCAATTGCGTGAATACGGTGTGAGCGGACAAATAAACGAAGTAGCAAGAGGATGAACAAGACAACCATCAACAGCAGTCAGGGGGAGAAAAAAGGAAGAAGAAGAAGAAAGCGCTGCTTCCAACGAGCAAGTAACCAGCAGTAGGGTAGCAAACTACTGGCGAAACGGAACCGAACCGGGAGCCTTCACTTCATGTCGCAAGAAATAATGTGCCGTAAACGTGTATTTTCAAAACCATAAATAAGTTCTAACGAGCCACCTGGGACTCGTAAGCGTCTTTGGAATTATTATTATTTTTATCACCGGGGTGGGTTCGTTTTTTTTCTTCTGTTAGGTTTGGTGTGCGCAACACTCGTGCGGCAGGCATCCGCCTCGCAAGATTCGTGTGAGCATTTTTATTAGGCACTGGTAGTAGCCGGGCATCCTCATCCAGGGCATCCCGGGTCAAGGTTGGCAGCTGGTGGTGGTCCGTCCGTCATCATTCTTCGGATCTTGTCGTTGGTCGGGTCACCGTGCGCCAAGGTAGAACGGGGTTGGATTCTTCAATGACAAAAGTGGCCTCGGGCTAATGTCAAATTCATAAGCCTACGGGCGATGCTCGCAGTAATGATTGTCGTCCCGTTGTGGTGTTTCGCGATCGAACGAGTAGAGGTGGGCATGACTGGCACAACAGTAGACCTGGCTCCGGGCGCTTCCTAAACAATCGCCGTAATCTTCGGAACCGTTCAAAACCTTTTGGATCCGTTCGGAACCGTCCAAATCGTTTCGACCCGTCAAACCCGTCAGGAACCTCCAAAATCGTCATAACCCTTCGGAATCTTCGGTAATATCAGAACGGTCGGAATCGGCGGAATAATCCGAAACTGTTGGAATCGTTGGAACCGTTTGAAACCTTAAGGTTGGTTCTGCTTACTTTGACATTTCTGATAGTTCCGAGCGATTCCCATGGGTCCAACGGCTCGAGCGAAGCTGGACGATTTCAGACCGTTTCCGACAGTTACGAACTTCATTTCCTTCCGAATCGAAAACGGAGTCAAACCGGCCGTAGATGTATTCCAAAGAACCCATCACTACTAACAAGGTGTGTATGTATCCGTTCGGGTGTGAACCTGCCCGTGTGCCTAGTCCAGTACAGAAGCTTTACCAATAATTCCCGCAATTGCGTAGGTACCCCGTTACGAAGGGTTATTAGCAAATATTTGAGCGGATGAAAGCGAGTGTCTTTACAGGAATTAAAGTCGTGGAGAGCAGCGATAAAAAAACCAACGACCATTACGAAAAGCGAACGTCTGTCAGCGTACTGGACCGTCGTCATTCGATGGTCTGGTTCCAGGAAGACATCATCGAATACTTTGAGGCCTCCTTTTTTCGTTCCAATTTTCCGAGGAAAGAATTATCTTTCCATGCGCCAAACTTTCTAAAAACGCTCATGAAGGCAAAGGCACACCCACCCAACGAGCCCGACAACGTTCCGGAGCATTTGGGCTTTTGCCGGAAAAATCCGCGGCTAATCTGCATGTCGCCGAGAGATTGTAGAAAAGCCATTAAGCGTTTTGTTTATTTCATTACCGACCGATCCGTGCGGTTCTGTGCAGGATCGGCATTCTTGCGGCCCACGGTTCGCAAACGGTTAGCGCCCAGCGTTAGATTGTTCTTACAATTTTACCCGCATTACATTACGGTGGCGACAAATCACTCCCCCACGCCAACTCGCAACCTCCGTGCGGAAGCGACGAAAAAAAAAGTCACAACAAAAAACAAAAGGGAAACACATAACACACAAATGATGTTCTCGCTCAGTTTTCGGAGATTAAACACACATTATTTAGTCATCGTGGTGGTGCTGTTTTGTTGTTTGTACACGTCGTCACCACTAAACAAATCACTCGCGCGCCCTCCGGGAGAGTGTGTGTAACACGCCTGCAGCTTTTTATGATGAATGTTTTTTGTTTTGTACTTTCAGGGGTTTCTTTTTTGGTGAGGTTATAAAGGCTATGAGTGCGTTGATAGGAAGAACGGAAAATAAAAGTCGCCAAAAGAAAATTTCCCAAAAAGGGGGAAAAACAACATCAACGGGGAAACTAGAGGAAACCATCATGGTGGACGGTTTTACGGGACTGGAAATTGTTTCAAGTTCACGCTGTGGCAAGAAATCTATTTTCGACCTTCTCACTTACTGCAGTTTCGCAAAAATGCCAGATGGTTGTTGCTGTTGGTTTTTGCCTCTCCGACGACTTCCCGCCGGTAGAAAGGTATGAGATTAATTCCCATTTTTTAGCATTTTTTTTTTCGTCACTCTCTCTCTCTGTTTTGTCTGATGCGGCAAGTGGCTAACGTGAAGCATAATTTTTACAACTCCATCATCAGTAAGGTGGACGGTGCGTTTTTCATGCATTTTTTGTTATTGTTTAGGTTTTGTTTCGCTTTGATTTAGGTTCGGTACGAAGAGCCACTAGGACAAAAAAAAAAAAAACAACGACCGGAAATCCACGGGACGAAAGAACAAAAGGAAAGACTTTTTAGATTTTTGCCTTCTCATCTGTAGGCAAATGTTTTTTTTCTGTTTGTGTGATTTTTTGTCGTTGGTAGGGAATAATCAATCATTTTTATGTGAAGAATTGTGCGACAGGCGACGGTTTTGTTTTCTCGAACGGTTTTAGTTGCTTGTAGGGGTTTGCTTGATGAAAAATAAGGAAATGGTTTATGTTTCTCTTAAAAATAAATTTATGACACACTCTGCATAAATATTCAATTTGGAATGGAAACGATTTAAATATAATCTAAACTTCTCAATTTTCCATCGGCTGGTTGGGATAGATAGCGTGTTCATTCACAGCATCACTTTGAAGCGCAAGTAATGCAAATTGCATAAGTGCTAGGCGCAAAATTAATCAATCAGAGTTTAAGCCTTTAACCTATCAGCTGATTTAAAATAGCAGTCAAGTAACTTCAATTA
Source organism: Anopheles stephensi (assembly GCF_013141755.1). Classification (NCBI taxonomy): domain Eukaryota; kingdom Metazoa; phylum Arthropoda; class Insecta; order Diptera; family Culicidae; genus Anopheles; species Anopheles stephensi. The sequence continues at coordinate 9,977,492 of NC_050201.1, forward strand.
GGATGCTTTCATACCATGAGACGTAACTGTGAGATGCATAACGAAATATAAATAGTTTAGCACTTTCTGATGACTGCTTATATCTTCTTTTAGTTTTATTTGATCTTCTCACTGAGAAAGATTCATCTCGGGCTTTTGATCGAAATCTCAATCCTTACTCGAATTCTTCATCTGATGATTAAATGGTTTGACTTGAGGCTCAATGCGATTAGTGAATTGGCTTTCCAGGAGCACTCGACGTGATAGAGCCCGACTGGGAAGCATTGTATCAGTTGGCGATGACGATCGCCAGGTTAAAGTGGAGCTCTGCTCCCTAGCAAATGATTGTAGCTTCAAACAGTAACAACAATTTAAAAGGCCTTTTTACTTCTCATAATCTTGTGATCTAGAAAACTTTAGCATGCTGATACGCCCGGTAGTCCTTTTAGGACACACAAGTCTTCTACCATGCTTGCAGAACTCATGATCTTCTTCTCGGGATCTTCTTCTCAGGATCTCTGGACTATCTTAGACCCGGTGTGCAAGCAGAGCAAGGATAGAAGACTTATCAACTTCAAGAAATTCTTGGTGATACAGATATCCTTACATTAGCAGAAACCGAATACGATTATACTCGTACCAGACATATGTCCTATCAACAATGTAACTGTTGGTATTCTGGAGGCTTAACGTTGAAAAAATTACCAATTCTCATTAACGAGCTCTAAATATTGGACTTAAAAAAAATGAAGCGTTGAAGAAGCCTTTGAGGAAATTGTTAAATAAAAGTCACCGTCGATGAGACAATCACTCAGACTGAAACGATAACGACCTTCACGAAACATATGCCCAAGAACGGTAGGTGTTCGTCTGAACAAGAGCTTCATAAATGATATTTTTTTCTGGATTACCTCATTCAATCGTTTTTTCCAGGGTAGAGTATGCTAAGCCTCAGAAAGAGCTCAGAATTGCTCCATAATCTTTAACATGTCCAAGATGTGGTCTCAATTTATTCCTATGAAACCGTTGGGAACTTCGTGAGCGTTGAATATAAGATTATTGTAGTTATTTATTTTATTTTTATTTATTTATTTATTATTATGGACTGATGCCATATTGTCAAGATTATTGTAGTTCCTTTTGTTTTTTTTTTTTGGTTTGGCAATGTTTCCATCTCATTCTTAAATGCAAAGCTCTGTCCACCTTCAATTTTTTTTAACAATTTAGCATGAAGGATTGATGTTTTTTCATCCTCAAAAATTCATCCAAGCATCGCTTGCAACGAAGTCACTCTTTCAAATTCCTCTAAACTCAAAGCTAACGTCACCATACGGGATCATACGTTGGTATAAGGGAACAGGCAACGGATTTTCTTCCGATGCGCTCATCGGCAAGCTGAGTGGAATCAGCTATTTATCCGGATGATCCTTGCAAAAAGCAATCCCAAGCTGCCGATGTTTCGATGATTTAATGTCGATGCTACGTTCCAGTCAGTCTTGCTGTGCCGAGAAGCAATAAAGATGGGTCTGTGGGGGGTGGGATCAAAATCTTGTCTAGCGTTACCAAGAGTATTGTTTTCATTTCAGGCTCATTTTGTTGGAGCGAAAAAAAACGGTCCTGAGCTTTCAGCGAAACACCGGCTACCCCAAGACGTTTATTTTCCAAGATATCCTCGTGCTTGGTGATATTCTTGGACATTGAGTGAAGCATACAGAGAGAGAGAAAGAGAAAGCGAGAAATAAAGAAAACCACAGAGTCCATCAGGTATTAGCTTCGCTGGAGGTTACTCTGTTTTTTTCTTCTTTTTTCTCTTCAATGATCGCTTTCCGTCGGCAAAGAAGATGGTGTTCGAAATTGCCAACAAACGATACTAATGAGAAGGACTATAATGATGATGATAAAGACGAAATCGGTACCGCACGTTATTGTCTGCGTGTCTGTGTGTGTTTGGCGAGCAGCTATAGGCAGTCGTCTGTTACCGACGCCAGTATGCGCCTTCCTGCGGACAGGTGATTTTACGATGTGTCCTCGCATTGACTATTGATGAACATCGCCAGCATCAACAAGAACAATCTGCACACATAAATATTTCCCAACCTCCCTGGCACAAAGTAAACATTTGCTGGACAGACATTCTTCCCCATCCGGATCCGAATGATTCGCCCGACTGCGGAGGTTCGGAAGATCGAAAAGACCGGAACAACCTGGAAGCGCTTTTCCACGTTGCACGTCTCGGTGTGGCGGTCGTATGGTGGGCGTGGTTTTTGTTTGGTCGAGCAAAACAGGCATTAAATTTAATCTGATGAACATGTATTATTTTAATTGATTTCTGTAATGCCAACCGGGCACGGCATGCCTGGGTTAAGGAAGTTTTCCTTGCGCCCCGAACCGACAGCCTCAGTCCGTCGGTGCCTCGCGTTTACCTTCGGTGGCTCGGTGTAATTAGGTTTGAACTTTCTAATGAACCTTTTGCTCTGGAACACGTGTGTCGGTGTGGAAGTGGAACAGAAAACAGTCGGCAACAGTCGTATGGTGGACGGAATTCTGCAGCCGGTTCGGTTGAGATATTGCTGCAGCCGGATACACAGCACAGCATTCGGTGGGAAGATAATTTTCAAACAATTTTACACTGCACTGGATCACTCGTGCCAGTGTCAGCACGCCCTTGCGAAACTGCAACCAATATGCTCTTTTGCGGCACATGAGCGTCTGCGCCTGCCTGCCGGATGATGATGATGTGTGGGCAACACGCGTAGAAAGTTGTTACAGAACCATCACCGACATTGCTGCGAGTAAGCCGCTTGTACGGATTTTAACCGGGCCGTAAGTTCAGACAGGAACAGAATCAAAATGCGATTTCAAAGGCGTGCTAGATGAGCACGGTACACATCCTTCGCTGGAAACTTCACTCACGCAACATTTTGGTCCATTTTCAACGCAGCAAACGGTCCCATCTGAGTTGGGTTATTTGGTAGGCATATCATCGGTTGATTGAAGTGGTAAGCATGATTAAGACAATTGTGGGTGGGAGGAAAAAAAATTGGATAGTATGTTACAAAAAAGAAGTTCAAAAAACCTTATCAGTACAAAATGCACTAATTTACAGTGACGGACAAAAGAGTACTACTACCAATACATTCGATAATGAAAGTTATTCTTCTGTCTTGGCCTAACGACTTCTTAGGTCATTCGTGCCATTTCTGACTTACTAGACTTATTACTACCACATAGTTGGAAAGTCAGTTATCACTATGGGAGAACTGCGTGAACAACAATTCTTCTTTAATATAAATAAAAAAAAATGGCAATATTGTCCGTGCCCTACAATGCCGAAAGTTCACTGTGATCGTTTAACAAATGCTAGTGTCAAAAACCATTTTTTTCATTTTCGTTCAAAAAAATGCTGAATTTGTTTCATTTTGGATCGAATTTATTTTGTCCGTTTTATCATGAAATGCAAACATGTTAACAGGATATTTTTGAATGATCAAATTGCCTAGGTCGTTTTGCTTTAAAAAAAAAAAAACAAAGAAACCTTTTTCATTTATCAGCCAGAATTATCTAAATTTGCAATATCTATCTGCATTTTTGTGCCTGGCGAGTAAATTTTAATTCAGTAACATAATTTTAATAAATCATGAATTTTTTTTGAGAATTTTTGAGATTCTGAGCCAATGGAAAATTAACAGGAAATTGAAAAATTCTTAAACTATTTTAAATACATTCTTACACAGATACAGTTTTGGACTATAATTGAAGTTTCATCTTAATTTTATTCACAAAAACTTACATAGATAAATAATATCAAGTTATTTTTTTACATACTACATACCAAAGTTGTTTTTTTTTTTACAACATACCAAAGAAATAGCAAAGAGAAATAGACAGTCGGGAGAAACATCAGTAATACATAAGAATGTTAATTTTGGTGAGATTTCTAATAATCTTTCTAATAAATCTTTCTAATATTTCTAATAAATTTAAACAAATTTTGATGAAGTTTTATGCAAAGGCGCCCACTGTGTTTTAGCAAAGCTCCAGAGAGTACTTAAGCCATGGACTGATATTTTTATAATATTAGGATTGAAAAAAACTTTTTTGATTATTATGTTTTTACCATAGTATTTAAACCATACCATACTTTAAACCCCTAAACTCATTTTAAACGTACAGAAAAAACAAACTAATTTGAAACAAATCAATTCGTAGAATTTCATCTTCATAACCTTTCTCTAGCGTTTTAATCAAAGTTCAATTGATCTTATTGCAATGTTTGCTGCTGTATGTACCGGATATTTCAACTGTTCTTTTTTTTTTTGCTTTAAAAAAAGGTGTTGAATGTAAAATGAAAAGCCAACGCAAAAGCGAAGCAAAACACAACCCGGAGGCAAAAATCAATGTCGAAATCAATATTAAATCTTTCATCTTGACACCGATAATACCGGCCGAACCACGCGAAACCACTGACTGCACAAATCGGTTACCCACTACTCACGTACGTGTGTGTGTGTGGGACAATAAATTTCTGTTCCATTGCACCGCCATGCCCTACTCAGCCTCCACCCTCCAGGTGCGATTGGCGTTCAAGCACTTCTGCTCCACCAAACGATCGGAATCAATGGCCAACGTGCGGCGCATTCACCATTGGTTGTTGGTGTTGTTGTTGTTGTCGAAGGGGTTGAAGAACATTAGGTGTGGTTGTTGTATCCACAATGACAGGGTGACGACTGTGAGTATCGATAATATATCTATAGATGTATGAACGTACGAAGGAAAAAAAAAAAACAGCTATGAATAGTAGAACGTGAGGCACCCCCTCAAAATCTGTGTGTGTGTGTGTGTGTGTGTGTGTGTGTGTGTGTGTGTGTGTGTGTGGCTGCGAACAGGCGGAAATCACCACAATAAAAAATGGACGCGTTTCGTCAGAATCAACACTTTCGAGCCAAGTTATCATCGGGTGTATGATAACCCTCTGAGCATGTTGTGTTTTTCTTCTGTTCCTATTTTGTGAAGCACAAGCCATCATCACAAACCACACACGCACACACGCGCGCACACATGTTCAATCAAAACCAGGATGGTTGGCCCCGAAGGGAGATAGTAAAGCAGTGTTGGTGGAAAATTGGTTGAAATCAGCAATTTTTGCTGTGGTCACCGGTTCATGAAGCCTGAGGGTAAGCGCTGGCGGTGTGCCGAGTAGGCTGACCACGTTATGCTTAGCACCATAATCATGCCGACGTGAATGGTACGCGCAATTTTCCATTTCGTTTACCGAACGGCTTGCCAGCGGGTGATGCAGGCGGTTGTGTTTTTTTTTTAAACACCCCGAACACCGTTTCAGCAGTTTTCCGTGCCGTGCCCGTGTGTTGGTTTTGTGATTTTTACTACCGTACACTGAAACCGATTGGGTTCGATCAACCGAAGCAGCGTGTTTTTTTTCTTCTTTCTTTTCGGGGTTGGTCGGTACACGTACCTGTCGACCGGATACGTGTGCGGAACGCAATTTTTACGCGGCAGTCGCGCGCGCTCGCACTCCCACGACTGTTAAAACCTTCACTTTATCGGCTGTCTGTACTACCTGTGAACTGCTATTCAAACGCAGGCTGTGAATCGATCGGAACGTACAAATTTGCTGCACCACTGGCATGCTTTTCCCACTCCTCAAACTTGGTCCCCCCCCCCGCTAATACACGGGGTAGGAATTTCATTAAAATCTACAACGCACCAGGCGCCTCCATTTCCAGCGTGAAGCACCGGGCGTCTCCATCGACATGTGAGCCACCGGGACGCTTCCATCGGAATGTGAAATTCGAAACCAGAAGCAACGCCGGCGCCCGGATAGGTCCCATTAGTGAAATCAAATCAGGGCCACAGATCAGTCCTGGCCGGAGCAGTTAAATGGGTGCCTCCCTCGTCCCTATATTTTCCGTGTATAATTTTCCGGCTGCATTCACCATCGTTCGGGCTGAGCTATCGGTTACTTTATTACCGAGCTAGAACCGGAGCTGAGAGGGGTCAGTCTGCAGTATGCGAGTCAGCTAATGTACGTCAGTGGCCCGAATCCCGATAGTTTACCGCGATGGAGAACCGACCGATGGGGAAGGTTTCACTTTAATTCAATTCAAGCGAAACCCTTGATGGAGGTAGGTGTTGGTTTGGTGGAAAGTTGTTACTTTTCATTTTTGCTACCGGACCAGATTCCACATTATTGGTAGTACTCGATGCGATGCGTTAGTGTGTGTGTGTGTGTGTGTGTGTGCGTGTGGCAGCAGTAAATGTTTTTCGCTGCAGAGTAAGTACATCAGCATTCAGCTAGCCCTTTTGAAAATACCCCTGTCCGGAAACACTATCCAAGCAAAACATGTCCGGCTGCTCGTTGGGACGTTGAAGCAAGGAAGGGTGAGTGTGGTTTTGGGGAAGGTGGTCAAACGCAACCACCGGTCATAATGTGTTGGCTATAAATTTGTGAACATTAACTGCAAACCTCGTCTCGATAGTGGAATCGGTTAATAAAGCTGCCGAAATTGGGTGGAATTTTCACTGCTTCGAACGATCGATTAAACTGCGGGCGATGCTGGTAGAGCGAGCGATTTGCGATTACTCAATGCTGCACTTCACTGCGCTGCAGCTGATGGTGTGACTAAGCAGCGATAGGAATAATTTATTTTATTTACACTTTACTCTTGCTCCAACGAGGCGTAAATTTGTGCAATTTTATGTAGTAGTTTAAATAAAAAATAGAATTTAAAACTTAATGCCGAACAATTTTAACTGTTTACCAAAAATCAATATATCGCATCTTTAATCGCTTAGCCGCTGTGTTTAGTGCACTTGAACTATTGCAAATGAGCTACAAAATTGCGAGCTTAATTTAAAAGGTAAGCCGAGGGTGATTGACTGGGCAAATTAAAGCATCTAAATTAAGCCGTCTGCAAACTGCAGCACAGCGGCACTAAAGGCGCATAAGAACGAATTCCAGGTCAAAATTATTTTTCAACCATTTTTTTAACATCATTATAATCAGCATTTACTTCTAAAATACCACCAACTCGTTAACACCAGTTTAGCGGTTTTTTTTCTCTTTGAAACTTATCATTTTCTAGTCAGTATTAGGAGTATAGTCAGTCGTTTCTTTTTTTTTTTCTTATTTCTTTCTCATGTCTCTTTTAATTCTCTTTCGATTTTTTCTCAATTTTTTCTAGCCTTTTTCTTTTTCCTCCCATTTCGTCACATTTCTTTCTAGTTAGCAAAAATACACGGACAAACAACTTGTTTTGTTAGTCTGATGCAATACTCTTTACGCCATTTTGAGATTCAGAATGCCAAATTCCAGGTTTTCAGTGATGATGTGAAATATGGTGGAAACATTCCGGCGCATTACGGTGACTGATTGCCTGTGTAAACCTTGTACATCGAGACCCCATCGCGATGGAGGCGCCCGGTACTTCTAGCGATGGAGGGCATGAAGCAAAAAAAAAATCCAACAGTTTTTGAAACTTTTATCGGCTAGTTGGCCTACTGCTTTTAATGAGAAATGTCAGACGTGATTGTGTGACCCTTCTGTGATTATATGTTAAATTTATTATTTTTTTAACTATCTAACATCTTCGAGAATCAGAGTTATTATAAGCCAGTAGAAGGGTCCTTAAGTGAGAAGGATGATGTTACAGTTTACCAGAACAATTAAAATGTTTAATCTAGAAAAACGGTCTGGCCATACTGATCGCATTAAGATGTTAACTTATTACAATTAAAATATTAAAGTGTTACATTTTTTCCCAATAAGCACTCATTGTACAGCAATGTAATTTAGAGCTCTCCACAATGCTGCGAATATTTGCACGCTTCAATCACAAAAAATAGGAAACCAAAACTTTTCCCCGGCAAACAGATAGAGCGATGAACTTAATTTGCCAACAAATACCAGACCAGACGAGTTTCAGTGAGCGTTAATAAGTTTCGACTTACTGAACGAGATTGGCAAATTGGGTTCTGTGTCTGGTGCGACTTGAAGGATTGAACAGGCAACGCTTTGAGCGCAAAATGCAAAGGATGTACAGCTCCGAAGAAGCCGATCGCTGGTTTTTATTGTACCGCGAGGAAAAACAGTCTTTTGTTCCATTTCCCTGCAACTTTACCAAGCATCAAAAGGGTTTGTGGTCGATTGTTGGAATTAAAATTCAACACACACACAGACACTCTCGCACGCGCCCGAACAATCTCGTCTCGATGTTACCTTCTCGAAACGATTGCTTCGCGATGCTTTGCCAACAGTAGGGAGGAAAAAAAACAAGCTACCACCACTTCACCAGTATTTAATTTTTAAAATGGCGCACGCAAAACGATTCACCCTCACCTAAAAGAAAAAACCCAAATGAACCACACCGAACCGCGTAGTTACACGTTTATTTCCCTATGTTTAACCAGCTCACCATCAACTAGCCTTTCTCTGCTCCCATTCTTTCTTCTTCCCTTTCCCTTACCAAATCACTCCAACCTCCCTCTTTTTTCCCCCTCAAACGCTTCCCCCAGGAGGGAAACTTTCTCGCTCGATTTGTTCGAGACGCGAGAACGACAATAATGTCGCTACAACTCTCGCACTTCCCGGTTTGTTGGTGCGTCTGTCTGCTAGGGCCCGGTTTTCCATTCCCCCTCCCCACAACCTCCTTCCCCATCCCCCTTGCTATTTTATTGGGCCTCATTTTCTCACAGCAAACGCCGAATGATATGCTGTGTTGTAGTTTTTTTTTCTTCGTTTCTCGAGTCTTTCTCCCACCATTGGACAGAGCTCACTAAAGAAAGGATTGCATTTTACCGGTTGCGATAAAGAGGCTGATGGATGGGTGGGATGGGGTGGAACGGGGTGGAAAGTTTCCCGCTTTTATGATCCCATAACGTGCAGGAAGCAGCGGTGGTATAAAGAAGCGGACTTTAGACGGGAGGATCCGGCACGAGGATGGAGCGTTAGGCAGTTTCATTAAGTTGTACTTGCAGAAATTAATCCGAGCAATCTTCCTATCGCTGGCGCGAATGTGCAGCAATATCCGGCTGAGGATGCTTCTGTGTGTTCTGTGTGTTTGTGTATGGATATGTTTGTTTCATTTTGAATTTTTATTCATCCTTCCAACTGCTTCAATTTTGATCTTCCAGTCAACGGCCATGTGAAGGTCGGGCTCGCGTCTCTGAAGTATCTCGATCAAGAATTTCATTTTAGTTGAACCTTCTAACGTATCCTTGAAATGGTATTCTTATAGCAAAAAAGAGCCATCTTTAAAGTGAATTTGTTAGTAAAGTAATGAATACATTTGTTTTGTTCAAGAAATATTATTATTATTAAGTGATATTGAGTATGGAGCGGTCTGAAGGCACAAGCGATTCAGACGTTACTTTTTTTCACAAGGCATGACTGCAATTCCAATCCCATCCAAACTTGCCTCGCTGTATGCAGCACAGACTATTCAGGTAAGGTTAAATCAAGAAACTGAAAGCCAGGCTAGCCAAGATCACGCAAGGTTGTATGAGCTAGCGTATTGATGCGTTGTGATTGAAGTCTTGGCACCTTGTTTCATTCTTAATTAACTAAATACAGGATTATCACAGTGTTAAACACTGCCAGCAAAAAATATTTTCTGATACTATTAAATTGGCTTGTCCCATTCACCGTAAAAAAATCACAAGCTGTCAGGACGTGTAACGAAGCAGCAATATATCCACTGACCAGAACTAGAGGAAAACGGAGCATTACTTGCAATCTTACCATCTCTACATTAATTTTAAAGCTGCATATGACAGTTCAGCCAAGGTAAAAGTATACGGCATGGAAGGGACTTTAGGAATCCCGGCTAATCTTACTAAGCTAGAAAGAAATGGTTCTCGCCACATGCCAGATGGTGGTTTAGTCTCTTTTCCTTTCGATCTAGAGCTAGAGAAAAAATCCGAGACATTGTAAAAGTCATTCCAAATACTGGAATACGCAGACAAAATAGGACTTCTTTTTTGGAGGCTGTAGGATTTTTTTCATGTAGGACGGCCTGAATGTATTGCTGGAGGCTGTCGGATTAATCAAGTGGCACAATGCCTCAGATTGAAAATGTCAGAGGCGAATGGAAATTATGGGTTTCAAATAATAACTTCCTCAGTGGTGTTTACTCCTCTGAAGACTTTCAAAACAATACTAATTTTATGTTAAAAGACAGCACCGACAATAAAATAGATGTTAAGATAAGTGCGAAGGCATCAACTTCCAACTAAGCTATAGCCTGAAATAACTCCTCCATCTCAAGACCCATATGGTTAATGTCGAGACAATGTAGGATACATGAGTAGACCCTGTCCAAGCAACTGTTTAAGAGAATATCTTATTAGTCTTTTCTGCATTGATAATGTACAAGGCCTCCAAAGATGGGGAAGGACAATGGAGAAGTCGTATCAGAAGAAGAGTTCCATCAGATGTTTCCACTAGGTTTTAAGCCAACCAAGCCCGCAAAAATGGTTTGGAATGTCCACATCAACAGAAGAAGGAACTTTAAAGGCCCAAACTGTGATCGTGAATCCCTAGAATATTGTGTTATCAGGCATCGACGGTCTACAGTGAGCGGTGTCAACGAATTCTGCAGTTAGTCAAGACTGTAAAGCAGTTGTAATGCCTGATAAGTATGTCAGTAATTTATATTGAGTTTACTTCGCAAAACCCATATATGACAGCTGTCATGAGTGGACGGCACATGAAACAAACTCAAAACAAAGCGAAACAAACAGCGCTCGCTATCTCAAGTCTCAAGTCACCTCAGCAGAATCCAATCCAAAACTCACTACCCGAGAAAATATATCCTCCAGTACTTAATAAATCAGCGCCGCACAGTTGCGGGCCAAATGAGTGACTGGCCAAATGAGGTACCAGGGAGCAGATCTTCATGCTACAAATCGATATAAGAAGCTATTCGTCAAACTAACAACCCCGTAATCCTTCGAACACGGGTGCACCTGTGCTTTAAAATGTGTCCACCAATGGTGGAACATTCGACCACTTGCCGAAATAGGGGAGGCTCAAAACACACGACGAAAAAGAAACACACACACACACACCTCGACACGATGAAATATGGCGGCGATTTCATTAAGCGGTTGATGATTTATGCTTCTGCCTATTCCACCGTGCCCAAAAACGTCCTGAAACGACCACTAACTTGTGCTTATAGCGCTGGAACGCGTGAACGGGACATCAATTCGTCACCTTAACAAAATCATTCCCGAAACAACTTCAGGTCGCAATTGAACGCTGGCACGACATTCGCTCCAAATACTCCCTTTCGAAGCTTCCTGCTTCACCTTTCCTTTTCAATCTCCTCTTCCCATTTTTCCTCTTCCAATTTCACCTTCCACTGTTCGAGACACATGCAGCGGCATAGCAAAAAAAAAAAAACCATCCCCGAAAGAAAAGTTCCGGAAAAGCCTAAATACGGAATTAATTTATTGTAAACTAAAGCAGGATCATAAAAACACCGACTTGATGGTCGGCGCACCCACCCTGTGTGGGTCGTCAGGTGCTGGAGACGGAAACCGGAAGCCAAGCTTTTCTACCTCGCCACCCAGAAGGGAAAACGGAAATAATTTGCATGAAAATATTACCTTTTTTTCCAACCCCAGGTCGGAAAGAAGAAAATAACGCATAGTACGCGGTTTTCACGCGCACGGCTTCAAGCATTCCACCGACCACCGAGAACGGTTGATTGCAGATAGTGTTCATCTTTGTGTGTGTGTGTGTGTGTGTGTGTGTGTATGTAGCACGGAGAAAGCCAGCAAGGAAACACTGCGCTAGTCTACTTACGATTCAAAATCGCCCGAGTTTTCCGGGGTCGTGAACGCGATGTCACATATGTCCCGCCACGCGTAGAACAGCGAATGTGTCCTTTGCGTTCTCGGCCGGAGCGTGGATTGTGGATTGCATTGCAAGGCAAACGTGTCGTTATAAATCTGTCAGTTATTATTTCATATTATTATCGTTATGACGCATAAAATAAGCTTTATGTTTTCAATATCGTCATCGATGAAATGGGCTTCCGCATACCGCATACCCGACCCCGGTGGCCAGGCCTTTTCCATTCAATCATCTCATCCTTGGGGAGGGGGGAATTAGGGTGGAAAGGGGGGAGGGGGACGGTGTTTTACTTCCACCGTGAATCTGGTGGCACACGCACACCATTTGGAGAGGGCGGCCATTTCGATAGATGGCCATCCCGGAGTACCTCTGCATTGAATTACCGCCCCACAATGGGTCAGTGGGTGGGCATGCGACGTTAAAAAATCGAACATCTCTTTTCATTTAAAATACTGATTAATGTTCGCCGGTGATCATGGAGACCTTTTTGATTTGTTTAAATAAAATGCTTTTTTTACATAAAGATTTGCGGCATTAAATAATGTTTCATATTTTTTTGCTTTATTTATTAATTATCATCTCTATTTTTATCGTAAGGAAAGTTAGGCGAAACTATGCAAGTATCAGCAACATAGGCGTAAAATAGCCTATCTTTAGGTGCTTAAACTACAGTACAACTTAGTCCATGAGGAAATTGCTTTATCAATTATTTTTTTCCAATGGATATTACATTGTAGTTAAAAACGCACTACGTTCCTTGGCCTTACAACCTCGAGAGGTCGTGGCCTGCCATTTCCGTTTTTCTGTGACTCGATTTTATCCGTAGCAATGTAGTCAGCCCCACCGTACGGGGAGACGGTCTGGATGGGATATGAACCCCAGTCCTGCCGTGTGAAAACTGGCGCCGGTATCGCTTTGACCACCGGACCGCCCCTAATTGGAGCTAATAAAATTACACAAGTTTAAATGTTAATGTTTTCAGTGCAAGAACCCTGGAAATTGTAGCTTTGTACGATTCATAAAACTGCGAGTCTAAGTAGAGAAATGTGATAATTTAAAATTATCAATCAAACAATAATTGCATTTTCCTTTATGAAAAATAAAAAAGGTAAAAGAAAATTAATTTCAGGGTCAACAAAAATTTCATTCAAAGTAAAAGTAGTTTTTCGATAATTTCCTTGCTTTCTGAGAACTATCTACTAGCCTTTTATCTAAAATTAGCATATCTTCAGGCTCATGAGCTGCGAATGTAGAATAGCTATTTTTGATTACTCATCTTAAAATCATTTTATGTTATGTTTTTAATTAAATTCTATGAAATGTTACTTTTTACAACTATTTAACACATAAAAATGTCTCAAAGCTTCTAGAAGTTACTCGCGTAAAAAGTCAAATTTACACAAAGGCAATACCCTTCGGCGCGTGCTAAAAATGAAACATAAGATTGCCTACATTGCAGGCACTGAAGCATTTTTCGTACAACTTTTCTACCGGTCAAAAGATAAGCTATCAGAAATAGAACAGCAATATCATAACACCACCACGCTTCTAGATGATCAAATTTGACAACGCTGATGTCCTCCCAGCTGCTGTCATTGGACCACTGTGGAGCGGTCCACCACATCCAGGTGTGCAGCGTACCGGTACATAGATGGATGGTGGTGGTAGTGTAGCATGTTGTCTGTTCTTTTTTTTTCTCTCCCGTGCCGAAGAAAGGTAGAAAGGCGCGCTTTATTTGTGTATGCTAAAAGCAACATAAAAGTAATCATCCAATAAATTCCAGCGTGACACCGAATGTACGAGCAATCGCAACGAGCGTTGCGCTCTTGGGCCTGATTTTTTCTTTTTGCTGGTGTTGCGCGATGATGTGCGTCTGCAAGCGTCTGGATTTTATTTCCCATGCACTCATGTGCACGTGTGAAGGTGAGCCAGTGTAGGTGTATGTGTGTGTCATTATATTCGCAACAAGCACATGAACAAAGTTGATTGCAGAGCAACCAAAGAAAAGGCATAGGAAAATTGTAGGTAAAATTCACAAAGATTTGTGCATTTCGCTTCGCGCATTCGAAAGTCGTGTTAAAAGTTAAACTTTGAGCGTCCATTTTTCGGTCACACATATCCACGGGGATACGTTAGAATTCGAACGGGTGAAGAAAGCAGCCGGGAAAATCGCAACCGATCAACCTCAAATGGGTAATTAAATTGATCGAAAATCTTCAACTTATCTGCGATGAAAGTTGGACCTTCGTTGGCTCCATCCGGCCACGTTCGACTGCTCTAATACCACTCACCATTTTCCAGCTCTCCCAGCACCCCGTAACGTGCAAAAACCCGGTCAAGGTGCATCGAAAAAGTTTTTCCTTTGCAGAAGCGTGAAAACTGCATTTCATAGCGATTCAGCCTGTCGGTGACCTTCCTGTTCGCACAGCAAGAGTGAGGGAGAAGTTTGGTGAATGCTGTCGAGTTGGAATTTGAATTTTTGCCCCAGCTTTTCCGAAGCTTTGGCGATGGAAAAGAAAAGCCAGACGAAGCGGGAAAAATGCCAGGTGGAAAATGTTGTGCATCAAACCGAATACTGTCAATGGTTGGATTATTTGTGCCGTTTATACTTCTTCTGTGCTTTTCTCGGGAGTTGAGGGGAAAACCTGATCGAAATGGGAAAACTGTCTGTTTACTTTTTGTTGTTGTTGGGCTATATTAAGCCTTTTCCTCGAATGCATTTACTGAGCAAGAAATAAAAATTACGTTTCATTCCGTTAGAAAGGTAGAAATTTTCGCGTGAAAAACCAAATTTTCACTTTCAAAATTTGACAGTAAAAGATTAAATATGTCCTACCAACATTCAACGTAACGTTGATTGATATCCCTAAACACAGTCATTCACAGCATGCTCGGGAGTCGAACTTTTCCGATTACTGGTTCCCTAACCACATCCAACACTCCGCACCACCCTCACCCCGTCGGGACTGCATTAGGAGCTAAGTAAGCATCATTAGTCTTCCCACCGATCGGCTGTCCCACGCATGGAATTCGATGGCAAATCTCTCGCTACTAATGATAATGATGACCACCACGACCACTGTACAATTCTCTCGAATTGCCACCACTATCGACATTGATAGCGGTGGTCCCACATCCGCACACCAAAAAAGTTCACCCTTATCAGTTTGGAGATCGATGCGAGTTTTCTTTCTTTGTTTGGGCAAGCTTCGAACCCCCTCCCAGGAAGGTTGGTCGAAGGCCTAACACATAAGGACGGGGACACATGTACACATGTAACAATAAAAAACCAACATGCGACATCGACATCGAAATTATGAGCTACCGAAAGCGAGCCATTTCCCCCAGCGGACCGATTGAGAGCCGGAACCGCAATTCGGTAAGCTGGCCGTATAAAAAGGCGACCGTGGTGGACCGTGGCCAGGGATGGGGCCAGGATGGGGAGTGGAGTATTTCTCACTTTTCATCAGGCCAGTGGAATGGACATTAATCTTTATTTTCCCTGCACACGATAGGCGCTATGGTGGAATGCTTGCCAAAGAAAAATGGTGACCGTGCTGGAGGATGATGCTTTTGCGAGGGTTCTTCCGATTCGTTTTGCCGAAAAGTTGAGGATAAAAGACAGAAGGCCCAGAAAGTGGGTGTTAGTGCGCTGACAGTGATTTTGGTTGTAGGTTCTGTTGTTGAATCTTTTATTTAATAAGTAGTTTATACCAAATTGAATTTCGCGTCCTAGAGTTATAGGTTTGTTACTGTCATCTTCATCTTCATGATCAATATTACATACCTGTTAAAGGTTCAACAGGAAATAACGTTAATCTTTAAGTAAGAACTAAGAATTCATCTTCGAGTCTCAAGAGGGATTAAGGATTGAATGTTGAATGGTCTGTGAGGAGAAGGAACAAAAGGAGACAAAAGCAGAGGCAAAATCGAAAAAGATGGACAAGAAACGGATCATCAGAGCCATAACGAGTGCGCCTAGGAAGATCAGCGACGAAAGAACGTGGATAAAAGGAGTGTGAAGAAGCAAAGAATGGAACGCGGAAGAGTAGGGGAACGTCAATAACTCCGAGAAGCCTACCTAGACCTAAACAGAACTCTTCTACTTTCTGACGACTCCAAACTAAGCATTTGACAACTCAAGTTTCAAATAATCCAGATCTGGGCAGATGAGTTCCAAACAACACAGGCATACCAAAGAACTCCAATGCATGAGACAACAGAAGAGGGATTGCAAACATAAACGATCAGAAATGAATAAAATCAAGCAGTTTGAAAGCTTCGGACAATAAGTCTTGATAGTGGTCGATAACAAGAAGCTTTCCGTCGAGGGATACACCAAGCTGGAGAATAATGTGGACACGGTGAAGCTGGATAGAGTTGAAGACATTGTTATGGAGGATAGGGCTACGAGAACAGATCATTTAGTGGGACATAGATCAACGGAGTTGACAGAGCACTAACGAGAAAAGGAGTCGAGGAAAAATTGAAGTGACGAACAATCACCCAGACCCGATATCGGGAGGAACAACTCCTTAACTTCTACAACTATTAGTGACAAAGTTGACAAATAAGAGGAAGAGGAACGGACTAAGGACACTTCCCTGGGGAACCTCCAAGTTGCATGAATAAAGCTTTACTTGGTTGGTAGAGTCATCGAAGATGCTACGGGTAAGTCAACAATACATTTTTTAAGAGAGTTCATCGATTCATCGAGAGCGATCCTCAGCTAATGCTCCAAATTCCTCCTACGCAAGAGATCGTATTGAGTATAGAGTTTGATCATATCTGTCCAATTTTTTTGAAGCTCCTCGAGGAAGAGTTTTTAGTCCTCTTTTATTGCTTCTACTGGTCTACAACTCTGCTTCCATCTACCATTTCAAAGTTGTTCTGCTCTATGGAGATTGCTTCCTGTGATCTTTGATCTTCCTAAGCTAACTGTTGAACTCTCGTAACTGTCCTACACTCCTTATAATTTGAAGTTGTATGAAAGGTCTAATACTGTGCCCTCATAAGCTTTATCTGATTTCGTTTACCAGATACATCGTGATTTGTTTGAGCTACACCCACTGTATTACACTTATACAATACAATATACCCTCCTGGACCTCCTATTTTGACTTTGTTAGTAGCAAAGCTTATAAATAGCTAGGATGTCTGGCTGTTAGGCTGTCAAAAATCCATGATCTCCACTTCCTTAGATTTGCTTAACCTGCCCTTTACTGGAATATGTCGCTATAGGCTGGTCTATTCTTGGCTCGGCCATGATGTCCAGACTGGATTTATCATCAGCTTTTTCCATCCTATCCTGGTTGTTGATCCTCTTTTGGGTTAGAGCCCATCAAGCCTTGTAGTGGATCTCCTGTCAACAGAATCTTGATGACTCTTTTCAGTCACTGTTTATGCCCTTTACCATCGAATTAGCAACAGACTTCTCCTAGATCCCACCATATTTGCTGTGGACTAAAACGACTCTCTTCTCCCAGGTCTACCAGCCTTCAACCTGTTGGAGTTCAATATCTCCAGCATATAGGCATAGGTTAAGTGACGGCTTAGTATTGAAATGATTACCTAGGATGGAAACTATGCCGCCAATAGAAATGAATTCTGAGCCACGAAACCTACAATTAACTCGATAGTAGTATACATTACAAGTGAAATTCATTTCATCACTAGCTTCTTCTTGACGATTTTCAGAGTTGTTTTTAGAGCTGATCCTTTAAATAGTTTGTTTAGAGTATCAATCCTATTTCATTTTATTCCTAGATCCTGTGTCCTTCCTTGTTGAAATTTTGAAGCTTGTAAAAATGGATGGCAAAAACGTAAAGTACTTCAAAAGTGACGATAAGCTGATGTCACTGTAGTTCCGACGATTAGGGTTTACGATTTAGATGGTCAAGCACAAACACTCTCATAAATAGGTCACATGTAGAATAGTCAATCGTCATAATGAACTAGCTCACCCTCAAATGAACACATGAATGCGTTCATTTCAATTACTTCACTTAAGTGTGTTTTACTGGTGCATTTTCCTTTATAAGTGATTCCAAACGTTCCTGACATGTACTTCTCTGTTCCTTATAAATTGTTAAAAAGCCTAAATAAAGACCTTCACTTAGAGTTTCGTTTTTTTATCTTCTTTCGAACCAATAAAACGTGCCGTTCCACCATGGGTTTAAACTTCTTCCCTAGCCGAGCCAGCAAAAAAGAAAAAGGCGACCGACATCACGGTGAACCACGGTTCGATTCACCTTAATTACAACCCGGCTGAGATGTAATGGAAAGAAGTTGTTATAGTATCGAGGAAGTGTCCACCAGTGTTCGGACCCGGCCAAACACAGGACCGCAAAAAAAAAACAAAACAAAAGCAAACTTTCTCAAAAACTGGCCCCCCGGAATAGCGCAAAACCACTATTAATGAATTCTTCTCGTGTATCTTCACTGACACGCAATTGCACCCGACGGGAAAGGGGGCCTTGGTGGTGGCAGGAGGACAGCAGGGTTTAGCTTAAATATTTGATACATTTTCCTCCCAATTTCCCTGGTGGGGTAAAGTTCATGCGAGCGGTAAAGGGGGGGGGGAGGAGGATGATGGGGTTGGGGTGGAGGAGGGAGGATGTTGGTGGCATTAAAATAATCCACGTTTGGCTGTCACCTTTTGCCGCACCTGAATTATTAATAAGTCCCTCCACTTGAAAACCTCCTCTCCCCCTCCCCCCCCCCCCTCCACCTCCCCAGAACGATACGCATTCGTTGCTGGTTGAGGGAAAAAGTTGCGCAAGGAAAAGCGTATCGGAAGGAAAAGAGATCTTCTTCTTAACTGAAGCTGTTCGGAGCTCAATTTCTTAGCAACTTTTCAACCTCTTCCGACCCGAGGTAGTGAGTGAGCATACGGGTTCGGCAAAGAAGACAGGTGAAGGTAAAAACAAAAACAGAAGAAAAAACCAACGAGAAAATACAAGTCATGGCCCCAAAACAGTACGAAAGTATAATTCCCCGTTGATATTGATTGACCGGGCCTCGGTGTATCGGTGAACGGTGCCCAGGGAGTTGTTACCTATCGGCAAAATATGTTGTGCCACTACGCTACCGATGGACAGTCGGTTGAGCTCGGAAAGGATGGTGGCTAGCATGGGGAAGAAACATACGCATTTGGCCATAAGTAAGAGAACCTTCTTGGCATATTTTTTCTGTCGCTTTTTGATTCGTGTTCCATGCCTCTTGGAAGGTTTGGCTGTGTTGTTTGCTAGAAGGATTTTCTTTTCATTCCAATTTTGTCTGATTTTATTATTCCGGGAACGCTCAGAAAGCGTTTCTACTTTAATTAGAAGAAAAAATCCTTTTTAATATGTAAGCGTCAATAAAGGTAGGAATATCCGTTCGTTTGAACAGTTTGAAAGAGTTCATAAAAGGAAGATATTCTATAAATCAAACCGACGCAATAAAGACTGTAAAGGACGCTGTAGTGTTAAGCTTATGCACTGTTTCACACTTGGTAAGAGTTTTTTCAAGCAGAATTTAAGAAGCTTCAGTGTAAACGTAATCTTCCAAATTGATACGGTAACCTTTTAATGGCAATGTAACAGAAATCAAGATTCCCTTAAGGACTAAAGCAACTGAACTTGCAGTTCTCAAGATCTCTTAAGGACCTTTTGTTAAATTTGTTTGCGATCTATCTTCGAACACGTCTAAAAAGCGTTTACAAGGATATTATTCTGGGGGAGCTCCCAGAACCTGTACCTTGAATATGAAGTGTCCTTCTATCACCACCAATTTAAATTAATTAAATTAGGGGCTCTGGAATAAATATATTTTTTAGCATTTAGTCTACTCAAGTTCGATCGTTACTCGTTTTATCTTTGTTTGTTTTTTTTTTATATCGTTTTACCTAGCAAGCTCCCAACCTCTGTACTTGCCGTTGAATCTCGCGATAGTCGATTATATGATTCAAATTAAATATGAACGTTTGGAATTTGGAATCAGGATTTCAATCCGATCTCACATAACAATTATAAGATCCGATCTGAAAGAGTGATTCCCGGTTAGCTCTGAATTCGTTCATTTTCGGACTCCTTTTCGATTCCAGATTCTAGGTTTTGATTTCGGAATAATTTTTAATTTTGTGCTCATTTTTGCTTCCAGACTCGTTTTTGATTCCGGAATCATTTCTGATGCCAAACTGGTTTTGAATCTGGAGTCATTTCGATTCCGGACTCATTGTTTAATTCCGGATTCGTTTTGATTCTGTAATCGTTTTTTTATTGCGGGCTTGTTTTTGATTCTGGATTTTTTTTTGCTTCCAGACTCATTTAAGCTTCCGGACTCAAATTTGAATTCGGAATCGTGAACTCGTTTTTTAATTCTTAACTCGTTGATATTGGACTTGATATTGATTATGGACTCCACATTACCTTTCAGCTGCAAATCTATCTTGAGTACACATTGTTCCATGTTTGGTATGGCTACTGTTTGTCTATCCTTTCGTTATGGGGAGGGTCTAGTGGTCGAGGCTATAGTGGCACCGGTCTTTGAGATTTAAATAGCTCAAAACTCTCACCAACTTATCCACCTGCATAATATTTCTGACCAAGCCGCCGATACACAGTGGATTATTTTATTTTCCATTTTAAAATAGGATTTGAACGCAGAACCCACTCATCAAAAATCAACCAGCTTTACCAATGCAAGATAATTTCTCCGGGCTAGGAGAACCTTTTCAAGCACAACGTGTGTCAGTGTTCGATGGACAACACAGATTTTTCATTATTATTTACGTTTTCTCATGTTAGAATGACAGCTGGCCTTATTAAAAATTAAAAATAAAGTAAGGAGTACATTTTTTAAAAATTCAATTAATTTTTTTTAGAGAACTTCAGAGAAGCTACCTTTCAAAAGTACTATTCATAAATTATTAAAAAGAATTGTGAACAAAAAAACACACCCATACAATTTAATTGAATTTTCCATTTCATAAACCTTCAGCTAGTTGATGCTTTTTACCAATAATGATCAACAAGAGGTGTAACGAAGTGTTCAAAACTGGGGACCAAAAATCAGGCAGAGAAATAAAAAATGTCTGCTCCATACTTGCTGCGGTGGAATGTGCTTTGTGCCGGAATAGGTTTCCGATTTGACAGAATTCGATTTTACACCAAGCTGTCAGGGAACGCGGTTTGACAGTAAGCTGCAACAGCGAATGTGCGGTTATGTTCCCAAGAGTCGGTGACGAAATTGGGCGAAAGCGACGATGATTTACTTGCACCTGAAGCACCCGGGAAAGGAATATCTCGGCAGGACCGATGAAACAAATCAACCTGAAGCAGTTGTGTTGATTTGTGTAGCTTGCTTTTGCTCCGTATTCTCGGAACAGAAGCGAAAGGGAGAGAGAGTGCAAGAGCTTGACGGGAAAAGTTGACTTAAACTTAGTCGCTGTTGAGGATTATTGGAAATCTTTTTGAAAATCCCTTTTTTCTAAGGTAAGGTACGCTCGCAAGTAGAGGAAGAAGTAAGGCTCGAAAGTAGAGGAAGAAGACCCAAAGTTAGCGAATGTCAACCCGCATCGAGGCAGCCCAAAATTTATCAAAACGCGTCGGTTTGGCGGTAGAAGCAATACCTTGCGGGAATAAAGCAGCAACGAAACAGCGGTGGAAGAAAAATAGCATCCAGGGACAGATGTTCGGCGCAGTGTAGTACCGCGTTGTTAGTTCGCAACCACAACCGCAAGAACGCAAGACCGGTGGGACACGCACACACACACACAAAGAAGAAGAGAAAGAAAGAGAGAGAGAGAGAGAGAGCAAGAAACCATACCCGAAAAAACCCCCACCGAAAACCGATGGGTAATGGAAGCGATGAAAAATTGAAAAACCGTATTTTCGCTGAAAGCCTCTTAAGAGATCATTCACATTTTGCCAGTGCCAGTGTGTGTGGGTTGTGTGTGTGTGGTAGAAGGAGAAAGAGGTGTGTATGGGGGTGGAGGGATAAATATTTCCACGTGCTTCTGTAGATTCTACACACACACACACACACACAGCGACCAGGAAAAAAGAAGGGAAATGATTCCATGGAAGAGCTTGTTGGCGCTCGTTCGGGTCCTTCGAGGATCGTCTTCGTTTCGATTTTCTTTTTTTGTGTATGTGTGTATGTTGAGAAGGATGACGCAGTGCCAAATTTGCAGCACATTCTGTGTGTGTGTGTGAGCATGGGTTAGAAAATATCACTTAGAATGAAGTGAAAGCGTATCAAACTGAACAAAAAAAAAAAAAAAATCCCCCGAAACACTCCACAAACCATTCTGTTGACTGGAGGTTTTCCATTGCCTCTATTCCATTTTCTCTTCAGTAAGGGTCGCCTATCGGTGGGTTTTCTGTATAGAGCTGTGTCGTTTTTTTTCTTTTTGTTTTCTTTTACCTTCCACCGTTCGTTGTTGTTGTATTACGAACGGTGCAATTCCTCTTCTACCACCGCTTCCGAGCGCGTTTTGCGCGTCCTGCCCGACTCCATTAAACCGTCGGATTAGTAAATCTTAAGAAGTTCAGGTTTTGGGCGCAGTTTGATTTATGCGATTAATTTGAAGGGAATGCTTCCATCATCTCTCCGTCTTGTGTGTGTGTGTGTGCTGTTTTTTTCTCGTTTGCTGCATGTCTTACTTTTTCTCCTGCACACTCTGACACTCAGACAGGAAAAGTAGCTAGTCGAGGATGGATGGATATTGCTTTCATATTTCATCCGACGATAGAGCTAAATTATTTTTCCATCAGCCTTGGAGCGCCTTGGAGTGATGGTAATGGTTCACGAAGAATTCGCTTTTCGCCCCCCGAGGGGGGTTTGGTTTTGTTCCCGCTGTGCATGAATCTTATCCTGGAAATTTAGAGCGAGTTATAAATTTGAAGTAGCTGCTGAACTAATATAGATTGCAGTTTTTTTGAGATGATAATTTGAGCAACCAATCAACGAATAAAAGTATCATGGTTTTTTTATCAACAAGATGCATCATCAGGCGGCAAGTATTATAAACACCTAAGCTTTTGTTAAGGTCATGGTCTCCTGTTGTGTTAAGGACGTATGCTGTGCACCTAATCGTTAGGGTTAAACCAGAAAAAAAATACTAATTACAGTGACGACAGGGGAGGAGACAAATATTTTTCGGTATGAATGTGTCTCAATCGCTTGACCAAAACGATTTTTATAATATCACTTTTCTGATATAATGTGGTTGTTTTACTTTATTAAAAATAAGTTAACGGCAGGCATCATTTCTGCTAGGTTAAAGTCAATATTGAATCGAGGTCTTATCTTATACTAATGAGCTACAAAAACATAACTTTTTTTGCTGTTAAAATAAACTTCAAGCAATACGGCCAGGCCGTTCTTTATGAAAAAAATAAAATAAATAAACTAAAGAAAATAAAATATTCTTTATAGATACCATACAACAGATTCTTCCATTGTCACCAGGATGAAATAGAGTATAATAATAAAATAGAAAATATAGAAAATCGAAATCGAAAATGTGTCTACCGTTAACGGAAATACGCCTAAATGTATGCAAAGCGCAGTACATGTTGTTAAAGCTGCACAGTGCGCTTTTAGTGTCGTCAAAAATGGGTGAATAACGTCAAATTCAATATTGCATCTTATTCCATGAACCAACCCTTCCCTTCCCCACCCCCGCTTCCCCTCCTTCCTATCCTGATCATTAATTTTGGCATCAGAGTGTTATGGACTCATTTTTGGTCCAATGGCGGGCATAGATATTGAGTGAATAAAGAAAAAGCCAAAGATGAGCCGGGAAACACACTTGCTACAATATGTGTTTAAGTTCACTAAGCATGTTCTACTCGGTGCCTATGAACCGTATAAGGCAAGTTCCTTTCTTTTTTAATGTCTAGCTTTCAATGACTTCATGTTAACCGTAACATGGTAGAAAATCCGAACGGATTCGGAAGGGTTTTGAACCCCCGTCCTGTCGTGCGAAGACCTGCACCGCTGTCACCTCAGCCATCGGACCACCCAGCATTAAACAACAGTGCTAAATGTATTTATCGAACAAATTTTGACCAAAAATAAAACACAATATGCGTCAAAAAATTACAGCTCACAGTGCTGCAATGTATAATTGAGAAGCCGCTACAATGACGAGCTCTACGAGCTGTACGATGCACTCATCATCATGCAGCGAATTATACTCGCCAGGCTCCGGTGGGCTGGTCTTCGTTTGAATTGGTAGCAGAATAAAGTTAGCTCAAGTTTGAATTTTGCTATCACGTAATGGAATCATGCAAATGGTTAGCGGAAATATGCAATAGGACTGTGAAATTTTGCGATCAACTGTGGATTAAGGGAGTGATGATTAAAGCAGAATTTGATTTTTTTTAATATGTAATCTATCTGAATGTTAGTGACAGGGTTTGGTGATGCTTCCTGATGATTTGATAGATTAATAAGCTTTTGTCAAACACTTGGAGGAGAAACCACTATCAAATATAGATTTTCTTTGTAACTTTGCAAATTTAGTTTGTATGCCATTATATGCTTCCACTATCCATTTGAAAAACATTCTGCTGAGCGAGTTCTATCACATGAAACGAAACCCTGTATAAATAATCAAAGTAGTCTTACAACGCAATTGCATTGTTCTCTACAAGCAATATTACCTTATCTTGGTTGGATCATGTTCCAACTAATTGATAAGCTTCATATCGATAAGGAATTACAGCGCAGGTATCTTCAATAGGGATCGATTGTGTAATTGTTTTACTACGTGAAAGTTTTTTGAAGTAAATAGGAGAACAGCTTAAACAAAACGGAACGAAACTCTTTATTTGAAATAGTCCACCAACCACCAAATAAAAACCGTCTCTAGCTTTATCCAGCCGATTATTGTAACGGTTTTTATTGCTAAGATTTTTTTGTTTGTATCTCCTTCACTAGAATATACCTTTACAGGATCACCCAGCTTGACGGAGGTAACAAATGATGACAATAAAACTAGAATCAATTCTTTCCCCCATCTAACCGGGTGAGGGTAATTGAACGCTGCCACTGGCAAAAACCCGAAACACTCCACATCCATCGTGAAGGAGGATTTTCAGTTTCCCTGTCCAACCAATTTCCACCCAAAAAACCGAACCAAAAAAAAAAAAGAAACGCAGGCTTGGGAATCAATCGTTCGCGTTCGGTTCGCCAAATCGGCTGCTGCCATGGCGACACCTTCAAACGGGCGCGCGAACGTTAATCTAGCCAACCGGCAAACCGCAACAATCATACCGAGCACGCCGCGGTAGCACTCTTCAAAATTCATCCTCCCGCGATAAAATAAAGCAAAAGCAACACAAACACACAAAAAAGGACGAGAAAATGGGATGGGGAAAAAAAGGCGAGGATAAAAGCCTGAGCGCACACCACGAAGCACGAGACGAGCAGAAATCCCCTTCCAAAAAAAAAGAAAAAAAGAAAAAAAAACCCAACCCCACCCGGGGGCCGGTATTCGGTGCGATTTTTCCTTTGTTTGGCAGTTTATCGACTTCAATTTCGCTTAACTGACAGTTTAGTACGCCTTGGTGACTTCATCCGATGAAAGATTCATCCGGGCGCGCGGGCGCTCGAATCCCACGCGGGACTTTGAGGATTTTTTGTTGCTGTAGCGTAGCCCGTTGGCAGGAAGTTGCTCCAATTTTATTTTTCACCTGTCTGTGTGTGTGTGTGTGTTTGTCCCTCTCTCTCTTTCTCAGTCATTCACTCTTTTATTTCATTCGTTCGTTCGTTCCCCTCCTGCAGCCAACTCGTGTTGATTTGTTTTACCATTCTTTCGATACCGATTCGATTCCGGTACCGGTGAGTCTTCGGCGTGGAGCGTGCGTGCGTGCGATGTAAAGTTATTGCCGCACTGTCAACGGTGTGTGGCCCGAGCCCACGAATTCCATCACTTCGCTTTCCCAGAGCGCTGCAAGTTTTCCATTACGTGTTACCCGTGGTTGCGGTTTGTGAGTTTACTGCGGCACTCGCCCACTAACTCACGTCAAAATCGGGGTGTGAATTTCTTTATGGCTAATGCCTAGACAGGACATAAAACAGTGTTACCGGTGTGAGGTGTGGCGGTCGCATCTCGGTCACAAAGCAATCGTTACCGATGGGTGTGCTAGTTAAGAATCGAATTTTAAGCGTTTTATAGCCGGCTTGCTGCAAACACATTTAAGGATTATTATGTTTACACTCCTTTTGTGGTATATTACGACGTTTTAGCGTCATGTTCCAATTCAATATCCTCGGCTTTCTGGATGATGCAGTGACGCCATCACGCCATGTCAACTTCGGTCTCGGTCATCCGGTGTGACTCGCATGGAATGATCAGCTTTATAGAGCTCGTCATTGCTGAGCAACTCCTATTTTTTCTTCCACAAATACGTGTGTAAATAGCCTCTCCGGGACTTCTCGAACGCAACAAAAACGATGTCCCTAGTCATTGACAGTGGAATTTATATCTTAGAGGCATTTTTGTGTACAGGCGTCTTCCTCTGGAACGTGAAACCGAAGGTATCCTCTGGCTTGAACAGAAGAGTTAATGTCTCAGAGGCGTATGTGAGAACCGCGATCTTTCTCCAGATCGCGAAACGGAAGATATCCTTAGTGTGGGGCAGATGAATCCATGTCTCAGAGGCATAAGTGAGCATAGGTTCTCCTCTCAAACGTAATATCAAAAGTTCAAACAGAGCTTCTTAGTAAATAAAAATAAAGATATCCTTAGTGTTGGACTGAGATATATTCTTAATACTGAACAGTAAATATCCTAAGTGTTTAACGGAGGAGGTAAGAGAGATATCTCACTCGGATCTTCCTCTCAAACCGTAACATAATTGATACCCTCAGTATTGAACAATGAAACCCATGTCTCTCCCACTGGGACCTGCCTCTGAAACGCAACTCAAATCTTCTATTCTACAGAGACCACTGTCAGCATTCTCTGAAGCATATGAAAGTGCAGCAACTTTAAAAGTCTTATTCTGCTCTAGCTGCCGTCCGTTGCAACAAGCGATTTTAAATGGAACAATTCCTGAAGTATCAACCCAGTTGACTAACAATATTCTTAAGGATTCTTCAAGTAATCGTGTTTCATCTAATCATGCAGTTAATATAAGTGTTTTTTAACGCAAGAGATTGAAGTTCCGGATGACTTGAGAGATATCTCACCAAAGATTAATCCTTGCTTTTCAAAGTCTCATCAATCCTGTGGAAAAAGCGTCTGCTACGCAGAGGAGTCTACGAAGAAGAAATGTGTCTCTGTGTGTTACCCTCTCTCTTGGACCTTCTGACGTATTATATGGGTCATTTTGATTTGTACAAGCCTTCTATGCTTGAATGGGTCTCCGAATAAGCTCAATGCTTCGTATATTTTTACCCTAACTATTTTGATATATTCGGCATTAACATCGATGACGATATGGTAGGAGTATAGCTAGTGCTCTGCCACCTTCTTCAGGGTTAGCCGAAAATTCCTCTCTGATATTCTCCAGCTATCTCTACAATGATTGCACCAAGTCAACCTTGTAATATGGGGGAGAAAATCTTGTGGCTGAGATTCAACGCCGTGATATCTGTAGGCGTCGGTCGCTGGTTCAAGTACTACATTTGCTTTGGCATATCAATCCATCGCTTAAACGCCATCTTTGAAGGTGTTTACTCTATCACGCCTGCTTATGCATTTGTGTGAGCGTGCATGTGTGCCTAATTACAACGATACATACCAAACCATCAATAGGTCAGTGTCGTTCTGGTCGGCCCACCTGCCTTCACGCCGACTGTAATCACCGTAAGCGCGTCCTCTTTAATCAGGCTGCTGATCAAACAAAACTCCATCCGAACGACGATCTTTCGCCAAAGCAAACGAATCACGGGCGGTGTGTAAGAACAACAGCAGCAAAAAAACGGAGCTTCAAAAAGAAAACGAAAAACGCCAACCCGTCATCAAACCCCGGAAAGGCTCGCAAGGACAACGAGCCAGCGGGTGGGTGGTTAGTTGCCTTTTTTCGCCCCGAGACCAACACCTCCCCCCCCCCCCCCCACCGGACGTTTGATGTTTCAATACGCATTTTTAGACCCTTAAGCGGAAACCGTACCACCGTACCACCTACTGGGGGTGGCTAGCTGGCTGGTGCTGCTAAATAGAATTAACCTTTTGCCATTGCAGGAAGCGAAAAAAAAACAGCCTGGGTTTCGGTTGATTGAAATGAATTTTCCGACATTATGCGGACGGTGCATGGCTGTTTGCTTTTTTGTTAAATACGGACCCGGACAATGAACGTGCGAGGGAGCGGTTTAAGGTGAATTAATATCCGTAAAGTGGTGTCTCTCTTAACTTTTTTTTTTGCGCCATACCTTTTGATTATTTCCCATCCTTAAACAGCGGGTCTCAGCGGGTGACAGTTGGTCCCATTAGAATATTTTTTGTAGTTTTTTTTCTTCCAACGAAGACGAATAATTACGCCATATGTTTGAAAATGAAGAGTTTATAATGTTGAAGCTTGTTTAAAATTTAATCATCGCCGAAGAACATTTTGTGATTCTAAGTAATGTATGCGTCAAATCTAATATGCTTACTTGGCGTGGATTTTCTTCAAATTTCCAAGCTCCAAGAAGAAACTTTACACAACCTTTCTCTTTCCAGCGCAATAAAATATTCATAGGAAAACACACTCAGACACGCAGCTAGAGCCTGAACATTTCGGGCGAAAAAGGTCACAACCGAAAACCATTGTCAGCCAGGTTACTCAAAAACTGGAGCAAATACCAAAGATGATGAACGGTATCTCGACGAGATCTGCACGCTATCTGATCGGTTATGATGGGTTCGACGTGTCCCGAGTGTCCCAATCCCAAGCGATTCGGTATGACATCACGGTGGAAGCCATCCCTGTCCGGAGATAAACTAGCGTAATTAAGGTTAATCGTCCCTGGGTACGTTCTCGCTCTGTTTCTCTTTCTCTCTCTCTCTCTCTCTCTCTCTCTCTCTCCGTCAAGCGTTCCTTTCACCTGGGTTGGTTGTATCTCGAGCGCAGGATGTGCAGGGACACAGATACATAGATGGAAAGGGTCTTAATTGATACAATTTCCTACGGATGGATGGTCTAAGCGAACACGTTGGTACACGTTTAGTGACGGTAACCAGATTAAATTAGGTTCCACTACTCATTCCGGCGAAAAAAGGTTGTTTTTTCTTTGCTTCTTCGTTCTTTCGACTGACTTCGGGCAACGTGATTATAAATTTGGATTCCTTAGCGAATATTTCCCAAGCAAAAAACTATGTTTTGTTTCTTCGAACTTTTAAAACTGATCTTTAAATTGAGCTTGAATATAGTTCCAAAACACCGAGATTCGTTTTCTCTCTCTCTCTCTTCTTGGCCTAACGACTTCTTAGATCATGCCAGCTAATTGTGGGCTACTAGACTTAATGATACCACGTACTTGGATAGTCAGTCTTCACTACACTGGAGTGGTCAGGATGGGATTTGAACCCCGGTCCTGTCGTATGTTGCATCTATCATCGTCCACCCTACCACCGAAGTCATCCCTATAGGACTCAAATTTGACCTGTGGATGCAACGAGTTTGGGTTCGGACTCGTAGATTCGGGTCGATCCGCCTATCTCTAGTCTAAGTACAATAACTCTGAGAGAATATTATGAGCTTGTAGGAACACATCCGCATGTCACCGGGTTCCAAGTCATATTAGATCTTGAGAAGTTTTCTTTTTTGTGTGAATCATCATCATCATTCCAAAATCCCATACAAGCACCCTCAAAACTGTGGACTTTAATCAGGGACCGAGTCCTAGATAAGACGTAGGACATAATCTTGTACAGGTCGCCTTCTCAAAAGAACTCGACAATCTCGTTTCCTTTTTTCGCTTGTCTCTTTCTCATGTTCCCACAACCCACCAAAGTCCTCAGGTAGCGAAACACTTGCTCTTTGTTTCATGTTACGCTGACCTATCTCCCCGAACAGGCCGACAGACGTAACGACCAAATGTTAGCAAGCGAAATCGTTTTACTAATGTGGCCTACATGCATACATCCTTAGTATCTTGTTTTGATTCTCATTTTATTCCGAGCAGGAAAGTTCATACTAGAGAAAGGCCACGGATGACGGACAAAATAAAAAACAAGAGAGAGAGAAATTGAAAACAAAATTATTATAGAAACGAGTGAGCAAAAAAGGAATTACTGAGGTCCGTCGCTAATGCGGGATTCGAGGTCGCCGGGAAAAATCGCCACGCAATTTTCAACGGCCGTTTTCCCACTGTGACTGTAGACTGAGTGGTAGAGGAGAATGGGGTAGGAAACGAAGCAACGAGAGGAGGGGGACGGGGGGCAACTCAAAGGAAAAATTGAAGAAGAAAAGCAAAGGAAAAACCCCATCTCTCAAGGACTCAGCAGTCCTTCACGGTGTATCCCTTTTGCTTGGTGAGCCCGGTGCGGGTCCAGGAACGGGGTTAGACGTGGTGAGGGGTTTGAAGTGGAAATGGAGGAAGTATCTTCAAAACGCAAAGCGCAGGGAATGATTCATTATTTTAACATCGTCGTATTCGCTTCACGACCCACGGCATCGGGACGCCCCATGCTGGACGACCGCATGAGCTTATGTAATTGTAACGATGGCGGACGATGGAAACAGAATACGCTGCACGAGAATATGGGATCGGAAAGGGGTGACGGGAGAGGGAAGGCGGGAAGGGGAATTTTATGCTTTTCCGGCAATGCTTATTTATTCCTATAGGTACCAGCCATGCGTGACGATAAATTATTACTTGACTCTTTTTACCGCTCTCGCACGACTTCATTCTCTCTCTCTCTCTGTCTCTCTGTCTCTCGCTCTCTCTTGCAGGCTCATCTTGCAGCACATTTGCTCCCCGCCTCATCCAAAACCTCGTCTTCCTTCCCACCCGCCAGTTGAAATGTCCCGGGTGATGAAAGGAAAGCGCCGAACGCGACGGTGACGAAGAGGCATAGAGACGAGAGCACGGACTGCGGACGAATAAAACGAGCCCAGGGCAGTAACCGCCTGGGTTTTCCCGCGATAATCCACTCGCCGATATTTCCCAGTGGATACTTTCGCGCCACGGTGCCCGGGTTTTGTGGTTTGGAAAATTGAAGTGGATGTTGGATGTGTGTGTGTAAGGATATGGGACATTGGCGGGTGTGGAGTGTCGTATGAGCGAGTGTAAAGCGGAGAAATAGCAGACCGAGAGCGAAAAAGAGAAATTGCGGTTAACCCAGTGTGTCACCTGCCCAAGAAGAATCGCCGAGGAATCTGACCGCGAGCTGAAACGCCAATCAGGATCGGAAGGTTCGTCTTTGTCCAGGTTCACCTCAAAAAATAAAAACCCTCCAGGTATCGGTATCGGTTTTAAAAGCAATTCATTGCCTCCACCAGGGTTTTGACGGGGGGTTCCATTTTCCCGGGAGTCGTCCGTCTAAGACCGTCGCGGGAAATCGAAACCATTTCGGAACCGCCACCGAACCGAAAGGATTCCTGCGGGAGTGCCTGGGAACTCGATTGAGGCTCCTCTTAGTTTTCTGCCCCGCTACCATTGTTGTCAATCGTTTAACCGGATGGGCCACCATAGCTCCAAAACTCGACTTTCCACATACACGATCCATCCATCCGGAATGTGTGTGTGTGTGTTTCGTTTTTACTTTTTCTTGGGAAAATAAATAAT
Source organism: Anopheles stephensi (assembly GCF_013141755.1). Taxonomy (NCBI): domain Eukaryota; kingdom Metazoa; phylum Arthropoda; class Insecta; order Diptera; family Culicidae; genus Anopheles; species Anopheles stephensi. The sequence goes on from NC_050201.1 coordinate 10,009,062, forward strand.
TCAACGGTAACGGATTCGAATAGCTGCCGGTCGGTTGTCCTGGATGGTTGGTCGGTAATAAAATTTTACCAAAATGAAAGCTCCATTCCACCTTTCCTCTTTTCTCAATCCTCCCCCCCTCCCCACCCACTCCACAAATCGCCTCACGTCCGAGGACGAGATGAGACCCGCATCGAGATCGGCGGCTAAGAAGGAGTCGGGCTTTTAGAGGCTAAGAAAGCACCATAAATATCTTCAACATCCATTGTAAAACGCGCCATTCCGCCATTCCGACTTTACCGAAGAAAAATGGCGCTCAAGCAAATGTGGGGGACCAAAAAACAAAACAAAAGCAACCAACGTGTGTGTGTGTGAGTGAATAGCAACACAAACCTCTTGGAAAAGGATAAACCTCTCACACCATTTTAAAACGTGGGACAGTTTCGTGACCAACAAACGAAATGAAGCTTTCGAAACCGTTCCAACGGGTCCCGATGGAGCAGCTGGACCGCGGGACCTGCCGGGAGCGCGGAAGATTACTTCCCGCCGTTTTTCCCGGGAAGTTGATGAAATTTACATTTGACCTGCGGGACCGAGCACGAGAACCGGCGCTAATAATTGATCGGGCCGAACCAACCAGGAGTGGTTTTTGTTTTTTTGATTTTCGTTTCGAAAGTGACAGGCACGAAACCCGTTGCTTCCTTACAAGATGAGCCCAGCTAAAGTGCATTTCCAAGGAAGGTCATGCTACTGCTTTTTAAAACGCAAGTCTTGTCGAAGAAAAAAACATCAAAAACAAAAGTTTTTTATAGTCAACACATTGTATGAGTCAGCTATATAATATAAAAAAAGTTCAAGCTAGTTAGATTATTTTGTGCTCTGCAAGCTGACATATAGAGGGCCATAATCTAATTTTATTGGCCTCACGTTAATTGCTGGAAAACATTAAACATAAATTTCAAAATAATGACTGAAATCGATTTATTTCCGATCGATTATATTACCAAATGTAAGATTTATATTATATATCTGGTTTAAAATATAACCATGTATGCAAAATGCATACCTTTAGGCGTTTTCCGAATTCCAAGAATTCACGAGCGCATGACTGATAATATGCAGCTTGTGTAATCTCCAGCGCGAGCTGACTTTCCAGATTTCCAAAATTCCCGGACTCTCTGACGAACCCATGTCAACTTGGGCCAACCAAATCTCTCTTTCGTTCCGTGTGGAAGGTCTGGAAGAACTTTGCTTGTTGGGTTGTTTGGTGGAATGCTCATGACATGAGAAGCACACCAGAGCCTAATGAGTCTGCTGCCCAATGGTGAGTTCAACATACAGGGAGAACTATGGTAATGGCGAGTTCAACTAATACCGGGGAAAATGCTTCTGCGTGCTTTTTATGGATATAATTTTTGCAATAAAAGCAATCGATATCAAATCCTGTCCGAAGTTCATCTTCTCTTACAAAAACTGAATACTCAGCTATGAGTAAAATAAATTCAAGGAAGGCAAATAAGGTCAGGCTATAACCTCTCTAGGTTAAAGCCTTCCAGTTCAAACTATTCTCCAGAAGCCACTTGTTTAGTGAGATCAATTTATTTCTTATCAAATCTTGACAGGTCTGTCTCACAAAAATATCTTTCCCAAACTGTAGAATGCAGTAACAGGCCAAAATGATTTAATTTTAATTGTAAAGATTATGCTATCGATGGCAAGAAGACACAGCCGAACAGCAGTCTTAATCCGTGCACTTGCCTCTTAACGAACCACATTTGCAGCGTTGCAAAACCTCATCCTTTCCTCGCTCCCGTGTCGCCATTCGATTCCCTTCAACGCAAGAAAATGAGTATCGAGGTGGTGTTTTTACTTGTCCTTGGTCCTTTGCCACGCCACAGATCCCATGAGCTAGTCTTCAAAAGTGCTCCAGCTTTTTGTGTGTCATTGCTGGAGGAAAAGGAAACGAATCAACCAAGCAGAGAGAGAGAAAATAAAAACACTCCACGCTGGAAAATTGGAAGAAAACTAGCTAGAGCGAGATAGGGAAATTAACACCCGGGTACTACGGTGCCGGCAGTTCACGGACGGATCAAACGAACAATGGATGAACACGCGCAAAGCGAAGGTCTACTGTCTCCTCTCTATCGGCACACCCTCCCTCTCTCTTTCTTTTTTTCTCCCAGTTTTTCCCATCACTCGGCTTTTGCTAAGAATTTCAGCTCTTCACAGCAAAGAAGCGCACAAAAACACGAACACCCAACGAGCTTTGCGTGGAGCATGGAAAATAAGACATTGGGCTCGATCGGATGCGTTTCAACGGAGACGAAGGTGAGTGGCAAAAGGGCGAGAGGGGGAGCTGGAGGAGGCTTTCATGGTAAAGTGAACTACCGAACTATATCTATCTGTGCTGTTGCTTCAGCTTGTTAGCATAGCTCGCCAGAAGATTGTACATCTGCTCGTTAATCCGCTTATCATCCACTTCCCAGCGGGTGGTCCCCAAAAAAAAAAAGGGACACACTGGTCCATTGGAAAGGATACGCGAAGTTGCTGCTGCTGCACCCGCTCTTCTACCCTTCTTCCTCCGCTTCCCTTCTCACCTCACCAATCAACTTAACAACAATCGGCTTCGTCGTTCTATGCAGATCAAAGGAAAAAATCCCGGTTTTCGGAGAAAGGCATAATCACCACCTAAAACTCGCTCGTTCTCTTCAGGACAAGCCCAGCTTCTTGCTTCCCATTACACCATTCTGAACACACACACACACTCTGCTCCGAACGATTTCCAGATGAAGGGTTAAAAAGGGGGGTTGAGAGACAAGTGAGAACAAAAAAACAACGAGGCGACATCGAATCGATTGTCGAAGGACGTCCGTTTCGTGGGATCGATCCCGATCGAACAGCAAAGAACGACGATGTTTCAATTAGTGTTGGGAGCTTTGAGACACAGAAGATTCAAAGTTTCAATCCCTAGAAAGATTCTAATTGTATTGGATCCTTAACAATCCGATTCGATTCCGGTCCGATTCTGAGCCGAATCTAATTCAAACTCAATTCAAATTCGCTCTGAATCCAATCCGAATCCGATCTAACTCTTATTCAAATTCGATTAGATCGGATTGCGATTCGTTACGGTGCCGCTTATGATTCTATCGGTTTTCAATTAGGATAACATTTGGATTTTAATAAAACTCAACTGTGATTCGATTGGGATTCGATTGGACTTTGATTCGAATTGGGTTGAAATTCCATTGGGATATCTTTCTGTAAGGATTAATGTGGTACCCGTATAGTATTGACATTCGAAGGAGATTCGTTTGGAATTCCGTAGTGATTTGATAAGGATTCTATCGAGTTTTGATTGAGATTCGATTGGGCTTTGATTGGGATTCTATTGAGACAAGATTAGGATTCGACGAGGATTCATTTGAGATTCGATTTAGAATCAAATGGGTTCCTTTGGGATTCTATTGGGATTCGATTGAGATTCGATTGGGATTCTATTGGGATTAGTTTGACATCATTATTTGCCATCACTTGTTCCAATTAACAGTATCGGGTGGCCTTGAATCGCTCGCCCAAACTCCACACACACACACACACACGACACCAGCACAAGTGCTTCATTAAAACAAGCCAAATTCAATTTGCCTTCTACAAATCCAAAAAGGCTGGCCGATTGGGCATCCCCCAAACTGGATTGCTGGATTCCACTGATCCAGTGACTAAATTCCCGTACCATCCGCTCCAGTCCCTGTCGGAGGATGGAGTATCGGCGTTTTTTGGGACGGATAATGCTGAAATCTAGAATGTAAACAAATTAATAATCTTGTTATTCCGCTTTTTAGAACTTTACGAATGAATTTCGCGGCCCGGGCGCCAAGGGCGCAGCGCTATATTCTTCGCTTTTGTCGGCGAATGCAGTCGCTTTATCTACTTGACGCCCACCCGCCCGATTTGCGTAATGGTGAAGCAATTTCCAACCAAACCCCGCTCTCACCCCCCTCCTCCCGGCGCTATTGACCCGCCACCCAAAGCCCCTGCATTCTGTTAAGGTGATGTTTTTTATTTTGGTTCTTGGTGTTTTTGTATAGCAGCGCACAGACCGTCTTCAATCCCAAAAAGCATCCCAAAAAGCTTTTCGACGGTCCGCCCAACTGCTGCTGCTGCTTAAGCTCGCCAAACAAGATGGAGCTCATTTACATTTTAGCGTGTCGTTTCTCTGTTTCGAAAACGAGCATCTTAAGCGTGTCCTGCTGGGAATAGTTCAGCTTCGTTTCTTGCTTTTATTTTGACGTCGCTTTGAGAGACGAATTTCAGCTTTACTCGGTCCTTTTGCACGCTTCTACTTCAAAGTGTGTGTGTGTGTGTGTTTGATAGTTTTCACACTCGAAGAATATCCATGGTTGCAGTACGAGGAGAATAATTTTTCAAAGAAAGAAAAAAACAAATCCTCTGGAGGTTATATGCTCGCTTCTTACCAAAATGTCTTCACATCTTCACTCTGTTAACAATAGTTGCCTTTATGTACCTGATTCTGAATATCTGGTCTTTGGTAGTATCTGGAAGGAAAAATAGCAAAGAAAATGAGAGGTTAGCATTCGAAAACCTTATCGTGCAACGGTTCGATTCGATGGGAAGAAGTTCACGGTAAGCATTTTTGCACCTTATAAAATGCTTATTTGGTGCACATCGGGGAGATGGTTTTCGTTGAGGATACAATACTATCAATCTTTCTAGCTTTGGATTCGTTTTGTATGAACGTGAATGACGACTGCTCCCTAGAGGTGACTCTGCTCTCCTGTAGGTAATTATGAAATATTATAATGTTGGACATTTTTGAAGATATTGCCAACATAAAAGTAATTGTAACAAGAATGTAAACGGCAGCTCCACTCTTAGCATACTTTGGTTGTCATAAGCTCCAAGCGCCTTTAGGTAGAGAGTTGTATTAGCCTCTTTCAACTTCAACCTAGATATTGACAGTATACCGATTTCTTAGAATTTGCACAAAAGCAGCTATCTTCAATGTCTAAAAGGCATTACCTTCAAACTACAACTTGGTGACATAGACATAATCCTTCGGCACAGGTAAAAAGTGCATGCCTACCTACTTTCCAAGGAAAAAAATCCTTCAAAAGAAGGATGTGTAATAGAGGTGGACTCCATTATAATCAAAGCATTTGAAGTCAAGGACTCATCTTCATAGTATACCAATGCCTATTCAGAGCATCTTGCAGCAGATGTAAAATCTCTGGTTGACAGTTCGAAATGTCCGTCTTCTTGTTCATTCTCTTTTTTGACTGTGACATTCTTGAGAACTCTTGGGCCTTCCAATGCCTTTTTTTCAAATTGGTAAACACTTTCGCTCTCGTTTTTGTATGTTTTACTTCTGATGATGTTCCCGCCATCGCTGATAGTCGGAAAATCACTGACCCTCAAGGAAATAAATAGTCTAATAGATATTTTGTTTTTTGACGGTTTATTCCTGTGCCAATGCTGCCAAACCTATTCCAAATCAAGTTTTCTGTACTCTAGGTCCTGTCAATCAATAATGCCTACAGCGAAATTAATATGCAGACATTTTCAAACAATTCTTGGAGTTGTTCAAAATGATCTTTTGCTTTCTTTCTCTCTCTCTCTCTCTCTCTCTCTCTCTCTCTCTCTTTCTCTAGGACAGATTGATGACAAGTCTACACTTAACAGCACACCAACCAGGATTGGAACCACAATGCTCTCCTGAGAAAGTGGATAAGCAGAAATGGTTTATAAAAAGTAAAAAACTCAATAAAGGTTTCCAATAGCTGTTTCGAAGAACTCCCCAAGCACTTCAAAACCACCAACACAGCAAACGTACAATAGTGCAATATTTGTGTGGCAAACGTCAAACGGTTCGGAATTCACCCAGATGGACGTTACTCATGAAACATACTCATGCAAATATGTATAAAGGCCATCTTTGAATTGTTACCACCAAGTTTTCGCTTCCAGTCCTTCCCCCATTTTTTTCCTGCCATAAACGGGTTCACCTTTGTGAAAATCCTTGAAGAAAATCCGGATCCGCAATTCATCCGTCCGTTCGTCTTGATCCCATGACACACACACATACACCTGAAGATACATAGTCCACCGGCATGCCACGTTTCTGTAGTCACCGGGGACTAGTGTGTGCAGCGCCGGTATAAGTCACACAGGCGAAACCATGCATTTTCACGCCCTCCGGTGCGGTGCGAGCGGAAGTCAGTTGGAAATTATGCATTTTTCACTATTAACATATTTGCATGCATCGCGGGTGGCATGAGAGGGCAGTGGCAGTTAAAAGGAAGTTGAAGCAGTTGGACCAGCTTTGTTGCGCATTTGTTGCGAACGGGAATTTGCCCGTCGTCGTGGTGCTTTCGGTCGTATGTGTTTGGTAATTTATCGCCCACGTCGAGCACGCCCGGTGCCATGCATGCACGGCGTTACTTTGTTAATTGAAGGACTCTCGCCCCGACACTGGCAAGGGTTGCGGTACGACTGCAACGAGAAATCGAGCGAAAGACAGTGGAAAGAATGCTCGATGAGTAATACCGAAATCTGTGCGCCCGAAGGTATGCATTCCGCGAAACAATAGCGAGCGCAGCGCATCGCAACAATGAAGCGTTTTGTGGGGATTTAGTTTTTTGTTTTGTTTTTTTTTTCTTCCAGCAAATGCATTAAGTGCATTTAGCACTTTGTGTGTAGCGCAATTTCCTCGCTGTCATATTGATGAACATGACAGACTCACTTACACGGGACGACTCAGCTCAAGTAGAAAGAAACTCCTGTTTTACCGATTAGAACATCTTCTTGGAGTTGCTCTGTTCGTTACTTACAAGTAAATACACGTGTGTTTGATGCTCACGACAACTTACGAGAATAGAAAAGAGCGAGCGAGAGACAGCGTGAAAGAGAAAACAAAGTCGAATCAAATTTGCGACAGTAGTGCCGGTGCTGAAAAATGTTACAGTATTATCGCTGACAGATGGCTAAATTGAGCCATTTCCACGATTTTATTTACACCCCGATCTCAAGTAAAGTGGTGCGGTTGCTGTCACCTTCCAGCGGTAGAACATCGAGCCGAGAGTTTCGACGGAAGGAAACAAAAATAACTTCCCTTTTTGGCCACCGTAGACGACATTGTCACTTTGGCTTTCTGCGAGATGTATTATGCAACGGGCGGCACCGAGTGTCTGCCGAGCAGCTGCCGGGCGGAATGGAAACCAAAGTCGCCACCAACGATCATCCGAGCTCCCCCGGGATGGAAGTGGTACAATGCTAGGCGCCGGAAATTCGAATGGATCTGCTAGAGACGTTCCGGGCTACAGACGGCACACTCACACACACACACACAGAGCAGACGAGCATGGGTGAGGTGTCCGGATGACATCGGCGCACCAGAATTCCAAATAAGACATCCACTGCAGGAAGAGCAATAGCAACCAACAGCAACAGAGAAAAGAGGTGAAAGAACAATCTTGTTCTTGGACACAGAGTAGACCGGAGAAAGAACGCTTTGCTAGTCCCGGAAATCGGATGGCAAACACATGGGAACAAAACGGGGCGATAAGAAGAAGATGAAAACAACAACATCGCAACGAACAGCACAGATAAATGTTTGGTTTGCACTTACACAATTTTCTGGAGGAATTCTGGATGTTACAGCAACACAATGCATCGCACAGTGTAAAGTGTAACCGTTTGGCTATCAAACCGTGGAAATGAGCGTTCGGGAGCTTCAGGAAAATTGAGGAAAGATTGCCCTTTTTTACAGCTAAAATCGATATAAACTTCCAATCGATTTGTTGAGAAGACAGGAGACAATTAAGGGTTATTTGAGCATGAGTCTGGCTAGCTGAGAAAGTCCCCAAATACAGGATTGAGTAGCGCTGAACAGTTATCTTGAATTACTGCACGCATTGCGCATTAGCAAGATGGATTAAATTCATCTGAGCCTGTTTTAACCCTTCAATGGACTAGAAGGACTTGTGGGCTTAGGATACAAACAGAGTCTAAATGCACCTGAAGTCTCAGGACTAGGAAGACAAGCTGAGCTGCATCTTCAGCGTTTACATTAATATCAACTTGATTATGAAGCGTCACCAAAACACTACGAGCCTTGATGCATGACTAAGTCGTCATAAAATATGATATCCTATATCTGTTATAGATTTGTGTTATCCCCTACAATCCTAGGAGTTACCCTCGACGAAAAGTCATCATTCAGAGAAAACAATAATATAATTGTCAGCCGAGCCTTCAAGGGTTTAAGGGCGTATCTCCGCAACGACTCAGGATGTTCGGGTCCAGTTTTGTTCTGTTTGCTACTCCCGATCCTTGTAGCATTATGGAGTAGCGGTATAGGTGATCTACTCTCCTTCTTCAGAACTCTGTTTGTTGTTGGCTTCTTAATATGATATTCCTACATGATCACAGTTACGGATCAGGTAGCTTTGAGACTCTTAGCAGAATAAAAGTTTGAGAGCTCCGACACATAAAATCTGCTGAGCGGGTCAGAGTCAAAGACCAAGAGAAGACTCACTAGGGAGCTCGAGGCTTTCAAAATGATTGAGGCTTTCCAGGCTTACACTATGATCAACCTCTATATGATTGTCGTTCATTTTCTCTAGCGTTAATTATATGCGGGTTGCATCCTAAGGGAAGGGGCGTCCCGGTGGTATGGTTGTTGGTAGAGGCGACAGCGGCAGGAACGGGGCTCAGATCCCATCTGAACCGTTTTCACCGTAGTGAGTAGAAAGCCAGAAATGACAGGCATGAAAAAGTCGTTGGTGGCCAAAAAGAAGGAGAGAAAAGAGAGAGAGAGAGAGAGAGAGAGAGAGAGATTCTAATGGAGTTGACTCATCGCGACCTTTATTGAATTTCCTGGTTTACACCTTAACCCTTGATGTTGTTTCCTACGTTAGTGGGATTTCTTGTATGTCTCTTCAAGACGCACAGCGTAAGATTCTAATCTTCAAGTTAAATTTTTCTTGATGTTTGATCTGTGTTTAAAAGTCGTAATATTTCTATCGCCAGCTCTCTCTTTCTCCAGTACATTCGTTGGCTTCTCATACAATTCTTTGATTCATACTGTACATTGTTCTGTTCTGCGTTGTGTAACCTACACCTATCGAACGACGTCAGGTTAGGTTTAAGACTCTGGTTAGGTTTATTTTAGCCTTAAGGACACCTCTTGGATCCAGATATTTAATGTAGATGAAGTTTGGGTCTCAGTTTCTGTGTGTAATCATTTCTCGATTGCTTTTTTTTCGCGCATCGGTTAGTGCATCCCGCCATTCAAACCTGCCATTTGTTCTGCTATGCGCATTGCCTACCTTTAGGCGCTTTCCAAGACAAAGAGAGTGACAGAGCGTCTTCCGACAAAAGAATGAAGAAAAAAAAACGCCATTTTATTGAGTGTAATAAATTCAACCATAAATTACGTGTTTACACATCATTTCGCCATCCCGCCGCACTACAATCGGTCGATCGGTGCGGTTGCTCCGTGGCATTTTGCTCGAAAATTGCTTTCCCCCCCGGGTGGGATGAGTGGGATTGGGGTTTAGGGAAATTAAAACGGGTGTCGACGCCGACGACGGAGTACTATTTCCGTCCAAACAGCGTCTAACGGCGGTGCAAACAAACCAGAGATAGATCACGATTCCGTTCGGCACATGTTCGCAACTGCTGCCGGGTAAGAAAAATGCAGCAAAAGCAAATGCAAACACGCGCAAAGTGCAACGATACGGTCGAGACGGTTGATAAAGAAGATAGAAAGAAAACAAAGGAAAACCTCGTATAATGGCATCTCACTCGCCGCCCAGACAAGCTTAGCGTTTTTCGTTTGTTGGTGTATAGGAAACTGATGCATGGGTGATATGTTTGACGTTCGTTTCATTTCTGTGACGACCGGAACGCGCCTGGATGCAGCTTGTTGTGACGCTAATTTCGCACATCAGTCAGCGACGGCATCTCGAGGCAACCGCTGCATGTTCTTGCTCTCTCTCTCTGTCTCGCTCGTTCGCCCGCTCCTTACGTGCGACATATGTTTCGTCTTGACAGCATCCGCCTGCTACTACGCAAACATCCTGTCTAGGTCGTCGTCGTCGTTCGTGCCTTCTCACAGTGCTTTTCCCGCCCCATCGTCTCACATGTTCACCTTTGTGGGGAAGAATTTTTCTTCTCTTCAATGCCGATTTCGCGCGAGTGTGTGTGTGTGTGTTTGCTCCACCAGCTCTAAGATCTGAGACATTCCAGTTAGTCTGTCTGCAATGTGTGACTGGTTCTTTTTTTTTTTGTTTTGCTTCTCTTGCAAGACGGTTTTACAGCGAATGAATTGCGAGCTGAACTCTTTTTGCTTGATTGAGTGAAATGATTTTCAGTTGATTTGAATTGTTATTCTTTGCTGGGTAGAAAACTATAAAGCATGTCAGCCGTCAGACGATTTAAATCATGTTGGTAAACATGTTATCGGAATGAGATGTTGTTTATGATGGTTGTTCAAAACATCAGTTCTAGACTTTGTCTATACACTTATTTCTTTATGAAAATAGTATGGAGGCTAGAGTTTTTATACAAAGGTAGAACAATATTCATTTAGCATTTTCGTTCATGTTCGTCGTTATTTCCTGTGATTTAATCATCAACTAAGCCATATTTGATAAGGGAAGAGATAATACTAGCTGTCCCTCTATTTCTCTCTCTCGCTCTCTCTCTCTTCTCTTTTTCTATTTGTTTGGCCTAATGAACTCGTTTAGTTCATTCCTGACATTTCTGACGCACAAGACTTAACGATACTCCTCAGCTGAGATAAAATGTCCTGATGCGATTTGAACCCCGGTCCAGTCGTATGAAGAGTGACGCCTCGAGCTAGACTTATCACTTTTGTAAGCAAGTCAGGGATTCCTCAGTGCAGCGTCTTAAGTCCTTTACTGTTTTCGCTTTTCATCTCGGACTGCATCAGGTCGCTCCCTATCAAAGGACGTCTGTTGTAGCTGACCTGTGTTTTCGTCTCAAGACTTCCTTTGCCTTCAAAGCTACGCTGATCCATTTGTGGATTGGTGTTCCTCTAGCGGGCTCATCCTTTGTGTAGAAAAAAAAGAAACTCCCACGAGTCACTCTGGTAAAGGGACTTGGTGTGTGGCTCAATGACAAACTGTCTTTTGAGCCACATTTCAACTCAGTCCTCGAGCGAGCTATCAAATTATTGGGCTTCATCACCCGAATGGCGTCTGAGGTCAGTGATCCGTTGTGCTTGAGGGCGTTATTGCTGGGTCTTTCCTAGGATGGACTACGCCAGCGTCGTTTGGACCCCAGCTGGTGTGACACCTATGGATAGGTTGGAGAGGGTACAACGGAATGTTTCTAGAATCGCCGTAAGCACCCCAGTGCTGCTTCTCCTCCAGACTCGAAGGGGTGTCAGTTGCAGGGGCTGTCGGGCTTAAAAGATCATCAATGTCAGGCGCGCCAACATGAACATCAGACGACGTTCAGCTTCAAAGGTACGTCGTCTAATTGTCCCAGTCTGCTACAGATAACTACAGATCCGATTCGAAGATTTGGAAGGATCCTCCTTAATGCGTCGGACAAATTGAAGTGCTCTCTCTTGACGAAAAAGACCTAGTTGTACCTTCTTTGGCTATTTACTTGGGACTGAGGGTTGTTCCAATATAACAATTGCTGTTTCTCTTCCATGTAGTTGTAAAATGTTCGAGCTGTGTATTATTGCAGAAAATTGAAGAGAATTATGAATTTATCTTTACCTTTTTTTTACTTAAATGTTTTAATTTAATACTTTACATCACAGGCTGTTGGAATCGTATAGCTCACAACGATAGACTTTAGCGACTCAATGAGCATGAATAACTTCTTTAGGAGTCTGATGCGTTTGATACTCAAATTTCGGCTTAAGGACCTTCAACTGACTAGAATCGCTCGACCGCATTACGAGTCCGTTCCCTGACTTTGGAACGACTCCACTGTCCGAAATTTCTTTACTTCGCTCTAGCTCTATCTTGCTAGTAGTAGGATGCGACTTTTTCTCAAAAGTGGACTAGATTCATCAGAAGGTGGGTGTCCCGGATTCCTATCTATGAATCTCGTGTTTTAAGATTTTTTTCCATGCAAGTCTTGAGATTGAATGATTTTCAAAATAGCTTAAAACTGACATCACTAAGACATCAAACACCGGATGCAATGCTCTTAAAACCCATAAAAATGAATCACTCTTCAGACCGTGTTTGCGTTAATTTTTCGCAAAAACCATGCCCTTCGCCATTCAATTCAAACCGCCCAAATCGACATCCGTTCTGAGAGGCTAATTTTATCACGACCCAGCACCAATCCATGCGTCAGTAAAGTGCGGTGTCGGTAAGCATCTAACAGAGGGTTGGCCGCATATGGTCCATGTGTGCGACTTCCTGCGACTTGTACACAAAACAAAAGCCATAAACTAAATGTATACACATGTTTCTGCGTTGTGGAAAGTGTAGCGGCGCGATCGTCGTTTGGCAATCCGCCGTGCGAGATTTGCTGGATGAATTTAACTTCATTTCGTTTTTTTCTTTCGCCGGCGAATGTGCGAGGCCTCTTTAAGATGTTCGGCGATGCATTTTATTTGAATGAAAGAAAAGAAAAGTCTGCCCAGGGGGGAAGGAGAAAAGTGAAAAACCGAAATCACATAAACTCACATGCGATGAACCCCAGTCATTGGAGACGTGTGTGTGCATGTTTTGCATCCTTTAAGTCTTCGTCTAGCCCGGAAAATCTATTTTCTGGGCCTTTATTTATAGAATTGCATGCTTCAACTTCAACCCGCCGTTGTGAGTGGTGTATTTTTTTTTTCTTCATGATTTTCTCCTTTGCTCAATCTTCGTTCAGACAGCAAGCACGAAGAATTTGCACAAAATGTGCATAATGGGTTGCAATCGTAGCGATCCGAAGTATTGCTGTGAGCGAGCCGGGAACCGGATAAGAAATGTACATACACATGTGCTTTTGTTAGCTGTCCCAGGGAATGGGGTAAAAAATGGGTAACAGTTGCAAAACCTTCGGGAAGAAGCGTAAAAGGGGAGGAAAAAGAAAAACCCCCCCGACAGCAAGGAAAATCAAACAGATGCAACAGTGCGCCAACCGCGCGACACATCGGAACGGGTGACAGTCTCGGATGCTGGATGTCGGCTTCGTTATCGTCCGCTTCCAAAAAGGCGAACGAAGATGCAACCGGCAAAAATTCGGGTCAGGCAGTGCAGGCAAACATGTGTGCGATTTCAAAATGTTGTCTTATTATCGCACGAGAGGGTGTACTTTTCCCCGGAGATTTCCTGTTCCTGATTGAAGCATGGGGGGAAGGGGGGGGGGGGAGGGGCCGGTCCTTGAAGCGGGATCGTTATCGGCACACAATACGGAACAGGCCATCAAACGATTACGTTGCGGAAGAGCGTGAAGATCGAGTGGAAGAGATGATTGAGAGATCGTTCGGTTGACAAATTCAATCAGGGAAATGCAGCTGCACCTTTTCCGGTTTTTTGTTATATTATTATCTGCGAGCCGAGGTTCTGAACCATTTTAATCAATTTTTCGACTACGGCACGGATCGATATTTCGAAGCAGGGTGAGTAATACGCATGAAGAAAATTTTCTGTATGGTACTTTTATTTACTGAAGTGTGAAGTTGGTTGGAAGTGCTACGGAAATGTGTAGCACTGATCAAGGAGGATTCAGTCATTTATCTCTTGCTAGAAATAAATGAATTTTATATTAACAGTAGACAAGAAGAGTAGATAATACAAAAATTGGCATGTAAAATAGAAGTAGAGGTAGAATTAGAAATAGAAGTAGAAGTAGGAGTAGAGTAGACATAAAAGTTTGAAGTATAAGGAGAAAGATCGAGACTATAACTGATTTCAATAAAAGTAGGTACAAAAAACCGACATCAATATAGAACTCAAAATTCGAGAAATAGATATGAGGAGATTAGTAGCAGAAATGTAAAAGAGTAAGATGATCCAGATCTCATATCAGAAATTCATCAAGCTACTCCTGAAGAAGAGATTAACAAATCTTCAACTGCGGTTCATCTTATAGAGGATGGAAGAGCAGCAGCTAGAAGATCTCTATAATACCTCATTCTTTAATGGGGAGTTTTTGGGATATAGTCCAAGATTGTATGAAATGACAGTCGCTCATATCACATATCAAGTCAATCGCAAATTCCCGTCCGAGAAATGCGAAGGCAGAAACTTTGAGAACCATTTTCGAAGTGTCCATTAGATCCTGCCATACACTGATGACATGCAAATCATTGGTGTGAGGCTCTCACAAATAGTAGAAACCTATCAAAAGATCACAATACTTTATCTTGCTTTTGTCATAAAATATCATAAAATGTATTTGCTTGGAATACGCTCAATGGCGGGTCTTAACTGAGCTCATACTTTACACAGAGGTAACGTCTCCACATCAAAACAAGTATAGCAAGGGATAGCGCTGGAACTTCCATGGGGCATATAAGATTGTTTTCGTCGTGTTCGATAAGAAGAAATTAGGATATGAGGCTTTGACCACGGACGTAAGGAAGAACAACATTTTGATCAACAAAGATCTCAATAACCTGTAGCAGATAAAACTCGCCAGACCTTCGAAGACTAGTTATGTCATAAGAAAAACACTGGGCAACTCTGACTTCAAAGTTTCTGTGGGCAGTTCTCGACAAAACAGTCGGGGAATATTTAACTTTAGATGGAGTGATGACATAGATAGAAGAATTGCATCACAAGAATTGTGATAGAATCCTGCCAAAGACGAATCAAAAATATATGTCAAATTACTACAACTTTACTTCATTATTTCAGTGACATATCAGAGCTAATAACTAATAACTAGCAGAGTTCAACTTTCCAAACTCTGCATTTACAACCAATTGGTCGGGACCGTTCAAACGATGGGTCCAACGAGCACATGGCGAAACAATAAAGCATGCACGGCTCCAGTACACACAGAATACGTGTCCCCGAGCGTACTCATGCCCTCACATTCCGTAACAAATCCGATTACAATTCCCGTGCTTCAGGTACACAGCCAGGTGCCGTCCCGTGCGATCTTCTATCGCTGTCCGCCCGGAAATAGATCTGTACGAGTGAGCTGGGCGGCGGATGGGGAGCGGAGGTTGGCGGAGGGATGAGATTTAAATGCCATTAGCCAATTTATGGCTTTCAATTTCGACCACATTTTCCCCGAAACGGTTCTCTCGCACTGGCCGTGGATGCCAAAAAGTCATCCATTTGTACAGCCGTGCAGCTACTGCCCCGGTTACTTTCTACCCGGCCCTCACCCATTCCGCTTGCTCCCCCTGGGTGACCAACACCCCCCATGGGGTGTATTCAAATACATCCTCGCTCTTGTTCTCTCTCTCTCTCGCTCTCTCTTGGTAAAGTTTTTTGTTGTTGTGCAAAACGCGCCTTTTCATCGCGATCCTTACCATCGGACCGGAATTGTCCGATACCGGTCCCGGTGTTGGAATCTGTGCGCTGTAAATCATTTTTAATTTTCACCGCCCCCTTCCCGCACATTCACCCTGCTTATCCTCTTTCCTTCCAACACAGCCAAAAAAAAACCTCCCCAGCACATCTTCTATTGCGTTACGTGGGCGGATTTTGCAAATAGCGAGGCAATAGCTAAAACGAGCATGAGAAATGAATGTCCGATCGTACCGGACCGGGACGGAAAAGCGTCAAAGAAAAGCAGTAGCAACGACAACCGGGGGGTGGGGGGGGGGCGGTAGTGGAACAGCGCGTGCATACACACACACTCACACAAACAACCAACGAAATAACGCGCTAGCCAAGAAACATAAAAATTAAGATGTAAAACATCTGGAGCTGACCGTGAATTACGTCTGTTAATACTTTCTCCCGGCCGCGTTTTTTGGCCCTGGGGAGTATGGGAGAATCGAGTGGGAAGGTGGAGGTGTGGGGTGAGAATTTGTGAAGGAGTGGTGGTTAAATGTTTATTTCCTTTGCGCTGGACCCCGTTTGTCTGAAACGAACCAGAACAAAGCCTCAGTCCGGAATGGCGCACTTGGAGTCCTTTGCCAACAACAAAACATCGAACCAGAAATCAATTACCTTGCGGGACGGGCGAACGGGTCCGTTGGTGAATTTCATTTTCAGCCCCCTAAACAATATGCAATACAGAACGACGTTCCGGGCGCACGTACATATGCCCGAGCGTTGACTGCGGATCCATAAAACCGGGCATAGAAGTAGGTGAGGCTAATGAATTCATTCCTTACGGTGGCTGGGACTAACGCGTCAGCGTTTTAGTGTTTTTCGGTTAGAATATTTTTATGGTTATCACCGGGAGGGTTTTTTTATAGCAAAGCGGGCGATATTATGGCTCGTTTTCTTATGAAGAGTATGAACCATGGAATGGGGTTGAGTTAGAGCTTCGATACTAAAATTGTACTTTCTGCCATAAATTGACAAATTAACATTAATTTAATAGAGTTACGATAGCAAAAAGTTTAAGCCATTATTTTTGGTTCGAATCCTTGGCGGGACTGGTATAATGTGAGATGATGTGGCCACCAGGGCGCTATTGAACGGTTTTTCATTATCCGAACAGTCCTCGTCTTTAATATTTATCGAGTTCACATAGTTCAAACGTTATCCATCAAGGGAAGTTGAAATCGAAGAGGCTTCCATATTTGTGTCTTTCTATACTTTCAAGAGACCTCATCTAACAAAATACAAACAGGTCATCTGGTTATTAAGAGACCTCGTCGTCCAAAGAGTCTCGTTTTCCGAGGATTTGTTTTTTTGAATGAACCTTATGTCAGACCTGGCAATCAAATAGTTATCTGCAATCATACCTCATAGATCTAAAAAACTAGCTGCCGAAGAGGTTTCCGTAGCTAAATCCTCCTCTTCTACCAAAAGACTTCGTTTGAGAGACCTCATCTAACAAAATACCTCGACCTCGATAACAAGGCCACTAGGTTCCTAAGAGACCTGGTCGTCCAAAGAGTCTCGTCGTGCGTTGTCTAAAGCACCTTATCTTACTGCCAGACCTGACAATCGAATAGTTCTCATAGTTCAAGCCTCACCATTCAAGAGAACTCGCCGTTGGAGAGGTTTCTTAAGTTTAATCTTCCTCTTCTACCGCAAAACCTCGTTCGAAGGATATCGTGCGAGAGTCTTCGTCTAACAATAATCAAAAAGGCTTCTGTTTTAAAGCGACCTCGTAATGTTATATCGTCCAAATCTCAAACCAAGAGAATTCGTCTTTGAAGACGAATTCAATCCTCCCTTCCCTAATTCAATCCTCGTCTAATTAAAAAAGAATTCGTTCGAGACATCTCGTCTTATAAGAAACATAATTTCTACGAGACTTCTAATGGGCTTAGTAATCGAACAGCTTATATCTTCCATGGTTACTCGTCATCCAAGAATGTTTTTTCTTCTTAAAGACCTCGTCATACTGAGAGACTTCGCTGACAAAAGGGCCTCGTAGTGCATGCCTCATAAATCACGAGAGCTTGTTGTTGAAGAGGCGTCGGTGGTTCGGTTCTACCAACAGACTTCCTCCAGGGTACTTCCCTCAAGAAACATCCTCTTACAAGAGGTGAAAAGGCTTCCCGACTGATAAGAGACCTCGTAATCAAGGAGGTTCAATCTGTTTTTCTACCCACAGACCTCATCAAGGTACCATGTTTAAGATTCCTAGTCAAATTAAAGACAATATTTGAAGCTTTTCTGACAGACGTCGTAATCTAGGAGTTTTCATCTACCAAGAGGTCACGTCATACAATATCAACATCGTCTTATTCTCAGGCACCAAAGTTAAAGAGGTCTCGTAGTTGAATTTTTATCAAATAACTTGTCCAAGAAAAGGCTTGGGAGGTACGGTCTTTCTCTACCACCAAAAGACTTCGAATTCTAGAAATATAAACTTCCAATAAATCTTGTATTCTAGGAGCCTCAACTACCAAGAGACGTTCCATTGAAACCGCCACGTCCTACATCCGCTTCTGAATACTAGACGAGAATTAAAACTGTTCCGATCAAATGCTGGGTCGAATGATATTATAGAGTCGAAAGGATTTAATTATGTACTGAATCCGTCAATTATACGAAATAGCACATTAACAGATTTCGTTGAAAAACTATTGTATAATTTGAATTTTTAGAAGTGTTTCGGAAAAAAATAATAAATCGTCCATGATGCGAAAATGAATAAATGAATGAATAAAAAAATGAATCGTACAATGGAAAAGTGTCATACAGCCAAGCTAAATACGCAGAGCTACTGTTGATGTTCACAGTTTAAACTAAAATTTGGCTAGAAACCGGGTTGATTTGCGGGACGGAGAAGAAAAGTTTAAGACTTTCCCAAGCTACACTCCTCCGACAGGATATCCTTTCCATTTCACCGCATGCCCCGGGCGGTCTGTCTCGACGAGCCACCTGTAAAGGTAGGCTCGCGAAACATTTTGTTGGTTAAAAATTCAAGCCACCAGCGCGCGCGAGGGCGTTAGTCATGCTTGACTCAATGTAAAGTAGGGCCGCCGGTTTCGGTACGATTTCGATACCGAATCGAATACGCCTTTGCTTCAACTAAAACCAACCCCCTTATTTTCTTCGCCCAAAAAAAAAAACGAAAAAAAAAACATCCCCGGACAAAGGCGGCATGCTTGCTGTTTCTCTCCGTGTGTGTGTGTGTGTGGGGGGCTGGCTTTCGAGTCGGCATTTTTCAATTTTTCTCGCTTGTCGAGCACTTCCGTTTTCCTGCTGAAACTCATTTCCCGTTTGGCCTATTCCTTCGGTATTTCCGGAAAAGTGAAGCATACCAGAAATGGGAAGCGGGAGAGTTTGGAGGTGTGGGGTGTGAGGAGTTGCTTGCTTGCTTGCAATCACCTGGCACGTCGAAGTGAGCATGCACCTTCACACACTGAGCTAAGGTGAAAAGGATAAAGAAAAACACACCATAAGAGGGGTGGGTGGAGGGAAGGATCGGGTAAGAAGGGGATAGGGGTGCGGTGTGAAGGAAAATCCCGCGTGTGAAACGATGGTGAAGCGCTCACGCTGCCGTTTTATGCATTGCGAATATGGTGAAGAAAAAAAACCTAAACAAACGCGATTCCTAACCAGTAAGCATCTTAAGCAACAGCAATAGTGTGGAAGAGAAAGAAAGGAATCGAGTCGGAAAGAAAGAGAGAGAGAACGAGTTAAAGAAAGTACACAGAGCACACACACACGTACAGAAACAAAACCTTCCAATCCGGCAATAAATTATAACTTTTTACATCGTGTTCTGACACTCGCCATCCGTAATGCTCACGCCCGGCACTCAGGCCATGCAGTTTGGTTCGGTGCGATCCGTTGTGAAAATGGTCGAACAACAGGCTCAGGTCCGGCCGCTGAAAGCATGCCGGGCGAGTATGTCAAAACTGTGTTCGGTTCACTGGCCGCTTAGGATAGAAATTTATACGCCACACATATCGCAAACACACATGGAAATGTCGAGGGGTGAAAATAAATTAAACTCCCGACTGACTCATTTACAGCAAAAAGAGAAACGCGAAAAGTCAGTGCATTAGACTCGATTCCCCAAAACGAATTTGATGGTGATTTTCAATTAAATCAATACGAGTTTCGTTTCACTCTCTAAAATGTTGAGTGAAAAAAAAACCTTAACACATACTTACCCTCCGCAATCGTGGGCCAAATGCGAGCTGAACGCCATGGGAACGCAATTAATTTTCGGCTCATGTATCCTGGTCACGGCACCAAAAACGACACGTACTGCCCATACATTATGCCCAGATTATGACGCACGTCGCATCGCTTCAGGAGTGTGCATCGAATGCAATTTTTCATCACCCATGTCTGAAAGGGTTACGGATTTTGTTTTGTTTTTCTTTTTTTTGTAAGGCCAAGATGAGTTAAAGGTGAGTTCAAGCTGTGTTTT
Source organism: Anopheles stephensi (assembly GCF_013141755.1). NCBI lineage: Eukaryota > Metazoa > Arthropoda > Insecta > Diptera > Culicidae > Anopheles > Anopheles stephensi. Next base: position 10,029,024 of record NC_050201.1, read on the forward strand.
GCGCACACGGTATGGAATGTTTCCAAAAATATCCATCCCATTGCGAGAACCGATTAAACGCATCGGTGCATTAAAATAGACTGCTATCAATATCGTTCGATGGGATGAACGGTTTGGGGTTGGGCAAAACCGAAGGCAAACCCCAATCACGTTCCGACAAACCGAAAGCCTGGGGCAGCAGCAGCATCTTGTGCAAGAATTTGCATGGGTTCATTGAATTTGGAAGCATTCGCACCTTTTTTTTCAGGTCCCGTCAAAGGTCGAACGTTAGATGTCGCCAGACATGCATTATCCTTACCGAAACCATTTATTTCAGATGACCTTCGCACATCTTTCCCCCTTAAACCCGCACCAACCCTAGTCATGCCCCCTGTTGGCACATGTCAACTAGCAGGATTCGCAGGACTCGCCGGGCACCAACCAAAAGTTCGTACCAGTCGTGTGAAAATCTAATTTATGCTGAAGATTATTTTTGACCCCTTGTTTCTCTAGCTCACACGAGGCGGGGGAAGAAGAAAGAAAATGAGAAAATAAATGCTGGTGCGAAAATCTTTTGAAACGGTAGAGGTAAAAAAATAAAATAAAAAACATGTAAAACAAAACAACACGTCAGAAAATGGATAGTGGGCACTGAATAACAAATTGTTGGTTAAAACTTTGTGCCTTATTGTACTAAATATGCAATAATATCAAAGACTTAATGTAAATTGTAGTAAAAAACTTGTTGCTGTAAGCAATACGGCTTAACCACCCTTGAAGGATACAAAATATGTACCTTTATCTTACCACGAGATAACTTTGCTCTTTCTGATTCTTATGGGCATTATTGAAAGATTATGTAAGGTGTTGACGAAATGGTGGTTTGTATACACTATATATGAATGGACAAATTTTATTGTATTGCCTAAAAATTCTGATAGATTTAAAAGTCTATAATAATTGTTACTGTTTCTATAAGCTCTTAGTTATTGAATTGTTTTATCATACAAATGACATATTATTTAGCAATACGGCCAGGCCGTCTGTTACGAATAAAAAAATGGCATATTATTCATTAATTCATTTTGAAATCACTATCATTAACTTACTTTCTTTACATACATTTGCAAGGGCTAAATATTCTAGTACTAAACTTTTAAAGAACCTTCATTTATGTTTGCATAATTCGAATTGCTCGGCAGAATTGCTCCCACATGCTAAGGATGATAAATTAGGGGTTGACGAAAATTTATCCCTTGTTTTGTATATATAATTCGAAAACAAATGATTTTCTATCATTGGAAGGTGAGAGCATTATTGATCCTCACATGATCAGGACTGAGTAAGGATCTTCACCCGGATCTAAAAAATTTCTTTACACAAAATCGAAATTACTCAGTAAGTTGAAGCATTTCAAAGGTGTACTTAAAGTTTCGCATTGTTTATCTCTTTTTAAAATATATTCAAATTTGAAAATTTATTTAGAGGTTTTACTAAGAAATAAGAAATAAAGATTTTGGTTATATCTTATGAAGAATCTTTAAATTGAGTGAAATTATTCAAAACTGAAGAAAACACAAAGTTAATTTTTTGGCGAAACCTTTCCGGAAAAATGCCCACTGTGCAATAATGAGAAAACTAGAAGAAAATGTTGAGACAAGAAAAATGCTACACTAGAAAAAACCCTTATACATGCATAAGAAAGAAAATAAGAAAAAAAAGAAAACTCAAACACACACACACACACAAACATAGAAAGGTGAGTGCAGCCAAGAAAAGCCAAAAGAAATGAAGAGAACGAACGACATAGGACAGCTAGAAAATCGGGTAAACACATCATCCCTCGTTCAGGGGTTTTGTCTAAAGGGTGGCGAGAGAGAAAAATTTTATGGCTTATAATTTCCGTCCCAACATACCCTCCCCTCCTCCATTTCCACCACCCCCCACCCCCCTACTACCACTCTCCTCATTCTTCTGTAAGGTCAAAGCTTCGGGTGAAGTGTGTTTTGTTTTTCGTTGCTGGCCAGCCTTTAGTTTGCAACTCATCCTAGTTTTTCACTGCAAGGTGTTAGGATGCCTTTTCAGAAATCGCCCTGCAAATGATGATGCTTCTTCTCGAGAGAATGGTCAGTTTCATGGAGATCTTTTTTTCTTCTCTTCTCGTTCGTTGTCTTGCTGGGCTTAATCTTCCAAGATGATGTGGAGGAGGTTTTCTTTTTCTGGGGGGGGGGATAGAACATGAAGCAAAACATGATTCCCGGGTCGCGGAAAGATGTTGCCCAACCGTCCGGTCGAGGACATTCAGGCTTCAGTCATATTGTGTTGTTACAAGCTTTTCTTTCTTTACCATTTGGGATGATTTTTTTTCTGCTGCCGCTGTTGTTGGTGTTGTTTATTTTAATTTTCCAACCTCAAAAACCCCGGAGCACGACCAAGAAATACGAGCCTCAGCTAATCTTAGCTAGTTGTAATAGGGGTCTGGCAACACTGGCCGGTCATTTCGCATGATACAAGCGCCCCACTCCGTACGGCGCTGGTAGAACGTCACAAATTGGTTGCTTTACGGTGCGTTACCTCGTACACGATGACATTTTTGGTTGCGAAATTGTTACGATCAGTTCGGCCAAGCGCGAGTGAGCGTCTTGCTCTGGAGGGACGAGAACGACATTCGGCGAGGTTAAGGGTAGGCGCTGCACTGGACGATGTTGATTACTTCCCGAGACGATGTACATCTGCGGGATGCCCGCACATTCATTCGTCAACGATGATAATGCAAGCGAAAGTTAATGGTTGATGAGACGGTCGAGCGTTGGAGACATTGAAGATTGGCAGCAAAAACCATTTGCCTCCCGCACACTGCCCACCAGCGGCGAACGTGGGCGAACGTTTGCACCGATGTTCGATGGTAATATCTTTTGCGAGAGCATCCAAACAATTTCCAACAAAGGAAACCGAAGAATGGAGCACACACACACACAGGCAAGAAGACATGTTGGAATATGTAATCCGAAATACGATTTATGCCCGGGGAATCGGCTAGCAGCAAGTCAGAAGCGAGTGGTCTAGAAAAGGTCTCCCGCACACTGTCCGGAGAGTTGTCTATTATTTTACGTGACCTTCGGGCTATTTAAAACCGCGCAGGTTCTTGAGGGGCAGAACGTAGGAACGAAAGCTGGCGCTTCGGTTGGTCATTATATACAAAATCACGAAACCCCCGCGCCAGAAAGGTTCGCGTGTGCAGGAGACAAATGACGATGACGTAGGGGCTTTGGCTTTCGAACTGGCAGCTGAAAGGCACCGGGAACACCTGAAACCGTTCTCAGCGTGCTCTTGTCGGTCCGTCCGGTCGTACCGAGGCACACCACGGGAGGAAACGGGCCACACTAACGGTTGACTAATGATGATACACCGACCATCGGTACTCAGGACTCTCACAGGGCTTGGGACAACCGCCCCGCAGACAGGATCGCTCGGTTCCGTTTCAATTAGCATTGTCCAAGATTGTATCACATTTTTGCGTCTGTGTCTGTGCGTCACCAGCATGTTAATAGATCCATTATGTCCGAAGCAAGTCCTCTCTCGCCCGTACATCCGAAACCGTTGACGATAAGACAATCGGGCGCCTGGTTTTCCAACTCATCGAAGGCGACGCCGGGAACTACCTTCGATTCGATTCGGCGAAATCCGGGCGCACGGAACCAAGCTAGCCGGCAAGGCGAGATCCTCGTACCTTGCCGAGTGTTCTCGCCCGAGATTCGGATATTGGATCCGGAGAATTGCGTTTGTGATGTAATTTTCCCTTTGCACGTTATTACTGTCACATAATCGTTTCTTTGTTAGCCGTTCTCGGGTGCTTGGGCGTTGGATGAAGCGATTACTGGTACTGGTAGAATTCACTCTACCAATACTCTCCTGGGCTACACACTCAGACATTGTGATGCTTCCATTCCCCGGAACGCTCCATCTTCCCGGGTGTCTTGATGGGTTTCGCTCGATATTTCAAACGAACGAAGCTCTCTTTTTGTTGTTGTTCCCATTTGCTGAGGGCGTCCTCCTTGAGCGCCAAGTTCCAAGCTTTATGCAAGCTTTAATTAGTCTCACAAGAGCCATTTAAAGGTCTGGTCCTAGTTCTCCTATTACGTTCTTTCTGTCACGGCGTAGCAACGTAAGCGCCGTTACCCCAGAAGAAGCGAACCACTCAACTGCAGATGCAGACTGAAGGCAAGACACCAGGTACGGTACGTTCGTTAATGCCGTGCTCTGGGTGGACGGAGAAGAGTTTTAATTGCGCAATGTTTTGTTTACAATTTTATGAACCCTTTGCCCGGGAGATTGAAACAATGACAGGGTAATCTGTTTTTGGTCGGTGCTGCTGACAATTATCTGTTAGTACGGTGTCGATAATTAGCGTTTGGGATTATCCGAATGCCCCTCTGCTGAAGCTGTGTAGTGGAAGATGTTGGTAGTTAATTGTTTTTGGTTCTATACTTCTCACGCTGCCATTTTTCCCAGAAATCGGATCAGACCATCAGGGGGGAAGGGGGAGGGGAAGTTGAGCATTTGCTCTGAAGCTCAAGTGAGGCGCCGAGGCAACCCTGGAACCCGCGTCGCCAGAAAGTTGGATTGAGAAGGGTTTTCGATTTGATGCTAATTGCGCAAAGTTTTATCGATAGACTCTTTGCAGGGTCCCGGTGATTGGGAGACCCTCTCAGAGTGACACTCTCGAACACTCGGCAGCCATTTTTTTGCACCGATCAATCGATGATAATGATACCAATAAACGGTAAGTTATGATGGTGCCGGAGCTCCAATGAGTTTGGTCCAGAGTTAAAAGCCCCGTCGGACGATTGTGAGATATATCTCGGCCACGCTACACGCTACTGTCGAAAATAATGGGGCAAAGGTCCTCTAATTGACCTAATTTGGTTAATAATTTCTTCGTCGACCGAAATGGTTTTCAATTTTCCTGACGTTTCCCAGTTGAAGGTACGGGCGGAGCGTAGGCCGACTCGTTCAAACGAGATGGAGAAGCGTCAGTCTTTGCGTGTGGGTCGTGGAGGGTTTTTTTTGTTCGTACTTTCTATCTCTCTCTCTCCGACGCACAAAACCCCACAAAGAAAAGGTCATCATCGACCACAGAAAAACGAATTACTCTTCATTTGCCACTTATCCGCACAAAATAAAACGGGCGATAGAATGTCGGCGCGGACGGTCCCCGGACATGCTGCCGAAATGTGACTCCTGCCGCCGTCCAAAGTTGGAGCATCAATTAGTGGTTTATTGAGGCACTTCTTAACGAGTGCCAGGACGACACTGGAAATCCATTTCGCTTCGGATAACCCGGTCTCCATCGCTGCGCCCGCCAGGAACACTGAGTCACGGTTAAAAGATTTTCAAATTGTTTGCCGACGGTGTAGCATCGGTCGTTGATAGAAATGTTCGGGTAGGGGGTTTTCAACTTTTTTTTTGCTCCCCTTTTTTTTGGACGCCAACTCCATACGGTATACGTCGATGGGTTAGTGTGATGTCGAGCGTTGGCGGGAGCCTAACCGAAAACCGAACCAGAGTAAAGGATTTCCATCCCAATTTTCCAACAGTTAAACCGCAGGCTGTCTGAAGGAAAAACGCCCCCTCCCGAAGCGGTAAGCAAAGCCTGGGACGCCGATACCCCACGGAATGTGAAGTTCGTTACTACATCACACACAGACACACGTGGAGTGTGTTTGTAAGAGAAGGATATTAGTAAGCTTACCCATAGCTGACAAGGTTACTGTTGTGTTTTCCGAAAAAGAAAAACAAAAAAAAAACACGGGAAAAAATACACCCACAAAAAAAAACGACGGCAAATAAACCATTTTCTAATTAGAAAGTAGATGACCTCGGGCGGGCTTCCCTTCCAGGCTAGCCGAGAACGATGGGAAGTTGAGCAGCCACAAACGGGCGGTTTCCGGGCGGTAGGGGCAGAGAGCGGAAGGGAACAAGAAGACCCGAGCATAATTACAAGTTGATGAACTGATAAAATTTAAAACCTACTCAGTCTATGTGTGTGTGTGTGTTAGAGTCTTCTTTTACACTCGTCCCGTCTTTCTCTCGCTCCTGCTCACCCAATATCTCTTCTTCACGTTCAAGCGAACCTCACACACGCCTCGTGGCTTTCCGCTTTCTGTCCTCCTTTAACCGAGAAGATACAAATAGCCTAGTTTTTAGCTCCTGCCCAAGGATTCTTCATCACCGCCGGGACAACACTGGATCCCTTTTTTTCTTTCCGGTTTTGTTGTTGTTGCTGCAGCACGGGATTGCTCTCCACTGCCAGCTGTGACTGATAACTGAGACGAAATTTAATCAACCAGCAAGCGTCCCCGGGTTTTGTTGTTTTCTTTCCGGGTTTTGTACGCCTCCCCCCCGTGGAACCCCATCCCAGAGGAAGGATTCCCGTGAACCAGAGGAAATGTTTGCGGAGGGCAAGGGTGGTAGTTGTGTTGTTTCCCCCTTTTCCCACTCGGAATTGTAACAAATTCTCAGTCACTTATTCGCCAACCCGTTTTTGAAGCCCCAACATTGTTTAGGCTGTGGCATTGGCGTTGCAGAGCAGTTGAGCAAATTAGTTCTCAGGTTTCGTCATTAAGCGATGCCGTCCGAAACGGTCCGGGAAGTTGTTGAGAAAACGGTGCGATTCCGCTTTACCCAAGATTCCCAGGAAGTTTCCTTTCCCGCTGCACCGTCGCTGAAGCGTCGAATTAAATAAAACGCAACTCAATCACAACCAATCAATCAGTCATCCCTTTTAACCGGAGTGAGCCGGAGCATGTTTACCCGAGCTGTCGATTAGCCGTGGTGATCCGGTGCGAAAAGGGGGCCAATTTGACACGACCCCAACACGGTGCCGCGCGGCGAACGCCGGCACAGGAATGCGAAACCACTGGCGGCAGCTAATGATGCCGAAAATGAGCTACAAACAAATAATGGGAGGGAGAGGAGAGCATTAGGCAGGCGTTCCAGGATGAGGCTGATGAAGCACGGCCAGGGAAGGTATCCCAGGTCCCGATCGCACGAACCCTTCGGAGCGGAAGAAAACCCTCCCGTAATCAACCGTAATCCGCCACAAAACCGTTCAGCATTGCTGTGCCTTGTGGAAGAAGAAGAGGAAGAAGAAGAAAAAACTAACGACGGCTTCGGTATCCTTTTTCACCGGTCCGTTGGTCGGCCGGTCAGATCCTGGATGAACAACAAGAGCACCCAAATTCCAACATCCACGTACAGCAAAACACACACGCACATACGCACGGCAAAATCAAGGCCGGTTCATTTCCGATGGATCATCATCGGTATTTGGGTGTTGCCGGGTTTTGTTTCTTACGGGCGAGATCCTTTTGCCTTCCGCCCTGCCAGCGTCGTCTTGAGGCGCGCCGCGAGGTGTATTGTTTGCGCTGTGCTAGCGGCTGACGCAAAGTTCAAACGCAAACACCTCGCATACCTCAAGCGCAGTAGGAGAATCGGGAGATTCATACACCAACGAAGCAGGCGAAAAAAAACGAAACACCAACAGACGAACCAAAGCAATCAGTGTCTTAATGGTGGGATCGTATCGAATTACCGTTTGAAGATTCGATCCGTCTCGGTAGCGGGCGGGTATCGCATGTTGAAGGTTGGGCGCTACCGAGAATCTGCGGTATGTGATGGGAATTCAAAAGGCGCTATCCTGACGCGGCACGTCCTGAGGACGGCTCAACCGCAAGGTGTTAGAATGTTCCGTGAGCGATGCGTGTCTACCTGCGCGCCCTCGGTAATAATGGGAACGGGACCGGGACTGGAATTTCTTGCTGCAGGCTCTCGAGAAATTCTCGCGCTAGCGTTCCAAAGGTGCATCACACCAATGCAGTTGTGAATGGTTCGCATACTTCCGGTGTTTGGCATTTCCGGCATTCTGCATTCTAAACTCCCAAAATAATCAAAGATCTGAAACGATACACCGGCGCATGAGCTGGACTCTATCAAACTTCACTCTGGAAACAGATTGCACAGATCCGTCCGATTGTCCAAACTTTGTCATTAGCTTAGATACGTACGGGATGCTTTTAACGGTACACGCTAACTTTTCCGTAACACAGTCAGCGGTGAAAATTGGCTAGAACAGTGATGAATGGTTCGTGCTACTGCTTACAATGGATGGCCGGAATTAGCCGCCCGAACTGGCGAGTAGTTTTGGACAGCGGTGTGATGAAATTAGGGACCCATTGCGCTCGCATTGCGACAGATTCGTTGATTAAGCACAAGTTCACAAGCGCCCGCACGCGTTGTCGGAGAGCGGTGGTTGGAGTGAAGCATCTCAACCACAATACGCTACCGGCTAGAAGATTCTGAAGAGTCCGAAAAGATCAACCGCATAAAGTCAAATTGTGCGTGTGTGTGTGTGCGTTAAGCAAGCTAAGTGCTCGAAAAGCCGTACTCGAACAGTGTTGATCTAGCGCCGAGTGGTTTTCGCTCGATGATACACCGAATAAAAAGGGGTTTGTTCTGTCTTTGGTAAGCCTCGCCAGCATACCTGCCACATGGGTGAGACGGGGGGACCTGGGAAGAAGAACGAGAGGGAGGCGAGGTGCGTGTGCCCTTGCCGACGGTAAGCGCGTGCAATACAAATAAAGATTCGTTAAAGTTCGCTCCACTACTAATGAAATTTTAATCTTTAATTAAGACGAAACGAGGCATGAATGTTACTCAGAAATGGATGAGGCTGTGTGCTGCCCGTTGTCGTGGCCCGTTTCACCCGACATTTTGCGTTTTGCGGTGTGGCTAAGAGAGTGTGTGTGTGTGCGTCTCGGAAAAATTCTACCACGTTTCTGGTGGCTATTCGCTGGTTATGTCCACCGAACGGGCTAATTGACTTTTCGTCCAAATGGGCCACGGTGTGGCTGCTGCCGAACAAACAACCGACAGTGAAGCGGAAGAAAATACGGAAAAATACAAAACAAAGATCCATTTTAATCGGAATGATGCGGGGTGGGAAAAAAACAAATGTGAAGAACGCACAGACACACAGCTGAAACTGTAGACATAGGGAGCTGTCTGTGAGTGAGATGGACAGATATGAGGACGCTCGGACGCTCTGCCGACCTTGTTTGTAATAATCTAAAAGCTGCTAGCTGGTAAGTGCTACGACAACCACTAATACTGCTGCTGCAACTTCCGCTGTGGTTGACGGCTCTATTTGGAGATAAATTACTGAAGCAACGCTAACAGTAAGGACTCGCAGAACAAACAAACAAAAACAAATCTACTGATGCAATAGAGAAATAGAACGGGCAAACACTATCCCCAGTTTGCTCTCCGGTCTCCTAACGTGTTGAGGCTCTTTGGCGAACAAATTAAAACCACAGCTCGAGTAACCTCGATCAACACGACCAGCTATTGGACCTCCAGTTTTCTTTGAGGTCCTACCTCAGCAACAAACTCCAGTAAGCGCAGGCAGATATCTGTGTTCGGTTCAAAGCACTTCCTTCTGGGCACTTTTCTTGAAGGTGTGGCGCGTTATTTTACATCCATTAACACATCATTGCTACGGATGGGCGATCGTCTAGTACTGGCAGGCCCGTTACCGAATCGACACCAGCCAGGAGAAACGCGGTGGGGTTTGGAGATTGAAATAAAAAAAAACAGCCCCCCGAAAACATAAACTGTACCCGAAAACGAGCCAAAAGGCACCGGCACCTCTTTCCAATTATGCCATCCGGCACTCTTTCTTGGCTGTGAATTTTTGCTGTGCTGGTGCTGAGAAGTGGAAGCAGAAGACGAGTCGCAGAGCTGACGGTGTGTCTGAGCGCAGTCTCAAAATAATACGAACCTCCACACTCACTCACACACACAGAGCTACAAAGTACAAACGTCAACTACGTGCAAACTGAGCGTATTCTAGAGGAGAAGAAGAAGAAAATGTTAGGTGGCGAGCAACAAAAAAAAACCGACCCTTTTTTTACGCCCCATTCGCCCCAGCTCAACGTTCGCTGGTTTCGTCACGAGACCATGGCGAGCCGAACATGCGGCGGACACAATTGTTACAAATTGGATCATTTTTATTCACGAGAGCCGATCCACTTCGGCGTGCCAGCCGGAAGTGAACGTTGACATTTTTGCCTTCTTTCACCCAGGACGACCCGGCCACCTGATTGGTGGCAGCGGTGTTGGCCCTGTCGCCGTTTATTTTATTTAATTCTTGTCCCCCCCTCCCCCCTTTCCACCTTTCACATTCCAACCCCCGTTTGCCCCACCGAGATGTGCCAAAGCTGCTCGGTGGAACCTGGCATTCTTTCATTAATGGGTAAGGACTTCTCTCGGTGGGTTGCGCCGGATATGCAAGACTTTGAGGGTCGAGGGTTTTAAGGTTGGGAGGATGATATTGTGCGGTTTTTTCGCGCACCAAACCTCAACCTCTCGCTATCTCTCTCTCTCTTGTACAAGTAACGTTACGGTGTACAACTCGGATGTCCGGTGACGACTTCAAGTCGAGGCAAAAGATCCAAAGTCGATCCGGGCCGGTATTCGTAATTACATTTTAAATTATCCGAAAGCACCCTCAGGGTTTTTTGTCTGTGTGTGTGTGTGTGTGAATGCGTGCAGGGTGAAAGTGAGAACGCTGAAGAACGGGCGGAACGAACTCTTCCGGTTTTGGTTCCACTTTTCGCCCACGCGCCCATGTTCCTTGGCGGGAAGGTAGATGGAGCTGGAGCGTAGATACTGCGAGCACGATTGATGCAGTCGTTGATCTTGGCACCGTTCGAGCGCGTTTCTTGAATAGTTGCAGATCTGGCCGCTTAGGATGGTAAGCTGATGGGGGTCAAGTTGTAAAGCTACTAGCGAAACTTTGTATTTAATTCTTGCCGGCCGATTGTGATGTCGTTTGTCTCGAATGTCTCGTTCTCGAGCTGCAGAGCATTGCTGCATGCAGTTATGCGGGACGTAGATTACGCTTTAGCAGCAATCGAACATTACGGATGGAAAGGAACCTTTTGCGACTCAGACATCAAGTGAATAAAGTTGGTGAACGGGCACACAAATTGTAAAACATCGTCCACTACGTACTATCGTACTTTGCTACGCTTCTATCTTTCTTCTTTTTTTGCATGAGAAAGCAGCAATCAGTAGTATGGTTTTGCGGATCGCCTTTTCTTCGGACGACTTTAGTGCCCTTTATGCTGCGAACAAGATGGCGAACCCCCTTTCCTAATGCTAGTGCCAGTGATCAGGACAAAAAGTCGTCTATTCTCGTTAAATGGTCGCTCTGCGGCACATCCACAACGAGGATGAGACTTCGGAATGGAGACGAGGTTTGGCGATGTGGACCATGTCTAGTAGAAGTTTACATTAATGAGCTGACAACAAAACCGAAACCAGGCAGTCGGGGTAAATAACGAAAAGATCAACCGACCGAAGTTCGGACGACTTTTCTCTCTCTCTCTCTCTCTTTTCCTCCCCTCACCGAAGAAGCTAGATCAGATCCGAAATGCCAGCAAAGTACCATTATCCCAATCAACATTTTATTATCATCCCTTTTTCTGGTGTGCACGGGATGTATCGTACTCTTGGCGGTGGTAGCAACAACAAAAAGCAACGACCGAGCGGGATTGCCTTGGCCCAAAATGGCAAAACCATTTTCCGAGCGACTTTCGGACATTCAGCAGCAGCAGTTCGAGTTGTTCATGGAATTATCATTACAATCATAAAGCGATCCCACCGCGTGACGGTCGGCTTATTTGTGGCTCGCAACAAGATGAACCGGCTGATACGAAAATGTGGCGTTACCACCAACACCACCGCCAGTGTCAACACCGTTGCCGGCGCAGCCGTTGCCTCCACCGGACGGACGTCTAGTTTACACTTGTCAGAATGCTTAAGCGATTACTGAGCATCAGGGCAGGCGTCGCTGTCGACCGTTCCGCGTACGCTCAAGATGTCGTGACATTTCGCTCCATGCATGCAGGAATGCTTTTATTTTCTCGCAACGAGCAGGCTCACTCGCATCGTCATTAGCACGTTGCTGTCCGAGCTGTCATACCTCGGCTACCGGTAAGGTCACGCTGACGGGTGCTGTGAGTAGGCAAAGTGAAGCAAAACGCTCCTTAATCCATCGGTATCTCAGCTGCCTGAAGCTATGTTACATAGTCGTGAATGCATCGAAGCAGCGTAAAGAGAATCGATATCTTATTCAGAAGCAGCAAGATTCGTAAGTACATTAATTTTAATTAGATGAGGTGGTGTTTGTTAACTTTATTTCAAGTAAGCTCTGGTTTGTTGTTGCTATTTTTAGATTTATTTTAAGCTGGTATTTATATTAACATTTAGAATACTTGAATGAAACAACTATGAGCGTATGTATGAACATGAACATCAATTTTTAAAGAGAGTTAATTATTTCTTGAAATTTTATTTAATTCTTTGATATTGGATGGTTAAATAACTTACGTGCACTGGAGATGGGAATAAACCTCTGCTAGTTCGAATAGCAAATTCCAAAAAACACAAATAGTATATCACAAGTTTTGAATATATCTCTGGTAAACGACTCCAAGATGACTTCAGCAAAAGTACTGAGAAGTGTAGCCATTGTTGACAAGAAGGGAGATAGGCTTGAGTGCAGTTATTACAGGGGTATTACGGTGTTGAATACCGACTTTTCCCATTTGTTGAAGAGATAGTCGGAAACTATCAGAGAGGATTCCGAAACGGAAAATCAACCACTGACCAGATCTTCACGATGCGGCAAATCTTGGAGAAGATGGCGGAGCAACAGCTCCACTCTTACCATCATTGATCATCTTCATTGATTTTAAAGCCGCATATGACAGCAAAGCCAGGGTAAAATTGTACGACGCAATGAGCTCTTTTGGAATCCCGGCCAAGCTTACCAGGCTTGTAAGAATGACAATGGTCAACGTCATATGCCAGGTGAAGGTGGATGAAAAACTCTCAGAGACATTTACTACCACCAAGGGCCTGCGCCAGGGAGATGGGCTTGCCTGTCTCCTCTTCAATCTGGCGCTAGAGGGAGCCATCCGCGACTCGGAGGTGGAAACTTCGGAGACCATCTTCTATAAGTCAATCCAGATCCTGACATACGCTGATAACATAGACATCATTGGTTTGAGACTCTCCTATGTAGCAGAAGCTTACCAAAGGATCGAGCGAGCGGCACAGAACCTCGGGTTGGAGATTAACGAGGCGAAAACCAAAATGATGGTGGCACCAACAGTGGCCCTGATTTATGCAGGGGTGATGTACAGATAGCACATTCGTTTGGACGAATGTTTGGACGACCGCACCTTCGAAGTCGTCCAAAACTTCACCTATCTGAGGTCAAAAGTCAGCACCGACAACAACATTGATGTTGAGGGTGCTGGCTGCCAACCGGTCATACTGCAGCCTGAAGAAACTTCTCCACTCTAAATAACTGTCGCGACGGACGAAGCTGGGACTGTACAGAACAATTATAGTCCCAGTACTCACGCACGCCTCTGAGACATGGACTCTGTACAAAACTGACGAAGCCCTTTTAGCTGCGTCGAGAGGAAGATGCTACGAGGGATTTTTGGCCCCCGTATGCGTGGAAGGACTATGGAGGAGCCGCTTCAATGACGAGCTCTACGAGCTGTACGATGCACTCATCATCGTGCAGCGAATTAGACTCGCCAGGCTCCGGTGGGCTGGTCACGTCATGAAAATGACACCGGACGACCCAGCCCGTAAAGTCCTTTTAGGCCGTCCACACGGACAGAGGAGGGGGCGATCTGGATGGGATTTGAATCTAGGCAGTACGCCCAGGGCACAATACTAAGTAAAAATATAAAGTAAAATACTTTTCTACGTCTCAACCGAGAATGATACTCTTTCTATTAAGATGATTTACTAGCAGTATCCTGTTATCTGGTGTCATGTAATTAATGTCAAATACTTAACAAAAATATGCATTCTACATTAAGTGCTGGAATATTTGCCTCTATGACTCAGTTTGACAGATCGAAACTGTATGGAACAGTGGCACTGGCCTTCACATGGCAGGACCGGGGTTCAAATCTCATCTGGGCCGTTCGCCGGACCATAGTGAGTTAGTCCTCACTATGCGGTCTCATTATGCCTCCAGATATGCGGTATCATTATGTCTAGTAAGCCAGAAATGACGGATACGACGGCAAGAAGTTGTTAGGCCAAAGAAGAAGAAGGATATCTGAGAACACACTTCGACCATCAAATGGATCGCTTTTTGATTAAACAATTATCCATTAAACTTACAGCTATTGTAAGCACTGTAAATTTCAAATTGATTTAAATTTCCAACTGATAATTCGTTCACCTGATAAGCTCCTACCTTAGCTCAAAATTAATATTGAAGTAACAACTAAACAAGAAGAAATACAAATCTTTCTCGTTTTAATACGCAAAACAGGCAGTGTGACAGTGTTGCGAACGCACCAAGACGCTTCCGTCCCATTTGCCGCGCTTCCAAGCTTGGTGTGCCGTCCGGAAAAAAAACGCTTGAGCTTGCCGTTGTAGCAACCGTTTTCATTAATGTTTCATGCGGCATCAGGACGAAACTTATCTTTGCGTGAGCGTCCCCTAAACTTCCCGCTGGAATATCACCAATCAACCGGGTAACGAGCCCGTAACACCGTAGCGTTTGTCGTGTAAGGCAATGTTATCATTAACGTGCACTGCCAGAAAGAAAAGCCAACCCCCAAACCGACTCCCCCCTCCCCCCCCCCCCCCGAAATGCTGAAAAGTTGTAAGCAAAAGATCACACACACACACACACGCACGCCATATATTTCACCCGTTTCGCTGTCGCAGGAAAGTGGAGCGTACGGTGCGCTCTTGGCGCTACTGTCAACTTTGACGTAGCGTATCACGTGCGGCCTTAAGTTTTTGCTACCGTGTGGCGGAAAAAGAAAATGGCTCAAGGAAAATAATTTTACACTCATCAAGATCGTGCATGTGTGTGTTCGTGTGTGTGCGTGTGACAAGTGATATGTGGAAGGATTTGGTCGGGCCGAAAAGTTGTTGATGCTACAAAGTTTGTGGCAGTCGGCGAAAAATCGCTTCAAAATGTTTGCAAAATGGTGGAGCTTTGTGGAGGGGGGGTTTTTCTTGGGAGGAAATGTTGCTCACCGTGTTCCAGAAAAAAAGGCAAACAGAAGCTAGATTTGCATCCGGAATCGCTAGCGTCCTGGCGGACTGGACTGGCCCCACAGCATTCGGGGAAGCTACCGGTGTGTAAGAATTGAACCACAATTGACACTAATTTATGACACATGAGCAGTAAGCGAGAAGGGATTTTGCAAGGAACTATCAATTTTGAAGAAAAAAAAAACACGCAACTGCCCCGCTCCAGCCGGCTGCTCAGCTCGCTATCAGCGCTAGCAGTTTGCACGTCATTCACAAGACAAACGATCGGCCTCGGCCTGCCTTCCCGGGTCGGCCAAGATCCCGACGAGGCACCGTCAGGTCATAAATTATTCAGTTGTCACTCAGTATCTCGTACGAGGTTTCGGCGCACACCAAGAAGAGCGTGTGAAAAGGGCACGCACACACACACACACGTACTTACACGTGAAAATTGGGAGGCAGGAAAATCTGGCATCCCCTTTTTTGTTTGGTTGTTGGTCGTGAGGAACTACGTGAAGACAATCCCGCGCCGTGCAAGACATCTCCGACCCAGCAGCCACACCAGCAAAAAAGCCATCAAAACCCGAAATGTCCCAATAAATTTCCCGCTTGCAACATTTCCAATTGACGAGGTGCTCCATTTTCGCCGAAATAATTCACTACGGAATCGGTCGCACTTCGGTTGTCATTTTGTGCGACTTTTCGGAAGAAAAAGTGAGTGAGAGAGAGAGAGAGAGAGAGAGAGAGAGAGAGAGAGAGAGAGAGGGCGAGAGAAGGTGAACACGCAAACACAAACGGATGCTGCCATAACCTGTCATCGATGAGTTTGAGATGAAATAATTCGATGAATGGGGCGCTTTTGTGCCTCTGAATTATTTTTTTTCTTCCCCTGCGCAGGTTAGTGAGTCATTTGAGAGAAGAATTAAAAAAAAACTCCCACCCTCCCTACCATCAAGGAAACGGAGAAAACTTTACAATTCTTAAGAAAAGTTAATGAAAGGAGGTAGTTGGCGGAGAAAAGCAAAAATGGCGGAAAAAGGAAGCTCGTTGAAAGCGAAGCAAGCGGACCATAATAAACAAAACAAATTTTTGTACAATGCAGTCAAATCTGGTTGGCGGAAAAAGCAACCGGAAACAGCGGAAATAAATCACATTGAAAGCAGAGAGAGAAAGAGAGAGAGAGAGAGGGTGAAAAAAGAAAAGCGTCACCGACAACAGTCGGAGACTCCCGGAAGCAAAGTCGTTTTAGCTTTCTTCTGCTGTTTTTTTCTCCACTGAACTTTTTTTTGATGGTGTGGAGGAGGAGCAGGAGGAAGGAAGTTGCGGGGCGAGACGGGGAGGGGAGGGGGTTGTTGCGTAATAAAACATTATGGTTCACACAATGACGATAATAATAACATCTTATTACCCCGATTCGTACGCCGTTTTCGCACTACGAGCCCTTTTGGCTTTGACCGGTCAACTCCCGCAGGGGTGTGGGAAAATGGAAGGAAGCAAACAGGGGGGGGGGGGGGGGGTCGGTTGTTGGGAAGAAAAGCCTGAAAGTGTGGTGCGCGGCCGACGGCAAACGGAAGTGATCCGATCCAATTGATCTGAGGGGCAATCAGTGCGCCAGAAAGGAAATTTGATAAAAGAATCGTTTCACCGAACGTGAAGTAGTAGCAGTGTGCCTGTCTTAAGGAAAATCTTTGAGGAAAAAGGAAAAACATTTTGCTCGAAAAGAAACAAAAAAAAGGCCCCCACAAAGATGCAATCGAACAGTCATGACGTGACCAAGACGATGAGAGTGGACCAGCTTCAGGCAGTGGTTTTATGCGTTCTTTGGATGTGTGTGTGTGTGTGTGTGTGGGTACGTGTGTTTCTTGGGTGTTATTTATCTGGCTGGATCGTTGCTTTCTTCCGGAAAGAGTATTAATGTATTTATATGTACGTATGAACCGATCTTAGTCAACCCGTACAGATACGTACACTCCTCGGGAAAAGATCAAACCGTCGCAATATTATAAGACATATACAGTGTGCGTCTTACCGGGAGGGCTTTTAATAAAAAGTGTGAAAAATCAGGAAAATATTGATTTATCAACTAATGCAACTTTTCTCGCTTTGAAAATTGTATGTAGACATGTACAATAGAAATAAAATTGAAATAGAAAACGAATCAACCAAACCGTATGAACAGAACAGGAAATAGATAAGCAAAGACAAGTACAAGTTAAGTATAAGTTTATGAGAAAGTATCTTAACACTAACAATAGAACTCAAAAACATGAAAAACAGACAAAACTAAGCGATGAAATCGTAAAGTACACAACCAATCTAAAAACAAGGAATAAGAGTCAGAAATAAATCAGACAATGAAAAACGGAAAAGATATAAATGAAATGATAAATTAATTTCTATACCGACTTAAAAACAACTATAAATGTTCAAATCGAACCAAAATTTCATATAATGATTAATGAATACAACCAAAATAGAAACTGAAAGAAATGGTTAAAATTAAATATATAAAAGTGTCATTAAAAATTGGAAATGGATAAACCTTAAAAGAGTAAATTTTAGCTGGTGAAAAAGTAATAAGAAAAAACATTGGATAAAAAAGTTAAAAAAAAAACATTATAGAATTCCTGTACAGTCAATAGTAGCATCTCAATTGAAAACATTAAGTCACCGATGATACAGATCTTAAACTTCTCTTATGATCAAGTATCTATGATTGCTACCTTTAATATCAAGCATCATTTTACTCGCTAAAACAGTTGAGACGGACGTAGTTGGGGGGCACTCATTTTCTCTTAATGCAGTGAATTTGATTGGCCATACTCTGGTGGGTTTTTTATGTTGACGAAATAACACATTGTCTGTATTTATGCAAAAGGCTGAAGTCCTATTAGTTCGGTGTCTTGAGATATTTTTGAAGAAAAACAAAACGTCGCGTGAATGTTTGGTCAGTCATGTCTTTGTTCTGTTTCTCCTAGCCTCGGTTTGTATGACTACACACGACCAAACTTCATTATAGAATGGGCACAATTCGATTATCATATGAAGCTTTAATTCTCATCCGAGGATATTAAAAGCATCACAAACATAATTTAAATGAAACAGGAATCTCCTAGGATGTGACAGGTAACAGTGCTAGGATGCGAATAAACTGACTGGATGCATATAATCCGCATTAAAATTGGTA
Organism: Anopheles stephensi; assembly: GCF_013141755.1. Classification (NCBI taxonomy): domain Eukaryota; kingdom Metazoa; phylum Arthropoda; class Insecta; order Diptera; family Culicidae; genus Anopheles; species Anopheles stephensi. The sequence continues at coordinate 10,047,337 of NC_050201.1, forward strand.
TGTGTTCACCAAACAGGTACGATCAGGATTCAGTTTAGAAAAGCCAGTCTGTTAAGTTTCTTTAAAGGTATTTCAGGTGATCTGCTTTAGGCGGCCGCTTTTTAGTCTGAAACCAATCCTACTATTGCTTGAATAGCACTGCCAATCAACCATTTCTTGAAGAAGTGCCTCGAAGAACCTCCAATCCAAAAAAACATATAAAAATCTGTTATCAAATAAATAATCAAATAACAAACAAAAAACAATCATTTCTTTTCGTATCAATTTACTTACAAGTAGCAAATTTTAAGCAATGAAATTATTTTTTTTTCAAATATCTAACCTCAACGAAATGAGAAAACCATATTCCACAATCAGAAAATGTCTTCTTCAAGGTCGCACGATGCACGTATGGTTGTCAAGCGGATGCCGTTTGCGTTACCTGAAACGGAGAAAAAAAAGGGAAAACAATCAAGTATAAGTGATCAGCGTAAAGTACAAACGCGTGCCAAAAAAACAAAGCGGAAAAAGGCTAACCGAAAACAACGCGATAAGGAAACAAAACCACCACCATCACCACGGGTAATAATGAAGACTAAAATGTCAAATGCCCACATCAAAAGAAAAAAAAAATATCCAAAGCCACGGCTGGGCGCTTCTCATTATGCAAAGCAAACACACGCATCCTTACCGAGGCAGCAAAGCCTTGCCCAAAAAGCCCAAACAAAAAAAGGCACCACAAAATGGCCAACGGCGGTAAGATCTTTTTCCGCACTCGATTGACTTTTCTTTGGATGGTTTTTACTTAAATTGTCTTTTAAAGGATTTTTTCCTACCTGACCGGAAAAAAGGGTGTTTGAGAGGTTTTGTGCTTTCTTTTTCCTTGTTCAAATACAATGGCACGCTAGTTGCAGCAAAAAAAAAAACACGAAAATCAAGATGGCTGATAGTAATGACACAAGACTATTAGCTGTCGCTGCACTATGAGTATATTGCGAGATAAAATTTTAATATTAAAAATTAATATGGACGAAGTTAAAGACAGTTATTGAAACTAGTGGTTGAAAATGGAAAACTTTTCAAATTATTATGTTTTATAATGTGTCAGAAGTGAGAAAAAGTGAATGAAAAATCATGACACATTTTATTTTGATTATTTCCTCAATTCTGATTCTCTAGTTTTAATCTTATTTTCTTAGGTGTCAATATAATTTTAAATCAGTCGTATAAATTATAAAGTGCAAGAAAATGGTAGAAGCTTTATAAATAACATGTCACTTTTTGTCCCCAACATGACTCAAGGGCCATTGAAAAATTCGTGTTTGAAAGAGGTAGACGAAAAAATGAGGGTCTCAAAAAACCCATTAATAATCCCTTATATATGAAATACCCTAATATATTACTCTGAATAAATTTGGATATAAAAAATATTAAAATGTCCACTTTGACTTTAAAAGTGTTAAAACATTTATGAAAAATATTGAAATTAATTTTCTTGCGATCTTCTTCTTCTTCCTTGGCAATACTACAACTTCGAGAGACCTGCAATTTCTTGCTTTCTGTGACTTGGTTTTCACCTACAGCAAAGTAGTCAGCCCTGCGTACGGAGAAGCGGTCTGGATGGGATTTGAACCCCGGTCCTGCCATGGAGAAGACCGGCGCCGTTATTGCGGTCTTCTTGAGATATTCTTGAAATACATGTACCGATAATAGTTTTAAACCGAATTTTATTCTGAAATGCCCATAGTGCATTGTACGACAAGAGGTTCAAATTTTCTTCAACGGCTTGTTGAGGAAACCCCGTCTTTAGCTTCAAAACTTTGGTTTTCGCCATTTTGTCGGTCATGTTTGGTTGTCACGTTAAATGTGCCACTTTATACTCCGATTTAACCAATTTACGTGTCAAAACATCAACAACAGCAGCAGCAAAAAAACCTCAGCTTTATTACAATTTACATGTGCGTAACACCGGCAAGCGCCAAGACAAAAGGGAACAGGGCGCAAAACAAATACCGTCCAAGAGATGTTGTTTTTCGGCAAAACCAGAAAGCAAGGGAGACGGAAGGGAAAGGAAGAAGGGTGAAATAAAAATGCACAAACAAACAAGTCTTAACCGCAACCGGCGCAATGTTTGTTTATGCTGCGAGCGCCAAAAAACCGCACATTTCCGCTGCAAACTCCAATTATGTTTGCCACTCCAACATCCGGGTTTGCTGGATGGGGATCTCATCAACCCGCGACCACCCACGCACGATTCCACCCAGTTTTGCGTGTTACAACTGTTGTTGTTGATGGTCTCCGGATTGGCTTTTGTTGCCCTTTTTTTGGCGGCAGAAAAACAGAGGAGAAAGTGTGGAAGGGGGAAGGGGTGGGAGATGGTAGATTGGTGAGGTGAGGGGGGGGGGGGAGGGGGAGTGGTTTGTAATCCACCGGAAATTGTGTTAATATTTATCTTAACAAATTATTCGACAAAATCTCTTTACCTACATCCCCCAACAACCACGCACATATGGTGAGTGTGTGTGTGTGTGGGTTACAAGTGTGTGCACCTTATCCACTTCCGAAAGAAGTCAGCCTTCGACCGGAAATAATAGCATACGTAGCCATAGACACAGACACACATGGGTTCATTGTTTGCATTCGTTCGTTTGTGTGGAGTTGTCTTCTCCATTTTTCGCCAGCTATTGAAGGACTATGTGCGGGCTGGAAAACATCTCTTGAGGAGGAGAACAGTGAGGAACAAGTTGATGACTGTGTTTTTGTTCGATTGTTCGGAATTATAATCCTTGCAGCAAGCGTCAAGCGAGTAAGTTGTCAGGGCATGAGCAATTAATAATTCGAAATTTAGATAAACCATTTCTTGGAATATGTTCAGTGAACTTCGGAGCAGCTAAAAGGGGGCAAATTTCTTGCAAGTTTTGAACAAAATTATTGAATATACTTGAGTTTAAGCGTTTTTCTAGGAGCTGAACAATATACCCAACGTTAGCCAATTTGGCGACGCTATGGTCAAAGCCGTTCATCTCCGAATGAAGCAGTGAAGGATCTTTATAAATGTCAGATGTAGATCAGTCGATTTCGGCGACATTTCCTCTTATCTCCAACATCCTGTTACTACGACGACTACAAGTCCTGTCATCAAACGGTATTGATAAAGAAGCAACAAATTCTGATGGCTATATTGCTCCAGCTGTTCAGGTCCAGAGTGTAAGAGCTTCCAACATGGTGTAATAGTTCCCTGACAATTAGGATTTTCTTATATGCAGTAGTTCCAGTAAACGAGATCCTTTGAACTTGATTTATACTAAAGCTAGACACCATGTTAAGAGCGTTTCAAGGTCTTTCTTGGTAATCATGAAGAGAATTCCTAGCACGCGCTATATTTAACTCCTTTCTTCTTCTTCTTGGTACTACAACCTCGAGAGGTCTCGGCCTGCCATTTCTGGCTTTCTGTGACTTAATTTTACCCGTAGAAAAGTAGTCAGCCTTAAGTACGGGCAGGCGGTCTGGATGGGATTTGAACCCCGCCCCTGCCGTGTGAAGACCGGCGCCGTTGTCGCCTTGGCCACCGGACAGCCCGATTTAACTCCTTTAAGTTGGCAATATATTTTGAATATATTTCCTGGTCCAGGTTCTTGAATACATGAGTCTCTGGAGGGCTAAGCTATAATGGTCCCGATCTTTCGTGCAGAAGAATGCAGTGTTAAATTTGGAGTGACTCTACGTACGCAGGACTGTACATCCAGATACTTAGTATAATCCTGTAAAGGAAGCTAAATGTAGCCGGTCCAAGATTTTTCTAGGTAGTAACTTCAAGACTAAAGAATTCCTAGTTAAAAACAACCATGTTTTCAAACATCAAATAGAGACTATATGTGTTTCTGCAAAACCCCCAATAAGCTTAAAACGCCTAGCAACGGTGGTCTCACGGAACTATCTTCAGCAATATCTCTCTGCCAAGCCCGGTAGACAACCGTCCCAAAATTAGCACGGCGTACTTGAAGTTTTTGATTGCAACCCATATCACCTCGTTCGCCTCGCTGACTCACGCGAGGTCTTGCGCCCACTCACAATCCACGTCTTCAAGCGTAATCCATGGCGTGCTGAGCTGCTGGGCCGTAGAATGCTGGAACTTCATCCCACGACGTCGGAAAGACAACCCATCAAAACCAAACCAAAAAGAGGAAGAAAAAAAGCACTGGTGGGCCCCAATTAGACCCACCCGGGATCCCGGAGTTGCCGAAATATGGCGAATTGGTTTATGCAAAACCTTCGGTTTATGCGACCCGGGTCGTCTACTGTGTACTGCAGTCGTTTGCGAAAGGAAAACTAACTACCCTACGGGCGGAAAATTGTTCCACACACACACACACACACTCACATACACTCACACACACACACATGCATCCAACCGGATGTCGTCGCCATTTGTGAAAAGGACGGGCGAAAGGTGTTGTCATTTTGTTGTTTTCACTTCACCGGCGTCGGCCGACCGAAACCGTGTGACGTTTGGTGCGCCATTTGGTTTGAATGACATTCATTGTGTGTCTGCCTGTGTCTGCCTGTGTGTGCTGTGTGTTTGTGTAGAGGTGAAAATGTGCCGAAAGGTAGGTGGCTGCAAGGTTTTTGGAAAATGTTTATTCAAACCCTCCAGCCCGCCCCCGTAGATAGCGAATTCAGCTCACCTGGTGCGATCGGGTGAAAATAACGCTAAGTGGTATCTTCCGAGGCCACATCCTGTCAAATGATGGAGGGCACACGGTGTTCGCGATTGCCGTCGCCGGCCGGGAGCGAAAAGAAATCAGCATGCTGAAACTGAGGTGTTGATTGAGTCGGGAAAAAGTCATGCCGCTTCCTGTATGATGGTGGTGGTTGCCGACGTTACACAAGGAAGCTGTCGAGCAGGAAGCCGGATACATCATAGCTTCTTGTTAGCGTGCGGTCTAGTGCTACACACAGTGCGACGGGGGTTGGGTTTTTTTTTGGGGGGGCCGGATTTTTCTTTCCCTTTGGCTGGGGAGAAGAGATTTGAAGATTTGGGCGAGACATGAAGAGAGAGAGAGAGAGAGTGAGAGAGAGTCCGGGGGAGCTGCGGGATAGCAAACACTTGGCAGGATTATCAGGACCATTTAACCAGCTTCTCTCAAGAATCGCTTTTATCGTTCCGTGTCTTCCGTCTTTTTTGTTGTTGCTGTTTGCCAGGAAAAGGGGCCACCGGGCCTGAAGCGTACGAACCGGGGGACCTCTGAGCACGGAACAGAATGCGTCAATTCCAGAAAACGAATCGTACCAACTCTCACACAAACACACGTACGTTCATTTCATGGGGGATGGAGCGTTTCTTCTCACACCGGTTGCTACACCACATCGGAAATGAATTTTTTTTCTGCACACGAAAAAGCTCCAGATTGGGAGACGCCGACTTTACTGCTAGCTGTACACAAAATGTCCATCCAAGAACCAAAGCCTGAGCAAAAACAAAAAAAAAACAAATGGCATCCAGGCCATCCGAGAGGGGATGCCGTCTGGTGGTCTGTGTGTAGGAAAGGGGCCAGAAATTTAATGAAGATTGCTGTTTGTACAGCATCGCAACGCACCTCGCACCGGAAGAGTGGGAAACAAAAAACTTACACAAACACACACACACCCTCACAAGTGGAAAAGGGAAGCAAGGAAACATGGGATGTACGAAAACAAATGCCCTTTTTCCACTAAATGAGATATATTTCTTCACTTGTATTTTTTGTTCTGTTTTTTTTTTCTTTTTGGCGCTGAGCTCTCTCTCTCTCTGGTGCCGTGACCAGGATACACATCCTCCCGATGGCTCGCAGGCGTCGCAGGCACGAAAGCAATTTTAACTGGCAGGCAGGATGAAACCCTGAATGTGCCTGTGATGAGGTGATTAAAAGCCAACGAATCCTCGGCCAGCCGACTAGAAGCACACCACCAACCCGAGCACTCTGGCGCTCAAAATCTTGGATTTCGGACGGGATAGAGATAGGTTTGTTGTTTGTGTTTCTCTTCTTATTTTCTTTTTTTGGGGGGGGGGAGGAAACTATTGAAGAAATATCATGCCGGTAGACACGGCAGGGCAGAATGGATATGCATCCAGTCTGCCGGAACCGGGTGCAAATGAAGAGAGACTTCCCAGGGTACCCAGGGTTTAAAATGTGTAAACAAAATGCCGCTTAGTTTAATTTTGAAATTGAATGCGGTTGAGCAATTCGGAGAATGCTCAGCCCGAGCACGATCGTTCGCTGGCGCAAGGTGCCAACGAATTTGGTATGCGAACTTTGCAATAAGCGAAGGAGGTTTGTTTGAGGGTAAGCGTAGCTGTGGTTTGATGCAGGTGACAGGTAGAGATAGTTTATTTGACACAAACAACATCCAGCACTCACTGCCCGCCTTTGGAGTTCTAGAATTTAATGAGGTCCAATGTAATAAGCAGGGTAAATATTTAAACCAGACTACTTTAAAGCTACCGAGCGGCGAATCAATTCTATCTAGCAAAATAATCGATTCACTCCTCAACTGCAGCTGTTTCTTCGTTCGCTAGGCCACACTGGGAACTCCTAGCATCGGAACTGATCACCGATGCATAACTATTAAAACGTAATTAAGCAATTACTTGCGAGTGAGAGTGATGTGAGCAGCGTACCGTAGGCTAGGCTATAACAGAGTGACTATTGGTGGCACAGGTGTGCTGCTACTGTGTGTTTGCGTGTGTGTGGCGATGCGACGTAATCTCTTTCCAAAAACCCGCTGCAAAAGGGTGCAACATCAATTAGGCCCGCAACCTTTTCGCGGTTTTCGCCTGCGAGTGTTATAATTCCACCACTGGACACAGGCAGGACATCCGGACACGGTCACGACTTAGGAAGCGTGGTGTAAATAATAATACATATTTTAAAACAAAATCTCCCCCCCACTATCCCTGGGGCTGTGTACCACATTCCGCGTAAGGTGTTGCGGTGGTACGGTGGTGTGTGCGCTCTGTTACGTGCTGGTAGGAACATGTGGATAATTATCCCTAATTAATTAAATGATTAGCTTATTATCGTCACCAGGCTTTGCAATGCGATATCCTCGAATGCCGAATGTCGAAATCATCATCTGTATCGGCATCAGCGTCGACAGCCCGTGAGGTGAGTTCCAGAGTTTCCCTAACCTTTGGACCCTAATCTCCAGGCCCTGACCTGTGTCTGCCGGACCGACCCGGACAGCACTACCGGACAATATGACGGACAGTGACAGTACAAGCTTTCTTGGTGGTGTCCGATTTTCTCGCCTTCCCAAAATTGTCGATGGAAATTAATTATCTCCCACTTCTAGGTCCCGGTACAGGCTGGTGGACGAAGATGGTACGCCAAACGGCTCGGCGACTTCGCTCCGCACCATTAGCTGGAGGCGTCGCACGGTGCCCGGAATGTCGAGATATTTCCGGGGTTTTATTTGATTTAGTATGCAGCAGCACCCGGTTTGTGCGTCATTATTTTCGATTTATGCTTCAAACGCGACCCGGACTACACGGGTAATGCACAAATGGTGCATCCGTGCGAAGGTGCGCTAACAGGTCCGCCTGGTTTCAGTGGCGTTTGGGCGACCGGAGAGGGACCGAGGGCAACCGGGAGGCCCGCCTCCCAAACTCTAATTGCTTTAGCGCTTCGAGACATTCGAGACGTTGGACGCGGTTGGAGAGTTTGGAGACGTACCTGTAAGCTGCTGCTGCTGCTGTTGAAATATCGACTCACGAAGCTAGTTGCGGATGAGGAACTGGTACGAATTGCGAAACACACAACGCTTCGCTGGTGCAGCATCAGCGTACGGTGCGAGGTGTGGTTTAAAATTACCAAAGTTTCGTACACATTCTTCGCCCGGTTGCCGGGTTTTCGCACTGTTTGCACTTTTTCGTAAGGGTTTTTGGTAGCAGAGCCCCGGCGAAAGGCACGCTCGCAGTGAATGCAGAAACGGGCCGCACAGTGCAGAAGAAGAAGTTTAATTTCTGCCTCCCTCGAAAAAAAACAACACCTGCCATCGATTTGGTGGTGGTCTCCGTGGTATCCTTCGCTCGCTGGCAAGAAGTGCAGCTAATAATGGGTTAAGGGAAGAGGTCCCGAAAGCCATCCGTTTCGGTTCGGGGCAGAGCGTGCGTACGGAAAAAGCGGAGCAAGATAAACATTGCACAAAGAAGTGAACTCACTCGCTTACTCCCGGTTTGTCGGGCGCAAAATATGCGTGGAAAGCAATGGAAAAGATAATAATAGTCAACAAGGGACAACTACGCGTTGTCCCGACCGAGCAATGGGAGAGCAGGACGGTGGAGTTCCCGGGAGGTTTTTAGTGTAGCCCATACACGCTCCCAAAGTTAATGACAGTTTTGCCACGGTTTACAAAACGCTGAGCGTTCGCTGAGTGCTGACACGGTCGGCGCAAAACTTTCGTTTTATAATTACCCGATGCCAAAACATTTGCATGCTTTTGTATCTTTAGCTTCGTCCTTTTTTTGAGAGGTTTTTTTTTGTCGTCAGCTTCATTTTGCTTTGTTTATTGGGTTGACATGTGATAGTTAAATCCTGCTCCGGAAGAGCTAACTTTAAAGCGAGCGAGCGCGAAACTTTCTCGTTAGTGAAACTGTCATCGTTAGCAAACGTTCAAGATTGCTGATTGTTTAAAATATGTGTGTGTGTGTGTGTGTGTGTGTGTGTGTGTGTGTGTGTGTGTGTGTGTGTGTGTGTGTGAAAGGTTGGTTTGTGGAGACGTGTCTTCTGGGTGATGAGTCACGCAGAGAACTGGGCAGGAATTAGTGACCGTGGAGAAACGGCTAATTATTGATATCAATTTTGAGAGCAATATTTTTGAAGATGCGGGACATGACACCGAGACAAAGTAATTTTTACTTACGGGAGCTGCTTTGAATCAAAGTCCCTGTGTCCTGGACTATTTTCAAGCATTATGAATTAGGCTTCATGATATCTCTGACGATTAAATCATCAAAAATAGTTATCTTACCATGGAGCCTTGACAGATCTGAATAACTTCATCGTGCAACTTTGTCCAAATCGTCAGAGAGTTACCGTGGAGAGACGGTTAATTATTGTTGTGTTTTTTTTTTAATAATGCGAAAACTAATAATTTTTTTTAATTTAATCATGCGGAAAACTGAGACACTGACATTAGCATGATTTTAAGCGTGAGGTTGAAGAGCTCTCAAAGCTCTTACCCTGGACGACTTCCAAGGATTTAAACATAGGTGTCATGATATCTATGACGATTGAATAATCAAAAATAGTAATCTTACCCTGAATATCTTCATTAAGCAACTTCGTCCAAATCGTCAGAGAATTACCGTGGAGAACTTCCAAGGACTTAGACATAGGTGTGATGATATTGGTGTCATTAGGTTGGTCCGGTGGCCGAAGCGATAACGGCGCCAGTCTTCACCACGGCAGGACCGGGGTTCAAATCCCATCCAGACCGCCTCCCCGTATGCAGTGCTGACTACTTTGCTATGGGTGAAAACCAAGTCACAGAAAGCTAGAAATGGCAGGCCGAGACGTGTCGAAGTTGTATGGTCAAGAAAGAAGAATAAGAAGTCATGATATCTATGACGATTGAATCATCAAAACTAGTCATTGTACATTGGATCCTAGACGGATCTATATATCTTTATTGTGTGACTTCATTTAAACCATCAGAGAATATTGACGAGTTTCCTGATTCTAGTATAACTCAGAGGCTACCTTGCTAAAACCCATGAGCCGCTTAGGACTACAGTTGACATCTACTTATCCAAGGCCAAGGTACATCGTTTTTTGTAGGAAACCTTATCCGTCACGTTACCAGTGTCCCAGCAACTTGCCATTCACAATCTTTACAAATTCTTACAACTGCCGATGATCACCATTGTGCTGATATTCTAAACTCTCACAATTTAAGACGCAAGCATTGCAACTCACCTAAACCGCCTCGCAAAGTGCCTAAGAATTATGCGGGTAAAGTTTGGTTACTGAACGCTGTAGAGATAATCCGGGCTGCAGTGTTATACGAGCACGCTGCCCATTCTACACCACCTACCAATTAGCCCCAGCTCGTCAAAGAGCGAAAAAGGGAAACCAAGAGAAAGAGAGAGAGAGAGAGAGAGAGAGAGAGAGAAAGGGTGGTGCGTGCAGCTGAGATGATAACCAGCCAAGGTTTTGCAAAGCACGACACTTGCTGCTTTGAAATTTCATGTTTTTCAGGTGAATTATAACCTTCCCCGTCGCAAGAGCAAACCATGTCCGCACCACGAAGACGAAGCTTTCGTGCAAAAAAGTTCAAAGGCTACTACGTGTGCTACAACTGCCAGCTACGGTTGGCAGTCGATAAGAAACATTGGTTCTTCGGTTTCCAGCCCGCCTCGAAAAACGTTTTTCAACAATATTATCGTAATCCACGAGAGGATGCTTCTATTTCGCTTAACAGCTTCTTCGTCCACTCGGCTTCTTTCCCCCCTTTCCGACCTTTTCCTCCTACAGGAGCCTTTGCCACTTTCCCGCACCACTCGCCGGTGCAAAAGGGTCGAAGGGTTGTCATCACAGATTTCTCCTAGCCGGGGTATCGGGCATGGTCGGGTTGGCTGGAACAGGATGAAAGTGTCTTTCTGTCCCCACGGGCTGTCCCAGCCCGTTTGACTGCAGGAAACGTCGTGTCCCGTGTTGTAGCAGTTCAGGGTACACCCAGGGAAGTCCGACACCGGTGACATCTTCTTCGATTGCAGCACGACCGTTCGTCCAACGTTACCTGTGTGGAGCGTGCCGTGTGCTCGTGTATGCTATCTGCAGTTACCTTTCAGCCGGTGCGTTGTACCATTGCTCCGACCGAAATCAATACGATTGTACAAGTCTCACATCCTAGCGTTGTACAAGCTTGCCGCTCGCACGTTCTGCGTACTGTCTTAATCTAGTCCTCCCTGTCCACCCCGAGAAACGGGATCGAGACAAATGGAAATGAACGTACGGATCAGAGGCTTTAAGACGAATAAAATTATGATTTTGGCCAAACTAAACACTGCCCACGTTGGGCCACATTCCAGATCCGCGCCTCACCACCGAGGAAGCGTCCCATCATTTGGTGAAGCGGCGCTCCACTGTCGAGGGTAGATCAAAGAAACATGCGTTTTGTCGTTTTGTGTGCGGAAAGCCAAGGATTTCGGAGCAGGAAATGTTGATTATTCTACACTGCATTTTATCATCCTGGAGGGTGGTACTCCGAACCTTGCTCCGTCGCATACTCCGCAACCATCACCGCCACACGCCGGCGTGGAATGTGTTTGTAGCAAAGTTTAGCATCGAGCTTCAATGAAAGGAGGGAGCCGTCAGGGGCAAAAACCCGGCGGGGAACGGAAATAATAAAGCGCCCGGCTTAAACTGGACAGGTCTTCGGTTTTGTGCGAAATCCTAGATCTAACCGAGAGTGGAGCAAGCAGTTGGCGGAGCAGTTCTTCAAGGTTTTGTGAGCGAACGTGTTGTAAAGCGTCTCGAATACCTGAATTTATCCAGTGCCTAATGGTATGCTAAATAAGCAAGAATTTATTTGCCTTTGCGGCCGGCGTGCAAAAGAAAAACCTAAATCCTTAGCTGTGCTGTGCGTTTGAGTGTTGAACGGAAGCGTCGTCAACCGGGCTTTCTTTGGTCGGTAGGTTAAGCTGCACCCACTCGAAATGTGCTTGAGGTTATATTTTGGGTAGTCGGCCTGTCGGCAAAGTGGATCGTTTTCAATTAGAGGTACGCTTGTTTCATAAATTCTTCATTACATTAGGAAGCTCCGAAGATCTGAAGAGCAAAACTTCAAACTTCAAGCTACCTTTAGAGCATTTTTTTTTCCAAAAAAACATTGGTTAAGACTACTTAATATATCAGAAGACTTCAAAAGAAATACACGAGCCCTAGGAATGATAAAAAACACGTTTCGTTTAAGTTCTTCGCACTCGCACTGTTTAAAGTGCAAAGTGTCTTTAAAGTGTCCAATTCCCTTGTGACCGGTCCATTAGCGGAAGTTCAAAGGGAGTGCTGTGTGCATTATCACTATGCAGTATTGCACCAATTTTCCCAGTATTTCCACCAGCAATATGCAGCAGTACGAGCGTCGAAGCCTTTAACCGGCAACCGTAAGGTACGGGAGGTCCTTGAGAAAACGGCCCTTAATCTGCCCCCCTGTAACACGGCCACGATGCTTCACCGGGGGACGGAGTCAAGTGATGTAAACACGGTAATTGAAAGCTGATAGAGAGCGAATAGGGAACGCAAAAGATGTTCCAATTTTCGTCGACGTACATCACGTCTTTAAACGTTGGCGCTTGCAAAAAGGTTACAGGGTTTACTTCGGTTGCTTCATTTTCGGTGAAAGAGAGAGAGAGAAAAATACGACAGGAAAAACACATCGAAATCGATTCCCGGTCGGGTTAAAGCATCGAGTATCCTTTCTTTTATTCCAGCCTCTGCTCACTTCACCTCTTTGTGTGTGTGTGTGTTTTAATTCAATCTGATCGGTGTGTGTGTGTGTGTGTATGTATCTCTTCTGCCACTCGATGCGTTCCAATCGTTCCAAACGGACGATTTCTTCGTACGCTGATTTCATCAAGTTCGCGCGCGCACGCCGGCTCGTGGCCGCATTCCCGGCATTCGCTGCCAAAGCTTGAAGTTGAAATTGGTGGAGCGTTGATCCCTGCTCTTTCATCCAGCCGTAACTACCGCTCCGCTGCCCTCCGTTTGATCCGTGGTTCGAGAGTGAAGTACGCGCGCGCGCGCACGCTCGACCGTCCGCTTCGGTTCGCCGTAATGCACGTTCGAATAAATTAAAGGTAAACATTAACCCACGGAACGGACCCGTCCTGTGTGAGCCGCGAGCAGGCTAACTACAATGGCCAGGTTTTTGGGGGGTGGCTGGGAAGATTGGTACGGGATCAGGGTACCGGCCCCGCGGTGGAGATGAGTGTAAAGGATAATGGAAGATAGGCAAAGGGAATGAGCATTTCGATGGTATGTGCAACGTGTTACTGAGGCACACGCAACAACAGCAACAAAAAAAGGAGCAACAGCCCTTCAGGTATTCGAATGCTGCACACACACACACACATCATCAATGGCACACGCACCCAGCTCGTGGATGTGTACGTGTGTCTGTATAGCGTCGAGAGCCCTTTCGGGATGCAGCGCACTCGATGGTCCTCTCGACCATGTACTTTGCTACTTCGCAGTTAACAAGAGCCACGCGAAATCGTCCCTTCTCTCCCCCCAACATCGATCACCCCTTCCCCCCCCCCTCCACTCTCCTCCTTAACCATGCCACCATGTCATAATGCAGTGGCGGTGAGCATGAAACAACGACAGCAGCAGCAGCAACAACAAAAATGGAAGGATTTTTGCGTGACTGCAGCGTGTCCAGGTCCAAGGAAGAGCACTGTGAGAATTAGTGGCAGGTGGTTGGGTCTCTGATGTGTTCCCGGACCCATCTCACTCCATCTCTTCGCCACTCCCGGATGCTGCAGACCGAGTGGTATTGAACCAGTTTTACTACATGTACCTCGCCAACTACCCTGAGGGAGAACCGGGGCGCTATAAACCCCGAGTGACGGGGAAAGGATTTTTTGACTGATCACGACAGCACACACGCACGCCGCTGCTGGTTGGAATCGATTGGAAGCAGCGTATGTATACATAAAAAAAAAAACAAGATACAGTGTGGTGACATTCGGACCACGAAAAACCGGCGCATTGTTTATCGCGACAAGTAAAACAATATTCGGCGTGTTTGCATTTTATAGTCAGATTGTTCTTTTTGTTTGTTGCTGTTTCATTTGCTCGTATGCTGCAAGTTTTGTCATCGCTGGCCTGTTCCCATCGCTGGCCCGAGGGAGGCTTTACTGCCTGGACGAGATTCGCATCGTGTGAGAGCAGCTGCATGCACACACTTTCCCTTTTTTTTCCACGGTGCTGTTTCCTTTTCCTTCTTCTTCTGCTACCGTTGTTGTTGGGTGATTTCGAGCAAGAATCGTCAATTGTCGATTGTGAATTGTTAATTTTACATAGCGCTGTCAGTGCTGCATTATGTTACCGGCGAAGGTTATCCTGTTCGTAAGCTTCGATAAGCTTGCTTCAGGTTGCGTTGGAAAAAGAGAGATGGGGTTTTTTTTAACGTGTAACTATGTTAAGTGGAGATTCGCGGAGAAAAACTAAACAATTTCGTTGATTAATTTTTACAGTAAATTGTCTTCACCAGAAATATTACCGAATGGAAATTTTAAAAAGCCTTCTCTAAGTGAATGAAGCAACTTTAAAATTTTACATGAAGCTATGTTCATTATAGCAAATTATAGCATCAGATATAATAAGCTCTTAGTGTCCGACGATGCATTATCCTTCTTACTATCTCATTTTAATCACCTTTATTTTTATCTCTCTCTCTCTCTCTCTCTCTCTCTCTCTTTCTCTTACTTAAATTTTGATCCTCCTATCCTTAGATTTCACCTGATCCCATCCTTAGATTTCACTGCCATCTTGAAGTGAGTAATCGCTAAAAAAAAGGTAAGGATTCATTTAATTTATTATTCATTTAGTACTGTTTGACGTATTTAAAAATAAATTTTTAATTTTAATATTAAATATTATTTGAGAGTTTATAAAAATTTAGAGGTTTTTGAATTTTATAGCATCATAATGAACTTCCATGAATTCGAATGAATAAAAAATGAACTGTGATGAATGAATTATACAAGCGGACAAAAAATATACTGTAACTTACTGTAAGGGCAAGTGAACAATATCGGGTTTGACTAAATCAGTGCTAATATCACAAGTCCCTTCCCGATCACGATCACGATTGGCTCCAAAACATGAATCAATATCAATGTCTATAACGATTCAATTATTATACCATAGTATAGCACCATTCCGCTTAAATTCATTGCACAACTGGGTATATAATCCGGTTCAGATTCGTGTAAAGCCACATGGACTAACTCGTGCTGCGTGAATTGATTCCAGGAGGCCTGACAGAAAATCCTTCCGAGGTCGTAACATCAAATGAAGGAAAAAACCTGTCATAATGTGGCTGACATCTCTTTAAGTATAAGAGAAGAATGAATAGAGTGTTTCATATGAATTCTCACTTCATGCTTCATTTCTTACTTTCTCGCTGATAACTGAAGGATCCTCTTAAAGAAGCATCTTTGAATTTCTGAGCCATGTCTATGGATTTATTTATGCAGATCTATCTGGTTGATTTATGCATATCTATCTGGTTACTTCTAAATACATCCTCTCAGGCAGTTTAAAATGCTTAGCTCACGCAGACATATTTTTAACATAAGTGAATTTGAACATTGTAGTTTTGAATACTTTTTGAGCCTATAACTTGAAACTCATATTTTACAAATAATTCTGACAATAACTGATGAATGCTTTAAAGGCCTTGTATTGCTAGATAACAATGTTGACAGGATACGATTGAGAACTCAAGATTTTAAATAGGATGTATTGAATTAGTCATTCATTAGGATTAACGATTAAACTGTCAATTCTATGTGGGATTTACAGATTTGTACCTAACATTAAGATTTAATATTTTAGGTAAAATAATGATTAAATTATTTTGTTTTTGTTCAAATCTACTTTCATTTTTAATTTTGTTAAAATAATTAAAAAAATTAAAAATCATTTTTATTGTGACCTTCATTTTTAAGTTGATCTCAAAAAGAACTGATTACATTTGAAATTTACAACCTTGTATACTTATTTGCAGTCAGGTCACCTGCATGTTCATTAGTATTGGCTTTAGTTCATTCAACATCAAAAATATTTAATTTCCATTCATTCATTTGATTCATTAATTTTATTTTCATTCATCTATGCATTTTAATTCACGTATGTTACAAAACTGGTTTTCTGCTAAATATTTCATTCACTTTCAAATCGAGTTGATGTCATCGAAGCGCACAATATCGATGTTAGTTTGTCAGCACAAAGGAGGTTACAACACCCAAGTTGCAGGTGAGATACGTGTTTATGCATTCTTGCACCATTCGATGAAAAAGATTGACCAGCTCCGCCAACTCTATTCCATCAATTGCTCGCAAACTAATGTCTCATCACGTGCATATACTTCAGCGCTGCCATACGATCGCAATCGCCCATCCTTAAACGAAGCTATGTGAAAATGGTTCCAGTCTGTGACGTGGTGACGCGCCGGACAGGCTAATTTGCGACCTGCTGACACATGGGTATGAACCAAAGACAACAACAAAAAAACCCCACAAAGTTTGGAACTCAATTAGGTCACCACGGCGCATGGAAAGAATAGCGTTACGTTACGCGAAGGTAACGGCAGCATGGAGGCTGTCTAGGTGCGAAAAAGTATTTCAGCGCTGGATGACATGGTGAGTGAGATATTCGGTGAAAGAAAGCCCAGCAAGCTGGCCCCAGCGATGGATGCTGTGTGGATACGTGTATGTGCCGGATGTGTGGATGAACGTTAAAATTAACCACTGTTTTCATCGAATCTTCTCGCTGCGCTCGCTAAACAAATAAATCAACGTAACTTAATCCAGTTTCCACGGAAATTAATGGCCTTCCCTTTGCCGGCGTTACGGACGGTTCGCTTGCAATCTTTTGGCTCGGGCCCTTTACCGCTGCTAGGCCCGTAAGTCGTGCTGCGTGACACACACACACGAGCACGCACGGTCAATAGATAATGTGAAAAACGCAGGAAAAGGCGACTTGGAGGGAGATGGCAATCAAACAACTTGTCCAGGCCGAGCAAAGAAAGCAAAACCCGAGAGCCAACGGGGTTGAGACGAAGTTTGTGCGTGTGTGTGTGTGTGTAGGTTGGCGCAACGCATCGAGAAAATGGTAACGAGATTGTTGTTGTTTCGCCTGTTGTTTTTTCGACATGTTTGTTGTACTGCACGTATCCGCCATTGGTGAAAGGGGAAGTGAACGGGTAAAAACGGGGAATGGGAAGGCAAAAGAAAAACACAAATGAACGAAAGAGTTCATGAGCAATCAAGAGAGAAAGAGAGAGAGAGAAAGAGAGTGATACAGCGAGATAGTGCGCGATCAGCGCGAGTGAGGAAATGAGCAATGACCGGACAGATAATTCATCAAGATTTATGGTGGCCCGAGGTCCGAAATCCGGAGCGCATTCTCCTGGAGCACCCGGGGGGGATTAGCCGGCGTGTGTGCGTTTGTGCGTGCATTCCGCGCGTGTGTGTGCATGCGTGTGTAATAGCCAATTCCGATCCGACACCCGGGTCCCGCAACCCTGTGATTGGTCGCGATGCGTTTGATTTAACGTCACGTCCTTCTCAACGTGCTGTCAGTCGTTTTTCTTGTTTTTGCAGCTCCCACCTAGGGAAAGTTGCTTGCTTGCTGCGCTGGCGATCCGATGGCGAAGGTAATATATTGTGCTGTTTGCCAAAGTGCAGGTTGTCGAACATTGGGATAAAGTAGTCAATGGTCAATCGTGAATATTGCATTCCTTCCAACATCGCGAATATTGGTACTGGTTCGCTGGTTGTCTGAGGACACTTCTTATGATCACTAAAATTAGAACTCGAACTAGAATTTCAAAAGCAACATCTTGAAGGTGGACCAGAGATTTTCTCTCATTACAATTATCGGAATATTCTGTTGCACAACGATCGATTATTGCTCCACCCTGGGTATACTGACCACATATACCACCTCTATCCTGTATTTTTATCATCCGGGACATCTGCACTTGTGACTCCAGAAATAGTATAGTAGGACAGAGACTCAGTTTCTCAGTGCCAGATATCACAGATAATTTTACTCACGTCGAATTGTGGAGGCAGAGGATAATCTGCCAGAGGAATCTTCAAAAAATATTTCAGAGTCTAGACAAAATGCCTGATCTTCTTTTTATTGATGTAACGACCAGCGGCGGTCCGGTTGCTGAGGCGACAGCGGCGCCGGTCTTCACACTGCAGGGCCGGGGTTCATATCCCATCCAGACCGTTTCCCCGTACGTAAGGCTGACTACTTTACTAGGGGGAAAATCAAGTCACAGAAAGCCAGAAATGGAAGGCCCGCAATCTCTCGAGGTTATAGTGCCAAGGAAAAAGAAGATGAAGAAAGAAGAATGACCTGCTATGTTATGCCGGCCATCTAGTGACATACTAGACTTATTGGTACCGTAAAGTTGGTGAGATTGTCCTCTGGTTTGGTCCAATAATGTTGAGTTTTCAGTTATGCAATAAATCTGTGACTGTGGAGGCAAGTCCCTTAGTTGTGTAGATCTGTAATTCATTTCTTTATCAATAGTTCCTAGCACGAATATCGGTCCTTCCAACAAGTAACTTTCCTAGACGGGAATCTTTGACGAAGGCGAAGCGTAGTTACATTAAACTTGTACCACGAAAGCAACAATAATGTTCTGATGTACGACTAATTGAATTACAAAATTGTTCTTAACTTTTTCTCTCTCCGAAGATTGCAGCTAATTGAAGCCATTTAAAGATTACGCCAACTTCACTGCTTCCTATGGGCATCTACAATTGGAAAGGGTTTTCGTGAGCGTGTTTTTCGAAACTCCAACGATACAAATGCTCAAACCATTACAGTATCAATTCAACCAGCCAGCGAACCAGCTCGAAATAGCTTTTAACGTAATTTAACACCTCCAGCCTGCAGCTCAGCTTGGTGCCTCAGTTGGGGGAACAAAAAGTCTCCCCCAAAACATCCGAAAGGTCCCACCGACGCCACCAATTGATGTCTATCACATCGACCTCCAACGTGCGAGAGAGCTAGCGAGAGTCCCGAGGATTGCAAATCTACGCACTGCAAACAAACAAAAACCCTGGCCTATCGTTCCCGGTGCCGGTGGCACACATTTTGCATGGACTGATCATTATACATCGCTGCACGGTGGATGACAACTTTAATTCGTGTGTTTCCAAACAGTCCCTAACCCCTAGCCCCGGGCATCCTGGAGGTTGCACGGTTAGACAAATCCACGGTGCAGCAGCAACACGCTCGTTCGCTATCGGTTCGTATCGGTTTGAAGTTTGTCAAAGTTTGCCGGCACGCCGTTCTAGCTGCCCGTGCTACCGCTCGGCATTATTATCCGGCTTTGCGGAACAACAAAGTTATGGCTGCTAGTTGCATCCCAAAAAAGGGACAGTTCGTTAAGCAGGCGGATACGGATAGTTCGGGATCGATTTTCCGAGCACCCCATCCCCAGAAACGCACCCAACACACGCCATGGTGGAAAATGAAAATGAACACCAGCGTGGTAAGACGAGGACGAGGTGTACACTTTTACGCGTCGGGTGGTATGAGCGTGTGTGTGTGTGGGTGACAGGTTGGAAAAATTGGCTGAGGACATATGTAGAACACGAGCTACGCTTTAGTTTATGTTTTGATACGCATACACCCATAAAAGGGATGAAGACAGAGAGAGATACACACACACGCGCACACAGACAGCCGAATAGAATGGAGAGCTAATTTTTCCACCTCTCGCACGCTTTCCACTTCACCCTTTCCCACCCAAATCCCTCTCAAGGACTCCACCAAATAGGGGTGGCGCTTCCTAAAAATTCTCTGCCTGAATGTTTTATCATTCCGCGGCGTTTCGGATGTGTTAAGCAGGGCTATTGATTTTCTCTGCAGTGCTCCTAGCGGGAGGGGGAAGGTAGCGTTAGGGAAGAGGGAAGGGGTGATATGCACTTCGTCCCCTTTCCCTTGCCCCGTTGCGCACTACGTTTTGGCTAGGTGTTTTGTGCAAATTTTGTGCTGATAACAAATCGATTGAAATGGATAGTGATCGGCTTTGGGCCGTGTCGTCGTTTGCATTTGATGCACCCACACCCCCCCCCCTTTTTAGTTCTGCCACCGTTCCTCTTTCCCTTTCATACACACACACACACACACCCGTTTTTCTCCTCACTTCGAATTGCGATCGATCTGTGAGTGCGGAGTTCTAGTTTGAGCTTTTAAACAAATATGTTTGTCGAAAAACGGAAGCCGACGATCTATTGCCCGTACCCGTACCACGAATAGGAGGCCCCTAGGTAGGTTGAAGGGGGGAGGGGGAGGAGGGAAGGGAGGGAAATTGGGATGGAAACGGGCGTTGGCTGTGACTTTTGCCGAAGCGATAATTTATGGACTTTTTGTTCGGTCGTTTCGGTTGTTGCTTGGTTGGCTCTTGGCATGTGTACCCGAATCGGTGTGGGAAGGGGGTGAGAGGGCTAGTGCAAGGGTGAGAAGAGCGGGAAGGGGGAAGGGAACGGCGGTTCAGCTAAGAAACGCGCGGCACTGCAACGCTTCCTCTCTCACCCCTTCTTTCTCTCTCTCTCTCTCACGGCATCGTCAGGTAGCGATGTGCGATGTGCGATGAAAAATCAATAGTTGTATCTACAGGAACAGGAAACCTGACTACTCCCGTACACTGCCAGCACCGGCAACGGTCGGTCACTCGGTTATTGGTTCTTGATTTATGCCCCAACAGTTCGTCTTTTCTATTTCTCGCCCAATTTTTTGTTGTTGCGTTTGCTCCTTTTGTTTCGTGCGGTGAGCAAAAAAAAAACATTAGCAACATTTTAGGGCATCGGTTTGTAATTGTTTCGGTGTGTGTGTGTATGTGTGAGTGTTGTGGTTTTCAACCCTTTACCGGTCGTTTGAGACGCTACTGGTAAGATGGTTACGTTGTATTTATTACTTCGAATGGGTGGACCGGTAGTAGAAGTAACGACGGCACCGGTCTTCACACGGCAGGCCCGGGTTCAAACCTCATCTAGGCCGCGTTCCTTGATATTGAGGACTTAGCATCCAATTAGGTGGTATCAATAAGTCTAGTAAGCCAGAAATAGCTGACGTGGCCAAGAGAAGAAGTCGTTAGTCCAAGAAAAAAAGAAGAAGTCTTTGAATTGAGTAGTTGAAAATCGGAAGGACTTATACGATTTGAATGTTTTATTTTGAATATTGTTGTGTAAGAAAATATAAAATACGGTAAGTTCCTCTAAAAACTATTTAGTTGCCAGCTATCTATAAAACAAAATGAAGAGAAGGCCATGGAAGTTAAAAACCAAAGTATAACATAACAATGTTAAAAAATCAATAATAATGCTTAAATAAAACATAAAGTAAATGCTAACATTTTATTAAAGAGAAAATTAAGTGGAAAAACTTAAACATAACAAAGGATAATTAATTAGGCAATGATACATGAAATATAAATAAAGATAGAAAATAGAAAGTATACAAAATCAGAAAAAAGATAA
Organism: Anopheles stephensi; assembly: GCF_013141755.1. Taxonomy (NCBI): domain Eukaryota; kingdom Metazoa; phylum Arthropoda; class Insecta; order Diptera; family Culicidae; genus Anopheles; species Anopheles stephensi. The sequence goes on from NC_050201.1 coordinate 10,068,593, forward strand.
AAGAATAAGAAAACAATGGAAAAAGAGACGTCAAAAAACCACAAAATGAAGCTAAAGACGAAGAGAAAAATTGACAAAAGTAGAAATAAATAGAAAGATGAAAACATAAAATGAGAAATGAAGAAAACAAAATGCAAGGAATAGAAATAAGGAAAAAAACAAAAAAAATAACAAACAGAAAAGGAAAACAAGTAGGCAATAAGAGAATAAAAATGAATCGAAAAGAAACAAAAAAAAGCATAGCAGAGAGTAATCAAAAGAAGAATAAATCAAGTATGATATTTAAAATAAAGTCCAATCAAATTTATGTATCTCAATTTCTGTCAAAAGAGCTAAGAAGAGTTTTTCTTTCTTTTTATGTTTCTTCTTTTTCTTTTTTTACATTTTCAATCTTTCAGTGGGAGTTTTCTTATCATCTACTTTGAAAAGGTTTTTAAGCACATTGACATCATTCTGAGAGTGTGAGATTTGATACCTAATCCCGGGGATTGAAAACTTAACGTTCCTACCTGTGTGCCACCGGGTCGCCTCGATAATGCTGTGTTAAAACCACTTAAAAATGCACTACTCTGCGATGGTTTAATATTGAAATCTTGTGCTATCCGAGTAATGCATGATGCTAAGTAAGAGATAAATTTCTTAATCAAAATCGTATTTTGCATTCAATTTTCCAAATGCTTGCATAAAAGTAAATACAGCTTATTTTTCAGAAAATGCAGAAGTTTTGGGATTTTTGGGTGTTGTATAAAGCATCAAACACAATAATTATATTTCTGATTGCTATTTTTCCAGGTTTCAAGATTGATTTTGCTGCTTTGAGCACATTTATTGTAAAATTGATTGCTTGCTGCAAATAAACATAAAGATAGATAGTTTCCACGGAACAATTCATGGCAAGGCCTCACATCAGCTAAACTTTATTGCATTCATGGAAATCGGGCCCAAAAACCCATTTAATCAAATAATACAAACCATTGCACAAAGCATCCATGTCCCCGCCGTCGGTGAGGGCTCTGGCGTTTTGGCAGCCTCACACAACATTTGCGTTTCGCTGGTGGGATGGGTTGCACGGGACAAAACCCCATCAAGCCAAGATAAATAAGTGAAAAACCAAAACAAAGGCTAACCCGATTGCATCTTCCCGGGATCCCGGGGGTCGGACCGAACCGGCCGACCCCCGGTAGATGACGTTTGTTGAATAATGTATCGAATGCCGCCCGTACCGAATGCCACCCGAAGAAAAGCCCGACCATAAATAAATCATTTCCTTTTCACCATTAATCCTCCGCATCCTGGTGGTCAGCGTGCGTGTACTCGGGCGGTCGGTTGGTCGGTCGCTCGCTCGCCCGGTTGCTACGGTTGATCGGTCCCCGGACCTGACGTCGACCGTCCCAACTTCAGGGGCCAGTGATTTCCATCAATTATTTACATTGATCTCGTACTGTAAATCATTCTAATTGATTATATTCCGATGCCACTAATTTCCAGGTTTCGAGCTGACTCGGCAACTTTGTCATGCAAAAGATGGTTGATCGGGGCCCCGCACAACCGTAACTGATCGGATTTCGATGATTGCCAGGTTGTCTCCGCGCGTCTGGGAGCGTTCGTTCTAATCTGGTTCAATTTGCGTCCGCACTATTGCCTCCGTGCTACGATAGACAGAATGAGTGTGAGAGAGAGAGAGTGAGTGAGAAAAAAGGGTCTCGAAACGCTTAATCCGCGTGCCTTCAATTCTCCGATCTCGAAATGGTTCTTCGGTACCCTTCAGATCGGTGCGCGAAGAACAGGTTCGTTTGGGTGAGATTTGGACAACAAACAAACAGCAAGAGCGAGAAAGGCAGGCAGCAAACAGTACAGATATCCAGATTCTACAGGCCATACCGCATCTACTTATAATTGATGACGGAGCGGAATCCTGCCGAAAAATTAAGTTCTCCCGAACTCTCCCAGAACACTGGGGCCGGTGTGGTTTCCGGTTCGAAACATGCTGTTCCAGCACCACACCGGACCGAGAATGATTGTGTGCGCGGTTTGATCGTATCGCTCACGCAGGTCATGCCTAGGATGGTGGTGTTGCCGTTGTTGGTCCCAATGTCTGCCCAGACCGAGATCGTTCAGACGCGATTTCAGGCAGCGTTCGCCGCATGCCACGCGAAGGCCCTGCGCGAAGATTGAAGTATTAATTAGCTAAACTGTGATTTCTTTTGGTGGCTATCTGCACCATCTGCCGGGCGTTCGAATGGAAGCTTCCCTGGGTGAGTCGACGCACCGTGAGTCAAAAATCAAATCATTCGTCTAATGTGATTTTTATACGGACGGTGTGTCCAGGTTTGTGTGAGGTGATGGCACAGAACACAACAGCGCCCCAGGCTCGCATGACAGATATGCGGGACACCTGTTTTGTTTGCTTAGTGTATGTTTAAGATCATTCTTCAAACAATCAAAGATTTTGTGATTCCACATTTCAAAGTGAGTCACTAGGAACTCTGGTTTTAAGACTTAAAATGGCACTTTTTAATACACAACCAACTTCAATGGTAACTTTGATGGCTATGTCCAAAGTATCAACACTAATGAACCTACCAAGCATACATATTTAATATTTAGACAGCAAGGATATCATTTACATACAGTTGCTAGTACTAAAATCAGAACTTCTTGTTATATTATATATCTTGGTGATGCACGCAACTAATATAGCTTTGAACAATACTGATTGCTGTGAGGTTTGACACAAGTCAAGCCGACCTTTACTTCCCAACAACAAAAAAGTTGGCTGTCATCATGACCCAAAAACCATGCTGCCCTACCTTTGCGCGCCATTCGACAAGTCACCGGGCCGGATCAGTTTGAAGCAATCCAATTGTGGGATTTTTGGGTGTTTTTTAGGGCGCAAGATACTAGATTGTTCACACCACCACCCTTTCTCCCTATCCCCTATTCCCCTCCCCAACGCCTTCTTCCTGGTGAGAAAAAACAAATAAAAAGCCACCCCCAAACCCCGGGAAGGCAGCACGGGGAAGCAAATTTCAATCAACGGCCAACGACAAACGTTGCGGAATCGCTCAATTTAACGCTCATCCGTAACGATTTGATTCCGGACCCCGGGATCAGCCACCCACCAACATACCTTGCATACCTTGCACCATATCCTCCTGCTCCACTGCCCTAACCACTCCCAGACCCCTTTGTTGGAGTGATCATAAAACATCAAAGTCGCCTCGATTGTTGTGTCCTCGCCGAGCGCCGTCATTGCTCCTTTTTACCCCCCGCGGGGGGTGTGAGAGAGAGAGAGAGGGAGAGGGCAGGGTCGTAATCGGACGCTCGTAATCGTAAGAAGTCAAAATGTGGGGCAAGAAACAAGGGATGGGACGTGCGTCCGGATAAGAGCTAAAGTAGATAAACGCTGCCAATCCTCGCTCCTCGACAGCGGCCGAACGCGACGGGGCGGGATGATTTCATGGCGAATGCAAAAGGCTGTAAAGCTCCCGGAACAACCCTCAGCGAAATACAGTCAAGGGACAGACACACACACACACACGACTCCCTCCCAAAAACCAGATGGACAGTCTAGGTAATGGGCAGAGTACAAAATAAAGGGAGCTCGGGAATGGTTGAGTAATTTATTCGTATCCCTTCAAGTGCTTCTAGTGCTCGTAAAATCGGGAAGTCGGGGATCAAAGAACAGTGAGCAAAAAAACAAAAAGCAAACGGTTGGCAACGCAACAACGCAACAACTCCCGCCGAAAGCTGAGAAAATAAGGTTCAAAATAAGGGAAGACTAACGAACAAAAACAGGCACCAACAGACGCGAAACAAAGCAGAAAAACAAGTTGCAAAATCTTTCCGTCTGCATGTGACCCGATTTAAAAAATGCTGGAGTTTTTTTTTCTTGCTGCTCTGTTTTGTTTTTCTTTTCTGAACCGGTGTGTTGTTCCTTTTAGTGGACGGAATAAATGAGAAGCAAATAAATGAGTGAATGTGGTGCACACACTTTTTGCATGGCAGCAGCCAGCGTCACCGAGCGACCAGAAGAAATTGATTTTACGCTTTTCAAGGACGAAATAAGTTGTCGAGGTGAGAGAAGGGGGAGGGAGGGCAAGGGAAGGGGTGGAGGGGACGGGGGGGAGGGGCAAGGGTTTGAGGGGTCTGAGCGGGCGACCGAAGCAGCTTGTAAAACCAGAGATTAAAGATGAAAAGCACCAGAAGCAAGAGCAAAGAGCAGCGGGAATTATAAAAAAAACCCGACGCAAAAAAGGGCCTGCAGTGGGATAAAGCGGGAATGCTGGAGAACGCATGCAAGGGAAACAGAGGGAGGAGGGGTTTCCGTTTAAAATGTGCAGCCTCTATCTTACTTTCGTTTCGAACGGTCATTAAATCGCTCGATTTCTGTTTAATAATCTTGTCTCGGTGGTGATCTTCCTGGTGGTGGAGGTGGTGGTGGGGCACTGGGAGGAATGGAAGGCAGGGCACACCGTGAAGAGGGGAAAACGGAAACCCGGTTCAAAAGGGATCGAGCGTTCGCGTGGCAGGCTGCCCTACGATAAAGGCCGCGAGCGAGCGAGCGGTAAAAATGGCGTCTGACAAATGAGAAGAAATTCGCCGACGTTCGCGTGGCGCTCGTTTAACAAAACTGGTGGCGATGGTGGTAGTTGTTACTGTGGCGCGAATTGTTGCCCGCGTTGCCTTTTGCGAAAATGGGAAGGGGGTTGAGCGAAAAAGGGGAAAAATGGTGAGGTGAGGCGAGAAGGGTTGAAAATCTCGTTCATTTTTTTTTCTCTGTGCTCGATCTTCAATCCAGCACGTTTTGTTGCGTATTATTGGAAAACGAATTGATAAGTTTCTAGAGACAGTGAGAAGAAGTAGTAGAATTTGCTCGGATGAATTGAATGAGAAACGTTAATTAAATATCATTAATTGCTTTGATGATTTTTTCCCACACCACAATGAACCATACATTGAAATGAATAAATTCATTCATAAATGAATGTAAATCCTAACCAAACAAATCCCTTCCGCTGATCCCAGTTTCCGTGAACCCTGTCATAAACGAAACAATGCAGAACCATCCCCAACCATCGATTCTTCCATACTCCGATGACAGATGTTGGATGATGCACTTCCACTCACCGTCCACGACCAGCGCACCTCCCGGGAATCATTCGTATGCTGTTCCCTTCCTGTCCAGGGCTGGATTTCTTGTCGACTAATGTTTTGCTGGTGGGCTGTCCCCTAATCCAACCCGTTTTTTCACCTTCTTCGTGTGTATGCGTGTGTGAGGAACGAGGGAAGAGTTCTGCTTCATTTGGTGCACGGCAACAGCAATGAAGCAACACAGCACTGTGAGGTGATTAATGGTACCTGTTGATCCCACCCAGAAGCACCCAGATTGCGGGAGGGCTTGTCTTGAAGAGATTTTAACCGAACAGCTGCTTTTGCCCGACCTGGTAATGCACATGAATAAGGGTTGGACATCTGCACCGGTATGCTCTCGTCCATGTGAAATGATAAGGTTTTTTTCAATTTTATTTTGAATTAAATTGTTGAGCTTAATGGATGATGAATACTGGAGCGATTGAGGCATGCACAGGGTAACTCACGGAAGAAATAGGAAATAGGAGAGAGCGTTTGCAGGTGCTTCTACATGCAATGCAATTTGCGTCACTGTAGTTACTCAATGTTACAGGATGATGAGGATTTTATCTATTGTCTGAAGGAAATTGAACATCAATTCGAAACGCCATCGGCTGTAAATTTACTTTGCATGAGCAAATGAATCAACGAATGAACATCGATAAAGTGTTATAAAAGTTTGGTGAAATAACTATGGCAAATTACAAGTACTTTAAATCAAACATAGGGAAGATAAATCGAACAGCTTCTAATTCACCGTAAAGCATTGTTATCAGGAAATATTTTAGATTTTACGTGAAATATTCACTAGCCGGGTTTTTACAAGAATCCATGATTTTGGAGTAATAAATGACATTAATCCTTGAAGTTGTGCCAATCTTTAATGGCAAGTTCGTTATTCGAAACCGCTCTTAATGCTTTACAGTGTAGCATTCTTATTTTCTGCTTTGATCAATTTTAAAAGTGAATCGTTTAAAAAAAAATTAAACTTAAACATAAATTTAAACCAGAACCAGGTTACGGCTAAAATGCTGATAGCTCTCAATTTATAAAAAGAACAGCCAAAAATAAAACTCAAAAAAATTGGATTCCATCATACACACAAAATTTCCGACAATCATAATTTTTTGATTTTTTTTTACATTTTATCAGTGCTCTGAGAAATTTAAACTAATGATTTATTAAAAACCATATGTATGCGGAGTATAAATCACTTGCATTTGAATTTTACACAGTAAGCTAGCTTTAATTCAGGAGGGATTGTGATTCATTTTTATGTAACTAGTGCCCAATTATTTGAATATCCGGAAGAAAATTGATACAAATTTTTAATATTCAAGCTTCAAGAAATAAAATACACGTTTTCTATCGATTCATTTCAACCCGCGCTATAAAGTTCATCAAGTTCATTCCGGTAGTATTCCGATTCATTGAGCAATCCCGATTGCATAACCGATTGGCGCAAAAGGTAATCAATAAGTTTAAAGCACCAATTGTATTCCGAAAACCAACTATTTTATAGAAATTCTAAATACTTCTCGAAATTTCCCTCAAAATGCTTTGTTTTACCGGTTTGACCAAAATGAAGAGGGTTACCCTAATCCATCGCTCTTTACGCGATAATTTCGTTCCGCTTTACAGTACAGCTCTCATTGCCTGGTCTCCGGTTACTACAGCGGAATCACCTCCACTTAAAGGTGAACCAAAATGGCAAGACAAACTACGCTTAAAGGTGACTGCATTGACTCACGCTTCAAGTGGCCCTGGCTCTTTGTTTGCAATTAAAGCTCCATCCATCCATCCATCCATTAAACGGACCGGTTTTAAATTTGGGGCAGAACAGAACCAGGACCTAGTGGTGCACCTGGCGGGCAAAAGTTAGATTGTAATTATCGTCACCCACCGCCACCTCCTTCCTGCACCCACTAATCTCGTTCCTCGTTGTCCTTTCTGGATTCTCCTTCTGGAGCAATGGTAGTCGTCGTCCAGGATTTTTTGTTGCTTTCATTACTATTATTGAGATTGGCATAAATTAAGTAGCAGGGTTCCATATCGATGAAGCCGATCCGCGACTTGCGCTAATTTATTCGTGCTCTCTCTCTCTCTATCTCTCTCTTTCTGTCTATCTCTATCCGAAAAAAAAGTCAAAGCTACCGTAGGGAGACGAATTCGATTTTCCACCGAACAACACAGTAAGCGGACGTTACCGCGAACGCTCCGGGCTGTGTGTATTTCATTTCGGCCCCATTTTCTCGAACACTTCCGCGGGATTTGTTTGGCCAAACGCGAAAGATGGAAAGTTATTATTGATTCTTGGCACAATTATGGGCACAGATTTTGGGGCGCCGAGGATGGGCCGCCTTTTTTTCTTCTCCTTCTTCTTCTTTCTTCTTCCCCTTCGCTCGTCCTGTTTGCTGCTCAAAAGCTGAACCATCGCTAAATGGTTTGTCACTGATCGGTTTCTCGGAGACTCGGCGGCCTTGCCAACCGAGCTCGAAACTTCCACGCTCTTGGCCGCCGGCACGAGAAGATATTTTCGCTAAACTAAATTGATACCGGCTAGTAAGGGTACACGGCACGGATGGTGATTGCGGGGCCCGAAAACCTCATCGACCTCCATTCGCTTGGATGGGAAAATTTGATTAAAATTGCTCAATCCTTCATAACCGCAGCGACACAGGTTTACAGTTTTCGGGCGAATGTGTGCCCACGCGGATACATGTAGCTCTAGCTAAGCACGGCACCCAACTGTTGCACGGCCCCGTCGAGATTTCCCGTCGAGAGCTTCAACTTTACAGGGTTTTACAGGCCAGTTCAACATTGTAGCAAAACATGTCAACAGCATAAAGCTCGGTAACGCTTCGCAACATGGGAAAGCATACTTTTTCCCACTTCATACATTACCCAAAGGTTGCTGCAGTCAATGATTGTGAAACATTTTTTTAATGATTTAAATGAACGTTTAAAAATCATGTTTAATTTTCAAGAAGTATTGGGAAAAAGTTGAAAATAAATGATTTTTTAATTCGATTAAAATCAATTTAAATGACACAGAGATTAAAGTACGAAACCAAGCAGTATAAACTCCCGTCTACTAGACATTTTCCATTGTCAAATTGAGATGTTAGGGGAAAGAATAAAGTTTGTTTTCCCATCTTGGCAAGTTTGCAAAGGGTTATCTTGGTCGCATTTGCAAATACTATATCGAAACAGCACTTTATGTTTTTTTTTTGTCGAGCGATTGGTCCGAGAAACCCTGCATCCTTCCGACCATGCCACGCTTCGGGCTAACAGATAGGTTTTCGGGTTGCAGCGAGCGACAACCATGGGAATGTAAATAAATTTGATGAAATCTCATTTAAAAAGCCATTGCGTTTTATCTGCCGAGCCCTACGTGTATGTGTGTGTGTGTTGATGAAGATTTTGCACCGCTCCGGGAGTGAAGCGAAATCGAAACAAACCGACAACGGACAGCAACGAAAAAAAAGGATCATGTTTGTCGCATCATAAAATCCCGATTGCTGTTCTTCAAACCAAACAAAAACACCGAGAACGATCACGGTCAGCAAATGAAACCAGCCGGACCGACAGCCAAGCGTACAACGGGGCGTAGCTTATTTAACGTTACGATTGTGAACCGGACGGTGAACAAAAACTTGGGGCAAGAGCAAACAACACCAGAGCACCGTAGCACAATGAATGTAATTTAGAAATCATTCGTTGTCCTGTGGGTTTTACGATGACTTTTCTGTGTGTGTGCGTGTGTTTGAAGGTTCATTCCACCACCGAAGCAGCAAAAAAAAAAAAACAAACGAGATTGTTGAACATATTTTGCACACAAATAGCATACATTTTCCCATCCCACTTTAACCAACGGTCCCGTATGACCGAACGGGGTAGAATTGCAGCCGGACGCAAGACCGACTACACGAACGGGTGGGTTCACGAAAAGCTCTACCCGTATCACTTCCTGGCTAGAGCAGCCATCGGTCGGTTGGCTTTCCTTGGGTGGGTGCGTCGGCTGGGTTGGGAGATTCACTGGTGCAATTTCACCCGACCCGAAAGTTGAATAAGTGCTGAAATTAGTGTCACAATGTAAAGTGTGTGCGCGTGTCAAGAACGGTATACGTGGGGGTCCAATTGGTGATGTTAAAATCGGGGTTAAGACTTTGTTATTACATTTTAACAAATTGTTGCAATAAATTTGAAGCACAAACATTTAAAAGAATTTGTTCAAATATTTACAATATAATGCCTTTTTCTTGAAACTAACTCAAGAATTAAGACCTCTTTGTCCTTGGTACTCTAATTTGTAAACATTATTAATTAAAATTTTCTACTATCTAATGATCACCAGCAACAGGAAATTGTAGGAACAGCTGTCATGACGTACTTTACAAGCCTTGCGGTGATCTCTCCATTATGAAGTGAATAAGACTCGCCAGGCTCAGGTGAGTTGGTCATGTCATGAGAATGACACCGGACGTCCCAGCCCGTAGAGTCCTTTGAGGCCATCCACATGGACAAAGGAAGCATGGTTGTCCCAAACTAAGATACAGATGTCGTTGATAAGCCCGTCAAAACTGCTGGGATAATCATCGATTGTTGGAAGACCGATAAGTGCTGTTGAAACGCGATTGAATTTCTTTGGAAATCGTTTACTTGAGGAAATCAAAAAATGAGTACAACTAGTTTCAACTTCGGCTAGTGACTGGTCCTCCTGATTCCCGTCGGGTAAGCGCGACCTCCCTTTTTCCGATGTTTCTTCTTTGCTCTCCAACTGACAGATTGTTGGGAACTCCTTAAAGTTCCCAAAAAGTGCAGTGAAGTAAAGTAGTACATTAAAGAGGTCTCGAATGGCTTAGCAGGAACCTTACTTACCTTACTTTGGAACCTTGCCTAAGATGTCTTTAAAATCAGTTCATACTCCATCTTCATCGTTGGTACATCATCGTTGGATTAGATCCTTCAAAAGAGTTTTCCATCCAAATTCAAATAGAAGCTGCAGAGGTCAGTAAGGAGTCTCTTCTTTATACGACTGATCCACTGCTCCACTAACGTCCAGTTTCTACAAAGCGACTGTCACATGGACAGCGTCGTCTTGCATATGAACGGTGAGATTCGTTAACCAATTTCCACCATGTTCAGTAAATGGCTGCGGTGAAGTTGGATTTTCGCCTTCTACATCGAAGTGTGAAGTAGTAATCTTTTGCTTCATGCAGAAGAGTCCTACAACACTATTGAGCAGCCAACATTTTCTTCTTCTCAATCCAATAGCCCAGTAGCTCGTCTGTAAGAATTCCAATCCGTCCTCAGCAAATGTGTCCGGTATCCTATATCCTTCCGGATTCAGCGGCCTCAGGTTATCTGTACCGAAAAGCATTTCTTGTACTTCACTATCCTTTTGCAAATGCCCTGCTTGTACACCTTATCAAAAAAGTCCTTAGCTACCGCTGCTTGAAAATGGCGAGCTTATTGGTGTCCTCTGAAAGAATGGTACAAGACTCGGGGTTCTAAGAGGTTTACCGGACACATCAAAGTTTTCTAGATCGCAAGTGTATTTGGGTACTCCTTTATCTCGTCGAGATCGTCTCCGTAAACTAAGCCTCCCAGTTGGGCGTTTGGCAAGCAAATGATTGGTCCTCAAATTAACGCTGAGTCATCCTTGAAGCTACAGAATTAAAGAAATTGGTTATAGACTATGAGTTGGATATCAGAGCCACATCACTTCAGATGACAACTCCCACAACAAAAATCGGAGAGCATAAAACTGTCCGTAATTAGACATTCTCCAGCAGTGTGAACATGTTAGAAAACTTGTAGCCTGGCCCTCACAAGTCTTTGGACTTAATTTTATAAAACCAGAATACTTCATTAACACTTTTGGAAAATTCAGTACTCTTGAAGCATTGACCGCTACTTTACGTATCAGATATTCCAATGCTGATCGTCCGACCAAACCAATTCTGCTTCAAGCTTATTATACAAAATAGAACGGTTAAAAAAGTCAACACTTAACTTGATCTCATTAGCTGCATTAACATACTATAACAGCCGATGGCGAAAGAGATTATTACGCCCTTTATTTTCCTTTATCGCTTCGCCCGTGTTGGTTGGTCAACCAAACCTTATTTGATCTGCAGCTTACACAGCGCCCGTGTAGTGTTTCATCATGTCATCATAAACGACATGCCGGCTCCGCACATAATGAAACAAATTTTATCAGCCGAAACAAAGGTGGAAGCCAAAGTGCAGCCAAACATTGGGACGAATGGGAAATTAATTTATTGACTTTCTCACTATCGGATTACATCGGACACGGCCTTTTTTTGCCGCGCGGGTTGGCTTAAAACAGCTGATTATTACGATGAGCGAGAACAGTAGAGAGAGGGAGAGAGTGAGAGAAAAAAAATCAAAAATTGGCCCACATTTCAGAGGCAACCGCTCTATAGGGAAAATAGCATCGTGGCTCGTCGAAATCTGCCCGGTCGCGTCTGCTGTGCTTGTGCAACCACAATCCCAGCAGCGGGAGAGTGGGAGATCCCTAAGTCGCAGCAAATATCCAGTCCGTCCAGTAGAGAGCGCCAACAACCGTCACCATCGCTACCGGCAAGCGTCCCAAATGTCACACTTTTCCCGACCAAGGCAAGGTGAGAGAAGCCCGTGAGATAATCATCACGTGAGGTGAATTTAATTTTAATCCGCTGTCAATTTCAATTTCAACGGTATAATTGAATGTGTAATCGAGCCGAATTGTTATTTTCGAATGCAATTTATTTCACGCATCGAGTGGCATGATTCGCTTTGCCCCATTCCCATCCGATCTGTCTCCCCCCGCCCCCGGGGGTGGTTTGTTGCGTGCTTCTAAGAATCGACACCGACATGTGCGGATGAACCGATGGTGCGCGAAAATGGCGGCACTTGGTCGTTGGTGGCAATGGTGGGATGTACGTGTGTGTGTGTGTGTGTGTAGTACATGAGTGAGCGGTCGATAGACAACCGATGCCACCCCGATGCCATGCTGACGTTAACGCATGGAATCGAAGATGGCGTCGTATATCAGTAAACCGCCACACTCTGGACCGCGTCAGGATGGAACGAATCCATTTTCGGCGGGGGGCTAATATTGCCCTGTCTTTCACCGACTGGCTATATCGGTGTGTATGTGTGTGTGTGTGTGTGTGTGTGTGCGTTGAATGGAATATTGCGCCAGCGAAATTGGCCAACCGAGGCCAACATGTGCCGGGAAATAGGAGGCATCCCACATCCACGGATACCCGGAAAATCGAAACCGTTTGTCGATTACTGTTCGATCGGGTTTAGGGCACTGCTAGGGTGATATAAATGCGGTACTCAATGAGAAGAGAGAGCAAGAGAGAGAGAGTGAGACTTCAAGAGGAGTTCACTTGTAAATAAATTAACACTGCACGCTTGGACAGGAATGTGTAAACTGCTGCCAAACATCCGATACCAGTTTCGGCAGTAGCGAACTTTTAACACACGTCCACTGTACACGGACGGTCACCGTTAGATAAGCGTTCCCGTGCCGCTGGAACTTTGCCGTATATCAGATTGTGGAGAGCGCATTCTTCGAAGTCATTAGCAAATGTGAAGGTTTTTGGCGTGTGTTCACGTGTTAAAGCGTTATGCTTAAGAATTCCGGCAAATGGCGGCAATAGAAGGGTGCAATCTTACCTTTTGGGGAATTATACTTGGAATTTGAAAGTGTTGAAGTTGATCGATTTTGCGCGAAATTAAACAAACTTCAACTGAAGCAATTTTGCTCAGTATTGAAACTAGTTTGATGCCTATTTTCTATCGCTTCCTGCAAATTCTTCGATTGCTGATCGTGTAGGTTAAAGCTGGCAATTGCTATAAACAAGATATTAGCAGAATCTCTAGCATCTGTAACTCAGAAAGGAACTGCAGGTTGTTCCTATGATTTTATTGGTGTTTTATTCCGAAATATCATTAACTAGTTCCTCGTTTTGCTTCTTCGCGTACAATTGACTACGGGTAAACTATGTCAAGGAACCCTGACATTGGCATCCCAAGATCCCTCCAGATTACTGAGACAGCAAGGGATATTTAATAGCCGAATTTCTCTGGTCTATGAATTACAGTGATAAGTAGTGATTATCTACAGTTGAGATGTAGATAGTATTGGAAGATCCTCCAAGATAATTTCAAGCGCTACAAAAACTTGCTTTAAGCTCCAACAATGTCCTGCATTGTTCAAAATCCCCAAACACTTGCTGTGAGCAAAATATGTAAGGAACAAATCCAGGAGTGAGGTCTCATGATGTCAGACTACTTCGATTAGAGGTAGAGTATTCAGAAGCTTTATACATTACCTCTAACAGTTCGAATGCTACTTCATCGATACATATCAGTAGGTATTTAGTTTAACGAAAGGAATAGCTGATTCAAAGATTCTTTTCTCAAGAGCCTAGTGAGAATTCTGGCGATGTCTGAAAATCCTTGTGAGAAGTTGAGTCCAGATATTTAGGACACAGCTTCGTTCTTAGCGCCTTCGCAATTGTAAAGGATTTCTGGTCCAAATCCAATACTGATAAGAGTCTTGATACAAGTCTAGGAGCAAAGAGCCACAATGGTTAGCTATCTGTACTGTGGAGCATCGGAAAAAATGAACGATATAGATCACTATTCATTAACTCAGCACCACGCCGAGCTACATCATCCACGGGTAGAATTTTCAAAAATAGAATTTTCCCCACTTTAATTACAGTTTTGGACTGAAACATCAAAGTTTAATTACCAGTATCACTCTATCATCTTTCATATCAGCACACAGTGAAATTAACCACCTCCCCAGCCACCCGATCCTTGCCATTTGAAACTAATGCGAAAGGATTTTGGCCGCTCAACATTATTTCCATTCCACGGAGCCGCACACCGAGATGAGCATAGCGCGCGAGTTAAAATTACACCCCCACGATGCCCGAGAAGTGCGAAAATCCCAACCTCCTGCCATTCGCAATAATGGCGAAACGTGCCCTGACAGCAGTGACGAACCACGGAGCTCACACACACACACACACTGGCTTGCTCTCTTCCTAAAGAACCAGCGCCAGGCTTCGGGGAAGGAAATATGGCAAGCATCTCACACCGTCAAAGGCGGACAAGGTGACAGCCTAAATCCTTCTCGACACGCACGCGATGTATATGCTTTGGGTGGCGTACAAGACGGTAGAAAGCATAACAGAAAATCACGTCACTCACTACCTTCAAAAATATTACCTTTCAACAAGCTTCAACCTTTTCTGCCGCTCCGCGATCACCGCCAGCTTCCCTGCAAGCACCGGCGTGAACCGGTCGTGTACGTGGGCGAATTTTCCAAGCCTTTCGCTCGGGCACAAAATAGGGATTGAAGCAAAGGATAGGCGAACTATACGTGTGTATACAGTACTGACGAAACACACACACACACAGGCACGCATGGACACACATTATCACGAACGCTTGAACGCACATTTGTAGCAATCGGTTGCTGCTGCTGCCGGGTTTTTTTTTCCTTCTCCTTTTGCTTCTTGCGTTCGTTTGCAGTCACACGGAAAAGGGTGCGAAAGGACATTCCCACACATCGGCCGGGTAAGTGTTTCAATGGGGGGCACGGGCGAAAAAAAAAGAAAAGCGTTCGGTGCGGCGCAGGGAGCGTTGTTGAATTTTTATTTCTGCATGCTCCGCCAGCGAGCAGCACGTAACCTCACACCACCATCCAAACTACTTGCCACTGCTAGCAGGATACCGATGATGTAACGTGATGGCGGCAACAGGAATTCTATGCAAAAGAAAGGCTGAGCAAAGAAGCAAGGGAAAAAAAGCAGCGGGCCATTTCTACATTATCGCCAAAAGCAGAGCATAAGCATAACCTCCCTGATCGGGTAAAGGGGGTGGGGGAGGGAGGCAGAGGAAAAAACGGCAGTAGCAGGGTGAGAGAGGGGGGGGGGGCAAAACAGGCGTGTTTTTATCAATGGAAGAAACACTTCTAGATTTTGTGCCCGGCGCTCGACGCTGAAAATTGCCGCCTGTCACATCGCATCATAATGCCGCATGCCAATCAGCGAGCATAAAGCTTTCGGTACCGGGTTAGACACATATTTTTCTTCTCTTTCCCACCTCCCAAACATGGATTTGCATGTTGAAATGTGTGTGTGTGTGTGTTTGTAAGGACACGGATATTCATATGTGGCATAATGTTTATTCGCTCGGCGCTTGGATCACCTTCAAAACTGGTCGGTGCACTTGAGATTTTCCGTGTTCCGGTGTGTTGAACCGGCGCCTGGGTATTTGTGGGTGTGTGCGTGTGTGCTGCTGTTCTGTTGCATGTTATGCTATTTTCCAAAGAACACTTTTACTGTACCCGAGAGTAAACCAAGCAGCAGAAAGCTACAATTGTAAGATTTTGTAAGTTGAACCTTGGATGTATAAGTTTAAAATGAAATAATTTGCAAGAACGATACCATAGCAAATCTGTAAGACGGCTAGAATTCTTGAAAATTGAATGTGACAGGACACTTTTTCTCTTAAAATATATCTAGATATCCTTCACACTACACATGCTTTAGATGGAATCACACGTCTGTTGTTAAAATACAGTGGAAGAATCAAGGTTCAGAATTCTGGCTGTCTGGCTCACGTCCTTAAGACATCCTGGGTCAACAGTACGCCCCGTGTTAGAATATGGAGAGAAATAATTCAGAACAAGGAATCTATTTGGAATTCTCTTACACTAGTGAGGCTACAGTATCGTTCCTTGACGACTCACACTAGGAGTCACGAAACCAACACACAGCCACTCCCTTGAACTGATGATGAGAGTGATGCCTCTAATACTTCGTGTTAAAATGCTTTCACTTTGCTTTCTGGTCGTATTCTCAGGTTAAAAGCCTTTGTTTAGAGAAACTGTTAAAGTTGAAGTGAGTGAAGTGAGTCAATCCAAGTGCAGCCAGGAATCATGAGGGCTTTGTTGCCCTGGAATTGCCCCAAGCACTCTGCAGACATTAAATTGTGTTGTCCTTGCTGAGACCTCTCTCTCTCTCTCTCTCTTCTTGGCCTTACGACCTCTCTAAGGCCATGCCTGCCATTTATTGCTTACTAGACTTAATATGATATCACGTAGTTGGACAGTCAGCCCGCACTATGGGGGAGACCTACATCTTCTTCCTGATGAGCTCAGAATAGAATACGTCTCTAAGATATGACCTGATCGCCAACTCTCCAGCCCGAATAAACTGGCAATAAACGCTCAATTATCTGAACTGGAAGATGATTTGGGATATTTTTATGAAGAAGTATTTATACGAAATAAGCCTGACTTCACTGATCAGTCTGGCTAAAGCACAGGCTTCGGAGTATTGCGAGAGTCTAACGGCGTCTTTTTGAATTTACGAAAGCCGTCTACAGTGTCTTTACAATAGGAATTGATAATAGCAGCGAGTCCTCCGAACCACTGCTTCATTTTCCCGATAGCTGATGCTGTAAAGAGCAAAGTCTTCCCCAATGTTCTTCAAAGTCTTTTCGGATTTCACTATTTTAGCTTCCTCGTCAAGGTGGAGTTCCCGCAGAGAAAAGGGACGCCTCAAATTGCTGAAACACACTTCAAAGAAGGCAAATTCTACGACTGACTAATCTCGGCTCCAGAATTCTTTGTGTGTATAGCGAATGAACCCGAACCCGGATGACTGTTTAATTTTTAAAAAAAATTTGAATGAACCGTTTAAAATCACCAAGAATTCAGTTCCCATTATTGTATTGACACCCAATAAAAAGGTTCACCCGACGGATCACATTCAAAAAAAAATCCAATTTCCACGTCTCTCCTACGGAAGCACAATTTATTTCGTTCCCAATAAGCACATTTGTTTTCCCACCGACCGCTGCTTCCCACAAGAAATTCTTTAGCCCCATTTCGTCACAGTTTCGCACGCAGCAATAAGGATCGTACAAACAAAACGCGACCGGATCGAAAACCGGAAACCGTGCTGCAGCAGAAATCTCAGGGCCCGAGTGGATGACTCCAGCATGCATGGAAATGACTTTGACGAGATCGGTGCTCAGAGTCACGCCGCCAACTCTTCCCTCCCACACACACAAACACCCGGTTCGCCGAGATTGGAGAATTGTAGCTAATTGTCATTTAGGGGTAGGTAATTTCGATGGCCTCCAAACACCGCGTTGGCTTCCCAACGCTCTCGGTACAGGCTGGCAGGAAAGAGGGTAGGCACGAAAGTGGAGAATTGGAGTAGTTGGCGACGTAGTTGCCGAAGCGTGTCGAAAGGGTGCGGAACATCAACGTAATGCAACTATTTTGGGCTTCGCTAAGGCTGTCTCGCGCGGTGCGACCTTCCCGCACCAACCGACATCGACAAATCGAATGAAATCGAATTATAGTCAATAATCACAATAATTGGTTCGGAATCGGTGATGATGATGTGCAATTTTTTCTCTGCTCGCACCCGGTGCTGGGTTCACCGATTGGTCGGCACGAAGGGTTTTATATAACATGGCGGCTGAGAGAAAGAGAGAGAGAAAGAGAACAGTCTTCTTGAAGTTGATCGTCTCTTGCAGAAGAAACCTTTCGATTGCGCCGATCAATTATTACACACTTACTCAGCTGTAACCGTGCCACGTTTCGGACAAATCGAATAGTTGATCCCTCACAACACACACTTGAAAGATATCCCTAGGCTCTGATTTGTTTTTTGGCCATGTTTCATTGACGAAGTTTCTAGTCGATGACGTTAATATCGACACGGAAATGAAGATTTCAGTCAAGACACATCACTCCTAATTATTCAATTAGTTCATTAATTTTCGATTTGATTAGCTCTGACTAAACATTAAGTATCCTTGCTTTTGGACCAGGTTTGTCCAAACCAACTAGTTGAGGCTTAAAATAGCCACAACTATCAAACCGCCTGATGGGTGATCTGGTGGAATAGGCGTTACCAATGCTGGGCTTCACACGGCAGGACCGGGGTTCAAATCCCACCCAGGACCGTTTCCAAACGGAGGACTCTTGGCTATCTAACTTCATGGTATTAAAATCAGTTTCAGACTCATTATACGGTACCTAGGATCCAATTGAGATGTCTCAAACTCCAATTTGCCGACGCGGTAGGGATCGGCTGGATGATTGAACTTCACTGTTTATTCTATTCAGTTTATCGTAGTCCTGATCGTCAACTTGAACGGTTTTGTGCAGAGCCCTTAATAATATCTTCTCCCCGGCTACACACAACTGTTTGGTTTGGGAACAGTACAATTCTTCGTTATTTTAAAGTCTATAACCTCAAGAGTTCTTGGTAAGCCATTCCTGGTTTCTTTGACTTCTTTCGACCTAGACCTCGAAGTCCTTGAACTTGTGGATCCTTGAACTAGCTAACGTAGGATCCTTAGGGCCAGCATTCAACTTTCAAGAAGACGGTTCGGGAGGAATTTTGATACCCAGTCCTACCGAGTGAGGACTGCTCTCGCTATCGCCTCGACTATCAAACCACTTCGATCACTTAAATATTCGTCCAAAAGTCTGCATCGCAACTACGAAGTAATCTAATGAAGAGCAACTAACTAATCAACAGCGGGTGCAAATTCCTTAGCATTAGTTTAATTTATTGATAAACTCACACATTCTTATATTTTCGCCCCACTGGACCCATTTCAGCCCAAAAAACCTTAAAAATGCTTCTCGTTAGGCTCACAAAGTGTTCTCCACCGACAATGTCGTGTTCTACATTTTCAACAAGCAACTCCATCAGCTCCAGCCTTTTTAACCTGGAGGGGTTTTTTTTGTTGTAAATCGTTGCACTCGTCGTACGAAAACGGGAGCAACGCATCGCGTAATGGCGACTGTAGAAGCTTCCGATGAATTAAGTACGGTTACGGGCAGAAAGAACTCGCCGGGCGTGTGAGTGTTTTCGCCGCCACCATGCCAGCGCCATCGAAGGCAGGCACTTGCGATGCTTTGCAAGCTAATTACAAGCGCAAGCGGTCCGGAGTCCAAGTCCGGAAAGTGGCGCAGGAAGTACATTACGAGATGTACCCGCATTTGGGGCAGGGTTTCTCCCCCCCCCCCCCCCCCTTTTTTTTCCTGCTGCTGCCTGCACCGACGACGACGACCGGATGGACGGTGTAACGCCGACTTCAATTACGATTCCGATTCCCTATCCCGAAAGTGTACCGGTTGCTGTGTGTGTGTGTTAGTGTGGCTTGGGACTTGATGATACACCCACTCCCAGGCCACCATTATCAATGGTGCCAGCACGATTATCCTAACATCATCATCATCATCTTCGTCGTCGTCGTCGTCGTTGTCGTCATTGTCGTCGTTGACGATGTCTTCCAAGGATACGACAACGGTGATAATTACAACTTACCCACTGAAATAAAGAAAACGGAAACATGCCCAAAACGTAGACGACGTTGGTTGGATGGCGGTGGCGTAGGATACCTATCAAAATGCCGTATAACAATCCCTATAAATAACGATTATTATTATCCGCCGCTTCAGCTGTGTATTATTGCAAGATAATTACATCGATGTTTTTGATGAGGTATTGACTTACTGTTTGAGTGATTTTGGGAAGCTGAGAGAAAAAGTCGGGAGAAATAAGCGGGTAAATCGATGCTTGGTGAAGTGAAGTTTGTGAGGAATCCCGAAGCAGCTATGTGAACTTCGGAATGAATTGAAACCAGTGAAGAATCTTGACATGAATCGCTAACGCCTGCATGTATGCAACGGATAGCATTCGCGTGAAATTTGTTTTAGGTTAACCATCAATCCGGTTTTTTTATTATCATAACTCACACACGAGTGCAGCACATGTCCATGGAATATCAAGGCAAGTGCATTTTTATCGTACGTCAGCACATAAATATTTCATTGCTACCAGGCTAGTGACAGTTTTCCGCACGTCACCATTCGGAGCGAAATCTTTACGGGGAACGAGACAGCAGTCAAACGTGCCGGAACAATGTCAACAGACACAGTGGCGGATGTTTGGTACGCAGCCCGTCAAAACGGTCTGGCTCGCTCGTAACTTCATACTATATTTGTGTTCCGTTCGAGAAATGAGCAATCACTTGGATGGATGGAGAGGATCTAGCTGTTTTGCTTGACTCCCGGTTTTTGGCCTATTTTGGCAGGGGCCGGGAAGAATTAATCTTTCGCTAATCATCGCAACCCACCTTCGCCATGCTATTGGCGGCGGTCGGCAAGCAAACGGGCACAAATATTGACGGTTATCGGCAGCGCAACGCAGCCTCGCTGGTAGGCGTAGTCAAATTAATTTGTGTTTCTCCCGCTCCCGGGACAATTGCTTGGCATCGTTGTCGGTTTTCTGCAGCTTTTCTTCGCGAGCCGGGTGGAAAGATAAACTAATTAAGATATGGCCGTAGGAGCGTGTGCCACCCCCGAGGCGTTTCCAATTTATTGTACCTTCAGGCTTAAGTACATTTTATTTTCCGTACCGGCGGTGAAGTAATATCGCTAGATTCGTGCGTCCACCCACATGAGTTTGATAAAACAGCGGCCATATTCATAACATTTTAAAATGATCATCACGGGGCGTGTGGCAGATGCTATTGGAAAGCTATCTTGTTTGATGTTTCGTTCGATGATCGGTAAACAGGAGGCAAGCAAGTAAATGACGACCTCGTAGATACATGGTATAGGACTGGTTATTGCTATTGGCTAATGAAAAGTAATGAGAAGGCTCGATAAATATGAACGTCAATAAAACCGAACGTGTACTTGAAACAATCTTTGACGTAGAGTATTGTTATGTTTTTTTTTTACCAGTCAAAACTTTGATAAAATTAAGGGAAGACATTCGCTGTTAACAGCTGCGTAAGAACTTCAAGAACTGTGGCAATAACGCTGTCCATGTGATGTCTACCAAAGCTCCGGAAGATTTTCTGTTTGAAGGACTGGATCTCCATATCCTAGGATCGCACATCCGATATCCAGCACTTATTTTTGAAGCGACTTTTTCTGATCCTAGAACTTACAGGATATTCAAAGCCTAGGCGTCCAGGAAACCTTATGAAACAAAGCATGGTCTTCTTATTTAAAACGAATTATTGAATTATTCTCTGAAAAGTCCCTGAAGTCGTCATATTTATTGGTGAATATCGCCAGTGTTGTTTAGGCTGTTGAAAGCAGAATGTTAGTTGAGTTTGAAAAGCTCATTTTTCTACTAAACCCGAAAAACTCTGACAGTTGTTTGAGTACATTTGGAGTTCAGAATTTTATTAGTGTATGGCTTCATTGCCATCGATATTGGGTATGATCACATGTCCGCATGCAACGATGTCTAAAAGAAGAGACTCAATGAGATTTTTTCTAAATTCCAGGACTATTCTTGATAACTTCCAGAGAGCCAATGTTTCTCTCTTACATTGTTTAGACCCTTGGAAGCAGAATGTTAGTTGATTTCGAGAAGACCTGACTTAAGAGTTCCTTGAAACGTCCGGAGCAACAACAACAATAGTTCCAGAGGACTCTGATCCTAAAGCAAACATAGCCAATAGAACAGATATTGAAGACTGTTGGAAGACACACAAAGCAGTCCAGGGCATGCTGAAGGCAGAAGAAGATACTTCCAATTTTCATTCTTAATCATTCTGCCAATAGGCAAACTCAGTTCAGCGGTACAATTATTACAGTTTCTCGACCTTTGGCATACTTCGAAAAAAATAGATGTCGCCACTCGATATGCCATATCCGTCAGTATCCGATAAATCATCCCTAAACCATAATCTGAACCGCATGAATGACGCTTGCTCTTATTAATTAGTGCTTCCCACACCAAGATCCCTCAGATCCCGCATGCACCCCCAGACATCAGATCCCAGACACCGCGCGCCACAAAAGGAGTGCAATTAAAGATGTAACAAAGAGCCGGCCCAACATCCTGTGCTGTTTCGATCGCTTGCGCCTGCCTCCCGATGACAGTCCGCGTGTGACTTTACCTGTCCCATTCCCGTTCGATGCCGTTCGATGCCGGGCGAAAGAAGTATCAATCACTGTAGGAGCTGTAGCCACACGCTCTTTGTTTCCCAGCGAAGAAGGCACGGAGTATTGCGTCTTTTTGTAATTATAGCCGCCCTTGGCAAGGTTTCCCGGCCGGACCTTCGGGGATTTTAATTACCAACTTACGACAAAGCAACTGGTTCGGTCCGCTGGCTCGGAAACGCTTTGCGATTTCCAGCGTGGAGCTTTACAGGGAAAATACATATCGATAGTTGGCGTTCTTTCACCGCGGCTTCCTGCGCCCGAAGGAATTCTTGAGCCGCTCCGGAACCGAGATCCGGATCGGTTTTTATTGTTCCGGCCGAGTTTTATGTTTCTCTTTTATTTCCTTTGATTCATAATTTAATTCTTCCACGGGTCGCCGAACCTAACCCGCGTCTCTGGCAGAGTTCGAGCATTATTAACGCGTCGGCTTAATCACGAACGTCCGGTTCTCATCTGCCGCCCCATAACTACTGCTCATCTGCCCTGGTGCGTGTGAGAGAGATTTTGTGTCATTTAACGGCCACGACGATTCCCATCCAAACACTCGAAAAACAACAACCACATTTTCACTTCGATCAAGGAAATCGAGCAATCGCGAGATTCCGTTTTTCTGGAGGGAGGGGGGGGTTTATTAGCGGCCAGCCATCTGAACCTGGGTCAGAATTGCCGGCCAGCTTTTGCTCGAGCTTCTAATTATGCTCATTTGAAGCCGTCCATCTTTGTTACCGAATGTCATCGAAGACGGACAGAGCGTCGTGTACTTCCGCAGACATCATATTGATATGTGGGAAAAGAAAGTTTGAGATATCGGGAGGGTTTTTTTTTCGAGCTCGGAAACGCTTGGTATCTGCCAATAAGGCTCAGCATTTCATTGGAATGCTCAGAAATAGAATTTCATTTAAGCGGCTTCCATTAAAACCGAACCACAGAACTGCAGGTGCAGAGTGCAGCTATGGATGTGAGTGCATCCAGAAGCAGTGAGTGATTAGTGATGATGTGCGTCCATTAAGATTAAAAGTAGTCAACCGGCAAGAATTCTGCATTGGTTGGTTGGCAAAAGCGAAGGATTTTTTTTCCCCACATCGCACTCAAATTAGCCACGTGCCAGTTGCATTCGTTTAACGCATTATCGCACGTAGTCGTCCGAATTGTCGGACATCAGAATATTTGTGCCTATGCGAGAAGAAGCTTTTTGGAAAGCTGGCGTTCAACGTCAGCCAGTAGCAGCGAGAAAGCTACTGCCCCATACTAAAGACCCGGGTTACGTTAATGTTTTCTAAAATTAGAGTTGCTTGTTGCATGGGGTTGAGGACCACCAATGGACTCCGGGGTTGTCGCTGGACTTGCGAACTAGTTCCGGACGTGGGTGCAATATTTGGGTTTCAGAGTTTTCTTCACTCTAGGGATGATCCGAAACTCTTTTTTTTTTCTCTACCGGATACTCTCGAGGAGCTCTACTCCATTACGTCATACCGGTTCGATCATTCCTGGAGGGCCGCAATCCCCTTCAAACCTGACGTACTTGCCTGCGTTTGTTGTCTTTCAATCAAGCTCAACGTCTTTTGGGCAAACATTATTGCCGATAATATGGAACGAGTCCTCGATTGACTTGGCTCATCGCTCAAGACCTCCCAAAAAAAAAAAGACAGAACACAGAGCGCCCACAAGCACTGTCGCGGAATGAAACTAGAAGCAAACACACACGGCGAAATATTTCGTTTCCAATTGCCGCCCGACAAGTGCGCTCCCCTATCCGAGCGATTGATTCGCCAGTGCGCCTATTCCTGGGAAGGTCGTCAGGTTTTCGTCCGCCGCTGGGCCAAGTGTTCCCTATCTCCCGCCGAGCTCGGGTGGGCAAGTCCTTGATGCAAGAGATCGCAGAACTTGGGAACTCCTTCACCAACGTCGGCTCATTTCTCTGGAATCTCGTCGACTTCAAACGAATGGCGTTTGCTTTTTGCTTAGTTCTTCACCGGAACTTCTCTTGATTGGTTGCGCGGCACCCCATTTATCATCCATTCGTCGTTTCCTGGAGGTTGCGGTCAACTTTCGTCGCGTGGAATGTATACCTAATCGTGTTTTTTTTTTCCTTTCTTTACCCCGCACAGTTACGTGCCCGGGCAGACTATTTACGCGGTGCCTTACCGGGGCTCAACTACTGTCGAACGCTGCTTCTGCCAGCATTAAACGCTCAATTATTCATTTTACACTCTGTCCTGTGCGCGGTTTTATTCACCAACGATGGCTCATCACTCAATCTGCTGTCTCATAAATGCTCCGAGTGGTCGGCAGCTTGGTAGCGCATTTTTTTTTGCGTAAAGCGAACTAGAACGATCTGGGCGAACAGGCACACTTGGGAGTTTTAGAGATACACATGGTTTTTAGCTCGCAAACGGTTCTTTTCCCTCGTGTGAGTGTGCGTCTGTTTGTGTGTGTGTGTCTGCACATGGTTTTCTGGCTTCTCTCCTCAATCATGACCCTTCCCCATCGCCATTCGCCTCCTCATCATCGCCATTTGTCGAGGTACGGGAGATGCAATGAAGGTCTCTAGCTCCCCTTACACTCACACACTAACAGTGGCCAACTCAAATGCTCGTTGCTTGTTATGTTTTTGTATTTTATGTGTGCCTTCCTTTTTTTTTTGTAATGCTGTTTCTCATGTTCTGTTCATCTTCCGTTTTTTTCTGAACAACAGATCTGCAACCAAATTCACACAGACACCCACAAAAGAATTATAAATATTAAGCACGAAGCAACGAACAGCAACAGCAACCGACGAAAAAAAAAAACACCCGGTAAGGAAGAAAATGAAGGAAAACATTCATCATAATTATAAGCACTGCTGTCAGCGCATAAATGTCATATTTATATCACACTCGTATCATAATTCTCGACGAGTTGAATTTATGCAACGCACCCCAACCGCTTCTTCTCATGTTTCTTCTCAACGCGCGCACACACACACGCGCACATACAGATGGGAAAGCAGGGAAAGCCAATTCTACCAAGCGATAAAAGCCTTGTTTTCTAGTGGAACGATTTGCGTGTTTTTTTTTGCGTTCAAGGATATCAACGCAGCAATCATCGTTACTACACGGACGCTACTTTCCTTGGCCACACCTATCGGGGTTGATGAAGATGGTAAGTGCTTTAAGAATTTGTTCTTCATTGAATCTTTTTAAGACGACTTAGTAGCACAATTAAAAAATATGTTATAAAACGTGAGTTTTTTTTTCAAATTATGGAGCTTATCGCGCCGTTTTTACATAGCTGGAAATTTTATTATTTTTAGGAAAAACTTTAGTGAAGTTTTCTGGTCCATAGTCCTTAGGGATTTTCTTTTTCACTCTAGTACCCAAAGAAAATCTCGATTTGTCACATTTCTGGACAGCAAATTCAAACAATTTTTTTTAAAATTCCATCTTATCTTCATGAAACTACACCTCCAAGTACATAAGAATTGTTAGCATGGTTTCGGTGGTGCCGTTTCAAGTAGTTATCATTCCATGGATGTTATCCTCAATGTTTTCATAAAAAATTCGGCCATGTTAGTTTAACAATTTTTTCTTTGTTTTCGGTAGTCTAGAGCTTATTTAGTCAGCGAATGAGAAGAGATTTAAGTACATAGTAATGAGTTGAAGGACCTTAGTTTAGTCTATGAAGCTAATAGCTGGGTCTGTATAGCACATGTATAGTCCCAATACTGACATTTGCCACTGCGCAAAATCAGTTGGAGCGATAACGATTGGCCGGCCAGAACGGCTGGGATAATCGAGTCAAAACTACGGTGTTGTTGTAGCGCTCAAAACAAAAACTAATTAAATAAGCCATATACTTTTCATTGAATTAATTCAATCAATTTGTAGAAACAAAAAGCAATCTAAAATTCTGTTTTTACTGAACTCCTTTTCATTCAAAGGAGCCTAATTGCCTTAAGCCTGTAAATCATTTGAACTGTCTTGAGAGAATTACTTTACATCGTTTAAGCATCCATTGGGTTAAAATCGTTGTAGCTATAAAAATAATTGAAATAAAACAACGAACGCGTTCAAACAAAAATGTAACAAAAATGCAATGCACAATACCGCCCCAAATACTGTTCAAACGTTTAGAATCTATTTCAATATAGGAATAAATAAATGAAGAATAAGAGAAATGAAAAGATTCATCCCAATCAAAAATAGTCTTCTTTAATAAATTTACCAGGAACCCAAAATTAACCAAGTCATAGGAAAATCAATAAGGACGTGTGAATTTTTTTTAGGAATAATGAAGGTTTGGCTTAGCATTTACTGGAGTTTTAAAAGAATAACAAATAAAACTGCCAGTTGTCACGAAATTTGCAGAAGTTCTATAAAAAAGATCCATATGAAATCATATCAAAAATAGATTAGAAATAGATTGGAAGTGCTGTCCTAGGAAGCGTAACCAGTGTATAATAATTTGATCATTTAACACTCACATTTATGCATGCGTTTATCTGTTAATACTATGAAAGGTGAACGAATCAAGCTTTTCTTACGGTTACTGATAATAACTTACTGATAATGCTATTGCCGAAACCTTTTCCGCTCCAATGTTCTCGCCGAACATTTTTGCTTACTTCAACATATTGCTAGCATGCTGGAAGAAATTATGCACAGAAAAGTTTTTAAATTCACCGAACCCAAAATTTACTTACGTATCAGATTTTCTTTTCTTTTTTTCTGCGAAAATGCAAGAAACACAGAAACTAGCAATCGTTTTTCGATTGGACCTTATCCCCCTCCCCCCCACCCCACTGGTTGCTTTATTTAGTTGTTAACGTAGTCTTTTATAATGCCATTCGAACGACAATCGTCGGCATTTTTTCCATTTTTTGGAACATGAAACGTTGTCAAAGCAGACGTTTTCACGACAATTCTAAAACGACCGCTTCCACCAGCTCCATCTCCACCGTTTCATAATTTTTCCCCTCACCGCAACAACGACACATTTTTGCAATATTATCCGAGTATCGGAGACAGTTGTGGAGAGTTCTTTACGCCACTGCTACCGCATAACATGTCAACCGGCTTAGTGTCCCGTAATCTTTTGGCCGTACTTCTTTTACGGCTGGCTCGCCGCTCGGTTTTGCCTGATGCGAATGCAGCCCGGCCGGGGATAGTCGGGCAGGGGCGCGAAAAATGGGACAGCAAAAAAAGAACGGAGCAGATTTTTCCGAATCATGTTCCATGAACCCAATTTTTTTCGCTTCCGTCGTTCTTGAAGATGTTTGGGATTGGTGCAGGAATGCATAACGCAGAAGGAGATGTTCTGTGAGCAGCACACATAAACACCCTAACAGACACACACACACGTACAAGATCACTTCGACCACATGGAGACACGGTAAGGTTAGGATCGTTGTAAGCGATAAGGGCTACCGCCCTTACCCGTAGGGCCTCATCATAAGCGGCCGGGTTGAGTATCTTTCCAGCGTTCGGTGCTTCAAAACACGGGGCACAAAAAAATGCCAGTTTGCGTGTAAGATGAATGAAAGAATGCTTGAAAGAAGGAAATGATAAAGAAATGAACGCTTGAATGAATCAAGGTTCATTTCCAGATGCTTACTATGTGTTGGACTTTTAGTGTGGTTATCCAAATGAAATTATTTTATAACAGAAATAAAAAAATTGCCATAAAAATTATCGAAGAAGAATTATTATTATGAAGATAGAGAAATTAAAAGCTGAGTTACTAATATTCCCAATAACACATTAACGCTCAGAGCAACTCGATAAACGATACTCATAGCTAAAGAATGAAAAGCAACAGTCAAATAAACCAAGGTGTTCATTTACCAAAACATTAGGTCACCAAAAATTGTAGCAACAATGAAATGATACAGAAATAAATGAATATTTTAAATGAATCAAGTTCATTCCCAGGTGCTTACAAAATGATGCCTAATTTTTCGTTTTGTTTGGTCGTTTCTTTTTCATGAAATTGATCACTTGCTTGCATGCTTGCTGGCTGCTAATCAAACATGTAGTAAAGATATGAGTGAAATATTTGGTACAGATAATATTGGTCTAGAAAAATTCGGACAGAAAACAGAGTAAGTAACGAATTTGAAAATAGATGAATTCTAAAATGAGCTGCGTAATGTATTTTTCAAGTTCTACTTTAACACAGGAATGAACATTAGCAGTTGCAGAATGAATTAAATAAATGAACTAGCTCATGCAAAAGAAAAGCTCCCGCATAGCTCTAAATATTATTCGTTTTGTCATTTAGACAAATAATTGATTAAAAAATGATAAAAAATCCTACCGATTAAGCGATAAACTCTGTTCTGAATAATTTCGTCTACCCTGCAGCAAATAACAAGATTTACTTTTTAACATATTGTGATACTTCCAAAGCTTCTGTTCGGTTCGGCGCTGCTTGCGTCCTTGACCGCCACCGTCTTTGTGCCACCTCGATTAAGAAGTGCATGACGGTGTCCCGGGATAGTTATCACTTTTTATGAGCATTTTACGTACGTTCGATAGCAATCCACTTGGTTTGTGGTAAGAGCAGTGGCACAACAACAGTCAAGTTCGAAAAGCAGCTACAACAAAAAAATCTCTACCATTGCACGGATGACGACGATGGCGATTTCGGCTTCACCCTCTTCACTGCGCCACTTGAAAATTTATCTTTCGTTTTCCACCATCACCCTTCCGTTTCCTCTCTTACTTATTCATCAAACTTCTTACCCCTCCCCTTCAGCACGAATCTCGAACGCAACGCACAAAGGAAAACTGGATGGCTTTTCCCGATGGTCCCGACCATGGTGCCAGATATTGATGGATTTTCATCTGGCGATAAGAGTGTGTTGGCAATAAACTGGACTTTTCATCGGTCTCTGAGGAGGTTTCTCTTGGCCGCAATACCGTAAAGCTTAAGAAAACCATCAGCGAGAAGCTTGGTGGGTGCTGCTTTTTGAAGAGCATTCATCAAGAGCCCGGATAAGGCTATCCTGGTTGGAAGGATTTGATTTTATATTTTGCAATATCGTTACCGAATGGGTTTGCAATGTAATTAAGAGGACAACATTGTACAGGAACCGCAATTTATATATTAATTATTTAATTAGAACAATGTTTGTATCACTGTATGTGTTTTCGATGAGAGCTATCTGTTTAAGGAATGAACAATTTTAGAAGTATAACTTTTAAAATAATTTCTATTGGTCGGTATCTGCTATCTTCCTTCATTTTATTGTATTTTATATCAGTTTCTTCTTTTTTCTTGGCCTAACAACCTCTAAGGTCATGCCTGCCACTTCTGGCTTACTAAACTTATTGATACCGTATAGTTGGATATTCAGTTCTCAAAACTATTTATAAATTTATAAATTCATGAATTTTTTACTTTAATAAATAAATTGAAAAATAAATAAACAAATTGTTATACCAATAAATAAATCAATAAAACAGAAATAAAAAAAATTAAAAGCCAAACAAATAATTAAATGAATAAACGAATAAGTAACAATTAAATTTTCCAATAAATTCCAATAAGCCAAAATCAAGTATTCCAATACGACTGTGACTAAAAAAATTGAGAATTCAACAAAAATAGAAGAGAAAAAATAAAAATAAAGTAATTAAATCATTAAACCAAAGTGATAAATGCTTGATGTAAGCAGAGGATAAAATGAAACTTGACAACGAAAAATTTCAACCAAACAAAAACTAAAGATCTCGTAACCGAACTCTCCCTCTCTCTCCCTCTCTCTCCCTCTCTCTCTCCCTCTCTGTTTCATTCTTTCTCTTTCTCTCTTTGTATCTATCTTTAGCTCGTTTTTTCGAGTATCTCGCGATGTATTTCATCAACTTCATTTTAAATTTCATCCACTCTGTTGTAAGATGGAAAATCTGTTTTTTTTTTCTCTCTCTCTCTTTAATGGACGAAGGGTTTAGTTTTCATTTAATTCTGAACCGATCCATTCTCACCGAGACACAACGAGCACGCATCATACGAGTGAAACCAAATCCGATCGCACCGGTGCACGATCGCATTTTCCACTTTCCATTTTTTATCATAACTAATTTTCCACAAGCGTAAAAAGATACACACACGAGCACACTCATGAAAAGCTAAAGGAAAAACATAACACACAAATTTAACATGAAAAAATGGGAACAAAATCCCACAACTTTCGGCTGGAAACTATTCCCGGTTAGCGTTACCTGTTTCGGAAACAGTGGGCACTGGGTGGTGAAGGGGTTGGAGATTTTTTTCCCCCTGGTTGGAAAATACATTCATATGAAGAACAGTGCAAAAAAAAAAAACAGGACACGCGGAATTTCTGTTCTGGTGGTTTTTTGGCTTGCAGTTTGGGTGTGTGCGGAATCATTTTCCACCGGTCGAATTGTATTCCCGTGCTATTTTATTAGTGTTCCCGTTTCCCCTCTCGGGAAAACTCCTTTCTAATGGAGGGCTTTGAGCTGCAACGGGAAATTGGCAAACGCAATGGCAGTGCGAGTCAGTTTTATTATTCGTTCCTCGTGTTTTCGTTTTGTTTCGCGCGTTCCCTCCATTTTAACGTTCGCGTTCGGTTTTTCCGGCACCAGCGCTCACCATATTGGCAGGCGAAAAACTCGAGGAAGGTGACGTAGGAAATGAATTGTATTGTGTTGCCTGTACCTTGCCCGGGATGGTTTATGTATAATAATTACCTTAATTTTACGAGCAAATAAATTCCACTTTAAACCACCATCCCCGCACAATAACGATGACGACGACATTGAGTGACGGATCCAAGAGCGAAAGAGAGCGCACGATGGGGAAAAGTCTTGAAACGGGGGTTTTCCTCATCCCATCAAGGCCACATTTTCCAAACAGTTCCCGTAGGAAGCAAATACAGCAAGCTCCATTTAACCTTCCGACAGAGATTATTTATGTTTGCTGTGTAGTTTTCCTGTATTGCTACATCATGGAATGATCTCCCACTCACTCTTTCTCTCTCTCTCTCTCGACTGCACGCTCTTCTCAATTTGTTTTAATTTTCCACCATTGACACACAGGTACGAAGGCGTCAGTTAAAGTTTCCCAACGTTTTACCTTCCATCTCTCCCCAACAGGGGCACCAGTGAATATTTGTGTCAGTGTTTTCGTTTTTCTTTTTCGACTGTTTGTTGCTGTTTCAAACTTTCTGCGCTGAGCAATGAATTGTTTTCGTAAACAAAGTTAATGTCAGGATGGCTGTGTTGGTTTGACCTTTTTGTTTTTTTTTGTTGTTGTTGCTTGCTTGCAGTCCGTGCTATGTGCACAGCGATTAATGCAAGCATTGTGAGGATGTTATTGTTATGATTTGTTGTAATCGAACGTCAAGGTTAGGAACCGAACCGGTCCGTATTTATTGATCCGGGAAGATTGCTGCTGGTTGATTTGTACGGTTTGGTACTTTGTTTAAATAATGTGACCTTTCAAGAACCATTCATTAGGTCTGCTTAGTGATTAACGATTCATATTGCTTTCCATTTATTTATTTCTTTAATTTTATTTTAACAATAAAAAGACGTCAGCTATTACAGATTACTGCCAATTGATAGCTAACTGTTTAATCATTCACGAAAAATCCATTTTCAGAATTCATTCTTACTAGTTGACTCGAACCTTTCGGATTGGATTCGGAATCGTTCGGATACTTCAGAATGGATTCAGAAGCGATTCGGAACGGATCGGGTCCACCCATAGGAGTAGCAAAGCATACGTGAGATCGAACCTAGGTCCGGGTCGACCTGGGAGTACAGCCATTAAACTCGATGCTCCAGCAAATCGGCTCAAACTCGTCGACAGACCTATTATTAGGACCTAGATATTAGACCTAGCGTGTCTAATATTCTGCTCACTGGTGAGATCAGTATAGAGCACCTAATAGACGAAAAAGTCAAAGTCTCACTAACCAAAACACCGATTGAATGGATTGAAATCTAAAGTAGCAGAAAAAGGTAGGCAAATAATTCCAGATGTTGGAAGCCTGGAGAGACGGCAGTGCCAGGTTGTCTCTCCAAAGTTGCAGAGTCTAAAATCCTTCCTGAGGTTCTCCTGCTTAATTGAGGCTAACCAAGTTTCAAGTCTTGGACAGAGTCCCCTTCTCAGAGCTCACTTCTGTGTAAGTGGGTTCTGGGACTATCGATGCTCCATACAGCCCCAACGCATAGGACAAGCTATCCAGTTACGGATTAAATCAAATCACAGGAAGCCAGAAATGGCTGGACATGACCCTTTTAGATAGTAACACCAAGGATCAAGAAGCAGATAAGGTTCCAGCTTCGGCGCATCGACAGTAATGTTGAGATGGAGAAGATGCTTCAGGTTCTAGTATGAGCACAGTTGACAGTCAACAATATTGAGTGAATCTCAACATCGTTGTTGTTGTCTTTTCAGACTTTGGACCCAATACAGGTAAAGCTTTGGACGACTTGTAACAAAACTTTGCAGAACACATGGAGGATAAGCAAATCTTAAGCATTGCTCCCGAACAATATCATTAGCTGAACATTTTAAGTCAGGGAAACTGATAAAAATTATACCAAGTTAATTCCATCAAAATCATCCTGCCATTAATTGGTCCTCTGCTTCAATTTTGTAACTTTTAAGCTTGCAAAAGAAGAAGCTTCTTAGTCATAGAAGTTTTAAATAAAATCAACGCTCATTTCCATGCACTTTAGCTGGGCGTTTCACTAGCCCACTACTCAAGACCGAACAAACAACAGCTGCTGGATTGTACCGATTTTCAACCTTCCCAACATCCATTAGGCTTTGGTCCATCCTTCGAAACTTCGGGTAAGCTTAGAACCAGCCTCCAACAAGCGCGGTGCGCTTATCGATCGGGCGCGATCTAAAATGGTCTGTAAATTTGGGCAAAATACGATCGCTATCGGAGTACGCCGGTCGACGACGGCACACCGTGAGGCGTGATGTCTTGTTCGCTGAGCTGCCGGGCTGTACTAGCAAACGAACGCAGCGTAAAGTGAACGCACGATTGGGAGGAGTTGCGCTATTAATTAGGCAAAGAGGCTTTTCCGAACCTCGAACTATCGTGTGCCAGTCGAGTGATTTAATTTATGCGCATATAAGCTGCTCGCGAAAGCAGATGATTCGTGTTTTTATGTTGTTCTGCTGCTAGCGTGAAAAAAA
This sequence comes from Anopheles stephensi, assembly GCF_013141755.1. Taxonomy (NCBI): domain Eukaryota; kingdom Metazoa; phylum Arthropoda; class Insecta; order Diptera; family Culicidae; genus Anopheles; species Anopheles stephensi. The sequence goes on from NC_050201.1 coordinate 10,101,924, forward strand.
AAACACACACACACACACACACACGTTTCTGGTGGCGAGAGTTTGAATGATAAATGGCCGTAGAATTAGGAGCGGGCCTGACCACTAGATCGGTCATAATATTTTTACATTTACAATCAGTCCTGGTACTGGCGAAGCTCGAAGAGGTTCATGGCGGGGTGAGCTAGCAGCTGAAATCGTAAAAGAAGGCGGAACGTTTCTGTTTTCCATTTTAATCCTGCTTGGTTGGTTGGGACTTGATAAGCAATGATCGCGAAGTAATATTTATGATATGGATATGGAATGATTACAGGGTTTTGATCTAATGGAGACGATTCTAATGGGTCGAGGAGTATTGCAAGGTCGCTGAGGAATTGTGCAATCATATAATGGAATTTTGCCAACAGCTATGGGTTAGGAAAGAAGTAATAAATTCGGCAATTCCAGCATATATTTGCGTTCAACCATTCCGAACTTGAATGATGCGTCATGATGATGTAAAGAAAGATTAGAACAAAAATTGTGCTAAGCAAAACATCCACAGTTGCTTCCCCAAACCCGCAATCACATTGAAAGTTTCCCTTAACTGTATGAATAATTCAATTATATGATTGCAAAGTTCCACAGCGAGGTTGAAATTCAAATCTACGGTTTGGAGCTCTGTGAAGTGAAATTTTCGGATAAATCTTTTCGGAGAGTTGAAACACAGTGAAAAGACGGTTAAAAGGATTTGAATCTTTGACTCACTCTCGGGTTTCAACTCATTCTCACTCTATGTATCGACTGTGGCTCACCCCTTTTGGTTTCAACTCACTCTCATTATCTGTGCCGACCAGTAACCCACACCGGTTTGTTTCAGTTCACTCGCACTCTCTGTGCCGACTAGTGACTCACTCCTTTTGGTTCAACTCTAACTCTCTGTGCCGACTAGTGACTCACTTGTTTTACTTACAATTCATTCACTCTGTGTCGCACAGTGACCCAATCCTTTTGATTTCAACTCACTCTCACTCTCTCTGCCGACTAGTGACTCACTCATTTTGCATTCAACTCACTTGATAAGAATGAGTAAATGTATTACTACTCCATTTGGATTAAACTCACTCAACATTGGGAATCTTAAAAACTCCTTATACTGTGTTGAAACCATAAACTACGTTGCTGGATGTATTTTGTAAGGATATTAATAGATTGTATAATTATTTTAAAAGAGTTCTGTTTGACATTTCTTTACACAAATTGGCTTATCCGGTATTTTAACTCTTTCTAAAGCAAACTAAGACTATTCAATACAACCCTTAGTTATTGATTTGTATAAAACAATAACAAAAAGAAATCTTTCAAATTACTAACAAACAACCATTCAAATAAATAAACCCCCATGCTTCCAATCGCTAATGGCTACAATCTTCCCAAACCGACCTTTAAGCACAGTGTACGTGTCTCGAACGCGCGTTTGTTTCTCATCTCTCTAACCACCTTGGTGCGATAAAAATGGAAAATTTACGATGCCATCTGTGGCACGGAAATTATGCGTTCGGTTTTCGTTAGATCATCAGTACAAAGAGAACGGGGAAAAAAACTCGCCGATCGCTTTGTCTGAGACCGCGGCGTTTTCTCTCAATATCTAAACACTCAACACACACACACACACACACACACACACCGTTGTTTTTCTTCACTAGGATTTTCTATTTTATTCTTGTTCAAAAATGTAAAAAAACCAAACCCATTACTTCACTTCCATTGGCTCCTAAAAGGTTACTAACCTTGAGAGTGTTTCGGGATTTTTTTTTCCACCTCTCGCCAGTTTCATTTGTACAATTAATTGTCCAAAATAGGGAATTATGCTCTGAAAGTGGTAAAGTTTTCATGCCCACGAAGGCGCGCAGGTTCTCCTGCTGGAACATTTTTCCTTTGATAGTTGTATTTGGATCAATGTTTATTCGTCGCTAAGTGAATTATGATCCGTTTGCTTGTGGTGAGAAAAATGAATTTCGACCGGCGTCAATCCATCGATGGATCGGTCTATCTAAAAGAAAATCATTTCACCAGCCACCTTTTTTTGCCCCGGTGCAAAGGGAGAAACGATGCAGACGGAGACGAGAAACCCGGGCAGAATGTTTGTATGGTTTTATGAACGACTTCTGGCACCGGTAATTGCCCCGGCCAAACGGGAAGTACAATCCGAAGCAAGCGCCAGCTGAAACCAATCTGATCTAAGCTGAGCAACTTTGCAGCTGTTTAGCGTTCGGTTGCTTGCAGTAATATGTCTATTAATGGTTTAAAGTTTTCATCTACTTTGCGCTTGATTGATGTTTAATTTACTGGCGAGCGAATGATGAACACGAGTTATTAATATCTGTATTTTATGTAGTTTTGATCGAGATTTTTTCTGCTATTACTATTGGGAATATTTTGAAATGTAAATTATTTTAAACCCTTGTTAAAACAGATCAAGGTAAATAAATACAAAAACCTACAATAATATTTGAATTAAGAAAATCATCATTTGAAAAAAAATGAATTCGAATACAACAAACAATCTTCCATAAAAAACTAAAACAAAGAAGATAGCAATCGAACATGATATAAAAAAACTCAAGAAAAATAAAAAAATTAAAGAAACAATTGAAAAAAGGAAAACTTTCCATTAAAAGGGGCAATAAAACAGACACACAAGCAAGCAATCATTCACGAGTTCAAAACAACAATATATTAAACCTTACAAGAAAAAAAATTATCACAGCAGTATAAAGAAACATTTATCTTAAACAGCAATAACTCTACTAAAAATATAAAAAAGGGATAAATCAGATAACAAGCAAAAACATTTGAAAAAAGAATTTGAACTTTAATATAAAACTGCAAATTAAATGATATACAAATTTAAATAATAAAAGAATATGAAAAAATACAAACGAAGGCCAGACCGTAAAAAAAAAAACAAAACAATGTAATAACTATGGAAAAAACTTAGACACGCAAAATTAAAAACCTGCAAACTAAAATGAACAAAGAATTAAAAATATTGTTCAAAATGTATTATCAAAACAATCAAAAATATAAACCAAACGAGAAACCATAAAGATTATCAAATAAAGGGTAAAATAAGTTAAAACCTGCTACAGGAAGATTTTTACAGAATCACAGAAAATAAGCTAATCAAGTTTTGTTTTATTTTAAAACATTCTAATGTTTCGTCTGTACATTTTTTTTGACAGTTAGGAAGGAAAGTATCCAGAACACCTTGGAAAATTGATGTTTTAGCAAACCGGACAGAATATTATAACAGAAAGGACAAAAAAGAAGATAGCTTTAGCAAGACGTGAACTTCGACCTAAGGAGCATGATTTCTTTGGTGTTGCAGATGACATAGACATGATCGAACGGACATCTACGACGGGCTTGAAGATCGACGAGACGCAGACAGAGTATCTGCTTATAGGAGACTTCTACCACGACAGCGGCAATTTCGAATTGGTGGAGGAGTACTTCTGCCTTGGTATCATAAATTCGGATAGCAACAGAAACAGTGAAAATCAGAGCTTTATTCCTCAGGAATATTTGAGCTAACTAAAATGTGTGACGTTCCAAATATTCTGACGGTGGATGTGGAGCTTCGGATTCATGTACACCTGTAAAGGGCTCAGCGAGTTCTTAGGGATGGATCACGTGAGGCCGAACCCTTCAGAGGTAGGATAATATTGTGATTGGAGAAATGTAGTTCTAGATCAAGTTTTCTGAGAACTGATTCACGATCATATCATGTCTCATACACATGCTCCATTCCTGAGCAGTCCAAGAAGAAGAGGACACGCGCAGTAAATCGCATCCTACATTTCCAAAAAGCTTGTAAAATATGATTCCCTTCATATTAACAAAAAAAAAAAAAACCGTTGAGTTGTGTCAAAACCATTTGCACATACTCGACGCTGTCTAGTTTAGCACTCAAGAAAAAGGAGAAGAATCGGCCCAGAACGACCGTGGCGTCACCTTGGAATGTTATCCAGCGTGGGCGTCTAAAGTGGTTTTCGTCGACGCATTTAATTCGTTCGATCGCGGTCGCGCGCCCTCGCTCGCGCATAGTTTCTGGTATGGATAAGGAGGGGTTTCAGATAGGGAAGAGGGGAGGGCGGAACGGTGTGAGGTTTCCTATTCCTTATTTGTGCTTATTCACACCACAAAACCCGATCGGTCGTAAAGCACGCAAACGCCAAAAAACGTCAAGTCTTTCGATACATGTTTGAGCCTAGCTTTTCGAATCAGCATAGTTCTCTCTCACTCTCTCTCTCTCTCTCTCTCTCTCTCTTTCTCAAGCAACATATTTAAATAACTCCCACCATATACACACACACACACACACACGCATGAACATAGGTACACATTAGTTTTATGTTTTTGATGTTTGTTTCAAGGCAAGGCCACAGATCCGTTGATGGTTGAGGTGCGTTAATGTGTGTCCCAAAGTTGCCTCCTAAACGATCAACGGTTCCCTCTACTGTTACGGAACTATTTAGCCGATATTGAGCCAAAACCTCCCCAAAACCGTTTCGAAGCAGCCGATGCGAGACTGGAGCCTCTCGGTACAATCGTGTGATGCGAATCAAATCAACGTGTTTCTTTTTGTCGGGGAATCTGCCGAATCTTCCCACGTGTTAGGGACACGATGACGAAGTGGAAGATGTCGAGCAAAGCAAAATAGCGAGCGTTTGTGTGGTGAAGAAAACTCCCCCCCCCCCCCCCCCCTGTAAAAAAAACAGAAATCAAAACACGCTTCAAATCAAATTTGATTAGATCCGTCCAGGGCCACCCGACCGGACCCTCGATCGATTGAGTGATCGATTCCCAGCGTGACGGGGCGGCAATCATTTTCTTGTGGCTGTGCTGCGTTCTTCTTTAACTTCTTCCCGGTTCGGCCCCGGAGGGTGAGTCTTACATTTTCATCTTACCGGCAGGGTAATGAATTCATTACCGAAGACATTCAGCATTGAGCGAAGGAATTTTAATTAGATTTTTGCCTGGACCGAGCCCAAAAGAGCCCCCGAGCTGGCTTTGCGACTGGCGACTGGTTTCGGCAGCAAAAAAATAAAATCGAAGCGAAACAAGAAAAATAAAGCACACCCACCAGAGTGAGTCCTCACAATCATCCCAACAGTCCAGGTCCGGACCAAAGCACGAAATGGCTTTTTCATGTTTTTGGGGGAAAATTTTGCACTGGCACGACTCGGCCAAATTTTTCTCGCCCAAAGGCAAAGGTGTACGTACGAAAACGGCCCTTTTACATACCCAAAGCCCAGGACACGAAACCCTTTTCGGCTGACACGTGCAAGCTTTCATCAGGAGAAGTCGGAGAAGGAGGACGAGCTAGGGACGAGGAGAATGCGGGAGGAAATGTTTTGAAACGGCTTTTCCACGCGTGGATATCATGCGTCTTTGACGCGCTGACCGAGCTTTGCCATTTAGTGTCCAATTTTTTTGTCGCTCCCAGCCATCAGCTGTAGTTCTTATGGACTACAGTGACTTTTGTCCGCCATTTTTGTTGCTGGAGGTGGCCTTTTTTTTTGGTTTGAGTTGATTCCTCACACACATTGGCTGGCTGCTTTTAATCTTGTCCTGGGAGTGTTTTTTTTTTCACTCGCTACAACTGACCACTTTATCGAGAGTACATTGTTGGGCGAAAGAAAGAACAAAAAAAAGCCTCAATCCCTTACATCCCATAGCGACACTCAGTCGTAGGTTGTGTGTGTGTGTGTGGGGAAACCCTTCTCGCATCCTTAATGCGTTCTACCGATTTTGAATCGGCGTTTTTTTAGTGGCTACAACTCTCCTCGTGAGTGCGTTATCGTGGAGAAAAAAAAACCCTAGGTTGAAGGGAACTAGAAGTACGGGAGGTGTAGGAATTGAGTGGAAGGATTAAATTGTACGTTTTTTAACATTTCACTTGCTAAATGGGTTCAGCATTGAGCACGACATAAATACGCGACCTTTTTTTGCACTTTGGACTTCGTGAAGAACTCTGATTTTTAATACCTTCAAAGCTGTTTGGCAGGACACCGAATGTTTGATCGATGTGTCATTCACATGGCATCCTCCAGAGAGCGTTATTTGAATCGAAAAGCTATTTAGGATGACAGAATCCCATCAGCTGTCTGGATAAAGCTTAGTCATTAAATAACTAAAGAACATACATCGCTCTAATATTTCCGAAGACTTCACTTCTAAGGGACAGCTATCAGAAATTAGACATAGTGTTAGAATTTTTTTCAAAAGAGATAAAATAATTGTAAGGAGATCACTGTAAAACCCCACTGAGCCTAACTGGATTTTAACTTCAACTACTCAACATAATCTTAAGATCTCAAGAATTGCTGGTGGAGTATGAGAACCTCCAATAACATCCACATGGTCCATGAGCTTCAATTTCTTCATTTGGTGAGACATGTTATGCTTAAGGTTCTGAGCATAATCTACCCATTACTAGTAGCCTAATTTGAAAGCATAGAACTCTGATTCAGGATTTAAAACAGGTACTCCAGCATCCGGGTATGCATGCGTGGGAGCTTGGAGTATCTGATGCATTGAATATCTGGAGCAAAGCATATCTAGAACTAGAACTATATCGAGAAATCTTCTGGAATCCAAAATTAGCTAGAACTCGATTGGCTAGAAAGTACTTTATATTTATTCTTCTCCCTTCATGGCACCACAACCTCGAAAGGTCTCGGCCGGCCAGTTCTGGTTTTCTGTGATGTGATCTGGACCTGTAACAGGATAGTCAGTCCTGTGTATGTGGAGGCGATCTGGATGGGAACGATCCCTGGTCCTACCGTGTGCAGTCCAGCGCTACTATTACCTCCACTCTCGAACAATCCCTAGCATAAGCTGTGACCGCGAGCTTAATCCTCTGATTTATTTTAAAATAATCTTGGAGCTAGGATATTCATATTGATATTGATTCAGGATCTAAAAGAAGACTTCAGCTGTCAAGATATGAAGATTCTTATGCAGTTTGAGATATGAACAGCACTTATGATATCCTGCTGCTAGGACTATCTACAACTGGAACCATATGGGTCTTGGAATATCTACACCTTTAGACTGGATTGAAAAAAAATTGGGAGAATCTCCAAAATTTCCGGCTATTCCTTTTTGTATTTGAGAGTGATTGCTAAGGAGAGCTGGTGATTTTTCTGGGTGAAATTTGAACAAAGATACTACAAAAATACATTCTTGTACTTTAACTTGAATTCACGTATAGAATATCTCAGTTTCCTGGAGACTCTATTACAAATATGCAACATCTGGATGTTGAGTTGTCTCGGAGGAAAGCATTCGTACTATTTCGTGATGTCTAAAACACTCAGAACTCAAATCTTTTTGATTGAAAACAAACCAAAAATAAGAGCTATTTTCAGAACTTGTCCACAACTAGGGTCACTTTGAAGCAAATGCCGATTACCTTCTTCAAGTTGCCGTTCCAAAATTTCATTCCATTTCGCTTTTCTACCCATTCAAGAAACCACCTACTTAAGGTGCCCCAAATAGAGCTAAAATTGAAACCAAACAAGCGCAGAAATTCGAGCAAATAAATATTTTTTGCCCATTTCGATTTTCGTTTTGCTTCCCATCCCAATCCCGGTTCTCATCAGTCCCGCATCGGTCTTCAATTTGTGGACTCGTGTTTTTAGCACCCGTCAGCTTCGAACCTACAATCGCATCGTTCACCGGTGTTTCCGGCACAGCACCGCGTTCACCCCTTCTTCCTCCCCGCCTTTCAAAAGCATCCCCAATCCCGCCATCTTGTCAGTTTAGCTTTATTTGGGGAGGCGAAAAATGTGTATGTATGGCTGTACAACTTTTCCTTCTGTCATTTTTCATTCATCATTCCACACCCAGTCCGTGACCTACCGGTCGTGTGTTTCTGTTTTTGTTCCCCCCTCCCCCCCCCAACCCCCTCTCCACAACTCATACACCCTTCCTGCCCAGCACACCCCTTGTAACCACAGACGAGCGTCTGGACCGCTGCCGCTTCTTGGGATGCCTTCGGTCTCGGTGGAAACGGAAGAAGAATTAATCCATTAAGGGACCGGAAGCAGCACGGTGCTGACAGCAGTGAAAATCCATCCACCATCAGGGCGAACGGTAGGAGAACGAGATATGAAGAGATATGTCGGTGTGTGTGTGTGTATGAGTGTGGCGAATGGAAACGGAAAATGGGGAAAGAACGGTTATTCGGAGATCGCCTTCCTGGTTTGCGAGGTTCCGAAATATGCAATGCGCACACCCCTGCATTCCATCCACATGTTGACTGTTACACCTTCCATATCTTCCATCACCCAAAAAACGAAAACACACACGCACACACACACATTCGGCAGGAAAAACGTGTTTTCCTTGGACATTATTAAATTAAATATTCATTAATCAACAATTACGACGAATGATAAATTATTTGTTCTCGGACAACCGATGCACGGCAATCGGCAAAGCCCCGCGGAATGTCCGAGGGATTTTCCGAATCCCTTTTTGCTCTTTTTCCCTTTGGTTTTTTTTTTTTTTCGTTGGCCCCAAACCCCTTCTAAAGGTTGGCTGTGGCTGCCTGCTCGCTTTCGCTTAACCACACGGCAATAATGCGTGCGGACTTCCAAAAAGGAGTTCCCGCCGCTCACTTTTTGACTTCCCAAACAATTGAGGCTCGGTATTTACGGAATTGCACCACCACCGCACATGGGCCGGTGGCCATAAATAACTTATTTTTTTGACATCTAATGGAACAAATTAACTTAATTCGTCATTTATCACATTTGATCCAGCTCTGTTTCTGATAAAGCAACCGCACGCCACGCGCAGCACCATTTGACAGGAGTCCTCGAACGGTTTCGGCGAACCGTGGTAAAGGGAACAACACGTACAATTAGCTAACGTACGATTCACAATCATGTGAGTGATTCCGGGAGCAATACATCTCGTAGGTATAAATATTCATCGTACCGCTGTATACCTGAAGATTCTGGACGCCGATCGGTAATGGTTGCGAGGAACAATCAGTTCTCCTGGCAAGAGCTCTCAGAATTTTCGGAACTCTGACTCAAAGCTTACCAGGACATTTTTACTCCTCCCAAACCTTACTGGACATTGATTTCTTGGAAAGAGTTCTCAGAATTATCGGAACTCCGGCTCGAAGTCAAGCTGGACATCTTTACTCTTCTTAAACCTTATTGGACATTGATTTCTTGGAGAGAGTTCTCAGAGTTTTCGGAACTCTGGGTCACAGCTCACCAGGACATCTTTACTCTTCATTAACCTTATTGGACATTGATTCTAGTAAAAATCAACTTCCTAGAAATTACACTTCACTGTAATCTGCCCCGTAAGAACGTATTCCTTCTCACTGGCTAGATGCTCGTCGCGGTACTACGTCGGGCAAGGCAGGATCACGGAGAACATCGCGCAAGAATAAACATAAGTCATCGGACCACACGCACAGTGACTTCTTGCACGGTCATTAAAGCGTAAAGTGATCCTCCCCTTGATGAAGTTGGTTGGCAACGTTCGGTTGCAAAAACCCGGTGTATCGTATGCCTCGAGCCGAAACCCGCGTGACAAACAGGGCACGTGTGTGTGTGTGTGTGAGTGGGGAGTTGATAATGGCAAGCCCACCAAACTCACCAGCCCTTCAAAGTCCCCCATGTGCGCCCCCGTCCAGAAATGATGAATATGGTGCTAGTCTTCCTCCGAGTTGTGGCTTGGCTGATGACCATCACCCCATCACGAAAACCACCCACGCCCGGTGCAATGGAGGACCAGGCGAGGCTTTACCGTAGGTCTCGAACGAAACCAAAAAATAAAAAAAGTAGCTCCGTCCCAACCGGTGTCAGCGCGCTCGGTCAGCCGAGTAAGTTCATAAATAATTGAACTCGTCTGAACTCGGGGTCCCGCGATCCCGTGCTCGGAGGTGCTCACTCCGAAACACTAAACCATCGTTCATATAAACTCACATTTCTGTAGCCGCTGCTACACCGTTCGACGCACACACCAATCCCGGCGACGGTCCGCAACCAAGCATCAGGAGGTCATCAGAGCTAGGGCAAACCATCCTTTCCAGGACGGTTTTTCATGGCACACATACAGAGTGAGTGTGTGTGTGTACGGAGGTCCCACATTTCATATGCGTTCGGTGTTGCGGAAAAAATAATGTTTTCGGTTAATTATTTCCCCCGCCCCTCCATCGCCCACAATACCCCCCCCCCTCCCCTCCTTCCTTTACCATCCTAGCGGGAACCACCCGTTTGTGGTGACTTGCTGGTGATAGGCTTGGTACCGATGGATGAACTGTCGACTGTCGGCCATCATGAAGCAAGAACAAAAAAGCCGAACCTACGAACCGGAAAAAGCGCAAAATGGTGCAAAAGCATCACCGTACACCTGATATGAGCCTCACCATAAATCATAATTCTTGTTTTAGATTGGGATTTTCACGGTTTTACGTGTCTTTTTTTTTCTTTCGCAAAAGTCCTTCCTCTCTACAACGGCGTGTACGACGGATGCCTGTTGAACCTGGATGCGTATGACGAATGCGTTTGTCTACATCAAAAATTCTAGGTCTACATCAGGAATGCTAGGTTAACTTCAATACCAGAAGCCAACCGAACACTCCCATTCGTTACAATCGCGAAATAACCACTGTCTTTCGGCTCCTAGGGACCGCAACGACCACTGTTGACTAATTTTTTACGACAGACAAACGACATTCCTCGAGTTCCCAAAGAGCATTGAGAAATCGATAATAGACGGGGCGAGCGTGGGGTGAATCGGGTGGAACTCTTTCGCCCAACGCCGGGCTTGGCATTCGTTTGCCATTGGACCCCGGTGACAAGCTTCAGCGATAAGATCGTCTCAGTACACTGACAGCTTCACCGGTGGTAGTTTGTAAAACTTTTTCTTCCCCGTTTACAATTCCAACCTTCAAAAACTCATCCTCCTCGAAGGAGCGGAGCCGGCAACAAAAAAAAAACTGTCCATCCCGGTCGCGCCTACCAAGGTAGGCGCCACTGCCAGCCGGGAAGGTTTTTGGTGCGCAAATCTAATTTTCACCTCCCGTGCAGAACGTGCTGAAAATTATTTATTCTTCGAATGATAGCTATTTACCCAGCTGCAAGGCAATTTTCGGCAACAGCGTCACCCAGCGTTCCGTCCAGCCGGCAGGTCCCCATCCGGTGTTGCCAGTGCCGGAAGCTGGCAACACTGGCGTGGTGTCCCTTCAGCCCGGGCCATGTGTGCGCTGTATACATGTTTGAAGTTCTTCTTCGCCTTACGTTTTTCGTTTTTTGCTGCTGTTGTTTTTATTTCGCTATTGTTGCTGTGGCGCTGATAGGAGAGCACCCGAGACAACCGAGATACCCTCGGAAGCGATCACCGGCGCTCCAAAAAGCGGCTTCTAAGCTTCGGAAAGGATTTTTGGGTTGGATGGGGTTGGAATGGTTGAAGGGTGGTGCACAGGGGACGGAAATCCTCGCTTGAGAGGTGGTTAGACACACACACACACACACAGACGTGCATACAAGAGCTAGCAAAATGCCTGTGGTTCTACACGGCAGGAACTCGCTACCCTTTTTCGCACCAAAAGGCATTGTCAGGATCTTCGATATGTGTCTCTTCGGCTTTTCCCTTCACAAGCGAGTGTGTGTGTGTGTGTTTGGGTATGCGTGTGATTGCTGGCTGCGATTGAGCTGCAAAACGTAAAACCATCAGCCAGGGCCAGGAAGGAACGGAGGCTTGCCTTGGCATATGGAAAAATATCCGGGGTCCAAGCGTTCTGTCCAACAAGCGCGCTCAACATGGATTGACAGTTTTGTGGAACACGTCGTTATGCGGTATGAATTTTGATCATTCGAAATTCTTGAACATTCCTAAGCATGGGAGCTGCTTGGCAGACGGTTCGTGTGAAGTCGTTTCGGAGTTGAAGATGCACATCAGGGTAAGGCGCACCCGAGGCGAATGCGGGTGGATTGTCACATCCGGAGTGTTGGGATTTAATATTAACTGATGCTATTGTTCCCCGATTGGAATGTCAATTATGAGTAAGAATGCTCTACCGCTTTTACTCCCTCCTAAGGGTGATGTAGTTGAGGTAGTATCGGGGTTTTAAACTATTTTCTCACACTCATGGATAGACAACTGTGCACATTACCAGAAGCGAGCAGAATGAGTATAAGTTTTTGGATTTCTTAATCTAATTTGTGGTCGGGAAGAATAAAGCTACTACTCCACCAGCTATGTTGACCGGGAACACTTTATATATGTAAGCTCTCCATCTCCAGAAAACCTTGAAGATAACAGCAAATCTAGAAGATAACATTAGAAGATTATTCTTTATCCAATCTGTGGTCAGGGAGAGCTACACTACTACTCCATTAGAGATATTGACCTGGAATGCTTTATACTTGACAGCTGTCAATTTCCAGTAAAACCTTGAAGAGAGCATCAAGTCAAGGTATCACCGACATACCTGATCTGATTCGTTTTAATTTCCGTTGCGGATGAAAAATCATTGAACCATCGTACCACCACGATATTGCATTCGATTGCTTCCCATTCATCAAAACTTATCAATCAGCGTCATGCACGAGTGCGCGAGCTGGCTACGTGCTTTTCACCGGGTCTCGGCCTCACCGTCTAAGGGTAGAGCAAACCGGACCTGAAGAAGGCGAAAAAGTTGGGCACCCTGCACCAAAGCATAAAGATACACTTGCACCACACACACCCACACACATTCTCCACACCTTCCACTGCCTCTTGCGCCCCATTCGCTCTTTCGCATCACGCGGCGCACCGGAACGTATGCAAATTAGTTCCTTCTTATCATCGATTGTGCCGCTTTTCACGAGCCGTTGTGCTGTATCGTTTTAGAATATTAAAACACATTTTCGTTTGTGTGCCGGTAGGCCGGGGCGATAAGCGAACAGCCCCAGTAACACCTCCGCCAGCTCGCACCATCCGCACCCGCTCCCACACACCCTTTCCACTACCAGCCAGCGATCTAAGGGACTGGGAGGGGAAAACGAGGAACGACAACGTAGCCAAATTTTAAATTTCTTCATCCTGCAAAACCGTCGTCCGTTTCGGTTCGCGGCGCTAATAGTTTCCAACCGTGCGAGCGCATGTGTGTGTGTGTGTGTGAGGTTGGAGCAGTAGGAAGGTTTTTGAAGCCATGTTCTATCTTTCGGTTGGTCGGTTGCGTTTGTGCGGTTTTTCCGCACACAGCACCACAAGCGTTTCTCGGGCTACTAGTAAGAGCCAAGCAGCAGCAGGTTTTCCACCTAACGGAAAGCGTCACCAACGCGTTGGAAGGATGTCAATTTTCATAAAAGTGTTGAATCGCGTACGCGTTTTGCTTCAAGTATTATGACGCTGAGCGTCCTGTTTGATGTCTTTGGTGCACTCGTGCCTTTCCGGGGGAAGTTTTAAATAAAAAAGGGGAGGGGGGGAAACTGTTTCCTTTGAGAAAACTGTTACACACACACACACACTTGCGAACACAAACAGTCAGCCGGGTGGATGCGTTACCTTTTCGATATATTACGCGGAAGATTTTTAATCGCTTCAAAACAGAAACAACTCACTCGTTAACTAGAAAGAGCAAAACATCTGAAGGAGAAAAAAATCTGACAAAAAGATTATTTAAAAACGAAATCCAAAATATAAACGTATGAAAGTCGAACCGCAATAATAAAAAAAGATTTAATAAGCAAAAAGTATACAAACAAACATCGAGTAAAAATAATTGTTCAACAGGGAAACGGAACATAAAAGAATAGTAAGCCCTTCAGTATAACTCAAAAAATAATCAAAACCATGATTATTAAACATGGAAGTTACAATATTTAAAAAAGACATAAAATTTACGAAAAGAATCTCGAAAAAATAAAGATTCAAATGGAATGATGAAACAAACATAAAAAAATGCAAAATAGGATATACTCAACAAGAGGTAAAGAAAAACAGTAATGAACTGGCTTATAGGAAAGCTATTGAAACAAAATAATTTGGCAACTACACAGGAATAAATAGTTTAGTAAAAAATTATAGAGAAGCTTGAAAAATTTGATAAAACAAGACATAAACAAAATAAGTTAATACAAGAAGTACTGAACAAAAGATATTTTATTCTAAATATTAAAAGCACTGACGAAGAGGAAAGTTAATTAAACGAACTGAATTAAGAAAGAAGAACCTCGAAAATTATGAAAAACAAATGAAACAACGAAAAGGATAAAATAGGGTTTAAAAATCCTTTACACAAAAAACAAGTACCTTAAGCCATAATTATTGTGTAAATTACATAAATTTTGCAGTCATTTAAAAAAAACGACCTTACTTTTTAACTAGATTTTTTAAACAAACGCTGAGGATTTGGTTCCCGGCCAACAGGTTACACCTCAGTCTAGTAAGTTAACAGCAGTTTTCTTCTAGACTTATTGATACCGCATAGTTGGATAGTCATTCTACACTATGGGGGAACGGCCTAGATGAGATTTGGAATCCCGATCCTGCCGTGTGGAGAGTAGCAAGAGTAGCTGAACATGCTTATTTTGAAATTATAAAATATATCCACATTGCAATAAAGCATCGATTTAGGCCTTGGTCCAGCTCCGCAACCTGAAGCAAGCCTTGGCCACTGGGTCGTTGGGAAGGGCCACAAAAACGGATATCATTGTTGAGGCTCGCTCCGCCTTGGTGTTGCTAGATGATGCTATTGGAATATCTTTTAACTTGAACAAACTACTCCAGAGGCTCCAGTTTGGTGAGTAAGAAAGTCTATTTCTGTAAATTACGCCAGGAATGCGACGGTCGATCGGTATCGATTGTGTTGATTTATCAAGGCGAGTCACGAATGGAAAAATAAAGAGCCATAACTGTGAAATTTATCATGAACACCCTATTAGCTTAGTTGTCCACGGCTCCACAACACTATTTATAAGTAAACACCTCATCTTTAATAGCTATTTGATTTTTAAACCATCAATTTAAATTATCAACGACCAAGAAGTGTTCACAACGGATTATCAATTCTACAAGCAAATTTAATAGTTGATCTAAATATATTGAAGTACTCCACTTAGATTAACTATTTGTTTCATTCAAAGAAGATTTAAAGCTTTAATCCTCACTTAGTGTTAATGCCTTCCTCTGTTACAGTTCAATACAAACATTCAATATTTGCCTCAAGCATAAAACATTCCCTTGCTGAAAAACTCCACAGCATTTTAAGAAAATTAGCAAAAACCTGCTCCAGGAAACCTCACTTGCTTCGGCTCAAAAACTGTTGCGTTGCGAACCAAACCGAACCCCGCATGAAACCGCGAACGCAAGTGAGCAAACAGCATGCAACTTTAAGCAAATGCCAAACATTTTCTTTCAATCCATTTCCGGGCAGCAATTCAAACAGGAACATTTGTCTGGAGGAAGGGGGGGGGGGAATGAAAAACAAAACAAAACAAACAAACCAACGAAAAATGGCAAAAAAACGATACAAACAACTCACTGATGCAGCATGGTGGGAATGCTGCTACTGCTGGTGCTGCAAGCAGTCGGGAATAGAATCATAAAAACCTCTCAGACCCCCCCCCCCCCCAAAAGAACCAAAGAACAACCGCCCGAGATTGCCCGGGAGCAAACCCACACAAACACATGCCGTACACACTCGGCTGGCAAATCAAACAAATTTCGCTGCACCGGGCAATCGGTCTAGCGCGGGGGGCCCAAAACGCTCTCCGCACGCAGAACGATCCAGGGAGCAACTTCCGGAAACTTTGACAAAACCGTCAGCCCGTGCTTCAGGACCATCGCTGCCCGCCAACCATCCCGCCAACCCATCCACCAAACTGCCCAACCCATTTGCGACAGGCCAAGTACACACTTCAAAACGCCACACGAAAACTACTCAGCGGCCGACAGTGACAACACCGACTTTAATTTAGTTCCAAACTTAATTAATTAAGCAACTCTATGCATACATTATGATCACTCAAAAGTCTTCGTCTTCGTCGGTCCGCACCACCCGCACCACCGGGCCCGAAAGCATCCGCAACGCACAAAGCGCACAACCACATGGCCCCGGTCACGCGAACTACGCCCTCGGTCGGTAGGCTTCCGGGGGTTTTCTGGCTAGAGACGGCGGTCGTTGGGCCGCGAGTTTTCCACAACCCGGAGATTGGGATGCTGCTAATCTTGTGCCAGTTTTGTACATTGCCTCCACCTTCACCAACCTTCAACAATGCCCCACCTCCCCCCCGAGGGATAAAGTTGGGCTGGCATCCTTGGCATCCCTAATCGATCGAGTGGAGCACCAGGGTGACGGGATGTTGGGAAACCCACATTAATCACAAGCAAATGCTAGTTTTCATCGGCATCTAGTGGAAAACGGTGACGGTGGCTGTGTTTTGAATGCTTTCTGTGGGTTTTGGAGTGAAGAGATGGAGAGGGAGTCCGGGGAGTCTTATGGTAACCTAATTGGGATTAAATCCTTTTCAGTTCAGAGCTCTGTACTGTGCGGGGGTGGGGGGGGGGGGGAAGGAGCAGGGGTTACATATTATTTTCGAGTCATAATCCGTCGCCAGTGACTGGGATGTGGCGTTGAGGAAATATTATTAATGGGCGTGTTTTTAATGTGTTATCAATTTTAAATAATTGGTTTAGTCGCTAATTTATCGTCGGAAGTAGTATTTGAGTTAATCTCACCAGCACTAAATATCTTGAAGATCACCTGGCACGACTCTTGATTAACGTGAGGCTAAGGTTAGTCGACACATCGTACAATAAGTCTATCATGAAGACAGTTACCGAGAAGTCACTAGAAGATAAGAAAATTATAAACAATTTGCATGACTTATAACATATCGAGGTAAATATGTTCCGAGATTGCTTAAGCATTTGTAAACACTGAGGACTTGCCTTGCTTGTCGATCTCAACTTAAACCCTGCTCTAGAGGAGTCGCTGATCAGACTTTTGAAAAGGGACCAGGAGCTCAAAAAAGACTCTGATATCAGTTGATGTCTAAGACCAGTGAGATATGCTCAGGACTCTTCAATTTTGAATAAGCGTTCCATTGGTTCGAAATCGTCACCAGTAAGATCGATTAAGACCTTGAGATATCCTACACCTTCGTGAAAGTGTCAGTAATGTTATATAACCTGAGGAGCTTTCTTTAGGAAACTTTTTCTTCTTTGGCTCCATTGAAATCCTTGAGAGGTCTTGAGGTGCTTTTATTAGTTTCTCGTAACTTAACTTCACCCGTGACTGGATAGCCAGTCAAGTTGGCAAGAAATTTAAATCAGCAGAGCTTTACATATAAACCTGACTACAGTGGATTCTTCACCTTTAGAGCATAGGTGATGAATATTAGGCTTCATAGCATTGGAGTAAGAAGCCCTTAGTCCTGTAACTCCTGTACTTCTGTATCAAGCATCCTTTCGATTGGACCATAATTGGTGTTCCCTGAACATGCAGCAATTGTGACATTGCAGAAGAGTCAACTCGTCAAATTGTTATTACTTTGTAACAACACCCCTGCTCACACACACACACACAAATGCGCAAGCAACCACACCTTTTTTGCCTTCACAGTGCGGCAGGTAAATTAATAACCTTTAAGTGCAGATAATTTGTGACTAGAAAGTGAAGGAAAAGTGTTGTTTTGCGCTCGACCGGACCTACTGGGCCGTGTTCTTGGAAATTCTAATGTCCTAACAAGCGGTGGAGCAAGGCATGGCGAAGACGTTTGTTACACTTTCATCCCCCACTCTCATTTCTGCTCCTTCTGCCCCGTGTGTCAACATTTGCCGAAGAGATATTTATACACGTCCGCTTGAAGGTTAAAAATTAAGCTCTAAGGTAAGCGTTCCGCGAACCGGGAGATTTAACAGAAAAGAAGCAAAACAGAAAAAAAACACTGCACCAAGAGCACCTTGCAGACTTGGTGTGGTTTGTCACGTGCGGCAGATTTTCGACAACCGACCGGTCCCTTAATGCAGTCATTTTTCAGCAAATTTCGTCCCAATGTCGATGCCGATTCCGCGAAATCACGGTCACGGTATGGCTGTTTTTTTGTTGCTTCTCACTGTTAGAATGAAAGCCGGAACAAACACGGGTACGGGTATCACCGTCGCTGGAGACATCACCCAAGGGTCACGATCTGGAAGGTGTCAAAACACACCCACACACCCACACACAAACTCGTATCGGAAGAAAAACCTCCGGAGGAGCACTGCGAATGCAAATGGCTTTACTTTGCGAAATGAATTTGTCAATGCCCGCGCGTCAGATTGTGGGGGATCATGTTTCTCTCTAGGAAAAGAGAGATTGGGGAGTTGGGTAGGGGATAGGAAGTGATGTGAGTTATGTGAGCATCATCGGTTCGCCTAATCCAACCACGGACGACAGATCTTTCGGAAAATGGAACCTGACCTGGGAGGGATGGAAATGGCGGTGCGGGGATTCGAACTTTTGCCGCAACCGAAAACTTCGGAGCAAATCGACCGCAAGAGCAAAGTTTGCCGCTTCCGGACATACATTTGCTACAGGGGTTTTGCTAGGCCCGGGGGGGAAAAAGGTATTCCGGAGGTATGGCCGGGATGCTGAGGGGGGGGGGGGGGGGGGGAGTTTTTTGGACGCTGGAACACGCCGGAAGGGCTTCGTACAAGGATGCGAAGTTTGAACGGGTGATGTTTTTTTTGTTGGGGTTGTGTTCTTCCTCTTCTTTTTGTTTGCCAAACGGCCAAACGTCGGGTGAGATCTAATGTCGGAAGGCATCTTGTCGTGGACGCGTGTCGTGAGCAGTGATGCCCAACGGACAACAACGGCACTCACGGGCAGGAAAG
Organism: Anopheles stephensi; assembly: GCF_013141755.1. Lineage (NCBI taxonomy): Eukaryota > Metazoa > Arthropoda > Insecta > Diptera > Culicidae > Anopheles > Anopheles stephensi. The sequence continues at coordinate 10,120,785 of NC_050201.1, forward strand.
AAAACACAGCACAACTCCACTAGAATACTGACACATTCGGTTGGCTGGAGTATTCAGAACTCAGAACCCTCCCCATCTCCGGTGAAGAAAGGCTCAGCTTGTAGGAAATCAGGTGTCTACACGACATGCTAATAACAATAGCAACGCAACGTATTGAGCTTTGTGGCGAGTTGCTTGTAGGTTCTGCGGGCTTCCACCAAAGCTAACTTGCGCTGCGGTTTCGAAACATTCGGTCAAGCTTAGTGCAATGCAATGCGTGCTTGCTGTCTGCTCACGTCCAGTACTTGACAGTAAACTTCCAAACTTTTGGCCAGTTTCTGTGTATTTTTTTTTTGGGAGTGATATCCCGGACGACACATTTCAAGAGCCGAACGCTCAAAATTGGCATCTCTTTGACAGGTTTCTAGGGTACCCTGAATGTCACCTGATCATCAGTATCACCTGAAGTATTTGATTGAGTAACCTGTACTCTAGCACGACTGGCTCAGTAGATGGCTTCATAGCATCAACCAAAAGCCGATAGTTTCGCTTATTAATAACCGCTCTCTTATACACACACACAAACACACATAGCTTCCTGTTTGCTGTACTGGGTTATGTGTGTGTGTGTGCTCATATTCCATTTTAATATAATACATAACTGATAAGGTTTCTACTACACCGAATCACGGGATGGGATGCTCCCGAAATGCCGCCCTGTTCCCATAATCCCGGATTTGCACTTCGGCAACAAAGTCTGCAGCAACGCTTCTTTCTCAAGCATCTTTGAAGTCTGGCTGGCTGGTTGCCGGTATAGCTGGGGTACGTGTATGAGCCTGTAATTAAATTTTATGTTGCCCGCTCTGTGCCGCCTTACCACTCTGGAGCCACTCGGATGCAGTCGGCTGGCTGAGAGCTCAGAGTTTAAACTACACGTATTGTTAGATTTTTAAGCTTCGTTCATAGCTTTTTTTTTGTTGCTGACTCACCCGTATGGCCTTATAAATGCCTTCATTTGCAAACACTGGTCTGCACTGATGATAACTCCATTAGTAAGGTTTGTTTTGCAAATTTTGTTCAAAGAATCAAAAAAGTTGATTAGGTTTTAATAAGGATTTAAGTATGAAGTCTTCCATCATCTAGATACGAGAATATCAGACCATATTTTGATAAAACAAAATTAAATCACGCTCGACGATTTTAAGAGCTAAAATAGCAAGATGAAATGAAAATGAAAGGAAGTCGGAATGAAAGGTGAATAATTTAAACCAAGGAACTTATATATCTTCTTAATTATATTCTTGTTCTTTTTTCTATCCAAACGCACCTTCATACAATCTCAGTCGAGGAAGGCTTAGGCTAAGAAAAGTTTTTCCAGTACTTAATTTTCTTTTTACCCAAGTTAAGGAGGTGCTCTTGATTACACGTGGATGAAGCAGGTATTGATCCCACGCTACGCCTTGTGAAGGGCCAGCGCGCTAATCACTATCACGTCAGGTAGTCGGAACGGAGAGCCGTTAGCAGCAGTATAAAAGCACAGCTCTTACGCACGTTTTATCCTATCGAATTCCATTTACTCCAGGACCTATTGTTTGCAGTCCTTTTGATGCTGAATAGTAATAAAGATTTATTTGCAAGTTTTGTAAGTAAAAGTATAAATATTTCAAATTCAAAATTAAAAATATGAAGCACATTTCGCCCATGCTTACTAGAGTATGTTATTCGAATAAATTTTCCGAGTAAGATTAAGCTATGAACAAAGATTCAAATTGTCAGACTTCCAGATGTCCAGATTGAGTTTTCGGTTACCGGTCACAAACTTCTCCACTGTGGGCACCATCCACATACCACATCTTGTTACTGTTGATTGGCACAGATACAATCACAGCACCTGCTCACACACAGGGCGTGCAACCAGATCGGCAAAAGGTAACCGAATATCCCAGAATCGATGAATGCACAATTCGGAATTGGAATAATCAAAAAGGGATGAGCATGATAAAGCATCGGTGAGTGCGGTACCGGTGGTCATGTTGTTCGCATATTAATAGTCTAAAAAGACCCATACACACACCACATAAGATGGAACCAGTAAGAGTAATGAATACCTCTTCAGCATGCTCGAGTGCAATTTCACCCCTTTTCCGAATGGTGCAGGGTGTAGAGATGTGTACATATATCTATATATATTGCTGCCAGGAGAAGCTTATCTCCCGGTCTGCATTACCCGATATGCATCATTGTTATGTGTGCAAACGATTCCGATACACACATTCTTGCACCAACAAGCTTGGTGCAAAAAGTGCGGTGACCGATAGGGGAAAAAAGAGAAGATGCTTGTCAACCAACCTTCGAACACCGGCAGAAGAATGGGAAAACCACTTTCCAACATTTCAAATCGTCCACCTGCAATACTCCCTGAACTCCCGGTACGCTGCCCGGTGTTCCGCAAACAACACTCAAGGATCAAGCCACACGTGCATAACTTGACGTAGCGCTTGAGCTTCAGGGTAACGGGCAGAACGAAGCGCAAGCAAGAGCAAGAAGCAGCAACCAAACCAAACAGCAAAAAAAAAACCTCAAACCAAAGCTCGAACGCGGCCCAAAAAGGCAAGTTTCGGTTGATCAGGCTGTGGCTAGTCAGACGATTGGATAAAATATGCGGGACCTCCCTCGGTTTCCTACGGTTAGAGAACACCCATTCGAGTGTTTCCTATTCCGCAAGGGGGCAGTTCGAAATTTTCGTGTGCCTGAGTCGTCCCTGTCGTCGTCGCTCTCAATGCTCACACAGCTTCTTGAACTTCAGGTGAGACGTGTTTTCCTGCACGTTGTGAAAACCCATTTTTGTTTTTCCGGGTTTTGCTTCCGATGCCAAAGTGTGCCCAACTTTTCATCCCAAAGCTGCCCCTCGGTGAGCGGTGGCACTCGCACGAGATGGAAATATTATGTGCCACCTGACCAGGCACGGGAACGCGCGCGCGCGCGCGAGGGCTGTAGGGAAAAATGGCAACGTTTCGACAAATAAAAGTTCGACTAGTTGTCCCCGAGAGAACGATTGTCTGGGAAAAACGAGCAGCAGCAGCAGGAATGAGCTTACTGCGAGCAAACAGTGTCTTTTTCGGGTCTTCAGAACACGAACCAGTCTTTGCCGTTTGGCAAGCAATGCTCGAGTTGTGACCAAACAGTATTCCATCTAGCGCAACATTTTCCCTTTCGAGCCATTCGAGCTCTATGCACCTTTTTGCTTTCCTTGCTTCGATAACCGGATGTACCGACTCGTCTCGCCAGGCTTAAGATTAACCACACATGCGAACAATTAAATCAAAATGGTTCTAAAGAACACATTTCCTGCCCACATGTCTCTTGCTGTCAGTTACAAAACTTCCGGTTTCTTTCCGGTGATTATCAGCCAATTTTGCACACCTGATAACGACGGGCTGTAAAGCTGGGTTTGGTTGAGGCTGGTTCGTATCTGGCGGTGATTACAAACATTGGCTGAAGGAATAAACGCCATTTACGTCGTATTAATTTTTATCTCATCGCCGTTTTGCTGCGAGGAAGTAGGCCAAGGAGATGGTAAGGCAGAATACTGGCAAGGAAACTGGCACGAGCATGGTGGGAATGTTTTATCCCTCTGCAGGACAAACGGTTTTTTAATGTTAGAAATTTTTTTTGACTATTTTTTTTTCAAGTTATTTCAAGACATCAGATCGATTTCTTGATTGTTAAAATTTTTTGTAAACTAGTTATGGTTAACCAATTTCAATACAAAAACTTTTAGGTTAATAGCATCGCAGGCTTATCTCTGATAAAATTATTAAATAGTACCAAACTTTGTTGATCAGGATTATGAGGAAGGAACAGTTTGACTAGAATAGTCTATACAGTATTTTAGCGATCTTCTTACGTCAATGGCAAACTCTAAGATTGGAAGAAGTTTTCTTCTTCTTCTTCTTTTTTGGCACTACAAGCTCGAGAGATCTCGGCCTGCCCTCTCTGTGACTTAATTTTACCCGTAGCAAAGTAGTCAGCCTTACGTACGGGAGTTTTCTAGTTGATGATTAAACTAGCTTTGTATGTACGATTATTCTTTGTTATTGACTTATGCTGAACCTGTTTTCCTTGTCAAAATATGTCTAGTTACAGCTTCAATATTCCCAACGAATGTCATATCTGCCGGAAAAGTTGCCAGATATGACCATATACATATAAAGTTGTTGTTTACTGAGTTCATCAGTTCATTCAGTTCAATCTTTGGTACGCTTTTGGCCTAAACTGCCTCACTTTACCACAGTTGATACGGCTTGAAGAATTCGGTTACAGATGATAATCGAGGTTCATGGCATCTAGTAATGCATTTAAAAATCTGAGATCAACAAAAACCTTGGAAAAAAATCTTCAAAAGAAAATCGAAAGCAAAAGTATACTGTTTTGAAAAGCCTTAAATAGATACAAAAAATAATATTTTATTTATATTTTAATTATGAGGACAAGCCCCGCATTGCCATAAAATAGAATTAATGGTATAACGAAATAATCACTAGAAAATCCATATCGGCCGTAATGTTTCATCAGGGTTTAAAATATTTTTTTTATAAATATAATGTTCTCTATTTTATATATTGATAATTTAAAAGTTCAATCAATGTTTTGAATGCAATAAATTGTTTTGCTTGAACACTTCTTAATAATTCATAGTTAATAATATAAAAATATTATTTGATCCTTATTTTTTCAACGAAAATCGTTTTAGAGCCTGAATATTCTAGAACAAAATATTTATCCACGGCAAAACATAATAAATTCCCACACTGATTTTCGTACCGTTCAACATCCGCAGTGCAAATAACCACATGCAAAACAAAACCCAGTTACACTGTTCACGCACATTAAAATCAACCAAAAACCCACTTTAGCCTGTCTTTACAGTCCCACCGTTTCTTTCGAGTCCTCGAGCCGGAGCTGGCAGGATAACAAAACAAATAAACAAAAAAATCGCACCCAGAGAAAGGCTTGCTCGTGATCTTCGTACGACGTAAAATAGGCATAAGCTCTAATAAGTACCTGTTAATACCCATGCTTTCTGGTCATTTTACCTACGGAGACGGAAAAGAAAGGAAACGAGAAATATACATGTATTAGTGGCTGGCCGTGTCCTGGGAAAGTCATTTAAAATTCAAAGCATGTGTAACATCTGCTAATGCTTGTGTCTGTGTAAGTGTGTGTGTGTTTTTTTGTTGGTATTTTACTAAGCGCTCTCCCCACACGTTCTTACACACAGTCTAAAGGGAGGTGGTGTACCGGAAACAAGAAGAGGAAAAACAAAACTGAAGATTCTTGCCAGAAGATGGCAACTGTTTCGGTGCAGGCACAGGCTGTGGAGAACGCAGTGTAGGTAAGCCTGTTGTTTTTCGTAACCTTCACCCTCTTCGAAAAACTCTTTGCACAAACAGTATAATGCTTTACAAGTATGGTTGTGTTCATAAATTTTGCTCAACTTTTCACAAAAAACAAAAAGTGGAAAGCCATTGTGTTGAGAAGAGGTACACATCTTCACAACTCCGATGTACTTCGCGCTCCACCGTGAGAGAGGAGAATCCTTGGCGGCCGGAAAGCCTTGATGCGTAGAATTTGAAGCATTTTCTGCTAGTTTGATTACTTCTGATGCAAAACCCGAAAGGCATGTCCAGTACGAGGTCCGGTGAGGAAACCGCGCGTAGCGTCCCCTGCATCGACATGCTTCTTGCATACATCCTGCGCTGAGCTGTGAGCGAGTGGTGGCCGTCGTTTGGCATGCGGCAAAGCGAAGCACCGTAGCAAAACCGTACCAGCCGTTATGGTTCTGGAGAAATGTGTAATTAATCAAAATACTTCCCAAACCCCTGGAGTCCGACGTCCAGACACCCCCGGAGGCACTTTTCTGTGTGCTGCTAGCTTTAGCGTTGTGATTCGTTAATGGGCAGCATATTGGCAACACTGGCTTTTTTCCCAGCTACTCTCTCACTCCTCTAGCTCTAATAGTACATGCCGCAGGAAGCTATCGACAGGCGCTATCAGAGTACCTCGGACTACGTTCTTGGGTGCGTTGATGTTCTTTTTTTTTTCTTCCCCTTTTTCTTTTTGTTTCAATGCCTCATTCCCTCATTCTCACCACCCCCAAGCAGGGCAGGATCTCCTGTTGCTTGCCGGTGGTTCCCAACGCAAATGGCGTGGCAAGGGCGGACAAATTTATTAGTTTCATATTTTAATGAAAAGACGCTGCACAAACCATTAATGAAGCCGCTGCGCCATCTGTTTCACTCACTTTATGCTCGGGCCAGCTTCGTATCGAACCTTGAGAGAGGAATTTCACGGACATTAATTCTATTTACTGGTAGCCGCCCCGGCTGTGATTCATTAGCCACTGTGGATGAGCGTTGAGGTTGTTTTTTTGGACAAGGTCCTACTTCCGTGCGCTTCCGATACCGCGATTCCGGAGTCTTCGAGCGTCTTCTGTGCGCAGCCATCATAACTAATGGTTGGCCGGGGATGTAAGAACTCGTCTAAAATATTGGAGCAAACCGGTGGAGCTAATTAGCTGCAGCTGAAGCTGTCAGATGGAGGGATTGCTTGTGACGGGCGTCACGAACTCGCTACACGACTGATCGCTCGGTCACCTCGGTCCTGGTTAGTTGCAACGAGCTGTTTTAGGTATCTTGTTTTATTGTTTGCTTCTTTTTCTCTTATTTTTGGTGCAGTTCATTTGTGTTTCGCAACGGAGAAAAATGCATCCTCACCTGCCAGACCTTACAGATGGATGGCGATAGTGTCGACATCGCGATGCTAGACGTACGCGTGGTACGAGCACGGGATGTATCGGATGGGTTTTCGTGGTTCGGGAAATGGATGACTTTTCCTGGAGCTCCCAATACTGCATCCCTGGATGCAGTGTAAGTGCATCCTGTCTACTCCCGCTGGACCAGAATGCTCCACGGAACGGGACATCAAATGTGAGGTGCAAGGTAAGGGCTTGGAGTTGGAGCGTCGGCGATAACCTTGTACCGAAGATTTGTCTCCAGTGGCACCCACCCAGCAACATTTGCCACCTTTCTCATCGCCAACCCTACCCCGCGCCACATAAACCTCCCTAGAGAGAGAGAGAGAGAGAGCAGCCGAATGTTCGGAAACGCTCGTCAGGGTGGGGGGGCTGAGTAATCGCTGTTGGTGGTTAAAAGGAGTGAGGTCCTGTTTTTTGGTGGCAGAAGACAAACGGATACCGGTAGCACTTTGGCTACCCCGTTTCCAGCAACTGCAGCGTTACACAGTGTAGCCGTGCTGATCTCCGGCCACCTCTTCTGCCTCCCGCGATCCGCATCCGCTCAACTTCGGCTAGCAACGCTGGACGATGAATAGTAAAACATTTCGTTGCGGCCAGCGGGACATGTTCTAATGGTTTGTTCCAGTTTACTGTTTGCTGCCACCTGCCGGGCCCGCCGGCATTTCCCGGCCCTTCGTGGTACATCCTGTTTTCGGGCACCCGCAAAGAATTGGACACACATTTAAACAAACGGGAGCCCTTGCCCTGGCACGCAGACACACACACAGTCGGTGGTGAACTTCGACACAACACACCACCTCGCCACATCGAGAGAGCTTTTCGGGATAAACCACAGGCGAAGGATGTGGACGGTGGAACCTGAGCAATCCTGGGAAGGTTGGGCGAGAAAGAAAAGCTCGCACAGACAGACAGCAGCAACTTGCTGAAGTTTATACACAAATAATCGAAACGGATGTACTTTGCTCTGGAAGTTAATGTTGCTTCTGGAAATTTATGTTTTTGCTTCTTGCCGTAGCACACGGGTCCGGTGCGGTGGCCCTTTTTACGGGTGGTCCTGGGCAATGTTTTGGGGGGGGGGGGAAGGTAGGTTTTTGTGAGACAATGGTTATGAGAGTGTGAAGTACACGAACTACCGGGTTCGGTGGTGGCGGGATGGTGAGCGGACAGCCCGGTCGAAAGCCAACCAGACACTGGGAGACACCGTCGGGAAGTTGAGGCACTAGAACGAAACCGAAAACCCCGCAGAGCCGCATCGCCAACGCTCGTGTGGGCAGCAGCAGAAAACCGTTTAAATCGATATACTCTCATGTATAAAATATACGACCTGTGCACCGGAATACGAGAGTTCTATCGATTTTTCGCTTCGCCACAACTCCCGACAACACTTCGGCGATGGCCATCGGGTACGGTTTGTGATACGTACACAAATCCACCTGTGCCGGTAGGACGGTGGTGATGGCCAAGAGAGAGCACGAAACGCTACCAGTGGACAAGTGTTTCCGCAAGCGTTTTGGGTGCTTGTCCTGGTGGACGGCGACGGCCCAACGCAGTGTACCGGACATATCAGCGCCTCTGGGATGAGAGGGGGGGAGTTGAAGCAAATCCTACAAGCCTTTGCTCTCTCGCTCTCCCTCTCTAGCTCTCACCGCACTCCTCCCCAGGAAACTGACAAGTGGGGGAAATTGTTGGGGAAGGAAGCTGTAAACAAAGCTCGATATGGTAACTATTCCATACTCTAACAGCTTCAGTATGCACGTCGGGTCCTAACTTCGATTCTACAGCAGTTTTTCTCACGCAAACCCCTGTTTTCTTAGAACACGCTTATCCGGAGGAAAATACCACCCAAAACGCAGCGGGAGAGAGAAAGAGAGAGAAAGCAAGAGAGCGAGTTGTAGTAGAACAACGACACACACACACACACACACACACACACACACAGAAAAGAGGAAAAGTAGTAGAAGCTTGTCACAGTTTCTTCCGTTGAAAACCCCCGGGCCACAACACCGGCTATGTTGGCCCAATCCATTTCTCCATGCAGCGAGCAGCGAGGAGTTCTTGCTTTTCGGCGGCTACCCAGCGGCTGGGCGACATAGGGCCCAGTGGTGTCGGTGGGTCCATTCTTTCCGGGTTGGAGAATAATGTTCTCGAATGAATGAACAAAGGTGGTCTCTCGCGTAACTTTTTCCCGCGTGCGTCAGGGTTGTCAAATGTGCGCCAGAGTGTCGAAAATTTGTGTGTTTTTCCTGTGAAGAACATCTGGTAAGTTGCATGTTTTAGGATGAATTTGGGGAACTAACAAGGGAACAAGCTGAATTTGTTTTTTTCAAACTACGCATAGATCATGCTCAATCCATTTCCGCGGAGCTCGCTGAAATCTGTTAAGGCCTAATTGATCATAGGTACCTGTCCTTCTATTGAAGGCTTTTCAGAGCCCAGACATGTTCTTTAAGAAATATTAAAGATCCCTAAAGTTGTTGGAGAATTCGTTCCGAGTACGTCCTGTTTGGTTGTGCACTCATTCTGGTATGGCTAAAATTATTCTACCCCACGAGAACAATCGAGACTCACAGTCTCGCTGTATGGCTCGGTGGCAGAATATTTGAAACTCAGATGAGCTTCGGAGGTTTCTATAGTCGATCACTCCCCGAGTGATATTCAAGCACTGATTCCTTGGAATCTCAGGCGTTTTTTCGAGGTTTGTTTAGCTTTAGGTCTAACAATTTCGCATTGGGTACATATCACCAGCGTAGTCATTTACTAAGTTTACATCCTTCCTTGTACTCAATTGAATGTATGAGGATGAAAGACTGGTTGAATAAATGATCGTATGAATGAGTGCGGCTTGGTATGGTATGGTATTGACATAGAGGCAACATAGAGGCAAAGACGAAATGTCCCACAGGATTCAGAACAATGAAAACGAAGAGAACAGAGAGAGAAGAGTGCTAGAGGATCACTGGCACTACAAAACCATTGAGAAACATGGTTTTAATGTTCACTGACTGGACTCCGGGCAAGGATCGAACTCAAGACTAGAGATGGGCTATGACTCTTTTCACGAATCGACCCGGAGTCCAGTTCATTTCTATAGGAATCGAATTCTTCCGATGAGTTCAATTAGTTCAAGTCGATCCGTAGGAGTAGCAAAGCACACGCGTTTTCGACGCATAGGTTCGGGTCACCCCATGGAGGCATCGAGACGACCCATGGATTGGGAGGGTCCAAATTCGTTGCACCCCCAGGTCGGCTCGAACCTACGGGAAGAACTCGCGTATGCTTTGCTGCATCTACGGGTTGACCCCAACTCGTTGGAACCACGAATACGATTCCAAGTCGCTTATGGGTGGCTCCAGCCCGATAGGTTCGAGCCGCCCATCACTAGTCAAAACCTATTGAGTATGAAGACGCGATGGGTATGACAGTAGCCAGCTGACGGGCTGGTTTTTCGATTTGAATCACTATTACTCACGAAGTTATGTGATTTCATTTAATGGACAGGTTTGTCGCGTCGAACGATGTTGGGGCTGTACACAACATTTATAGTCCCAGTACTCACATACGTCTCTGAGGCATAGGGCCGCTTTCAAGAGGAAGATGCTCAGAAGGATTTTTGGCCCCCGTATGCGTGGAATGACAATGGAGGAGCCACTACAATGACGAGCTCTACGAGCTGTACGATGCACTCACCATCGTACAGCGAATTAGACTCGCCAGGCTCCGGTGGGCTGATCACGTCATGAGAATGACACAAGACGACCCAGCCCATAAAGTCCTTTTAGACCGTCCACACGAACTAAACCGTGATTGGTATCGAGCCGTCATACTCTAAATAAATAAAAAAAAACTGATAAGCGAATCGAAGTTGCATAACCCTGAAGCACAGGATAAATTTGTCGAGCAAAAGTACGTGTGTACGGTATCGTTTAAAAACTTCTGCACAACTTTCTCGCCCGATCGTTCGGTCGCTGCTCGATGCGTGGTGGGTTTGCTGTGGAGCGCACTGTGGACGTTTCGCAACCACCGGGGAACGCAACCGACCGATTTGCTCGGGTTTGACTTCAAATCCATGTTCGAGTGAGGAAAGGTTTTGTACCACCCAGACCTACTCCCAGGCAGGGACACATATCCTGGTACTGGAGTTCTCTAGCTCTAGCTGTTCGGTACACCATCTTCAAGAAAGGTGCCGAAGCGCTTGCGGTAGCCATCCGACAGTTCGCCAAATATTCAAGTCGTTTCCTTTCACAAACATACCACTCGTACACACACTAACTCGCAGGCGGAAGCACAACTCGAACGAGATTTCGGGCGGGTGGCGGGTTGCTTCAAGTAAAATGGATGAATATCGGAAATTCCATCGAAAGTGCAGCTCATATTTCATCCAGCACACACACACACACTAAGCAGCGTGCAGAGAACCTGCGAATCCTTTTTTCTCCTCCTTTTCTGGCTGGTTCTTGGTGGTTGCAATTTGCTCGCTTCACTCTATCCCTGCACGCCTAGAGATTAGTTGATGCTCCGGTTGCTCCTACCGCAAGCACAGATTCATCTTCCCATGACCTGGGCGCGATGTAACGCTGTCAAACTTTGACGAAGAATCGCCGCCCGTCCGTCGGTGAAGTTCCACCCCTCCCCCCCCACCGCGTTTCGCGCACGACACGAAGGGTGAATCGTAGCCCCGGCAAATTTCCGCCTTCTACCAGATCCAATTAAAACGAGTCTAAAACAACGCAACCAGGGCTGGAGCGTCATCGGTCGAGGATTGGCGAAACAGAACCCAAACATAATTAAAGCCACGGTCAATAGCGCTACTGACGTACTCACACGGCACGGGGCACCATCACCCCCCCCCCCCCCCCCTGGGGTTTCCTCCGTTGCCACGTGCGATTCCGGCGAACGGCCGACTTTTCCCATCGAGCAGACACCAGTGTGGCCAAAGTTTACCTTCTGGTAAACGCAAAGTTTGCTCGTTTTCGGTTTGGCGAGAATCTCCGGTTAGCCGTGGGCTGCGCCGAGGCAGGGGAAACTGTAACGCTTTCAATTACTCACATTTGCAACCGCCCCAACCTCACCTTCGTCTGCTGCTTCCCCTGCAATACCTTTATCTGCGTAAATGATGCACTAAACTGAGTTGTCCGAGCGATGGCGGCACCATCAAGTCGTTAGCGAGTCATTTTTCTTCCCAGCCCTGTCTAGCGTTTGGTGGAACGCTTCCGCTTGCTGGTGAACGGGACAGATTGCCCACGGTCCGGGTTTCGTCGGTCATCATCTTCGCGCGCGCGTTCGCGTGTGCCCCAAACTGGCTGAGATTTGCTACCGAGAACCCCGAGCGTTCTGACCTTGCCGGTGTGTTCTAGCTCGCCGGGGGGGAAGGGAGGGGGGGGGGGCGTTGGCTCGCCATAATGGCATCAGATTTCATATCCTGCCGGAGTTTGATGGGAGTTGGTGGACTAGCTCGCGCGTTTCGCATGTTCTGTCTGGTGCTGGTCGGTGCACTGCCAGTCGGGTTGGTACAATTATTACTAATTCGGCTTCCGTTTTATGGGGGTAAACTTAGACGGGGGTGCTGGTAAATCTCACGCGTGAAATGCAACTACTAAAGACTTCCGGAATCATTCGCCGTACTTGATATGCTGATTGAGTAGAGCAGCTTTACGAGCTACACACATCAAATAAACCTACTGATGTACAATTCCTACTGCGCAACACCCAAACGTTAATCTCTGATCCGGATCGTAGAAAGAAACTTTATCCACTTTGAGGTCAATTCCACCAGAGTTCACAGAAAAGCAGCCACCAACTGTCAACTACCCACTACAATTCGCTTGTTTGATTAATGAAGTTGAAAGAAGCATCGCTTCTAAGGAAAGCCCAGAAGTCCTCCAGATAATGCTTTATTCAATATTTCTTTCGCTTGTGCCATCCAATCGATTTGAACTACATAACAACTTCATAAAGCTGAGATCCCTCCGGGCGATTAGCGTCACTCGTCTTCCCCCCGGGAACGCGCTCTGCATGCACCAGAAGCTGCATTCCATCGCAGGGCCCTTCAAAATTAGCTACCACCGGTCCCGCGCCCAGGTTGACAGATGCCAGCCCGACACGACGATTCAATTCATCTCGGGCACCAACACTGGTGCAACAATTGCTAATCTTGCCGTACTCCGTAGGGTAGAATTTCTCGTTAGCAAGTCATCCGTCGTGCTGATGGCCCCGGGAAGACGCTCGCGATGGGTATGACAAATTTAATCTTAATGAAACGTGATGGTTACGGACGCTGGGCATACTGGATATTCCCACGCCCCGGTTCGCCAGACGGGGGGTGGGGGGGGGGGAGAATGAGAGACAGATCGGGTGAAAGGGAGCGAGGACGCTATTATGGTGAGTATAACCCGGGCGAAACAATAAAGTAGCGGGATACCGATGCCGAAAATAATTGGATAATGTTTTTCCATTCAAATTCCACTCCGTTCCAAGTTCCGCGAGATGTTTTGGTGTGTCTTTTTTCACTCTCTCTCCTTCCCCCTCTCTCTCTCTCTCTCTCTCTCTCTCTATCACTCTTCTTCTGTTAGGTATAAAGTGAAGTTATCCAAGCTATCGAAACGATAGGAATCGAAGACTTTTCGGGCTGGTTTCTTCTTCTCCAGGAGATTGTCTGTCCGTTTTTGTTTCTTTTGGTAAAGATTGAAGATCTCGAGGGTTTCGAGATTACTGGAAGCGGCTTCGTTCTCGCTGTTTGACGATTTGCATCAGCTAAGCTCCCATTAAGAGCCGGCATTAGATGGCAACTAGATGTCACCGGTTCCAAAATCGAAGTCATCGGCAAGAAACCACTAGCTCAGAAACTCCCTCGCCAAGCTAAGCAACAACAAAAAAAAAACCAAGCTTGTATATATCCACTCAGCTTTGTCGCTTCGTCTAGATCCGAGGCAAAATCCGATCAACTGGAACTCGGTTGGTAGATCTATCTAAATTAAAAATCTTAATAGAATGTTGAATAATTTCAGTATCGCACATTCATCTCGATTTACTCTCGAGGTGTTTGTACGTCGTTTCATCGTTTCGGGCTGAAGAAAGAACAAAAAAAAAGAGACTGTCGGATAGTTTTCCACGAAGCCCGGGATACGAATAATAAAGCACCGACCAATATTGAACGAACGATGGCAGGAATTTGCTAGTGAAAGCTGATGTTTTTGCCCATTCCTTGGCAGCTTCATTATGCAGCTCGACCGAACCGAGCTAAAGGAATGAGTTTCAATCGCTCACTCGCTCTCTGGGTGTGTGTGTGTGTGTGTCTGAAGGAATTTTCAACCGACCATTTTATGCATCCCGAGTTCCAGTGAGCGTTCAAGGAAAAGAGAATATTTTCCGATTATGCAATTTGTTTGTCTTCTGCGTATGCACCTTCAGGGTGAAGGCGTCATCAGCGTCATCGACCATGCATGTATAAACCTCTCTAGGGAGCAACAATACCAACAAAAAAAAACCCGTACCTTGAGCGTACAAGCCCGCACGGACGATCGCAGATCTCACACAACATTGCGATTTGCATAATTGCTTACGATTGATCTCCCCAAATGCTCTGGCGAGGGTGACTGGCTGTAGCTTTATTTATATTTACCTTCGGCTCCGGGATCCGCAAACTTTTCCCTGACCCTGGCCAACGGTACGTAAAAGCCACAGGTCGCTGCGACCTGCTGCAGTGGCAATCAAACTTTAATTTTTCCAAAGCCCAACCAACCCCAACCATTCGCATGCCGACAGTACAGCGACGGGCACGTACATTTGACTACTGCTGCCACTACATCCTGGCGCAGGGAAAATTGGCTGGGTGGTTTTTTTTCCCCTGTTTTATTTTCCTCCCTGTTTTTCATCCGTGCACCGTGCTAGGCGGAAAGAAATTACGGACACAATCCACGAATCGGGCACGGGACGGACCTAAAACTGAATCGAACTTGCTCAACAATCCGAACGAGGAGACAGACGAGCGCCGGTGAAAACGAGGGGGCGAAAAAGTAAATTTTTGGCTCCTTCTGTCAACAGCTTGATAACTTAATAGCAGAAATAAAATCATTCCTCACTGTTACACGCTTTTCCATCTTCCACTCCCAGGTCCCCCTCCCTTCTTCAACACCTCCTTCTTCCCTTTCCCTATGCTACCCCAACGAAAAAAGGTGAAGCGATCTTGTTAAGCATCTTTCTCTCTCTCTCTCTCTCTCTCTCTCTCTCTATCTCTCTCTCTCTCTCTCTAGTAGTGGATATCGTTTTTCCTCCTCCCCCCCCCCCTTCATTGGTGTGTTTTTTACTTCACTGCCCAGTCCAGTTCAGTCATTTGTTTTTCCTCTTCCGAACCGTGCGTGCGTAGCCCGGTTACAAGTCCTGGAATTCGTTTGGCAATTTCCGTCAGCTTTCGTCTACGTCCAGCAAGACGATGTCTCACGAATTGCGCCCAACTGCTATTTTTTTATTTCTTCTCACTGTCTTCATCTTACCCCCAAACACACATACACACACACACAAGGCATTGTAACGGCAGCGACACGCTTCAATGAATTCACTAAAGTTCTCGTCTTGGAGTGGATTTTTCTTTCGCTGTGTTTCGTTTACTTTGCACTGCTCCAGTCACTTTTCGGTGCTTTTGTAAGGGAAAACTTTTCACCAGAATTACACTATGGTGGGTAATGATTTTGAATATTTGCGCTTTAATGTACAATTTTTATTTATGCTATACTTCTTGATAGAGTTCCACACAAAGCTTTTGCTGACTGGGACGCTGTGATATGATAAAATTGTGGTTCATAATAATGTTCTATTTGTTATTTTTATTGATGATGGTTCTTAGAAATTTATTGATTAATTTAATTTATAATAATGACTGTCCATTGCCGTATTGTCAAATAAGTTTAAAATTTTAAAAAAAAGTTTGTATATTTTTTTATTTCATATTATTTCAAAGTAAAATTCATTCTAACATACTGTGATACAGTGATGGACGAAAGTATAAGATCACCTGAGTAGGTATATTAGTGTGACAGTAAGGTGATTAGGATTGTATTTGTTTTTGGATTTATATCTGTTATTCAGTATTTTTGAAGACCACCCTTGAACACCTGGGTATGTTTATTAATTTAACCTAACCGCAATCCCCACATAGTTACTGCTGAATCAAAGTGGCATCCGTGTGGACGAACATTATGTAATGAACTGCTCTACAATTAGTCTCATCAACAATCCGAAAAAGGAAGATACGAGATTGTTTACTGTTTTTTTATCAATGGCAAGAATGCAAAATAATAAAAAAAATTGAATCTTTTTTTTTTTGTTTTATTCGTAAGGGACGACCTGACCTATATTTATAAAAAAAAAGAACTCACGCTAGATGAGAAAAAATGCTGATTACAGGGACCCCAACATTATTTGACGATTATTCATTGAAACTTGACCGGAGTGACTAGTTTATTATCCTTAACGCGGAACAAAACATTGTACCAACAAACGGAGTTAGAAGATTGATTTAAGAGCCAAAATATATTTACGCAGAATGTTTGAACGACATGGCTTAGCAAATTGATTCGTTTTGTGACAAATGTTTTAACGTTTCGGGTAGGTTTTTTTCGCTAGAGGAGCTACATATCGCACCGTGTTATTGTGCTTAACGTGGGCGACAAATTGAGTTGAAAATCGAGCAGAGTTCGATAAAATCGCATACACATTAAAAAATAATCTTTTTTGACGTTTCATTAAAAATCCAAAGAGTATAAAAAATAATCAACAACCGAGCTCACCCGGGATAAGGTGCCCTTTCACGGTTTGGAGAAGGAAATGTTTCCAAACCATTGTGAATTGTACTTATTTTTGTAATTTAGCTTTTAGCAATTCGGCCAGGCCGTTCTTTATGAATAAAAAAAAATCACGATGAAACTAAAAATGGCAAAAGGTAGTAAAGATAATGCTGTTGTTTTTTAAGCCTTCGAAATGTATTTTCGAAGGAGAAATGAACCAATCGGTAGTAAATTAACTAAATATTTTTGAGAGGTGTCAGTGTTATGTCCTTGACTGTAAAAAAGGACGAAGCAACTCATGTCTTTGTTACATTTCTTTGAATTTAATTTTAGTTAAAATTGTAATTTAGTCTACCTCTTAAACAGTAATTTACTTATATTTTCATTATATTTTTCAAAATCCTTCCTAAGACAAACTATTTTCCCACAGTGCATCCCGAGTACTTCCACACACAGAGTGAAGTTTCATTACCCATGCACTCGGGAACACAAAACCGTTCTAAAATTCAACTTCATTCAGCGTCTTTCGCCATCCGTGCTAGCTGTGGGATCGTCGTACTTCTTGGCGTCGAAATGTTCACACACCCCAAATGAAAACGTCACCCCGTTGGCGTTGTTCTGCAGGTGTTTTTGTTTGATTTCACGCGTGCATATCCCGCGTGGAGTGAACGTAACGTAGACAACAACAAAAAAACGAAACCCAAACACAAACGTAACTACTTTGCAGCACTTGTTAACTACATATTGCATTAGTTACAGGTAGTGGCCACCCGTGCCAGTCAGCGTTTGGCGAACGAACGACAACCGGTCCTTCGTTCTGTTGTCGAAACAGTAGCAAATCAAATCGAGATTGCTGAAGAATGTGCTCACTGGGAAAGCAAAAAGGGTGGAAAATGGAGAAGAAAATGAAGAACTTTTCGGTTTTGTTTTATTTTGGCGTTGGAGTGAGGGTCACAAACTATGACGACACTTGGTGTCGAATAACGGAACACAGCCCAGGACTGATGTTGTGGTGAGGGGTCTGAAAATTACCTTCTAAGAAGAGAGAGGGAGAGCGAATAAAACACACTTGACTCGAAAAAAGTGGAATGAAAAATTGAATTGTTTTCCAGGGCACTTTTCGACACGCGGGTAAGACTTGATGGGGAGAGTCCTGAGTTTGGGTGAGTGTAATAAGTTACTTGCATTACTAGAGTCTAGGGTACAGACACTCGTATTGGCACGGGACTCCTTGAGGTCTAGCGACTTTCATGAGCCTTATTTGTCGTGCCCAACAAGTCCTGGTGATGTACTGGCGTATTGGACTTTGATTGATTTGATGTGCGAAAGCCGATGCTCAGGGAAGATATCGCAAGTACTCAAGAATTCGCACCAGCCAACTTATTTATCCAGAATATCTCCAGAAACTTTGAAGTTTTGTTTGCTTCCGGAACACGGACCAACAAACACCACGCGGTTAGTTTGAAACCCGACACTACACCCAACTACAAGCAATCTGCATGTCCGTGTCGGTGCTGTTTGCTGGTTAGTACACCCGCGGGACGAAAGGTCTCGCCCGAAGATCCGCTCTCACATCCGCTAAAGGCTCGGTTGAATGATTTTTGTTTTGCCACCGGCCAGTACCCACCGGTCGGGTACTTCCGGACGCTCGTTAGCAGCGTGTCGAGGCGTTCAAGCTTGCTGCGGGTTTTCGGTGTGCCGTAATGCGAAATCCTGCTTTCTGCGCTTTGTGTTTTGGTCCAGGTCTCCGGTCCCCAGCTGTTCTCAGAGTCCTGCCGACCTGTACAACCTAATCTTTCCGTCTCCCTTGTCGATACCTTTCACTCGTTCCTTGCTTCTTTTTGATGAAACAAAAATCACAACTTCAGCACTCTCATCGGATGCTGACTAAGCAGTCACACGCACACACACACACAGCATGGCGATATGAACGAAACGGGCGAGCAGAGAGGAAAAAAGCTTGCTCATTGCAATTTTGTAAATTTATACTCCCAAGCCACAAATTCTAATTCAATCCCCGGAACAACAGCAGCCAACAACAACAAAAAAGCTGCCGTTGTGTGTGTGGGGTATGGTTCATACGCATACGTATGATGAGAAATTTGACCTCTTGCCGGGAAAATTCCCCTTTACAGCCCTCGCGCCGTAACACACTGGTCTAACATGGGGATTTTCCTGGACGAGGTTCGTTCGCCATGTTTCTCGACCTTCTCGACGCCTAGCAGTCTATTCTTCATTACTAAGAAGAATGAACCCGAGCCCGGGGAGAAGGCAACTACAACAACGAATGCATCAACAGAAAAAAAGGGAAAATAAAACGGGAAAAAAAGGGAAAACACCCGTAGTAAAGTGACCATTGTTATTCAAATGTAATTTTCACGTTCACTCACACGGTTGTTTCTGTTTTCTTTTGTTGGTTTGGCGAAGAGTTGTGTTTTTAGCGTACATTTGCTGCAGACATTTTCCATTTTCCCTATCGCTTTCCTTCCGGGATGAGCAGACTTTTTGGTTGGCGGATTTTTTTTGTGTGTGTGTTTTGTTCAAGTATTGTGGTCAAAGTGCGTCTAGTTATTGGTAGGGATGAAGTCTCTCCTTCCTTCTCTTCCTCTCTCTCTCACACAGATCCTTTAATATCGGGGAGAAATCTTACACCTGCCACGCTATCTGGGGAAGTAAGTCAAACCGGGGCAAGATCACGGAAGTTCAAGCTTACTTCCGGGGCCAGCACCGGAAGGATTTTTACCCTACATGTGTTTGTGTGTGAGGAAAAACGGAACGGTTGTTGGAAGGAAGCTCACGTGGCGTGTCCGTGATAAATGGCGTTTTCCACTGGCTCGTTTCTGCTCGGCTTAGCAAGGAAAGGTTTTTTTTTTCTGTTTCCAAAAATTTTGCTATCGAATATTCACGTTCGCTGGTGGTGGTGGTGGATGGTTTTCTTACACTTCTCCATAGGTTAGAGGTCTCGCAGGTGGGTTGGAGAAGCAGAATATACCCGACCCGGCTCATCAGTGGCGTGATCCCGAACGCCTCACGTGAGAGAAATTAATTTGTTTTTGGCCTCATGAAATCGCCCCGACGTGACGGATGGTCCGGCTGTGCTCGGGCGAGGTACATCCTAAATCTTTTACAAGAAGCAAGACCTCAGCTCAGGATCTAAACTTGAAGATGTTGTAACGTTGGCAGAAACTTGCTTAGGTTTAATCTACAAAACAGCTAGCATTCAACTTCAAACTCCCGTTTTTATTTTGGTAAATCTTGAGCCCGAAAAACCTGTATAGATCGATTGTCCCTTCAGGATCATCAATATCCCAAAGTCTCTCGCTTCAATGTTTTCTCAATAAATAAATAAATCCTACTCGCTTCTTCGCCTGCAGTATCAGCCTTTTTTGGTTAAAAATAAGAAATCCTCCCATCATCGGGACGTCATCCTTTCTCAGTCAAGTCAGTCAATAGTCACAGCTCAATAGGTGCTGGTGTAGAACTATCCTACGCAAACGAAACCTCACCCCTTTATCGCAAAAGTGTCGATGCAGATGCATATGCTCACTCTATGTCACTCTTCTTGTTCTTCTTCGTTTTTTCTCTGACCAACTCTCTCTCTCTCTCACTTTCTCTCTCTTAGCATCAGAATCCACCGAAAAAATAGGGGAGCTGGCTCCCAGCTCGGTCCATATTCAAATTTTATCCATTAAAAGATTAGTCGGTGAAACTTATTCCTGATCGGCTTATGTAAATTTTTTACGCTTCCATTATCGCTGATCCACGTGACGGTTTTCCAATTTCTCGGTTTGGTGCCTCCCACCTACGATCTGCACGGAGCTCAAGCAAAGCAACCGAGAGAAGGAGAGAGAACAAAGCAAAAAAAAAAGATCAGGACCAGAACAGAAGGGAAAAGCCGAGCTGAAGCTAACGATGTGACCGTGGATCAAGTGGGCAATATTTGTCCTGGCAAAAGACGCAACAGCACTGGGCCTCCGTACTGCACGCCTGCACGAAGAAGAACAACACTTCCACCCAAACAATAAGTTCGTACCGTTTTCACGCCCTAGGGGTTGGCAAGTGGACGGAAGGTAGTAACGAAAAAAAAAAGAATCCGAACATGGCAACAAACATGGCGCGTCAATTTTAAGAAGCCAGATTGTTGGCCTTTTGGCAGCCGGGGAAAAGGCCACCGGCACTGTATTGGGCGTGCTGGGAATAAAAGAAGCTGTGGGTCATGTTTGACAAAGTTCGTGTGCCTTTCGACACCGTTTTCCACACACGTACACGTTGGCGGTTAGTTTCTCGTACGCGTGTGTGCGTATGTACGATGTATGGTTTCAGCCTTATAGTTACTTAGTTTAACTATCAGCTGCCTGTTTAAATTCATTGCTTTAATAGTCGTAAAGTTTTGATATATTTTCTTTATATTGCCTAGTTTTTATATGTTCTTAATGTGTTTGATTGTTTCATTTTTGTTTCTCACATGTGCTCAATTTATTCTTACATTTTAATCTTATTTATTTTGTGTTATTATTTTTATTCGGGATTTGTATGCTCTCTTGTTTTTCTCTCTTCTCTTGTTTTATTCGGTTGAATTTGTTTTTTAGTAGTAAGAAGTAGCTTCTGTGTTGCTCATTTTAAATTTTTGCTTATTATTGTTGACCTTTTACCTTTTCCTTATTATTTTTATTTTATCCTCAAACCTTAGGAAAGATTGAGTTTGATTGTTGCTCTTATTTATTTGCCGTTCAGTAATGGTTTTTGATTTTTGATCCTTAATTTATTTTATAAAACTTTGATTTAATATTTTTAATTTTATATTTTCCTTCATCCGATTAGTTTCGTGATGTTTAGCCATATTTACATAATCGAAAAGTACGTTCATAATAATTCGAGTTGATTTATCTCAGTTTTTACTTGTTTCTTTTAATATTCTATATGTTTTTGGTCATGAAACGTTTTTTTGTAACGTTACACAATGGAACCAATTGTCTTCCTACATCAATTACTTGTTACCCACTCACAATTCTGGCGATGGAAAAGCGAAGCAGTTTTCCCTGGTTTACCTTTACCCTTCCTTTATCAACACACACTGGCAACATACCAGAACCATCGGTACTGGTGAGCAACGCTGTATCCTGCTGATCGGAAAGCTGCTTCCGGTTTTGGGTCCGGCCAACAACAAAACAAAACAAAAAAAAAGTAACAAAACAACAGCCAAAACCCGTTAATAAAAAGTGAACAAAACAAAGAGAGGGAAGAGAGAGAGAAAGAGAGGGAGAGAGTAGAAGAAAAGGTGATGGAGTGGAGTGGAGCTAGTCCATAAAAAATTCAAAACTGACGCAACACCTCCCAGCGGCGTGTTTGGCATTTCCGGACCAAAACCTCCATCCGGATTGGGTGGAGGAAGGAAGGTGGGAGGGGTGACTCTTTCGCGGGCAGCACTGGTCCTTTCGGCCAGTCTCACACTCTCTCTCTCTCTGGAGCGCGGAAAAGCCTTTCGTTTTACCGGGATCGTTTTTCGCGTGCCGTGCCGCATCGTTTACTTTAGCCCTTTCGTTTCCAGGGCCCGGACATGGCCCACCCTCTTTTCACCCTACCTTTCCCTCCTCCCTTCCTCTTTTCGATTTTTTCTTCTTCATTTTCTTTTTTTTCGCTTGTTTTGTAATAAACCTGAAGCTAGACAGTGGTTGAGAATGTGTGAGTCGTTTTCCCACCTAAGCTGGACGCTTAGCTCAGTTCGGTTTTCTCTCTATCTCTCTCTCTCTCTCTCACTCTCGCACTCAATGGAGGGACAAGAGGATCCACTCTTTTTCGCAGTGGAATGTGAAAATAAACGCTTGAGTGAGTGAGTTTTGTCCCGTGCCCGTGAAATTAAGCTGTGCAGCTGTGCTGCAAAAAACACACACACACACACACACACTCCCAGAACGAAATCCCAACTGGTGAAATTTGATTAGGAAGGCTGTGCACATGCGAGGAGTAATTTAAAGTAAAACAGGCGAAACTAGTGGCGCCCACTCCGGGCCCCAGTCGCGAGTCGCGAGGTAAAACAACAACAACAACAACAACAGTACGCAACAATACCACGTGGCACGTGTGTAGCCGCGAGCTACACGGAAAATTACTCCGAAGGCAAAATGCAATTAGGAGAGTTGATGGGACGTGTCCTTTTGAACCGCTTTGCTGTTTGCCGATGTGCTGTGACGGGCGGCAGAGTGGTGAGGAGGAAAAATAGGGTGGGGGGACAGGGTGTAGAGTAAACCGTTTAGAAATTTGCACACCATCTCCACTTTTCCAGAAGAATGCACAAACGGGTGCCATCACTGGTCAGCACTACTCTCGGCCCGTCTTGGCCGAGGCAATGTGCGGTACGAACGGGCTGGCTTTGGTTGCGTCGTTTTTTGTGCAACGCAATTAGGTGAATCAATCGATAGGTTAGAGGGTGCGGCGGTGGGTGAAGGAAGGGGACGAAACCTCAGTATTATTGTACAAAAACGATCGTCGTAAGTAGGAAACATGGTGTGTGGCAAATATATGATTAATTTATTTGCTTCCTTGTGCTATTTACTCTGTTGACTTTTTTTACATTAAAACTAGATTTGAAATTTTAAAATGTTTTTACATTCATTTTATATTTCTTGTTTGATTTGCTGTTTTGTTCATCGTTTTGGTGCAGGTTTCAAAAAACTGATAAGCTTATAGTTACAAATCAATATGTACTTCTTTTTCTTCTTTATTTAGATTCTTTCTCCTCTGTTGTTGTTGAAGAAGAGATCTTCTTCCTTGGCACTCGAAAACCTCGAGAGGACTCGGTCTGCCATTTCTGGCTTTCTGTGACTAAGTTTTACTCGTAGTAAAGTAGACAGCCCTACGTACGAGGAGTCGGTCTGGATGGGATTTGAACCCCGGTCCTGCCGTGTGAAGACCGGCGCCGCAATCGCCTCTGGATCGCCCAACACGTATAACTACCACACAAACAAAACCTATTTTACTATATAACTTTACTTCAATTTTTTAAGACGAAACTGCTCATACAAAACAATTGGTAAAGGCTTTGATGGAACAGTTTTGTGTCTATATCATGAGCTTGATTTCTTCTCCAAAAAAAGCTAATCATGTCATTAGCTATACAGCTATTTTTATTTACTTTTACCAATCTAGTTTAACTTTTTTGATTCGAATTTATCGTTTATTAGTTGCCTGATTTTAAGGCTTTTTTTCATATTATTAGAGCATTTTTTACAATACGGCATCGGACCGTAATACTCAATAAATAAATAAATAAATAGAGCATTTTTTAATATTTTGTTTCTACATATATATTATTCTTTCTGATATAATATTAATCTATTATTTTATTCTTAATAACTTAATATTCTGTGTTTTTTCATTTCCACTTCAAGTGTAATGAGCTTTACGCTAGATGTAATATTCAACTACCAATTTTTCTTTGCCTTACTTTCATTCGAGGTAAAACTTTTTCATCCCCCCCTTTCCCCTCTTAGAAACGGGTTGCTGTTTGTCTGCTACCGATTCCGATTCCGATTCTGAACCGGCTCCTTCTTTTCTCTCAACCAGATTTATAAACATCCTTTCCCGACAAGAACCGGGCCACCGGGTTTTTCCTTGCTTTCGGGGTTTTCCTCTTCAACCCCTCTCACGACCACCCCCCCCCCCTCGCGCTCTGTTGTTGCTTTTGTTTCGTGCGCCACATCGGATGCATCGAAATGGATTAAAAATTAATGATCCTTGATGGGCTTTTGGGAAAGCAAAGGAAAATCGATCACAACAACCCTTGTGCAGCAAACAAACAAGAATTCCACCGGCGCACTGCTTAATTATCTGAGCTTCCTTGTAGAGGAAAAAACAACTTCTTCTGCGATACAACCCAGCCCCCCCCCCCCCCCCCCCAGGACCTTTATCCACCATCCTCCACCCCTCCCCCTCCTAGCTTTAGTAAACCTACATCGATAAAGACCCTAATCGCAACACTATCCCCTCCCTTACTTCCCTTTACACCATCCTCCCATCCACCCACCCAAACGAGCTTTCACCAGATCAGAGGGGAAAGATGGAAGATTGTTTATTTGCCTCGCTAATTGATTCGCAGATCGACCCCTCTGACATATTTACTCGCCAACGGTGCGCGCGAGTTCCTTTTCCCTACCAGCCTCCATCACTTCCCCCCCCCCCCCCCCCCAAGACCTTCTCCCTCTCACCATTTGTGACCGATTGAGGCGGAAAATCGGAAGTAATTCGATTTACGCTTTGCGAATTAATCTAGTTCAGTGAATTAGTGGGACCCCGCTCCGGGCGGCGACTTTGGAACAAGACACACACACACACTGATGCTGAATCGGTAACACAATTGCTGAATATTTCACCTTCCCGTGATCGTTATTTCGGCCACCGCAAAATCTGCATCCGAGGTTTGCGAGTGCGTTGTTCGCTCTTTCTCTCTATATATATTTGATGAAGTTTTTCTTTCCGAATTTCGATTTCTGTTCTTGATTCGCAGCGTTTACTATGGAAGATTTTCTTGTGCTAACTTGTTTGGTTTTTTTTTTTGCTCCCCCGGACAGACACAACAGCTCGTGAACGTGAAACATGAACATCGAGCAAGCGAACGAGCGAGGAGGGTGGTAATTATAATTATTCAGGATGCAGAAAAAAAACCCCTCTTCTGGTAAAATTGCCGGGCGGAAAATCGGAGAAGATGACTCCGGGATTGTTTGTTTACGGTTACGGGACGGCCTTGGCTGGCGTTCGATGGGGTGCCGGTGAGCAAAAGTGAATTAATTATTAATAATTAAAGTAAAATTAATAGCTTCACATCGTTTTCAGGTGAAGCAGCAGGAGCGTCAGCCGTAGCCAATAAACGTGAGGATTTTACCACCCTACTCAACCCGAAATCTGGGCCCCTAAAGTCTGGCCAATGAATGTCGTGAACCTTGAAAGTCTTGCCCCCCCCTCAAACCAAAACTTTAACCATCCCGAACGGTCCGGGAGAGATACAGAGAGAAGAGAGTTCGATGGAATTTAGACGTACGGCGAAACCTTACCTCGGTCGGACGGATGGCTTAATGGGGAAGGAAAATCTTCAACCGAGAAAATCCGGGCCACGCGTAGAAAATCGATCGATGCCGGAGCAGCGCTTTGCTTGATTGATTAGTTCGCTGGCTGTTTGGCACTTTGGCAAACATTTATAAATCGAGCGGAACCAAAAAAAAAGGAACCAAATCTTTGCCCGGGGGGAAAGCAAATAGGGGAGGGTGTTGGAGGGCGAGGAAAAACTGCATGACAGTTAGTCAAATACCCGTTGCATCGTCGGTGCTGCAGTTTCTTGTTCTTCATCCGTTTAAGGTTGCATCTCCAAAAAAAAACCCCTTGCAGCAGCTGCTCTATCTCTCTTTCTCTCCCTCTCTGGGATGGTTGAGATTTCACCTAAGTAATGACTTGCAGGAAAAGCTTTATCACCCAACCAAACGGAAGAAGAAAAAAAACCTTCCAGAATCCCTTTTGACAAGCTGACTTTTCCATTTTTTTGGTAGCTAACTCTTTGCTTGGGGTTTGTTAGAAGATGCGCTGTACCGTACACCGACAAAGAGGATGAGCTGGCTGTGTGAACTCTGGGTGACTTTTTTTCATTTCTCTCTTTTTCTCTCTCTCTCTCTCTTTCTATTCCTAATTGAACTACACACCCATACGGTCGTCGAACCTGGGGCTGACGGAGATCGTTAGCGTGGCTTCTTGCGGACTGGGTGGGTGGCATTTTCGATAGGAGCGATAGGGGACGGGGGAAAAAGTTATTTTATTTCAATCAGTTCGTGACGGTAAATCGAATGGTTGGATTCTTTCTTTAGCCGTGTTCAAAGGGACGGTTTTTTTAGGAAAGACAGGCAAGAAACCAGCAGAGAGAAAGAGAGCAATAGAGAGAGAGACAGAGAAAAGACTATGTATTTACAGGAAAATTTAATTTGTGTTGCGTTTGGTGAATCCTTGCAATGAAGCTATTGGAATAGAAATTTTTCAAAGGACAACTTAAATTGCAAGCCATATTTTAAGGAATTTAAAATTGTGTTCAGGGAAAATTGATACCACTTTATAATTACAGCAGCTCTACTACTGATACAGTATATTCAAACACTGATGAACGTTCCATTTCTAGCGTTCGGTAACAGTGTTCATTAGTGGTTCATTTGTGTTCATTTTTGTGTCAATTTGAATCCTATTTCAAAATTGTATAGTTCATGCTTTTGGAATCATTTGAAGGACTTTTTAGAGTGTGTTTGTTAGTAAACAAAGAAAAGTTTAGGAAAAAGACTTCAAAAGTCACAAACCTGATCAGGTTCAACCTTTCAATATGGCTGAGCAGTATATGGCAGTACCATAGAAGGTTGTGTATCAGAAGAATGTCCTGTTCTCTTCAAACGTGTCGTTCGCATCACAAGGCATCAGTTTATCGTATCGCAAAATCTCTACTCTGAAAAGTCCTAAGCATTATTAGCTGTGAAGTGGAAGTAGCATAGACTCCAAGTATGACAGAGCTCGCGATCGGCCATCAAAGAAAACATCAAAAACACGTACGAGAGGGATATGTTTAGAAGGATTTTTGGTGTATGCGTTGTAGGCCAACATTGTGCTCTAAGATGATCTCACCATTGGCAATAGGACTCGCAAGGCTCCGGTGGGCTGGTGATGCCATGTGAATAACACCGGACGACTCAACCCCGAAGTAAATCATTTTAGGTCGTCCATATGAAATTTATCGAGTTGATGGGTTCTCCGGAATAGGATAGGATATTGGATTAGCAGGCATCGAACGTAAGCGGTACGGAGGACAAAAACAGAAGGTCCAAAATGTGGCAAATGTGTGTAACTGGCAATTTTTTAAAAAACTCCGATCAAATGCCGGGAACAAAAACTGTCGCAAGAAGATGACTGCAACGAATTTTCATCTGGAAATAACGCTGGGTCCCAACCGTATCTGATCAAGTGAGACCTTGAAGTTCGGAAGCCATGTGGTGCTTTTGGCAGAGAAGAAGAATCTTGTGTCAGAATTTGTATGGCCTGTGACTTGTAATTTGTGCGTAAGAAGTGACGTAAAACTTTCAATCGAAATGGCTATGTGTCTTCTGTGTGTCTTAATTTGTAGAAAAAATGCTGCTAGAATGAACACAAGCACAAATGAACCTCACACACACACACACACACTCAAAAGCAGCTTGACAAGAGTTGTTGTAAAACTCTTCTGTTAATGAAGTGATTCCACTTGAAATTCACCATCAATCAGATACTTTGCCATTCGGGTATTCACTCGTTTAGGCCCAATTCACTCGTCTTATACTACTTCATGCAACAGTTCATCAATCCTTGCTCAGCATTTTTTAAGAGCAAAATAAACTGCGGTTCGCTTTTAAACAAATTTACAAAGAGCTGTCTAGTACTATCTATCTGATAAAAGTAAAAATGTTTGCAACAACAGCTTGACTTGAGTAATAAAATATCACTCTTCAGTAGAACATCAGTTAGTTGTCAACCATCTTCAGAGTTTTATAATTTTGTAACCAATTATTTAACAAAAAAATAGTCATGCTTGGCATATTACGATGCTTGCAATTTTCACCGAATAAAAAGTGCTTGACTAATTTTGCTCTGTACTTCTTTGATATATTACTCAGTAACTGAAGCTGTAATTTAAAACACAAATAGCATTGATTACTGGTTGATGCACTCATTTGCTATAAAACTAGTCATTGAGCGAATGAATCATTTTGCATGAGCAGTTCACTTATTTCTAGAATGCATATTTTGCATGAACATTTCATCTCCTATTTGCAGGATGAATATATTACGTGCAGCAGAGTGAATTCAGGGTAAAAGGATTTTTTTATGGTTTTGTTAAAAGATTTCTGCCGCAATTTCTGAAAGTTTGCGAATATAGGTCAATGACACTGTGGTCCAATTTCATTGTGTATGTGTGTTTTTTTTTTGTTGCTTGTTGTCATAACTCCTTCCATCCCTTGAAATCCTTCCCCCAAAAAGGATTATGCCATTAGCCATGCTCGGCACTGCCGAAAAATGATTAGTAACTCACGTACACGTAAATTCAAGCCAAAAAAAATATGGAGCTCACACACACACACACACACACACACACACACACACACACACACCGTTGTAGTAGTGGTAAACAAACGCAGGATGCCCATGTCTCCCATTAGGAAAAAGAAAACGTGCACACACAACAGCAACATCCCGTACGACGATTCCCGACATTCTCGATTTTTAGAGTGAAAGTTTGCCAGCGAAAAACGGGGAGCCTTCGCTCGGGCAGGCCATAATGGGCACACCATAAAAACTGTGAGGAAAACCCCGGCTCATCCGCACAAGGGAAACACCGTACGAATTTCCCATCCCAATCATCCCATCGTGGCAGCCAGGAACGGGGAAGTGGAGACGCGCGAGATAATGGCGAGAAGGATCCATTTAACAACCGATAGGCCTTTTCTTGTGGCAAACGTGCAACGAAAGTCACGGCCGATCCCGCTGCCCCATCAAGCGTTTTATTTTTCCAGCACTTTGGTTTTCCCCTAACCGAGGGTTTTTTTTTGTTTCGTTGCTCTCTTCCCTTCTGGCTGCTGTCTTACGGCCATTCCGCTCCGGGATGAAGGTTTTATTTTTATTTTTATACACCACACTCACCCTCCGAAGGAAAACCGAGAACACGATGGCTTCACACTTTGGCCGTATTTTCAGCATATTTAATGCTTTAATGCTGACTTTCGCCATTAAGTGTTGGAGGTGCTTTTCCTGCTTGTGTGCGTGTGTGTGTGTTACTGCTGCAACGCTTTATATCGGCTTCGTTTGAAGCCTTTCTGTCCCGACTTTGGGCCGGATAACTTTTCTCCAGCTTCATATTAAACGTCACACCGAGGCTGGCGAGTGCGAAGTGCGAGGTGAAATGCACTTTTTCCCTTCAACCCCGGTGGGCAGAAAATGAAATGAAACATGTGTAAATATGTATATTTTTCCAGCTCGACTGCTCGTTCTCGTCCATTTTCTTTTCACGATTGAGCCTAAACGTCACCAGCTTCAACAGAAAAAACGGACCAAAAAACTCACACCAGGACCTTTTGCGCTAAATTAAGGCATGAAATGCTCTCTCGCTTAAGTGACGACATCGGTATCAGGCCACACTTTTAGTGGCGTTTCAGCCGTCGTCACAGTTTTGCATCCTTCCCAGGAGGACTTCACCTCACTTACCAATACACTTACCCGGCCGGGAAGGCAAAAGTAGGACAACCCGGGCACGAGCTTGGTGGGGGCGAGGCGAACAAGAAAGTCCTTCAATGACAACACGGAACCTGACAAAACTTTGGTCTAGGCAGAATCGACACCCGGCGAGGCAAGCGGCCCGGAGCAGATCACCGCCGAGGTCTGACGGCAGGCTAGCTGGGCAACCGTAATTGGAATTGTGAAAATTGGTGGGCCCAGCCACGGACGAACGGTGGTGGATCTCCCTGGTGTTTGGCCCTTTTGGATCTTGGCCGAACACTTTTGCCCGAGTTTTGCCCGGGACACAAAAATTAAGATGTTTTTCGTTTGAGACATTAAATATTCATGATGTTTGTTGGAATAGAAAAAAGGGAAGCAAAAAAAAACTATGACAGGGAACTCGTGCTAAGCGGGAAAGAGAGTGAGTGCAAAAAAAAATGCCTTCACGCTGGATATCTTGAACGGATCATGACTGCTGGAACTGGATACTGGTGCTGGAAAAGTGACGCTAAACTAGACGCACATTTTCCACCGTTTTTGCCCAACAATTACACTTGTAGCTGTACTCCTCCTTTCTTGTTTTATACTTTCTGAGCGAATACTGCTTTGATACCGAATTTTTAATATTAATGTAGAATTTCTGCTAAAATAACAAGATAAAAACAAACGTTTGTAACGAAATTGGGGGTAGAAAAATACATAAGAAATTTTTGAACTGATAAGAATATTCAAATGTAGTGTGAAGAACCCTAACCAGCAGAGAACCCTAACCCTAAGTACGTCATTAACATTGGAAATTTTATCCAGGGAGTATTTGTCGTTATATCTGCACAATATTTTGAAGAGGAATCTCCTCAGGTTAGCTATCTCAAATTTGTTGTTCTTAATCCTTGGACATCATGTTCGATGCGGTAATATCTACTCTCAGCAATTCTAAAGCACTTATTAAGTGCCACAAGCGAACATCCTTGGACCCTTTATGTAGTTTTCGATAGAAGCTCACGATGTCGCTGATGATTTTAAGATTCATCTCCCAAAAAGCAGAGATAGTTATGGGGAACAATTATTTGGTCACATTCAGTAGCTGCGATGGTAGGACTCCAGCTTCCAGAACGCAGGACAATGTGAACAGGTACGACTCCAACTCAGTCAAGGTTTAGTTATAGTAGTTCAAAACCTTTTAAGGTGATAAAGACTTTAACATAATGAAACATTTTTTAAAGCTTGCTTTTCGATAGGTGTTTCGATTAGAGCTTTCTAGTCACTTGTGTGAGGTTCTGTAGACATATGATATGAATGGACAACATTTACAACGTGCATAGTTGCGACAACTCAGAATTGAACTTCATAGCACTTTTGTAGTCCCATTATTCACATACATATGTGTAGAGGAATACTTCAGGACCATCCGGATATAATGAGCGCCAAGATGTATAGCACCATCATGCAGTGATTTAGACTCGCCAGGTTTCGATGTACCACGCGACATTACTCCTAGATTAAAACTGATAGGATCGCTCCAAAGTTCAGATATACCATACAGAACTATATCTATTTTCCTAGGCTTAGACTCTTCTTCTTTCTTGGCCTGCTCCTATGGAACACGTCTAAGAGGCAAGGCCTGGTGTCCAATCCGTTTCCAGGAGACTTGGTCCAAAGCTGCACTCTTCCACCCCCGGCTGTATCCGATCTCCCTCAGGTCTGACTCCACTTGATTTAGCCAACGAGCCCTCGCGCTCTTCTACCCCTCGTGCTGAACGGGTCTCTGACGAGCACCTGACGAGCTCAGTTAGCTCATGGTTCATCGTCCTTCTCCACACGCCCTGCTCGCACACAACGCCAAAGATAGTCCGCAGCACCCGACGTTCGAAAATGGCGAGTGAATTGGAGTCCTCCGCCAGCACAGTCCAGGATCCGTGCCCGTAGAGGACTACCGGCTGTATGTGTGTGCAATATTGTTGTAGGAGTCTTCAGGATCTCAGGAGTTTGAGGAGCCCGTAGTAGGCACGATTACCTTGACCAATATGCCTTCAGATTTCGCAGAATACGTTGTTGTCAGAACAACTGCTTACGATCGTGCCAAGGTAGTAGAACTCCTCTCGCACCTCAAGATCGTCGCCGTCATACAATACTCTGCTTCCGAGTCGTGCTCTTTCACGGTCAGAGCCTTTGGCAAGAAGGTACCTAGCCTTCGTCGCATTGATTCTCAATCCAATCCTATCAGCTTCGCGTTTCAGTCAGGTGTACGCCTCGCACACCACCGCTGATGTCCGTTCGATGATGTCAACGTCATCCGCAAAGCCAAGGAGATGGAGAAAACGGGTGAAAATCGTGCCCCTGATGTCGCAGCCCGCGCTTCGCATGACACCTTCGAGAGCGATGTTAAACAACAGACAGGAGAGTCCGTCCCCTGCTACTACTACTAGGTTTAGAACTCTTGAAAAATCATCGATTAAATAAATAAAAACTATTTATTCCCAAATTGTTGGAGAGACAAATGCACCTGAACATCCTAACATAATCAACCTTCATGTACCATGAAGCTGTATAGGACTTCAAAATTTGACTCATGAAGAACAGCTGGGTTCCAAATGAGCCATGGCATGCAGTTTTAATGACTTGATTTGATGCATTTAACCTTATAGCATCATCCAACGGCTAAAGTCCACCTATAACAAAATGCATGTAAAAGATAAGAAAAATCTACTTAAGAAGTTTTGAAAAAATGAATTTCGCAGCTTATAAGAAGGTACAGAAAATGGGAAAAAATAAGCTAATTTTATGACTCGTCTTTAGAAAAAAGGGGAGAAAACCACACAACCCAAAATAGCGCAATGTATTCACATCGAAACACCTAATTTATTTCATTGGATTTAGATCAACGTGAATAAAGCGTGATGAATTAATTGCCGAATCGATGAATTCGTGCTGTTTTTACTTCAATCCTTATCAAGAATAAGTTCCTCGGTGTTGGAGAAGCAAATTAGCATTCATTCAAGACATACAGCCCGGTGAAGGTAATGAGCATCCTGAGCTCGGAGTTAATGCAGATATTACACAAACATCCGAAAAAGGGGTTTCGATCCCACCGTACCCAACTCTCAGGCTCCTTTTCAAACTTCAATCGGTGTCGGTGTCAAACTTCAATAAAAGTCGAACATTCTGACGCTTCCTGACAAGGATCCAGGGCTCCCGAGACGTTGAGGTGCGATTGCGATTGAAAACTTCGCTCCGGCTAACAGTCTTTCAATCAACCAATATAGCCACAGTAAAGAGAGAGCACTAAAGTTAGAAACAACAAAAACAAAAAAAAGGCATACGAGATAAGAAAAGGATCCTTACATGAGTCTTTAGTGGTGGAAATAAATGTCCTGGCTACTTGCCTTCGTTCCAGGCGTTGGAGGAGTCGGTGTGCAATTAGCAGACTGTTTTGGCCGGATCGCCTCAGGTTGATGGCGTGCGCATGGGCTATTTACACACATGTAAAGGACACACACACACACATAATCTCTAACTTTTCTCAAGGATTCCCAGATTGTCGTCGAGAACTGTCCGGTCGAAAAGGAACACAACTATGCCCTTTTGTGAAAGAACGAAATCTCATCGCCATCATCATCATCATCACTACCATCGGCTTCCATCATGTGTGGTGACCGGTTCTTCGCCAGGTTTGGACCGGGTGGACAGACAGAACTCAGAAACAAACCCAACCACACCGAAACCAACGGCACGGGAGAGATTCGAGGGTGACTCGATCCAGCCCCGAAAGCAGATAATGAGAAGGAATAAAATTATCATTAATTAATGTTAATAAAGCGCTCGTTTGTAGGGCAGTGTAGCAGCAGTTGACACAGGAGCAGTGGTAGCGGTGGTCGCCCTCCCCTGTGCTCATGTTCAGCTTTATCACATTCACAATTTCCGTCAGGCGCAGGCAGGCTTTTGCGGACCATCTTCGAACATTCCGCCCCACGAACTATGTATATACACACACACATAACTATAAGCAACAGAAAGATTCATCGAAACGAGCCCTGTTCTATCGTTCGCTCGGTCCACGGATTCGGTGATTATACGTATCGTTGAGCATTTTTACTAGCCCATTTTCTGCCATCGTCCTCGTGTTCCTACTCCAAACCTTCCCATTCCCTTGCTGCCAACTCACTGTCCTAGTTCCAGTTTACTCTCTTTGCTTAATGTTTTTTTGTCCCTTTTTTATTTTTTCCTTGTTTTTTCTTTCTTGTGAGTGTTTTTTTTTTATTCTATTTGCTTTATTTTATGCTTTATCATCCACACTCACTTTTTTTTTCGTTTTCGTTTGTTTTGTTTGCTATTTTATTCTTACTCTGGATAATTTTCTCTTTTTCGACTTTTCTGTTTGTTTTACGCTGTTTATATTTTCTTTTCTTCTTCTAGTTGACTAATTTCCATTTTTTTTTCTTGCGTTTGTTTCTTGGAGTTGATTTTATTCTAATTTTATTTTAGAAATTGGTCTTTCCCATTTTCTTGCTTCTTAATTTTTTTAAGAGTACGAATAAGTTACAAAAAGCTTTTCTCCACCATAAAACGCCACTGGGTGTCTGCTTGTTTTTGCCCAGTGAGCTGCAATTTCGAACTGTTGTCATCCGGGGCTTAGGGTGACTTTTTGCTCTCTCTCTCTGTCTCGCGCGCGCGCTTCTCATAGTCTTCGATTCGCTTTTGAGCTTTGCGTTCCCGCCCGCTGTCAACTGCCAAGGCGTGCGTTTTTTGGGACGTTCTCCCGCGTGGCCCGCGTATATGAAATTTTCGCCCATTTCAGCCGTTGTGCTTGATTAACTTCCAAATTGGAACTAATGTCTTCTTTTCCTGCCGTTGCCCTTTTGCTGGACGCGTTTTTTTGCTTTGTGTTGTTGTTGTCTTGTTGGGTCTGTTGCTGATGATTCGCTTACCATTCCATCGGCTCTGGTGGCTAGAGCTGTATGCGGTGCGTTTGTTTTTGTTCGCTTTCCTTTTCGCTCCTTCTAAGGCTCACTTTACTAAGCAGCGATATTTTCAGATCATCTTAAGCTAGTTTATCCGAGGGATTGCGAGAGAGCGAGCGAGAGAGAGATAGAGAGAGGGAGAGAGACGTAGTGAAAAGGCCACTGATGACCGGCCACGACAGTCGCCGCGTATCGATCAATTAAATCAACGTCGGTCCGTCGACTGACCGATGGTCACCGTACAGGCGGAAGCCATACAGATTCTTTACCGCCTCTCACTGCTACGCACGAATAAAACAAAACAATAGGTAAATATAGCAACAACGGCAACGGCGAAACCACATAACTAAAAACCTGTCCTTAAACCCACAATCTCCCGCAAGAAGGCGATGAGCAGCAGAAAAGAAAATCCTCCGGACATCATAGCTATGGGTGAGATCCAAACTGAAAGGTTAAACAGGCAAGAATGAAGAGCAATTCATGAGTTGACAACTGGTTGTGAAGACCGATAGAAATAGTTCATCTTGCAAAAGTGAAATTGAAATCCTAAACATGACTACTAATGACCTAGTCGGATGAGGTAGACCATAAAAAGTTCCTCAGATATCAAATATTGTAGGGACTTTAGGGATTATTTTATTGTATATAAAAATTTGATTTGTAAACGTGAAAACAATTTGAGTTAGATATTGAGGGACAAGAATTCGCCCAAACACAAATCACAAGACCAACAAGTTGTACATCCAAATCGAGCTGCTATTAAAAATGTACTATTCATCAAGAGTTTAATTAAAACACAAGACAGAATTACGAGGGAATTTAGCTCAAGAGGACATAGAATTCCGATAAGCTGTCCCGGTACATGTGCTGTCGTGTACCTAAAAATTCTGGTACCTCGAACTCTTCCAAAGTTATCGGAACATGAGCTCTGAAATATAGTTAACATGCCACTAGCCACAGGAAACTGTCCTGACGGGATGGAAAGACAGTTTCGTTATAATTCCTTTCCCAAAAATAACTTGAACTATCGGAGTGGTATCATCCTGTCCTTTGTTCTGTTCTGTGCTGCAGGTACAGGTTGTACAGTAGTTAAATAGAAATCATTTTCCTATTTCTGAGCAGACAGAATATCAAGAGGAATTATTCTGAGACACTGGACTGGTGCTGGTGTCAGTGATGGTGGAAATTACTGATGGAACGGAAAATAAGAGAAACTAGTTGCCTGCATGGACCTTAAAAGAGCCAGGAAATTGATACTTCGAGAGAACATTTGATAACAATCTATTAGGACATGTACTGTAGTAACTACTGAACTAGAATGAGTTACGAGTTACCTGGAAGGTAGTTCTCAGAACCTTTTTAAAATACGCTCGATGTACTTCAGGGTAGGTTTCAGAGTCATGTCTGTCTCAAGCGGCTTACACTTCAGGAAACCACACATTAAAATATGATCTTTGGTCGCTGGTTACTCGATGTACAGCTCGAACAAGTGATTAAAAATTTCCTAAACAACATTGAAATGATGTCTTCTCCCTTGGCACTCGACAACCTCGAGACGTTTCAGCCTCCCATTTCTGGCTTTCTGTGACTTAATTTAACCCGTAGTAAAGTAGGCAGCCCTACGTACGGGGAGGCGGTCTGGATGGGATATGAACCCCGGTGGTGTGAAGACCGACACCGCCGGATTCAAACTTAGAAGATGCGAATCTTTGATCACACCCCAATTCGAATTTGACTCTACTGTAATGTTTAATGACAAATAAGACCACGAATGTTGCGATATTGGTCCATGAGGTGCATAATTGTACCAGATCTATTGTGTCATATTCAATACTGGGTTCAGGGCTTCAGGCTGGGTTCAATGATTCAACAGGATTACCTCAGCAGACAAACAATGTGTGTGACAAACAATAAGATGTATGAGATATTTGTGTTGAAACTAGTATAAAGACTATTACAAGACCATTTGACCAAGCGTGTCAAATGAATTGCCGACAGTCATAGCTACAAAACTCCCAGTTTTATTATGCTGAGACTTCCGAATTGCCGTATGCTACTATTATTTCTTATATACTATATTTCTCCCAGCAATGCGGTATCAAGCCCTCATAATAAAATTATAAATAAATAAAATACTACATTTCAACAGAAATTTAGAAGAATTCCAACGGATATTAAAACGTTCCAATAAATGCCATAAAAAGAAATCCAATCAAAGCAGTCTAGCTTTGCAGTACATAGAAGATGAATAGAAATAGATTCATTTCAGTCTGTAGTAAAGCTATCAAAATAGATATTAGCTAAGTTGATGCCTTTTAAATGCTCTGCTAAAATAACCAATACTGTTTGGCTATAGCTTTGATTGAATTATCCACCGCTGAAACCCCCTTCAAATTGCTCACTGGAGGCTTTAGGTAGTGGTTTACAGTAAAATTAACTATCCCACACCAGGACTGACTTTGGTCGCAGCATGTAACTCCACTTTTTGGCCTAACAGTGTCATTTTTTTTTGTGAGTATGGCACAGAGATTGTTGCATCAATCAGTGCACCATAGTCGCCCGATGGCAGCACCTGAGGGCACTACGCCAATATCCGTATCCGACACCGTGCCTTACCGTCGCCTTGGAACGCGCTGGAAAACGAGCCTAACCACCACTACACCGATCGATGTAATTTATAGCAAACGCAACAGAACGCCAAAGCAAAAGAACGGGGGAGACAGCACTGAAATTAGCCCTTCCGGGGAGCGCATCAAGCTGCTGCCGCTGGTGCCACAGCAGGGCATCATCAACACCACCGCGAGCAATGCAGCAATGCCGGACCGATGTGGGCCCGACACGTTTGCCGTTTCGGTTTTGACCCTGTAATGACGATAACAATTAGGCGGAGAAAATGTTGTGAAACATAATCTATGTCGCATATCTCGGACGCGCGCGCGTACGCTTCTCTGAGGTGCGTTCGGGGCACTCTGATGTTGTTTTTTTTTTTACTTTTGTTGAGGTTCAATGTGCACGCGAGCACCAGGGATAAAAAAGTGGGCCCCGCTTTCGACCTACTTACGCGTGTGGCTGTGAAGCCACACATCTGCACGTCCGCGACACAGTCAGCTATTTTGGGGGTTCCTGCGTTTCCAAATATGGATGCGCATCTGCGGTTTGCGGGTTAAAATTTTTGGGGCCGTTCGGCTGATTGATTGAAGGTTGTACTGTGTCGCGCGCTGTTGCTGGCACGCTGTAACTCGAGCGCATTTGTAACGGCTGCGTGTGGAGGCGTCAGCATTACCGGATACGTGCGCGAGCTGGGAGTTGGATAAATAAAACCCTTTTTCGAGACCTCAAGAGCATAAATTACATTGAAATGTATATCCAGAATCCACGAATAAGCTAGACAATGAGCGCTGTGAATATCGTGAAGTTCGTCAGGTTTGATTCTCAACTTCAAGTTTAATTGCACCATGGTTTACTTGCGACTTGGTGATGTTGAAACATATTTCAGTACACAAAAAGAGACAGAAACTGAAGGAGATAATACGTATTCTAACGTCCAGATGTAGACAACTCCCGGAAATAAAGGCAATGTGGTCATTAGAGTAATTTTCATGTAAATTTTTCATTGTGCATTTGGAAGGATTTAAAATAAGCAAAAGAGATCTCAGAGACCCAAAATCTATAAAAACAAACGTTAAAAATCCTTTAAGGATCAATCCTGAAGTTAGATCCTATACTCTGAGACAGTAAAAAATGGGTTTGTAGGGTCTAGTGCATCGATAGACGCAGTTCGATACCGGACAATACTTGATAAAATATTTCCCACACAACGAGTACAAAGTAACTCCTTGTCCAAGAGTTGGTTCTCCCTCCAGGAGTTGGTCTGCCCTGCCCAGAAGCTAGAGGATCTACTCAGAAAACGAAAACGAAAATCTTACTTCCTCATTCTTGAACTTTCCACCACCCGGTACACATGTACACAGCTCAAATCCCAAGCCCCAAAATGTCCTGCCATCTCCCCCATTCGGTCCACAAACCACCACATCCCCCGATGGGTCAATAATTATTCCGGTCACAGCGCTTGGAAAAGTTGCACGAAATCTCTGGTCGATTTCCTTCGCCGGCCACCGCTCCAAAGTTGAAGTTCGGCGGGAAACAACAACACCAGCAGCACCAAAGACAGCGACCTGGGTGAGAACGTTTCCACCAACGCGCAGATGACAAGAGAAATCAATCACAATTCAACAGCAGCGGTAGCAGCCCGCACCAACAATGCGAGAAATGGACGCGCCGGCCAGTCCTGGTACTACTGGTGGCGTTTGGACGTGAACCCATCGGTCAAACTGCTTCGGATTTGTAACGTGTAGGTAGCCAGCCGGTAGCTGCTCTGCTGGGTTTTGTAGCACCCGATGTAGCTCCCACATACACACTTCCCTAAAATCCCCACAGGCAACGGCACCGGGCGAGGCAGTTGTACAGAATTTTACCAAACTTTTGCCACGAGCTATACCGTAGCTACTAGCGGGACAACATGAAGTTCTTGATTCCTTTTCTTTGTGTGAGTGTGTGTGTGTGTGTGTGTGTGCTTGGTACCTTTCTTTTGGGGTTGCCCTCCCCAAGATTACGGGACCATCGTGAGAAATGAAGAAAAATGTACTTCACTGCACGCCCCCCAAAATGTGTGGCACATTCGCTTTTGTTGACTTTTTGTTGGAGACGAAGACTTGGACCATTGAGGTGCAGGCGGGGGGGAAAAAAGGTCAGACCGACAAAAACTCCAAAAAAAACAAGAAGTCTACAGGGAGCTTCTTTCTCAAATTACAATACAAAAAAAAACTCACCCATACACACACACACACCCCCGAAATCTCGGCACAACTCAACAACCAACTGTGCCAGTCGGTCGGGTATGACAGCATGTACACATTAACTTCCAATTCCAACATCGACGAGACGAGACAATACTAGTCCCGGGATAGACGGCACGCGCACATCTAAAACCCTGCAGGGAAAAGATGGTGGTGTAGAGCGCAAGAGCGAGAGGAAACCGAGGGAGACAAAAAAGGGCACGGAAAGGTCGTTCGCTGCTGAGCGCCACTATTTTGCTGACAATGTACCCCAATTTCGTACCTTGCTTCTTCGGCACACCAGCATTATCGGCTATCTGCAAGCCAGCTTGACAGTTGATTCGTTGGCACAGATTTCGATAGTCCTGATAGTGGTAAGACGTTTTCGGGCGTCAAAGTAATGTCCTGTGGACGGTGCGGACCGTTCCGTATCTTCAGGTAACGGGGTAATCTCGCCGAAACCGAACGCTACTTGCGTCAAAGTTGCTGCTGAGGTGTCTGCAAGCGATAGTGAAAGGGTCATCTTCACCGTTTAGAGCGAACTCGTCCATCGTGCGTCAGCTGTAAAATGGCCATCCCTCTCCCTTTAGGCATTAATCCCTTACAGATCTTACCTCATCGCGGTGGCACACGTAACAGCACGCAGACAAACGACCGGTTTTGCATCGAACACCTCGATGACGGTTGTTGTGTTGGCTTGCGTGGGCGTCCCCATACAGGCGACTCCACACAAGATTACGACAGTGCATCCAGTTTGGTAGCTCTCCTCCCCCCCCCCCCCCCCCCCCCCCGAGGGTGCATTGCATCAGCGTGTTTGGACGACAAGTTCGCCAATGTTCGTGCGACCCAACCGTGATCGCCAGCTGCATCTAGAGCTAGGCAGATCACAACCGGCTCTAGCGGCCCACGCAGAACTGCAACGCCACGGTACGGTCTGAAGATGACATCGGAGTTGGTAGAGTAGCAGCAGGAGCCTGACGCAATACGTAAGCTGGTTTTGTTGCATTTGTGCTCCTCGCTGTGTCCTCACTCTCTAGTTAGACGGACACCATTACGACCTGCCGGGCTCAAGTCTTACCGTTTCTGACCGAGTGCAATTGAACTTGCAAGTGTCATTTAAGGGGGCAGATTAATAAAACTACACTATAAAAACCTACTACAAAACCGCACCGCACCCTAAATCATCAACACCCACCGTTAGTAGCTACATTTGCCAAGGTTTTGTTTGCAAAATGTCAAACCGGTAGTAAACCACCGACAGATTATAAAATAATTACGGCACGAAAGTTTACCAGAGCTGACGGCACCAGCACCTTTCCGCTCGGGGTTAATCCTTTGCTGCAAGGCAACAACGATCCACCGAGCGAGTTGGAAATAAGCAGGCGCAGCAGCGTGTGTGCTAATGGTGTGCCCGATTCTTCGATTATTGACGCAGTTTTACGGCGGTGTATTCTAAAAAAAAAGCGATCGAGAGAGGTCGGGAGCATCGTAAAATACTAAATGAATCACTTAACGTAAAAGAGAGAGCGGAAAAAAAACGCAACCTCGTTCGGGTCGTTCGGGCTGCGAGGAGATGCAAAGCCCTGTGGTGTGTGCCTACGCCGAATGACAACTGCCGTTTGAGTCACCGAGTGCTTAATTAGTGTTAATTGACATTCATATCGTTTCTCTCTCTTACACATACACACGCACAAAGAGAGAAAATAGCCGAATGTGTGAGCCCATTCCTTTAGGATGAGGCTTTAAAATGAGGGTAATGGGGCCTAGTTCAGCTAATCAACAGTGTGAAGCACCAGGCGAACCTCCCGGAAACCAAAGACGACTTGGATGATGTTGGTGATAAAGTCGCGGCTCTCGGTGCGAGCGTAGCGAACCCCATTCAACGTAGACGAAAGCCAGCAACTTCAACACGGTATGCAAATATATGTGCAACACCTTTCGTTGGCATCGCGAACTTACCGCACACCTGGCCAAACCTTGCACATCATGAGCTGCGGTACGGTTGAATGGCCATTTCCGGCCATCCAAAAATTGTGCCAGTTGCAGCGTGCAATGTAGCGCCCCTAGCGGGACCTTGACCGGAGCAGTTGGACGAGCACGGTAGGAGAAATCAACAGGAGCACCAACCGATAATGCAACGGTCTGTGGCTGCAGTAGGGGAGGAGCAAATTAATACAAGCAATTAGTGCCGCTTCCTTCCAGTCTCTAGCTCCCTGTTGCCATGCTCCATTATTGGACGCGTAAGACGTTAAACAAAATGCAACTTTTCACTCTGGATGCAACTTTGAAGCAACTTTCTTTTCAACTCGGGACAAACACGCGGGACCTAGGTGGCTCACGCCAAGGGAACAAATATACACACCACCAAACAATATAAGTACCTTCGGGAGTATTGTAGGTAAGGTGCTTCGTCCCTAGCGCCCAGAGTTTCAAGGTGTTCAACGGGGTGCAATGGTTGGAGTAATTGATATCATAAAGCGACTCTAGTAGCCAGTGAGGTACTAGAAAGAAAGAACTTTACAACGTACCATCCTTTCGACTTTTTTAGTCTCTTTCAGCCAATGCCTGACAGCAGGTCCACCACGGTACGAGCTGGCCTATCCCGGGTAAAAAAAGGGTTCCAAATCTAAACCCCCAGCCAAAATTCGGTTTATCAGCCAATGGATACGCTCGCAGATCTGTAGGGGTTTGGCGTTGTTTGATATCGCTACTACGTGCAGGGCACAGTCCTGCCGAGGTCTGCCGAGTTCTCCAAACTGTGGCCAACGCTACGGCGAGGACGCAAAAAACGCACTAGGATATCGATTATAAATTGCTCCCTTGTTTCATCACACCCACCACGAGATGGGTTGTAGTCTTCCAACACCTAATCCTTGCCCTCCTCCGCCACCTTTCCACTCTCCTCTGTATCAACATCTTCTATATCCACGTACAGTGGGGTAGCATTTCGCAGGATCTCCTTCAGACATTCCGTGTCTGGGACGTGCGCGAGGCAGCGAGTATGTAAACTCACGCCCTGTCGGTGGTAATGTAGCCCACCTTTCTGCCACGCCGATTAACAACCTCCCCTATCCCGTTCTCTTTCTCTTCCTCTCTCCGTCTCTCTCGCTCTCTATGCTCAAGCAGCCGAAGCTGCTGCGAAGCCGCCAAGTAAAGCGATTCGGGAAAAACTTAACTCAATTGTTTTGCTGCCACTGTTTCCAAGGGCGACTGGCCGACATCCGCCTTTGTGCCACCTTGCCATATCGTCCGGGCGGCCACACGCACACAAAGCACACACACACACACACATAGGCACGAATATACAGAAGGAAAATGGAGAACGCGCTCGCTCGTTTTGAATGCGCACACCAGCGTACAATTAGTACCGCACCACCAGACCTGGATGGCTAGTCTGTTTTTCCGGGCTTTTTCCGACTTTTCCCCAACCTTACACACACACACGCACACCCAGAGAGGAATATTCTAGACAAGGATTAGGAGTTCTGTTTCTGGCTCTTTCGTTTCCAGCACCTCGCACGCTTCGCTGGTGAGTTCCAACCGTGTCCTGGAGTGGTACAGTTCTTTACTCCTTAGCAACGACGCATCCGAAAAAAAGGGTGCTCATGAACCAGACCAGACGCGGGAACAGCAAAACATACACATCAATCGAACAGCACGCCGTACAAATACACTCTTCGACGAATGAAAGCTTCCGCTGCATTGTTTACCTCGCTGGAAACGCACATTCCGGGTGTCTACCGTCCGCAGTCAATACCATTGCCTCGGAATGAATTTTCACCCTCACGTAAAACCTTTCCACAGCTCCACCAGAACAACGAAAAGGTTCACAGTTTCGATGGTTTGCCGCTTATCATTTTTAACACACTGCCCGCCACTGGTCACCGAGGAGCGGGAAATTTTAAACTGCCAACTGGGCCACATTCCACGGGTTCCGAAGTAGCGAACTATGGGACGGGGGCCGGGGAATTTCCAGGATTTCCCATTGCCCCCTCATTCGCAACAGTTGGATTCCGTTGGACCAGGTGAACAAAAAAAAAAAAAAAGGCAGCGCAAGTACAACCGAAATTTGGCACCCAAAATTTTTCCCCAGGAAAAGCCCTTTTTTCCCCCAACCTGCCAGGAGGCGAGAAGGAATGTTTCTGTCGCTACCTTTAAAGGTGACAGCTAGAAGGAGGGCCTTCGAATCGTGAACTACCGGATTAGCGGTATTGAAAACAGTTTACCGAGAACAGCTGATAAGCTGATTGAGAGTGAGAATATCCTGCGAGAAAACAGCCCCCTTGACTGGAGAATTGTTCCTTTTTTTCTGTGCGGACAAAGTAAAACAAAAACAATATTCTTTTCCCGCATCCTAACAAGCTGGTTCGGGGGGGAAAGCAAAATAAATATAGCACTGTAAAGAAAACTGGGCAAAATTTATAGTGAAGAACAGACGCTCTACGCCGATCCGGATCCAGGAAAAACGCAGACCAACCAGA
Organism: Anopheles stephensi; assembly: GCF_013141755.1. Lineage (NCBI taxonomy): Eukaryota > Metazoa > Arthropoda > Insecta > Diptera > Culicidae > Anopheles > Anopheles stephensi. The sequence goes on from NC_050201.1 coordinate 10,164,897, forward strand.
AGGAATACAGAACACACACACACACACACAAAAACGCTACCCAACGCCGGAAAAGCATACGCGCGTGTGGTGACGGTTGAAAAGTCGCAGAAAACTTTTGCGATATTGTTCCCGTAGCCCGCGCAACTTCGGACGAGCCGTGGAAAAGTCGTGGAGAAAAAGAAAGTTCCCTTTTTACAGCCACAGCGACCCGCAGTACACAAGTTGTCCGCATGGGTGTATGTATGCACACACACACACACACGCAGTCGGGAAGGCATCGCGTACTCCTTGACCTAAAACGTGCACAGGTTTACACAGACACACCAGGGCAGAGATTGCGTCGGCCACCGGTTAATAAGCTCTCGTTCGCTGTCGGAAGCCTTATATCTAACAACCTAAGGGACCCATAGGTAGTACCACGGGACAACCGTATGTCGAATCCTGGACGACGACATGTGAACATGTGCCGGCGGGAAACGGTACTTCACCTTTTTTTTTTGCTGTACAGTTAAATTGATTTAAGAAAAGTGCAGGTGCACTTTGAATCTAGCGCACACAAACGGTGGAACTTCCTGGTGCGTTCCAGGCCTTTGTTGGTCGGTGATGCCCCTAAGCCGGGACATTCTACTGCGCTAGTCGTGCAGGTAGAGCGTCCCGCTGCTGTTGCTGCGATGATTTCCTCGTTGGAGGGCTTGACGTTGGGAAGAATTCGTTCAAAGGTACGAGATACTACGGTTGTAGGTGAACGGGGGAGAGCTTACAATAAATTCTTGACCATATCACGCAACTAAGACTCGAGACATACCTGGTACGGGCTGGAGGTGAATTCTAGTATCACTGGTACGTTAATTTGAGTTTTGTTTGATTGTTGTGAGCTGTTGTTTGCTGTTTTCGAGATCTGCCCGTACACTACTTTATTCACCGTATCACTTCACACACGCACACCAAAAACCGATGCACCAAAACACACACACACACGCACACACCCTCAGAGCACCCTATTCTGCACCTTTCACCAAACCAGCTGGATGTCCGCTTTGCTTCTTCGCCACGCACCGGTGATAGGCACTCTGCCCTTTGCGAAACACGTATTCCAAAACCCCGGGCTCTTCTTTGTCCTCCGAGTGGACACGATTGCACGACGCGCAAAGGATCTTCCACCGGACAGGAAAGGTCCTGTCCAACAGGGCGCTCTGCCGTACCTTAGCGTCCAGCCGTGTAACGGGCCGCCGCCGTAACCGCGTACCGCTTACCGCCCGCCGCTTTAGAAAAACACCTGAGCACACCCTCACCAGCACCAGTAGTACGGCGGTACACGCACGCCACGTCAAACGGTGGGCCACAAACCACGCGCAAAACAGCGCCGTCGAGCCGTTCGGCAAGTGCCTAGACCAACCGCGTCCGGGAACCGGTTTCGGAACGAAATTTCATTGCATCCGACCGTCGTATGCTAACTAAATTATGCTTGCCGATCTCGGACTGCGTCAACCTGGCCTGGTTCGGGCTGTTCGGGCGCCTGCCCGCCTGTCGGTGTATGTGTGTGTGTGTGTGCGTCCTTTATTGCTGGCTATCGCGCGCGCGGGAACACCGCACATTCCAGTGCACTCGGTACACTGGCTCGGCTCCAGGTTCGGCTGCAGGATTCGTCTTACTGGTACCGGAGTCCTTTGCCTTTTTTTTTTGTTGGATTATCGAGTAGTTCGGGAGCTCGGGACGACCCGAAGCCATCCATGCTGCCGAACCGTTGCTGGCTAGTGTGCAACGTGCGTTCGCAGGATGGCAAACAGCAAAAAAAACACAAGTTGACAGCTCCGAACAGTACCCGAACGTGGCTGATAGCTGCTGCCTGCTGCTGGTAGTGTGGCTGCGCGTGCTCCAACGCACCAACACTAGTTGCGGTGTTTGGACGCTAAAGCGTCGGTATGGAAGCGCGAGAGCAATACGACAGGTAAGTGTAGGGATCCATACATCCATACACCCATACAAACACGAAGCATCCTCATCAGTACTCTGCACGGCAAACGATTCGCAACCAACACGTGCCAATATTTTGTTGGACCAAATTTTGACCACGGCGCCGCACAATCGCAACCCACTGTTCCGGCCCGGTAGTGGACGCGTGATACATCGGGCTACCGTTCGAACGTGACGTGCGACATCGTGTCGCGCAACAGCAACGCCAAATCCACCGAACGAACGGTTCCGATACCGGTGGAACGCGCGTCCTAGCGATCTCGGGACATTTAAATTGCGGACTAGCCGGATAGATAGGGGCGATAAGATGTGCGGAGGGGGGAGGGGGGGATAGGAGAATCGGGGTGGTTTGGAGCCGGAGTGGAGCTGTGTTACCACCAGTGCAAGCCATTCCATTTATATTAATATTTTTGTTTGTGTCGGGGTTAAAACAAAAATCGAGAAAACCCGAAAACCGGTTTCGAACGGAAGCGCGTGTGTGGCGCGTTCTCCGCGTTCCGAAACCTGTACGAGACAGGTACCCACCGAGAGTGAGAGAGAGAGAGAGAGATGGAGTGCAAGCGAAAGGCGCGAGAAAGCAGGATGGAGGAGGAAGTCATCTTAGTAGCGTTCGCCCTATAAGCGCTTCACCGAGGCCTGCGGTCGTGTGCCGTTGCGTGTGCCGCTTGGGACCATTTTTCGTGGAGAAGACATTGATAGAGTAGAAAAAAAAAAACCTTCTGCTGCTGCCTCCGATGGAACCCCAGCAGCACGGTGCAGCATCGCAATACGTGTGGATGTGGTAGCAGCACCATTGCGAGAGGACCAAGAAGAAATACCCGTGTGACCGAGAGGAGATCGGCCGAGGCACTTCACTTTCGCGCTCCCAGCGCTGATTTTAATCTTTTCCTCCCGTAACTTTATTGCGATCGGAGCCTGTGGAGGTTTCGGAAGATGTTTTCCGTGCCGTCTTGCCTTGGATCGCGCCCCATCTCTTTGTTAGGTTGGTGTTGTTGTTTTTTTTTTTAATCGTATTATTATGACTTCTCCACAGCCGTGTCCACCCGGAGCCTTTAGCTGCTGTTGGTGGGTATGCGCACCGGGAGTCGTAATTGACTCGTTCAAATCAACGAGCGCTAATCGAAAATAGTCTCCGGATTGGGATAGATCTACCAGCGTAGAAGTAATTTTGTGGATCTGGTGGATCGGATGAGCAATGGAAAGAGAAACCTCTGCAATTGGGTGAATTTATACGAGGGGGTTTAGATTCATTTTGGCAAATATAATTTGACATTCATATGAATGGAATAGACATTCAAATACGCCAACAATTATTAACTAATATTGTAAGCTGCTATTAAGTAACTTGTCTTGAAAATTTGTCATCAATAAATTCTTAATTTGATCGTCATATCAAGTACGATAAGAATGATTTCCCCAATTTTCAAGATGGCTCCTAAAGCTATCTTAATTCCTATTTAGCTATAATTGGCCAAATATGACTTGTTGAACATATAGGTCTTCTGCGCTAAATTAGAGATAGAAAATCAATATTGGAATTTAGTTTCAATAAAAAAAATTAAATCAACAGTATCTATTTGAAGACCTTAACTTTGCCATAAAAATGCTATAAATTTCAAAAATACTAGATTGCCCAGATATTGAACGACATTTAAATTATGGTCCAAAATACATTTCACGTGAGCAGGAGGATCTCGAAACGTAAAAAAAAAAACAGACAATGCAAAACTTGATTGAGTTAAATTATATTTAACACATGATTGGACACACGAGCACCTAACATTTTATAGCATATAGCTGCAAGAAAACGGCAAAACGTTGGCCGGTGTGTAAGTGCTGCCAGTGTATCGACTGCCGAGACGAACACGCTTGCACCACATAATTACTGCCGTATCGAATCGCACCGATCGGTCCACCGTAGTAGTAACCCCGTTGCCACCACAGTTGTGCGTAGCCACTCGCTCCTCAACCTTCTGACTTTGCCGTAGCTGACACACCGAAGACGAATACAGATTATACACGCAGCGGACGCAGCAAAGCACACATGGCCGACCGCGTCGGAGACACTGACACCGATGTCGATGATGGAGAAAGAAAAGAATACGGAAAAGAAGAACAAGCCAACGTTAAGTAAAAACTAAAAAAAAACTGGCACAGAAACAAAAAATGAAGCAGAACAACCGAGAGCGAAGAAGCACATGAACAGTTGCTGACGTCGGCCGAGGGATGCTGCTGGATCGGTTGGAAGGAGTGAGTGTGAGAAGGAATTAAAAGCAAAAGGAAGATGAAAAAAAAAATCATCTTGGTAAGCGAACTAACTGAAAAGAACCTGAGCCTCGCTCATTAATATAAAGTTGAACCGGTTCTACCCGTGTTGCTCAGGTCCCACTCCACCCGGCCCTGTCTACACACCATTTCCTGTCCACTCGGTGTACCATTTTTTCACCCGGGCAGGTAGCAGGCGGCCCTGATCGTAACGCAACGGCTGGAACACTTGGGTCTTAAACATGGTGCAAAAAAAAATTCTGGTCTAGAGTTGTGAAGACTACGCTCAATGTTCTTCATTCACGGAAATACACGGACAAGGGGGCCCTAATTATCTTCCCCGTGTCCGGACCATATCCAGCTTCGGAGGACCTAATCCTAATCAGTTACGCAGTTTCGGAAGCAGGTTGTGAAACGATTATCCGAGTGTGATTGTTGCAAGAAGCGAAACGTCAAAGTGATTAGGTCTCAATTCGCGGTAGGACTGCTCGCCTTACATTGAAGATCCAGGGAGGGTCATAGCTGTCAAGAGACTTTAGTCCACGAACTTCAGCTCCAGTGCGCACCAGTAACTGTAGGAAATATTTTCTTCTGAGGTTAGACATTAAATTGGAAACCTCAGAAAAACCTCAGACATTCCAGACTCTGGGGGGGGAGTACCTGTCTCCAGGAAGATATCACCGAAAACACCCTTCCATGCCCCGAAAGAAAAAAAAACCAACAAATGGATCATCGATCGAATCGATCGCGCCCTTGTGGTTGTTGTTTGTTGATTTTTCCACCCATTTCCTTTCCGTGTTTCTCTTTGCGGGATGCGCATCACGGGTAGCTCGGGCTCAATGTGTCCTGCTCACGTCGTTCACGCCGCGGAGCACATGAAACACCGAAGAGTAGAAAGAACAACAACAACAACGCAGGGAATCAAAACCTCAAACTTCAAAAACCCAGAGAAAACGAAGACGAAAATGGAAGAACGGAGTGAAAAAAAAAAGGTAACCGAAAGCATGGGAGGTGAACGGGAGTGGGCCAGACAGGGCTAGGGCCAGACGCGGAGGGCTGTATGTTGTGAATAGTTTATCTCATCGGCTTCATCGCATCGCTTCTTCGCAGCTCTTACTCTCGCAGCGCGTCTGACCGATCCCGTCGCGGCTGCCACTGCTGCTGCTGCAGTCGGACGCAAAGGGCTGTAACATTGGATGTTGCTGCTGCTGCTGCTGCCGCCGTTGGTCGTGTCGGTGAGAAATGATACTGCAGCAATTTCGATGATAAATTTATTACGCCCAAATTGAGCTGTCCGGCAAAACGGAGGCTCTGCTGCTGCTGCTGCTGCTGCTGCTCAAGCGTTATAATCCGTCCGATGTGATGAGGCCAGTTTTCGGGGGCATTCAGATTGGGAAGTTTGTCCGGTCGGGGATCCGGTGTGCGGGAAAAAGCGATATCCTTTTCAAATCAGTTTGACTCGTTTTCGGATTAATGTATGTCGATACGTACGTAGGATGTCGCTTTTCGGAACTGATTTATATTTTTGAATCTGTTATGGCGTTTTCGCCTGCGAAATGAAATGCACGATGCAGAGATTTTTGGCAGCGTTCGCTGGATGGGCAACGTGCGCCGGGTTCGGAAATTGTGGTAGAGCAATTTGCGTTCGTTGAGCTTTTATCGTTTACGGACCGTTTTCTTTTTTGGATGTTCGGGTGCTACGTTACATCCATTACTGTACCGGTTACGGTTAAGTGGTCAATATGTTTGACGAAGAATTTTCGGCAGCTCATGAGGTCTGATTACGCTTGATGGTTTGATCGGTAGAGGCTAAATCTTGAGGGCCTTCGGTCTATAATCTTGAACGCTGCGACAAAAGACCAGCAAATAAAGTTGCTTTAAAATGATGTCAAATAAGGAGAACAGAGAAGTCCAAATCACCCCTGATAGATATCGCAAGGAGCTATTAAAAGTTTCGAAACATCCTCAAGAGTTTGCATTGTCCGAGTTTGGAAGACTCAACAAATTCTAGAATACTAGGAAGATGTCCATAAGAAGTTAGTCTTGGATGTGGATGTGGAACACCAGACGACCTTGTCCAATGACTTGCACTGACCTAGTTGTTTAGTTCTGTCAGTTTGACGTCAATCTAACCTACTCAGGAATATATGAAAAAACGGATCAGATATCCGGGACCTCCGTGACAGTTAACTTGGCAAGTTACACAGGATGTTTAGTCCTTTCAGCTAGACCTCTTCAGGATATATGAAAGATATACAAGAACGGGCCAGATATCCAGGACCGCCAACCAATTTGAAAGACGGATAACGCCACCAGTTATACAGGTGATAATGCTCATAGATTGCCTTGGTAAAGTCACATCTGAGTTTTGGATGTATCAGTATAAACTAAACCTTAATATTCTTTAAGTTAATATAAAGCATCCTCATGTTTTACAATCCACACAAAAACGTATCCAACCCAGCGTCTTGTTGGCAAGACTCAGCAAGACATGTAAACCATTACAGATTGTTTAGGCAGTCCACCAAGAGTCTTCATCATTAAAGTGTTCAAAAAAAAAGTCACCAACAACTTCATTCCGCCGGCTTTCAAAACATCGGACAGATACGGATCGTGTACGTGCGTACAAGTACAATGATGCTCATCTAATGCTCTTTTCAAACCCGTTGTGGTTTTGGCTTGTAACATCAGTGACCTCGATGTGCATCTAGTGGGCGGTAGTGGCTACAAAAACAGAAATTCAAAGACCACTTGCGGTTTAAACTTCTAGCAGAAAAGGGAGCGGGCTTATTGACTTGCAAGGAACGGTTCCTGCTGATGCTTTACGAACGTAGAAGGCTGTAATCGCATTTGTTAAGCTTCTTCAGGCTCGAGCAATAGACTGAAGAAGCCAAAGAAACAGAAGCAATTCTTGCGGGCAATCATTCAACTAATGTCGATTGAAAATAAGTCCTCGGAAGCTGTTTAGTAATATTGCAGTAATGATTTAAAACATGGCTATTCATCATCCGAACGCTTACTCTATTCAGATAAGCACACACACACGCACACGCATCTAAACAATGTAATGTAATGTTGCAATAAACCATCGATTCGTTCGGCCCGAATGAAGCGGTTCCCGGCTTGAAAGTTCGGATCCTGGCCACTCCTTACCGAGTCATTCCCGTACGCAATTTTCCAATCATAACTCATGTCGATGTTGCCCGACTTGGGCCCAAGCTTCACAGTAACCCCGGAGTCCCAACCACCCTGGTGGCTTTAGGCGTTACAGCAAGCGACAGCAGAAAACCGCAACCATAATCTTAGCACCAGTTACAGATGTAGCCGACTGACTCGGGCTGAGAAGGGTTTAGTGCTAATGCAACAATTTGAATAAATAAAAAAAACCCTTCCTCCGAAACAGGGCCTTTCGACGGCGATGTTTTTGCAAACAAAAGTGCAAACTTTGCCGCTGGGATTGGGGTTTGATGGAGAAAGGCATCTGTTAGCATGTTACTTGATGCAAGATTCTCACCTTTTGCGTGCACGACGGCACTTTTCCACCAACCCACTAAGCGCCCAGGCCCAGGATCCCGTACGGGGATGATGAAGCTGCATGAACAAGTTTCCCTTTTGGTGCTTTACAGCGAGAGTTTACATCGACCGACACACGGCGCACTGCCGGGCCCTGTCTGCGTGTCTGCCCTCGTGACTAATTAATTCATATTTAAACGTTTTCTAATTATTATTACTATTTACCATCGTCTATCGTGCCCTGGGTGCCGAGCACTTCGGGAAACGGTTGTCCGTTGCCAAGGAGTCCAACTCCTGCAGGAGTACTGCGTTTGTTGGAGCGCTTGGCGAGCGATTCTACCAGGAAATATTAGTAGTTTTACCGTTTTACGGCATAGCTCTAGTGGAAGAGGAAGGTTGGAGTTGTTAGAGTTCGTTAATTTCTGGAAATATATTCTATTTCCACGCACGTACAGACCGAAAAGGGAAGTTATTGTAGGAATGTCTACTTGACAAGGTGATCTTCGAGTGAATAAGAAAACCCTTCCGGCTAAATTCCAATTAACTGCTTTCTTCGATTGTTACAATGTCTTACAATTTTTAGCCTCACTCAACTTTAATGTGATGTGCTTTCAGAACAAACACTCCAACACTTTTTATCCTTCAAACCACTTAAAGTATTAAAACTCCTATAAATCATCGCTTGTCTAAAGTTACATAGTAGCACATACTTCAATATTTCTAAATGTGAGTAATTAGACCTTCTTTGGACCAGTCCGGTAGCCGAGATGATAAGGGTGCCGGTCTTCACACGGCAGGACCAGGGTTCAAATCCCATCCAGACCGCCTCCCCATATGTAGAGCTGACTGCTTCACTTCGGGTAAAATCAAGTCACAGAAAGCCAGAAATGGCAGACCGAGACCTCTCGAGGTTGTAGCGCCCAGGAAAAAGAAGAACGTCAGCCCAGAAGCTGACGGATCTTCATGAGGGCCGAAATTGATCCAGTACAGTACCTAAAAACCTTTCCCCTTCCAACTTTGTTATGCTGTTCGATTACAACTACTATTGAACGCATTATTATTTAAGAAATGTTTCTTCTTTTTCTTTGGCCTAACGACCTTATAAGGCCATGCCTGTCATTTCTGGCTTACTAGACTTAATGATATCACGTAGTTGGATAGTAAGTCCTCACTACGGGGGAACGATCTCTACAGGCGATCCATCTAAATAAGCAAGGCCCTCACGGCTCAAAGATTCGGTGTATTCATCAGTATTTCAGAACTCGTCACTCTTTTTCTTGATTTTTTCCAGGTTTTAGTATTCTTAGTCTCACTCTTCCCCTACAAAACGTACACAGAGAACAAACACTCTCAATACTTTCCCCTTGGTGGAAAGAGCATAAACTTCAAATGGACCCTAGAAACGCACTCCAGAAACAAAATAAAATTCTAAACAGATAAAACCGAGTCTTCACGCAGATAAGCATTCAAGTAGATAGGGTCTTCAAAATCGAGACCAGGACACTCTAAAAAAAAGACCCCTCCTAGAAACATGTTTACCACGGAATGTTGTCTTGAAGTTGGACTGGAAAAATATCGTTGATCAACCTTGCGATTCCTTTCGACCACAAAACTTTGACTATGGCAGAGAGCACCAACAAATCACGAAAAACTCCCAGCAGTCAGCGCAAGCGAAAGCCCTTTTCGGAGGAGGCCCTTGAGGTTGAATAATTTACACCCGAAAATTATTGCCTGCCACGGTCGATAATTAAAATCGAATATGAAAAACTAAAACAAAGAAGCTTAGGTTGTAGTGAAAGTGAAGGGCAACAAAAAAAAATGGGCCCAACCAACGAATCCTTGCCATTAGCGAGATAAGAACTGAGCAAATCCGAAACAGGCTCGAGCAAAACAATTGAAAGATATTCGGGATTTTCTTTTAGCCCCCCCTCGCGAGTCAGGCTATTTACACGACGCCCGGAGGGCTGGTGCGAGCAGTATCACGAACCAAGCGGTTGACATCCGCCAAACATTCTGCTGCGTTTGTTTTGCGGTTGTTTAGCCGACAAGGACTACCGGTACCGGTCGTTGGAATGATTATGAAATTTATCGCTGTCACCGTTTCAAAACAGTCGTCCGTAATGCGCAGTTCTGCGGCGAGGAGCTCGGCGATCGGCAGGGTTCCTGGGCGGGATTGCCGTTCGGGCTTCACGGCAGCCTACGAAGGGCATAGAGTCTGACAATGTTCAATAGCTGTTGCTTGCGGGATTATTTATAGACAACAAAGTTCGTACTGGGAAGCTCCGTATAAACGAGGGGGTAGTAGCATTTTGCTCGATCAGCATTGGTTGGCTTATCAAATTGATTTTTGCGCGCTTATCTATTTGATCTAGAAGTTCTTCGCAGTACTCCGCACCGCACCGAGCTGGGCATACTTCTTACGGGTTGAGTGAAGCGGAGGTTGAAAAGGTCCACAGAAGGGCAATTAAAACAATGCCTCCTAGATGTGCCATTTAGGAAGACGCTTGAGAACGGTTGTCAAAAAGGCTAAACAAAACAAAAAAATCCCTCGTACACGACATAACATGCAAGTGAAGAATAATGGGGCTAATAACGAAAGGAGAAATGAAAAGTAATTACTTTCTTCCGCTCGGTGGCTTTGCTTCGAGTTGGCGCAGTTTTACGTGCGATTACGACCAAACAAATACACACATGTATGTCAGCAGCGCTGGATGGGAGAATGGTAGGTAGCTAGGAAGGAGCCATAAAGAAAAAGAAAAAGGGAGACAAGATACCGAACCTCATCCCGACCAGAGCTGAAAGGCGAGAAAAATTGGATACGAGTCGTCTAAATAGCAACCGACAGTCCCAATCTTGAAATGACGCTGGAAAGATGAGGCGGAAGGAAAAGATTACCCCGGGTTTCAGGCACCAGCGCTAACCCAACAGATATCACAGAAGATTACCGGAAGCAACATTTATACCTCTCGCCCATGAAGCCTCGCCGACCACTAATTGTCGCCACGAGAAACAAACCGACCATTTCCCACCGGGCTGTGCGTGTGTGTGTGTGAGTGTCTACTCGACTCTGGTGCACGTGGAAGCCGGAGCCTGGATTTGTCAAGATTTGTCACACTACTACTGCTGCTGCTGCTGCTGCAAGGTACCAACGGATATGGGAGTTCTTTCTGGTACCGATTGTCAGGCCTCCCAGGTGCCTCGCAGGTTGACGATGCACGTTGTCCTTCGGGCTACTGTCGTAGCCGATTAACCCTTACCACGGTTGCGTTGGTAGCGTGGTCGCGAGGGATACGAGAGACCATCCTTGTGCAGTGCTCGGAGGTTAATTGTGTAAGTGAGATGAAATTACCCTGTACAGGGGGATGTTCGGGATGCCTAGATGCATCCTCAGCTGTCAAAGCGGTTTGTCGGTAGTTGAGAAAATTATTTCCCGTTTTCTTTTTAGGTGTGTTTCGAGTGAAGCAGTTTCGAGCGGATTTTAATTTTAATTTAATTACCTGTTAATACATGTAAGAGGTCGCCATTGCATACGATGTGACCACTTAAAGGATTAGAGCTGTTGTGAAACTGTACAAGAAATAATATCCTGTGTTTTGTGAATTGTCAACAACCTCCAAAGCTCTTGGCAATATCGTCCCTGTCTCCCTGTCCCTGTTGCATAGCAGTATATTCTTTAATATCTCGAGTTCTGTACAACTAAGGAAGAAAAAATCGAGCTAAAAATAATTAATAGTCACCAAGGCGGCGGCCCAGTGGAAGATCCGACAGCGGCGTCAGACTTCATACGGCAGGACCGGGGTTCAATAAATCTAGTAAGCCAGAAATGGCAGGCATGACCTAGGAGGTCGTTAGGCCAAGAAAACATAAAGAAGAAGTCACCGACATGGGAATGGAAAATGTTCCACAAATTGATCTATAATATTGAGCTACTAGATCTGTTTAAGATAGGCAGGTCGAAGGAAAATGCGTTAGTGACTCCGATCTCCAAACTATACAACCGGAGATCAAATCTCGTCCGGACCGCTTTCCCGCATGCAGAACTGGTTAACCAGCTCCATGTAATATAAAATGAAGGAAACTATGGAAATGGTAGACGTGCCGAAGTAATAGTGCAAAAGAAAATGAAGAAGAAGACCTTCTCAAGTACGAGAATTCTTAGGCCTCCATAGAAATTACACCCAAAAACCCTTGTAAGTAATCAAGAGAAGCTCGATTAAGTTGCAGGTTTAATTCTACTTTTTAAGGCTTTGCTGATTAAGGTGTTATATATTCTGCAATATCTTCAACCTCTTGCGTCGTTCAGACATTATTTCATTGAAATCGGATTATATTTGAAGTTCAATATTGATCAAAGCGATTTTCCGCAGCAAGGTACATCCCAAAGACATATATAACCTTTCATTGCAGATGATTTAGCGAAGTAGATAAGATTCTCATTCCCATCAACAGATCCTCATCATTAGGGTACACCTACTACAAAGTCAGAAGGTTTCGAATACAGATAAACCGATGAAAACTTAAGAAAAACTTACTTTGCGATTAAAATTGTAACTGAAGTCAAAGTGAATATCATTGAGATAGTTCTTCAACACTCATCAGATTGTCACAACTACAAAGTCTGATGTTCTACAATATCTTCAAAGCCAGTACTTCTTCAGGACACTCCTATTTTGCATTTAAAACTGTACTTGAAGTCCTAATGAACATCTTTGCTACTCATCACCATTCAGGTTGGATCCTCAAAGTCGTGTGTTCTTCAATATATCCAAATCCTTGAAGACTTCAGAGAAACTTGCTTTGCAATTAAAATTCAATTCCAAATCATAATCAATATCATTCAAATAGATCTTGTGTAGTGAGTAACTCCTCATGGCCTCCTGTATATTCTTACCCCGTCTTTATGACTCAGTAAGCTCATTTGTCGGTTTCTCCTTACGGTGAAAAGTTGCACGCAAAAGTACATGTCTCCCGCTTTTTTAAAGCGAGCGTGAATCATACCAAGCAAAACCAGCGAGGGTCGTGGTAGAACAATCTGCCGAAAAATTTTGCACTCTACTAGTGCGCCCCAGCGGTTTGTCAACGGCCTAGCTATCGGCCATGGAATGCACGATAACGCGTCTTCGTCTACAGGGGACGGCAGACTGAAGAACCCGGCGATAAACAAGGGAAGGGCCCAGCGTAGGCGGTCGATGCACGCAACCGATAGTCATAGGCGGCATGAGTCATGAGTCTGTACTTCGACGGGGAGGGACGGAACGGTGGACCATCCACTTAGTGTGCGAGGCAACGACTTGGTGAAGTCCAGAAGGTGAAGGTTCCTAATGAGCCGGACGCCGAAGCCGTTGCCTCGTGCAGGCTCGTGGCACAAACATTTCAAGGAACGGCCCCATTACTGGACCATCTCCCCCCTACTTTGGTGCACTCCGCACCCGGGACACCTCACGTTACCGATCACTTCCGGTTTTTGTCGACTGTTTCGGACGGAGGGCAACACCCCTACGCGCGACGCGCTATATGGCTATCTTTAATTTTTCTGTCACTCACCTACCATTTCCCGGTTGGCCGATTAGTCATGCGGTGAAAAATACTTCCGAACAGGGCTGATGGGTTGAGAAGGTGGTTGTTGTTGTTGTTTTGTTTTCTCTTCCTTGTTCTTCTTCTTCAGGTTCAGCGCTCTCACTCTCTACCTAGAGATATTGTTTTTTTCCCTCCTGTTGTTGTTTTTCGGAAGGAGAACACCCTCATTCGTCACCGGCTGATTGTACCGGCCGAATGTCTGGGTGGTTTTTTTTTCGCTAGGTGGCTCAAGCCACTAGGAAAGTTGGCCGTTGGCAAAGGGGTGTTGCTTTTCATTGGGGCGTTTTGTTTCCTGCAACTCATGAATATTTGCTCCTTCACCAGTTTTGATGACAAACAACTATTCTTCACGAAACCCACGGTTTTGGGTGTAATGACGTGTAATAAGTAGAGCGGGAATTTTCCTTCTCGAAGCCGGGAAATTCTACACACTTTGTAAAGCATTTAATTTTCGGGAGGAAAAAACATCACCCGGTTCAACAATAGTCACTCCTACCCTATGCCAGAGGGCCGCGAGGATAAATGGTCCGCAGATCGTATTGTGATTGTTTAATTTGGCACGAGTGACGGGCGCACTTTTATATCAAGACCACTTCTTCTTTTTGTGCACTCCTGTCTGTTTTCGATCACTTGCAAAACTGCATCCGAAAATTCATTTTTTGACACGCCATGATTTGAGCACAGCCGGGGAACAAAAAACCATTCCGGGAGAAGGGATTAGTTTTGTACCCGTAATGTTTTTTAAACAAGAGAACGCTCCCCGCGTACGTTGTGACTCCTTGCGATGCCCCTCTGCAGGACCGAGGGCCGAGAGTAATATTAATTCCCGAATGAAAATGCTCAACAGCAGGTCCTTTTGTTACCGTCTGTCTTGTTTTTTTTTCATCGTCCTGCTTAAGGGAAGATGGAGCATGATTCTTTTGCCTTAAATTAAATATATCGCAAAAAAAGATTTACGCAGACAAAAATGCGTTTGAAATATCTGATAGGTGGAAATATTTTATTAAAAGTTTAAATGCACGAGAGTCAGTTTTAAAAAAAGAGAACTAAGTATTTGATTTAGTTTGCAAATCACTTAATTACTGAAAAAACTATTTAAACTCGATAAATCATGCAGCTCGAAACGCTTGATAAACGGTGCCCTGTCAATAAAGTTTGTAAAAATTTCATACAAGCCTTACTTTTGTTGCTCAAGTCCCCGATCTATAGGGTTCAGAAATTTAAACTTAAATTAAGAGATTTTATATGCAACTGATAGCAAAATTTAGTTGGCCATGATAGATTTTTAACAGTTTCAATGCTAAACGTATAACTTTTATTTTTTTCAAATATTTTTTACAGATAAAAGCTAGATTACTGCATAAAATGCAAATGGAAGAAATATAAAACATTCATAAAAAAATAGTTGTCTAACTTCCGGTCAAGGCTCTTTTATGTTCGATGTTCAAACTTTTGCTTCGGCATTTTTACAAGTTACAACAAATTTGGAACTTGAGAGCACAATTTTAAAAATCATTATTAACAAATACATTTTGAACACTATTTTTGTTTATGTTTAAAATTTTCCTATCATTACACAAGCATAAAAACCCTAATCAAAAAAAAATCTACTTTTTGATTGGTAAAGAAAATGCATGGGTCAATGCGATAAAATGAGGCAAGGGTTTAGAAAGCTAGAAAAATATGTTCCAAAACTTAGATAAAAATGATTCATTTGTATTCATTAAGGACAGCTTGACCGTAGTAATAAATTGATAATTTATATTTTTATATTATCTATCATTAAGGACAGCTTGACCGTAGTAATAAATTGATAATTTATATTTTTATATTATCTAATTAAATCAAATTTTTTTCAGAAAAATTAAAAAGTCAGGCTGAGGATTCGTATCTGGTTTGATTATTTTTCCTAAAATCTACATTAATTGTTTTAACATCTTTTTATCTCGCAATCTTTCATATTACCTCATTTTTATGATTATTTTAATTTAGTTGATTTTATTTTATGAACCGTCACTGTATTATTTTAAATCGCTACAACGGTAGGTTTTTGCTTTAGCATTTGCTCGAATGAATTTTTGCACTCAAGCTCGAAAGGTTACATTTTGCTTGCAGCGTTGCCTACATTTACTAAATTTAAGCCTACAATATAGAAAAAAAATTACCAGACGTTTTATAAAACTGAACAAACATTTCGATTGAATTTTATTGAAATCTAATAATTCTAACATAAGTGAATCGCGTGATCGCTTTAGACCGGTTCCACAAATATACGAAGGTGGGTCATTTGGCTCCCTTCTGCCCTACAAGCATTCACCCAAAATCCGGTGAACCAATGACACCGGTGACGTGCAGCGTCGTACAGTACAGACAACCTGACCCGGACAGTTGTTGTAGCTTTGTGTGTGTGTGTTTCTGTTGCTCAATTTGAATAATTATGGTCAGATTCAAAATACTTTCATTGAATAATAATTACTTCTACCAAATGGCATATAAAAATTGTACCGTACACAACTTCAGTTTCCCCGGTACACAGAGGGCGTCCAGAGTAATGGTAGGACTCGCAACCCGCAAAACCGGGTTCCGGGCCCCGGCAGTAACATAAACATTTTGCCCTGACGGAAGACGCGAAAAAGGGTCGCGACGAACCGTACCGTGTTTGGTTAATTAGAATGTATTTTTAACCTCACCGGCCCTTTGTGACCGTCGCTGCGGCCGCATTTGCCACCTCCTTTCGACCGCGGTTCAATTCCGCTTTTATATGGTCGTTTGAAGACCGAGAACCATTAAGCGAAGCTCGAAGCTATTAACCATCGTCCACGGTCGTTTCGTGCAAGAGCGGGGCCGAGCGTTGGGCTACAAACAAACAATGATACCTCGGATCTTTCGATTAATGGTGTACTTTAAAACCAAAAAGCGGTGTGCAAGAAAGGGAGAAAAAAATCGACGAGTGGGAGCAAAAAAAAGAAGAAGAAGAAAAACATCAGTACGCGCTAATTGTTTTCCAACCCATGCTGTTTTCCCTCTCTCTGTTTTTGGTTGTTGCCTCCTTGGTCTTGGTGGGTAGGATGGTTGGTGTAAGTGAGCCTGGACAAGACGCCCACAATCAGGGTGAAGAGTTGAAGAAGAGATATTGGAAAGGGTTAACCAGAGATTCGTGGATTGCAAATCAGAACCCGCCGGTTTGGGCTGCTCCAGCTAGTAGATCAAACAAATATCTGACGATGGGTGAGCAAAAATTGAGCAATAGACGAATTCTCCAATTCCTAAAACTACTACCTCTAAACGTCTTTGACTATTATTTGACTATAGCTCCATTATGGAAGAAACTGCAGTTGGGTCGCTTTTCCTCGAACAGTGTCACGAAAGCATTGACTTTGATTTCTTAGCGTGGTGTAATGCCACTGGACGCCGAAGACACCCACAGCAGATGTACGGCAATGTTGTATGTTCGCCAGTGTCGGACACAAAGTCAATAAAGAAATTTGAAGCCCAAAGAATACGCGAATTACCTGCACCGGGGCGTGTCCACCTACACGGATCGCGAGGTATCGGTGATTGGTTTCGAATGAAAACACTGTCTTCACTAGGACACAGGACACGCGGGACGCGACTCTCGAGCTCCGAAGTCCAAGAAGTGGCAGATGTCGAAGCAACGTTCGACGATTCCGCGTGACGCACACGTCTTCCAAATGTCCAAGCATCCAAGGACCTAGCGTTTGCTCGAGCTTGAGATGATGTTTTCCTTTTCGCCGAGAGTAATTCGATTTTCGAGCCCTGTTGTCATCGTTTGTGATAGGGGTTTTTTTTTTTTGTTTCTTCATCGTTGCGGCTCCCTTGCCTCCAATGTTGAAGGCTTTCCGTGCCCCAAAACGGGGGGCGGTAGCAAAAGTCGTGGGACGTGTATTCGCGAAATTGCTGCCCACGCTCCGCCACGGTGTACCGTACGGAGGCAAGAAGCCTCCGTTGAGGAGATTTGTTGAATTCCATTCCCGGTCCATTGTCGCGTGCGGGCAGGGGGAAGCGTGACAACAGGGCACAGGGACACCATCGGGCAGGATGTGACATGAACGCGATGTTGATGATGATGATGACGACGATGGTGAGATGCCGCAAGACAGAGCTTTATGACGAGATCTTGTCACTGTCCACCGCGCTGTACAAGGATGGAACACGGGCCACCGGGTGGCTGTCGGAACGAACGGAGGATTAGAAATATTTACGATATTTGCTCTGCCCGGTGGAACGCGATGCGAACGTACGGGGCGCGATTGTTTTATTAGCTCGAATGCCAGAACCATTTCCCAGCACTCGAGCGTTCCCGAACGGGGCGGGGAGCGACCCCCGGGGGGTATCCGGGCGGTACAGGAATCCGGTAACGCTTGCGAGGCGAGCTGTCGCGAGTCAAGGCGCCAGCGGCTTCTAAGCGAAACCAGAATTTCTTGTTTACGAGCGGCAAAATTTCGTGTGACAGGCCTCAGCAAATCCGGGGCGTTTGGCGAGTATTCCGAACGGGGCGTTAAATCGAATCACGCGCCTAAAACCACGGAACCGGTGGGCTATTCTGGAAGATGAGCTAGAAGATAATGAAGCTGGACGGGATGTTGGATCGATGGCCGTCACCTCCGATGGCGAATGGAGAAAGCTCATTTGTCATTCTATTATTATGGAACCGTGTGCCGGTGCGGCAGATCGGCCGAAACGAAGAGCATGTGTGTAACTGCGTGTTTTCTGTTGCTCATTACTCCAATTCTTTCCAGCTCACCTACCGAGCAGGCAAAGGCCGGTTCCTCCACAACTTACCCATTTATTCAGACAAAGATTTGGAAAGGCTTCAACAAGTTTCCTTTCAGCATAAGTAGATACGACGGGAAGTCTTACCTCCTTCCGACAGGCAGCGGCCTACCGGTTCTGTGCGCTAGCAAGATAAACCGGCAAGGGTGAACGTCCGTTAATTGTGTGACCGAGATATATGTGGATGTGAATGTATCTCCAGCGCACCCATCCGTACCAGCTGACCATTGCGGATCGGGCTGACAAAAGGTGGAAAGGTCTCGCAAATGTGTCCGAATGTCCTGTAACTGTCACACAGTAAACACCTGTCAGCTACACAGACCACGCACACAAACAAATGTGTCCAACGGTCCAAACCGGTAAACTTGTCGCATGTTTTGTGTCCGACTGGCAGCAGAAACAATTGCGTACCCGAAAAGCACGATACATCATTGATGAGAATCGATTGAGACTGAGACCTACAATCACGTGTGTGGCGACCAGGTCATCGATCACCGCCACTCGGTACGGTGCCACCACCAGTCAGTGACCTAGTTGAGCCGGGGATGCAGGATTACACCGGGCTTCCCAGGGCCAGGGCCGCCAGAGGCCGGCTTGTCCAATTTTGTCCACATATGGGGTGTCGCGCCGAACCGTCGTCCAAAAACTTCCTGCGTGCAAGGATCTCCAGCATGCCGCCGGGTCAAAGAATTCTTGGTGAAACGGCCCCTGGAGAACCGGGCTTGGCCGGTAGTACCCGTAAAAGGGCAGGGACCCGGTTCGACCCGGTCCGGTTAGATCCACTGGCGCTCTGACCATAGTGGGCGATGTAGGTGAGACAACTTTTTTCTTCATTTTCTCTGCGTGTCTCGGCCGACATTTGTCGCATACTTTCTCACGCACTCCTGACGGTACATGGAGCCGGCAAAGAGGAGATGTGAGAACTCGTGTGTGTGTGTGTGTATGTGCGATAAAAGGAGTAACTGTTGTTCACAGTCGTAACGATTACGCTGCGTCGCAACGCTTTTCTCAGGTAGTTGCTCTAAACGCCATTAGCTCGGTGCTCAATCGACCAGCGTGAGGCGCTATTGACGGCTGTTTTTGTTGCTAAACTACTTGCCGGTGTGCGATAAGACACACACACACAAACACATACTGACAAGACGGAAGGAAGGTGTTCCGGTCCAACACCTTCAGCCCGGGCAGCGGTGACGATATCTGTGCGCTGTTCGCACGTCAGCCATTGAAAATGACATTCCACTCCCGTCGAATCCCGGGATGCTTCACAAACGGCACAAAACAAAAGGCAAAAAAGAAGAACGCTGTTCTGCCATTCGCAGCTATCAGCTGATCGCTAGTAACAGACCGTTCCGTTCGCTGTACACCGATTTCGATTCCAATTCTACTGTAAAATGATGCCGAGCGTTAGCCACACTGCTGCGCCGTACATCAGCTACCGCGTTACCTCCGCAATTGAAGCGCACTTGAGCACAAAATGGCGAAAATATGAGCCAGCTTAGTTACAAACTATTAGGCCACTAACCGGGTGGAAAAGTGTCTTCTAACTACTACCACCACCGGGCCCCCGGCTCACCCAGCCTCGCACTTCCTCCACACATCCGGTGTGTGAGATGAAGCGATGAAGCAGTCACGCTGATGGTGGCTGACTGATAATTCGCTTCAATGGCTCCTTTTACTAACTTTTTCCTCACCAGCGTCGGACGGACGGTTTGCCGTCGAATGTTGAGCGTCCAGCGTTGAGCAGCCCAGCCCTGCACTAATCCGATGGCAGCAAAGTGACGTTTTGCTGCCTGGATGGACCCGGGGCTGTGCCGGGACCCGGTTTCTGGACCCTGCAAGGCCCTGATTCCGTTCTCGCATTCCGAGAATATTTCAATAGCGGCAAGTCTTCCGAAGTTGCGGTAGCAAGGAGAAAGAAAAAACTAGAACCAGGCGCGAAGTTTTTGCACCAAACGAAATAATTGGCTGGGAATGGTACCGAGAGGAGAAGAAGCGATACACCGGGAACAGTGCCACTGCTCCAGAAGCCAGAATCTCCAGAAGGGGGGGCACCTAGTGTCTGGAGTGTTTTCTGTGTTTTCCGGTAATTCTAGGTTGTGGTAATTAAATGGTGAATATCCAGAGATCCTACGCAGACGTGCCACAGGCACATGGGAACCCACCAATATCCCATCGGCAGTTAGGTAGGGTTGGTAGGAAACTTCAAGCCGCCGTGCCCCAAGATGACGGCGACATCGATTTATCTCGGCTCGTTTTCGTCACTTCAGCTGACATCTGTCCATCCGAAGGTGCTCCGGTTTCCAAGTGTGTTTTTTTTCCAACACTGTCTCGCCTCGCGGCCCACAAACCGAAATACTCAAATTCCATTACGACGCCTAACCGAGCACGGGCTGGAGCTTACTGGCACGGATATGTAGATTTTTCCCCCGGTGTTCCTTTTTGGCCCGAGATTTACGACGCGCGACGACGCACCGCGCATCGCATTAGGGAAAATGTTTATTTATAGAGCAATAATCATTTTAGCTACTTTTGCGTCGCAGCCGCGTGCGTGCCACGTGTAACGGTGTGCGAACGAACAAACACCGAATGCAAGTACCGGCGCACACACCGCACACAGGAGCACGGAAAACGTTCACCTCATCTACCATTGGGGTTTTGCTGTGGTAGTCGTTGTTGCTGGCTGCTACCATCACGGATATTGGCAATAGATCACCGCTGGATAGGGGGAACACAGCTCCGGAACAGGCTGACTTTAGACAAGCATCTTTTTCCCGACAAATTTTCCAAAGTCATTTGTAGATGCGACTGAGGCCTCGTCCGGGGGTACAGAGGTTTCCCAAAAATAAACTCCATCCCTGTGTGCCGTCTGTCTCTCGGGGGCGCCACGTGTGTGCGGTTGCCTATTTGAGCCTTATTTTCCAGAGGAAGTTTTCGGCACCGGCCCGGTACCGGTAAGTTTGCACCGCGGGGAGAGATTACTGACCGTTTGATCTGTTCCGCATGCAAAGCGTCCCAGACACCGACACCAGAGTGCCACCACGGTTCCATTAGTTGATGGTTTGTGCCTTGGACATCTTCGCTGTTCAATTGCTTGTCGCTCATTGCCGGTGGAGGCAGTGTTTTAGTGGTTCGCTAACCACATTGCGACCAGCGCGTCCTCGTGGACCTTGCGGGACACACTGCCCATCCTCCAGCTTACAAGGTCCTCCTGGCGGAATACAAAAGGTTTCGCCAATTCGTTTCAATGATGTGGTGTCCGGGGAACATGACCACAAGTTCTGCCCAGGACCAGCACGAACTTTTCGATAATAATCGGGCCCCATTCTCCACGGGTTCTCTGCCCTGCAGAATGCTGAAGGATATCTTCAAATGGATGCTTTGCGCTGTCAACCAAACATGGCACGGTGAAGTATTCCTCGAAACGTAACGAATTTTAATTTCTACCCCTTTGCTTTTGTTACCAACAAACTTACGTTCCCCCAACAGCTGCAATGAAGTTCCAAACGATGTGTGTGAGTGTGTGTCTAAGGGCATTCCCGCTAATGTGTTTCCAATTGCATTTCCTGTGCTGTACCAGGATGCTCCGGATAGAAGAATTGCTGCCGAAGGGATAGGGGACGTGGTGGTGCGTTCCGGAACGTATTTTCCTGGAAAGCTATCCGAGGAAGCTCATCCAGACAAAGTAGACAATTTCGGAGAACAAGCCTTGGAGGACCTGGGAGCAAGGATAAGGACGAATTCGCCATCGCAATGTCAAAAAAGCGATGCCAACCACCAACACACCGGCAGCAGGTTTGAACCTCGCGGGACAAACCTTTATGGGCCAGGAAATTGATTCGTCCCGGGTCCTGGTCAAGCGGCCGGATGATGAGGCCTTCGGTTTGATACCATCGCACGGTGGACCAGCATCCCGGGCCCCGGTTGTGGGGAAGGTCGTTTGCGAATGCTAATTTACCTAGGTGTGTGTCTGTCACATTTTCGGTCCTTCGGACATTCGGTTCCGGTTTTTCGGCCGAGGACGCCGAAAAGACGATGCAGTGCTTCATATTCATGGTTCTGGTGTTGGGGTATTCTACCTCACTCTCGGATTGTCGTGCCTTTTTTTTCTCTATAATTCAGCGTTTAATGAATTTCTGCCGTCTGGCCGAAAAAGGGTAGACTGGGACGACTGCGAAGATCACGCAGTTCTCGCTCGTTGAATCGCTTCGCTTGAATCTTTTTTCTCTTTCCCTTCCCGGAGGATGACGATTTTGCAATCTTCTCCGCCGGTTGGAACTAATTGCTGGATCCGATCCAGATCCCTCTGCGTCCACGGTATCGATCGGCCACCGTGACACCGGACGGCGAGCAGTTCGCGGATCTGGACCGGGTCAGCGGCAACGATTCGCTGTTTAAAATAATGAAAACGTTATTTCGTTTGATTGAAGTTCTATGAATATGGAATGTTAGTTTATGATGCAACGAAATATTCATCGAAATAGACTAGACTTCCCCTGCCAGTGCTCTGCCAGCAACTGCCAGGTCGTTGGCTCTTCGCGTCCCAGGAAACTGCCAGCCGCACTAGCACTGGAACATGCATGAACCCCGTGTGCCCCGTTTTGTCCGGTCAGGAAGGAGAGAAGTTGAATTGATCACTCCTGGTTTTTTTTTATGTACAGTGGTTGTCAAAATAAAGTGACCGCACCATCATTTGCCATTTTTTTAATCAGGAATCACAAAGATTCAACAACAAACTTGCTAGGAAACGTTTTTTTTTTATGAGCAAGAACAATACAGCCAAGAGACTTAAATATTTATAAAAAGGCTGTAAGTGTGTCTCATCTGTCTCATAATGGAAAATTTAAGTTGAAAATAAACCGAAGCGTCTGCAGTAGATTCTGAAGAAGAGAGGTGCACTCGGAGTAAGAGTGGGTGAGTGAGTGTAATCCTGCAATGGAGATTATATGTTTCCATTAAGCGTGAGAAGTTTAAAGTCTTTCACTTTCTGTGCCGATTAGTGACTAGTCGGCATAGAGAGTGAGAGTGAGTTAAAACCAAGAGGAGTGAATCATTAGTCGGCATAAAGAGTGAGAGTGAGTTAAAACCAAGAGGAGTGAGTCACCTGTCAACACAGAGAATGAGAGTGAATCGAAGTCAAAATGAGTGAGTCACTAGTCGGTACAGAGAGTGAGAGTGTGTTAAAACCAAGAGGAGTGAGTCACCTGTCAGCACAGAGAGTGAGAATGAGTTAAAACCAAGAGAAGTGAGTCACTAGTCGGCACAAAGAGTGAGAATGAGTTCCCTGTCAGCACAGAGATTGAGAATGAGTCGAAGCCAAAAGGAGTGAGTCACTAGTTGGCACAGAAGGTGAGAGTGAGCTTAACCCTAAAGAGTAATTAAAAGCTTAGTTTAAAGTAATACTTTTTCAAAAACCTCATAAGAGTGAGTCAAAGATTCAAATCCTCAAATTGACCATTTAACTCAGATTCTTTATTCTGAAGGCTACAGGAGTTCATATGATTTAGTAATAATTGTTTATATGAGTGAAATAAAAATTTAACCTGAGTCATAAAATAAAGTAATAAAATAAAAATACTTTATTTTGAAACGAATTTACCCAAACAATTTAACTGAACTATTTTTGGTGGGCGTAAATCTATTAATTTTTATTATGATTATAAGTTGAAACGTTTAAAGAAAGGGTTAAAGAAAGGTAAGCTAAAGTTATGGCAAATACCTAATAATAAGGGGTTGGGTCTTTTTTTGACAACCACTGTATATGTAAGGTAGTGTTGTATGTCGATGTGCTAGAATCCTTTGCATTTGTTTTGTTTTGTTTATTTATTTCTTTACTGCTTTTATTACTGTTTTAGTTGCATCTCATCGTTCGGATTTTACTCATACCCCTGTTTTTCGTTTTCCCAACCCCTCCTCAACCCCCTATTTTCCAGTGTTTCAACACTACAAAGCAATTCATATGCAGGCGCGTTTTAGGAACGAATTTTGCATGCATTAAACTCTCCATTACTCTGGGTGTGAATATTTAAATTAAATTATGCTTCACCGTATCTGTGTGAGTGTGTGTGTAGATGTGTTGGTGTTTTGCTTTTTTTTCTTTCATCCTTCGTGTTTTTTTCCTGTTTCCTATTTATTGCTGATCTTTGCTTTGTTTTGCTGAAACAGTAAAACTAGCAAAATAAAGCGAATCACACACACACACACATGCAAATGCACATAATCACGGAGGCGTTGCATCGTGGGTGTTAGGTCGCGGGTCGCTTGGTTTAATTCGTTAGCCGTGCTCTTTTTTTGGTTTCAGTTTGTTGTTTTGTTTCCTTTTTTTTATTGCATTTTTTTGTTTGATTTTTTTTTTCAATATACACGATTGGATATTTTCATTCCCTGTTCGTTTTTGTAGCTTTTTTTTATTTGCTTCTGTTTTTGCTGCTCTCGAATGTCCCTGTGCTGCACACCTCTAGCGCTTCATCGCTAATAAAAATAAATGATGGTTTTCCATCACTTCGGGGCGTTACGCGATTTTTGCAATAATTTATCTGGCCAGGCGCGGTTCTGGTTTCGCTATCCGTTTGGTGGTGGCACTGTGATACAAATCTGGATCGGTGGTTTTGCGTTTTGTTTTCCCATACACACACACACATGTGCGTGTGTGTGGTAAAAAGTGATTTGTAAATTGTAATCTGTTCATTTTTAGCTCATCAATCGGTGTGGTTTTATTTGGGACACGGGCCATTTTGCTTTGAAGGCTAACGACGACGCGGCTAGACAGAAGCGAGAAAAAAATATTTATACAAAGCCAGAAAAAAAATGCTGAACAGTATAATTGTGGTGTCACATTCTATAGAGAGAGAGAGTAAAAGGAATAAGTGAGATGAAAAACAAAATTAAAAACAACACAAACCACTAAAACCCAAAGCCCACATCGTGTAACCCAATCGGGGGCCTCTGTCATAGATGGAGGATGGAAAATTAATTTTAAACAAATTCCTGCGGTTTGGATTCTACATCTCCTTGCTGCTTGAGTGAGGTGAACAGCGAGCGATAAAAAAGGGGAACAAGAAAACAACTCTCTGGTGCACAGTGAAATAGTTTATAAACCAAACAGGGCTGTTTGTGGTTCGTATAATATGCTACAGTATTTATGCAGTAAAATATCGGGCACTTGAAAGCGCAGGGGCGCTAATGTTGGCAAAGTGCAGTTGTATGTTTATTTGTTCCGTCAGCTGATATGTCATTAACTGCTAATATCAGCAGCACTGGGGTGATCCGATGGCCGAGGGGACAGCGGCGCCGGTCTTCACACGACAGGACCGGGATTCAAATCCCATCTACACCTCTCTCCCGTATGTAGGACTGACTACTTTGCTACGGGTAAAATCAAGTCACAGAAAGCCAGAAATGGTAGTTGTTTCTGGTGAATCGGTAGATGAGCCTCATGTAGGCGAGGTCCTTGGTCGCCAACACTTTTCTTATTTCTATCCCCAATAGTCTGTCGATGCTCTCGACTGCGCCCAACAAGGAGAGTCTTGCGGTTTCAAACTCCACGCAGAACCGCAGAAGGTGATCCACGCCGTAAAATCTGTCACCGCAGCCACAGACCTACGTCTTAGTCAGAGTTATACGCTGCAGGTGAGCATTCCATAGAGAGCCCACCGAACCAAGCCCCAGGGACACTTTCAGAAAGATTGAGTAAAGAAATCGCCCGAGATTGTCCGCCTCCAACATGCTCTGCCAGCGAGACAGGAAAAGTTGCTGTGGTAGGCGAAGAAACTCTCGGGCCGAGATTGGACGGTCGTAAAATGCGCCTTGTTGGACGCCTGTTTTGGCCAGAGAAGGCAGACTCTCTTTGCCGGGAATTCCACAATGAGCAGGTACCCAAATTAGCGAAATCCTGAACGCCTTGTCGAACATGGAGCCAAGCAATTCTACGATTTTGATGGGTAGGTAATCCTGACTCTTAACAGCCTTCGGGGATCGTAGTGCTTCAATAGCGCTAAGGCTATCTGTAAAGATGAAGTACTGATCCGAAGGTCTCGCTGCTATAATCAATAGTGCGTACAAGATTGCGGCTAGTTCTGCGGTGTAGACACTACACGGCTCCCGCAATTTGAAAAATGCTTCGGCGGACTCACTAAAAACGCCGAAGCCGGTGCCTTCCTTAGAGGATGATCCATCAGTATAATACTGGCTACTTTGGTCTAAATGGCCATACTTATCCCTTAAAATGCCCGGAACTACCATCGGGCGAAGATCATTCGGACATGTTGTGTGTTGATTTTATGCTCCCTAGTGCGAGTCTAAGACAACGATACTGTAGCCTCTCTAGTTTGAGGATATACGTGTTGGATGCCCAATGGAAACATATGCTGCCATATTCCAACACAGATAGTACCGTTGTATTATACAACCACAGGACGTCTTATGAATGTGTTGGATGTTGGATGTTGGATGATAATATGATAGAAAAAGGCAAAAATTTGAACAAACAATAGAGTAAAAAAAAATCAAGCCTAAGTGATTTTAAACAAAGAACGAAGTAGAAATTTAAAGCAAATTTTACTTCACATTAAAACTAAACCACAAGTAAAGCAAAGGTTGGAGGAAAACTCTCTCATCACAGTCAAAGTAACCGATCCGTTACGTCAAACACTAATTGTACAGTTCAAGCGTCACTAATTGTCAAGATGTTTTCCCCTCGCTGTTCCTAACCCTGTGAGAGAAGACACTCACACACACACATGCAAAACTTCAAGCGGTAAGATTAAAATAAAATTAAAGCAAATGAAAAAGGCAAAGATATGTTTCACATTACAGTAAAAACTACCCCTTAAAGTGTGCTTAAACCAAAGCAAAAGACGGCAAACAAAACAAAAGAGTGAAACACTGAAGCACACAGAGGCATGCAATATTTTTCTTTTTTTTTTTCCTTCGTACTTCTTGATGGTTTTGTTTCTGTTCTTTTCTGCGAGAATAAAATAATAAAACGTACACAAAATGTTACAAAACGCGCCCCACGAGAAGGGTTTTCGCGATTTTGTTGCTTTATTTATTTGCCGTTTTGTTTTCTTTTCTTCCACCTTTTTTTTAACCAAAAATGTATGTCGCTTCCGCCCTGACGCGGCCGGCTGGATGGTTTCCCTCCCCCCCCCCCCCCCCCCCCCCCTCCCGTCAGGATCAAAGAGACTCTTCGAATGAAAAAAGCGCGATTTCCTCGCGCTTACGAGTCTACCGAATTATGTGTTGCTTGCTTGATAGCTGGTGTATGTGTGTGTGTATAAATATATTTTTTTGTTATTTTTTTATTTTCCAAACAATTTTCTTCTCCCTTCACCCACCCACTGGGTTTCCCGTTCCTCGTGTGTACAGTGACACACACACAGACATTCACTTACATACAGCCATATCATGCCACATTTGACTCGGAAACATTCCGTCAGTGACTCATTTTTCCCGCGACTTGGCATTCCACGTTTGCTCGTCTGTTTTTTGTTGTGTGTGTGTTCCCTGTATGTGTGTGTCTGTGAATGCAACAACAAAAACTCGGGCAGAGTGAAATTGTGAATGCCTGCCTCGTGTCTTTTATCGATTCCGAATTCCTCGTCTCCAGCGAACAAGAAGAAAAAGAAGAAGCAGAAGAAGAAGCAAAAGGAACCACACACACACAGGCACACACACACTCAAGGGAAGTATTATTTTTACTTTCTCTTCGCCGAAAAGGAGGTCCTCCAAATCATGCTCCAACCGACACATCATGCATATTCACTTACGAACCATACGAGGATGAGCGGTGGGAAAAGCTAAGAGGTGGAGGAAGGAGGGGGGGGTGCGGGGGGAGAGTAAGGTGCTTGGAGGTCCCAATTTTTCGCTGCGAAAAGAAAAAGCCGGAATCACACACCGTTTCCGGGCTTCGCTTACCGGAGGCAATGGATGGAATGAAGGTTGGGACGGGGGTTGGGAAGGAGGTTGGGCCGGGGCTAGGGGTTGGGGGTGAAAAATAACTCCACTCCGCGGTATGTCAATGTTGGCCCTCTTACACACACACACCCACACATACAAAGACCATCTCCCATCTCTTTAGCACGGGTTGGTTTATGATGGCTCCGTGCATGCAAAGATTAAATTAGAAATGATAATTTCCACTCTAACAAGAATTTAATTAGGATAAATTTCAAAGAAAACGGTAATCAGGCTTTTAGCCGCCTTCCTTGTTTTTTGATGGGGGGGGGGGCAAAACAAAAAAAAGGCCACCACAAAAAAAGTTTAGCGAATAAAATAACACGCTGGCAGAAGCGGAAAGGAAAGGGAAAACACGCCAAGCCTCCCGACCGTCAGGAGGAAGAAAATGCTTTGCCAGCAAGTCGGCTAGTCGGGAATGAAATGAAATAAAACAAAATATAAACAGCGCGGCACGGAAATGTAAAACCACCCCCACCTATGATGATGTTTTCCGCCCATCTTTCCCTCGCCCGTTGTCGCCATCTTGTCTCACATTTTTCCAGCTTTCCATTAAACAATAACTGGTGGCGCAAAATGGAACGTGCGTTTGAAGGTAGATTTCCAGCCTGACGGAAGCGTCTGTCGGATGGAATTGGTTGGTGGTGGGTGAGTGGGGTTTGGATGAATGAGAGGTGTGTGAAGTAAAGTACCGGAAGCATCCCCATTCTTCGGGGTGACACAGTGATGATCAGCGTGAAACGAACAAAAGACCAACAGAAAACCGACGGTGTCCGTCGGTTCACGCGTGCCTGTTTGATGGCCTTGTCGTCCTCGATTTCTCTCTTTTTGTTGTAAATTTGTGACATTTTGGTACCATCCTTGCAGGATCAAGTACGTTGCGATTACTGCTGCTTTACCCAACAGATTTGGGTATCGAGTACCGAGTTCCGTGACATACTTTTGCTAAGGTTCATTTCGATTGAGAGAAGAAGAAATTTTTAATCGACATTAAACACTTTAAAAACACAAGGCACTGCGAGGATAAAGACCAAAGGAAACTCATGTGAATGCTTCGATACTTGGAACATTGTAGTTAATAGCTCGAGTGCTCTATATAGTTTTCGCTCCATTTAGTTAGAGAATTCATATATTCACTTTGTGTCGCTAGATGAGGCAACTCAACGTGCAACGAGCAATACCCTGTTTTAAAGTACTTGGAAATATCATTTGACAGGAAACAGTACTTCAAAGAACATATGCGAATCCGTAGAATCTGAAATGATGGGTATATTTTTGAGTACATTAATACCCATTAATAAAATAGAAGATACAGTCTCTTTCATCTTCCAAACTTCCAACAATTACGTATGGCTCAGATGACTGAGGGGGATTATGGGCTCCACAGAATCCTTAAAAATAGAGCAAGGACTTATAGTTTCTGGTTGCCAGTTTAAATACTTCCAAGAGGAACGAAGGTAGTTTATTACGCTATAGGACTAGCATCAAAAGGCTCAGCCAGCTTAACTCCTGTACCTAATCATGCTATATCCTTACAGAAAAAGGAAGAAGAAGAAGAAGAAGAAGAAGAGAGCAATAGTGCAAAGAGTACATAATAAAAATCTAAAAATGATACTGAATCTCCCAGATTCTTCACTATTGAGGTTTACTTCATCTCCGAGGTTAGAGATAAGGACTCTGACGACTTTCCACTACTGAATTCCTTTTCATCTCAGAGAATTCTGAGGATTCCTCACTATTGGGCTTCACTTCAACTTAGAGGATAGAGATGAGGACTCTGAAGACTCCCCTCTATTGCGCTACTTTTCATCTCAGAGGTTAGGGATGAGAACTCTGAGGATTCCTCAATATTGAGCTTCACTTCATGTCAGAGGTTAGAGATGAGGACTGTGATGACTCCCTGCTTTTGAGCTAAGCTTCATTACAGAGCATAGAGATAAGAACTAAGAGGTCTCCCTACCATTGAGCTTCGCTTCATCCCACAGTTTAGAGATGAGGACTCTGAAGACTCCTCTCTATTGAGCTACGTTTCATCTCATCCAACAACACAGGATTAGTCTGAATAAGTTATTCGATCATTCGATTGCTACGTCCTAATGCTGTATTTGAAAACCGTATTCCTTGCTATTTGTTCTAGTCTCTTCTTCTTTATTGGCCTAACGACCTCTTAGGTCATGCCTACCATTTTTGTTTAAAAGACTTATTGTTACTGCATAGTTGGATAGTCAGTCCTCACTATGGGGGAATGACCCAGATGAGACTTAAACCCCGGTTTTGCCGTGTGAAGACCTGCGCCGTTGTCGCATCTACCACCGGGCCGCTTGTTGTACTAGTCTAACCCCCAAAAATATCTCTTATCGGAATGGAATAAATTCAACATTATGCTTGTTTTTACAAAGAACACCATCTCTTGTTATGAGTTTGAAAACTGTATTTTGCTGCAATATCACAATTATTATTTCTGTCATGCTTTGTTATCGATTGATAAACAGCTTGAGTTCATGCTCGTTGCTGCCTTATGCAACTGGGCCATCAACAAAAATCACAGCGCAACAGACAATATTCTTATCGTTTTCGAAAGGCAAGTTCCAAAGCTTGTGATGCGTGCACCTTACATCCAATACCCACCCTGCCACCGTGCGTATTCGCATGCGGAGGTTTTTAAATTTTTGTTTTCCGGTCCCCGGCCGAGACAACCTGGTGAGCAGGAATGCAGAACCATACCCAGCACACCGGTAGCAGCACCAATTATTCGCCATGATACGGGCTTAGACGCTTCCCGGCGTGATGTACCTTATGGCTATCGGCAAGAAATTCTCCGAGCTTGAAGATAGCAAAACCCCACGATAGCTGGACGATAAGACGGCATTAGTCGCATTCCTTACCGGACGACAGTGAACGCGTTCAGACGGTTGTTCACGGTTGTTCTTGGAAGACTGTTTTTACCTTTCCTTTTTTTTGCAGACACAACAATGCACAGCAATGTTCCAGGTGACTTTAGAGTGTGGTGGATGTGGATCTTCGTCGACGGTTGAGAATGTGATTATCGCACCGCATTTCGCAGGCATAAAGGTGCACAAACGCGCACGATCTTCCGGGAAATAAGTGAGAGAGCATTTGGGTGAAAGATCGAAGCACCACGGGTAGGACACATAAGATTGTGAGTGTCTTCCGTCAGCTCTCATTTAGAACACGTACATACGCTACACGATGTACCGGGAACAGTTGCTGTATGTCCACTGACGAAATCTATTTAGGACAAGTCTTAGGCCGAGATTTTTTGTTTGCTGTTTCGCGATCATCCAAATATATTTCCCTAATCATGCCCCAATTTTCGCGCAGCAGATTTTCGCTTGCGAGTCGGTTCGGAGGTTCGTGCTGCAACGTCATGTCGTGTTCCTGACCCTTGAGAATGTGATTTACAAGCGCACGCATGTTGTTCCAAAAATAGCGTCCAACATTATCGCGCGGTACGTTTGGGATGGTGGGCCGCGTCAAGATAAATCAGACGTTAGGATGGACACGAATAGTTGTGCGCATCACCAGGGAACGATCTCCAAGATGTAGACATTGTCGATAAAGATAATTAGAGCATTCGGAATGCTTGGATCAGTTGTGGACACGTGTGTTTGCCAAATGACGATGTGTGGCCAAACAGGCCAAAACTGAGCGAGAGATCTGCCAGGCCTACTCGCCCCGTCTAAGTTGTGAAGAAAGGTCTAGACGACTTCAGATCGCTCAGCCGAGCAGTCTCAAATTGCCTCCCAAGTGTAGCATCGCGGTGCGTGTTTAGAATTTTTCCACTGTCTTCAAAGTGGTCTATGCGTGTGTGCTTCCCTACCCTATTCTAAAGTCATCAAGCGGGCGTGCATCCCGCGACCATATGGTTCGCTTCTTTTGAGGTCGGATGCGTGGAAACGCGTTTGCGCTTCCTTTGTCGCCCTGCTCGATCTCGTTCGCGCTCTCTTTGTACTGCGTGGTCGATCATAAATCTTTGGCGCCTCACGTTTGACAGCCCGTTTTAGCTCTCGTCAAATTAGAGCCGAGACGATGACGAAATGTTTGCGAAGGGGACCTCATCAGCTCGGCACGCAATACGCAACGCCGGCCTGCCGTATGATGTCATACAGGGATACAGTTTCAGTTTGGTTCGGTTTTCTGCTGCTCTAGTTTGTAAAACCGTTTGTGTGAGCACTGTTTAAAATTAGTTCCTCGACAGCTCACCCGCTTTTGAAGGTTACGATGGGTTTTACCGTATTTGTCCCCTGCCGTAATGATCGGATACGGCTCAAGCACTTAATGGTAGGCTAGGGAGCTGATTAAGCAAATGTCTTGTTTGTTTTGAGCGGAGGGGGGGGGGGGGAGGAACATTCCTTCCAGATTCTTTTTATGGATAGACTCATGTGTAGTCTGAGTATGAGTAAATGTCAGATCTTCAAAGACTGGGTGGTTTAAAACGCTATAAAAGCAAACAAGGAGCAACAAGCTGATCACGAAAAGGCACAAGGATCTGTGTTCTGTTATTTTCGTAAAATATTATGTTTGATTTCGTGTCCTCTTAGAAAAGTTTTTTTTTGTTTTATAACATTTTGCTATTCTTATTTAGTATTACTAATTTTTCACTCTAATTTTTAATTTCTTTCTGAATTTTAAGCTCAGCCTTAACAGTTTGTTTTCTCGAAGTTGTTTAGAGCTAGTTAATTTATGAATCATGGTTTTACCGCAGAACTATTCATATTTTTGATAAAAAAATGAGCAATACGACATATGTAATAAAAAACGTCTGGAAGAATAACAATATCATTAAATTACAATATCGAAACAATAATAAACAATAAATGAAAATATGAAAATTCTCTAAACTATGATATTGGAATAACACTAGGATGATCATTGAATAAATGATCTTTGAAAACATGATAATTTTTTTTTTTAATTGGATGAGTGTGAACAATCATTAAAAAAAAAAAATAATACAAGCACACGCTATATCTTCTCAATATCAAATGACCCAATAAAATAGAAAAGCATAAATAGAACTTTGAAAAAAACATTTAAAAGTTTGTAATATAATCTTTACTTGAATAAAATTTTAGGAACAATTTATGAAGAAAAACATGAAAAGCTAAGGATACATAACTTATTTTAAGTTGAATGGAATAAATTAATAAATTGATAAAATTTGTGCAAAAAAATTAGAGTGAAAAATTAGTAAATGCTTTATCTACCAAAGAAAACATGTAATTAAAGAACAAATAAAAATAAATATTTTTGCACTTCACATTGATGTGAAGTTTAAAATCTTAAAAAAAAAAGCAAAAAAGGAGAAGAAACAAAAAAAGTATATTTCAAACTTAAAAAAAGTATCCAACATTGGAAATATTTTTGAAAACTTGACCTTGAAAATGAATAAAACAGCACTTGAAAAAAGAAGGAAAAAAGTAATTAAACAATCTTTAAAAGGAAACAACAGAATAACATAGAATTGTGAAGGAAAAAATGAATGTATCATTCTTCAAAAGAGTAATGTATAAGTACAATAAAAAAAAGTACAGTAAGCCTTATTCCATAAAGTCCACCAAACAAGGAAATCTGGTGAAAGTAAAATAAGAAAATATAAGCAATACGGCCAGGCCGTTCTTTATGAATAAAAAAAAATAAATAAAAAAATATAAAAACATTTCTCTTACTTAGTAAGAAATAAAAAAATGAATAAAGAATAAAAAAATAGAAGAAAATATGCTGAAAAATAGGTTATATTCTGAAAGAACTGAATAAAAGCATCAAGTCTGAAAAAAATAATAAATAAATTGCTGAATTGCTGATTAGTAAATGAACTGCTGAATATGAGCAGCATCAACTTGAACACTATTTAACAAAACTCAAGTAAACAGGAGAATGAAACCATGTAAGATTAAAACAATGTTTAAAAAAGGCAACAAAACCCGAGCAAAACAAGCAAACAGAAATGTACAACTCACACAAAAAAACAATCCTACACATTTAACAAAAAAAAAACACAAACCCAAAGTGAGTAATTATTTCTATGGAACATCTTCCACAACGACCGGCCGGGCCCGCTTTTCCACCGCGCAGAATGCATTCAAGCAAAGATTTTCTGCACTTTCCCTACCCAAAAAAAAAAAACAAGAGCGGGGGCAAACCATGTACCATGGACGTTCACTTGCCGGCGCGAGTCAGGGACAGCCTGGGTGTGCTCAAAAATGTTGCCATATTCATCAATAAACCTCGTCTGCTGGGCTTCCGTTAGAATTGAGTTTACCATCAATTTCCTTCTCCATTATCTTCCCTGTTTCTTCGTTTTGCCGCCGCCCCTCCCCGTCTTACATTTAGCCCCCAGGGTTTTGTGTGTGTGTGTGCGTCTCACTTTCGGTTCTATTGCCCCCCTCAACCACTTCCACTCTCGGCACAGTTTTTCGTCTTCCGCTTGCGTTCATGTCCGGGGCGCGGAAATCGAATACGACAGCGTGGTTCGGTGGTAGAGGAGCCAAGCCATTCAGCGTTTTTGAGTGGCGTTAGCATAAGGAAGTGAGCATACAATGAGCTGGCGGAAGAAAATCACCCCCCCTCCGCCCCCTCACCAACCACCCTCCATCTATACCTTTTCCTGAATGATGTAGAAAATCTGTTTTCGACTAAACATTTCGACCAGGGAAGGCGAGCGAACAAACAAAAACGAACAGTGGAGAAAACCCCCGGAAAGGAAACGAAACACTACGGTGGCTACGAAAGGCATGGACGGTCGGCATCCCTTCCTAATAAATTTAGCTATTAAACAGGCGGGCGCGCGTTCGTCTTTGCTGCTTGCTAGAAAACAATTTCGGTGGTCATAATTCCATTAACGACACCGAGCCGAAAAGAAGTTGCCCGTGCGAGCCGTCCCGCTCTCACCCCACCGATGGAGCTTCTTCAGGGTTGGACAAATGTTGCTTTATTGGCGCACGGCTAGCTAGACAATGCTGCCCACCTTACCAGGGGGAGGGAGCTACCTGAACAGAACCAGGGATGCATATTTATTTTCCCGGTGCCTTGCACCGAGGACGATGGTTTCCGTGCTTGGGTTTTATTGAATTTTCCACTTCTGCTAGTTTGGTTTCTGTTATATTCCCGTTTTGTGTTGTTGTTTTTTTATTGTTATTTGTCATGAGATTGTTTTTTTTTTGTGTTGTTGCTTCTTCTGTTCGTTCTCTCGCTAGACCAATTGTTAGGAGGGAGGTGCTTGGGATTTTGTTGTTGCTTCAAGCGCTCTTGACGCGTACAAGCTGAAAATAAGTGCTGATTACGGTTCTCTAACAGACAAACTCTCAAACAAACCTTGTGAAATAACTTATCGAGTTGATGGGTATGATGGGTTCGAGTTAGAGAAATCAAACTTTCGTTAAGTTTCGTTATTATTTTGCCTAGTCAAATCGGAATCGATTCCGGATCGCTCTGAATTATGGGAAGTCGATTCCTAAGAAAGGAACTGGAATCAGAATCGGAATCGGTTCCGGATTCAGTATCAATTTTGAAGCGTAGGTTCTTAAATCTGATTCAAATTCAACCGTAATTTCAACTATCCATGTTGGCCTTTTGATTTTAAATTTTTTTTTTATATATAAAATATATATAAATTGATATTATGCTAAGTTACGGAAGCAAGCATTACAATTCATATTGACTGGTACTGGTACTGTTTAATGCTATCGTTCGTCTGAGCAATATGATACGTACTCGAGTAATCAGATTTCATGACAGCATCCTGGTATTTGTCGTATTGATTGGTGTCGAATCCTAAACATTGAGTGAGTGAAAATGTTTGGAAAAAAATATTGAAAATTGACTGATCGACTGGCGTAAGAGTAAAAGCTTACGTTAAGTTTCAAGCACTCTGCGCTGTCTAACGGATAGCCAATTTAGCAGCCAATATTCCGATTTATCGACTTAGAGAGTTTCTGTCAAACACTCGAACACGGTAATCAGGGCTTTCGTCTGCATAGCTCTCGAAGCAGTTGGCGCGTTTTAAATTTTATCCTCTTCACGTCTCCATCAACCAATTTGGTATGTGTGTGTGTGTGTAATTTGTTCCGTTTCCGTAGATTACCTCGGCTTTCCATCTCGCTCAAGAAGCTATGTGGATGCGTTCGCTGCTACTTAACTCACCTTCAAGGACCTTCGTCCAAGCTTCCGAGGACGACTTTTCTTGCACACTTTAGAAAAAAAAATACAAGCGCCCAAAAAACAAAGCCAGCATTCCAAACATGCAGCAGCAATAATTTCTTCAGGTAATTTAATTATTTTCACATTCGCAACAACGCCATCCCAATACGGCCAGGCCGTTCTTTATGAATAAAAAAAAAAAAAAAAAAAAACAACGCCATCCCAGCCTCCGCTCCAGAAAATGGCAAAATTTTGAGTGCCAAAAGCCGGTGCGACAAGAAACGCAAATCAGCGCCAAGAGAGAGAGCGAGCGAACGAGGCGCGAAATTAAATGAGCGCATTTTAGTGGTGTATGCGCGCATTCGGTGTTCGTTGGTCCAGCGCTGGTCAGAAGCTAATTAATTAATAAATAACTCATTAACCAGCGTACTTTTTTTTTCTCTTCGCTTCTTCCATTAAGTTTGCTGATGCGAGCTTTGGTTGCTGCACCGCCGGGAACACTAGTGGCCGGTGTTCATTTTGCATAATGAATTAGAAGAAAGCCAAGACGAAGGAACTAATTGCAGATACACACACACACTCATACGTTTGCGTGAAAGCTGCGCGAGAACAAATTTGCGGTACGTGATAAAGGTGCTTAACTGATGTTAACAACAGTGCGGAGTAGAGTCGCAAATAAAGCACATGTAAATAAAACTGCGATGGTTTAGATAAACAAGAAATGTGAAAGACGCCCAGTCGGTTGGTACATTCAACACAACTTGTCTAAGCTCTCACATATTCTTGAAGTTCAGCGACCTTTGTGACCTGAGATATTGCAAAACTTTTGTTCACTTTTTTAACCTATAGAACGTATAAGAAAACGGTTTAGATGAGTTTTCTCTGCCTCACAATATCTTGGGAAAGTAGTTGCAGTTGAAGTGGCTGATAGTTAAATTTGGATGTCTTATACAATCATGAAAAGCCTTTACAAACAGGCACATCGTACATTGGGACAAACTCGTCAAGCCTCTCAGTTGTTATTAAAGCTCAGCTACATGCGTATCCTACGATATTGTTTAATATTGTTACTAGATAATTTTTTCATGATGTCCTCAGAATATCTAAGGAGAGTCGATGAACCTCCTGATATGAAAAACCGGAAACTTCTTCTTCTTCTTTTTCTTTGGCCTAACGACCTCTCAGATTCATATCTGGCTCACTATACTTGATGATATCACGTAGTTGGAAACTCAGTCCTCACTACGGGGGTACGGCCCAGATAAGAATTGAACCCTGGATCTGCTGAGTGAGGGCCGGCGGTGGAGGCAACAACCTCCACCACTGGGCCGCACCTTATCGTTGATTTATATAATCTAGAAATGCTTGAACAACATGCACATCGTACTTTTGGACAAACTTGTCTAGTCTCTCAATTGATCTTGAAGTTCAGCTCCATGTATTCTTCAAGATAATGTGATCTTCAATATACTTTTCTTCGCTCGAGGACTATGTTAATAAAAATAGCGCTGGACATGTTTTTTTCCTTGAAGGTCTCCCAACTTTTTAGGAAAATTTGTTGAACTTCAAGAATATGATGTTTCGAAAGTTTCAATGACATTGGAAAAGCTTGCAAAACAGGCGCATCGTATGTCCAGCAGAACTTATCTAGTCTCTAAAATATTCTCGATGTTCACCTTCTTATGTTGCCTCGCATATTATGAACTTTAATATCTCTCTAACTTTGCTGAAGTGCTATGTGGATATTAGTTTGCTTAGTAAAAGAGGATAAGAAACTTTGGCCTTTATTGCATGCAACCAATTTTAAGATGTAATCTGGAGAGAGTTTTGAGTTATCTTCTTCTTCTATCTTGGAACTACAACCTTGAGAGGTCTCGGCCTGCCATTTCTGGCTTTCTGTGACTTAATTTTATCCGTAGTCAAGTAGTCAGATTTACGTAAGGTAAGGCGGGGTCTGGATGGGATTTGAACCCCGGCCTTATCGTGTGAAGACTAGCGCCTTACCGTGTGAAGACAGTCCCAGGAAGTCTTGAGTTATAGTGCTAGATAAAATACACACGATGTAATGGCCTGAAACTCCCAGATACCTTCTAATTAAATAAAACTTCGTACTTCAAACATCTCATTCCTCCAACATCATTTTCAAGTTCTCTGGAAGTTCATACATAAATACGAATCGTGAGAGATGTGTCTTGAATGCTAGGTTTGTCAAAAAAATTATTTCCGAAGCCACACACTCACACACAGGAAGCCTCCGACAATGACAACTATCCGTCAAAAATCTTCCAGCTTCCTGTCTTTACGCATTTTGCCTTCTCTTTATCCCCCGGTTTTTTTTTCTTCCTCTGTACGATCAGTTTTATAGTTTTTCAACGGTTTCTTCGCATCCTTCCTGCTCCAGAGCGTCAGCGAAGATAAGCAAACCCCAAGCACACGCATGCCACGCCACGATGAAGGATCGGTTGCATTAGACGGGTTGGCGAGTCGAGGTTTAAAAATGTAATGATTCCTCGCTTAATTACCAATTATATTTCACGACTCGCTCCTCTTCCTGGACCCCGGGGCTGCACGCACGCAAGATCGTCCGGCACAGATATCGGACCGAGGGACAGCGTGCCCGAGATATCGCCGAGGCTAATTAGAGGAACAGAGGCGAAGGCCCTCTGTAAAAAAAACAACAACAATATATAACCGGCGGATGGATGATGGAGCCAGCCGGGGATCCGTCTCGCTGTGACGCATGGGTTTCGTTTTCTCCTGCTTTTTTTGTTTTTGGCTGGAACTCGCTTTTTAATATTCGCTCCACCCTTGCCCGGCCCGAAAACCAAGGGCAAATTAATAGATAAACAAATGAAAAACCAGTTAAAGCGACATTAAAGATCACCCAAGTGGTAGCGCGCGCGAGCGCCCGGACCCAGGTCAGGCATGCGAGAGAGAGAATAAATAAAAGCAAGAAAAAAAGGCTTCTCGAACCCACATGAGACTCTTATCTGAAATCATTTCTGCCGGTATTTTTCGTTACGTTGCGCATTAGGTTGCTTCAGTTTTTCCTCTCGATTTGAGCTTCTTGAGTTTTGTTGGCGGTTTGCTTATAAGGCGATTCACCTGGTCAGGTCAGTTCCGTCCGAGGTGTGTTGGAAGATTTTTGTTTTGGTTTTGTTATGTGTTTTGGCTTCTAGACTGCTTCCGGTGTTGCGGCCCCCTGTCTTCA
Source organism: Anopheles stephensi (assembly GCF_013141755.1). Lineage (NCBI taxonomy): Eukaryota > Metazoa > Arthropoda > Insecta > Diptera > Culicidae > Anopheles > Anopheles stephensi. The sequence goes on from NC_050201.1 coordinate 10,204,324, forward strand.
TGGGTTTCCGCAGGGTTCGGCCGGCTTCAAGAAAGCTTACCAAATGGATGCGTCCGAAATGCGAGACTTAGCTGATTAATTTCTGTACCTGAAAACTCCATTTTGTCATAAATTAGTGGTGATAATTTCTAATGTCACCATTTTTCTTTCACATACCTTCGACGGAGGGGGAAGAAGCGCACGGGCGAGGTATAGGTGGTGAAGGACGGTGATTTTGAGCCCTCTCACGTAACCCATCTACTTCACTCCAAATAAGCTTAAACAAACAAAACCGGCAAAGAACGATTGCCACATTTTGTCTCTGATTTAATGTAAATTTTTATTTCATGGACATTTTTTTAACCTTATGACAAAAATAATCAGGCAACAGTTAAATAAGCTGATAAATCCTAAACAAATGATTAAAAATTCATTGATATCTCATTTGTCGAGGCGATAATTTAAAAATGTTAGAGAAGATTCCTTAACAGATAATCAACCACTGACCAGATCTTCAATATCCAGAACCTTTTGAATAAACTGAGAAGTAGCAGTTTAACTACTCTGCTTAAATCTTCATCGATTTTAAAACTGGCTAGAGTAAAACTAAATTATCTCACTCGGCATTCCGGCCTAGATTTCCAGGTTTGCAGAAATGAAAATGACCTACGTCTCATGTCTGGTGATAATAGACGAAAACCCCTCAGAGTTCTTAATTACCAACAAGTGTCTGCGCTATGGGAACGGCGATGGCTGTATTCTCTTCTAACTTGCACTAGAGAGGGTCATACGAGACTTGGAATCTTTGAGGGTCCATCTCGCGATCCTGGTATACTCTGATGGCATAGACAACGTTTATCTCTTACTCAGAAGCAGAAGTTCACGACAGGATCGGAGTGATTGAGCTTATGGATATACTGGAGCAATATATTGCTTTATCTAAGAAGGTTGAGTCCCACTCATATGAGAAACTGATCAGCAAAAGTCCTGCAGACAAACACTAATTTACGCAGGGATGATGTTGGGGCGATACGGTGGCATCGCGATTATGGCGCCAGTCTTCACACGGCAGGACCGGTGATCAGATACCACCCTGTCTGCCTATCAGCACGTAGGTTTGTGACTATTAAGCTACGGATAAGAGTGTCAGAAATGATGGCCGAAACCTTTCGAGCTTCGAGAAGAAGAAGAAGAAGAGGTGCAATACGTTGGGATAAAGCCTGACGAATCTTCTCCACTCAACAGTCGCGACGGATAAAATCTGCGAATGTGAAGAGCGCATTTTATAGTTCCAGTACATACGCCTCTGAGACATTGAACTCTGTTTGAGAGGATTATACTTAGACGAGTTTGTGCTCCTTGTGTTGTGAAATGACATCTTGATGTTTTAAGTTGATCCCACCATCGTGTGAACCCAATTATAATAATTGATTATGTCAGAGTCTAATAGGTTGGTCATGTCATGAGCATGGCACCAGAGACAACCCGACCTCTCAAGTCATTTTAGACTTTCCGTAAGCAATTGGAGGGATGATCAATTTGATGCATCCACCAGTATTTTGAATTGGCAGACGACGGAGCTAGTCCATGAGCAGTATCGAGGAGTTTACTGCAATATTTTCTTCAAAATATCACACAAACGAAAAGCCTCTAAAACTTATATTTACATCTGTGGTCAAATCGTGTGTATTTAAGTTTGCTACTAGTTTCTCAATCATTTTACGCAAAAACAAATATTCATGGTAAGGTCAGACGGTGAGTAAAGCGGTCTTATCAACGCATTCGCTTCAAACGCGATCAACCGCGTTTTTGTTGCTGTGCTGTGATATCGGTCGGTCGCGTGCAAGACCCTGCAATGTGGCGCACGCTGTTTGCGTTAGCTAACCAGTACTTTCAATCTGCCCAGCCTTATGTGTAAACCCTCCCCTTCCCCGACTCTTCATCCCTTCCTTCTCACCCGTACCTACCTGCCACTAGCCGGGCGAAACCATTAAACCGAGCGGAAAATTGTCACCTTTTATTGTCGGTAGCTCAATTTCCTACGCAACTTAAATTCCTTCCCGTTCCTTGTTTCCGCTTCACTTTGTGCGCGTCACCGGGCAACTGGTTTGTTGTTTCGTTTTTATTTTTGGTTTTTACGTGTGTCAAGTGGAGTGGTTTAATATCACTATTTTTTTGTTGTTGTTGCACCAAATCTCCAGGTTCAAGCCATGAGAGACGACTTTTGGTCAGCAAAAAAAATATGAGGAGACCCCACTCACACTCACAAAAAATGGGGGTCGCATCGTAAACGCAACTGGAGAGAAACTGGACCTATAAAAGTGCTGGCGCTCTGGACGGGTCCGACCATTATGATGGCATTACGGCAAGTGACTGGTAATGTGAAGCGTAAAAAAAACAACGCAGGAGGCAAGCAAAAAAGAAGAAATAAAAAAAACATAACATAACATAAGCTAACCAGAAGGAGATGTAAAAACCCGTTTAGATGACTCCATTTTTGTTTTATTTATTTTGGTTTTTTTACTCGTAACAACCGCGCGTACACATGCAACCGCACACATTCAAAGCATCGGAAATGGGTCTTAAGTTTTTCGATGGTATGACTCCTTTTCGCAGGGTCGCGTTTTCGGTGTTTGTGTTTTTTTTAATGGCTCTACCACCCCCCCGTTAAGAGTCTTCAGAGGAAGGGGTAAGGAACGAGAGGAGGAGTGGGGACCGGTTTCACAACCGCAAAGTAAGCGGCAGCAACAGTACCGGTCTCGGCTCGATTTTGGAGGTTCCAGTTCAGCCGGGCTGCGCAGAGGTCGTAGAGGTGCCGAGCCCGAGCCTGGTGACCCTAAAATTGAAACTTCACTGCTGTCGGTTTTAGAACACGAACGGAACACATTATTATTGCACATGTGAAGTCCAAGGAGGCGAGGAGGAGAAACCGCGAAGGTTTTGCTGTCCCGTTTTGCGAGGGTGTGTAACATAGTTGATAATTGACATTGATAGTTTAGTGTGAAGGAGAGAGATAAAGACCCCTTTCTTTACTGACACTCGAGAGCGAGAGACGTTGAAGTTTGCGTGTTGGTAGCAATCAATATCGATTGCTGATTCAATGCTTAACGTAATTGTTGTCACTGTTTCCGGTTCACAATCATTTTAGTCAAGAAATTGAGGAACATTATGGCAATGTTCAGAACGTACCATAATAAAGAAAGTCTGATGCCAGACTTCAGGATCAGGTTTCTTCTTCTCTTTTGGAGTAGTGTAGTAAACTCTGACTGTACCAATTTCCGTTTAAGGATAGCGTCATTGAAGTTACTAAAGAAACACCAGGTGTATAGATTTGACGTTGCTATAACTTCCTTGAGCTTTTAGTCAAAGATTCACAGAATATGACATAGAAAATTAGCCGTGTCGACGATTTCTGTCATAGATAGCTCATCGCGACGTCGTCCTATGACAGCTTGGTGTGAAATGTCGGATGCGTTATCTTCACAATAATCTTTGCTTACTAAAAACATAATGAGAGCTTTCATCGGCGATTTACAACTTGTCAGGAAAGCACAATATCCTGGCTATCGTTATTTACAGAACTGGGATGTCCATTATTCGTTATACTCTTTCGGTTGACACCAGTCTATGCCCTTGGACCAGACTTAGATGTACCTCTTTCGAAACGAATCTGATACAGTCGGGTAAGCATCGCCCGATCTGCTCAGGAAGATGATGGAGATGATTATCGAGAAGATGATGTTCTCCACAGTCACCTCTTATCCAATCTGTGGACGTTCATACGCTTATGGTGTCCTTAACAGGATTACTGCTAGAACTTAAATATACGGAGTGTCCAAGATGTCATTTTTCGGTAGAACTGACGCATTCATTAGCTATAAGCTGATACTTCTTACTCTTGCTGCCAATGCTGCAGTGAGACTTTACTTACTCAGATCATTCTAGCCGGTTCATGATTGAAGCCAGTGCATCTTCCTCGATGGTAATGTGGAGCAGCATTTGAGTTGCCGTTCGGAAGTTACTACGGGGTTTTCTGAGGAAAGTCCTCAGCATCTGGCGCTGAATATAATACTCCAAAAAGGGGAGTGAATGTAGGAGTTGCACAGCGCTCTCAGACTATACCCTTGCGTCTGCTATTCCGTTGTCCCGTATGGTTTTGTTAACATTTTCTCATAGTGTACTAAACTTTATATCATTCATTGGCTGGGTATCGTCAATTGCCCTTCTTTTTTTTTTGCTTTGTTTTCTGTTCTTCTGTCTTGACCTGCTCCTATGGAACACGTCTAAGAGACAAGGCCTGGTGTCCAATCCGTTTCCAGGAGACTCGGTCCTTAGCAGCACTCCTCCACCCCCGGCTGAACCCGATCTCCCTCCTCCACTTGGTCTAGCCAACAGGCTCGCTGCGCTCCTCTACCCCTCGTGCCGAACGGGTCGCTGACGAGCACCTGACGAGCTCAGATAGCTCGTGGTTCATCCTCCTTCTTCACACGCCCTGCTCGCACACACCGCCAAAGATAGTCCGTAGCACTCGTCGCTCGAAAATGACGAGTGCATTGGAATTCTCCGCCTGCATAGTCCAGGACTCGTGCCCGTTGAGCACTACCAACCGTATCAATGTGCGATATATGGAGCTTTTCGTGCGTTGTAGGAGTCTTCTGGACCTCAGCAGTTTGTGGAGCCCGTAGTAGGCACTGGATTTGTTTTATTTTTCCCTATTTAATTGCTTTGTGTTAGATTTTATTCTATTTCATTTCTTAAGATTTTTTAAATTTTATTTTATTATTGTATTTTGTTTAATATTTTGTGTTATTTATTTGAGTTACTTTATTGTATTTTGTATGGTTTTTCTTTTTTATTTATTTTTTTAATTTTTTCACGTATAAATTCTTGTATCTCAAAGTTTTGTTTTAAAGATGATTTATTTATGTGCTTGTGCTTTAAAATGCTTCATTGATAATGAACTCATCTTCAAATTCAAAATTTTGTTTTGGCAACAATATTGGAATGGGTTAAATTGCATGTTAATAGTACAGAACAAGTATAGCACCATTTCAACGGATGTTAAATACATTTTCCACCATGTAAAGTTCTTCGTAACTGCAGAAAAGAACAATCCAGCAAGAGTAGAAAAAAACATCCACAAATAATCCGTTGAAGCGATACAATCAATTGGTCTCTATTCTCTCTAGTTCCATGGAAAAAAATTAATCCATCATAGTTAATTAGAAACTACTCAATGCAGCACTCATTGCACTGTTTAAATCGCTACTTTCACACCTTTGGTCGGGCCCAAAACTGTAACAATCGAAATGCTATTTGTCGATTCTATAGTTACAGTGTAGAAATGTTGTATCGGCGGACCAAACTGTTCCCGATTTTCGCAAGCGATTGTTTTTCCTCACCGTGCACCGTGGTGAGTTTTCTTCTGTTCTGCTGTGCTTGTATTTCCCGACAAATTTTCCAACTACCAAAACCCAACCCAACCGAACCGTATATGTGATCCTCATTCGGAACTGATTTTGGGTTTCCACCGTAACCACTGGTTCTTTACTGCATCTCTCTCTGTCTCACTCACACACACACACAAGCTCTTTTGTTTCTCCAATTTGGATGCGGATCCGTGTGACACGGTGCATAAATTACTGCCCGATCCGAACAGGTGCCGGTATCGGATGCACGGGCTGATCGGTTTGCACAACTTTTCTCGATTGTTTTGTTGCGATAATAGTAATATTTTCCATCGGAACCCCTTCCTCCCCCAACAACCTCCTTCCGCCTTCCTGTTCCTACGAAGGAACCCTGGAGGGGAAACTGTGTTTTCCATAATATGCAAACCCACCGTTCCGGGTGGGGACAAGTGAGCGTTCGTTTGTGTGTGTTGGAGAGGTGAGTCGCGTAGAATTTGCATTTGCAAGCAATCGGGAAAGGATTCATAAATTAATTTATTTTGTGCACGCACCGGACTGGCGTAAAAGGTTTTTTTGTTGTTGCTTCTGCTGCTGCTGCTTCCTATTTTTTGCTTTGTTTTGTTTGTTCTTTGGGGTTCGCGTTCTGTTCCACCCCTGTTTTTTTGTTTGTTTGTTTGGAGTGTGCAAACCAAGCGAATGCAAGGATTATGGACTTCCTGGGGGTTTGCTAGTTTGGGTCCACCGCACAAAAAACCACAAAGAAAGCCGAATTTGTTTGTCGAATGGTGTTGTGGTTTTTTTCGTCTTTGTGTGTGTGTGTGTATGTGTGTGAAAGTTCGCATACTGTGCCGCCATCAAGCTTATTAGCATGACAACGCTTGCAGCAAATCAAGTTATCCGATTGTGCGCTTCGCCGGAATGTCGATGCAGCTCGGTGCTTTGCTGCCGCGGATTACTTTCTTCCTGTGGAAGGTGCACTGATAATAAAAGTAAGAAAAATTAAAGCACACACACACACACACAGACACATAATCGCTCCGGCTAGGGTCGTGTCTGGGATTTGGGCGCACAGGTGGGATGTTTTATACGTTTAAAAGTTTTATATTAATATCATTAATCCTTTCAATTCCTTTTTCAGGCATGCTGTGTCACTTTACGATTTCTTTTATGGATTAATAAACCGTTTGTAATAAGAATTGTGGTCCAATCAGAGGGTACAAGAAACATTCGTTGCTGCTGATGAACATTCGTTGCATCATTAGCCATGAGTTGTTGAAGTACGATTTTAATGATTTAAAAGAACAAAATTTGTTTTAGAATTACTTTTTGCCAACCGCCATCTTACTTAATAATAATTAATCACATAAAAAAAATCTTGTATTTCTTTGTTTTGTAATCCTGAAGTTTCTTGACGTTTTACATTGTTTAAAATAGTAAACTGGTATTAGTTATATTTTTGGTAAGGTAAAGATGCATCACGGCAGGGCCGGGGTTCAAATCCCATCCAGACCGCCTCCCCGTACGAAAGGCTGACTACTTTTCTACGGGTAAAATTAAGTCACAGAAAGCCAGAAATGGCAGACCGAGACCTCTCGAGGTTGTAGTGCCACAGAAGAAGAAGAAGAAAGATGCATTGAGGAAAATTTCTGGTATACAATTTTTTAAGCAATTTGAAAGACTATTAAACTAGATGAAAATATGTTTAGACGTACATAAACATGAGGGTGTTTAAATGAGGTGAGGAAGACCGGAGGCTTAGACGGTTACAGCGCCAGTCTTCACATGGCAGGGCCTGGTTTAGGATCCTATCCGTACTGCTTCACTTTATAAGTGACTAAAATTCCACCTACGAGTTAATTCTGTGCAAGAGAAGCCATTAAAGACATGCCATAAACAAAGAAATTGAAAAAAGCTATAATAAGTAATATGGCCAGACCGGCCTATAAAAAAGATATAAAATATTTAAAAACAATAATTTGCCAGATAAGCCCGAGAGTTTCTTCGCCTACCAAAGCAACTTTACTTGTCTCGCTGGCAGAGCATGTGGGAGGCGGATGATCTCGGGCGATTCCTTTTCTCGATCTCTCCGCAAGTGTCCCTGCGGCCTTGGTTCGGTGGGCTCTCTGTAGACCGGGCATTCATACGCATGATGTCTCGACTTATGTCGAATCATTTCGCGTTGAATGCTCATCTGCAGCGTATAACTCTGGCTCAGACGAAGGTGTGTGGCTACGGTGACGGATTTCACGGCGTGGATCACCTTCTGTGGTCCTGCGTGGAGTTTGAAACCGCAAGACCCTCCTTGTTGCAGACGACTGGGTGTAGAAATTAGAGAAGTGTTAGCGACTAAGGACCTCGCCTACATTAGGCTCATCTTTCGAATCGCCTGAGACAGCGGTCCTATCCTTTAATTCCACATCCCTATGATCCTTCCAATCCTTAGTCGTTTTTCTTCATTCCTTTTTTGTTATTTGGTGTGTTGCCCTTGTATTATGTGTTTTTGTAGTGCCACGGGTGATCCGTTCAAGGAGCAACAGCATCCGGCCCCAATGTCAATGCTATCGTAAAATGAGGGGCAGAGATTCTGTAGCCATGTTCTTCATCCCAATCTAGCCTTTATAGGGTGAGTGCGGCTTGGTTGGCGTTGGGTTCGGAGGAGGGTGGCTAGTTCAATATCATGATTAGCAGAGATCCTGCTGTTACGGGGTGGAACTCACCGATAGCTTCTGAGTTCGGTGCTGGCCTCGTTGAGCTCGGTCTATCACTACTGGGGTGCATGAGGAACACTATTCGCAGCCAAATGTTTGCGCTGTTCAGTTTGCTGTTTTGGTTATTGTTCCAGCCGAGATCCGATAGACGGAAGGACGATGTCCTATCTCGATCTGCCCACACCTGAACTCCGAATCCAGCTATCACATCAATAGTAACAGCAATAGAACTGGATCCAGATAACGAACATCTCCATCATCTACATCAACAACTTGGATACACACCCCGCAACCACCACACACACACACACACACTGCGGTGTTGACAATATGGCGTAAACCGTAATAATTAAAATCTAAATAAATAAATAAGTAAACAAATGAATAAATAAATAACTAAATAGCCAAATTTCAATATCTATTGCCCTTAGTTATTTGCAAACACAAATAAACTGAACAGCTTTTAGCGCGTATTTCATTTAATTTCTTATTTAAATGAACTTAAGAATTTAAGGAGTTTCTCCTTTAATAAATAGAATAAAAAATAATTTAATTAATAAATCCACTGTTTATTTCAACAAACTATATCAAAATATAAGCGAGACATTAGATTGGCTATTATCGTAATAATCATGTCACCTGCCACCGGTCTTCACACGGCAGGACTGGGGTTCAAATCCCATCTGGATCGTTCCCCCAAAGTGAGGACCCACTAACCAACTATGCGGTATCAGTAAATCTAATGAACCAGAAATGGCAGACATTACCTAAGAGGTCGTTCGGTCAGTAAAGATGAATATCGTTTTTAAATATTTGAAATAATATATGAAAATTAGTATAACATTAAAGAAAAATAAAAAAAACTAGTCGTCTAATCTATCTTCTTTATTTTTTTACTCAAAAATGGCCTGGCCGTATTGCTTAATCTTCTTTTTTTTAATTATTAATAAAAATACCTTTTTTATGTCCGTCCCACCTTCATGTTACTGAAGGAATTTTGTTTTTAATCCATTCGTTACTAACACAAATATTCGTTTCATTTCACTGTTGACTACTTTGCTTTTCATATTTTATTTTTATTTTTAGTTTTGCTCTAAAGATATCTCTTACCAAATAACTAATCAACTCCCTTTAAACTATTACTCATTTATATAGTTGTTTACATTTTCTTTTATGTTGTTATAATGTTTTTTTCTTTTAATGTTTTATCCGTTTGTGTTTATTTTCTGTTTTATCAAATATTCAGACGAGATTGCCCGGTCACTTCCACTTAGTTATTTGAGTGATTTTTATAAATAATTTATTTTAGCATTCTCAACAAAAACCAAAAACGTTTCAACCAAAGACCAAAATATCAAAATGGACCCCCTTGATACAGTTTCTTTGATCTCGTTGAATTGAAACCCATCAACACTCCTCCATAATAACGCATATAATTGTCCGGAGGAAAAGGAAAACAAAAATCGAACATAGGTTTACTGCAAATAAATCACCGTTTTTGCCATAAAAAGAACAAAAACACGAAAAAACGCCCAATTTATTGGCGTTATCAAAGCGCAAACCAATCAAATCTGCAACATGCCGGCTACCTACAGCCACACACCACCACCAGCACCAGCACTTGTTGCTATTGACAAGTTTTACACGCCCCAAATTTGCCGCAAACTCCACAAAAACCTCAAAGCGCAGTCCGCTGCTAATCGGGCCCAGCCCGTCTCAATAATCAATCCGGACGACGCTGGTTAAATTCGGATGCATCAAACGTCAGACTGTCGCATCAAGTGTCGTTAAAGCACCACCGTTCAGCCACCTCCTCACGGGGACTTGCTCGCTTTTGCCCGGACGATGCAGCCGGTGACGCGCATAAAAGTCCGAACAGAGCACGCCACGCTGCACAGCTGGCCCGGTGATCATTCCGGGTGTCCGGCACATCAAATTTTCGGAGAGCCCATAAAACTCAGCACAGAGACGCACACACACACCGAACAGCGGAAAATCGTATCTCATAAAACGTAATTATGATATACCGGGCTCTGAAAGCTCCGAATCTCCAAAAACCTCACACGCAAAAAAAACGCACTGGAAAAGAATTGATCTCGCTCAGCAAGAGGAGTGACAAAATTCCAAAGTCACCGGGAATGAAAATCAACTTTATTGCCTCGTTATTACGATAATTCGCCGTTTCGTTGGGGCAGAGGACCATCGGGAGGCATGGCCAAAGTTGAGGAGGTCGTTCAATGGCTTCAATGCGAGTAACAACAACTATAAACTGTACGCAAATGCAACAAGAAGCAGAAGATGAAACATCAAATCTTGGTGCGCCAAAGTTCGCACATGCACACGCGTAACACAATGGCGAAAATCTGGCCAAATTGGAAAACTAAAACATGGTGGACGGTGTTGGAGTTCTTAGAAGCAGCAGCTCACTTTCCATGACTTGGTAGCTGCGCTTGGTTGGAGTGCAGCTGATGAAAGTAAAGCAACGCAGTAGTGATGGGTTTTCAGGAAAGTTCACTCACGGTACCACTCCGCAGGTGGTTTGGCTCCGGTTTCGATTCCAAGAAAATAGAATCGTCGGTTCTAGCTGGTACCGTCCCGAACCGTTTGGAATCGTCCATAACAGTGGAAAATCATCCGAATCGGTTTAGAACCTATCGGAGCCGTTCGTAATCGTCCATAACGGTTTGGAATCACCCGGAATCGTTCAGAATCGTTCAGAACCGTTTGGAATCGTTCGGAACCGTTTGGTATCGGCAGAAACGTATGGAACCGTTTGGAGCTGCTGAGTCAGCAAAATCGTCCGAACCATCGGAACCGCCGGAATCATCGAAACCATCTGAACCTCTGAAACATTGGAACAATCGGAATCGCTAGAATCGTTCGAAATCGGTGGAACTGTTTGGAATCGTACTCAGCCAATAGTAGTGAGTATGAGCCCACGTTTGACAAATGGACCCATGGTTTTCAAAGTTTCTGTCAATCTTCTGGAACTAGCTCCGAACGTTCTTTAACCATCCGGAATCAGTTAATCTTTTTTGCCAACTTTGCCCATCTCTACAGTGCAGGAGAACCTTTTGGGCAAAAGTTTTCGTATCAGCTGTTCCGCTATGCTTAGCCGCAGCTAGTTAAAGCTTAAAACAAGAAACATGCTACACTTCTACTGCTATAGCTTCTGCACTTCTACTATCTTGTTTTATGTATTCGCCTTTTCCTTTCTCCACTATCGTTTTCCGCAATCAGTTAGTAAGAGTGTATCTGTCTATCTCCCGCTCTCTCTTTTTATTACCTTCTTTTGTTCTTTCTTGATTTTTATTTCTTTGTATTGCTTTTCCATGGGTTTTTCCGTGCCCTTTTTTCTTCCTCTTCCCCGTTTTATTTTCTTTATATCATTTATATTATCATTATTTTTCCGCCGGCACATTTCCGCTTCTCATTCACACATACACACCCACGGACACACTAAATAAAGGAGCAAAAAAGTTGTACTTACTCTATTCAACAGGATGGCCCTCATTTTATTTCAACCAATGATCTGTCCTCATCCTCCCTTTCGTCTCACTACCCCCAACCCCCGCCTCATACTCCACCCTGTACCTTCGACCAAGGATGGTCCTTGGTTCATCCTTTGGGCACCGAGAGAGAGCGCGCGAGCGAGCGAGACCTTCTAACGTGAATTCTTTGAACAAATCCCGTCTGACGGCCCTTTCCAAAAAAAAAAAACAGGAGCAATTCTGAGGATCCTGAAGTGAGACGAGTGAACTCCTGGGAAACAGGGACAGGGAAAAACAGCACAATGGATAACAAGCGAAATGGCGAACCGGCTACTTTGCCGAGACATTTGTCGTTGCGGAGAGAAAAAAAAGAAGAAGTAAAATAAAGGCCAGGCAAAGCAAACGAAACAGCAACAACCGAACCAAGGCCTCGAAAGACATTCCGACAGAAATGACGCTTATGCGAGTACTTAAGGCACGGGATGGAGGCAATGCTTCGCATAATACGATTGACTATTGTGGCACACTTCCGGAAGGATTTCGCTCATTGTGTGCTTGCCCTGCTGTTCGTTCTTGCTGTCGCTCTGCCTTGTCTTTGCCACGGTGCTGACGAAGGTCCCGGTACCAAGGGCTGGTGAAAGTTTTATTAATAACACTCGGAAAAGTCTGCCCCGGGTACTCCACGGTGCAAGATAGCACAGCACTGCAGCACGCGACAGTGTGAGAAGAAGGTCAGCGAGCGGCACGCAGCAACAGCAACTAGGATCATCAGCTAGCTCCGGTTGGAAATGAAACTACTCCAGTAAAGCTCAATTATCACAACCGGAACACATTTTCTTCACTCCTGGCCGGACGGATGGCACGCGAGTAAGGAGGTCTTTGGACGACGACGCCGACGACATCGACCTACAGCATCTGTTCGAGGGATTCCAGGGTCCCGGTGGGAATAGGGTTGTTCGTATTTTTAATGCGATCACCACCACCACCATCACTCTGTTCGTGATCGTCCTGCTTTTAATGCGTGCTTCCACCAGGTTTCACCCAAACCACCAAGAAGACATCTCAATTTTAATCAATAGCCCCCGGAGCTCGGGACCAACGCGCGCCCCGGTCATCCACATTCCTGTACCGCTGGCTACGCATCCGACCAGCTTTGTTCTGGTCTCTTAAACGCTCTTGTTGTCAGGCGCCCAGCCAGGATGATCCGCTGGAGTTTGAAGGTTTTTTTTCCTTCTCTTCGCTTGGTTGCCTCCTTCCTCTTTCATCTCATCTCTTAAGTTTGATTTTCACCGGACTTCACAATCGGCCAAACGGCCATAAAAATAATAACCGGACTGGCAGTAAAATTATTAAAAATATTACCATAAACCTTGCAAATATTAAAAGCGACGCCCGTAAACCGTTGGCAGCCGACCGTTCCTTGTGGAGTGCTTCAGAAAAGAACAACACAAAAAAATCAACGAAGATACCCCAACAAGGCTTGGCGCTCCCGGGGGCGGCAAGCCTAGAATCGCACTGGGGGGGGGGGGAGAAATGTTATGGCGCTCGCGGTATGTTTTCGCTCTTCGCTTCTTTATGGCATATCAAGCGCGACCGGGTCCTCCTAACTCGTCCTCCGCAGCGCCCAACGACAACCCCCTTAAACAAACCGGAGCAAGGATCGTAAATTATTATTTATGGTCGAAGATCTTATCAGCGGATTATTTCGATCGCCGAGCGTGCGCGCGCGAGCTCGCGCTTACGCTACGCACACCCCGCTCTCTATTTGTTTTGACTTTTGACAGCTGTTAGTGCGCTTTGAGGCTATGTTGTGTGTGCGAGTGTGCATTTTTTCTTCATCCTGTCCTGTCATAACTTTAATCTTTACGGCCGTGGCCCCGGTTGAAGATTCACCCGGTTAAAAACAGTGATTGGAGGTGTAGTCGTGGTGGAGCATAAAGTTTGCCGTTTTTGTTATTGTTATTGTTGTTAGGACCTATATCCGGTACGCAAATACTACACTTGTTTACAGGTTTATTTGACAGCTGTCAAACGTATGCCTCAGGGAGCGGGAAGTGATTGAAAGTGAGCAATTAATGTTTGGTCAAACTTTGCTCCTGAGCATAGGGATGAGCGATTGTGAATAAGTTTTGATAGAGAGATCACAAGAATTGTCCAGATATACAGGCTCAATGCATAACTACTCACAACGAAGACTTGACAGATCACAACTAGAATCGTTTTCCATTACAAAGCAAAAAGCAAGACTTCACGTCTAACAGTCGGACCCAAAGCATCTGGTAAGAGACCGGTAAATCGCCAATAAACTTCATCTTCAAGGAATCATATAAAAAGTCCAAATTTATAGCGTCCTGGTTGTGGCTGAGCAACAGTCCCTGTTCCAGTAATACGACGAGTGCCCTCGAGAGTAACCGTGCCTCGATATTTCCAACAAACTGATCTCAACCGTCTGGATAACGGCGTCAAGTGTATAGTTGCGGATGCTCTATCCCTCGGAAGAATATTGGTGTGAGTGAGGTTAAACGGTCGGACATTGCATCTGTACCGATCTACACCGATCTGCTCGCGGAATTGCAGAGCAAACCTTTGCTCCTTTTACCGGAGCTTTGCTCACACTTGCAATATCAGCATCAGATTCCGCATTTGCTTGTGTGAGCTTGCTTGTAACCCTCACGCACACACACACACACACCGATAGAGAATGGCACACCTGCCAACAGACCACGGATGCCCTGTTGGAGTCTGCAAAAAAAAAGGCAAACCGACGGATAAATCTTCGTCCCAAGCTCGATCCACGCTTTGGCACGCGAACGACGTTGGAAGAACTTCTCGCTCCAGAACGGAATCGGTTATCGGAAGCAAATCATCGCACGACTGGGAAGAGCAGTTAGGGGTTTAATTTTTGTTATGTTATTTGCCGATGTTCTCCTTCACCGGTTCCAGCATCTCATTAAAGTTCTGCAGTTTCGCGGATATGAATCTGCTTGCTTCGAACTGCGTTTAATTTCGTTGTAACTTTACGCGTTTATGCAGATATTGGGAGTTGTAGTTTCTCGCGTTGTTCCAGTGCTTTGGATCAGCTTTGCCAGGTTTGGTACATCCGAGCGTTGTTTTAAAATTCATCGCATCGTTTGACCGTGTTCTGTATAATTGCGCACCATTAACGATTAGCCCCGGCCGATTCTCAATTAGCTGGCGCGTTAAAGTTTAAGTACAGCTATTCGATAGCACTCCCGGACGCACCCGGCTCAGCATCTTTGGGCGTACAAAAATCGTAAGCATCGTTTCACCATCGGAGTGGTGCAAATGTGTTATGGATGTGTTTACCTTTCGGGATGATAAAAGTTGGCAGCTCTGTTCGTTCGGCGATGGGTGCTATAATATTAACAGCCTCATCAGAAACTCTCGATCGATCCTCCAACCCAAACCCTGCCCGCAGACACATGGTGGCGACGACGACGACGGGCACACGAGCCAGTCGCGCTGAATAAATTACTCACCGCCGTCTCTCGGCACCCTACCACCGGGGATCCCGATCTCTGGCAGGCGCACATTACGCCTTATTCTTTTGGACAAGATTTCGCCGTCCGCGGGTCCTACCTCAGCTCGTTGCAGCCACCACGATTCAGCCATAGTTGGCAGCATATAGCAATAATGGTCAAACGGCGCTAAAAAACAAATATCCAACCTTCGTTAGCATCAGAAAAGTTCCGACCTCTGGCTCCGACGCTTAAAAGGAGCCTACAGCCATCACCGTCACAGCATCTCCTCTGTCTCTGTTGCGCGAATGTGACTTCGGGCAGGTCGTGTATTTTGCTGCCTTTCCCCCCCCCCCCCCCCCCTGCCAGTTTCTGGCGAGCGTCAGCGTTCCACTTACCCGGAGCACACGGCTGGGCACCATAATGCTGGTGCCTTCCGCCCACGCGCCATCGATCGATTGGACGCCTTGACCTAAACGGTGCGCTGTGTGTGTAGCGCCTGCTTAACGCGCTGATTTGTTGTTTCATCGTGTGGTGCGCTCGCTCGTACGGCCAGCCCAGCTGCCAGCGATCGCGGGACAGGCCAGCCAGGCAAATTGTCTTCAAGTTTAACTCATTATTATACAACTCGAGCCTCCGCGGTCCGCACCAGAGTACTTCGTCCCGCCGGCTGCGGCTGCGTAATCTTGACGTGATCGAGAGACTTCGGCTGAGTGTTGACGCGTTTTCACCATTTTCTAGCGATGGCTCTCCCTTCCTACCGGTTTCGCGTTCGGTTAGCAGCAAAAGCTAAACATAACAAGAAATCTTGTCGTCGAAAACAACAAAAAAAAACCACATCAAGGTCAAACGATGGTACCCGAATCTATTGCCGAGCCCTGCGAGTTAGCCACACGCCATTTTTTGTTTTGTTTTCTCAAGCGTCGTTAGCATGATTTCCCGTTGTCGAGCGACTTTACTGATAGAAAAAAAATACCAAAACCCATTTAGCGTCCACCGAAGCTGAGTCGCGCGCCCGTTCGCTGATAGTGACATATCGACGACACGCGAACGCGCTCGGAACCTTAGGATTAAGGGCCCCGCGAACAATGGTCGCATCACCTGAGCATGGGACCGGTCTCCTTGCTCCTCAGCCTTCTTGAGCGGCTATTTAGACAATTTTTCTTTTTAGCGAGAAATCGACCCATCGAGGTACACCAGCGTATCAGATCGGGTCGTCTGTAGTGTAGTCTTCGCCGTGGAATTCAATTTTATCGCAACCAGCGGGAGGTGATCTATGGGGCAAAACGCTAAACAGAGCAGAGCCGATACTAACGAGCGATCTGCCCATCCGCACGTTTCACCGCAGCACCATCTTTCAGCACCGTGGGCGCGCGCGGAGGGTCACCTCAACGGCATCGACAGCCCGCCAAGGTTCGCCTTGGCGGTAGATATATCGGGCACATAAAAAAATATGAATTAGGCAAACCGTGATCTATTTTGTCCGGAGATTATGGTGCCGAGGTTGAGGACCGTTGATGGTTTTATTTTTCTGTTGCCGCGAGCGAAATCGGCTTCGCTTCACATATGAAGATCGGTTTTCTCGGCGGCTTGGTGGATGCCTTGAAGTGTTGTCCACCACCCCCCGTGTGTGTGTGTCTCTGTGGCTGATTAGCATACGCGTTCGTACTTTGTTTGTGAGCAACAACACCCGGTATACACTGATGCGGTAAGGGAGCTTTGTTTAAACCGATTTAAACCGAACCACCGAGCTAGACCTCGTTTGAAGACTTTGTTGGAGAGCACGCCACGCTAACGTAGTATTTACACGTTGTCCTTGTACATGATCCGCGGGCGCCCGTTTGACGGGCACCAACGATTTTATGGTGTAATAACAGCTTCTTCTGCGAAATGGTGAAGAAGCCCACACTTGAGAGGGGGGTGGGTGAGGAACCCGCATCCCAACCCAACATCCGGAAACCGCATCCACTGATTGTCTGCTGTTGGATATATTGCCTATATTGCCAATCATGAGTAATAATATTTCGATTTTTGTGTGGCTGTGTGTGCGCTGCCCTACCCGACACCACACACAGTAAATTGATCTTTTATTGACGTGCGTTTCGTTGCCGATTTCTATGTGTCCCCGTCGGGTAGCATCTCCTACTGGTTCTCACTCGTTTTTTTTTCTCGCTTCAAACCAACACTCCGGATTCGAACTAGTCGTACCGCGCGAGGAAGGAAAAGTTCGTTCGTCAGGGCAATTAACTCAGTCATCATCATCCACTGTAAAAGGTCAGTCGGGCGTAAGGCTCGTTAGCAGTGGCGAACGGCCATCATAAATTTATGCAAATTGGCACATTAAACAGTTCTACCAGGCTACTGACGCCTCACCCCAGCCGGCACCACCCACGCTAGGTAATGAATAAATAAGTTTTGCATTAGGAATGTGTTAATCAGTGCCGACTCCTGCAAATGCATTCATCGTAATGAATTGCTGCCTCAAACATCACCCAAGACGCGGCGAGTCACGGGCGGGTGGACGAGAAGTTCTCGATCTGCCGATCCGATGCAACTCCTCCACACGCACTAATGATTGTGCGTGCGTGTGTGATTTATTTAATGTCTTCTTTTTACGACGCTTTACAAGACATGGACCACAATCACAGCCACCGCTAAATTGTAAAGGCTCCTCGATGGGCTTTAGAAAATCAAAAACTCACCACTCGATCGTTTCGCCGGGTTTCCGGACTGGCTTTCTGATTGGTTCTGAGTTTTTGGGAGCAGATTATGATGTAGCTTTTCCGTGGTACACCTTAATTGGTGCCCCCACCACCATCGGCAGGTTGATTGATTTTTTGGGTTCTCTCAGTTTTCGGTGGCCAACACAACTTATGCCACCAGATTTCACATTCCACGGTAGCTTACGACTTATTGATCTCTTCCGTCTCCACCCGAGCGCACGGGTAGAGGTTTGGAACACCTTTGGGAAAGGGCACCACAACCAACAGTGATAGAGATCAATCAAGGGTGCAGGTGCTGTAAAAGTTTTACATGCCCATCACCATCGTTTACAACTACCTGCTGCTGCTGGAATCGATCCAATTGGATCGGATTGGATACTGGGACGCGTTAAGCTGCTTAAGCGGTGAAGTCGTTCGCAAACAGGCTTGATCACTGACGGTGGTGGAGACCAGATTATGTGGTCCGATCATTGCTGGGAGTAGTTGATGGGTTGAGGATTGAAACGTTCACATCCTGCCTGCCTTGCCACCAGTGCCAGACATGATGACAGCCCTTTTGGGTGGTTGAGCCGGAAAAGCGAAGCCCAGCAAGGGCTTCCGTTCCGACGTTGACCTTTCGAATGAGTTTAGAGGGCAAGCGAAAGGTCATCTAAAGCAGAGTTTAAAAGTGTTTAAACGGTTGAGCATCATCTTTGAGCATTTTTCATCGGGAGGTAGTTTGGTTTTATTCTAATGACGTACCTAGCACAAAGAGTTCTGCTGGTATGTTGCATCAGCTCTTAAACATCTCACAATATCCTCAACAAGGTCCTGACCAAGTATCTCTCCTTCATTGGAGGATTACAGAGTCCACTCGTGTCTACGTCTCAGATACAGTTTTGTTTCAAAAATCTGATGCTCTCTGATGATCTCTGATCTCCGGAGGTACCGTCCAGGCATAAGATAGTCTATCTGTCAAGTTGCGTTGTTTCTTGTTTCAATCCTGTTTCTTGAAGTTCAAGATTGAAGTTCGCGAGTTTCTACCAATAAGTTTGTTTAATTTGATTATCTGAAGGAGCTAAACGGAAGCTAGATAATATTTGCGCTTCTTGAGAAGATTTTCCAGGAGTTGAATGTTTGAAGTTTTAATAATATCTTAATAGGCGCAACTCAAAGAATTGCGCAATTCAGAGAGTAATTCTACGGCTCAGATTTAGAGTTGTTTAAGAATTCTTAGAATCCAAATGTTCTGATATCTGTAAGGCTTTGATCTGACATGATATCTAATCTCTGGAAGTGTCAAGATATTGGAAAACATCAATAGACTGTTCGTTTGTCCAGGTTGAGTTACTTTGCTTATATTACGCTTATATTACTATTTGAAGTTATTTTTCTTCAAGTTGAACAATCAAAGCTGGTGAAGCTCAGTTGAATTCGTTTGATTATATTAGATGGCGAAAGGAAACTTATACCATGCTTGAGTATCTTGAGAAGATTTTCCAGGAGTTGAAAGTTTGATGTTTCGGTAATATCTTTATTAGCGCAACTCAGGGAGTACTCATAGCTAGTTCCATCAGTTTCTAATATTCTAAAAATATGCTCCAATAGGATCAGAGCAACTACCTCTCTAATAAAAGAGAACTAAAAAAACTTGCTATGCATCAGCTTCAGCGTTGAGAGAACTGAAACATCGGAGGACCACGCGTGCCTAGTTTTCGTATGTATCAAGAAAAAATGCTTCTGCTACTAGTGGACAATAGGTTGCTTGAAGTTCAAGTTTAACGATAGCTTGAAACCCCATATTCTTCCCTCTACCGACACCTGTCTATGTCCAACCACACAGCAAGTGCTGATTAATTTCGAAACACGATTCATTTCACACGAACCGCGCCATCCATTGTAATAGGAAATGCACATCCCTTGCCCAATGCCACCCTTAGCGACAGTATGAAGCAAAAAGCTTTGTGTCCACTTTCAAGGTCAGGGCCACTATATTTCCCCCCAAAGGTGGTCCGTTTCGTAGCTGTAAAACCCCAACAAAGAAAAACCCTTAACCACACGAGTGACAAATGAGCACACACGGCACACGAAATGTTCCACTGGTCCGCCGTTTGCCAACAGCAATGCTCCGAAAAAGTCATAATCTAACCACATGGACAAACATATCTACGGGAAATTGACTTCATTTAGCTCATCTCGTTTCAACGAAAGTGACTGGCCTGCATGTGGGTGTGCATGTGTGTGTGTGTCCAATGTTTGTAGAAACAATTCCTGCGTCACTAGCACGAGCGAGCGCAACAAAGCAGTTGTGGGAGTAGTTGCGTTATGTATTAATTTTCGAGTGAGGTGAAATATTTTCTACCTGATATTATTTACCCTTCCATACCGTGGAAGCAGCTCGGGTGCTTCGCAAACTGGCGAAGAATTTGTAGTTACTGTTCCCAGTTTTTTGTTTTCTTCCTCTGCTTCACCTTCACCGAACCGCTGAAGAACCTTTGGAACGTCGGGACACGGTCTCCACACGGAACAGGGGCGGATGTACCGGTACGCCCAGGCTAGAACGTGTTCGGTTCCTGGCACCCGAAACGATGGCTCCCGTCGGCATCGAGAGCGGGTGGAGTGCAGTTACGGGGAAACGGGTGGAGAAATTTAAATGAATTAAATTCACCTGAAATTTGTATAATTGAATCCAGCAGCACATGCTGGAGAGTAAAGCATTAATGGAGCATGCATACAACAGGGCACAAACGGGCGGGAATGGGCGTCTCATCAACTTGAACTTTCCGAGCGAGTAGAACGAGCGATCACGAGTGGATTGTGGGGAAGGGGGGTTCTTGGGCGAACGGGTTATAGCAAGTGCATCGACTGGCAGGACTCGCTGCCCTCTTTCGCCGAACACTTTCTATTTATCCTGCTCTCGCTCCGCCCTCCCCCCCCCCCTCCAGGAGATGTGTGTGTGTGCGTGCCTGACGGAGCCTCCGTGCCCAGTGCCAGATGCCAGAGCCCGTGCCGGGACACCCGCTCGAATAGTTGTCGCTAGACCAGGCAGTAGCGCGAGAGGAACTTCTGGGAGGACACGAGCCAGGCGGCAAAGGGTTTAGGGGCGCATTATTTTCACAAGGTTAGATTATGGTTATACCTTTTTGATGAGGAAACACAAGCTTCCCGCATTGCAGATGCAATTCAGCTTTGCATCTTTCACAAAAATCGTGTGCCCCCTGGCGTGCTCGCGATGCCTTCCGTGCAAGCGGTTTGCTCTTACCGTCGGTGAGCACCGGGCGGAGGAAAAAGTTTCGGAACTTGCGAAAAAGGTGAGCGTCGAAGTTTTGCGCTGCGTTTTGTAAATCTTTTTCCTCTTTTAGCTTGATCAAGATAGGGCAGTGCTAGAGGGAGGGAGGGAGAGATATTGGAAGATGTGTGCGAGAGCGTGTGTATTTATGTTACCCTTCTGCTTGGATAGTTTTGCATGGCTTTGCGTTGCGTTATCCTGTATCCGTTGAACCTTTGCCACACGGAAAAAGGATAATAGAATTTCGTTAGGTGCAGTGTACCGTGCCAGCACACAGCGTCTCACTAAAATTGCTTCCGAAAATGATGAAATTCAGAGATGTTGGGGTGGCACTACCTGAGGACGCCGTACCGGCAGTCAGCGTGCCCCGGTGAGAGCAAGGTAGCTTAAAAAGCTGAGGACGAGGAAAATAATAATAAAACTAGCAACATGAAAACAATTCGTTTTTATACCCGTACCTATGTTGCCTCTGCTGCTACTGCTGGCCGGGCTTTTTCAGTTCGGGTTTCGAGAAATGGGGGCAATTTTCATCAATTGAAATACATCCTCCGCCTCGCCGGCACAACTCCGGATGCACAATTGCACCGGTGCACCGGTGCGGCACACAAAACCAATCAGACATCCCGAGAAGCCTCGGAGCCTTCGTACCTTGGAGCACCTTGTGCTGCGCGTTAGGCGTGTGCCGTATCTGCAGCGACCACCACACTCACCCTTTGAAGGGCTGGTGCTACTGGCACTCTAACTTGCGGACGCCCTTTGCGACACCCTGCCCATCGGAGAAGCTTACCGAGGATGATTTGGAAAATTAAGAGTAATTTCCGAGCGGGCAAGCTGGGTTCTTTGATTACAACTAATTCACCTCAATGGAGATTAAGTATTATACCCCTTGTATGCCCTGCTGGCTGATCTTCACCACCAGAGCGCTCCACCAGAGTCGTCGAGGTGAGAATTTTGTGGCCCGACCGATGCGAGCAGTGCCGGGTAATTAAGCTGCATCGGCCAATCGGTAAAGTGGATGGGACGGGATGAAGAAATATAATAAAATCAAATGCGGAACTACAAAAGAATCCGACCGGTGCCGTGATGGCATCCACGCCCGGATGTACGGCAATTGTGTCATCAAGCTCGAGGGAATGGAAGACAGAGAGAGAGAGAGAGAGAGAGAGCGAGAGAGAAAAGAGAGAGGTGTATAAAATCTTTGTGTGCACAAGATCGAACCGTTGGGAAGTTGTATCGTGAAAGGGTGCAATTGGATTCTAGTAGTCCCGCCCCATCGCCGGTGCAGCTGATTCAATCTCAACTTCAACTTCAAAATCTTCATACAAAAAGTTGAGGACATGACACACCGTCTCAATTCGGTGTAGAATCAATGTTTTCTTCTAGAATTCATACCAAGACGAAAGATATTTGTGAATCTTGTTTATTCCTGTGTCTATTTAAGAGTTCCTGAGGACCTCTTCATGAAAAATTATAATGTTGATGAAGAAATTGATAAGCTCAAAATTATAAAATTGATATTGATAAACCGGATATAGTCTCTAGAGGAACTCCAACAGAGATTTTCTTCGAAGTTGACCACTTAGCACATAATACCAGATGAATCAAGAAAAGAGCTACCTACACAAAGAAACAGAATTCATCAATTTTAATTATCACCGACTCTGCAGGAAGAAATGGATTCAGATTGACGTATTCCGGCAAGTGGAGCAAATGAAAACTAATACCCGTCGAATGCGCGAAACCTTGTGGGCACAAAATACAAATCATAATGGTCTCCAGAATAGCTGATTCCAACTGACGACATAAAATATTCTTCAAATTCGCAAATTCATCATCCTGGTCCCAAGACGCTTGTTGATTATTTGCAGCATAGTTGAAGATGATTGAACCAATGTTCGTCGAGCCATCATCGCCAGCACACCGGTCCGGCTGAGTTGTCACATTGTGTGAGGCAAAAACACGCTTGTCCGCCCCCAGGATCATCTAATCGGGCTTGCGGGAAATTGAAGTTTGCGGTGAAAGAAAAAAAACTGGGAGCTAAATTCTAATAAACACAAAACCAAAAAAATGACCAACCCACCGGAAATCTCATTTCGCTGCGAGTGACGCTGCGCTCCGATGGAAATGGACATTTTCGTAGGAAGCATCTCCCTGGATCCACCTCCGCGGCCGATAGGAAGCGGACGAAGATACAACGGGGAAAAAACCACATTCGAAAAAAAAATTATCGACGGAAGTAAATTCTCCAAAAGAAAGTAATGCTTTGACAGAACGAGCGTAAAGAAAGATTGTTACTGGCTGCTGATGATGCTGCCGTTGCTACCGGGCGCTAAGTGAGAACTGTTTGACAGTAACATTGACAGACAGATCCCATCTGTGTGGCCAACAACCAACATACCGAGCGCACGGTCGACGGGAGAACGATTGGCTAAAAGTGTGCATTGAAACGCACGGAACGATTTGGTTCGCTCCCACTCCAAGCTGGTCCTTTTGCGGCACCCATTTACATGAAATGAACAGATTTTTCAGAAAGTGTGGAACAATTTCCGAGCAGCACAATTCGTTACAGTGGTTTTGCTGGTTGACATTCGGTTTAACATTTTACCAAACACACGTTCGAAGTACTTTATATTTCATCAGAAAATCATCATCAACAGTTGGGTGAAACTTTTCATCTGGATACGCGTTAAATCTTATTCTCTGTTTCGTTCGTGGAACTGCTTTTACAGCAATCATTTTCAAATGTTTAACAATTGCTTCCATTTTATTTTTTAGATTTTTTCGTTGTTTCTTGTCGTATTTTATTTAGTTTCAGGAAACAAATATGTTTTAATTTATGGAAAAATAAGCTATTTTTATTGAATTGATTGTTTTTTAAACCATTTTGCATTTAATCTTATCTTTTTGCATTTAATCTTGATTTTTTCCGTGCAAAATGTGCAAACTGAGTCGCCATTTTGTATTCTTCTCTTTTGTCTAAATCTAACGATCTCTTAGGTCCATTCTGCCATATATGGCTTACTAGACTTATTGATGCCGCGTAGTTAGTCCTCATTACTGTGGGACGGTTCGGATGAGATTTAAACCCAGGTCCCAGAAAGCCGGAGTCACCCTCGCCTCTAGTATGAACCGCCATAATTTAAAATAAATAAACCAAATCCTTTCTACATGAAAGCGGGTTCAGCTTAACTATTGGACTGCTCCGGTAAAAGGAAAGATTTACAAATGATTTTGCTAGACAAGATTATGTTCTTTGAGAAGGATTTACGTAATACTGCGCCATGAACTAACTTGGAGATAAACTCTAATGAATATAGCTATAAATGAGTACAGACAATTATAGTAGCAATTCTCTTTTCTACGTCCACTCAAAAAGTTCGTTCTTCGATTTATGTGAAGACTTCTACTGCTTTTTTGGCACTCCTAAAGATTTCCTGAAGACAGCTAAGAGGGGTCTAGTTATTTAGAGACTTATTGTTATCACGTAGTGGTATACTTACTTACTTTCTTATAAGGCGCTATAATCGCTTTGCGGTCTTGGCCTGCTGCAACAATCGTCACGGTTTAGCGCCGTCGTCTGCCAATCCATTATCCCGGCCGCTCTGGCGGACGCATCATCGCCATCACCCTATCTCAATTTGGTCCTACCACGCCTCCTCTGACCGTGTGGACGGCCTAAAAGGACTTTACGGACTGGGTCGTCCGGTGGCATTCTCATGACGTGATCAGCCCACCGGAACAGCTGTAAGTGCATCGTACAGCTCGTAGATCTCGTCATTGTAGCGGCTCCTCCATTGTCCTTCCACACATACGGGGCCAAAAATCCTTCTAAGCATCTTCCTCTCGAACGCGGCTAAGAGGGCTTCGCCAGTCTTGGACAGAGTCCATGTCTCAGAGGCGTATGTGAGTACTGGGAATATAAATGTCCTGTACAGTCCCAGCTTCGTCCGTCGCGACAGGTATTTAGAGTGGAGAAGATTCCTGTGGGAGGCGGTCCGGTGGCCGAAGCGACAGTGGCGCCGGTTTTCACATGGCAGGGCCGGGGTTCAAATCCCATCTAGACCGCCCTCCCGTACGTAAGGCTGACTACTTTACTACGGGTAAACTTAAATCACAGAAAGCCATAAATGACAGGCCGAGAACTCTTGAGGCTGATATAATGTAGAGTTATTTATAATTATAGAAGTAACATTTCAGTATTGAAACATTTAACTTGAAAGTTGATTTAAGATTTTAAAATGATTTTCTTTTGGGTTGTGAATTTCAAAATGAACCATGGTGAAACACTGTTATGAACTTAATTGGGAATAAACGATATTGAGCATAGTTATTAGGAAAAGAATAAAGGCAAGTACGATAGCACCTACAAGATTTCGTTCTTGAATATTTGTGAGGACTTCTTTTTCTTCAGTTTCAGTTCTTTTCAAGTTGCAGAGACAACTTCAAGAGGTTTCTAGACTTATTGGCAACAAATAGCTGGCTAGTCAGTCCTGTTTCCGGAAGCGATGTGACATCTTCTACTGCCTTGCGAAGGACTGTCAAATCAAAGGTGTTTGTGAGGAAATCTTGTATACATTCAATATTATTGAATATCTCCAAGTGCAATTAACTTTTTGCTAACTCATAAATGTTCTTATTTCGCAAAACTACTTTCTCCAGCTATACCACTGCAGTATATTTATTAGACGGAAAATCTTACCTCTTTGCCCGAACAGTTCGACGGGAGCCGACGCAAAACAACATGCTCTAGAACGCAACGAACGAATCAAATCTCAAACACGCCAATTATCCCCTTCTGTAACACCACCATCTCGACCACCACCGTGCCAGCAGCATCATCACCATCACCTAATCGGTATTGGTTAAACCACCATCGGCGATTCGCACTACTTGCATGATTTGCTACGTGACTTTGCGACTTTGCAACTTTTCCGCTTTTCCGTAACCACAACTAACACAGCTCTTCAAAGGACGGGTGCGAGCGAGAGAGAGAGAGAGACCGAAATAGCGAGAGATAGTCCTTCCGGACGTGTGCCGAAAGACGTGTGTACGTGTAAAAGGTGCGATCGACACATGTTCCGATGGGGTTGGGACTTCCACTCGCACGATGAAATTTGCGGAAGGCAAACCACTAATCTGTGCCAGTCGAACCTCTCCGCTCAGAACTCCCGTGTGGTGTCGTAATTGATGGAGTTGGGGTTGTCCCTGTCATGGGCGAGAAAATGATGTACCCGGTGTCTTGTGGTGTAGTACGGGTGCAAAAGTAATTTAAAAGAAGCTAAACTAAAGCAGCCGAAAAAGAAAGTATCTCTGCACGACCCGCTAGAAGTTGAAGGAGGATTTCAAAAAAGGAGTGGTACAACAATAGGCGAGCTATTCGAGGTCCGCAAGTTACCAGGAGAAGCACAAAGCCCGAGAAAGGATTTGCAAGAGAACGAAAAACGAACGGGCCGTCATGGAATGAACGGGACATAATTACTGTCACGCATGTCCTGCCGATGAGGACCGGGATCGCCGACATCTTCACCACGCGAAAACTGAACCCCCAAACGTACCAGAAAAACGGCTCGTTTTCAATTTAAGTCCTTCATCTTTCCGCTCACGTTTTAATTACTCACCATCGCCAGGCTTCAGGCGATGTTCGTCCGGGGTTCCTTGCCGGCTGTCCAGGAGTGCTCTGGCATCCTTCTGAAGTTTACCTGACAACCTCGACGGCATTGAATTTTTTTTTGTTGTTGCTGTTTTTCTGTTCTGTTTTTGCGACTTAACTACTATAATCATTCGACCGCGAGCATTAGGAGATCCCCGGGCATGCCACGGCCATCGAATAATGCCGGACGAGAGAGGGCACGCTCGCGCTCGCTCATGCACTCATTAGCTCTCCTTCTCGGCACGTTACTGCCCTTTCCCCCTCACCGCCATTTTCCTTTACTGGGGAAAATTTCCATTTCCAACCCCTGTTCATTCTTTCCTTCCTACCACGATGGTAACATTTTTCCGAGCCATTGATAGTACTCCGTACGTGAGCCGGCACCGTTTGGCGAAAAAACCGGGGAAAAAAGGGTACCATGAATAGTTCCTTCTATCTTCCCCTACTCTTTCATTCCCCCCCGCTCCCCCTGCATCCACTCTAACGCAGCCAAAACTCACGATGTCATCATAAGTTTCATTTAAATGCATTATCGCTCTACTTTTCCCCTTATTATTAATTTGCCAACGTTTGCACGTGGAAAAACAGGCCTTCCAGGATGCTGTTCTTCGTGTGCGCCCGGCCCCATTTTTCCCGCAGTTGATGCTGATGATGCTGATGATGCTTAAGGAAAGGGGAATCGTGGGAAGGTTGAAAGAAATTTTGGCCTCACCGATACGCTGCTGATGGTGCTGATGATGATGCTGATGCGAATAGTACAGTGAAAAGCGTACCCTCAATCCACCCCTCCCCCCGCGCGTCTGTACAGCAGGCCACAACCGGGTGAATAATTGAAATATGACAAAAAGCGACTGGCTCAACCACCAGCCACCGCCGGGAAAAGCGGCAGCAAATCGGACCCCAATTGCTGACCGGGACCGGCCGAACCCAACCCTTGTTTGGCCCTGGAGGCGTAGGTTGAAAGGACAAGTTTTGCAAAGGTCCCTCACCACCCCGGAGGCCCGAAAGGACAATGGAGCACCAGCCACGCCAGCCATGTCCGTGGGAAAAGGAAATAAACTTTCTCCCGGTCGGTTGCTGGTCGGTTCGTGTAGTATCATTATCGTTATTACTATTTTTACTACCGAAACTAGCTTCTTTATTTCGCAGAAGAAGTAGAGGGGGGAAAAAAACCCCCAAGAGTCGGGCACAGTCCGAGATGAGGATTTCGCGTACCGTGCTGTACGGTACTGTACGGTACTGCTACGGAGTTGAACTCGGCGCTACGAGTGCTACCGGAAACCACAGGTTGCTTTTGCGCGAGTCTCTCCATTGATGCTTCAAAAACCGTTGATATGTTTCCTTTCTATCCTTTGTGTGTGCGTTGAGGACCAGACGGGAGCATGTGTGTGTGTGTGTGAGAGAGAGAGGAAGGGAGGGATGTTCCTTTTAACCCCTTTTCTCTCCATCCTACCAATCCAGGAGGGCACACATTTTCCGGGCAAGCCTCAAAATCCGAGAAGGAATAGGAAGCCCGAACAATAGTGCATCCTTAGTTTTTGTACCTTTCGGTTGTCGTCGTTTTCGGGTTTGGCGTCCACTACTTACGGCTGTGTGTGTGTGTGTGTATCGTTAATGCTGTTCCGTGTACACGGGGCTTTAAGTGAGTGAGGAGGGATGAGACGGCATGGGGAACAAAGGGGGAAAAGTTCAACGCTATCGTTTTGAAAGAGTCTTCACTGTACGCCGTGTGTGTGTGTGTGCTTACCGGCACAGCCGGGAACGAGTAACAGTAGCCGCATAGAAAGGAGTGCCTTTGGTAATAGTTTTATTTTTGCATTATTTTATTTAGTCTATCCTCTTTCCGGCTCCACCCCACCCCCCGCCCTCCCTTCCACTCTTCTAGAACCACACTAGCCCACTGGGCACTTTAGTGCATCCCGGTGGAGAATGAACGGGCAGTTCGGGAGGATTGTCCAGAATCTTAGTGCAACCTGCAAAACCACATATGACACACGAACCAAACCAGACTTAGCAAATTGGATAGTGGTACGCATCAACTTTGATGGACAAATATCAACAACTTTAATTTGATTTTTTTTTATTTGATTACTATTACTCCTAATTAGCTATCTCCTGTATCATGTCTTTAATAAACCGATAAAATATGACAGCGATATCAATTAATCAGAAGCAGCTAGAGATTAAAGCTTGGCCGTGGAGATAGTGGCACCATTTTATTTTTCACACGGTACTCAGCATCGCCATTCTTCTTCGTCGGTGGCACTACAACCTCGAAAGATCTCTGCCTGTCATTTCTGGCTTTCTGTGACTTAATTTTATTCCTAGTAAAGTAGTCAGCTCTACGTGCGGGGCGGCGGTCTGGATGGGATATGAACCTCGGTCCCGCTGTGTGAAGACCGGCGCCATTATCGCCTCGTCCACCAATTTACGCCGCAATCGACTATCCTACTACGGGTAAAAGCAAGGAACAGGAATTTGAAGTCGAGGAAGTTGAAGATTGATTGAACTACTCTTGAGCTCTTGAGTACTTCGATTTGAGATGACATCTTCTGCCCATCTCCTGGTCTTTTTAGTGAGGACTGACTACCCAACTACCCTTATCGATGATGGCCTCCGCAAAACTCATTAATTCGCCACAACATCTAACGAACGATCTAAAATCATCCATATTAAGAAATTAACACAAGGCTTCAATGAGGTTCAAATTTGTTTTTGATACAGTTATAGGAAGGTATGATGTCAACGAAACTGTCCAGATAAGATGTAACAATATATTTCAATCATGCTTCGTGGGAATCTACGGCGGCGTGCGAGACGTACACGCGTCTATAACGAGATATCCATAGCATTTAGTATAGGATCAATGAGACAAAGCCTTGAGACCTGATTTCTGGAATCTCTGATTGTGATAATATCGAGTGGACGATACAGAGGCACTACAGAATTCTTGCTACCCTGAAACAATTGAAACTACTTATTTTTCTTCTTCTGTGAGATGTAATCCTTCGGTGCAACCAGGTAATCCAGCTTACTGAGTCTTCTTAAGTTATGGAAGTGCAACACACTGCTCAACTTCCTCTGAATTTTATTCAGGAGCATTGTGCATAGTACTACTCCACAAACTTCTATGATCTAGATGTATTCTGCCACATTAAGACTTAAGCGACATTCTAGTAGACTCAATTCATAGTTGCAATTTTCCCAAGACCTCCAATTGTGGAACTGCAACAGCCGCGCAGCCCATAGTGCAATGTCACCGGGAACCGAGTTAGGTCCCCGTGTGAGGTAACTTTTTCCATCACCAGAAAAAAAGGAAACTATAAAAATACATAGCATACCACGTTATAGTATGCCAGCCCTCCGCCGCACAAAAGCTCCAACCGTTAGTAATTTTACATTGCACCGTTCGCATAAAAGGCAATAAGTTAATTTGCATATGAAAAGGGCTACTTTAAACTACTTTTCATCTGAACATTATGAACCAAAAAAAAAACAGGAAAAAACACAAACTTTTAGGGCAGCAGTATGCAGCGAACGATCTGTGGTCAAATAAGCTAGCTCCACTAGCTAGCTCACACGGTTGTGAGGGCGACTGGAGGTAGCGAGGCGAGGTGTTTTTATTGCAGCCAAAGTTGAAGCAACAAAGCCATCGAGTGGTTGGATGGGAGCGGTAGTTAGGGCACTTCTCTCCAGGTTTTTTGGCACCTTTTTCGCTTCAGTTTTGGTCCACAGCATCCGTGAAGGTGCTTGTAGGTCCGAGGATTGTTCCATGATCCACAACGAATCACACACGCGCTGCTCCAGGAACCTGGCCCCAGAATCCTCGTCTCCACAACCCTTTCAGTGCGCGGAGAGGATAGTCAGCGGGGGGGGGGGGGGGAGAAGGAACGGGTTTTCTCCCGAAAGCATACAATAACGCACTCATTCGTTATTAATCCATTTTTGCTCCCAGAAAAACTCACTCACAGTGTCCTTTCAAGGGCGCACGAAGCGCATTTTCCTTTCCGCAGCTATGTGTGGTCTTTAATCTGAGTGTGTCTGTGTGTGTGTGATTATGGATTCCTCTTCCACCTGCTGCTGTGTCCACACACTCGTTTACAAACACACACGCACACACGGTACTATTCACACATAAAAATGAAAACCTATATGCCCTGGAGCGCTTTTAATGGTGGAGAACCAAACAACACGAAGGACTCAGGAAAAAATCTTATCCACAAACTCAACTTTCTGATAATGATGGAAGGGAAAGGAAGGAAAAGAGAGGGAGGGGGGGGGGAAGCGAGCGGAACTTTTCCCGCAAAAATGGAACCTTACCCGGCCTATTGGTGCTAGCTAGCGAGCTTTATAGCGTAATAAGTAAATTAAAAAGTAATTGAACAGCAACATCTGCTTTCGGGTTGGACATCCTCAGGCTACCGCGTGTCACACCATGGGCCGCTTCGGAAGGGATAATCCGGAGGGCAGAAAAGAGAAGGCGATCGGAGGGAGCACAGTGAACAAGGAAAAAAGAACCAAGAAAAAACTTTTGCCCGGGTTCTCTGCGCGAACGCCTTCCAATGAGGTGATGTTTAATCTGTGCGTTTGTTGGGAGACTTGCATCAACTCTGGAGATGGCTTTTTATAACCTTTTTTTTACGTTTTGTGGCGTGGTGAGATGAGGACTATTTTTTTGCCTATTTCTTGTTTTCTTTTAGTTACAGGCTCTTCTAATCCTTCGTCACGACTGGTATATTGAAGCGTTCAGGTTACTTTATTCACAGAACCATTTTGGATTGATTGGTTCGGTGATTGCTTCAAATTCTGGCTTAACCAGTAAGCTAGCAACACCACGTGTTTCTAGCTGATTTTCGACTAGTTATGTCTTCATTTGATGATTTAAACTGGATACCTTTTTGAAGTGTATCAGCACACAAACTGTCCTTGAAGTCCATACAACAAGTTAAAGTACAGGCAATCTACTCCTTCTATCTATCTGTGTGAGATAACCGTCACTGACAGTTGAAAAAAAGAAAAGACACCAGTGATCACTAAGGTTATTTTATCTTCATCTGTATAGGGTGATCTGTCATCCAGATAGCACCCGATCATCAACAGTCTTTAAGTAAACTTAGTCCGTGGCTGATTCACTCAAGGTTGCCTTACTTCATCTGCATGCTATGTCCTACTAGACCATTCGTTCAGATTTCTCGTTCGGAATTATAAACGGTTCTCCGTCGAGAGGCTATCTGTACAGTTTATCTACATCTTCTATCATTTTATGTTATGTTGATAAATCATTCAGATAGATCCCGGTCTACAAAACTCCTCAAATAAAATGAGGTCTCAGTACGTCGATGATGCATAGATTCTTGGGACATCTTGCAGTTCCTGATCAAGGCACCTTGCACCGGTGCGTTGCTAGGACCCATCATCCATCAGGACCCATCCCATCCCATTTATTCATCATATATAAACGATTAAAAAAATCTTTAGACAAATCACTGATGGCTATGGCGTGTGAGCAAACTTCTCGATCATCGGAAACGCGTCTTGTCCTTGCTTGTGCTGGGCATATGCGTTGATCTGTTATTTTCTAAGAAGGACAACTTATTGAGAGTTCCTCCAGAATGCATGTTCTTTGTTTTATCCACGTCCATATGAAGTCCGAGCTTCGCTGCTTAGATTTTCTTTTTGTGTTGAGCTGATGATGATGTCGATGTCGGAGGGAAACAAACGAGCTCCGACATGAGCCTTAGAGATTCGAGCCTCGCATGTCATTGCCTGCGTCGCGGAGTACCAATTCGAACGCAACATTGAACAGGATACAAGATAGTACTTCTTGATGTCTCAACCTACAGTGAGACTCAAGCAGAGATCCTCACCTTACAAAACACACTGTTGAGAGCCGCTTCTAGCAGTCATAAGAGCCTCTCAGGGAAGCTATATCACCGTATGATGTGTCATAATTCTACACGATCTGTGATGAAGTATGCAGCCGTGAAATCTACAAATAGGTGGTGCTTTGGCATGACTACAAGCATTTTAATTCTTATATCCCGAACAGCGCATTGTTTTTACGACCCAGGAAAACACCGTACAAGCATAAATAATCGCTTATGTGAAACTCTAATAATAACATAAAAGCAATTCTTACGACAAATTGAAATAAAGCTTAAAACCCGTGCAAAATACATCCCTTAACAATAACTCCAACGAATAAGTGATAAATTACCGATCCTTTCGGTCATTGCAATTGCCTCCGATACCAAAAACGCATGCAAGTAAAACAGATACACTCTAAAAAAAATCGAGGAAAATAAAACGCATTACCCATTTGCCGTGAAAAGTGGAAGAAACTGAAGAACCGAGCAGAGTGAGACAACAGAGCAGAGCAAGAATTAGGCCACACGGGGAAAACGAATTTTTCCTTCCGCGTGGACCAAGAGTTTTTCTGAGGGAAATGTACTTTTTTTCTCCTTCTCTCGATGAATTTACCACCCCAAAACCCACCTCACCAATTGAAGTAAAAACCTGATGAAATGGAAAATACCTGGCTGTTTTTACCACCCTCGTGCCTCCTCACCCCGGTTTTCATCTGCTTCTGGAAGAAGAACAACAAAAAAATACCACACTTTAGGAGAAGAAAATAGTGTCACCAAGGGAGAAAAAAAGGGAAAACTTCTCACCACCCGGAGCAAAAACTCACCGAGAAAGGCAGGATGAATAGAAGCTGAAATAAAATAAATTTCAAAATCACCCGGTGCCGAAGCTAAACAAAATATTTTCATTCAATTTCCACCTCTGCCACCGTTCATCAGCCCAACCCCCCATTCACGATCCCTGCTGCTGGGTTGCTGGATTCCGGTAAATTTAAATTGAACTTTTATCACCCAATCTAGAGCGTTGCTGCGTTCGGTTGCCTGGGAGATTGAAACTAGGACTCCTCGGGCTTCCAGTTTCCCCCTGCCGAACTAGTTTTGATTTTCCGAAACGTCGCTAAACTGGTGTTCTTTAGATGGTGGGCGGGGGGAGGGTGGTTTGGGCGCCTAAGAGACACACAGCAAAAAGTGCCTCAAGTGATGCTTTTCTGCTGTATTTTAGTCTTTCTTCAAATTATTTCACAAATGCGTAGAGAACGGGGTGTGAGAGAAAGAGCGATCGCTCCGGTAGCAAGCATATAAAAGAAAAGGAAAACTATTTTATTATTCGTTTCATTTTCGCTACCCCTTTTTTTGTGCTACAGTGGGCCTCGAACGTTCTCGCCTGACATCCTTTATCTTGGACAAAAAGTTCGACGAAGCAAATCAAGATATTCGCAGTCTGGCACCTGGCTCTTGCTGGGCTCGGAAGGACATCAAACATTAGGCATAGTAATTGCGACGAAACAAAAAAAAAAAAACAATCCTCTCCTCCCGTACTTTCGTTTAAGCGAAATGTTTATACGCTAAGAAAAAAACTTTTATTTAGACGCGTCGGATTGTTTTAATTGTTATCCGAAATGGAATCAAAATAGTTTCGTTTCGGATGGGTTTTTGGTGGTTCATCTGAAGGATTTCTGAACAGCAATCTTATTACGGTTTAGACGCATAGTTTGGCGAGCAAAGAAAGAAGCTCGCTGTTTGTTTGTTTAAAGCCCTTTTCAACAAATAAATCTCCACAGGAGTAAATATTTTTAAAAGGCTGATAAAACATTTTTACTGAAAAAAAGCATTTAAAAGGTATACTGATTGAATACCTGGTTTAGTCAACTTTTGAATTTGTGTTGTTCTTGTAAGGTATTATTCCTACGACACGATAAGCAGCCTGATATAGCAGTGATAGGACTTCTGGTTTTCCACACGACAGACTTACTTAGACACTTACTTATCAGGCCTGCTGCAACACTCCTCGATACCGCTGAAGAGCTCGTCATTGTAGCGGCTCCTCCATTGTCCTTCCACACATACGGGGCCAAAAATCCTTCTGAGCATCTTCCTCACGAACGCGGCTAAGAAGGCTTCGTCAGTTTTGGGCAGAGTCCATGTCTTAGCCAGAAATTGAAGAGCTCCCCAAGAGGCAGATACATATTGTCAATAACGCCGATAACGGCGCCGGTCTTCACACGGCAGGACCGGGTTTCAAATCCCATTGCGACCGCCTCCCGGGTGCGCAGAGCTGGCTTATTTGCTATGGGAAAAATCAAGTCACAGAAAGGCAGAAATGGCAGGCCAATCCCTTTAAAGGTTGTAGTGCCTAGGATGAAGAAGAAGGAGTTGACATTCGATAGAAAATATTTAGTAAAATATTGAAAAATGGATTACCATTAGAATATTTTGTATATTAAAGCTACCTAGGCTAGAGACTTGAATTAATTTTATTACTCCTTTTATATGAGTCCTATTTGCAAAGGCATCTACAAGAAAGGATATTGCTGAAGATCATCGAACAGAGACATTACTTTGATGGACTACACACTAATAGTAAGTCTTCAAGAAGTTAATCAAGGATTTGTACGGATTCAGAAGAAAAACTTCTAGGAAGAAAAATCTTTCTCGTGACTTGGACTCTCGTCGCTGGACTGACCACCCTACGAACTGACTAGCTAAGGGTAAAATCGAATCAAGGAAGCCAGAAATGGCTTGCTGAGACTTGTTGGTGGTGTTTCAGCTAAACAGGAAGAAGAAGGGGACTTGGACCAATTCTCAACCTCTGATGCCATTGCTCCAATGCTTTCGTCGAAATCTCATTACTTTGTTGCAAAATCAGTCACTAAATTCAAGTCCTGAAGTTACTACAGCACACAAAATAAGCAAATTCGCTGCATTTTTATGGTAAAAGCTTTTTTAAAACATCCAGAAT
Organism: Anopheles stephensi; assembly: GCF_013141755.1. NCBI lineage: Eukaryota > Metazoa > Arthropoda > Insecta > Diptera > Culicidae > Anopheles > Anopheles stephensi. The sequence continues at coordinate 10,239,853 of NC_050201.1, forward strand.
TGTTGACTAGATATGAAAGCAATTCCGATGGCGAGGAGTGAATGTGGTATAATTATTCGATATAAATTCGAGCTTACCTTCAAACGGCTTAATGCGGATGCGCCCTTAGCTCTACCTATAATGAGCATTTTTGCGGATGCGTGAAACAAGGCCGACACATCACCGGTGTTTTCCACTTGCAGTGTCGTGTTGTTGAGCCACGGACCACTAGCAAACCAACTCCTCGGGAACAACTCAGCGAGCAGCCGACGGCAACCACCTTCTCCCGGGGTTTTGGGGAGTTTCCGCAATGCGGAAGTAGTTTTGGTGTTTGGAAGAAACTTTTACCCTCCAGGACCATTGCCGACAATCAAAGCTTGTCAAGAGCGCGCCTTTCCTTCTACGTAGTGTTTTTTTTTGTTCGGGGGTCTATAGTCTTGGGGGGCAGGGGGGAGTCTTTTAAAAAAGCAAGAAATTTGGGACCTGTCACAGTCCTGTGGACACGAGCAGGGAAAAAAAACCTCCCCAACAGAGCCTCCCTTTACTACCACCACCTGGCAGTAAAAAGCAATAATGTATATATAATTTTCAGGACGTGTTTCTCCGCTCAATCCGTGTCTCGTTCTTCAGTCCAGCCGTTCGAAGTCGCTTTACTTCCTTTCATGCAGCGGCACAACCGGGAAGAGGGTGAGAGGGTGAGGAGGAGAGGGAGGGGGGGCGGTAAAATGTGTGTAAGGTGAGACACAATTTATATGACGCTCTGACACACATCTCCACCACCAGCGCACCGGTTCCATAGGCCACCGAGTCGAGTCGTGACAAGTAGTCCTCCATTCAAGAAAATACGCACGGCATCGGAAGAACTGGCATGAAATTATGCACGAAATTAATTTGCACAAAACTTATGCAAAGCACCGCTGCCAGCCGCCCTGGCCCCCCACGACGGTTTGCTCGCTTACGATTGTGGTGCCGCACGCAACATCGCAACGCCCTCACGACTTTGACTTGCCTTCCAATGCGAGCGGCACGAAACCAGCACGGTTGGTCTGGGAACCTCTTCAAGAAACCACCGCTTCTCGGCGAAACATCGAATGAAGAAATTGGAGTTGGAGTGGGAGAGAGAGCCTCGAAAGCTTCCCAAAGGTCAGTTACGGAGGTGGGTGGGGATGGGGTTAGCAGGGAGGGGTGTGTTTCGCCTATACGCCAAATGTCCTCGAAACACTGGGCTACTGGGCGCGAAGGTGGCGAGCACAAAACTGTCTTTAAAAACTGTCAAAATGTTGAAGTAAAAACGACCGAGGACCTAGGCCACCGGGAAGTAGTTTGGCAATCTGACTGAGACGCAGTTCAAAATATTTTTGCGTTCTAGTTTAAATCGTTTTCGGGTTTTGGCAGCGGACGTGAATAAAGAACTCACCGGAAACGCTTTACTACGTACACCTGAAATTACACCGCGTCCGAAGCACACTACCTCCGCTGGCCGTAATCGAGGTTATCGAGCTTACCAGAGGTAAGGTTTTAGTTTGCTTGTTTTTTTTTTTCCTCTTCTGTCCACGAGTTTGTTCTTACTCTTCAAGAAAATATTACAACCCGAACACTTCCACAGGCGTGGGCAAACACCTGAGGCAGAGCAGGGCATCATCCGGCACGCTGGTACGCCGAGTCGCTCAGGAATTCTGGACTGCAATCAATTCCGGGTTTGACGCTGCCAGACGCTGGAATTACTCACCTGCTTGGCTATTACATTGCTCGCGCCAACTCGGGCCCTCTTTCTGCAGAAAATTAGCTTATCCCTTTTATTCGAAAGCTTCGAAAGGAATTTGGCTTGCAAAGCGGGTGGCTTGCACAAGCTTGCACGAGCTGCAGCCCGGCTCTGTGAATGCTTGAGATTGAAGAACTTTTTCCTGGAGGAACCATCACCGTCATCCACCGGCGTTACCGTCATTGTGCCTCTAGTTGTCACTCGCAGCAGAGCAATCAGGATGGTCATTAACAAATTTCTGCCCGTAAATCACCGGGCTCCATAAATTAGATTCATCCACATCCGGTTGCATCCTCGAGTCACCTGCTGCCTCCCCATCTCCTAACCAGAGGTTCTGAGTGCGCTTTTTTGTGCAACTTGTTTGCTACTTTGCGTCCAGGAACGTTTGATTCCGTTTCGAAGACATAATAAAATATGCACACTTACCCACACACACACACCAAGCGTCCGCACTCACCTTGTAGAACTCTGAAGGGTAAGGTAAATCATTCCAAGCAACAAGGGCAAAAATTTTGAGGTTTTAGAAAAAAGAGGTGATGTAAAAACAATCTTTCCTGCTGGCCTCATTTTGTTGGAGTGTTACAATTTCTGACACGGTACCCACCCACCAACTTTGTGCAACGACGGTGCATCACTCTCGGTGGCTGAGACTAGAAAAAAACACACACACACACAGAGAAGCTTTTCAACTTTCTCTGGTAGCAGTTCTTGAAAATGCTACGACTTGCAGACGAACCCCGGGACCCCATGGAATGCAATATTCGGACACTGGGCAACGAAGATAAAACTGATTAGTTGCTGTAAGTCTGTAAGCTGCTGGTGTGCCGGTTGCTGCTGCCTTAAAAGTTCTTGCTCATCTAGCCCGAAGGAAGCCAAGTAGCTGCAACCGAGCCCGGCCCTGCCGGAATTCGGTCGTGCCCCAGAGGTAGTAAGTTTAGTTGAGTTATTTTTTAATATTTTTCGTGCATTTAATTATAGTTGCACCCGTGTTGGTTGGGAATTTCATTTAAACTTCTGGCAGGATTTGCGTTTTCTTTTTCCTTGTTTGCCTAACTTGTTTGTTAACACACTTGTGGCTTTTGGGTATTGGGATCATAACATCGCTTTGGCATATGTTAAGCTATTTTGTGAGAGAAGAGTTTTTTTTTTCAAATTACATTAAGGAGTTTAAAATAAGTTTGATTAAAGTGTGACTGGACGGTCTGGTGGTCAAGGTAATGGCGCCGCCGGTTTTCACACCGCAGGACCGGGGTCCAAATCCCATCCGGGGACACGAAAAACTGATCACTTTGCTACGGGTAAAATTAAGTCACAGAAAGCCAGAAATGGCAGGCCAAGAGCTCACAAGGTTGTAGTGCCACCGAAAAAGTAGAAGAAAAAGTGTTTACCAAATATTTTAGATCAGAAGCACATACCTTAAAAATTATAAAAATGACATACTTTGTACGAAGACCATGAAGAACAAATACAAGATGAGATGTCTAAAACGCTTTGTAGACATCTTGAACATATTAGGAACCTTGACCTGACATTGAAGATGACTGACAACAAGAGACATTAAGCGTGATGTTGGGCAACTAGAAAACTCGCCTCAAAAGGACAAGGTAGGAATCAGGTTCAAGAGGACAGAGGAGAAAGCTCTGAGCCTTAGAAGTGCAAACACGCATGTACTCTAAAACGTCAACGTTGACTCTTAAACGTCAACTAAAGAATTAAGCTTTCCTTGAATAGGTATTTCATCAAGAATTGTCCAAAATTCAAGAAGCATTATCCCACAATATTGGTGTAGATCAGATGCCGCTGTGGTTGGAGGAATGCAGCCTTTGGAACGAGTTTCTTGGAAAAGGATTGGCGATGTGTAATAGACTTGCTCCACTCTGACCGTACCAAGAAACAGTGTCCAACAGTAGAAACAGTTGTGTATAAATGATTACAAATTCTTCACGCCTTGCTGATCCTTAGAGATCAGTATGCAATTCCGTCTTGGACAAGGTCTCCTGCTATTTATTTATTTATTTATCATTTTATTGTCAAGATCCTCTGATAGTCTTGTAAAAAATCTATTAGTTGCACATGAGGTCAGAAAAGGATTTCTTCGATCATCAGGATCGTCAATCACCAACAAGATATTAAGCTTCATTAGATATTGATCCGATAATATCCGGGATTAGATATTAGCAATAGTCTCCGTCGCCTATTGATTCAGAATGACTTGTTTTGGACATCAAATTTTGTATAACAAAGTGCATCCTATGTGCGTTACGTTGGAGGTCTGAGTCATCTCCCTAAAAGCAAGACTGATTACCCTGATATGAGAAAACTAAGCCGCTGTTGGTAGGAACCCTAAGAATTGGCAGGATTTCTGAGGTTGTAGAAGAAGAAGAAGAAGAAGAAGAAAAAAAAGTCCATCTTGCCTATAAAATATTCAAGGCCCAAACTGATGCTGAACACGGCAGGGACGGGGTTCAAATTCCATCCAGACCGCCTCCCCGTACGTAAGGCTGACTACTTTACTACGGATAAAATTAAGTCACAGAAGGTCACGAATGGCAGGCCGAGACCTCTCGAGGTTGTAGTGCCACAGAAGAAAGAAGTCTTTCTCTAGCAGCGAGAAGCTGGTGTCAACCTCAATTCTGTTTCATTCGGTGAGCTAAAAGTGAGAAAGATACTCGCTATTTTCCCAGTTTTTGATCGAACACAACACTTCTTCTTCTTAAAAAAAAAAATACTAGAATACAGATTCCGTTACTTCAAGAATTTGTTACCTTAGACGTACGTGGACCAGCAACTTTGGCCATGTGTCAATTTTAAAACAAATCTCATACTGAAGATTTTCAATTGTTTTGCATGATACAAAAGACTATCAATTGCTGGATAAATCGTTTGGACACAGAACATCATTGCGCGGAAAAAAAAAACATCCTTTGAATATCTCTACTTGCTAATGCTTTCGACAGTACATCAGATTGAAGCATTCATTGAGATAATCCCATTGTATTGTACAAACTCAAATGAGTACCTCTGCCTTATTTATGTTTGTTCCAAATTCCTTAAGTAAGTGAGAACACCAAGCCAAAAAACCCATTACCATTAGGCGCAATGAATATCTAGCGTACGTACGGGGCACGACACCCTCGCGTCAGTAAACGTCCCCGTTATTCTTTGCAGCTCATTCACAAATGATTTTCATATTTATTGCACCATGGAAACCGGCGACCGGAGGCGGTGGCGGGGGAGGTAAATTTAGTTCGGGAAAATTGATTTCTTAAGATTTTTTTTCCTCTCGGTCTCCTTTTCCTTCTTGGTTTCTGCCTAGGGAAAACGAAAATGTCCCCATATGTTTGCTACTGCCGGCTTGTATTTCGGGAATGGCAAAAACTATCGCCGGCCATAGATCCGTAGCGAGTAGAGAGCGGTGGAAGAAAAACAAACACATACAGACAACTAAACTATATGTTAGGAATTTTCCACTGCTTTTTCCCCGTCGAGGGTACGCTTTACCGACGGGGTGGAGCAGTGGAAAACGAAAAATCCTCGCGCGACGAGTGAGTCATCGACACCATATGTTTGCGTTCCTGTGGGTAGCGCATGGGGAAATGAGTGCAGCGAGAGGGTGGAAGAGTTGCAAAGGGTGGTGGAAGAGGGAGAAGGGCTGCTAGCAAATGGTAACGATACGTGAATGACGGTATCCATCTACGCAGCACGCGGCCAACAGCCCGGTCGGCCGAATGAGGCGAGAAGTTGTTGTTGGTGTGTCGTTGTGTTTTCTTCCCGCATAGGCTTTTCCCCGACATTCTTTTTTTTTGGGGTCGGAGTGCGGCGAGTGGGTAAGTGGGTTAGTGGTAGAGACAAACGTGTGACATTTAAAGACGGTGACCGCGAGCCAACAAACTGCAGAAACCTGCGTCTCGACTAGGGCACTAAGGAAGGGAGAAAAACAACAGAACAAGGCGCGCATTTTCTGCGTCAACCCCCACAATAGTGGTTATCCTGGCTGGGTGAGGGGGTGAATCAATGCGCAGGAGGGTGCTGGATAGGGTGGGAGCAAACTCTGGAATGAGGGAGCGAAGCATTGCATGGCTCTCTTCGCTTACCGGTGCATAACATACGCGCGGTGAGTCGGCATTAGATGTTGGTCCATGCCAAGAGCCTCGAAAAATAACACGCACACCCTCACACACACACCTACGCAAACGTGATGGTGCACCGAGCAAGGCTGCAGGGAGCAGGGAAGACGAGGAAAAAAAACCTCTTTCACAAACACATACGCACCCACACAGACACAGGATACCCCCTTTCCCTGGTTGTGGCGCCGCCTTCCAGAGCAAGGAACCAAAAACCCTTCACATCCACATGCAAGTGAGCGTCCCAAAACATTCGGGCAAATTTGAATTAATGACGAACAATGTTTATGTTTATGTTGTGCGTTTCCTGGCCGCCCGGCCCTACAAGGATTTCCCTGGACCACCACCCGTCATTAAGGGTGGGTTCGGGACATGGCACAGTGCGAGCACGAGTCCTGGGTTATTCCTGCGAGTTTCTGGGGTTCTGGATATACTTGGTGTAGCACGGAGTGCATGAGTTTAACTTTTGATTATCGCGATACAACACGAGAAATCGGGTTCTCTCTTTCTTTCTTTCCCTATCTTTTTTTCGTTGGAATTATACTCCAGAAAAGCAACCATTCGCACTAAAGTCATTCAGTTGCTCCTCGTGAAAGTGATTAGTTATTTTGACTTCCAAAAACGTAGTCGTCAGGTAACTTTTAAACAATGTTGCATTTAGGCTCTTAAGATAAAATGTGTATACATCGTACCATCTCACATAAATCCGTTGTGAGGACTGACATTCCAACGACCTAGCCGGCATAATCTATCAGAGGGCGTTAAGCCAAGAAGATGTTACAGAGGTTCCCTTTGTAGCTTAACTACCCAGTTACGAGGTGATGTAAATCTAAATACTCCCTTATAAGGTCAGCATTTGTGATTGGGTTTACGGAGTTGCATTCAGAGTTTAGGGCCGTTTTGGGGGAACCGAGGATTACTGATCCTCCCTGCCGGCTTCTAGCCATTGAACTAAACTTAATACTTCTCACAAAAGAAATTTGGACTCAGTAGGCACTGGATCTTTGATTCTGTTATTGGACTCTTGCTTTTAGACTAGTGTTGGAAGATCCGTGCTTCATGACATTCGAAGATCCAATCCCTAGGAAGATTTGAATCGAATTGGATACTAGATGAGGGATTTAAATCCGAGTCAGATTCAAGATGCATCCAAATCAGATTCAAGATGCATCCAAATCAGATTCAGATTCAACTAGGATATGATTCAGATTCGGATGCAATAAAGATCCGATGATTCAAATAGAATTCCATCTAATTGTGATTCGATTGGAATTCATTTGAGATTCGATTGGTATTCAATAGAGATTTTATTGGGATTCCGTTGGGATTCGATTGGCTTGATTTTGATCATTTATCATCAAAAAACTACCCTGGTGGGACTGCAAAGAACCATAGCTCCTGACTAATTACTCTTAACTTTTTGCAAGAATCCATTATATGGTTGCAAATTTCCTTAACCAGCTTATAATATTTGACTAACGACTTGAAACTTTCTTATAAGTTATTCAACAGTCTCTTTTGATGGATCGGTAGCCTGCTCTGTCTTAATTGAATTTGTTGTACTGTTAGGTTTTGATTAAAAATTTAAACATTGGATTAAACATAAATTTTTATATTAAATTGATAAAAGTTTGTATTACTTCAAACGATGTTTTATCTTATGTTTCAAAAGAATTAAAATTGTTACGCTGTGTTTACTTAATTCCTTTTAAGACTGTTATGTCTTCGTTCCTTCGTTGAGCTTCATTTTTAGTTTGTTTTATTTACATACTTGCTTACGACTCTATTTTATGTGCACGTATCTGTGTTATGTTTTTTACTCAATTTTTCTTCCGTCTTATAATTTAAATCAAAACAGGCCTTGATGAAGAATCAATAATGCAAAAAAAAATCTAATTTCCATGCAAAGAATAAGGAAAGAATGTTTGCCCAATTTTAAATCGATTTAGAAGCAGGCTGATTTGCCACTGTCCCATCGAATGGGCCACCACGTCAGGCCGAACGAATCGTATTTGTTAGTTTTCTCGTTCTTAATTTCGATAGTTTTGATTTACCTTTGCTTGTCTCACTCTGTCGCAAAAGGGCGATCAACCCGATCCGCCCGAGCGCTGTACCGTGTGCTCAGTTCCTCAGTTCAGAATTCAAAATTTGCTCGCCTTCTTCCACCTTCGTGTGCTTCCCGCCCAGAAGCTGCTAGGCTTGGAAGCGGCTAGAAGTCTGTGAGAAATAATTCAATTTTAAAATCAATTAAAACATATTCTAATTACGGACAATTATTGTTGCCTGCCTGCCCCCCAAAAATTTGGACCTGTCCCATTTGGTTTAATGCGGTAAAGGAGAAGAGGAGACTGGAGAGGAAAACGGGAAGACCGTACCGGGCTGCAGCCTGGAATCGAATAACGTTGATGACGACGACCGGGCTTCCCCAAAAGGTTCCCAAAATGTGATCAATTGCATTTGCTTCGGTTGGTACCTTGCATTTTTGGGGGTTCATATATTTTTTTGTGTGTACCTTTCTCACACACTTTGCATTCCGGTCATGGCAGCGCTCACAGCTGCCCCGGATGAGGCCTACAGCATTCTTGCAATGCTCGGTCTGTGTGGCTGCGAGTGGTACGGCGACATCGCATAAAGCACCATTTTCTCGATGGGAGATCCCCAAAAATGGTTTCCCCCAATGGTCGCGCACAGGACAAAGCATTCCTCTTCATTGATTTTCCGGCGATATGTTTAAATCGTCTAAAGGAAATTGTTCCCAAAACACGAAAAAGCCGTACTAACCCGCTTGCTAATCGAATGACCAAATGTGGATGTTTCGCTTTTGTGTCATAAATCTGGCCGGCCGGCTAAGGGGGTCAGCCTCAGGATGGCCGTGCATGGCAACCGGTCAGATCTCGGGCTGATCAATCGGTTGCTTATTGTACGGTGACCGTATGGAAACCGTTTGAAGCTAAAGCTCCGTAAGGATTAGGGTGACATTTAGTGACAAAAAAAAAATCCAATTTGCATCCGAATGGCATGTAACCGTTTGAAGCTTTTGCGGGCTGGCAGGTCGTTTAATCGTTCGGTTGCGATTGTTTAATTTAATGCTTGATGATATAATCATTTACGGCTAAATTAACAACCGAAGCGCACGACAATCGTATGCCATTTTATTCGGGGCAATTTTCGAATATGGGTTATTTTAAACTTGAGATAATCGAGTCCTCAAATAATTATCAAGAACAACTCATTATTCTGATATAGATTTGAAAATAGTCAAACAAGTGACACCATTTAGTTTGAATTTTATTTTAATTCTTTTTTTTATTTTTTATTGTTTTATTTTAATTCAATCTTACGAAAAAAAAGTCCAGCAACCAAACTGGCATCGCTTTGAAGGTCATTAACTTCGGCTGGGCGACCCCTGCGCTGGTGTGCTGCGTGAAGGTGATGTGAAATGAAACTCAGCCTTCGAAATCTTGGCTAATGTTTTCCCCGATCACTCCAATTGTTAGGCATCGCAAATGTCATATTCTTTATCGGACAGACCTCTCTGGAAAACTCTGCTAAAACGTGGAGTCCATAGGATTGGATTGAAGATATCTGATAGTCAGAGGCTCTGACCGTGGTCCATGTTGGAAGCAAAGTATCAGTTGATGGCAACGATCTCTTAGCTACAGAGGAATATACGGAATAAATCCTAAATGGAGTTTTGTTGCCTTGGAGCGATCGAAACTTCGGATAGCAAGGTAAGCAGCGCAATCCGAAGGCATTTCAAACCCCATGAGATCAAGAAGACTGCAACTATATGCTAAACGCATCTTTGACGGAGCTGCTTGGTGAGCAAGGCGTTTGCAGAAAAAGAATCAACCAAGAGCTAACACAGATGTTTGGAGCTGCAGATATCCTGACCAAAGGCAGTAGAATCTGATTGTTTTGACAATGATACACCAAGCAAGTAGTCGTGAGCGACTCGTTAGGCAACCGTCTCAGAGAACCACTGCGAGGTAGTTGGATAGAATAGATGGAGTCGAGCCTATCGTATATGCAACATTGAGTGGAGGAACTGAGTCGTGACACAAGTGTCTGGAAAAAAAAATTAGTGACCTGGTCATGTCTCCCAGACGTGCTTCCGTGAACTTTGTTGCCAATGTTTGTATCAGATTTACCAATAAGTAAAAAGAGTCCTGAGATCCTAATAGACGCTCTAGGGTCTTTTTCCCTCCAGATCTCGAGCTTAAAGTTAGAGATGATCGCTTCTGTGACTGAACATGGATAGATTCTGACATACACCATACATAGAACATCAACTAAACCTTAGAGAGGTTCATCAATGTATTTATTCTTATGCTTGCGGTAGATTTCACCTAAGTTAGCTAGCCATTTAACACTTCAATTGGCAGCCGTATCTAAATTAGAGCAATTATTGCCTCAGTAAACTAGGTCAGAAGCACAAACGATCACCAGTGCCTAAAGTTCTACCAAAAACATCTTTTTCATCTTGACTGTTCTTGCAAGCAGAATTCTAAATTCAATTTATACCGAACCACTTCATCTCGCATGTGAAAATGTATACACCTATTCCTACTGATGAAAACACTTCGGCTGTAAACCCATACAATCACCGAGGAAAACGTTCCCAATGTTTCTAATTAATGCTATTAACCCGTGGATGACTGTGTAGCAGCGCTTTCATTCATTCGAGAAACGCGTCCAAAATTCAGTGAAAGTTGGACTTGGTTGTGCCAGGATATTGCAACTTTTACTCGTACGACTGCATGCATCGCTCCCTCTCGTACGCGCTCACTGAAGCCAATGCATACCTTCCGGAACACAAAGTTACAATTTACATCAATTGTAACAAATTCCCATTCATGAACACAGCTCACAGGTAAACGGCTTTCCGGGGTTTTGTTTTCCCTCACTAATAAACGCACAGGGAAGCTGCAGCCGTACGGCTACTACAACCAACTCCAAATGGCCCGTCAAAATGCAACTGCACCAACTGCAAACGTGAACCCCAGCTTCACCGTCGGTTGGAGCGAAACCATTTGCTGCTTACGGTTGCCTCGCAGTCGAAAGTGCCACCACAGACAGTTAGACAGAAATTTCCACCGAAAAAGGCCGTGGTGTCGATTGACGGCTTCCACGCCAGTTTTGTCGACGATGGATGACGGTTGCGGTCAGACGCAGAAGCTATCGAATGCTACTGCCGGAACACACGGAACAGCGAGAGCATCCCCGATGATGCTGACCTTCACAGCATCGACCCCATTTCTCGAAACTAAAATCTAGGGGAAGCATCCATGTTTGTGTCTCGCTCTGTATGTGTGTGTGTTTAGTTTTTCCATTAATTTTTCCTCTCCACCCGGTTTCACGATCTCATGAAAAATGTAAATAGTCAATGTATGACAATTTCCGCTTACCGATCACATTTCGAGCACGCATCACACGGAGGGTTGTGGAAGCGGAACCATTTGTCGTGACGGGTGGAGAGAAAAAAAAAACTGCATCCGTTCTCGGTCGCCGAAGGGTCGGGGCGTTGCGTGTAGTGTGGTGGAAGGAAATACGAGACGATCTCGCGCCGTCGGAAAAATTCCTCGAAACGCAGCGGCAGGGGTCGCCCAGCCGAAGTTAATGACCTTCAGGATATAAATAAATCCGTTCGAAGTACGGCCGACGGCGGTCGTCTTCTTCGGCCAATATCGCCTTAAGCGCGAGGGAAGCGATTTCGATGATGTGAAGACACAGACAGAGTTGCGGAGACGGGAGTCGAACAAAATAGACCAATCGAGTACGAGTGCCGGGAGGGTAATGTGAATGGGTGCCGGGAGAGCTAAAAATAATATAAATAATAATAGCAGTTGTAATAAGCGACCGCACTAGGTTGACTGTGGCAGACGGTGGAAATGCGCATCGACAGACGGACAGACAGACTGTGGGAGAGAGCAAAAGAGAGAAAGGGAAAAGGCGAGGTTCGAGGCTGCGAAAGCGATAATCGGGACGGCAGCTGCAAAAGTTGAGTAGCGACGTACGCTTAAACTGTCTCCGTATGCTGCTTATGCTTGATTAATCGTGGAGTGAAGGCAGGTCTAGGTTCAAACGTCACGATTTTACTCATATTTTTGGAATTAATTTTTTGATTACTTTATTCCCACTATGAAACATAGTATTCTTATGATTTTATGCAAACATTTGATCTAGGCTCCAACATATCTAGGCCTCCTGGTATTTCCCATGAGACAACTCAAAGCCCCAGTAGTTGCTTGGGGCCTCGAGCTGTCAACGGGCTCTAAAGGGGTATCTCCGTGTAAAGTGGTTGTGAGGTCCTTGGAGCCTCGATCATTTACAAGGCCTCCATATAAAACAGGATACCTCTGACGCTCTGAACGATTCGAAGTATTAGGGTCCTCTAACTTGCATTCTTCTAAGTTTCTCCAAGGGGCTTCATATGCCACTGACTTCAAAGAAACTATTTTGCAATGAAAAGGTGATCAATACTCTAAGATATTATCTAAGAAGGTCACGATCACGGGCTAGTACCGTCATTTGCCATTTTAAGTTTGGACCTAGCAAGCCTTATCTGGTCTTTTAGGAAGGCGATGTACTCGAGGATGTGGTTCAACTTGCCAATCAACTACTGAGAACTTGGTTCAATTCATCCACTTTTGAAAACGTCGACGACATGGTCATGTCTTGTCGACGACTGCAATAAGCACTGAATACTTTCAGTTCGTGGTGTCTACTTCCCTAGAGGGTTAGAGACTCGCGCTCATCGTACGAAGCTAGGTGTTTGTTACTAGGACTACAATCGGACTTCAGATTTTCGGACAAAGCGATAAAATTTATGTCACATACGTATCGCTGGATGAAGTCTTCCAATTTTTAGTGAGCGTCTCTTCAAATATAAAAATTTAATAAATTAAAATAATTCATTTGGGCGAATATCCCTTGAATCAATTGATGATTTAAATTGAAATGATTTACGGACTGGGTCTTTCCTCCGTTTCTTTCTCATGACTTAACCAACTAACAGCTCGTAGTGCTTGTCGTTGTAGCGTTTCTCGCATTGATTCTCGAGAAGTCCTCTGTGGCGTATATGAATACTAGCACTATAAACTATATTCTATAAAATCTCAGCTTCGATGTGGCAGGATGTTAGATTGAAGAAGATTTCTCAAGCTATAATGTAGGTCCTTGGTGGTAGTAAAGCGCCCTGGGAGTTTTCTATCCAGCTTCACCCTCACATAAGATGAAGCTGGTGAGCTTGATCCGGATATTAAAGAGTGTAACTACTGCTCTACCGACTTCTACAACATTTACCATAGTTGAATATCTAACTTTTAATGCTCTCTAATATTTTTCAACTAGCTCTTCAACGAATAGGACAGGTCGATCTTGTAATATAAGGGGGACGATCTTGTTAGCAGTTTTCAACACTTTGATACCTCGATAGTTGATGCACTTTCTCATCACGCATATCTCCCTTCTTGTATGTGTGTGCATGCTTTTTTGTAGATAATGTCAAGACTCCAATCACAAACCATCGATACACTATTCCATACTTTAGTAATAATTTGATGTCCGTATCCTGCATCACCAGCTTTGATCATTTCGCCTGCAATTTTTTCAACTATATTCTGCTTTGTTTAAGTAATTCCTTGAAAGAAAAAATATTAAACACTAACAGCAAGAATAATATTTTTTACCACACCCAGTTGGGTGAAATTCTTCCAGGAAAAGCATACCAATTTGGGGAAAATATTTTGGGCCCAGTCGTGTGCCATGCCAGCCAGTATGCCAGTTGCATTGTTTCCATTTCGATGTTCATGCTTGCGTCCACCTTTCCAATCCCGAGCCCCCACACCCCTCCACACACCAGTGCCACCAGCTGGAAATTCAAACACAGAAAAAGGATTAACAATCACCCACTCACACACACACACACAAACGAAACAAAACTCAAACAGAAATAATAAAAAATCATTAATCATTGACAGTGCGCAAAAATTTGCATGCTAGGCACAAGGTTACACTTTTTTGCATTTGGTATTGGTGCAATTTCCCGCCCCGGTGCGCGAGGTGTGCAAAGGCAAAGCCGTGAAAACACATTGAGCTGAAACCAAAGTGGTGCGAGGATTTTTGCAGCTCCTGGCTCTTTTTTTCTGTTTGTTGCTGGTCCCTGTTTTCGTTCAATGTTTCAATAGACTGACACTGCTTTGGGTGGATGCGAGAGCAGCTCACACACTCACACATACACACAGAGTCAAACTTCCACACGGTGGGATTTATTATTTCTTCTTCAGTGAAACCCATTCTAACAAAGTGGTTGGGAATTTCGATTCCTCTTCGGGCTTCACAATAAAGTTGTGTGGATCGAGAATATCATTTCATTGTCCTCGATTTGTCCTACTAACGGTCGACCACATGCACACACGCACACACACAGAATACACATATACAAAAGTTTCACAAACAAACATTCCTCCCAAAAATGGGAAATAAAATAAAATAAAATGAGTAAGGTCGAATTTTCCAAGCTTTCCCAACCAACCTGTGCCGATCCTGATTTTCCACCCGGCACATTTTTCATGCTCCATCCTCCATGCTCTCCTACACTTGAGAGTAGCATTTCAAAATCCATCCACCATTTGCTCAAAATGTACCTGAAAGTCTGGTCTGTACCAGTCAGGGGACCCTGCCAGTGGGTGGGATTTTCCCTTTTTTTATTGAATTGATTCAGACCACCCTTACCCTTAAAAGGGGAGGGAAACAAGAAGAAAAGTAAAAGAAGAATGTCCATTTTGTGGTTTTGCACTCATTTGCAGCACGAGTGTCCTAACACACACACACACACATTCGTTGATGTAGATGAGTGCACGTGAGTGTTTGTAATATTTTGTTTGATTTCTTCATTTGCTTGATCGTTTCGATGCTTTCGGGGTGTTAGACTCTCTTTTAAGAGCATGAGTACATTATAAAAAGCGCTCAATAAATAAATAAAACATATATTGAAATCATTATTAATAAATTTAGAAACATCGGTGTGTATGACAAGAATATTTCATAAAACCCAATGTTGGAGAAATATTTCCGAATATCTCTTGTCTCGCTAACCTTTCAATGCATTTTTCTTGGCCAATGGGCTTAAAAGGGTGCTTTAGAAGGGTTCTTTTCACTGAGGTAGCTTCCTGTCTCTCACGAGCCCATGTATGCCCCACAGTCTTTCTGAGTGGCTTGGTGGAAGATTGTGTGGGTTCTAGATGATCTGGACGATTGTTCTATTCAATCATTCCTTAGGAGATCGTGCGGAGGACGAGCCTCGGTGCTTAGGAGATCGTGCGTTTCTTCGAATGATATCTAGGCTTAGGCTTAGCTTCGAAGCATTTGGCTGCTACCTCGGATAGTACGACAGAGCTAATCCATTAAGTCTTTTGAGGAGTACAATGATAAACGATGAGAAGCTGTTATAGACATTGAAAAGTGGGAAAAAGCTCTGCGCGATCTATTGAAAGAAGAAAATGACACTTCTCTCTCTCTCTCTCTCTCTCTCTCTCTCTTTCTCTCCCTCTTCTTGGCCGAGCAACTCCTCTTAGGTCATGCCTGCCACTCACTACGGGAGAACGGTCCGTTTAGGATTTGAACCTCGGTCCTGCCGTATCAAGACCGGCACTGTTGGCGCCTCCACCACCATCCGCTCCAAACGGAGCTTACCTGAGCTGTGTTTGATTTTTATCGAGATGCTTATTGCTTGAGGCCCCACAGAATACACAACGAGCTTATAAGAAGATGATCTTCGACTAACTTATGCCCGTTTGTGTTATCGGTAAGGAAGGAAAATTCATTTTATAGCACATGAAAGACCAAAAACGCCATAATAACTAGATAAATTCATTCTAGTACGCTCAGCGTTCATTTAAGCGGAGTTCATTCAATTCATTCACTAAGCAGTGAAAAACTGTCGTCAGCTTTTCTTTCTATTTCAGCTAACTATTTATGAACAAAAACAAAATTAAAGGTAAAGACAAGTAAGGTCTTGATACTCTTGATGTTAGTCCTGTGGTGACGATCCACAGTAAATAACTTACCTCCACCATAAAGTGTTTCACTTCACCGACCCAAATGGCCACTAAGCGAGAAGTCCTTACGGTTACGAGTTTTCCTTCTTCGATGCGGCATCGATGAAAATGGTGGTCGGTGGTGAATTATTCACAGTGCAACCTCCTAACCTCAAACCTTACACAAACACACTCGCACAAACACACTTACACACACACACACATACAGACAAACTGTAAGACATTCGTGCTCTCGAACAGTCCATTATAGCCAGTAACGTTTTTATTGGTCGGAAAGATGTGATGTGTAAGGGACCGGCAAGCCAATGGACAGGCGGACGGATGAATTAAGATATAACCTTTATTTGAAGCAAAACGTTTGTTCGCTGCTTTCTTCTTGAAGTTGTGAGTGCAGGTAGCGAAACCGTAACTTTAGACGCAAAGTTTTCCCAAAAATGCACCTCAACACGACAATACGCGATTTCTCGTTGGGTTGGGAGTGAAGATGATGAACAACAGCCCGACCTGCAAAAGAAAAAGAGGGCCATGCGCTTCCTGCTGAGCTAATGTGCCGAGAGCACGCCTTAAGATGACTGCTGCGGACACTCATCAACTTGCTGCAGGTGCCACAAATAGTGTCGTCTGCAGGGTCTGCTGCATAAACAGCTTTCCGAAACGCAACGCTAGACTCGGAACAGTACGAGCAGCACCTTAAGCACCTTTATCTGCCTTAGGGTTATGGCCTGTCACGGTACTTCCCGCTGCGTACGGTGCACAGTAACTCATCCCGTGTCTCGGTACCGTAGGGTTGGGGATATCTAATGAAAAGCTGGTGCGGGTATCTGCAGTGAAGGGAACTGTTCCCCTTTGGTCGCGTTCGGCGTCCAAGATCCGCCCAAGGTGTTACCCCGTCGACTTTCAACCATTGTTACCGCTGATTCATGCTGATTCATCCCTAATGGCTGCTACGATTCATCGTCCCGGGTGAGGCAAACTGGAAAGTGCAATAACTATATTTTCAAATTACTGTAAAACTGCCATCGCAGACAACGTAACGCGTTACGGCGCGTACTGCCAGCGGCAAAGGTGACCACACACATTAATTAGGGCATCTTCAATCTAGTGCTCTCGGTTTTTTTTTTTTTTTTTTGTCTGTGACCCACCCCGACCCACTCCACACTGGCCCATAAATTCATTGCACAACATTTCTTACACACCTTGCAAAAACGCCCACGCCAGCTCCCATCGAGTCAAAATTCACCACACGCGAAGACGCGATACCCGAAAGGGTCATGGTCAAACCCAGTGACTCATGCCCACCGACCGGGTGCGCATCATCTGCCGGTGACGGTACCAACAGGCGTTCCCCACCCCTTTCTTCCCGATGTCCTTACCGATGCCCTTGAAGGTGACAGCGCTTGGAGACACGTTAGCGCTAATTAGCATTAAATATGCCTAACTCTCACCCCCCGGAATAGTAGTACCTTACGCACCGGGATTCCTCCTGGCAGCTACCTTGATACGGTGTACTTTTCGGCACCGGAAATGCGCATTTCGCAGGCTCTTTTTCGCGAGCATCAAGAAACCGAGATCTTCATTTGCCCGTGCCACCCGCTAGAGATTCATTATGTTAATTTATTAGCGAATGTGATGGTATTTATGATGCATTAACGTGTCGCTGATGTTGGCTCTGGGGTCTGAGGTGGGGGGGGTACTCAGTGCTGCAGAGCACGGACACGGTTTTTGATAAACAATCGCGTCCGGGTCATTATAAGAGTGTGAAGTTCCTTGCGCAGTTTTGAAGCCGGGTGGTTTGGGACGAGGATTTTCAACGAGCGTACCTCACCAATGGTGCATGTGATGGGACTGTTAATGCTTTGACATTAGGTTGCTCACTGAGAAGCTGCAAATGTCGGAACGTCAACATCTTCTGCTAGTGCTGCCAGATTTGAGATCTCTAAAATGTTAGAGGATATTAAGCATGTCGAATCGACATTCAGATTATTCTAAGCATAAAGGAAACTGTAAAATGCCATTCTCGTGCTCGGTAATCAGATTTGTCTAGCTTTAAGCAATTCTCAGAAAAAAGTACTATTGATAACAATACGCCACAGTAAACCAGTAAGTATGTCAACACTGAGAATTCAACTCAAAGAACACCATATGTGCAATAACTTCTATTGGATGATTCCACACTATTCTAATAAGTCAATTACTAAGACATCCATAGACAATCACAACCCTGAGATCAGCAGATTCTACAGGAATCTTATAGTTGAAAGCATTCCTATGTGCTGTCACGAACAAAAACGTTCTTCGAATTTAATTCTGATTATGTTCTCATAAATCTCATACAGTTCCATACAAGTAAAGAGAGCCTTTGATCACACATTTCACACATACACACACACAGCAACAACCAAGTGCTATAAAGTTCTACACTAGATTCTAGTTCCCTCCTGTCATACACAAAAGAATGGCATGTCACACGAAACGTCAACATTGTCTGGATAATCCCACGTCCTTCGCAATGGAGCATAGCTAATGGCTCCATTACCATATGCTCCCTGTCACGGTAACCCATCAAACAGGAGCATTAAAGCGGTGTGTGCGTCTTATTAAAAATTTAAACTTATCACACTCTATCACCTACTAAATTGAAAGCCAAACCCGAATCGGAAATCTATAATCCCGTCGCCGAACCGGCTAGAGTGCGTATAAATCGCGAACAATCCGCCATGTTTCGGCTACCTCTCTAATCCAATGAATGACAATGAATCCTCATCCTTTAATGTCATCCTTTTGCCGAGTGCTTGCGCGCCATCGGCAAGCAGTAGGCAACAAACTGATTACCGGCCAAAAAAGGGGTTGGGAGGAGGAGGGGAGCGGTTGTGGGGATCTGTTTGATGGAGCCATAAAGGAGTACAATGTTGGTGCCGGCCGCTTCATAGCTGTGAGTAGCAATGACTTGCCCGACCCCATTCGGTTCTCGTCAGCCACCGGAACGTTTACCTCGCTCCAAAAACTGTAAACATCGATTTGTCACCTCATTTCTCCTGGTTGGCGTTGGCTGAAATACGACGTCGATAATGGGTGCAATAAAGCAATGATTATCATCAAAGCATCCACCAGAATTCGGCAACGGCAGATGTCCGGGTGGGCGGGCAGGGCAAGCAAGACGGAACGGGGGTTTAGGTTTAGAGCTGTTAACCGCCGGTCCCGGGAGACGGTGGAGACGGTGATGGAGCGTTTAGTCCGAAAAAGGGGACGGGTTTTGAGAAAGAAAGTCACCGAAACTCTGACCAGCCTTGATTGCCTTTTACAACTTCAAAACTCAAAGAGCAAGAGTAAACCCGGCACCCGGTTTGTCCCGGACGGAGGAGTTGAAGTACAGAGCGCAGGTAGAACAAACCTAGCTCCACCACTGCTTCGCTACCCCTAGTGATGAAGTAATTGCAAGGTAGTTCTAAAGGTTTTTTGATACCCTAAAGCATTCTGCTTTGGCTCAGGGCTCAATTCGTTCATTTTGGACGTTCTCGGGCTGCATCACGTTGGGAGATCTCGTTTGGAGCACACACTTTTTTTCCACAACATTGATACTGTACATGAAGGGCTTCATAAATGCTTGCTCACGCACACACACACACAGATACAGTGAGCACCAAAAGAGGACGTCGCCTAAAACTGAACCTACTAGGCCGCTCAGGGACAATTCCGGGCGACTGACTCCCCCCCTCCCCCCCCTCTCAGGCTTTTAATTGTCTCTTGATATGAAGTGCTTTTACAATGGCATTTGGGGAAAGAAACACACACACCCAGACACGAGCACCACACACACACACACACACCTCACACCTTCAGTCTAGCACTTCAAAAAAAAAAACAACACAAAAAAAGGAGAACACACCAGAACTCTGGCAGGAGGATGGGATACCCGGCTCCCGGTTTCGGGGTTGGGTGTGCCTGAGACTGATTATGTTTTATTGCACGTAAAATTTATCTAGCCCACACTTGAAACCCGCCCGAAGTTCCCTCGGTTCGCTCGCTCTGGAAGGGACTGGAGGGGACCTTTCGAGTTCCTGTCGCCAGACCCCAGTTTTGGAGCCTGGAGGACGCTCGCCCCTTACATGTCGGAGGGCTTTTCTACTGCTTCTGCCTCTTCTTTTTCCTGCCGTGGTTACGTGTCAATAGCAAACCCTCTCCTGCTATGTTCCATTGTTGCCAACTGTCACACTTGAACAGGGATTTCTTCCAGGGCCTTCCACTGATGTTTGTCTGCGTCCGACCCTTCGCCAGTCTCCTGTGTAGGTGGTGGGTAGTATGCCCACCCCAAAAACCGATTCCGGGGAACGAATTTGAGCACCGACCGGCCTCAGAACACATTATTATTGTTCCCCGTCCCGGTTGAAGTTGAAGTTCCCATACCTTACCGAAAAAAAAGGAGACCCGGGCAGGACACAGCAAAAAAAAAACCTTGACAGTCGCACTCAGGGCGATAGCTCCTAATTATGCTAACCCTTTGCAGTGACAGTTTTTACTTCTTGAAGTTGAACCATGAAGCACTTGGTGGGAGGCGGGGGCCTGCGACGACAACTTTCGCAGTCAGTCGTCAGTCAGGCTCACGGACGCACACACACACACACGAGAACGCGCGCGCGCCTGACCTCCCCAGCAGAACGTGCCTCATTGGTGTTATTAGAAGTTGAGAGAAGCCTGGATTTATTGCTGATTTTGCGTCTGCAGGCTCTCGGGCGTTGATGGGCGCGATATGCACCCCCGCCGGGTCCGGGCGCACGCCTGAAGAGATGAAGCGAGCGAGTTGTCAGCATCGTCGCACAAGTAGGCAACCGTTTCAAAGTCTGCCGTCCCGTTGTAAAACAATAGTGTAAGGAAAGCAAGGAGGTAGAGAAAGAAGAAGAAAAAAAAACGCACACGAACCTGACAACCATCCCGCACCGAAAGAGTCAACGAACCACCATCGATGATGAGGTGTGCCAGTGCAAGAAGCGTACTGTAGAAAAGCAAGAACGGCTGACGTCAAGAGCGAAAGGGCGTTTTAATGAATCTACAAAGATGAGGATGAGAAGCGAATGCACACACACACACAGAGGATGCAACCCGCGGGCGTCTTATATACCACAAAAAAAGCACGTGCACATTGCATTCCCGTTGACGCGGTTTCGGTGCACTCGAATCCGTGCTTCATCTTTTCCGCCTTGCACAAAATCGAATGTATTATTCTTGCGAAGGGTGTGGGGGGGGGGGGGGAGGTTCGAAGCAGCAGCCTTCTTTCGGTAGCTATTTTTGCACACTTTGCCCATTGATTCATAACCCATTACCCCAAGTGCAAGTGAGAAATGAGCGTTTGCATCAAGCATCGAGCCCTATTGAGAATGCAAGGGATTGGCGCGGTGCAGACACCCGGTGTGTCGGTGCGGGATGCAAAAATTATCACGTACGCCGCCGTTGGGATGGGGGTTTGAACCTTCAGCGAAAGATGGGGTAAATATATATTCGCACTCTTGACGAGTTTGCTAAAATGTCTCATTAGTACAACTTTTCAATGTTAGAAAATTGGCCAGTATCCTTCGAGGAATTTCATCCCTGTTTCCAAGGCATGGTTCGCGCCAGTCTTGGCTGTTCAAGGTTTCTTTTTGTGTTGGTAGACGAATGCTGCAATAATTGATGAACCGTTTGCCGAACCTTGCTTAATGGATTGCAGAAGTTTCGCATCCCGTTTAACAGTTATCCGGCAATTAGGAATATTAGGACAACTCAGGTCTAAAGTCCGAAGGAAGGATTTCTTGCATGACAGTTGAAACCTTTAACGCACCAGTGTGACATTGAGCCTAGCTTTGATTTGGACTTTAAGCTATAACGAAATAAGATGTGAATCTTAGGATTTGAAGGTCGTTTGTTAATATTTACCGGGATATCCTTGGAAACAGTCTGATAAGACGCATTCGTATATAAAATTTTGACTATTGAACATAAACGTTATTGGATGTCTTATGAAATCAATTCGTTCTTCGTAATCTCTTCTCTTTTAATCAAAGAGTGAACTCGACTGTATCCTGAGATTATTGAGTGAAGACTGGATAATAATCCTCAAGAAGACAAAATTCCTACAAAAGCCAATAGTCAAGCTATTTCAGGAAAAGGTTACCGGAGGTCCTCATTGACCGGAGAGATAAGTTTAACAGCTAGGAGGTGCTTGCAGCGTTTGGTAGCAACTATGTCTAATACCTTATCTAGAACTCTGGATAGAATCTGAATAGAAGTCTAGATATGTCAGGACAAGATGATCGACACGCTGGGGAGATTGGTTAAATAGCTTGGAGGAACTCTTAACGTTTGGAAAGCAAATTTGACTAATTCGTCATCCAGAATCCTTTTTCCTTTCGTCTTTGGCACTAGCATCTCAAAAGTTCTGAAATTTCTGTCTTTCTCTGACTCTGGAGGCGATCTAGATGAAATTTGATCCTTAATCCCCTGTCACCTCGACCTCCGGATGGCCCCTGCTCTCAGGAAGCAAAAATAGCAACATGAGCAATAGCCAAGATATGCGAGGACGAGGTACACGCAGGTCCTTTCTTACTAGATATATTACTTAAACAGCTTGACATTGCTTCGATCGGTTGGTAAACAAAATAGATTAGTTTCTCATCTAGAACTCTGCACATAACCAAATGTCCAGCAACTTGAAGACTCGTTTTCCTAGTGCAGGACTTATACTTTCCAATTGCTACTCTTACCAGGAGTGGCGCAACCAACATTAAATCACATTGCAAAACAAAATCAACTTAAATAGCAAACCAACCTATCAACTCCGCCATGTGCGGTCACACGTTATGGGGTAGATTGCAGTGTGATCCATACACACGCCAAGCGGATCGTTGATTGACTCGTCCATGTCGTCCAACCGGCGCCTAACACCCTTCGTCTAATATCCCACCAGATTCGCTACCAAGGTTGCCGTGCCCGCACATCTAAACCATTTGCAATTGGCCACTGCACCGTTAGAATTAGTGCGCAACCACTCTGGAACGGTGCAGTGGAACCTCCACCCCAAGGGAAGGCGAGTGACCGATTAATTGCTGAACGCGGCAAAGTCCGGAGCCGTCCGTCATTTGCACATTATCATTGACGCGGGCAGTGCCTGCTGCCCGGATCGGTTACGCAGCCTCGCGTCCGGCCCAGCGTCCAGATGGTGGATTGGATGAAATTTCATTCCACGATTTCATTCCCGACCACATTTATCGATACAGGACCGCATACATGATCGCCCGGCGAACAGCAACAAGAACAAAACAAAAAACAAAACCGGTACGAACATTGTCGCTGCCGAGCGAGCCGACCGGGGCTAATTTAAAACGGCTCGTTTACCAGCTCACTCGCGCCGGGTGTACTTATCATTTATCCGTGGTCCGAGAGACCGGTCCTTGCGCGGTTGCAGGAATGTCACTCGTCCCGCCAAACCACAACCGACGAAAGCGTTTCGCGTTGTGTGTGCGCTCGCAAGCGAAGCCTCGTCTACAGGCGCAGGAACCGTGTTCGTCACCTTGTCCCTATCTGTCCGGGAGCTTCTTGGAGGCCTTGGCGAGTAACAGCTGGCAAGTGAGGGTACGGTTCACGGGTTTCGGTCTTGCGGGAATGGTGTGATCTGATATTGAAAAAAAACTCTCTCACACACACACACGCACGCCATCAAAGCGCAGAACGAAAACAACATCCATCATCTCCATTAATGCGACATTCCTTGCGTGCTCCCGGCATCATCGTCGTCGATGAGGGCCGCCGTCGTTCGATCGCTGGTTAGGCGAGCGTGCAGCAAACCATGTCCCGGTTATTACTCAGTCACCGCTCAGTCACTGTTTCAATCTGCTGCCTGCCATCTTCACACCCGATCCTGATGGACACCGCGGAGCACCGATCGCTCTGCCACAACACACGGGAAGGTATGGGGAGTTTTTCGCGGATTTAATCACTTAAAAACTGACATCCTAATTTCCATTTCCAAGTTTGCCCAGCGAATGGTTCCCGCTTATTGGCACGCCAGACGCGAGATTACCTTTACCCAAGGCCCAGACAGAACCAGATGGCCACCGTATGCGGTCCCAGAGATGGGCCAGAAATATCTGAATTAGCATCGAAAAAAAAAAATAATGTGTCAGTCATGTACCGGAACAACACACTACCGCCCACATCCAGCGCACGATATTGGTAATGGTTTTATAGATGTCATAAAGAGCTGAGGAACGAAGCGAGGATTACTGCTGGCCCAAAACTTCTGGCCTGCGAACATTCGCGGCAAGTCAGAGAAGGTAATTTTGAAATTAATGTTTGGAACATGGATAATGCAATCAGCCCGCTTATCCGGCTGGGTGCCGACAAACGTCCTTCCCGGCCACATTGTTGTACGCCATCAGGCAAATTGGTACGGGGCGTTGGATGTACATTGGGCAACAGCTCGCTCACTTTACCTTCAATTACCGCTCAATTCACACCCAATCTTACGGAGAAGTGTCTGGAAGCTTTTCGACACCCACTGGAAAGGATTCTTAACGGTTTTATCAACCGAAAGCACCGGCGTGACAGCTTGGCCGCCCGTGTGACTGCCGTGACTTACGTGACCTTGTGTGCGGTGCATCGAGCGGCTTTCCAAAGCTACTCCAATATTAGGCAATACGCGCGACGAATTGATATATTTATATACACACGTCGCAAACAGAGGAAGGAAAAAAATCGGAATGGCTCCCCCCCCCCTCCCCCGCAAGATGGACTCCGGGTACGGGTAAGCTATACACCATTTGCTTACACTTTTCCTCTTTTTCTTTGCTCCCCTCAAATGACCCTAGGGAAAAAGTTGCACCATTACCTTAAGACTTTGTTCGGTGTAATGGTTACGGTTATGAAGATAGTTCCGCCCCGGTACGATCGTAAAGAGACCTAAAGCTCGCTCACGGTTCTGCTCACGGTCGCACATAAACGCAAGCCACCGCAACACACACACACACACAGGACTCATGGATACAGGAGCAACCAAAATAAAGAAAAGAGGAGAGCACCATCAAGATTTACCCCGACAGGCCATCGTATAAAGCCGGCGGTGCAAAACTTTCGCCTCTCTGCGGGCGGAAGCTTGGATGGTTGGGCTGCTGGGGGGTTTTCGCTCTCGGTCGGTCGTCGTGTGCCTAAATAATTAGCCTCATGTTTGGTAGTAAAATTGAACAACCGCAATTCACCACCCATTCACCGTGCCGAGCTTTATAAGCCTCGTTGCCTTTTTTTTTTTGGCTTTCATAAAGAAAATCCCTTTCACCGGAACGAGGAACGCTTCTTATCGGATCTTGGTCGGAGTTCGATTGATTTTACATTCATGAAATGAGATAAGTTTCGTAAGGAAGTGTAATGGTTGACGACATTTGTTTTATCCCTGAAAGGATTCTTAAGTCGTTGCTACTACTTGGGGGATGAGGTTATACTGAAATAGGGTGTTTGAATAGTATCTCTAACCCAAGCTGACTTGATAGTTGACATGAGTTCTTGGGGGCTAAACAAGACAAAACCCAAATCGGAAGAATTTCTGATTATGAGAAATACAGCAACATCCTTAAAGTACAACGAACATCAAAAAGGAAGCCAGGGTTCTAAGAAAATCAGATCAGAAACTAACTTAAGCTGTCTGGACATCTAGTTCTGACGTGTTCTCTCCAAGTACAATATGCGTATTTACTGAGGATATGTAATATATGTATATATGTAAGCATAGTCAGAAATCAGAGTCTAAGTTATAAGACCAATAAAAAAATACATCTCAACTTCTGATAATACGAAGCGGTCTGGTGGAAGAGGTGGCAGCATCACCGATCTTTACACGGTAGGACCGGAGTTGAAACCCCGTCCAGACTATTCCCCCGTAGTGAGCATTTACCAAGGAATTGAGGTTCATCAAGACCAACTAGAGCTGTCAGGGCTTCTCATCAAGTACAGCATTCGGGGGACGACAGCGTCACCAATCTTCACATGGTAAGACCGGAATTCAAATCCCGTCTAGACAATGAGGACTGACTAAGGAACTGATGAGGAACTGAAAACCAGCGTTAGCTGTCAGGACATCTAGTTCTGATGTGCTTTCACCAAGTACAATATTCGTATTATCTGAGAATATATTAGAGAGGTCAGAAATCAGAGTCTACAAAAACTACATCTCAATTTCTAATACCACTGAGCGGCCCCGGAAACCGAACTCACCGCAGGACACCAGGGTTCAAATCCCATCCAGACCATTCCTCTGTTTTGAGGACTGACTACCCAATAACGTGGTAGAATCAAGCCTAGTAAGTCAGTAGTAGCTGGCATGACATCAGAGGTCGTTAGGGCAAAGGGATGAATAGAAAGAGAGAGAGAGAGAGAGATAAATATATCTTATTACAAATGCCTCTCACCAAGAAATATCTGAGAACTTCTAGTTAAAGTTAACACAAATCCACAAAACGCGTAGTTCGCTTCAATTTTACACTGATTTCTTCAATTTGTTACTCTGTTAAACTCTGTTTTTTACAACCAAAAAAAAAATTTCGACGCAATTTGTATACCGTGGCCATACAACCAATATCCGTACGAAGGACACTCGCATGAAGAATAACAGTTGAACATATGCGGCTGCTGAATAAAATATTAAATCAAACATTTTGAACCCTGGCAATGGTATCCAATCAACACGGCCGAAAATCAAACTTTTTCGCTTATTTGAATTGACAGCAAAACCGGTCACAACCGGTCCCGGGAGACCGTTGTTGCAAGAAAACAGATTGATTGGACTTACTGTGCCTCTCCGTAGCTTTTCCGGCCATTCCTGGTACGTGTTCCTTACTCCGAAACCTTGCGTTATCGAGAAGTCCTTTAACAGCTGTACAACTTGGGGGAAGATCATCGAAAAACTTCAAGCAAATAAGATCCAGAATTAAGTGAACAGTATAATACATATTTCACCTTAAAGTCGCCTTAAAGTCACCTTAAAGCTATTATTTTTCTTATCTTTACGATTCCATTACAAAGTGTCAGCGTTCTACGTTGCAGGATGATATCACGATCACATTCAACCTCAAGTGATCCTTAACATTCCGTCGGCAGACACACCCCAACCCTAAAAAACAAGACATAAAATAGTTAACCGCATTAACAAAGCGTGAAAAAAGAAATAGAGCAATACGGTAAGAATTTCCGACGCACTCACCACAACGGAGCAAGCTCTTTCGTGTGCTTTTTTTCTTCTCTCCTGCTGTTTGTTGCCTTTCTGCTACCACAAATTTGAATGTCTGGTGTGTCTCGCATCCCGGCAAGAGAAGAAAACCCTGTCCGCCGCTTGCGTGTCGGAAGATTGGGTGCGTTTTAAGGGATTTATGTGTCCGTTTGCTTTTGCTGTTCATGTACGGCGGGTTCTTCTGTATGCTGGGTCCGCGACAAAACAACATTGCAAGGACGCGTTCTGGAAGAGCCAAACGCACTTCGATTGTGCCTTGGAAAGACAGAAACCGAGTTGGACAAAAACAAAGAAAAAAACGCGACGGCACTACACTCACAATGTCACAGAGCTAAACGCCTCCCGGCCAGGGAACCAGGGTGGTTTGGACGGGCCCCGGCATACAGAGAGCACCAGACCGCGGCCACATGTGTGCCGCATTGCATCCTTTTTTTCTCGGCTTTTTTGTTTTCTTCGGCTTGCCCCCGGGAACAATGTCTCGGATGCTGTTCGGAGTGTTGATCTCTCCTCTTTCCAGAATATTTTTTTCCATCAAAAAAACAACCTCCCGGGATCGTGTAATACAGTAAGAAATATTTCGTGTGTGTGTGTGTGTGTGTTTTGTTTCTTTTTTCTAATTTTTGTTGTCCATGAGGTTGTTGATATTGTATATGGCCACATGTTTTACGACACCCTGCTGCACTTGGGCTACGTGTGTATGTACACCATGCGTGGTGGTGCCTTTCTTCCCAGGCCGACCAGCGAGCAGACCTCCGTGGGACCGAACCATACCGGCGCAGTTAGAATATTAAAAAGCGAAGCCGTTCGCGATAGGCAACACGGGTTGGTGTAGGTCCATTGATAAACCTACCAGACAACACCAGCACACCACCATGATGCATGTTTTCGGTGGTGTTCGGAGTCTCGGCCGTGTGTACATCGCTGTACCAGTACCGCGGTCTCTTCCTTCACCCTTGCGCAGGGTAATAATATGGTGATGATTAGATAGCGGACGCGCTAGAACGCGATTGGGACATATGGCGCTTACGGTACTACGGCGCTTTCGGTAATAAAACATTCAAATTATCACACCAGAACGCAGCGACGGTTCCGATTTCTTGTAACCTAATTGCTCAATTCGACACCTACCAATGATCCGGACATTCCTGCGCCGGTCGGGATGGGGTTTTTTTTTGCTTTGTACCCATTGCAAGGCCTCATTTATCGCGGCTTCTGAGGGCGATAAAGTAACGCAGCTATGCTTCGGAAGAGAGAATCCAACGAAAAAAAACAAACTGGAACAAATGAACCGATTATCATCAGGAGTGCCTTAGGCAAAACGCTTGTTTTGTCAGCTGTGACGTCTAGGAATTGGAAGTATGTGATGTTTTGTTGATAGACACAAGCGATTCGAAATGCTTGGTTGGAATAGTTAAGCGTGAAATTCTGGATGGAGATTTTGAAGAATTCGTTCCAATGTCAAGGTTAGCGATAGCTGAAGAAAATAGTCAAGAAGTTGGTTGAGTGCTTCAGTTTTGTTTATGTTGATCTTCAAATAACTTCTTAGAACGAATGTCGTGGTTAGTTTATGAGTTCAATGATTCTCCACTTCTGGGTGTCTGCATTATGTGTCTGTGACTTTGGAGAGTCTAACTCATTGATTCAAACTAGTAATTACTTTGCAACCTTAGACATCCAGTTCAGTTTTCATCTGTTTTGTATTTATTGAGATTTGTTTAATGTTTCTCCATACGATGTACTATATGGAATAATGATCATCGCTACGAAGATACATTTGAAAAGAGTCTGAGTTTCTTCTTATTCACCAGAATCTCTTTGATAGATTAAAACGCTTCAAAGGACATATTCAAGAGAGTGCAAGACATCGGCGTTAGAGACGGTCCGGTGAACGAAGCGATAACGATACCGGCCTGAAGACTGTAGGACCAAGAATCCAATCTTATCCAGACCCGAAGTATTCATTCCAATGGCAAGTACAGAGGCAGATGAAATAAGTAAATAGGTAATTGCTTTAGTTTAATGATTCTCTGCTTTATGTGAATTGAAGTTTGAAGTGTATATCTTGATGATTGATGCAAGTAATCACCATAGACCTTAGACATTCAGTCCAGTGATATTGATGATGGATTGTAAGATACTGAACAACGCTGGGATAAACAAAGAGGCTTCAAGCTTCTTCATACACAACAGGATCTCTCCAATATCTAATACCGCTTCCAGGGACATCCTAGTAATTTATACTCTTTGTTAGCTTAACAACCTTTGAGGACATGTCTGCAACTTCTGAATCCCTATGCTAATTGATACTACATAGTTCGACAGTCAGTCCTCACAAATGGAGGGTGGGATTTGAGCCCTGGTCCTGCCGATCGACTCTTTTACCGGGAAGACCAGATGAATCTAGAATACGCCAAACAGCTGGGAACCTCTTTTAATAGTATCATATACATCAGATATCAGGATCAAGGGTCAAGGATTAATTGTTATATGTCCCTAGATATACAATGCGTACAAAATCTAGACTCTAGAATTCCCGGAATATCGGCGATCTAGAATCGATACTCTGAGAACGAAAATAAAATAAAGAACAACCTCTTTTTATGAATTAAATTCACATGCCTCTTCACCGCGCGTACTGTGGGTCACCTGTCACCGATCGTCAAGTTTTAAAACCCTCTCCGCAATAAAGCACAATCCCTATGCTAGATTGCTCGTAACTGATCGTCGGCCAACCGATCGTCCCCGGGATCCGACAATAAAACGCACGACAATCCGTCAGCGGTGTGATTTATGAACAGATTCAATTCCGCATCTCCCGGGTGAGTGACCACCATCGTCACCACCGAGCTCTGGGTGCTGTTTCGCATCAGCAGCAGCGTAAGGTGTGAAGGCATGGCAACACTGTCGAACAATCGCTTAAGATCAATCGCTCAAAACACGATACGGATCAAGTGGGGTTGCCGTTTTTGTGCGCGACTTAGTTTATGAGCTGCTTCTTGACCAACCGAGGACACTCGAGGACTGGTTGGCTGGATGGAGATCTTCCCGAAACGCAAACTGTTTGCTTCGTGAGAAGATGCATCAGAGATTTGTGTTTTCGTGATAGGCTTTTACACATTTTTTTTTTTGCAACACGATACCGTCCTGGAGTCTTTATCTTCCCTCTAGCGATTGTAGCAATAATTTTTCTCTTTTTTCCTCTCTCTCTCTTTCTCTTTGTTGTGATTTATAGTGTACTTATGGAGGAATATTGTGATGCTCAGTTTAAGACATTGTATTGTGTACACATGTTGTTGCTGGCAATCTTGTTGAGGTTTCGTGTGAAAATACAGTACCAAAAAAAAGTACAATCAGAACCATTATCGGTGTTCAAAGTTGAATAAATTATGTTATCCCGTTCCCTGTTCGGTGTTGGTTGCTGGCGGTAAGAATCGGTTCTTTCTTCTTGCTCCACTAACTATCCCACTTGTCACCATCTTCAAGACCCTTTTGGTGATGATTGAAGTGGGTTTTTGGAAGTCAAAAACCAGACTTACAAGACATCAGAAATAGAGAGAGAGAGCGATTTCTGAAGAACATGAAACCTTTCCTTAAGGCGCCATTGCCTAATATTTTGATGAAATCCGAAGAATCTGTGTGAAAGTACTTTCCCATTGGCCGGTAGTTGGGAAAAGAAGGCCCGAAAAATTAGAAAACAATTTTACACTCTACATGCGCCTCAGACGCTCCGATTACGTCAACTCAAATTAGAGGAGGTCCAGCAGAACCATTACCAGAAGCGAACGGGGCCTTAGGCCTTGGTTTGCATACCAAATCACACGGTGCTTCACGTTACAAGGAAGCGTTAAAATGTTAGGACATGACATCTCGAACTACGCACTGCCAGTCACCGGGCGTTCTTTGCCGTTTTTATTTATGACATGGTGATGCTGGTGTGACCAAAAAAGGGATATCTTTCCCAAAGGCGCACCAGCTACACCAACTGCAGGTTAAAATGGATGCTCTTGTGTCACTGTTGTTTTGCTTTATCCATCTATCTCCCCGCTCTCTACGTCGGCTGCGGATGGAAATATTGTCTCAAGTGCTGCGCGAGTGCAGAGTGTTAAGCCACAAAACCGGAGTGCAAACTGAGCAGCAAGTCAGCTGCCTGCACAAAGCAATCTGCAAGCCTGGGTGTGGAGATTAATTTTACACATGCTTCCTGGCGCACCAAGTCTCACGCAGTCTCCGTACGGCGACGAGCGTGTGGTTCTTTACTTGGGTAGCTTTTGTTTTTGTTTTTTTTTTTGCTACTTTAAGAAGATCGCGAACAAACGATCTTCCAACAAAATCCACCAAGACGCGACCGAGTTCAAAACAAAACATCACCAATAAAATAAAGCCTGCCATTGCGATACAATAAAAACTCGTTTTAATTAACCCCTCACGCGCGCGGCTTATACTCCAGACGGGATTTTAGTGGGGATGAGGTGTAAAAAACCGATCCGAAAGTAAGGTATCGTACAGCAAGTCAAGACGCGAGCTCCAGTCGCATTCGGTGCAACAACGAAACACAGGCCAAAAAAAAAAAAGTCAAAAGATCTTTGGTTTTTTTCCTACCATCTTGCGTCCCTTATTGAGAAAGATTAAGCGCCTCGGTCAGACAGACCGAACACGACAACTTCATAAGCGTCCGTATCGTGTCGCGCAACATGCTGCGAGCGGATTTTTGTTGCATGGTGCACTGTGTGCTCGCAGTGCCCATACCTGCTGGTCAAAAGACGGTATTCTTTGCCGTGCAGTTGTTCGGGATTTTATATCCCACCAAGACCGGGCAAGGGACGGAAAGTGGGTACCGGCAGGCACGAGAAGGCACACAGTAAGAGCGTTAAACACACGTTCCAGTGTGTATCGCGTCGTCCGCCAGCCCCGAAAGCGAAGCCGTGCGGAGGCACGCGCATGTCAAACTTCGGCTCGACTTCGGATGGCGCGCTGCTTCCTTTTTGGCCTGAAAAAGAAAACGGCAAACCAAACAAAAAAAAAACCAACCCCGTAACGAAAACCGGTCGATGCTTTTGAAATCGTCCAACAACATCTTGTGCCTGGCAGAACATGCCTTGCCTGCCTGGTGGTAAGGAGCTGGGGATGGTTGGTGAGCAAAGCGGACGCTTGATTATGCGTTCTACTATGGGATTTGCTTTTCTCGTGGTGACTTGCTTCATTTTCACTCATTTTTTTTTTTTAATTGATTGTTAAAATAAAATACTATACATATTTTTCTGATTTTGAATTTAGTCAAAACAAAATTAATTTAAAAAAAAATACTTTTTGCGATAAATATGCAAGCTTTCTCCCAAGTTCAAGAACTATTTGTCTCAGCTGCATATGATATTTGCATTCGAATAATATCCTAGCCGATAAATAAGTAAACTTTTTACTTTATCATTACCCACATTATTGTTGCGTTGCGTTTTCAGAGCGAAGGCTTATGCGATGAGTTGTGCTATTCTGTACTCTAAGAACCTGACATATACCTTACATGAGATGTCATTATAAAGTGTATTTATTGGTAGGTTGTGTAAATAATCTACACGATTCAGTTGTTCCAGTAATATATAAAAAATATTTTGTCCATTTTTTTATTCATAAAAGACTGCCTTCATCTTTTTAAAACGGACAAGAAAACGAGATTATAAAACGAATAAAATTCACGTTGACTTCAGACATTGTAACTAACAATAATATGAAAATATCTTTTTTCTTGAACGATGGCCTGACCACAATGCTTTGTATTATGAATTAAAAAAAATTAAAGACCTTTAAATTCCTCTCTACTCTTCTCTTCATTTGAGGGGGATTAAATTAAATAATTTGAAAATAAAATATTAATTTACAGCTCTGCTAACAGGTCGACTTAAATCAACTTAGAATATAACTTGGTTTTCATCAAGTAATTTAGTACATGCGATTGGTTCACTTAGTTACAGATTTATTAAAGCCTTGAAAATGCTGCGATGTCACAAAAACCTATGAGAAATATGTCTTAAGAGCCCTTTACAAGAACATTTAATATAAATACTGGCTTCTCACAAAAACTAAATTTTTATTTCATGTAAATATTTCTATAAAACAAAACAAACCATTTTTTGATCAATTTTTCCGCAACCTTACCAGCAGCTAAAGCACATTCCGTTCGAAATTTGTCCACGGCACGCATCGAACCGATCGCAGCTCACCCACAGTCCTCACACACAGCCCTGGCGCGTATCGGCCCCGGTTCGGGTTTCCCGTTCGCCGTTCGTGCTCCGGTTCGGGTTTCGGGCCGCTGCTGGCTCACGCGTCGCCGCAGGTATACGCAACAACGAGCGAACAGTTTTGTCCGCACGAACCGTCCGTCTAGCAGCCCCGTCGAAGCGAACCGCCGCAGCGCATCACCAGTGTACACGCTTGCTGCCGCACCGAACGGACGCCGAACGGTTTCGACGGTTTGTCGCAGTGGGTCGCCCGGTACGCATCTCAGTCAGCACGAAACAGTCGTGGCGTACGCTGCCGAACCGCGTGGGGGTTTTACCGCATCCAGAGCGTTTCGAATCCTGTGTATATTCGCGTGTCCACCGTATGAGCGCGTACGGCAATTTTTACGGTAGTGAAAAAGTGATTGGAAATTTTTTCTCTTAAAGGTGTGTTATTTATGTTGTTTGTGGTTAGTTTGGGAGTTTTCACTTACTCACCAGTGCAATTATTCTACACTTCGTAAGAGGCTTTGCTGCAGTGCAGTTTTTCTTCCCAATGGGCCTGCCGCGACCCACAAGGCAAGAGTGACTAGGTGTGTGTGCGTGTGGAAAATGTGTTTGACGGTGTATTTAAAAGCAACGTGAAACCGAAGGAAAACAGCTCAAAATGCGAATGGTTGCTCCGGAAACGCGTGTCATGCCAGTGCCGCGTGCTAACGCGCCCAAAACCCTTGGAAACTCACCCTCAAATATTCTTGCCCACGTTCTGTGTTCTGTTGTGGGTGGTTCGAAATCTCACGTGCAACTGTGCCCGGAAAACGAAGCGAAATACGAAGTGAATCGGAAAATATGCCTTAGCCTTAGTGAAACTCACGAGAAGGTATTCGGCCCAAACCCAGGCGTTTCTGTGGTTCTTGGAGTTTAGAAATTCAAACATTAAGCTTTAATGTGACAGTGTGTGAAAACTGAATGCCGATTGCCCTGCTAAAGTTCGTACGGTGGACGCTGGACACCTTTCGCTTCTATCAAACGACTCGTTCTTCCACAATTCAGACCGCTACTATCAACAGCCGACTCCGTCAACCCGTCCCATCGTAAGCGTGTCGCTGTGGTTGTGGTTCGGTAGCTCGCGTGTCCGTGTATGCCAAATGGATATGTGTGTTTTATTTCTCGGCAAAGCTAAAGAAATATTTCTCCAGCGGGTAAAGCAGAGAAAACAGTGTGGTTTGATGTGCTATTTGCTTCTCGTTACCCAGAAAACGCATTAGCATCTTAGCGAGCAAAGGGAAAAAATTCAACCAACGACAACAAACGCAACAGATTTTGGCTTGTGGTACGGAGAACCGGCAAAGGTTTCGGGAAAAAAAAACTTGTTGGAAACGTCAGTTTGTGTTACCTTCCATGGTAGACGAAACAAAACAAGAGAACCAAAAATGGAAAACCAAACAAAAAAAAGGAACCAAAAACCTTACCGAAAACTTACTCCCTCTTAGGCTTAAAGCGCTTTGGCGAAAACAAAAAGAGCAAACCAACCGTATGCAAAAACCGCCGAAAAATATAACTCCAAACGTAAACAATCGAATAAATCGCTAGTGTGTGGATGTGTGTTTGTGTGCATGTGTGTGTGTGTGTCAATGCTGTAGCGATTTGTTTGCTAGTATCCTTGCTGCTTCCTTTGCCAGAGCACCATTGTCCCTAAACGTCCGTTGAAGGTTTGAACTGATTCAGGCCGAGAAATATATATGTACAGCGGGCTCCTGGCACATCCATTTTCTTTAGCCAATTTTTCCGATTTTTTTTTCTATTGTTGGAGTCTTTTGCAATTTTTGGACAATTTTCGGAGCACTTTGCAACTCTTTTACCATCTCTGATATTCACTCTTTTTTGCTCTCTTTACAATATAACTTTTTTCTACTTGTGAGATGACTATTTTTGTCTCTTTTTATTGATGAACTGCTCCTATTTCCTGTTTTGCATCTTTCCTGTGTCTTCTTTACTACTTACTACGCCTTTTCGTATTTTTTTCTATATTTTATGCTTCTTCTCGAAATACTTTCCACTGTGCCCGATCGCTTCTCAACCGTGGCAACGAAAGTATGACAAACAGAGGCTAAGAATGAATGAAACGCGTGCAACGTATCGTAGCGAGCGAAGTAATGCTTCCAAACCCAACTCAAACCCACCCAGCAGACAAAGTGGATGAAAGTGTTCCGAACCTCAAACAAATTTTTCTTAACCAAACAAACAAACAAAAAAGTATAATAAAAAGCTGGAGCTTGAAATTGGTACCGATGCACACTGATTATGAGCCCGTGAAAAACTGGAGACAAAAAAAAAATCGGAAATCGAGTGCAGTTGACAGAAGGGATGAAAAGGGCCATAGAAATGGGGAGTGGAAGAAATGGAAGTAGAAGCAGCAATGCGCTTCTAATCTAAGCCGCAACGGCTTTAGAAACCGTAGTGACAAATTGCTGACTTTAGACCACAGAGAGAGAGAGAGAGAGAGAGAGAGAGAAAGAGAGAGAGAGAGAGAAAACAAATGGTCGATGGTGGAAGCATTAAGAAAACCTCACGTACGTAGTGTGTTGTCTCGAACCTACGCAAAATAAAATATTTCTCAACTACAAACCGACACCGCCACCGGGAAAAAAAAATTCCGTGAAAACTCGCGCGATGAGATGGGATGAAAAACATTCCCGCGCAAAATAGAACACTCTTTCCCACACACACACAGTTTTGTTGTTGGAAACGTGCGTAAAACATTCACACCACCCACTCAAAATAGGGTGAGTGAGAGAGGGAGGAATCGGGGAGTTGGGGGAGTGTGGGAGAAGAGAAGCTAGTGAAGCCGGCTTTTCCGGTCGTGCAAAATGTTACCGCGTTTGTGGCGCATCGTCACCTAAAACTAAGCACCCGCAATCCTCGATGTGGGAAAACTGTCTGCATGTGTGTGTGTGTGTGTGTGTGGCTTTATATACTCAATCAAAAGTGTTTTCTATTGAATGTCGGTGTATTATTTTTGTTGCTTTCGTCCATTTTTCACAGTGTTGGAAAAATAAATAGAAGACAGAACAGAAAAAGAAAGCAAGCAAGCGTTTCGTTGACATTCGAATGGTGTTTTGATTTTGCGAATTTTTGGCACACGAGTGTACAAAACAAGAGAGTGAAAAACAGTGAGTTTATTTTAAGCTGCAAAGCGTCTAAAGCTTTGCTAATCGCTACTGTCGTGTTCTTTGTGGTGCAGGAAAAATATTTTAGTGCAAGGTGTGAAAGTGAACCAAAAGTGAAAAAGTGAAAAGAAGTACGAAAAAACAGTGAAAAACCAGCGAGTTTTTGAAAAAGAAAAAAAGGAAAATTGAGTGAAAGCGTTAAAAAACCGTATGAAAATACACGCAAACGAATAAAACGAAACAAGAAAAGTAAACAGTATCGCGATCGTGCGTGAGTTCCTATCGCCAGCCAAGTGAGTGCCAAGTGAGTGTCTGTATCCTTTTTCATCCCGTTGCTCGATTGGTTACGATCGCTGCCAGTGTTGGTGCGCGTTCGGCTTACTATCAACCACAACTGTACAGTGACACGCAACAAGGACGGGAAGCAGTCGTGAGCAACAATCAACCGACATGTTCATACCCTTAACAAGAGCTTCTTAAGGCAAGCGTATCACAAGAAAATTAACCAGAGCCTTTTTTTTGTTTTCGCTGTGACATTTCGAAAGTTTTTCCGTGCGTGCGAGTGTTCTATAGTGCTGTGCTAAAGTTGTTTTTGTCCCCCTCCCTGAATGTGCGAAGCTCTATCATTTCCACCAGCCCAATTGTCTGTGTGTGTCTGTGTGATTGAGTGAGTGTTTACATTTTGTTTTCTACAAAGGAAGAAAATGCGAACGGAATCACATACACGTTGCCGTTCGATATGGAGCAAGCTGGTCAGATAATAGCATAATTGGATTTGCCCATTCTTAGCTGGAAGCTCACGGGGGAAAAAAAAGAAACGAGCGCGGGGAAAAAAGAAAACGGGAAGAAAAGTGGAAAATAAGTCACAGCAGTCGGAGCAGTGTTTGGAAGAAAATCGAATCAACACGCGCGTCGTCGCGTCAAAAGGCGAACCGTGCGCTAGTGCTGTGTGTTTCGTTTGTGGGTGTGTGGGTGTGTGTATAAAAGTGTGTTTTTCTTTCCACACCCACCTCGCGCACGCCTCCTCTCTCCCCCTATCTGGGTGGTGTCTTTGGGAACGCACGCGACGAGTCAACGCGAGTGCCACGCAGCAGCAGCAAATATACAGCTCCTGCTAGGAAACAATTCAAGGTGAGTTCATTTGTTCATTCAGGTACACGAGGGGGGAGACTGATATGCAATACAGGTGGGTGGGTGGAAAAGAGAGGGAAAAGGGGGGGGGGGTTGATGGGTGGGCGTGATGGAATGCAATCGTAATGGCGCACCGACGGTTTGTGCAGGTGGAAATTGGATCGATTTATTGACTTACATCGAACTGTCCCGAACTGTCGGTGGTGAAGCGGAGGATGGGAGAGAAGCTAGAGGAGGGTTGATTTTTCTGGGATTCGGTCGCCCTTTTTCCCGCCCCAAGCACGCTTCCCCGATTCCCCCACTTCCCGTAACACAATAGCGAGCGCGGTTTAGACAGCGCGAACGAAGGTGACCCTTTACCGACAGGAGCGAGCGCACGCTCGCGTATCCTTAAGGATTTTCCCAACATTTTTTTTGTTGTTGTTTTGTTTTAGCGCTGGTAGCGAGCGGTTCGGGCATCACGTTTCCTGCTATCCTCCGGGGAGCATCCATCTTTCTTTTTCTGCGCTCCGAATGTGTCGGTGCGGGTTGAGACATTGAACGAAGGAACAAAAACAGGTGTCAGATTAAGATTCAGGTCACCGCAGAATCAGATTAGGAAGGGAGGAAAAAGAGAAGGAGGAGGAGGGTAAGAGGAGTAGGTAAAAAGAGGATGCGTGTGAGGTTATGGAAATTGTACTGGTAAAGTGTGTTTACGAACGATTCATTACCCAGGCAAAGGGTCCGACCATCAAAATGAACTTCAAGATTATGTTCATGCGAAATCTGGAAAGGTTCATCATACAAGCGAGTTTTGAAATCTCGATTTTTTTAAGCTGAATTTTAAAGTCTCTTAAAATAAGTATCTTTTTTAACAATTTTCTAATACACTCAAGATATTCGATAAGTCTCAGCTCATTTTCTTTTGAAATGAGTTCTTGAATGAACTCATCATGGTTTAATTCTTTTTCATAACCTTAGTAAGTTGATTTCACAGTAAGGAGGGAAAAACAGCCTTATTCTACTACTCCACAAACGAACTGTCAAAAAGATGATCTGCTTTGCATAATTTCAGGCGCTACTGTACACTTCCTATCGTCATTTTTTCGAAGCTTTTGTGTGTGTGTGTTTGCACTACCCGACCAGGTGTGTTCTACGCCGTGTGGCATATCATGCGGAATCGTGAAACTCAAATACTTTTCCCCACTAGAAGCACCACGACTCTAAGCACCTGGTGAGTTAAATTTGGTGTGCCCTCACCCGGGAATGGCTACGGCTACGAGGCGGTATAACGAGAAATACACATACATCCCGCACCTGCCTCACCATTCCCACCAACCTTTCACTGGGACGGGTTGGTTTTCCCTTCTCCCGACCGACAGGACTCGGTCGGAAAATGAAGCACAATTTTGTGCGCCGATTGCGTATGTCATCGTTTGATTTTTCATATCCCGCTATTGCTGTGGGTCATGCATGGGGGAGAAAAAAAAACCGGATCAATGAAGTAACAGGAGCGTACGATGGAAAACGTGTGAGAAAACGATATTAATGAAACGCCAACCCAACCAACCGCACAGGCCCTTCAAAGATGGCACGTTCTGATGGGTGTTGCGTTTTTTTTTTCACCGAAATTGAAAATGAGAAGGTTCTTTGAAACATTCGCATTTCTTTTAAGTAGAAACCAGTACCAGCAACTGTATCGGAACATGAGAAAAGAGACGTGGTATAGAAAATGGCAAGAAATGGGGGAAAATCCCAATCCCTGTTTAAACTTCCATTTAATGGCGATCGATTTAATGATAAAAAGAGGGAAGTAAAAATATTACAAAAAGAATCTAACCAGCTATCACATATCCACCTTTAAAGCAAGAAAAACAAAGAGCAGAAAATGAAGCCGATCAGCGATGAGGCACGCCACTGGTGGAATAGTAGGAAAATGTGTGCCAGCACCGAGTGCGTATGTGTGTGCGTAAACAAGCAAATGAGCAAACGGAACTTGACATTGACTTTTCTTATCACAAAAAAATGAAAGCGAAAAAAATCCAATGGACCGTACTTGGTAGTTCAAAAATTTTAGGCAGGAACAAAGAGTGAAGCTCGAGAGAGGGAAGGAAATTCGGAGGAGTGAATTGCGTGCGCGGAGATATCAGTAACCTGAGCATGCGAGTGGGTGGTTAATGGTCGATAACGATGTAAAAGTAGGGATTTAAGCACAGTCAAGAACATTCCAAAACAAAGAGAGTATTAGGATTTTGCTTTTACTTTAGTAAAAACAAATCCACAAAACTTTTTGGAATCATGAAAATTACATTTGCGGCATTAATAAGTGAATTAAAAATGTATGAAAAAGGAGAACTTCGCTTAAGAAGATAGTAACAAAAGTTACTTTTAGAAAAACTAGGAGATTTTAAAGAGAAAAATAGAAAATTTAGAGAATAAAACAAAAAATAAAGGTGAAAATTTAGTTCTTAAATTAAACACACTCTTAAGTGTTCACGAAATGACTTAAATTTTTCATCTAAAAAGCTGCCTCCAAAAGTAAAATCGTGTCCTTTTCCGCGAGGCAGCTTAATTTTGCAAGGGTGTATCCGTCGGGTTCGTGCCTTGTGGCCAACACTGTTTTATTGCTCTTTTTTTGTTGTTGCTTTTATCAACACAATACGGAAGCGGTGAGTCAGCAACCATACAGTACCGGGCACACCTGGCAAAACGCCATCAATTTGGGTCATCAAACTGGTAGGAAGTCAACGCTACCCTCAGTTACAATACGACCTTGTGGGCTAAAGTCGCTGACAAAAAACAGAATCGCGCTTCATTCGAAATGAAAATTTCACAACAGCTCACACAAAAGATTCGAATAATTCGATTAGCGAGCCCTCTCGGCCTGCCACTCGCGATCGCGATGTTGGTTAACAATTAACACTGGACGCTTTACTTGGCCGATTGGCCGATTGCAAACCAGCAAACCCGCAAACCGTTTCCCCTAATGCACCGCCATAGCTGGGGACGATTAGCCGAGCCAGAACGCACCAGCATGCCCTCCATTAGTGGGGTTGAAGCGCGGGTCGGGCGAAGACGTTAACGATTAGAAAACGAGCTACTAAGAAATTCAACCAAACCAGCAGCTCGGAATGCTATTAAGGGCATAGGGGAGGAAGGACCGCCAAGGGCTGTAGCAGGAGAAGGAACGGGGTGGGTGTCAGTAATATTTCGATTACTGTTTTACAACCGCCCTCAGCCCAATGCAACCCCCCGCTTTAAACCACCCAACGCAACGAAGCAGAAGAGTTTGGTAAAAAAAACAGCCGAGCATAAAAGCAGATCCGTTACTGATGCGTTTCGTCACGGTTCGGCCATTCGTTTCTTCTTTATTGACTGCGACCGATTTGTCGAGTGGTCGAGAGTGTCCGGGAAAAACGCGGACGGCAGCGACGACGATGATCAAGCGAATGGGTGTAAAAATCCGTAACGATTTCATCAAGTAAGAGGAAGCAAAAAAAACCTCCCGGATAGCATTTCTCACGCTCGGCTCACAGTAGGCATATGACTTGACGGGCTAGGGAGCTCCCCCGCTCTCCCCATAATAGTTTGATGATGAATTTATTTAGTTGCGTGGTTGCCTTTTATTTCAAACAATAGTACGAAACTATTTCTGTGCCTTTTTGGGTTCACAGTGAGATGAGATTTCGAAATGAAGTTTCAATTAATTGTTGAGTGTGTTAATTAATATTAATTTGTTTAAAGATAATATGAACCAGGTATTAGCACCTTTCGCTATAGTACAAGGATGGACATCAAGGTCGAAGTCAAGGTTTAACAGGAATAAGCACCTAAGATATTTAGATATTTAGTAATGATCTTGAACATATTAGGACCCTTGGCCAAACTGTCAAGACGACTGACAACGAGAGAAAGAGAGAAAGAGCCAGCATGATGCAAGAAAGCAAGACATCTCGCTCCAGGAGGTCAAGAAAGGAATTTGGATCGAAAAATGAAGGAAGAACGCTCTGCGCCTTAGAAGTGAGAAAGTGCATGTGACTGCTTGGTAGGAGTAAATTATAATCCTGGACTCTAAAACGTACACTTAAGGACTGTCTTCTTGGAACACAGAAGTATTTGTTCCAACAGGCCATCGGACACCGATTTCCGTCCGGACCAAGTCTTCCCGTCGTACTATCCAGCTATGCGTCCAGGAAGTCAGAAATGGCAGGAGAACTTCCGAACCTAGAAAATCTCGATGGGCAGTATGGCGTCAGCTCGTGAATATATCGTTGGAAGTGATGTCCTGAACAATGCTTCAAATCTAAGATATTCGTCTCTTTCACTTCGCATCAAGTTATCCAATAGAACTCCTTTGGTCATTGAGGTCCTTATATCCCTGCCAGAGACGCTTTCTAATTGCTCCAAAAACCTTAAAAATACTTCCGGAAATGTAAAGGTTATCTAAACTAGAGTTATCCCGGGTAGTCTTCGCAAGCATTTTGGTAGACATGAACGACCATTTAGGTCGCCATCAGAGCATGGTAGAGGTGTCTGTGTATACCAGCACAACCACAGAAATCTACCAAACTAGTTGAAGCCACTGTATATTGAGCACTCAAAATAGTAAAGCCTTTGAGACATTCAGAATCTATTTTGTCCTGAAATTCACTTGCATGGATTCACTCTCATGCTGGAACAATCGTTAGTTTCTGAAGGTGACTTCAGCTCTTTTGTAAGCTCAGCCTCATTTCGCAAGAATTCTTTTTAACTAGGTGGCGGAATTTCTGATGCGCGGACTCTATTGGACTTTCCTTCAAAGAATCCGGGTTTGCTGAGCTCACAGTCATTTCAAGGCGAACGTCTGGCTTATCATTTTCCCTGCCCGGTTATCTTTCAATTCTATCGGCTACAGTTTGCAATGTAGAACATCACGATCAAGACCACCTTCCTTGGTCTTGTTAAATATACGTACACGCTAGACCATCACTGTCTATCTACGGAAAAGCACGTGCGAACGAACGAACGCATCATCCAACCCAAAGCAACCAAACAAATGCTAACCATTTTCATATTTCCGTTAATTGCTAACACACTTCGACGTATTTTCAGTTTCGGTTTCGTTTCCGAAAATCCAACCACAGCCAGATTAACTCCAACTCAGGAACTAAGCTTCGACGAGCTGCATTTAGCTTTATTACCCCGCGAAGCTGTGGGAACGATCGTCCTCATTTTCGTTTTCCCAATTCCCAACGCTCACTTTTCGGGCGCTCATTTACCAGGTTTGAAATTGGAAAAGTGGGCATAATTTTCCTCTTTTTCCCGTGGCGAGAAAGAGAAACAAAGCCAACAAGCGCCCTGAACGATGAAGATGAGTTTAAAAATTGGGACGCATATTAG
This sequence comes from Anopheles stephensi, assembly GCF_013141755.1. Classification (NCBI taxonomy): domain Eukaryota; kingdom Metazoa; phylum Arthropoda; class Insecta; order Diptera; family Culicidae; genus Anopheles; species Anopheles stephensi. The sequence goes on from NC_050201.1 coordinate 10,282,895, forward strand.
CGGCTCCGGTGTTGTTTATGGCGAAAATCATAATTTTTTCGGTGTGTAAAATTGGAACAAGGGAAAATCATGTGGTAAGAAAATCACGCACGCACACACACATACACGCTAGTTGGTCCCCATTTGTCTCAAATCTGGTTTTAAATGGTTTGACTACCAAAAAGGCCCCAGCCGGGTCTTATTTATGTTCCGTTTGGAAACTTCATCAGTGCATAAAAGGGTTTTGGCACGCAATAAAGGGGAGCAGAAGCCTAATGCACTTCTTTTTTCCACAACCCCAAAATTGCCCTTTTGTTCAAGCTGGTTTGGTAGTAAATTTCCCCGGCCAATGTTTTTCTTTCCATCAACCTCCCGCCCCCACGGGCAAACACTTCAATCGTCCACCTTTTAGACGAGCACGTGAAAATGCCATACGAAGATGGCATTTCAACTTCGTCATCTTCTTAATCTCTTCGACCGAACGTTCGCCCCATCATTATGCAACGCGGGTGCGCCACACACACGAACGTGCCCCGGTGGACGATCTTTAGGATTATAGTCGGCAGGCGGATAAAAAAAAAGAAAAAAAAAACACGTCCCGATGGAAAATTTGCCCTAAAGAAAGAGTTAGATGGGCGCTCGGTGTAGAAGATTATCGCGTTGCACATCGGAGAGGGATGCAATAGGGAATGTGATATTTTTAATTTAATGTCCCAAAATGATGCGCGACGCTCCGAACAAGTGCAGCCACTCGTAAAGTCTAGGCAGCCCGAGATTTTTTTTTTTTTCATTTTCTTCGGTGACATTTGTGTAACAGAAACAAGTGGAGCACGGTGTGGCCTTATAAAACTTAACGCGCTTGTAATAGAATTGAAAATGATGCAAAGAAATGTGAATGGCACTGTTAAGAACATGTCTTTGAGCCAAAGGAATGAAAATAGGCAATGATCGGTTCTTGCAAAATGGTGGCACAGTAATAGATTTTCATAACGAAATGAACACTTAAAGCTTAAAAAGAAAATAAATAAGGATGAAGTATACACATTTATTAGGTCTTTAACTGTTTTCTTATTAATGATTTTTTCAATCAAGAATATTGGGTGATATCACGAATAGCAACTACTGTTAATTTAGAGTTCACTCTAAATGAAACCAACCAATTATTGTTTAATTTCACATATTTCATTATTAAAAATGCAAGCTCAGCTGAATGAAATAATCGAAACTGAATAATAGAAAAATAATAAAATGTTGATGAGTGGTTTGATGAACTGTTGCTGAGGAGAAACCAGTCAAGCTAGTTGTTAAATGATTTTTTACCATTAGTTTTAACTATCTTAAATAATTTTCGATGCAACGAATATTTAAAAAAAATATTCTATCCGGTAAATGCAAGTACAAATGAACGCACGAATCTCTAAATTTGATCAAAGAACAAAACAAATCTTTCAATGCATGAACGTTGAGCTTTACTATGCAAAAAATACTATTTTTTTGTTCGAACTCAACACTTTTCACACCATCACAGTGTAATGAACAACGGTGAAGTAATAAAAATGTTAATGAATTTCACAATGAACTCATCAAGCAAGTCTGAGTGTTGAAATGAACTAGAAATGAACGAAAATATATTTTAATGATCCTTGCATGAATAAGAATGAAATGAACCAATAATAATAAGTAATTAATCTACGATAAACAAATTTAAAGACAAACGAACCCAATCATTGGTCTATTGCTCTATGTGCTTATTTACGGCATCAGCATAAGTGATGCAGAGTAACAAATATTTTTGCACTCAATGATCGATCGAGTATCATTAAAATATTTCTAAAAATTAATAGATTATACCATCATGACCTTTTGTTACTAAATAAAAAGAAACATAAAGAGGAGGTTGTTCATTCTGAATGAATCAAGTTCATTCATAGCTCTGTTCATCCTCCCTAGAACCAAATTGATCAGGAATAAAAACAAATAATGTTGAAAGCATCTTTTAAAACTTAGCATTATTTCACTAAAAAATGAACCAAAATGAACAAAAATAAATACCGTAAAGCACACAAAAGCCTTTAAACAATACAACGCCAGGATTTCCGGGAAACAATTGGTTAGACGCATAGCTGTCAGGAACGTCTAAATTAATAACCTTTTGCTTTTATTATTAGACTGCTTCCCATATATCGCATTACATGGGTCTAGATTCTCCCGAAAACCCCTTCATTCGGATGCGAATCAAGGCCCAAGGGAGCGAAGCGTCGCTTACACCAGTGACACAAAAATGGCTCTAACCAAGATGATGAGGGTGTGTGCGATTAGTGGGCGTTCTTCCTTAATAAAAAAAAACCTCATCCCCCCCAACGACTTCACTCGGCAGCACTCCACCGTCACTTACGCTTATGAAGATTAATTTATTACCATCCAACTTATCGGTACTTATACACGCTTACACGCGCTTCCCCCTCCGGGCAGACAGTTTTCCGAAGCCGAGCAGTTGCTGTCGATTATTAAAATGCATCGCTCGTGTGTGGAGGCTGGAGTATGGTAGCAGCAACGACAACAACAAAAACTGCTACGGAAATGCATGAACCCCTCCGAGTATTGAAAGGTTTAATTTTTCTTCCATTTTTCGCCCGGTGCATGCTCGGGAAGTGTGCTGGGAAACAAATCACTTTTCATGTTGGTGGCCGACGGTGAGGATAAGGAGGATTGCGTCAGCAGCTGCATCGCTCTTTATGCTGCCCGTAGTCACCCGTTATTCCCTTCTATTGAGTGATTGACTATTTTTCACCTCCACACAAAACGATGAAGGCGACGCAGTACATCGGTTATGGAGATGACGAAGCTTAGATGGCGTTGCATTTCGTTCACACCCTTCCAGGGAAAATAGCTTCTAGGGTGTGTTGGATTTTTTCTTGTTCAACAATATTCATCCTTCTTCCTGCTTCTTTTTACCCGTCTCACTTTTTGTATCATATTTTCCTTCATGGCTCAAAACGTAAGAGAGTAAAGAAAAAAGCGACACAAGAGCAAGACACAAATAAAACACTTTCCGATTTTTCATCCCTTAAAATTGTGATGGCAGGGACAAAGGAAGGTGGACGAAAGCTTTTTGACTGTGGCGGTGTACGATCAGAAAGCCAGCGAAATAGGGCAGGGATTACTTACTTCATCGATAAACACTCACCATTCACTAAACTTCGTACGTTTTCCTTTCTTTGCCGTGTCGCATCTGCCTTCCTGCGCCGTTTTCCCGCCACGCAGTAAGTGTGGTGGTGTGTGAAAGAAAAATGATATGGATGCGGGAAAGGAAAGGATGTTTTATGCGGCATAAAGCCAGCTCGAGCCACTCGAGCTGGCTAATGGAAACCGGCTGATGGAAACCGCGAAGCAGCAACAGCAACACTCCACGCGATTTTCCCCCTCCCGAAGAAGATGAGCTTCCCGTGTTTTAGATAATTGAATCTCTTTCCCATCATTACCATCCTCTTCATTTCAGTGGCAGAACAGGGGTGGCGGAAGGTATGGGGAGTTGGGTGGAAAAGTGGTGTTGATATTTATCCCGAACGAACGAAAATCGAACTTCAAAATGGTGGTGGAGTGGGGGCCAAGATTTTCGGGGCTGGAAAAAGTCGCTCGCGGGTTTTTTTTTCCTTCATTTTTCTTTTTTCGTTGGCGATGGCGGCCATGATGTGGTGGAAGAGGGTGGGTGGTGTTCGGAAAATAAAGACATCATCCGCTAGGACGATGTTACTGTGGAGACAACAAAAAGTTTGTGTAACTTACAAAATTTTCCCGCCCGAGCAGCTACTTTTCCGATCGGTTTTCCCAAGACTCCCACCGCGCTCCTGCCACCCCTCAACTACCAACTCGGTTGAGATAATTTAATTTTGCATACTGAACATATCATTCGGCTAAGGTGGCTGAGCCGAACACGATGCGCGATTAATAAGAGCGCTGACGCACCAAGAGGAAGGGCGTGTTTTGCTGGGGAGGTGGTTGGAAGGGGGAAAGTAGGCTGGACAACATACCCAATCCCTCCGCTATCGCTCTTCTTCGTCTGCACAACGGATGTTAGAAGCCATTTTGAATGGGGTCCCTTTCGTTTTGTTCTGTGGGAACATTAGTTGTTTTGCAGGGTTTTCCATGGAGTTTTATCATCAGGTTCAGTGTGCCAACGATAACGATAGACTAATGATTCGTTTGGATTTTGTATGTGTATTAAGCTTACAGAACCAATCAAATTTTGATTTTTTTTCTATTCGATGTTACAATTACTGACTAGCCCCCTATGCAGCATCAAAAGTCTAGTAAGCCAGGAATGGATGTCATGGTCTAGGAGGTTGTAAGGATAAGTAAGAAGTTATGACATCATTTTTTCCCTACTGTCACATTAAAGCCATGAAAACCCTGTAGCTTTGCCAGTATCGAAACCGTTTTCAATTTTCCCCCACTCAATGGAGTTCGGTGAAGGGAAAAGCCCAACCTGCAAAAGCTTCATGGGCGGTAGTGAAAATCGAAGGAGAAAAACGCAACTGATGACTGAAGAAAACACCAGAAACAGTGAGCTAGCTATTAATTTTCCCCATTTTAATTATTAATTATAATTCTTCTGCTTTTCCCGGCTGGTTTCGTGGTGGGGCTGGACGGGTGCAGTATCGATATCGAAACTTTTCCCGTCTTTCAATTGACGTGCACGCGAGAAGCCGCGAAACGGTGATGAAAAGTGATTTGTCCTTCTATCGTTGAAAATTGGGTCGCCATTTTTACTCGCATCGCATGGGTTGTGTGATGTATTTCTTTCAGCTTGAAGGCAATTTTTGCTGTTTCATTTTTTGAAGATTTTTTGAAGAACAAGATAGATTGAAGAAAAACCGCACTTCTACTTCTTCCGATACCTGTTCGATGAACGGCAAAAAAAAAACGAAAAGACCGCCATTTTGCTAAAAAGGTAGCAATGTATCACTGAACCGTACAGCTTTCTGCATACTGTCAGTCTTTATTTAGCTCTTTCCGTGTTCTAGTGAATGTTAACACCCACCAACTGAGGCTATTTATAATGCTATCATTTCTTCCCGTTCACGCCATCACCATTTTGTTTTCAATGAATTCTCATTCACCTAACGATAAAAAAATTCTTCCTACTCCGCTATTTACTGGACTTTTTTTTTCATATCAAAATTTGTTACTTGTTTGTTTGGCTCTTCGCACATGAAAATTGTTCATACAGTATTCGTTCAGTGTATTCTGAGCAGCGTGTGTCATCAAATTTTTTTTAGATTTATTTTTGTTCGGCTTTTGAATGCCGCTACCGGCCAGTGGAAAAAATCGATAATTTCTTCGGCGATAAACTGCCATTCCATCTCAATGCAATGCAACAGTTTCAATAAAAATATCACAACACACACACACAAGCAGACATACAAATACCGGTTTAGGTCATTCGGTTGCTGCCTGCGTTTGCTAAGTTCTGCTTAATTTTTCTACGAGCCACCAGGCGCCTCCATTGAAATTTATTTTTAAGCCTTTTAGTTTTTATTTCAATTTCCTACTCTATTCTGTATGCTTTTATTATGTGTGCTTATTTGTGCATCCACTAGCACCTGATGCATTGCGCATTTGAAGAGATTGCTATTCAGTTTCAGATACCGGTACACAATCAATGTTTGTGCTCTCCATTCTAACAGGCGTTTTCATTGGGTTGTAGGCATTAAAAGATACTGTAACTCAAAACGATTACACTCACAGATAAATCAATTAGCCCAAACACAAAAAAAAAACTGGCAAAAAATGGAGCTTGAGTAAAAAAAAAAAAAAAAAAAAAAAACCTTTTTTAAACACACTCCTTAATAGTAGCTAGAACTTTCATTGGTTAAAATCGTTCCTTTAATTCAAATTTAGTTTTAATTACGCAGAATTTTTAATTTGTTTTTGATTTTAAATGCTGCTGACATCTTCATCTGTTAAATGTTTCAATTATACCTCACGAGCTATTAAGCTATTGTTTCCAATTTAAAAAAATCCGCCCAGGAAGTAACAGACCGTTTTGGATGTTCACCTCTGTGTGTCTGTGTGTGTGTGTGTGTTGTCTCAAGCTTTCCCAGCTCTGCTACGTATCATAACAATTTGCTGCAGAAGCGAACGTTCTATCACTCACACAAAAAAAGAAACGCTCCTTTTCCTACCATTACTAATCTTCTTTCGAAATACGACGTTGAACGTTAACGGTAGGCTTTCTGGGGATGGTGCTGGCATCGCAGGAAAAATAAAGCAAAATGGTGATTTTTGCCTTCTCTGAAAACGCTTCCAACGAAGCGAAGGTTCTTTTTGGTGTTTTTTTGTTATTGCTCGTTCTCTGTCTCCTGTCACCCTCAATCGCTTGCTCTCGATGCTCGATGGATTATAAACGCTACAATGCATCCTCACTCGCAGCACTGGACACTGGCTGGGCCCATTTGTGACAGTGTGTGCGTGTGTGTGTGTGTGTGTGTGTGTGTGTGTGTGTGTGTGGTGGGAAGCGAGAGAGAGAGAGAGGGGGGGGCAAAAGTCTTTGAGCCCGAATGTGTACCGGCTCGCTTGTTCATACTTCCGCCTGACTAAACGATCGAAATGACACGCTTCTTGCACTGAAATAATTGCTCGTCGGTGCACCGAAACCAGTGCGAAGTGTCATCGAAGGTGAGCGAAAGGGAGAGAGAGAGAGCAAGAAAAGGTCTTCATTTCGCGATCAGGCTTGTCCGGGTGTGTGTGTAAAGGAACGCTTTAATTGAAACAAAAACGAAAGCAAAGAAACGTACGAAAACATGCCTCGAAAAATGGACGATCCATCCTGAGCAGGAGCAACCAACACCAACAAAAAACAGAACTACTGCTGAAACGATCCCACAACTGATCCTATTTTAGACGAGTCACAAATTTCCCTCATCCTATTAGAGTCTCCCAACGCTCTATCCGCTTATTGCGATTCTGTGCACTTTTTGCGGATTTTTTTTTTTGTTTGGTCTGTGTGTCCTCACCAGCTTCTCGTTGTCAAGGTTCAAAAATACCGGAGCAACCGTTTGCCATCGTGCCGAGGTTCAGTGACGGAGATCCCTCGGAGTCTCGTCTAGACTGGGTGAGGATTTCTCGAGGACACGCAGAGCGAGAACTCATCATCCAACAGGGCGTCGGGGTTTTTTTTTTTGTTATTTCGTCTTTTCTGCTCTGGAGACGATTTTTCAACTTCTTTCATCTAAATTTTACTTTGATTTTTCGTTCGGAGTGTGTGAGAGCGAGAAATCTGAAACTGCGCGTGTCTTCGTTTGCCGCATTCTGTGAAGATACATTAGACGGCATCGGTGTACAGACGCTTAACACACACACCGAGCGAAGGGAAAGATCCTGGTGGATATTTATTTTGGGGTTCATTTTTGGCCTGCGTCCTTAGCATCAAACACCGGAAGCATCCGGCGAGAGTAAACGTCATCCGGCCTGACGGCTCTGTCGTTATTATCATCTTGATCATCATCATCACCATCATCAGCATCGCGGTCCTTCGTCTCGGAGGAAACTGGATCATCAATACATCATTTATCATCAAAAGGATATATCGGGTGAAACTTTTCCCGGGCCGCGCGAAGATTTTTTTCTTCGCTCTCCTCTTTGGATCTTGCCATCTCTCTTTCTCTTCAAGCCTCCATTTTCCAATCCCTTTAAAGGTTTCAGGGGTGCTAGAGATACTTGTTAATTTCACAAAGAAATACGCTAAACCGAAAGAACGAGCTGATCCTGAATAACCTTTCTCCTGGAAGCGTTCCAGCCGGATGGCGCAAAAAAAACGATTCTCCGATTTTCTTCATCATCCTCAGCCAGTCTGCGACCTGTTCTTACTTTCATGGCGAGGTTGGACATATTTTCACCCGGCACATACAGGCGCTAAAACTGAAACTGAGCCTCCGGACATTTGGCCGTGAAGACGAGGTACCAAGTAAAGTGGGAAGGTGCTAATGTCTGCCACTAAATCATGATGGATCGAGCCGAACGGTGGCGATGGTGAAAAACTATAAATTATTTTCCGATGAGAGCACCAAAGCGTTTCACTTGCGACGTTTGCCCGCTGGACACAAGTGGACATATGCTAACCCCCGACTCCGAGACACAGTCCACCGCTGGGGGTTAACTGGAACACTCAAATGGGAGATGTATCGCTTGAGACAGGATAAAGGTTACATCAAAAACCTCGGGCGCACTTGGCGAAGGTCCATGGATGGGAAGGAATGATGAACAGTGATAAAGTGGTGGTAATGGACAGCAGATTCATTCAATTTTGCCTCCCACTTCACTTGGGCTCAGTTCTTGACGGTTTGTGAACGTTTTGGAGGGTAGTTTAATGTTTAATGGCGGGAACGAATACGTTTACTTCGTTTTCAATTATTACCTATGACTTGGGTTTCTGGAGCAAGTGAACTTAAGCGCATGAACACTTGAATGAATTAAAGAGCATTCACCAATGAGAGTCGAATCAACGATGGAAGCAAATTCAACGCGCTTGAATTCTTAAGCGTTTTTTCATGCTGAGTACAAGCTGCGTGAGATAATCCTTCAAGGATTCTTGCCTTGCAAGATAGGCCTTCAAGGATGCTTGACTAGCGAGAAGATCCTTCAAAGATTTTCGGTACAAAGATCAAATGAACACCAAAATGGATTAAACTGCATTCACCATTGATATACGAATGAACGATGAAAGCAAATCCAATCTGAGTACAAGCTGCGTGAGATAATCTTTCAAGGGGTCTGACTTACATCAGAATAAAAGCTTTTAAGCAAGGTTTTTAAGTAATGCTTAAATAATAATTATGTCAAAAATCTCAAACCAGCTCAACGACCGTCACCGGGAACCGATCGGCCATGTCTTGCTTATCAACCAAACACTGCCCACTTTTCTAATCACTTTTTGCGCGTTATTTTTGAAACAAACCTCCACCCTCATGCCCCACTAGCACAGCGCTTCGAAATCAAAGGGGGCGTATTCGCAGTACCGGAGTACGCAAAACACAGGCCCCCACTACGCCCAACAACGTTTAGCCACATGGCCCCACATTCGCTTCCGAAGATAGTGCCGGAATGAACGCCCACTCACTGACCGAACACGTGCGTTGCTGCTGCTTCGTTTAGTATTGCGCCACAATTAGCTGTCCCTCGCCTCAACTCAACACTCAACGCCCCCCCCCAGAAAGCCATCACCGATACACGAAAAGAACGATTGTGAAGTTCATATTTCACATTTCTCATCTGTAAGCGTCCGACCGTCCACTTGCATCCCCCTTGCCCCGTTGCAAAAGATTATTAACGGCTTCAGAAGCCATTCGTAGTGACAGGCAATCGAACTGCACGCGCGCCCAGACACAATAGGGTACAACCGCAACACGGTGGGCAACCTTGCTTGCCACGGTCGTCCAGCGAATCGATGCCATTTCCGGGGGCACCGCCCGTGTGTCAGCCAGTCACCGGGGATCAATCGATCCTGCTTAGGTTTTGGTGAGTCTCTTCCCACCCCCCTCCAAAAAACGCATGCTTTCATCTTTGCGTAGCGCGTTTTAAAAGGCATGCACCAGCATTCGTACCTTTACGAAGTTAGGCAGAGAACAATGTTGACCGACGCGTGAGGACCGGGACCGGGCGAATGTGCCACAATCCGAGGCTTTTAAGTGAGCGCGCATACCCCGGCACGCTGGAACATGTGTGCTTCGTACACGGCATTCGGAACCGTAACGCGTACACGTGCAATGTGATAAAGTGATGCTGCTCTATTTGGACTGGCATCACTCGAAACGTCATTGCCGGGTGCGCTTAAATCACTCGCCGAAGTGGGCATCCAGCCGATGATGGATGGACGGTTCGCCGGGTTGCGTTGTGATCGTCAGTATCGACAGAAAACGTTGTTGACTAGGAGGAGTTTATTTGCGACGGTGGTTTTGTTGTTGTTGTTGTGGTTGTGCATGCCTTTTCTTTATAGTGAGTGATGAATTGGCTGCTAGCTTTTACTTTTCTATGAAAAAGCTAGATTTTTTTTCACACGAAATTTATTTCGAAGTTAAGAATCTTACTGGCCAGAAGATTTTAAGAGAAAATAGCATGTCTAGAAATAAAAGGAAATAAAAAATAATTCCGATATTTTAAATAAAAAATATTCAATAATAACAATACTCCAATAAAAATCGTAAAAAATAAATAAAATTTTCGTAACAAAAAAGAATTGAAAACCCCAAATGAAGTAAAATCAACATGAAAAAAAAAGATATTTAATATTTGAAAATAAAAATAAAATATGGAAAATAAGGAAAAAAGATCAGCATCTGAAAGTGAAACGAATAAAACGATAATAAAAAGGCAAAAAAATTGAAATCAACAATATGAAAAAAATAGAAAACAATAGAAGAAAAAAGAACAACAACAGAAAAAAGTTACAAGAAACACACAACAATCAAACAAAAAAATGACACCGAACAAGAAGAAGCAGAAATCAAAAACGGAAAAAGTAAGGAGAGCAACAAGACGAGAATCATAAAAAATAAGTAAAAGGAATCAAAGCAAAAGAAACAGAAGCAAACTACATTTACAAATGTCAACCAAACCTAGAAAATATGTTCGTTTAATTTATTGCTTTATCTAAACAAAAAATGAAGAAAATCATTCATAAATTAAACGAAGCAGGAACTGAAAAGAAGCTTAGTCAAGGAGCAAAATTAATACGAAGACGAATTACTAAAATAAATAAAAAGACATAATAGGACTAGTCAAAATAGAAGCAGTAAAAAAGAACAGGAAAAGAGGGAAAAACATAACGAATTTTGAAAATCGCAAAAAATACCCCCGAGGAAAATTCACCGATTCCGATGTTGCTGTGGTTGGTAGTTCACGAAATCGAATTTAATAATCAAATATCAATCAATAGACCAGCCACAACGACACGGTACCACCGAACCCACCGAAATGGCTAACCACGATCGGCGTGCCCGTTTTTCCCCCGATCACCATTCAACTATTTCCACCAATTACTATAGGTCATGTTTATTTCTGTTCGGTAGACCTTTATATGTCCCACGTACTCGCACCATTTTGCAAGTGTACACATGCTCGTATGGGCAAGCGAAACCCAAAAAAAAAAGCACACAAGCAAATGCACACAGACATTCCTGTTCTCGCTCACACCGAAAGACGAGGACTCGATCGTCGGCCCTGGAACGGAAACAATTGTGCACACAATTTGCACAACGGGAAAGCGCAAGAGAAAATGGCAACGCTACCGCTCACCACCGACTGACTGTCGGAAGTCGGAAGTAATTCCGAGAGGTTTTTCGGCGAATGAAAATCGTCAGCCCTTGCTTAGGGGCTGGGCTGAAGCGGGACAGGGGATGCTGTGAGACGGATACCTCACAAAAGAATGTTGTCGGAAGGGGGGGGAGGGTGGTAGGGAGAGTGGGAAGGGATAGGCAGAATGCTAATAAAGGGCACATACCATCCCCGTTTTGCAATCGCAAATTTAATCCAATGGCAATAAAATGAGCAGAAGCCTGGGCGAGTACCACCGAAGCAAAATGGAGGCTACCCATTTGCCCATTTTCCATCGCTGCCTTTTTTTCCCCACTCGACATCGTTTTTACCCCATTCGCGACGTTCCCCCAACGTACGTACGTACGTGAACGAACGAAAGCACGAGAGAAATTACATTCCACCTTTTGAATGAGTCTTTTCCGGGGTCTCATGGAATTGTTACCGTGTACATGTATATTTCTGGTAGGAAAATGGAGGAAAACAGGGAAAAATCAATTTCAAAGAATATCAGCTTACAAAATTTTGTAACCCGACCCAGTTCCGGTATGAGGTACGCGTACACGTGTCCTTGGGTTGGCAGATGAAAATCTTTCATAGTGACCATTACTACTACAAGACGAACTAGCATGCCTTGGGATTTCTAATCCAATTGAGACAATTTAGGTCGGACCGTGTTACGAAATTATGTCCGAGGAGTGTTATTGTAAAAGAAAATTCCACATGAAAAATGAATTTTCCTGAAGACATATAGGATAATTCTACTATTTCAAGGCAGAGAGTAAAAAAAAAAAGATGGCGACGATCTTTCAGCAGAAACCCACACGTCATCTTCAGCGCTTCACTCTCTTCAAATATTCACCCACACACCACAAACACACCCATACACTGGGAACGAGCAGCAATCGCAAAACCGGAACGGATTTTAGTTTTCTTCATTTCCGTTATCCGGGTGCAATTGATTATGTTGTTCTACCCCGGCACCGTATCACCTTTTCGCAGCTCGATATTCTCAAGCCAAGGGGCAAAAACAAACAAGCGTACAGTCGTTGTGATGAACCTTCATCATTATTACCGCTTCCTGCTCGGTTCTTGTTTTTCCTGTGCTGTGTGTTTACCTCCAGTGTGGAGAATTGGAATTCTGAACGCCATCACCGTGTCGGTTGCTTTCTCCTGCTTTCGATGGGTTGAAAAATCGGGCGCGAATTGGCACCGAGGTGGACATAATTTTTTCCCGCGGATGTGGATGCTGCTGTGAAAACAACCTGAAGTGATTTTTTTTCTTTTGCTTGCTGCCGGAATGCATGCATTTCAGTGGGTTTTGCTTGCTTTGTTTTTTCCATGCACTAGGTTAGAGATGGGAAGATTGTTAGGAAATTAGGACGTCAGAACAACTGGAGGACTTTTCCCTTTGTTTCTAGCACACGCCTAAAGGGTTTCAGCAATACATGTGCGATAAACTTCGAAATAATTATCGGAATAAATGTGAAGAATGAGTTAGGTTAGTAAAAGGCACTATATAACGCAAAACATTGAGCACACTTGCTTTATGTCCCTGAACAACACTGTTAGGGTGCTGTCATAAGATTGAACCAATCGAGGCAAAAAGTTTCTTATAATTAGTATCCCTTAATCCCAGTTTGTACAACATTAGTCAATCGATCAAAAGCTAGCAGGGAGCTTAGAACCTTACTGGGCCTTAACAATACGTTGATCACTGATCTTGGTGATAGACTGATTGAACTATGACGACCTTAATCCAAGGCTTGTCTAATTCGTAATATTCTTGATCACTTCTGAGGTTCATTACTGAGAGTTGGCTCGATCGACAGATGATTATTCCGAGTTATTCTCACATAGATGGCTATATCTCAGACATGGACAGCAAGCATTGTATAGTAATGCTTATCAAGTTTCTTCACATAGCCTAAAGACCAAAGGCTCACTATTCCTGGTGGCTTAGACCATAAAATCTCAACATCTCTCAATAGTTTCTCTTGCCAAGACGGTAAATCAATAGTGTCTCTCAAATAAATCAATAGTAAAAGAGTGATCGACGACGTCAGACGCTTATTCTGAGTGATTCTCACATATGCTGATGCACAATTCTCATCAAGTGCAGCATTATCTAGACGTTCTGACCCAAACACAACCCCAGTGTACTCCAAGTTTTAGCAAAAAAACAATCAAAGAGAGGCGTTAACGACAACATCAAGCCATTACCATAGTCGTAGTCTTTGACAGGTGAAACATGGTTGCACAGGAACCTGGGGGCAGAACCTACCGATAGAGGCTTGGAGTACAAGACACTTCGAATCGATTAATTACAAACAAATGAATCAGTTAGCTCCAATTCTATCTGTTGAGACTCTCCAATACTGGAAAGAAAATGAATACACTAATTAATTAATTAAATTAAAATTTTACCTCTGTTCGTACATGTGCCTTATGAAAGCTTACAGCTCTTCCAAACGTTACAACCGGTCAGGTTAATTGATGCTTGGGATCGGTGGGAAAATTCCTACCTCCCGAAAAAGCACAATAAAAAAAGGAAAATGCAAATAATTACAAACATTCTAAGTGAAAATGTAATTTCCATTTTTGCACCGTTTCGCAAATGTTGATCGTTTGGTAGTTAACATCCGAGTGGGGCGGGGAGAGGTTGGGAAGGTGGGGAGGAAAAGACCGAAATTATCCCGCACACAATTGCCATGGCTGTACAGTTTCTTACGCGGAAAAACAAAGCCCCAACACGGCCGGTTATGCAGAAAGGGATTATTTATTTTTCTCCTTCCACGAGGAACAACAGCTCACCGTACAACGGGTGAGGAAAAAAACGCTCTGAACGTGTGTGTGTGTGTGTCCTTTGTTTTTCTTTTCTTCTCGTGCACCAAAGTACTGGACTTTTCATTTCGAGGCCGTGTTTTTTTTTGTTTTTCGTTGCGAATCGGGGAAAAATAATGCATTGTTGAAATAACATTCGCCAGTAAAGGGGTTGCGACGGCTGTATGCAAATTTTTGGTGCGAGCACGTTCCCACACACACACACGTCCTCAAGCAACGGAAAACCGGGTGCGTGTACCACCGGTGAGGCTGATATTAACATTTCAATCCCTTGAATTTAACTTCCACCCCCAACCCCACTGGAGGGGATGAGTCTGAGTGGCCGGGGGGGGCGGAAAAGGAAGTTGGCTGTGTCGAAATAAAAGCGTCAATTTTGCGAACGATCTTGTAAAAAGGGCATGTTTTGCCATTTTCCCTCGATTTTGCCCGACCATTTTCGGCCGGCTCCATAATAGCCGGAAACGAGCGAGCAAGGGGATGGGGATTGGAGTGAAGGAGGGGTGTGAGTTTCTTCCAGCTTGGACACACGAGAGCCACTTACTGTTTTTCTAAGGATCCTTCGCGATCCAATTCAGGATCACAATTCGAAGAGAGAGGGGAGGTGAGAGAGCGAGCGACTTTCCACTAGGGAAAGGGGAAAACTCACATGCCGGAAGGGATGAAGTGATGAAGGGAAAATAAACAATTGTGAATCCTTTTCCTCGATACCCACCTTCAACCCCCTCCTCTCTCTCTCTCTTCCTCCCTTCTCGGTTCCCCCTCAGGGGGATGTCCACTAAAACTGGACCCTGTTGATGGAGAAAGCAGCCCGGAAAATTCAAATCAAAATGAATAAAAATGCGTTTTCCGTTTCTTTCGATATTTCCCGAAAGCTTTTCCCGGGCAAGGGCGGATCCTGCATCACATTCACACACACACACACCCACTGTTGTAACCCGTTTGGTGGGTGGAATATTTCCCTCCAAACAGATTTCGCCATTTTCTTTGCCCCTTGGGAAGGTAGAGGGAGGGGAAAGCGAGAAAAAGAAACACATTTTCCAGGCGCGCATTCCGTTACTGTTGCTGTTTCCCATTTTGCCCCCCCAAAACACGAGTTTACTACTGTATTTTCGCGATGATTTTCCCGCCTTCTTTCTGTAAATGGCGTGGGAGGGAGGAGGTGAGGGATTGGGAGAGGTTTAAAGATGGTACGGATTGTAACAAGGGGCTAACATTTCCATCGGAAAAACCGGGGGGAAAACACGCACTAAAATAACTTCACTAAAAACGATGGGGACGTGTATGAATATGTTGAGCTTTGGATTTTCCTTTCTCTTGATTTTTTTTATGTGCCTTTTCCTTTACACCATTTGTTACATGCGGGGTTGTGTGTGTGCGTGCCAAGATAAAGATGAAGGCGGTGGCAGTGGCAGCAGATGCCAAACAACCAACCGGATGGATCAACCATTTAGCGCCAGGGTCATGTGTGGCTTTTATGTTTATTGTTATCAATGGGGAAAGTGCTTCCGCTGGGTGTCCGCTTCACCCACCTTCCCTACCCCCCTCTCACTCTGGTCCATCAACTGTAGGAAAACCCGAAGACAGGAAATGCTTTCGGGACGCTGGACGCTTGCGAAGATAAAGGCGCACGAGCAGGAAACGGTTTTGTCAAAACGCATTCCTTCGGGAGAAAAGTGTCCGCACGAGTTTCGGAAGCTTTTTCCTGGTGGCAGGTCCGAAATCCAATCGCCACCAAATCAATTCCACAAACGATCAATCTGGCGTGCCGATGCGTTCTGTCCGCAAAAAGGGTGTTCAACGATGGATCCCTTTGCTCCGGGTTTGTCTGAAGCGGTTCTCTTCTCTACGCTAATTTACATAAAATCACACTCACACTTCAGAAGGGGGTTGGTTCGACTTGGGTTGCGAATATTTACCACGATGTAAAACCGTGATTTGGTGTTTGTGTGATTTGAAAGGTGTGTGATTTTACGGGGCACAGCTGCCCTTTTTAGAAAACCATTTAAACAGGACCTAAACATAGACAGAACTGGTTCAGTGTTAATTTGTATGGGAAGTTAAGTTATCTGGGCACAAGAAATGGAAGTCCCACAGATAATCCGTAATAGCAGATAGCGTGAAAACTTGGCCAAAACGAATAAAAGGTAAGGCTGAAGACTATCCTGAAGAATAAAAAAAAAGTAGTAATCCAGTAGAAAAACTACCTTTGACCAAATCCTGTATCATGTGTCAAATTTTGGAATAGCTGCCGCAGTGGCGGCTAAACTCTAAGGAGCTCTTAATTGATTTCAGATCCTTATCCGCACATAACAGCAAAGCCTGGATAAATCTGTACGACGTAATGAGGTCTTTCTTGACCTTGGCCAAGATTAGCAAGTTTGTAACACTGACTAGGACCAACATGGTCCAGGAGCCAGGAGCCAGGAGCTATGTCATGAATATGGGCTTACCTGTCTTCTGTTCAGGTGCTACAGAGATGTTGAGACTACACCTCGTTTCAGAATCCTATCAAAAAAATAATCAAAGGGCGCAGATCTTCAAGTAGGAGAATAATAAGGCAATACACCAAGATATTCGAGGTATATTAGAGCGGCTATACGATACGCAATCGACGATGCCGAGTATCCACAGAACATTCGTAGTTTCAATACTTATATAGACATCTGAGATGTGGACTCAATCCAGCACCAAGGCAAGTGCTTTTAGTAGCGTTTAAGAAGATCACTAATTAGAATCCATGTCTTGAGAAAGGCCCCAACACCACTCATACACATGTACAAAAAAGGAGGCGTTGGTAGATGGCAAATTGCTGTAGATGGAGATAGATGGAGTTGAAGGCTAGACCGTAAGAGATATCCAGTACTTAGGCAGTAAGCAAAAATCATCCAACGTAAGAGCATCAACCCTCCAAAGCAATCACTTTGACAGATAAAGGAAACATTCAAGGTATTGGAACTCCAAGTCTATTCCACTCTCATGCAAGGTCCAGATACTTCAAGATCCATACGGTTGTTGTACCTACATATAGCAAACCCTTAGTTATCCCTAACTCCAAAAAGACCTGCAAGCTTCAAGGACCACGAACACAATCAGTTACCATACCTTTGCTAAACTAATACAATTTAGCCTTTTCATCTCGTGCAAAACTTAAGCCCAACTGATTGTATTGCCACAGCAAATAAAAACTCTCCACTCTAAAGTGATAAACCAGATTCAAACAATCCTGGTCACGGCACCAATCTCGCTCGATTGAACCAGCAGCAGAACTATAATCCCACTCGCTGCTTTTAATTCTCATACACGGTACAGCATTTTCTCTTGCTGTGTGTGTTCCGCTTTTCCCCATCACACCCACCGTCGCCAGGATCATCATCGCCCGGGACGCAAGAAAAGGGCTTATGGTCGATAAAGAAATTAAAATTGTGCATAAAAGACCGAAGAAAAGCCGGCGCGAAGGAAAGAGCGCGAGCAAAGGCGAACGATCGGCAAGCTGGAAGTAGAAAATAAAAACAAACAGCGCAGATAAGCGGATGCTGCTACACTGGCCACTTGCGCTGCACCGTACGAAAAAGAAGCGTTCTTATCTAAAGTGCTTTTCCTTCCTCTCGGTCTGTGCCGTCCGCCCGGGGTGCGATTTTATTTATTGTCGGGGCGGGTTTGTTTTGTTTTGCGCTTTGCCATGACCGTTGCAACACGCCGTAGATGCATTTTGTTAGAGCGTGGTTTTATTTTCCGAATTCCGTTTTTCTCGCATATCACCCGAGCACTACGGTGGCTCTAAGGGTTTTAATAATATTTTTCTTCAATCCACACCCTTCCAACAGTGATCTACACATTCGCTGGTGTTGCATTCGTTCGTTCGCCTTTTTGTGCTCCCCTCTTTTTTTTTACGCTGGATGCTGATTACCACCCAGTTCCCACCCAACCACACGTTGGGGGTTCTTGGAACGGGTAAGGGTGGACGAACACTTAAATTGGTTGGTATGGATTTAATTAACACCATCGCCAAGAGTCGCCACACGTTCCAGCTCTGTCCCCTCTTCCCGTCACCTTTTCCCACCCAACCATCGATCCTGGTGTCTCGTGCAGCAGCCACTATGGTTTGCTGATTAAACGGAAATACATTTCCGTTGCTGCATCGTAACGATTCCATCTTGGCCATCTGGCATCCGCAATAGTGCGGGTGGCTGGAGCAGCGCACACGGTTCGTGGAAATTATTCGTGCTTGTTCTCCTTTACACACGACCCGGTTCACTTGCAGCTCACATTAGTGATGGCCGCTCGGAATCGGAACTATGTAGCGATGGTTCCGATTCCATTTTTTAGAATCGGTTCCATTCCCCATTCCGATTTCGAAATCGTTTCCAATTCCGATTCCGGCGCCAATTCCAATTCTGAAACCGAGTGCGATTTCGGAATCGATTCCGGAACCGATACCGAAACTACATTCGAATCCTTACCGGAAATCATTTCCGAAAAATTCGAAGTAATCCGAAATCAAATCCGACCAAAACATCATTTTGCCCATCACCTGGTTGGACCACATCCGAGGTTGAACCGGTGGACCTCCTGTGATCTCCCGATTGGGTTCGCTTTGGTCGCTGTACTTTTTGTTCCCCTCGTTTTGGACTATTTTTGTCATCGATTTGCATCAAATCGAAACCCGAACACGCTTTATCCCTTCAACGGCGATCCAAAATGAAATGCGACGAGATACACTTCATACACAAAAAAATGGCACCGATGGTGTAAATGTAAATGCCACTTGAATGCGCTGTAAGTGGGAAATTATAATGAACAAGGGGGGAAGGAGTTGAGAACCTGATTTTTTTGGGTTTTGGTTGCTGCTTTTTTGGTGTTTTTGGTTGGTATAATTTTTATCAAACAGCATGTCCTGCATCTCGACCAAAACAGAAAAAAATATATTTAAAAAAACCGCAAACGTATGTGAATGCCCCCCCCCCCCAATTGAAAGCCCGTACGCTCATCTTGAAGTGAGTGAAATTAAATTAAATTTCACCACCAGATGGCTGCACTCGACTCGCTCGTGGTGGTGCTTGTTTGTAATATTAAAATTGACATTGTTTAAAGTGGTGGAAACATTTAACCTACAACACCCACCATCCCCCACTTGATGGTGTTTGATTTTATCTGACGCGATTTATGATCCGGTACGTCTCGTTGCCCGCCATACCGCTGTCTCTCGTGCTCTCTCTCTCTCTCTTTCTGACCGCAAATCATTATCGACGCTAGCCATAGCGAATGGCTACGGCACATCTGGTTTTTCCAGCGAAAAAGCAAAACAAAACATCAACACAAGGGAACATCATCTGGCACCTTCGATCTGACACATTTGATCTTTCTGTAAACACATATCTCTCGCCAATCATTCACCGGTCCCTAAAAAAAAAGGATTATAAACCCGTAAAGGTTGGCGAGAGAGAGAGCGAGAGGGAGAGAGAATACAAAACAAAAAATAAGGATCACATCACAAACACAAAGTGTTGGCTAATGGAGCTTCAAACTAATTTTTCTCCACCCTCTCTCCTCCTTCTTCACAGGTACAGTACACGTTTCAACACCTACACCACTACTAGAGGTGAACGCAACACGGGGAAAAGGCACTCCAGCGCACCGACACGGTAAAACAATAATTGCTTCACGTAAACAATGGTCCACAATTTAAGTGCAGATGTTTGTTAAACAAGCTATCCATCACCTCCGGCCAGCACCTGATGATGATGATGCCCCGACACATCGGGTTGAGGCTATGTACACAATCATTATCAAAATGCTCTGCACTGCTACTACCTTGCCCCGTTTTACCTGGGCCACTACACCGCCTACCAGCTTTTTATGGATGATCTAGGATGCGTTTATATTGTGCACTTGGATGCTGCTACCGTTGCTGTAACACGGCACAAACGCGATACAAACATTGGCCCGTTTATTGTGTTCGGTCAGGGTACGGCAAGTCTTTGGTGTTTGACTCTTCACTCGACAGAGCGTCACGGGCACGCTGCATTTAATCCAAGAGACCGCGTCGTACAAGAAACCCCTTCCTTGAAGTCTCGTCTACCAAGGGCCTTATAATCCAAGGATATTTCGCAGACGATTGGACCCCTTCTTCGAAGAGACTTTGGTGTGTAAGAGACTTCACAGTCCCAGAGACCACGTTGTTCAAATGACCTCCCTGCAGAGCCTTTTTCAAAGTCTCGTCTACCAAGGTCCTTACCATCCAAGGATACTTCGAACACTTTGGGGCCTCGTCAACAAAGAGACTTTGTCGTGCTACAGACGTCGCAGTCCAAGAGACCGGATCGTTTAAGGGACTTCTCCCTGGAGTTTCGTCTACGGAGGTTCTCATTGTCCAAGGGAATTCTCTTCTTTAAATTTGATTTGCTGGCCTCGAGAGAACCTGAACTTATATTTGATAAAAATAAGTCAACATCCTAAGGGCTTTTGGTGGAGTTCAGAACAAAAATTCTTGAACCTACAGTTCAATTTAAGTATAAAAATAAAACTTTTGTGACCAGATTACAACATTCAATACGCGGGAGTTTGATGATCCCTGGTGTGTAGAATGATGAAAGAGCTTGTTGTACACTCGCTACTAGCAATAGCTGCAAGCTGAAACACGGCAGAACAATTCAATAAAAATACACATAAACACACACTCACACCCCCACTCACACAAACACCGGTTATTCAGGTAGCTGAATGGTGCAGTAGGCGATGGTGGTCTATGATAGATGGGACAGTGACAGACAAATATTTAATTTCAACGAAAACACTATATTTATTCGGCACTTGCACAAGGCTCTCCGTTCGGCAACTCCACCGCTAGGTCCAATAAAACCGGGCCCCGTTGGCTGTCCGTTCCGTATCGCATGCCGGGGCCAGCCAACGGGGACAAGGCAAACTGTCCACCCGACGAGCAGAACTACTCCCAAAAGGACAAACATTTGCTTACCGATAAATCGAGTGGTTCGGGAGCAGCCTGCGAGCAATCCGGCCAACTGCATGTCGCTTGGTGCTGGTGACGATGATACCGCGGGGTGGGGTGGACGAAACACAGGAAGCTAGTTTGTTTGTATGTTGCGTACGTGTGTATCTATATTGACAGATTGCCCAATTATCCAGCCGGCGCAAAAGCAGTGCAGTGCCGTCGCGCGGCGCCGCACGCCGGGTGGGTTTTGCTCGCGCGTCGCAGGACCTCTGCGGCTAATGCCAATTACGATTGCTCCGTGTCACAATCAATAGCATCGGTCGGTGTCCAATCCCGGCATCAGCATCATGATTGTCATGCTCAGCACCAAACCGCAACAGCACTTGCCCTCATTATCATTATCGTCACCCTGTCACCACCGTCATCGTCCAAGTCATCCGCCCCCCAGCAAAAATAACACCCCGGAATAGAGCAACACACACACACACACACACGCTTACATTGGGATATCGGCGTGCCTGCTTGGGCCCGCTAATCAAATACAAATTTTCGGAAAAGATGATAGAACCACTCACACGCATGCCCGCACCTTTGACCGGCGTTTGACAGTTGTGTCACCTGCATTGGCGATGGTGGCAGCGTGGTGTGCACGCCGAAGTTCAACCTATTTGACGGCTGTTATCGCATGACGAACACTGGCGTCGTGCGTTCAAACCGGACGCTGGGCCCTGGCTTTTGCGTTTGACATTTAATGAAGCTGAAAGCTGTATAGGCTTTACGCGCGAGCTCTTGCGTTTAGAGTGTGTGGTCGGTGTGATGGGGACAGGCGACACTGACAGACGTGTAGCGGATTTTGCAGATGAATTGAGATAAAATAACCAAAAACGTTACCAAAAACGCTTCAGGATGTTGGTGGAGGATCGATGTCCATGTTGCTGAGATGCGATAGTGCGAGGCGTGTCGTAATTGGAAGTCACTGAAAAACTAGGCTCGACCAACTGATAATGAGCAAATAGTTTGGGAAGTACGTCGAGTCATCAGAACGTTCCCACACCTCCGGCACAGGCACATCGATAGCGGCTATCGACCAGAGAGGAGATTATGATATCCATGTTTAAGTCCACCGTACCGACACACCAAACTCCGCAAGCACGATGACATCTTCGACGAGTCTTGCACGCTTGTGGCGAACTTAATTCTACTGCTTCTCCAGCACACGCACACCACAGACCCTAGGACCCTCGATTCCGGAAGTGACTACCGAGAAAATAAAAAAGATAATGTAGTTTGAAAGGATACATCGAGAATCGTGCCCCGCACGCTAGAACTCACCACTCTGTGCCGAGCATTCTGGTGTGGTTGGGTGGTCTGGGCTGGATAGTCGCTCCCACGACACCTCCAAGAACCGGACGTAAGCAGTCCGTCTTTGGGCGGTAGAAGTTTTCCAATAATCATCGCATTTGCTTTACGATTTCTGTCCGCTGACTAGCTACGACGGGTGGTAATGAGGCTCCAGGCTGTCCTTCGGCTCGATGTCTTGCCGAGCTCATGTTTTCGGGGTTTATTTCTGTAAAATCATCACAAATATTAACTACCACCGTACGGATGGACCACACCACACGGGTCCAGTGCCTCCCACGGTTAACGCCGCACCTCGCCGATGATTTGTCGGAGATGATTAAATGTGATGTGGGAATTGAGATGTGAGTCCGGGCACACATCTCACTAACCAACGAAGGACAAAAAAAACATTGAAAGAACAGCTCCGGCCAGGTTTCGTAAGCTCCGTTTGTGGGCTTTCCAGCGTTGTCTACGGGCGGGCTAGTTAAAAGGAAAAGTTATAATCATTCTCTCATGATCCAGAACGTCTATTGCGTGTGTGCGTGTGTTTTAATTCTTCTCCTGCCCTTGCCTATGGTATTCTCTTTCGACGATTATTTATTCGTCCCCGGTTCTCCATCCTTCAGGGCTCGGGAATTTTCGATATCTAACTGCAGCGACCAGAGCAGGATGATGGATCTTTTCGTTCGACCCCGAACCGCTGTACCCGAATTCTTCCGGCAAAGGGGTGTACGCTCTAGGCCCGCAACAATAACGTTTGCCCGGAACCATAAGCCCTTTTTTTGTGTGTTGCCTCTCGCTTAATAAACCTTTTTTTACAGCTTCTAGCAGCGTACATCCGCGCTACCCCACAGGCGTTGACGTGCATTAAGGCTCACCGGAACGTCAAATTCTTAATCCGACTTCCCCGATCGCATGGTTCGCTCCGCTACTAATGTCCGAACGGTGGAAGCTCGGACGTTGCGGTACGCTTCCCAATCTTGACAAATAAAATTCGTCCAATTGATCGATTAATCGGTGGTACGCGTAGCTACTACCGCGCATTATACAGCGACCTGCGGGGCTGAGGATGGAGGCCGGCGACTAGTCCCGGCGACCACCCAGACACCGGTCGGGGTGGGTGTCGCTGACCCTATCGGGAAGATCTCTCCTTGGTACTGGTACGGGAGCACCGAACCAGGGACGGACAGGCCGAGATCTTAGCACCTCAGCAATCAATACCTCCCGGGTCGGTTGCGACCGTTCCCTTTCCTTAATGAAGCCCGTGAGTGTGCACAATCCGGGGCCTCCGGAGGTGTCCGGAATTAATCCCTTCATTGCTCACACATAGTTCGCCTCCGATTCCGATCTGTGTTCTGTGTCGCCTTCTTGAGCGTTTGAGGTGATGTGTGAGGCTCCGAAAAAGCTGATCTCGCCCTGAGGCGGCCCACGACGTATATGGGCACGCTTGGTTGACCTCTACCGAGCACCAGCATTGGCAAAGCCCTCTTAAAGGCTTCGTTTTTTTTTGTTTGTGACTCCAACTCTGGAGCAAATGCCTCGTAATGGCAAACAGACCAGGGAGCTGGAGCAAACAACAACAAAAAGAAACAACAACCGAACGAAACGCGTATAATTAGATGCTCTTAACATGCGCGCTTTTCTTACCCAGTCGATCGGATATTACCTCGACACCTCGGCGTCGCCTTCTAGTGGTTGGACACAACAAAAAAACGTACCTTCTCCATCTCCAACACTCAGCCATCTTGATCTTGACACCTCCTGTGCAGATCGGAGCAGGGGCCGTTGTTCGACATGTTCCAGTGTTTCGCCAAAAACTACACGTGTGTGTGTGTCTCAATCCGTTGTGTGTCTGTGTGGACATGTGTTTCAAATCTGTGGCCGTGTGGGGAGGTCGCGACTAGCACACCGTGCTTTGTGGTTCATTTAAATCCAAACCTCTAAAAACCCCCCCGACCAGTCCAACATTGTATAGTGGGCTAGCGATGTAAAAACCGGGTCTTCAACGCCTACGCACGCAGATTCCAAGGTGTTTGTTGGAACTCTCCGTCCGCGTCGTACCCCGAGCCGAGCGGGCGAGTGTGTGCTTTGTTTGGGGATGTGTTTATTATTATACCTCGTCACAATCCTCGTCTTCTTCGCGCCAGTGTTCGATGACTTTCATGGTACCATTTATTTCGCTTCGCCCGGTAACTTCTGGTCATTAGGCGCTGGCCTTACCGATCGATCGGGCCCCGACTCCTGTTCGCCGGAGGCTTCCTCCCCCGATCGTCAAGACACGGCGCGAGCCTGATCTGTGATATTTTGGTTTTTTCTCCCCGCACCCCCCCCCCCCTCCCCCCTTTTGTTTGCCGTTTCCCGAACAAATGTATGCCAGTCGGGGTTTGTCTGTTAAATTGTTTTCATTATTTCTTGCTTCATACGTCAAACCATTCGCGAGATCCCAACACTCTCGGCGGCCTCTCTGCAGATGCGGTGTAGGCGTTGCTGGTAAGCCCTGCCGTAGCTGTGTTGCGATTGTGTGCGCGCTGCTTTATGCTCGTACGCTTGATTCCGCTGAAGCCCTGAAGCTTGCGTGGGATGTCGCCCGTTCAGAAATTACATTCTTTTTTTCCCCCCAATGTTTTATTCTTTTATTGGACAGCGGTCTCGGTGTCAATGTTCGGTTGTTTGAGTTTTTGGTGCACCTTCGCCTCCTCCATTGCGTCCCCACTTATTGACGGCCATTTTATTCTCGCGCTTCGTTTTGATTGTGCAAACCATTTTAAAAGGTATTGCTGTTGTGTTGTGTCCACCGTGTGCTCTATAGCACGATTTTTTTTTAGAAAAAGCGAGCTTTTTAGCGAGTGAAGTGACTATTTTTGACAGCGCGTAGAATTCCGGACGGACCTTAACAAAAAAAAACCAAACGCGTCACGTCTTGGCATGCCGGCCAGAAAGGTGGGGCACGACACCCTGAATATATTATGTATGCAAAAAAATTAAACTCCCATTTAATGATCGTACCACAAAGCGACGAGACGAACAGGGCGCACAGTTCCCGCGGAGGCCGTTAGAGGTCGCCCCGAATAGCTGGAATCCGGTAGGAGATGAACGATGTTTGGTGACCCCTTCGGTGAACGGGATACGCCGGACAGGGGTCTGGAACGACAAAGTTAAAAAATTTGTCCAAAAAAAACCTGCCACTCGCTTAGACCTGGAACCGGTGTCGCGGTGAACGCGGGCGGATTATTAATCATCTCTCGGTCGGTGTCGTGCCGGGCACCGGTATCTCGACACCTTGGGGATGGGATAGGGTTGGGTTTTTGTTGGTTAGGCGGGCTGTGGTTTTTATAATAGGCTCCGGACCGGTGGAATGGTTTTGTTTCGATGTGTCTATATGTAAGTTGCTGTCCCGCTGCTGACTAGTTTCTTGCTTTTCAATTTATATTCCTGCGCGTCTTATTTTTATGCGTCCGCGCCTCAGACTCATAAATCGACGACCTGTCGAATGCGGACCAACCGAAATGGAAGGTCTGGAGATGACAACAAATAATGCTTAGATCGCTCTCTCTCTCTCTCTCTCTCTCTCTCTCGCTCTCTCTCATCGTTAAGTGTGAATTGAAACAAAACTAGAGAAAAAAAGCCATCCACAAACACATTCGCATTAGTCGCCACACGTCCGCGAAGGCCAACGAGGCGATTTCTCGCCTCGGCGCCAGAGCTTTAGGCGGACCCGACGTTCTGTGACATTATTTACGTCTTAAGCCGTACCGTCGAGTGGCGTTTTTATTTATGTCCACCTTCTTGCCGTTTTCTGTGCTTGTGTGTGTGTGTGTGCGGAAATCACTGTGGTGACCTTTTTTTCTTCTTGTTTGAGCCGAATAATTTTTTTTCCTTTGCTCGATTGACAGTGTGAAGAGGGCGTCGACTTCATATCGGCTCCCCTTAAAAGGAAGAGCATTTGCGTTTCTGGAGAGGCAGGATCCCAACACACGCGTCAAGAATTGCATTCGCATGCCCACCAAACACAACGTCAAGCTCGAAAAAACCCACTTACTCCGTTTCGGGTTCCAAGCAATCGAAACCGGGATCGTTCAGTGCGTAACTTTAAGGATTCTTGCCTATCGGTTGTGGGGCTTCGTCGGTGGTTTTGACTCGCCGAAGGCAGGCGAAGAAGGTCAGGCCATGGTGGCCCGATGGTTGAGGGGTTTGTAATTACTGTCTGCTAGTTCCATCGGCTATGTCCTGGTAGTGCTTTGTTTTTCTTTAACGCTTTAGGGGGTTTTTTGCGTCATTTTGAAGGGTTGTTTATGGTTTTGGGTTGGAGTGGACTTCACCACCAACGTCTCCCGTGCTAGCCTGCTGAGCTGGGTAGCGAAGCTGACAATACCAATAAAACTAAAACCGCACAAAAGTATGTACCTCACCAAAAGCAGGGCAAAACTACAGCGAGTTAAATGGGTAAAGATATTTTTCGCAAACCTTTACAACTCCAACCTGAAGGACGACAAAGGAATCAATATTTGGCTAGTGTAGGATCTTACCACACACGGGTTTTTGCAACAACAACAACCAATACAAAAAAAAAACCTCAGCAGTTAGGCCGAAAAGGCACCGGAGGCGAGCGTATAGGAGATGAAGCCGTATCATTACCAACATGCAAAAGGGTAGTTCACCCAGACACGAACTATTTTTTCCGAGCCTCACTCTCATCCCCGTCCCTCCCCGCTCCTTCATTCCATTTTTCAATCTGAAACGAAGATGAAAATACGCCAATCTTGACACATCGGCGAAAGGGTTCAGTATCATTTTACCCGGATCATGTTTCTCGTCTTCAGCGCCAATCTAGCTACTCCAGCGCACCGAGGAATGGTGTAAAAAAGCCCTCATTTTTCGTTCACCCCCCCCCTTTACGGTGATTGAGAACAGATTTAGAGACGACGCATAAATCGAGCATATCGATTCCGGAACCATTGGAACTATCGGCCCTTCATTGTGGAAATGGGATGAAGCGAAAGAGGGCAGTTGGGAAAATGGGAGCGAGGGTACGCATAAGCGTATAAATTTTCCCGATAACAAACCGTGCTTCGGCAATGGATACGTGCCAGTTTCCTTTCGCCTCAGTTCCCTATTAGCTTTTTCCTTCCATGGGATAAGGATTTTGCGAACGGAATTACTTTATTTCAATTTTAAATCTTATCGGGCTAGATTCGCTTTTTTGTCTCTTTTTGCTGATGCGCCGTTACTGATTGAGCGTCCTTATTTTGTTTCTTGTTGCATTTCACTGTCCCATTCTTTCACTTTTTAGTTTTTATTTTTAGTTATTTTTAACTCAATTATTTATTTTAAGTGGTTTTAGTTTTTGGTGGTTTTGTTTTATCAATTTATTTTAAAGTGTTTTTCTTTTTGTTTTACTTTATTCCGTTTCTTATAAATTTATTCGTTCAATTCCTTTTTATAACGCATCGTTCGTATTTTTTCATATATTTATTTATTTCATTTTTTTTATTCTTAAATTTCATACAGTTTTTTATTTAGCTTTTTATAATATTTAGATAATTTGTTTTTCAACATTTTAGATAATGTTTTTTAATGTATTTTAGTAAAGCTTCGATTCTGCAATGTTTATATTTTAATTTTATGTTCAGAGTTAATAAATAATAAATAAATAAGAAGTAAATCATTCTCCTTTTTAAGCAGAACAATTAACAAAATTGCAGTAACCATTGCTCTTTGCGAAACAATTGAATCCAATCAAAGCGTTAAACCGTTCCACGAATTGTGGTTCACACAAAAGCTCCATAGCTTTCTAACACTCAAAATGTGTCACTCAAAATTGCATCCGTCCTTTCCTGCCATCAATGAAGCGATTTGTAACACCCAAAAAAAAAGGTAAAACAATCAACGATCTAAAGGCTGTCAACCGGGAAATGCATTTTCCGCGTAGTTGCGCCCAGCATCAGCCAGCGATAAGCACCATCACGCCCACGTGCGGGATGTTTCACCCAGCGCACACACCATTTTAAGAGTTATTTTTCAGCCTTCGTTCGTCATCCTTTTAAGTGTAGTTTTTGTGTGTGTTTCGATGCTGTGGTTCCCGGTTTTGGTTGTTGCCATGTCCACAATCGAATTCACGGGGCACAGATCGAATGTCCAAACCTTTAAAGTCACCGTGCAGAACATACAGTAAGCACAGACACACACACACACACAGACAGACAGTAGCGATGGTTCAAGTGTCTTTGCACATTTCGCACTCGGGTGCCAGAACAAATTACGTGCAAGTGAGTCGACCACAGAGACAAACATACACACACACAGAGATACGCTTGAGAAGAAAACTCGGCTCGCAAGTGGAACGTTTTAATTTATCTCGAACTTGCTTTCTACTCTCGGAAACTTGGCCCTATGTCTGTGTCGAGTGGACCCACTTCTTGCCGCCCGAGATAGTTCCTTGTTGACTCAACTAGAGATTTTTCGTCTATATTATTATAACATTTTTTTTTTTGCTTTGGTTTGATATAACGGCAACACACTCGTTTTCTCCATCAATGCTTTCTGTCCCTCTCTCTCTCTCCCATCTGATGGCGGCGTCTCACCGAGCAACTGCTTGGGAGCCATTATCCAGCATCCACACAAAAGAAGAAGCGGACTTGTATAAAATCACCCTTCGGAGCAGCTAGTGAGCTGCAAGTAATTTTCTAAACGCCATCAAAGCGAAAGAGGTTCGCTCTAATGGGTGGTGGGGGGGGTGATGGACGAAAGGGGCGATGGTAATAAAAATAAATGAATTAAAAAATAAGGATGGTAAATTAATTGAAACATTTTAAATCTTCACTCTCCGGGGCCACGGACGTCCCCGGAATGCGGGAAAGTTTTCGGTTAGTTTTGTTGCCTCCCACTTGCTCGTAAACGACCCTTTTTTACCACCCTTAAGCAGAAAGGTGGTGTGTGGATGAAGCGGGGGAATGTGGGTGGGGGGGGAGGATGGTTTTGATGTTGGTAAGACACAGCGCAGCAAACCGAAAACCCTTACCGCGGGCACTCAGCCACGCTACGTAACAAGTCCTTTTCTTTTTGCTGCTTCCCTGTGTTACTTTGCTGTTTCCAACTCTGTTAGTTTGTCTTGTTTTTCGTTTTGAATGCGACTCTTCTTTGCCATTTGGTGTGACTTTGTTGTTGCTAGTTTTTGAAATGTGTTTTCCATGTTTCCTTTCAGCTTTCTTGCTGTTATCTTTTTTTACACTTGTTGTTTTATCATCTCTTATTTTCTTTTTTACTGTTTATACTTATTATGTTACGGTTCTATTTTTGTCTCTTTTATTACTTTTTCTTATTTGTACTCTTTCTTATTTTACTAAGTCTGTTCTTACTAGCTAGTGTTACTGTTGTGCATCTGCGTGCACGTTGCTTGCTTCAAAATATGGAGACCCTGCCGTGTGAGGGCCGACGGCGAAGAATACCTTCCATTTTTCAAACATAAAAAAGCCGCCCAAATAACTGGTGAATAAGTTTGAAAATGAAGCAAAAGACGATGCACAACAACAGCACAGTAACTTTTCTGACCGAACATAACCCCCCCCCCCCACCCCCTTTCCCTCCTCTTTTCCATCCCCCTGCTCGGCATCTAAGGCTTTTCCGTGGAAAACGACAGAGAGAGAGAGAGAGAGAGACGAACAAAGAAAACAAGGAAAAAAGGGGAGGCAGAACCGCATCGGCCTTATGTGACCCCCGGGAACCCACCGGGTTTTTCTCAGTCGGACACATGAGTGTCAAAGTTTTTCGTTGGCATAGCTGCTTTTTTGCTTCCTTCCTTTTTATGCCTATTTTTATTTCCCTCACACATTGCCCACTGTATCATGTGTGGGACTATGTGTGTGTGTATGTGTGTGGGTCAAGTCAGCAGGGTGGGAGTGGCGAGTGAGATGCTAAAGTTTTTCCTACCGCAACGGTTTTTCCCACTTCCCCCCCAAAAAAAAAAGGAAGCCCTGAGCGTTGGGGACATACCAACATTTCCAAATGGTATGTTGTATTTCTGTTTTCCCCGAAACCCGAACACCGAAGGGGCCAAAGATACCGTTAGCACCGTTTTTTTTTGTCGGGCCAAAAATTCGCTCAATCTATTCATCACATCTCAGTCGGCGATCTGCAACCCCACATATGTACATGTGGCTGTACGGAGGCAGCAATACACACACACACGAATAAAAAAGAAAACCCGAAGGACAGTGAAGAAGTTTCCCACATAGATGATAATTTGATAGAGAAATCATTTTCCGTTCAGCGTTACTAGCCTCCAAGTTCTCGTGTGCCCTTAAAGCGAACGGAACGCTCTAGAAGACACTAGGCGGGAGTGAAAGAAAGCGTTGTGCGAAGCGAGAGGTCTACTTTACATGTCTTGAGGTAGAATTTTAAATCAAGTTCCTCCAGTTGGGAGTGTTGTGCTGTCGATAAATTTCCATAATGCAGATAACATCGCCACTTGATAATATTTACTTCATGACACTTCGGGAGTACACTTCGGGACAAGCCCTGGCAGACGATACGTGAATGTCCTACGTCAGCATGAAACCTCGAGCTATATACGGGAATGTTGGAATGAGCCGGGCCTGGAAAGAAAACGCCAGCAATGGCCCAGTTGGGAATATCCGCACGACCAGTGTACAAGTGCAAGTGCACAAGGTCAACACAAACATGAGCTGACACTTTCACCGACAGCAATTGGTGTACCTGAAGAGCTGTGTGCTCCAATAAAGTTGCTGTGTTTGTGGAATGTTGAAGTTTAGGTGAACAGCTGGCGACTGAAGGTGTGAAGCTTTTTAAGCTCACTTGGTAGGTTACATCAAAAACTGTTGGGGAGTTTTTTTTTTCTAAACTTAAGGATGCCCACTACGTCCACCAACAGCTAACCGGATATTAGCTGGAGGGTTTGTGAAAACTTCGGGATAATGATCGAACAGCTAAATTATGGCAAACATCATCCAAGAGAGTACAGTGGTACAGCAGATCATTACCAACCCATCGACTATCATAGTACATAGGTGGATGTTGGAGAAAGCACCCAAGTCCTAACAGCATACAAAAACAGTATGAAGCATGCACGGAAGCTATGGCGGGAGTCCAACCGTGTCAATGCAGAAGAGCTAAGCTTTGAAAGGCTAGCAACTATACCGACCGCCTGCGCACTTTTAATATTCACCAGAGAGCGGCCCGCCATAAAGTTCACGGAACCCTCCGGACCTAACGATCCTGATGCCTCCGGTCTAGCTAAAAATAACAAAAATCAACTCAGTAAGTATCACAATCTAAGCACGTTATAAATATGACATTCATGTCCCCGTGTAGTATAATCTAATATGTGAGTTACAAGTCCCGGGTGCCCTGGCTGTCGACACATCCTGCTGTCCATTTCCTGGAGACAATTTGCACACGCTGGAGAAAAGGCAGAGGAAAAAAAAAACCAGAAGCCCCACGCAATGACACCCGGACCACACGCACTGCTTTGTTAGGCGTTAGGCCAGCTCTACCCACCTAAGCTTCCCGGGGCGCACATTGCGCTGCCTAAGACGCTCGTGATCCTATCAACCGGGCCGGGGGACCAGGACCGACCCAAGTGATAAGATACCCGCCCGAGTACGACCTCCGGGCGTCTCACGTCCCGTATCACGCAACGCTAGCCGAAGTAGTGGTTTGATGAGAATGCATTATCAGAGTGGGACCGAAGTAGCCCACGGAACGTACGGCTCGCAACCGTACCGGGGAGGCTTTGC
The DNA here is from genome assembly GCF_013141755.1 of Anopheles stephensi. Taxonomy (NCBI): domain Eukaryota; kingdom Metazoa; phylum Arthropoda; class Insecta; order Diptera; family Culicidae; genus Anopheles; species Anopheles stephensi. Next base: position 10,315,070 of record NC_050201.1, read on the forward strand.
CCATTTGGAAATGGTCCCATTTTTGTTTTGTTTAATGTCTTCCACACGGGGGCCGCAAAGCGTCGGGGTAGTTGGGCGATTTCTTTGTTTTGTGGGCTACGACGTCGATTCCCGTGCCGGTGCGCACTCGTCTTTATGCAGAGCAGAAGTCCGTGGTTTTGTTGTGCAAAGTTGCTGTTGCTGTCGACTTATCCGTTTACCAGCACTCAGTATCCTATCAGTAATTGATAGGTTGTGATAGGGCGGCATGTGGTGGATGTTTTTTCTTTTTTGGGGGGAAACATTTTTCTATACGTCTCCCTAGGGGGTTTGGTTGAGATTTATTCCTCCCGCTGGATACGGGAACCACAATAACGGGCCAAACTTGGTACGCTCAAGGTCTTGGTCGTTTTTTCGGTGCGCATGGGATGTATCAGGTTGCTCGCGCGACACACACACACACACACAGCCGGTCAACCACAAAACCGAACGCAATACCGAAGCCTAAGAGTAGTGGAATGTTCTGTGGTCCGGTTTCCCCCTGATGACAGCTCATGGCTCTGACATTCCTGACCGAAATGTGAGCGGTATGTAAATGTGGCTAGGCTGCCGGCTGTCCCCAACTGTTGCATCCACTGGACCCGATCCGAATGGGTGCGTGTGTGAGCGTGTGTGTGTGTGTGCAGCGAATGCACTGGTGGAGAAGGTGGTTTTGGATTACAATTACCAGCAGCTCCCCATCATTCCGCTTTCCCCACTTGTGGAAGAAGTGTTGACCTCCGGGGTCCAGCTCGTGCGGAGGCACCAGCACTTGGGCTAGAATTTCTATCGAACCCACGAAAACCACGTAATCGGGCATTGATTTCCTCCGACAGCCAACGCAACCGAACGATGACTTTGATGCGGTTGCCAAGTTTTCGACCATCCCTACCATGCTGCTGCTGGTGCGGGAATGTTTGTGTTGAAGTTGTCGTCCGTACAGGTTAGCTGATTATTGGTACACTTCGAAACCTCCGCAAAAGTGAGCTTACTCCACATACTTGTGCCGTTCTCATTAGCAAACGGTGCAGCAGTGCAGCTCCCCGAAAATGCTAGCCCACCGATCGACAGCTCCGTTATCATTATCCTTGAGGACACCCTTTCTAACCCTGAGACACCAAAGCTTCGGATAATGGGGGAGCTGCTGCTTTCATCAAAATACAAGTTTTATTTCTCCAACGCACGCACCTCGGTGTGCGACGCACCGTTAAAGTCAGCCTGGCATTATGAATCGTGTAGCCAGGACTCGGTGGAGGCTCGCCAACATCTGGCAAAATTTCACACACTCTAGCTGGAAACTGTGTGTGTGTGTGCTTCGAGTAGTTTAAATTAATTTTTGATTACCCGCCTTTAATCGCATTACCTTTAGCTTCCGACTGCTCCGGACACGCTCCTCGGGCACCTTTCAGGCACCTCGCAGCATTTGCCAAATGACGCCGGTGTGGGCCTTTATCCGCAAATCGACCGGCGTGCTAGATCAATTGTAAAGGTAGAAAACGATAATTATACTTGCCCGCACACTCCGGCCAGAGTGCGAGAGTACTGGAGAGGGAGAGATGAAAGGGCGATAGATGGGGATAGGGGGTGGGCACGCTCCGGTAATAAGGAACACTTAATCGACGTTATTAATTACGCTCCCCAGCTCGTGGTTTTCTCCCAGTCCCTAGGTTTCCCCCTGGCGCTGTTACCCACATGTCTCACCATTTTGTTTTTCGCTCTCTCGCACTACTTTCCACCAAACGAGCGTGTGTGTGTGTGCGTTTTTTGTCTTTTCGAGGTTAATTATCGTCAGCTGGTACTGGCCGATCGGTACGCTCGTAACGTTCTTTTGCATGTTTGCCATGAAGAAATCTATTTCATCCGCCCTGTGGCGACCCCATTTTTTCCCGCTGGACCCTAGACGACGACGACACCGTCCAGGGCGCAAAACCGGAACGAAGCACAAAACTGTGTGTGTGTGTGTGTGTGTGTGTATCTCCCGTATAAGCATTCGCATAAATATTTTGGTTTTATTTTATGCCGTTCTATATACATCCCACTGATGTCCGGGTCCCTCTTTCTAGACCCAGGATGCCTGTAGGACGCGTGGAGTGTGGATGAGACAGCACGACCTCGCTCAGCATAATTTACCTATCTACGTGTGTGTGTGTTTTTTTATCAGTTCGCCATTACGTGGTGGAATTGATTACCCGGTGGGGCTCTTTGTCCGACGCCGAAACACAGCCACACATTCCTTGATGCTCGCATTTACATATTTTGGGCCCCGGGAACGCTGGTTCGCCGGTGTGCGGCAGCGAGTGTGAGCTAGTAGCGCACACCAGCGGCAAAACAGCTTATGCTCGCGTTCGCGCCTTGCCTTCGCAAGCGTATGTAAATTTTCGGGGCCGGAAAATGTCCGTAGGAATCGGGCCCCTGCTAATAGCAACGCAAACAAATCATTTACACCGACGCGCGAGTGGTGACGGTGGCGACGGTCGGCAGGTCATCACGGTTTGACGCCAATCCAGGGAAGGATAACATTCTGCCCCGGCAGCGCGCCCTAGGTGTGATTAGGACGCTCACCTCCACTGCACTGTAGCATAGCTTCCCGGCACAGCGCTGGCGTTTGGCTGTGTTTGTGAAGGCTGGCTAGCATTTGCTGGAACTGTAAACTAGAATTCGCTAGCATCACAATCATTGCGCTGCCCAGTAAGATATGTCCGGTGTTTCGTGCGTGTCTGCAATGTCGGAGAATTGAAGCTGAATAACCAAATTGGAATACCTCCACACGCTCACCCGCCCAGCGTTGATGCAAGCCGAGCGGCAGGCTACCGATATCCCTTTTTCGACCGGATCGGTGACATTGCGACGAGTGTGGCCAATCAATTAAATTTATTGATAGATGAAAATTGACAGCATTTTCCATCGGTGCCGTATGCAACACGCTCGCTGCTACGGTTTGGCCAAACAGTCAGAATTGTAATTCAATCTCACACTTCAATTGACTTTTGCCATGTAGTCCATGTGCACAGGCCGTTGCGGGTTGCAGCCATTTGCGTACGTCCGAAGATGAAGCCAACCATCGTGATGGCTCGTTGCATGTTTCGCACCCGGATATGTGGGTCGAGGTCGGGACGTGGGACGGCAATGGCTGGCCGGACGAAACCGGGCGCCCCCGAAACTGTGACCCACGGGTCCAGACCGCAAACTTTTGAAATGAGATCATGCTTATGAACGTCTCCAGGTTTCCGCTGCACAGTAAGAGCATGGAGTGAATGAGGTAAAGAGAGAGAGAGAGAGAGAGAGAGAAAGAGAGAGTAAAAAAAACCCAGTTAAAACCGCAGAAGACCTATGCGAAGACCCAACATTACGCTGGAGCCCACACAACTCCGGTACCTTAGCATCCTGAACGGTGTAACAGGACCAAGGAAGGGAACTGGAAATTCTACGCCACAAGCGCAGTGTTATCCTAGCTTCCGGTAGAATCCTTGTGAAGGGAATTGCTCGAACATGGGCTAGAAAACCAAATCAAGACAACGAGACCAACCAGAAAGCAGGGGAAAAAAACGAAGAAATCGATAAGAGAACGTTGTCTGAAGCTGGACCAAGAACCACGATAACACACCAGCGCTCTGGTGGGGACGTACCAGTCGGGTGAAGCTACTGGACCGCAGCAAGGGGAGGGGTTCAGATCAAACCGCAGCTAGAGCGAAAGAACTTTCCGTCCCCTCACAAGACGTACCACGAGAGGCTGTACATGTGCAAAAACCGTGGCACGAAACTGTCGTCCGAGTGACGAAGGTTAGGTTGAGGATGAGTGTCTGCACTGTTGAAAACATAAATGACAGCCACACTCGCTCTCACTCTCTCTCTCCCTCCCTATCGCTCACACTCCCTATAGTAGGCAAAAACTGAAGAATTCATGCCGTAGGAGTCCTGCCGCAAATATTATGTTTTCGAGTATGTTTTTATTTCGGTTTCTGGCACTTGTAACGATTTTTTGCCCCACCACTCGGTCTCTCTCTCTCTCTCGCTCCATGTCTCCTTCCCATATCTTCATGGCTCGTGTCCGAGTGCGTGTAAGTGTATGTTTACGTGTTCTGGTACGATGTGTGTATACACACAATGGATCCTGGCACCTGATAGTGGCCAGATAGTATGGCCGCTCAGTAACCTGGCGTTCAATAAGATTAAGATATATGAGGCATATCGAGAGCGCCCACCCGTTGAAGACGCTATCCCCGAACGACGCTGGACGAAGGGCCCCGGCAGGCCTCGAAGCGCTCGACCGTCGACCCATAACATAACCGTAAGCCGTTTCAGATAATGCTTGCCACCTAGGTCAACCGTATTATTAGCCTCCGGGCAATGGTGGCATGGGGGCGCGATGACAAGATGCTGCCTGCCCCGAAGAGTCCAAGCCCGAAAATCGCCTCGTCTTTTAGTGGCTACAACACACACACACACAATATATATAAAAACGATACCACCACCACGTACCGAACACGTAAAGCTACAGCATTACTTTATCTATCCCTGATCAGGCGAAATATTACCTCGTATATCCTTCGGCGCATTTTCTTAGCCGGCGATCGCCACATCCTGGGGCTTTCATACGTGTGGTGCGGAGAAGTGGCAGCAACGTATCTAAAATCACAACCATAAAGTGGTCGACAGTGGGAAGAGCCTTTGCACCGACCGTACCGAGGACGCATCCTTTGACGAAGGCCAACAGAGACGCTGATACACACAGAAGAAAGTATCTTCTTGCCGGCTCTAATAAGAAACAGGCGCACAGCCGACCGACCGCAGCGGCAGCGCCCAAATAAACGTCGTTAAAATTTACAACCCCCGCAAATAACGACGCCACGGCAGAAAACAACCCCACAATGACACAACAACAAATATCAGGCACACACACATACGTATGGCTGCAGGTTGTTGGTGTGGGAAAGGGGATTGGCTGAAAGGTAGAATGTGGAGCAAAAGTTGAGGCTAGCAAGCAAGACATCGCATCGACAGACGACGATGACGACGATGCGACATCATTAGGGACCAACACGCGGGGAGAACTTCGGAGTCATTCGCCTTTCAGCACCGAAAGGCTCGCCCCAACTCCAGGTTTTCTTTTTCATACTGGAGCAAGGTCTCTAGGACGCTCTAGACGTGCCGCTGGGTGAAGGTTCCCGCAACGCTATCACACATGTGACGATGGTTACACGCACACACACACACACTAATGGCGAACACGGTTCGCACACTTCGTCCTCACAGTTGATTACTGCGTGCTGGTGTAACTGCTTTCGGGGGATTTTTGGCATTCCCAGCCCGACGCTTTTGTTGGAGCCTTTTTTTTGTTGTTGCTTGGACGTACAGCGTGAGAGACACACAAAAAACGTACAGGGACATAACAGAGGCGGCAAAATAAAATAAACTACGACCAGCTACTACATATACAACCTCGCACACACACACCATGAAGTAGCGATGGGGCACGATAGGACAGTAGCGTTCGGTAGCACCACGGCAGACTCTATATCTGCAGAGTCCCTCGCAGTGTGTCGCAGTCTGCAGTCCCTGCTGTCCCGAGCGCGCAACGGACCACGCTCATTATCTGGCTTCTTAATAGTTTCTTCGCAAGCAAGCTTTGCAAGAAATCCGTGACGAGCGGTCGTTCGTTCGTTTGCTGTGGGGGAGGGGGGTGGGGGGGTGGGGGGTTTGGTTGAGAAGCGGAGACGGTTGGGGGCAGGAATGCTCTCTGCGGGTGGGTTGTCCTGCCGTAGCCAGGACACCTTCACAAAAATGGACACTCTCAAGGACTGTAGCCAACCCGCGGAGTCATCGCGGAGCCTTGAGCCGGCACACCGAAATTACCCCAAAAACCCCGAAAACTCCATCTTCGTTTGCTGGGCTTATGGATGTGCTTCGGCCGAACGAACCAACCGAAAGGGATCTGCTTTATCTTAACGCCCCAAGCGTTGCGGTGATACGGTGATGTTTGTTCTCGCGTCTCGGCCGCTGCAAGTACGCAAGTTTCCCTGGGCCAGCGGGCCAGAGCGCACGATAGTCCGGCCCGTGCCGGAATGGCTCACGGGGGCCTGCTAATGAGCAGCGTCATAAAACGTGGGGATGTATTGGCAATGGGGAATAGCTCGCACCCGTTCACGAGGGATAGCGGACAGCTCGGGCAGTATGTCTCGTCGACACTCATCAAAGCCAGTTGTGGTGACTCCTGAAAAATCGATCTACCGCACCGCGAGTCCTCGTGGCCACAGGTCAAAGGTCATCAGTTTAGTTAACGCACTCGCACCAGCACACAGTCCCAGCTTACCGTATCGGTACTTCGATAGCCAAGACACAGGAGGACACACTAGCCCCTGCGAGAAAGCGCACTAGCCCTGGCCGCTGCCGTGCGTCCGGTCCGTCGTCAGGTTGGACCACTTTCATGGCTGGTAGTGGAAATCGATTATCATAATTAATAGTTGTGCGCGAAAGCGGCTGGGAAGCACACGCGGGAACGAGCCGGAGCCCGCAGTAATAATACTGTTGCAGCTCGCAAAGCAACACCGCCTGTTGTTCTGCTCCGTTTGTCATACCCTAATCCCTGACGCAAGGGAGCAAATAACAAAAAAAAAAGGCCCAGCACTCATACCGACGACGACGGACTTAATCAATTGCATCTTTTCTCTCTTTTGCACTTGTTATATCCCTCCCGTTCGCTCGCTCACCAGCTCTGTCCCTCTCATTCACTCTTGCTCACTCACGTTGGGATGCAAGCAGTAAATTATATTTTCGCCACACGCTGACATTTCCACCTTTACCTTGTGCGCGTACATCATCTCTGGACATATTTTTCGTCTGAACCGTGCTCGCCAGTTCAGTTTTACACTGTTTGCTTTCGTTTTTTTCTCAACAATATTTTGTGCCTCGCTGGCACAAAACCGAGATGACAATTATTGTTCGTTAAAAGGTCCTTCATTCCGTGGTTCGCTGTTGGACTGTGTGGCCGTTCCAGTGCAGGACTGCCACTGTCGCGTGACGCTATTTTGCACCAATCTGCACCAACAACGGTTGGAATGTTGAATTTCTGCAAAACTCCAGTCAAATGTCAAATTTCAAGCATCAATCGTAGTTGGTAGCGTGCTTTCGTGCACATAGCGTCCACAATAATGTATCTGGAGCAAAACCTTTCCCCTGTTTTTGTTTTGTTTTTGCAATCAAATCTACTCCAAATCCAGTATGTGGATGAGGTTCAAAATTTTAAAAAAGCCAAAAGTTCTCGAACGCTTCCAGTAACGACAAACGCGTCCAAACGGCGTACACTCGCTGCAGCAAGCTCGATGGTACTTGGGTACTTGGGTGCCGAAGCTAAGCACAAAAAGGAACGCCAGAAACGCTGAAGTGAGCTGATTGGTGGTGCTGGTAGGCATTGGGCCACGCGCACCTGACCGGAGTGATCATTGAACGGCGGGAAGAAATTGTTCGGCCTCCACACAACCGAACAATCAAATCGAACCCCAATTCAAGAAGCTTCGGTTGGACGTGCGTTTGGAAAGTCAAAGTGGAGAGGTTGCACCACTCGGCACCGCATACGCTATGGCTTGAACACTTGAACCCGCCCGGGGATGGGAAATTATACAAAATTGTCTTCTCCCCCCCCCCCTCCCACCCTGGAGGTGTAGCACCTCTTGGTCGGAGTCGGACATTTTCGGTGGCCACGCAGTTTGTTGATTTAGAGTGCCAATTGGCAATCAAGGGGCCGGGAGGTTTTGTTTTTTTTTTTCGTCTTCTGACGCAACGATGCTCCAGCACAATATCCGGAGGTCGCGGCTATTGTGGCATTGCTATAATGTGGTTGAACGCGAGTGCCAACTAATGAGCTTTGACTGGCGTCGAACATGAAGGACTTTTTTGGCACAACTACCTAATGCTAGTAGGGCACGCTCTTCAGGGTGAAGATACTCAGCAGGCAAGAAAACGAATGTCTAATTATGTATAATTTCTTTCTCTCTACTTCTAGGTACGTTACCGAGGACACTAGAGACTGTGGGTACGAGCGAATCGTATGTCAACGCAATGTCTGGAATTTGTTTGAAGTTTAACTGAGCATATGGTAAGCATGCAAGCGCCACAACTTGGCATCGATCAATCTAGCAGCTCTGCGCCGGATCTGAATCACATTCCGGAGTATAATGAATGCTGGCAAAGGCACATTACCACGGTTGCAACCCGTGGACGAACCGGTCCAATCGATGTTCCGGCTATTGCACCGGTGCCGTTAAGATCAGACGGCTACCACTCCTCGGTGCTAATTCCACTGCGGACAGGAAGCCGTACCGGTTTAACGGTTGGTCGAGGCGGTCCGCGAAGGAAGCCAATTGCAACTGCAGCGCTCCCGAAAGGGATGTCGGTGCGGTTTGCGGTTCCGGAGCTAAACCACTCAGGGGGTGTGTTATATACAATCGAGATGAAATTGGCTTTGTAATAATGATGTGATAGCGGTTCAACGAGACTACTACTACTACTACTACAAAAAAAGAATCACTACACCGGATAGTCTCGATAGTCTCGGGTCTTTCTTTTTTTTTCCTACGTTTGTTTGTCCCCCGTTATTGCCACTGTGCCTTTGTGTGCGATGCGCTTGCCACTATAAAATCGTCTTGAGACGCTTGTACCCAAATTGCACTAGAAACGAAGATCTAACGCAGGCCAGCATCTTCATCGAAGCTATATTGCGTTGCGCTATTGTGCGGTGCAAGAGAGAGAAAAAAAAACCTCCCCGAGTGTCATGTCCCCCAACCGTGCACAGGGGTGATAATAACACTTACCAAAGAGCACGTTGAGCGGTTTGGCTGGTAAAAGACGCAGCGGCAGCTACATCATCAGCGCGCAAGCAGCAGCAAGAGCACAACGAACCAATGATCATGAAGCATGAAAATATTTATTGTCGCCTCTGGCACCGTCACCGGTGGCGGACGGGTGGCACCGGCTCACAACATCATCGTCGTAGCGTATATTTACTTTTACTGCTACATGCTGCTACCAGCCCGCTACTGGAGAGTACGCCCGGCTGTTGTCCGGCTACCCTTCGAAACGCCCCATCCGCCCGCCCCCGGGAGCGTTACATCGTTTGCATCACAATCTGTGTGCCGTCGTCATTTCGGTCTTTCGGCGAGCATGATTGGGAGCGGTTTGCTAAGAAGGACCAAACCCCAAGTGGAGTCATCCACGGTCAGTGGGGAATACGCTAGAAATAAACTCTTCCACCAACCCCACCCGTGCATAGACTCCAGCCACTTGAGCGTAAGGGTTTGTGGGGGGGAAAAAAAAGAACAGAGAACGAATAAAGGACCCGTGGCCCACCAGAAGTCCCGAGCTAAATAGCTCCAGCCCGGTGTCCTGGTGCTCTGGCGCAAGGGTAAGATTTATCACCGAAGCAAATCGTCACGTTGATGAACCATCGCTCGTGGCTCATCCCATGGCCGATGCTAGATGGTTGATAGTGGGCACTGGTAAAATGTCTTCACCGGGTGCGATGCTTTCGATGGCGGTTACACTCCACCGAACGGGCACCCCGAACGAGTCACTCGATCGGGCACGATAAGCGGGTAAGTGCAAGTTTGACAACATGCATCTTCACTGACGCCCTGCCAAACTTCCATTCACAAAAAGGCTCGCGCGAAAGGAAGGTGCAATCTCGGTGTAAACACGAGCGAAACCTTGCAAGTCCGTGGACGTGGGTTATCGCAAGACGCTCGCACGCTTCAGAGGTTCATCCTTCGTCGTAAGAAGCAGTTTGAAAGGCAGCACCAGTTAAGTGTTCACGATTACTATTCTCGGCTCGTGCAGACTAGACTACCCTGGAGACTAGTTTTGGTGACCATTCTCCATTTGAGCATTTATATATTTGGGACACGTTATCTTTCGTTTGGCTTTTTGGGGCGGAGAGGATGAGCTCATTTACTCTACGGGGTTTGGGTGAAATCAATTCAGATGCGAAAAGACTTACATTTGGGATAACGAATGCAGCTAGCTTTTGTTGTTCGCACCAGGATCAAATCTATGGTATCGTTCAAGAATTAAAGCAACTCAACAACAACGCACAAAAATATACATCAGAAATTGAATGTCCAGCTCATGGAGGACCTTCTCCAACGTCCGGAGACATGTCTCGGTGGAGGAGGGATTAGCGAAGGGAGGGTAAAAACAGGATACCGGGATAACAATCCCGCGACCATCTGGCCACTAGCACCGAAGGCGATTGGTCATCATCCCGGCACCTGAACCGTAATCACGCAAAGGACCAGAGCCCACAAAAACAGGTTCCTGTTGGTATCGCCCCAAGGAATTGGTCCCACACCGCGTCTCTCGAACGCCCGCAACCCATTCCTGCACGACGCATCGGAAGGAGATGTGAAATTATGACAATTGATGGGCAAAACGGGGCCCATTCTTAACGGACGGAACGGGCTGCAGTGACGTCCCGAAAGATGCAGCGATCCCACAGCATCCTCGGGATGGGGTGGTAATGATCGTGCGGGGGGTTTTTGTCCGGGGTACCGCCGGACCGGTTTCAGGATGGTAACAACAAGAACGACGTACGACGTGGAAAGCAAAACACGCGTGGACCCTGCCGCAAGGCACCGATGGTCGACCGGGACGGAGGCACCGATAAGAGGACGGCGAAGACGGTCGACTGAATGGGATGGAGTTGGAAAGAAAAGACCATTATCGTGGCTGGCAACATGTAATCAACAGGATGCAGGTTATTTTAATTTTCCCTTCAACCTGATTTCAAGCTCGGTGTAGCTTCTTTTTTTGTCGTTGTTGCTCTCTCTTCTTCCTGCCACACCTCCCGAACTCTGTCGATTCGTTCTGCTCCTGGGTCTGGGTCCCGGTGCCCAGGTGCGCTCACAATTGACTCGATGCATTCGCGAAACACGGGCACACCGGAATGGCTTCTTTGTGGTTTCAATCTATCAAGATGCTGGCTCGGCCCAGCTCTCGCAAAGGTACATGCCGGGCTGCGTGTCCCAAACCAGCTACACCAAAGGGCGGTTAACATACTGTCATTCGGTGATGTAGTACCCACTCGGAACTAATGACACTTTCTACGGTGCACGGACACCGTTTGAGGTTAGGTGTCTGGTTAGGTGTATCAAGTGTTTGCCTTGTGTTAGTTTTCTTTTTCTACCATTCAACTCTCCGACCGTCCCGAAAGCTACCTGCACCTGATACGAAGGATTCGATTTAATTTAGACCAGATTGTCTCAAGTTTCCCATGGGTCCACGAAATCCTGGCCCTGTAGAACATAAAACCTGCTGGATGGTGATGCTGTAGTTGCTGCTGCAAGTCAAGTGCACGGTCGGTTTCGTCTCGGTTGCCTTTCAAAGCCACCCGAGAGAGAGAACTCTTCACCATTACAAAGACACACACACACAAAAAAAAACATTCTCACCGAATCTCCCTCCGAAACGAATCGTCGACTATCCCCTATTGTGGACATTAAACCTCACCCGGACGTCTGAAGATACACACACGATAGAAGAAAAAAAAACGGAAGAATCATCTTGATCTATTCGACAACTTTATTTCGAATCAAATTCCATTTACCTCACCGTTTCGGGCTGGAAACTGAAACTAATTGCTGGAACCGAATCGAAAACCTAGCCATCGCCTAGCCGGGCAGCATCCGTGGACCACATTATTCCAAAATTGTTGTTGAACCGCTGCGCCCTTCCACCCATCGCCACGGAGCCGTTGGACCTGTTTTACCGAACCAGGTTCAAAGCTGACCTGTCCCATTGCGTGATCATGATGCGCTGGAGCACACGGAAGGTTGAGGTTGAAAAGAAAAATCGGAGCAAAGACATAAAGCAACGTTCCGATTACAGTGTCCAGGGGTTGTTTTTTTTTTTGTTCAAGAGTAGCGGAGAGAAGAAGGGAGAGAGAGGACAAAGACGAATTACAATAACAGAGTAACGAAGCAAGCAAAAAAAAAAAGAAACACACACACGACACACAGCCTTAACAACGTAAGACTTTTACCACCTGCCAGAAGTTCTCACAGTCCTCACAGTCGGTGAGGGCAATCTGATGCGGCAATCTTGGTGATTGCTGATAGAGGCACGCAGCGAGAGAGAGAGAGAGAGAAGCGAAGAAACGATCGAGAAACGATCGAAGGAAGCAGTAAAACATAAATGAAGGATTTCTGAAGGAAGGGCAGGCAAAGGCACGATATGTAAAGAAGGTCCGCCCGGGTCGAAAGGGTGGTGGTGGTGGCAGGCAAGATAGGGATGAAGATGAAGATGCTGATGATGTACGCCTGTGATGGACGCGATTGACTCGTTGCACTCTTGTTGCCCTCAGCCCGAGTATGCAGTGCTGGGAAGATAGGAGAGAGAGAGACAGAGAGGAAGTGCGAGTGGAGGGTGAAGGGTAAAAAAGGGCGACCCGACGCGTCGTGGCCACGCGCAAGACCTGTTCGACTGGATTTTGATCATACGCACGCCCCGGGGGCCAGCCGAACAGGGCGCGATAAAGCGAGAGAGCGCACAGGAAGCGCACTGATGTGCTGATGGCGGTCAGTGAAGAAGAAAAAAAAAGAACCAGGCCACTCCAGTGGTTCGCTCGAAGCCTAATAATCATAAAGCAGGAAGGCTTTAAAAAACCCCCATTCGCTGGACGGATGCGGACATCGGGGAACGGGCGGCGAGCAACCCTGTACCGTATCTTTTGCGCGAAAGGTAGAAATTAGTGCGCAGCGGAAACCGGTGGCAACAACGAAGCAACAACAGCAGCAAAAGAGAAACACACACTGCGAGAAAAAATATACGAAACGAATTAAAACTGATGGCCGAAAGGGATGCTGCGGTTTTTCTTGTCTCTCTCTCTCTCTCACTCTTCAATTCTTCCCTATGTCGTAGCGAAAGGGAAGCGAAATGTGATCGGGACAAAATGATCATAAAAATCAAGAGCAGCACCGGAGGTTTTTTTGTTTTCCTCTGTGTCTTCACTCTTTCCATCGAGAACGAGTCGAGAGGTTATGTGTTATGAGACCTCAGGGAATGGGATCCTGTCAGTTGGCTATTTCTTCTTCTGCTGCTTGCATATGCATGCGTGTGTGTGTGTTTGTGGTTCATATTTTTCTTCTTTAATTTGGTTGTTGTTGATGTTGGTGCTTCCCCGCAGTCGTTATCCCCGAATCCTCACAAATGTCCGATCATCTTCACATGCAACGCGGGTTTGCCGTTTTGCAGACTCTTGCCCGAACTTTTGGTAGAAGCTTCCCAAGAAGCTTTTATCGGCGACCGTTGAACGCTGGACATTGCGGTTGCTTGCAATTGTGAATGGGATTTGTGTGGCCACTCGGGGCAAAGGCTGCCAGTGCCTTGACTTGACCACATTTGTTCTATTTATAACCGGATGTACCGGTGTGCAGGTAATCTGTACCTCTAACTGCATCTAGCTCTAGCCGTGTAAGGGGTTTCATCTTCTTCTTCTTTTCACTTAAAAGCGATTTCGATATTACAGCGAACTATTCAGTAGAAAATCAAATCCCGTCTAGAGTGCCTCCTGGTACTGACTGTCGAGCTACAGGTAAAATAAAGACACAGAAAGCCAACCACTGGCAGACCCAAGACCTTTCGAACTTGTAGTTCCAAAGAAGAAATCTCGGAAAATGTTGATTGCGGGCTTCTTTGACTTCGTTTATCAGGGCTTGAGCTTCTTACAACCTCAAGAGGACTTTGCCTGCAATTTCTGGCTTCCTTGAATGAATTTAACTCGTAACCAGGTAGGCGGTTTCGCATCTAGGGCAATAAACTGTTTTGCAAACCCAGCTACAATATTTTTGATTTTAATATTTTGTCTTGGATGATGATATATTCCTCAAACTCGGGTGTTTAGTTTTCTGTGTCCTGATTCATTTTTATGCTTTAGAATGCTCGTCCTAGTTCATCAATATTGCTATAAAGAGTTGTACAGCATTTGTAACGTGCCGATTGCCTACATTTAGGCGTCAAAAATCCTTTTATATTTACGAATCAAAGCTAGGTAGCCAAAAATTTAGATGCAATCAAATCCTAAAGTGGTTTACTCGCTCCCTTTCGCAGACGACAGCTGTCGGACTGATTGATTCACTATCATATCTTGATGACTCAAATTCTCAGCCTTAAATAATGCGATATAACGAATTTATTACGTACCGAATAAGAGCATCAGCCACACGATGTATCACTCGATATATGGATAGAAACTCACGTAATGATTAACTTTTCCCTCTAACAATAGAAGGATAATAAACGATACCAGGTTTCAATTCTTGTCTCGCCTCAGGTTTTTCGTCTTCTTTTTCTTCCACAACCAGCTAGCCCATCTTTCAAGACGAATTAAACCATTTAAAAACTCATCTTTGAGATTAACGAATAGAAGGCAGGAACCAAAAACTAGGCGAAAAAAAACCCACGAACTTGTCACAGCAGTAGATACTACTCTAGCTCTCTCTCTCTCTTTTTATATCTCTATCTCTCTCGCTCACTCTTTCTATCGATGTTGGCCTGCTTGGATGCTGTGCTTGGGTGCCTAGCTAGTGGAGGATATGCATTAAATTGCTGCGAGGCTAATTTCTTTCTCTGCCACCGCCACCCTCCTCCTTCCTCCACCGTCACGTCCTCCGTTGACGGCGCTGTCGTTCCGTATCGCGTTGTCGTATTATTTTATCTTATTATTATAGCTTTCCACTCGTGTCTCGTGTGTTGTGTGTGTGCCTGTTTTCTTCCTACTCTTGCTGCCGTTTGCTTTACCCACCCTTGCGCTGGAGCTGACCTGCGGGCTTGATCTCAACCGCACCGCAGCACGCCACGAGCGAACGCCGGCGAACGACGACGACGACGGTGCTGCGGGTCTTGTTATTATCGTCGTCGTCGTCCTCATCATCATCATCATCGTCGTAACAACCGACGACTCTTTTTCTAGAAATGGCACCCGAAAGGAAGCCGTACACGCCACGCAGATTCGTTCGTGCTGCCGATTGATGGACCCACACCAAGTCCGCAACAGACAGGCAAAACAAAAAAAAAGAAACCCCGTAACGGATGCCCCGGTGCGTACATCGCACAAATCGAAAGGCAATCATCCCGGGCTTTTGGGTTAAGTGTGTGTGTGTGTGTGTGTGTGTGGCGTTTTTTTCCACACTTGCAATATACTTTTTTGCTGCTCCTACTGCTGCTACTACTTCCTTCCAGAGGCGTTTAGGAAGACTTCGGTGGCAGGCAGACATTAAAAAGGCAATGGAAAGGCGCATGTGTGTGACCAAAGGGGGTTGGTGATGATGAGTTTTGCCTCCCGAAAAAAAAACAGCACACACACACACACACTCGGAACCGGTTGCAGCGTCCGGGGCTCGGGTGAGAGTGTTTGTCTTTAATTTAATCGCAGCTCTCACATTTGGCCGCCCGATATTGGACGCCTTTTGGGTGTATTTTCTTTTTTCAAGTCCCTTTTTTTTGTTTGTTTGGAGGAGAGAAAAAGGGACGATTACTGCACTTCGGAGGTTTCTTCGGTGAACTGAACGCTAGTGCAACCTCTCGAGTGTCCTTTTTCGTCCCTCACAGGGAACCGCCACCGCATATCGCAATATCGTTAACACATCGTTCGGAGCGATGCAGTTTGAAAGGCTTCGTTTAAGCACGCTTCAATACGTCCGAGCTATTTTTGCCAACAACAACAAAAAAAACCTGCCACAATTGCAATGTGCAATCGGAATCAGCTTACACAGCTTACCGAGAAACGGGAATCAAAACATTTTAACGCTGTAAATAATGCGGCGAAAAGTTTGCCTGCAATTACCGTCAGCGGGAGTTCTGAACTGTAGTAAAATTATTCTAAATCTCACAAACGATTTGCATTCGGTTCGGGGTAGGGCGCATAGATTGGAAACATATTTAAAAATTTCTCCCCGCTCTCCCCGCCTGCCCTAAAACCGAACAGCACCTTTGTCCAGGTCACGCTAATTAACTGGCTCGCTGTATATGGTATCAAGTGCCGGGTCTCGTTTTTCTGCCAGCCGGAGGTTGCTGAAAGTGATACTTGTTTACCGTGCTTGCTACGTGTGTTTTGAATGTGTGCGTCAGTTTTTGGGAGCGACAGCGATTTTATGCTGATGAGCGATGCATCATTCTAACGCGGCGGATATTGGTGGAATAATTGGTGCTTTACAAAACTTCCGCAACTAACAAACAAACACAAACAAAACTGAATGTATATAAATTTGGTGAACTTAGCTTTTAAAATTGAGAATTTTCAAACTTTGTATTTTGAAACGCTTTAAAAGCTTTAAAAAAAATTAAAAATCAAAAAAGAATTTCAGCAAAAATCTATTTTGTTTGGTTGAAAAGATATAAAAGGAGTATTTAATATACAAAAAATAAACCAAATCGATTAAATTCTTTACCAAATAGCCATATAAAAAGGGGAAAAGAACCCGAACAACACAACACAAACACTTGTGGATAATGAGTAAGAAAACATTAATAACAGGACAAAAAATATAAAGCAATTGAAATTAAAATAATCCAGAGAGAGTGTAAAGATTTTTCAACAAGCAATAAATAATTCTTAAAAAAAATATTAAAAAATGCAAAAACTTACATTCACTCACATAAGTAAGAGATGAAAAATATAAGTAGTTTACCCAAAATATAAAAATATAAGAACGTTTTGCAGAAAACGGGGTAAATTGTATTAATTGATACTTTCTTAATCCACAGCTAATTGCTAAGCTCCATTGTTGCATTGCATATCGCCCGTAACAGTTGGCAAGATTCCATTACATGGTTGCAAAGTTCCACAATGAGCTTGCAATATCAATCCATTGACAACAATTTCCTTTGCAAATTATGCTCTGAAAATTATTTTGAAGTATCGGCAATACACATTTTTTTATAATTCATAAGCTTTCGCCAAGTATTCAAACGCAAATTTCTAACCATTTTGTAGTTTCTTCTAAACTTGCATCAGTAAATCGGCTTCAAAATGCAAAAAAAACACATTCTTTCCCTTAAGCATCACATTTCCCTGATATTACACAACCTTTTGGTTTCTACTAGGCGTAAAACACCCCATTCAGCACACACGCCACTGCTCATTGTCGCCAACGAAGGACCGCACACGAAACGGTTAACCTAAAAAAAAAACGAAAAGGTTATGATGGTTGGGAAAACTCGAATCGTGACAAAAGCGACACAAATAACACGGGATGGCGAAAGATCCATCCCATCCGTGAGGGGAAGGGGGACAGGGGGGGGGGGGATTCATAATTGAAATAACCTCCAAGATCCCGTCCAATTTACACAGTGTTGCTCGATTAAGCTACACCGCCATTACAGCGACGATTGCAACTGCACGCGACACGCGTGCTGTGGTGGCGATGACCCTGCCCCCAACACGTTCCACCAGCAGGAAAACGGAGCAGAAGAAGCAGTCTACTCTCAAATATCGATTTAGTGACAATTATGGGTTCGTTGCTAGGTGGAAGTTATGTCACTGAACGTACTCTCATCCAACGAAAAATAACGACTGACGAAACAAACAAAAAAAATGGTCGAAAATCAGATTAAAAAGGCCCGAAAATGTGTCGAAAAGCGCTAACTCGGTGCGTTGCACAACTCAGGCTAATTGGGAAATTTGCTATCCGCAGGCCTGCTGGCTAGTAAAATAAATCATCTCGAACAATTAATTGCAATTACGGTGTGTTTACGTTGCACTATGGGCACTATTACAAATGGGCTAATCCCACAGCAAATGGTTTCGAATAATGAATTTAATTTAAATTTAAATCTAATACACTAAACATACATAATCCACTGCTAATATTTAAGGTTGTGTTGAAGGTAGTATGTGAGTATCATTATTCTACACACACACACGCACACGCACACACACGCTACTACCAACTCTATCAATCCTAAGCCTTAATGTCCGTTCCTCGTGCAGACGACCAACGCACAATGGCTGGTTGTGTTTGTCGATTAGGACTTGATTTTCCGCAAAACAAGGTAACCAATTCGGACTCGGACACGGATTGGACACCACCGGTAGCAAATTACCTTCACGGGTGGGCGGGAATGATTAGGTTGTAGGGTACAGATTTATGGAAGCAGCAAAGCCGACTGGTGTACCATTGCTCGCCGTACAAAAATCTATTGTGGAAAACACTCACATACACACACACACACACCCGCAACCGGATCTAATACCATTCTTTCGGGGGAACCTTTTTCTTCGGGAAGTTCGGGAGCGCTGGAAGCTAAACTATCTGCCAGTAGCAGCAGCACTTCTCGTGCCCTACAACAAGATGACAATTTATTATGATTGCCGACCGTCGGGTCCACCGCCAGACGAAACTTCGGCCCAGGGTTTTCCCGCTTCCGGTGTCCTGGTCGGCAAACGGCACCCGCAACGAGTGTTTTGCACGAGATTACAGCAAACGATATCGGGTTTGTTCCTATTTTTTTCTCCCTTTCTCTCGCTCGCTCGCTCGCTTTGCGTTAAATCTGTTTATGCTTGTGCAGTGCCGCTTTGATATTTGATTGCCCGGCCGTTTCATTTGCATTGGCTTGCGTAGGACCAGTGCCTCCGACGTTTATGTGTTGCTACCCATTAAAGGGCTCATTTTGTTGCGGCTCACCCGGCTAGGGAGGTTGGTCCCTTTTGGCACGGACAAAATTATCAATACGACCAATTGTGACCAGGGCCAGGGGGGGGAGAGAGAGAGAGAGAGCTAGATGTTATTAATTTATGGTAACGAACACGGTCTCCGATTCCGATTGAGCTGGAAATTTGTTGATCGATAGGTATGACAACAGGGTGCTGAGTAAGAAAGTAGTTGAGTTTAATAGAGAGATCCATTGCAAGGAAACCCATTTTTTCTACATCTTTCAAAACCAAACAAAAAGGACTGATTTTAATTAATTAATTATAAATTAATTTCAATAAAGTAGATCAAAGCTTATTACATAAACCATATGAAGTTATGGCTAAAATTCAAAGCATTCAGAAAGATATAGAAGTCAATCAAACTCAAATGTCAAAGCAAAAGAAAATATGGATTTTTTTGCATAAAAAATGGATACAAAAACTAAAATCCCTTTTAGGAACTTAGGGAAAATAAGTAAAAAAAGGTTAAACAACGAATTAATTGCAAAAAAACTCGCAAAAGCAATGTAGTACGATAAGCAATGCAAAGTATTATGACATAATTTAAAAACAAAACATAAATTTCAGATAAGATATTAATGTGAATATGAACAACTAATGCTGAAATCATTAGAAAAAAAATAACAAAATGTGCTTCACTAAAATTTAAAAAAAAATCAAAAAACCTTCATCGTATAAATAAATCAAATCTTAATAATAGAAACGAACTAATGAAATAGATCCATAAAAAGGTTACAACACAGTGAAAAAGAGATATTATAAAAAGAAAATACTGTTCAAAATAAAATGTTAAAAAAATGACTTTGATGATGATTTTTTTATTTTTGAAAATGATAAATTTTGAAAAATTGACATTTAGCAACAGAAAAGACATGTTTAAAATGAAAGAAGCAACAATTTTATAATAGCCAACAAACATTCCACATGTTTATAAATATTTAAAAAAACAAATATCCATTTTCGAAAAAGAGAACAAAAAACTGCATTCAAGGAAGAAAAAAACTTGGAAATAGTTGAAAATTTTCTCCATAAATTTAAACAAAAAAAATAGTAAATCTTTTTAGAAAAAAAAATCAAAAACCTCAAAATTATAACAAAACTTTCTGAAAACGGCAAACAACCATAACGATAGCGTTAAATACCAGCGTAATGGGAAGTGTGAAGCAATTAAAACTCAGTCTGAACCATCCAGCTGCACTCGCAGCACCGAATGGAAATT
Organism: Anopheles stephensi; assembly: GCF_013141755.1. NCBI lineage: Eukaryota > Metazoa > Arthropoda > Insecta > Diptera > Culicidae > Anopheles > Anopheles stephensi. Next base: position 10,335,004 of record NC_050201.1, read on the forward strand.
AATTGAAAATTGTAAAAATAACCAAACACACAGACGTACAACGAATCGCACTGATCAACTCGCCAGTATGAACATCGGGGCCTGTTTGGTAACCGTACATACATGTAACATGTGTACACACAGGCAGGCAAACAAAGCCTGGAACCGTTCCAACACACACACACACACACCGACCGTGACCGTGGCGATCCTTGGGACCCCTGTCATGGATTATCATGGTGTATCGAACAAGGAGAAGAAGAGGAAAAAAAATGGACCCGACCGGGGTGCAACCTTGCCACCGAGTCGCCTCCACACACGCACAGAGTCGCGTGGACGCTCGCTCGTCCGCTGGCAACCGCAATTGGTTCGATCTGACAGGCCCGGGCGTGGTGGCCGCACTTCAAACATTCAAGCTTTTCCGCTTCGTGTTTATGGTGCGCGGAAAATTGCATGGTGGGAAGATGGAGAGAATGGGGGGCGGAGGAGGAGAAGGAGGAGGAGGAAAAAAGCCATCATTGTTGTCGGTAGCAGTGCTCGGGAACGGACATGACATGGGCACCGGTACCGATCTCCCGGAGTCCCGGGGATCAACGATCAAAACTGAATTCAGCTCAATTTCCATCAGGCAAACATATTCCGAATTGATTTCACGCCCTAATGATTGCTTCAATAGTGTGTTCGGTGTTGTTGTTTCGCAACGGCTTTCCCTCTTCATCCATCGTTGTTCAGCACTATTCTATGCGTGTATGTGTGTGTGAGTGAGGGAGTCTGTGTCCAGGGAACGTGATCCTAGTAGCGGTTGGTTTCGATCCGTTCGAGAGCCCAAACCACGACAGATTGGAGATTAAATAAATCCCTCCTCCTGGCCGGAGAGCAAGCGGGCAGGATGAGGGATGAAAGGAGAGCAATGAGCAAAAAAATAAATAAATAAAAGACAACTCAACCGTAGCCGCTTTTCCCGTGCTGCCGGTTGAGAGGCCGGTCGTGCGTTCGAATGCGAATTGATTTGTTGCTCCAGCATCAGATAAGTGGCCACCTGCAGCATCCAGCAGCAACAGCATTAACATCAGCACACCTTAAGGTCCGCATCGCCCTCGCCCCTCGACGGCCCGACCAGTTCTCCAATATCTCGATCGGACAAAGGTTACCCTCAAGTCCCTGGCGCTCGGATTTCTTCTCAGGCTTTACTGACCAGAAGCTTTGGAGGCTTTGAAGGCTTTGGAGGTTCTGGGGAAGAGCGAGAAGAAAACGAAGAGTAGAGAGAAAGAGAGAGAGAGAGAGAGAGACGGAGACCAGCCAATGATGAGTAGCAGTCAACAGGGAGCTGAAGTGATAAAAATCGTACCGTGTATACAGCGGATGCGATGTAAAAGCTGTCCGTCGATTTGCTTCCTTTCCATCTCTCTACTTTTCTTCGTTTTTAATCTTCTCCTTTTCAACAACCAGCTTGTATATATCTTATAAGATGTAACCAGGAATCATTGTTATTATGCCTTTTTTGCCTTTTTCTACCCCGATCACCCGAGTGAGCTCTGATTGTCGCTCTGGAGGCCTCGAATGTAGTCTCCATTAAGACGAAGGTGAAACTGCGCTTTACGCAGTCGAAGCCTTCAAAAACTTTGATGAGATGTACAAGCCCTTCGGGGCCTATACACCGTCGCTTCCCAGAGCTCGTTTTTCTTTTTGCGGCGCGCTAAAATCCGTTCCAAATCCCCGGGATCGCCAGGAGCTCGCAAGAAGAACGGGAGAATGAAGGACACGGTAAGTTAGCTCAGGCGAACGCGCGCGCGCGCGCGCGCACATCGATTGAGCCACGCGAACCGAACTTGAACGTGCGACGCGCTTTCTCTCTATCTGCCAGCTACCATTTTGCTGCCCATGATCTTCTTCTCTGACGGGGGTTTTTTCACTTCATTTTCTCCTCCCTCTTTCCACACACGTGCGTCTCCCCGCGTGCGTATCTGAGGGTGATTAATGTCTCTCAATCTTGCCGACCTGTTGGGCAAACGAGTGTTGGGGGCGCCTTACTTAACCCGGAGCCGGAGCAGAATGTCTGTAGCTTCCGTGAGGTGTGGAGTAATGATGGTGGGGGGGAAGAGAGGGTTGAGAGCGTCATACACAGGAGGAAGGAAAGGGAGTTTATGGGGCGGGATAATAGTGATCTTCGCGGTTGCCGCGTTTGCCGCATTCGCCTGGACCCTGGGGCCCGGGTGACGAGTTGAGCAATTATTTCTCGACGACGGATTGAAACGATCTTGGTCGTAGTTCACTGAACGCGTGGCGTGGGCTTGCAGCTTCCTTGCGCGTTGATGGGTCCACGCGCCACATCGCACGTCGATTGGGGTAAGCAATTCAATGTCGATGAACGTGCTTATGGATGTTGTTTTCTTCGCGTCGGAAGCAAACATTTTTTGTTCTTCGCTTAATTAATAGAAGGCATAATATGATGAAAATTATTTGTTATACTTTTCAAAGTTTACATACAATTCCACATTTTTTAAATGTTGCTTTATATAAATCATAGATACAATTCAATGAAACCTTAGCCAACTGAAAAGAGCAAACTTGGCTGTACAATATATAAACAAAGAACTGTAAAACCAAAAAAGCATAAAAACTATTTTAAACAATATAAACATATTAAAATAAACAAAAAAATAGAAATGCGAATTAAAAGCGTTTCATTATCTTCTAATTCATTATTTCATTGATTATTTCATTTATTTTTTTCCTTTTTCACTTGTTTTTTTGGTTTTATCATTCATTTTATCTTGCTCTTTTGTAGTGGTTAGCCACTTATTTACCCACTCACCTTCTTTGTTGTCGTAGCTTTGCTTATTTATGATTTAATATAATATTTTCAAACTTTAATTTATTTATGTAGTATTTTTTAACATTGATTTAGTTACAAAAACATTTCACATCCTGCGATTCTTCTAATTTCGAAGTTTATTTTTGTTTTTTTATTTATTATTCGCTCTTTTTAAACAATCTAAGATAACCATATCAGTTGCCAAATTAAAAACATTTAATAACAAAAACGCGTCTGAGAAGCTTTTGAAACCAGCACGGCTATAACACTACGAAAACACACCGAAATATGACCTCCACGGTCGGGTGGTGTGGTCTGGTGCAGCTTTAGCAATTTCCTCTGTCCATTTCATTGCTCTCCTTAACCGCTCCCCTTCCCACCTCCCATACTACTGTCAAGCCTCCTCCCCCCCCCCCACCTCCCTCTTCCTACCCTCCCAAAGCCTAAGTGGCCAGTGCTGGGAGCGAAAACAATTTTTCCCAACGACGGAAACGTAACGTTTTAAATATCTTTATGTCACTCTTGTGACGGGAAATGGCACAAGGGTGTGTGGTGTGGAAAGGGGAGAGGGGCGGCGGCTTGGAGTTCGGGGCGGAGAAAACGCGAGCAAATAATAAGGCAGAATAACAGAAACAACAACAACAAAAAAACAGCCAACCATTCGTGAGGGCCAACGAGCACGAACGAAACGAAATCGAAGAAACAAAGCTAACCGGAAATGCCTTCGGGGCACCCGAACAGGTTCCACGGTTCCGACCGAAACGGATGTGATGTGGAAGGCTCAGGTTTTAATTACGAACTTGTTGCTGTGTTGGATGCTGCTGCTGCTGCTGCTGCATGAGCTTCACGAGGCAGCTTCCACCACATAAATATGCTCCCGGAAATGAGCTTGTGCCGAAAAAAAGCCCCCAACACACACAAACACACTCATACGTAAACAAAATAGTGTGCATGCTCACGTTCATAATAGCAATGAAGAAACTAACGCCATCAACAATAAAAAGAGAGAAAAAGGAGCACAACCCACCAAGAACCCTGTTGACAACCGTACAATCGGCAAACCGGCGACCAAACTTGGGGACCGTGGAAAAACTTTGCCTTATGTCGTGAGAAACGAGCCGACGTATTCACGTCCCTTGTTGTCATTATATTTGCTTACTTCTTTGCCCCGTCAACAATAGCAACAACAAAAAACCTCCAGTACGAAACAGTTTTGTCGAAAATTATCATCCTGCTTCACATCTCCACTAGATCCAGCATCCTCAAATGGGTTTGAACTAGTGATGGGTTCTTCGGAATGTAATGGTTCCACTCGGAATCGTTCGGCATTTTCTGAAACTATCGGAATCGTTTGGAATTGTATTGAACCTTTTGGAGCAGTCGGAATCATAGAAATCGAATAGTAGGCCAGTAGTTCCGGACGATTCCGACGACTCCGACGACTCCGACGATTCCAACGATTCCAATGATTCCAGACAGTTCGTTTGCACCTGCTTTCTGGACCTAGGTCCGAGTCTTTGCTAAACCCTCCGGAACCCGTTCCGCTTGTTAAACAATTTTGCCCATCTCCTTGTCGCAACCGTCAAGAAAACTGCTCGGCGTAAGACGTTTGAGTTAAAGTGAAAAATAAAATGCTTACGCCACGGGTACGGACATACTGCTGACGTAGTAGTGTACATTGTGAGATCGATTTCCCTCCTGTTTTTTTGCCAATTCCTGGGGATGCTTACCGAAGCACTCGTCGACACACGGTAGCCCCATTTATAGAAAGCAATGCTACAGGAAAATCACTCGTCTAAGCCTCTTACGCAAACTTTTTTGCTGCAAAACAAAGCAAAACGACAACAACAACAACAAAAAGTAAAAACGTTAACCAGAAAAAAGAGGGACAATTGAAGTTGGGACGGGGCTCGGGGTCAGCACCGAGGAGCACTCGTCTAAACGGGCTGGACTCCAATTTTCCCAAACCAAAGCCAATGGCGGGAGGCAGGTTTAAGGTGGAAGTGGGCGGGGAAGGAGTGGAAACAAAAAACCCATAAAAGTACCCGGTAAGCTTCTTAGCCGGTCTTCAAAAACCGTTCCGAACGCACTTGGACGTGAGTGTGTCCTTGTTGGGGGATTTTTTTTTTTTTTGATTCGTCTCTCCTGTTTGACTTGCTATTGCTGTGCTGGTGCTGTTGTTGTTCTTGCTTTACTATTTTATTTCCCCTTGATCGACGGTAATCGATCTCTAATTGGATGTTGTCCAATTTGGCTCTTTGAACCTGCTCGCCCTCGCTGCTGTGCGAGCCGATGTCGGGGGAGGGGGGGGGGAGGGACCAGGGTCCAGGGAAGTTGGAAAAAGGGGCTGACGTTTGCACAGTAGCATTGGCAAAAACCTCAAAAGAGCTTCTTTTCAAGCCTGCTTTCACTCTTTTGTTGAAGGTTTGCGAATGGTAAAGGACCACAGGACCTTCACCGTCAAAAGTCTGCTGAAGCACCAAAATTATTTCAATTAAGCAATACTATCCGTTTATCTTAATTTACAACCCTCGCCCCGGAGGAGCGTACAGTAGTGCCCGTACCGTACGAACCTTGGAAGGAATGTCGACCGTAGCTGGCAGGAGGCATGCTAAGCGATGGTACGCATCGGATAAGGAATGTAACCGAAGTTGCCGTTTTGCGTCATACGTAGGCACTGGGTAGGCAGCACTGCACACCACTTCACGTACGGGTATTCAAATTTAACTACAAAAGGATGAATGGCTTCCAGGGCTCGCCAGCAGGGGGCGCCCCCTGTAGCCTGCCGGCGGATGAGTAGATACACCCTGGAACAAAGCGTAGATGGTCGATGGTGCTCAGGAACCTGACACGCAGAAAAACCCTCGGCCCGGGAGATCATCTCGCCTGCAGACGTTCGCCGATAGTGCCAATGTTCGACAGCATTGGCTATCAGACGTTCGACAGCAGCACAGCCGATGGACGGTGGACAATGTCCTACGCCTCGAAGGATTCTCAGTCTCTGTCCACTGTAGCACGCTTCTAGAACCGAACAAAAGAGGAACGTTCCGACACGAAGGATAGGGAGTTTTTGTGCAAACATTCTACCACCCCCTTCAGCGCGTCCACTGTAACGCCGGAAAGTATGCAATTTTTTGTTCTTCTCTTTTTGGTTGTTCCGGACGCACCGTGGGAGCATGATAATCGTCACGACACGGTCGAAAAGCTACCCCCACCTAGGTCGGCCTCGGTCGGGGTAGATCTTGGTTGCTGGGAAGGAGCACGGATAGTGCACACCTCCAGATTGCACCTCCAGAAGGGAAGTGGGGATGGGAACGCTTTACACGTCAACTCGACGCGGCTCCAGTTCCAGACGTAACAGGCGTTAGCACATGGGCAAAACACACACACACACGCTCACACAAAGCTATTGAACGCTCACGGTTTTTTAGAGGACCGCACAGAGGTGTGGAGGACCTTCAAGGTTCCCTCGAGCTAGTACAGGCAGGCCGTGTACTCCGGTTTGGAACACATGTAATGAAAAGTTGGTTGTGCCCGGTGCCCATTGTGTAATGCGCGTCCCATTGTCTTCTCGCTAGCGTAACCGAGCCATTCAATGCTAGCGCCTAGCATATGTTGGAACACTCGCATCTTCCAACCCCCCAGAAGCTGCTCGGCGAAAATCGTCCACCGGTCAACGTTTATCCTCTAGCCGATGGAATTGGAGACACACCACCCTGTTTTGAATTCCCCGCGGTAGACTTCGGGGTACCGGACAATGGGTGTTATCATTTATGACACTCGCCACACACACACACACACCAGTGCACGGCAGTGAAATGGGCTTTCAACCGATTCGCAATCCTTTTGGTGAGGCTCACACTTGCCGGATGAGATGATACACCGTTCGGCACTTTGGTGGCACTCTGGTGGCGCGTTTGTGTGCCGGTGGATCTCGTACGAGATCCGGTCTTTAGCGACCGAGGAAACAATTGGACGGCCGACCACTCGCTCGGTGAGCTTTTTTGCACCCGATAGCACCAAACGCTCCGTAAGCCTACCTTTCATTCGCCCCCGGGATTGATGTGCTGCTGCCGTTGTGCGAGATAAGCTGGCGAGTATTTTTTTTTTTTGATTGCAGCTGTCCGTATGCGCCTGCAAGGTATGCAAACCGTTTGACAGTTCATACGAGAACTTCACCGGGGTGGGAAGATTTTATTGGAATTTTGGACCGGTATTGATGGTTGATAAAATTAAGACATAATTTTACGAGTCTCTCCAAAACCCGGTGGGGTGGAAGCGATTTTCAATCAACTGTTGGTAGCAGAGTGGTGGGCAGTTTTCCGGCAACCAAAAAAGGGAGAGAGAGATACAAAAAAGAGCACGACGACGTACCTTCCGCTTGTTAGCATTGTTAAGTGAGCCAAAATCAATTTGTTTGGATCTCGCCCGGGACGTTTTATGGCGCGCACTGCAGAGTCGAAGGTGGCTAGCGATTCAACCGCGTACCATCAAACCCATCATCAGCCCACACTCTCTCCTTTCCCTCTCTCCTTTCCCTCTCTCTCGGTCTCGCTTCCTGTGTTGTGATTGGCGACGCGTGGTGTCTGTCTGTTTTATTTCATCCGCCCATCCGAGCGTTCGCCTCGGGGAATCTTGTTAGCAGGCAAAAGAAGTTTACAACGGCATAAAAGTCGCCCTCCTTTATATTGTAAGGATAGACTACAGGGGGTGGGGAGAACAGGGAAGAGAAGAAGAAAGGAAACTACGGTGAAGGTGAAGCAATTCTGGACACACATAAAATGCTGTTTAAAATAAATAAACCTGCAGTAAATCAAATTTTTAAGACACAAACAAAAATGTGTCCCGGTTGAGCCGATCAACCCGTCCCCTCCCCAGGTTTTGCCACGTGCCCTCCCCAAATTGGATACGAGTTTCGCTCTCACTTAGCCGCGTACCGAATGTGGTGTCGTAAAACGAACGTCCGCTTTGTGGAAGCTTCACCATTCTAGCGCTGCCTGCCAATGCCTTAATCCGCAAATCGGGGGCAAAGGCTGCCGATGAGCAGAAGTTGTCGGATTACCGCTGGCCACCAGCACCTGCTCCACCGCCCGATTGAGGGCGGCATCAAATCAAATCACAAACAATCCAACCTCCGGGGTCCAGGTTTTCGGATCAAAAAAAAATCGATCTAATAGTCGTAAAAAACTGTCATTTACATACTGACAACCATTTCTTCCATTCCGGCTCACATCTCCAGATCTCCGGTTTGCTCCATATTTTTCCTAGTGATTTGATTCTCGAACGATTCTGCTGGCCTCTTCGGAGAGGATTGCCCGTGGTTTTTTCTTCTTCGTTGGTGCTTTGTGTTGTTCCCCCTTCTTGCCAGTCTAGCAGATAATTGTTGGGCTCTACACCATTTCATGCGTTCGGGAGCGAGTGGAGCTGCGGGAAGGTTTTTCTGGTTTCCTTCCAATGAGAAATTGAATCATCTCACCGTCAACCCCTGGAAGCAAAAATCAATCTTTAGTCTCGCCCAGGTCGGGTCCGATTTGTATCGCCAGCACCCCGAGGCACTGCTTGAAGTCTCGCAGCAGCTCCCCACAATGCAGAAGACATTATCGAATCTATCTTGAAGCTAGCTGATGGGATGGCAGCAGCAGGGAAGGCGAAAAACCCATCAAAATCATCCGAGAGCAGGTTTTAGAATTGATTGGGTCGTAAGCCAGGTGGAATGTGGAACGATCTTTGTTAATGTCTTTGCTGTACCTGGTAATCGTTGAGTGTGAGGAGCTCGTCTTGGGGTGTAGCAAAGACCGAGAGCCTTCCTATCAGTAATCGAACAACTTGCCCAACCTCAAACATGCGTTTCAAATTATGTAATCGTCCCAGTATCCTTCAATCTTTTAATTATTTCCTTTCTTTCTCGCCTTCCAACACAATAGATCATCGGCCGGGTACACATCGTACTAGAATTGTTGGAGATGCATCGGGACCGGTAGCCGACACGAGACGGAAGCCAACGCAGCGGAAGTGACGGTAAAGGAAACCGAAAGAAACCACACATATCCCCCGGACCGGCCGGAACCGCCTCGCGTACTGTGTGCAAAAACTGCACAGCAATGGCGAGATCTGCGAAGACGAGCTTACGATACGTAGTGCTAGTGCATGCCACCGTCGCCCTGCTACTATCCCGGACAGTGCTGACAGCGGCCAAAAGTGCAAACGGTGGTGGTGGGGCCGGTGGCAGTAGTGGTGGGGCCAGTGGTAGTGGTAGTGCAAATGGGGTACAAAAGTTTGCGATGGAGCCCCAGGACCAGACGGCGATTGTGGGCTCGCGCGTAACGCTACCGTGTCGCGTGGAGTCCAAGGTCGGTCAGCTCCAGTGGACGAAGGATGACTTTGGGCTCGGGTGGCACCGGAATCTGAGCGGGTTCGATCGGTACTCGATGGTGGGCAGTGACGAGGAGGGTGACTACTCGCTCGAGATCTATCCGGTCATGCTGGACGATGAGGCCCTGTACCAGTGTCAGGTGGGCCGGGGAAAGGATGGTAAGTACTTACGATCGGCATCAACTTCAACCCCAAAAAAATGCATCTCCTTCAACTCTCCCTCCTTCTCCACAAATATCTGTCACCACCAGGAACGCCCGGTATAAGGTCGAGATTTGCAAAACTTACAGTATTAGTTCCACCGGAACCGCCAAAAATAGTGCAGGGTGACTTTCTGGTCACCACCGAGGATCGGGAGATTGAGCTCGAGTGTGTGTCGGTGGGTGGGAAACCAGCGGCCGAAATCACCTGGATCGATGGGCTCGGTAACGTTCTAACGTCGGGCATCGAGTATGTGAAGGAACCGATGACCGATACCGGCCGATTTACGGCGAAATCGATCCTGAAGTTAACGCCCAAGAAGGAGCACCATAATACATCCTTTACGTGCCAGGCACAGAACACAGCCGACCGGACGTATCGTTCGGTGAAGCTGAAGCTGGAGGTGAAGTATGCGCCCAAGGTGAGCGTCTCCGTTATTGGAGGTGCGTTATCGGGCGGCAGAATTCCGGAGGGTGCCGAAGTACGGCTATCCTGCCGTGCGGATGCGAACCCGAGCGAAGTCACCTACAAGTGGTACAAGGCCGATGAGCCAATTTTGGGTGACTATACAACGGAGATGGTAAGTCTGCCACTTTACGAGCACAACTTTACAGGGGATTCTGAATCACGATATCCATCTTCCGCAGGTTATACACAATGTCACGAAAGAGTACCACGACGCTGTCATCAAGTGTGAGGTGCATAACGCCGTCGGCAAGAGCGAAGAAAGTGAAATTCTGGACATCAGTTATGGGCCCACGTTTCGCACACGGCCCCAATCCGTGGAAACCGACATCGACCGCAAGGTCACGCTGACCTGTGATGTCGATGGGAACCCACCGCCAGAGATTATCTGGGTGCACGAGGACACAACACGCATCGTGTCCAACTCGGCCAACATAACGCTCATGGCAACACGCGAAACAGCTGGCAACTATTACTGCAAGGCAAGCGTACGGGGTTTCCCGGACATTGAGGCATCGGCAGCGATTCATCTGAAGGGACCACCCGCCATACGCTCACCGCGTCAACAGTACGGTTCGATGAACGATAACGCTCAGATCCAGTGCGATGCGATCTCGATTCCGAAAGCAAAGCAGGTGATCTGGACGTACAATGGGCTGGAGCTAACTAGTGAAAACGATCACACGATACTGGAGAACAGTTCACCCGAAGGTGTACGGTCCACGTTGATTATCTCGAAAAGCCAACGGCAACACTTTGGCGTGTACAACTGTACCGTGCTGAACGAGTACGGTAGTGATTCACTCGAGATTCAGTTCGCACCGATGGAGTCCTCATCGTTGCCGGTCGTCATACTGATAGTGGTCTGCGTGTTCATCACCATTGTGTTTGCGCTTGTGGTGAGTTTGTGCTGTTGCGAGCGTAAAGGTAACAAGAAGCTACCACCGGCCGATGTGATAACAGACGTAAGTAGAAAGTTCTGACAATAGGTCGTGCGTATGTCCGTGGACAAAGTGTCAAAGTGACAAAGCTAACGAACGACCCTCTCCTCTTTCGAATAATTCCTTTCCAACAAAGCAGCACTACATGACGGAAAAGTGTAAAGAAAGTGACCGCTCGTCTAATGTGAGTGATCTGAAGATTGATCGGGACCATGAGTATTCGGAAACCTGCTCCGGCACGGACAGTATCGCGACGCGTCTTGCGATGAACATGATGGGTTCGTCGAGCGGTGGCAGCAACAACAGTGGCGGTGGTGGTGGTGGTGGTGCACCTGTCAATGGAGGTGGTGGAGGCGTTCCACTCGCTGGACCTGTTCGCATTCCCAACGATTATCGGTAAGTAGCGATGCCAACAGTTTTTTGAAGTTTCAGTGTAGGTGAAGTCCTCTTGGCTCTCCTTTGTCATGCGATGATACCTTGAGGTGTAGTGTGACTAACCCCGACTCTATTCTATCTGCTCATAACCACAGATACTCGGGTGATTATTCAGACGGTATCGGGTCATCGCTGCAAGCCAAGATCGGCCAAAGTAATGGTGGGTACGTACCGTACGTAGACTACGCACCGGACTATAATCTGCCAATGCACATATCGAGTAACGGTCAGCTACCGAACGGCAATCTTAGTCTGACGAGAAATCGCGAACTTCGTCAGGACAACGGTCTGCCAAGCATCCAGAGTGGCATGGGTTCTCTGTCGGCTGGTCTGATGAGTAAGTGACTTTACTTGATCTTCCTTATTAGTATCTCTCTCTATCTCTTTCTCTCTCTCGGCCATTCTTGATATACTCTCGAGTATCCATTATCCCTCTCTCTCTTATATCGTTATATCCAAGCTAACTTCAAGTCTCTTTTGTGGCCCGAACCCTACACAGATACTTCGCTGATGAACGCACCGAGCATAGATCCACGGTACAGCGCGACGTACGGTAATCCTTACCTGCGCAGCAGCAGTTCCCATCTACCACCGCTTCCACCTCCCAGCACGGCCAATCCGGCTCTTACGCCGGCACCACCACCATACAGTGCCGGTCGCCATCCGACGAGTGCGCTGCTAATGGGCGTCAACATTGGCGTTAACTCGGGCAGTGTGATCGGGATCGGTTCCAGTCTAACCAGTCCCGAGTCGATCCGCTCGACGAGTGCGGGCAGTGATCCAAACAGCACGATGCAGCAGCAGGCCCAGCAGCAGCAGCAGCAGCAGGGCGGACAGCTCGCCGGTTGTCAAACAGGTAGCCCTGCACCGGGTCAGTTTATACTCCCGGCGAACGGGGACATACGCAAGGGTGCGCTCGCCACCCACGTCTAGTGACCGTTCCTCAAAAAAGTCCACCGAGCCATAGTATCGTATGTGGAGACTCCAATGTCGCTGGTCCGCTTGTTGCTTCTCGTGCAAGCATTAGACGCGTCTGCAGGGTCATTCCTACGCAAGGTAGGAAATCACCGGACATCGCTTATTGGAAGAGACACAAAAAGCAACAAACAAAAACCTTCCCCCGCTAACTCCTCGCTCTCTCTCCCCCCCCCCCCCCCCCCCATCCATTCCCTCCAGCTCTATCCTATTGCGTCCTTACGCACGGTCGCAGGTTAAGCCCAATTGTCGTACACAGTACACCATCACGTGCTCCATGATTTGTTTTGTGTAGTTTCGGATCAACAAATCTTAATCTTAGGATGCAGGAATTGCATCGCGAAAGGTGTTGTGTTTGGTTGGTTTCTCGCTTGGAATATTTTTTTGTTTCTTTATTCTATTGTTTTGAGAGAAAATCTAGCTCGTTTTTGTTTTGTGTAGGCTGAAATAAAATGGCAGAAAATGCCACAAGATTTTCTCTTGTTTGAACACTGAACGCTGCCAAAACGATGGCTTGTTTATTAGGCTTGGCTTATTAGGGTTCGAACAGGGTTTTTTTTTTGTTCTGCAGCGTTCCTTCACACGGATAAAACTCACACACATACACATTCATGCATACAGTTTAATGCATACAGTACACTTGGTGGGCTTTTTTCCTGATGCAGTTTGATCGTTTACGTTCTACTTTCATTCAACAATGTGTGGCCTTATTAAAGAAAAATGAAGAAAAAACGAAGTTTTAAAGGATAAAAAAGGTAACGAAAACGAAACAACAACAACATTAAGAGTAACACAATCAAAAACAAACACACACACACACACACACACAAGCACATATTGAACAAAACTGAACACATGGTGGCAAAACAGTGAATTAAATTGGGATTGGTGCAAAGCAAAAAAGGGGGAAAAGAATATACAAGTGAACGGCGTAACCGAATGTTGGTAAACATGAAAAGGAATTCACTAAATTCTTATGTATTCTTATAGATATATATATATATATACATACATACATACATATATCTATGTGCGCGTGTATACTCGTCGGGTGTGCATATATACTCGAGTGTTTATATATATACATTGAAGTGTCGCTTAAGATGGAGGCTGGTTTTAGTGAGGAGACACACACACACACACACATACACAAAGATTTGCTTTTGCTCGCAAGGATAGCTCAGTGAGCTCAAGCACGTTTAAGAAGGAAAAAAAGTTAGCAAGATTTTAATAACAAAACAAAAACAAACATACCAACACATTTACACTATCACACACATCTACAAAGCCTGCAGAAGAATCATAAAAAAAACTGCAATACAAACACAAACAAAAACCAACTGATGCTAGGCAAGCTTTAGCTTTAAACACATGTTTAGCGAATTGAGTGATGCTAGAAGAATTTATTACACACACACATACACACCCACAATCGTCCTTGATTGAAGAAGGGATACAAAAGGAGAAACAAAACACAAAAGAAGAATTGATACCGACCCTGAGCCTGATGAAGAGTATTTAACGAAGGCCAAACATACATATACGCATGTGCATTTGGTCTGCCACCTGTGTGCGTGCGTGTGACTTAATCTGTGGCAAAAAACAAAACCCCCCGTTTTTTCCCCCATTTTCCCCCGCTCTCCCAGTGCGTGTGAGTTTGGTCTACTGTTCAGCTGTTCCGTTGCCGAGCAACGCGTTTGTAACGCTAGGACAAGGGTGTTGCCTACAAGGCGCTGCTCGTACGACACCGTAACGCACGCCGTTTTACAAATGCCTTCTGCTGCTATGTCTCCTTCTTCTTGCTTCTAGCACGCGCGTTGCAAGTACACGCTCGGTGAAGACCGTTATTAGATAGTAGCAAATGAACGAAAGGTGAAATTAATTGCAAGCAAGCAAAACAAAAAGGTGAAGATGTGTGTCCCGATCGACCCAATTCCCATCCCGCCATCCTTTTTTTCTGCTTCCGTTTTGCTTTCTTTGTTGTTCAAGCAGGTGAGCGAGGAACGTGTTTTGAACTGGCGCCAGCCATTCATGTGAGAATATACCAAATTGTTTTTTAAATGTATAGATTTTAATTTTTAAAAGCTACGAATTCATTAACGTTACAAAAGCATCGTCGTCGATAAGATTTCACAACAACAACAAAACTGACCCTGGTGCATCGTTTAGAAACTGTATTAGTGTAAGATTTAGATAAGAAAATTAAATTAAGATTAAAACGAACAAAAACAAAAAAACGGAACTCCAGGAGCGCATTTTCTTAATGAAAAAAAAACAAACAAGAAAACAAGTTAAAGGAAAACAAAAACCAAATGCCCTCCACATTCGCTAGGCCATTCGACTGAAATTGTAGCGTTAGAGGCGACCCAGTACCTAGCTAACTGGACGTTGTTTTATTTTCATGTTTTGTTACACAACACACAAAACATACCTGTAGCTTCTCATTGCAAATCGTTCAAACCCTTTCATTTTCAACCTAGGCAGTAAGTACTTATCCGGTTAAGATGGTTTTGTTAGAGAAGAAAAGGCAAAACAACAATCAAGTGCAAACAGAAAAGGAAGAGCAAAACAAAGTATGCTCTCTTACCCACAAAGCCAGGCTAAACGAAAACAAATAAGGTGAAATATTATAAGTAAAACAAAAGGTGAAAATAGGGAAAATATTTAGTGCAAACCTCGATGGAGACGCCTGGTGTTTTGTCGCGTTGATGGATAAATTTTATTTCCCCGTTTACGGTGCTGTTTGCAGGCCTCGGCACGACATATTACAGTGCTTTTAAGATTTTCCTTAAAAATGAGGGACTACAAATGTTCTGCGTGTGTGTGCGTGAGTGAGTGTGTGTGTGTTTGTATATATACCTAGCAATGCCATTACGGATACGGACGTACGATCAATATATTTAAAGAAAGAAAATAAAACCACACAGACTCGACTCGACTGCCTACAGACGTTCAAAACACACGCACACACATATACACACGCACATGCACATTTTTAACGGCATCTATATGCAATCAGAGAGAGAGAGCGAAAGGGGAAGCTAAGCATATATAAATATACATTCATAACACATACATTACAATTATACGCCAGTATCAACACAACAAGAAAGAAAAACAATGGCATACGCAATCTATCAATACCTGTACATAGGCGCGATATTTCAAGTGCATACGACTGTTGACCGGTATGTACGTGTGAGCGTAGCGTACATACGTTATATATATAGAGAGAGAGGTATACATGATACATGCATCCATTATGAAAAAAAGAAAAAGAGAAAAGATATAAAAAATAAGAGCCTATAATAGACCAGTATGCTTATCATAGATAGTGGAAATTAAAAATTCGGAGAATAAATCAACTGTATTATAATACATTTAGAGAGGAGGAAAAAGAAACAGAAAAGTATATCATGTCTCCAATTCCTACTCCATTTTCCCGCTCGTCTCCCCCCCAACGCCTTCTCCTTCCTCCTCCTTCAAATGAAGCGTTTGTATGAGAGTGTGCGTGTGTGTGTGAGTGCATGTGTTATAATAATTATTATTATAACCTTTTTTCCGACCGAGAAAATGAAAACACTATTAGGCTTATACCAGCGACCGAAACTGGGTTTATCGGGGGAGACAGAGACCGGGGACGGCTGAGCAAAAGGTAGCTGTACTGTAAGGAAATCTAAGGTAACACCCACATACACATACAGAACACGAAGCGAAGAAACGGCAACAGAGAACGCATGTGAACAAAACTGTCAATTTGTACATAGTAAAATTCTTTACTATAGCGTTAAGTATTTGAAAGTCAATTGAATCTCATTTAAATAAACGAAACAGATTTTAAAAACTGACAACCACGGTCCTTTTCTTTTTGCTGTTCGGAGAGGGGAAGGAGGGGTGGGGGGGGGCAAAAACTCCTAGAATTCCTGGTGCATGTAGTTCGATTCGCGCTTATCCGAAAACAAAAGGACTCAACGAATGGCTGCGGGGCGGCCGGCTAGAACGGGACGAGTCAATTTGAATGCAAATGCTTGTGCTTTTTTCTTTCGTTTTATGCTGTTCGTCGTCTGGAACAAAACTTTCTTGCAAACCATTTGCAGCGGATCGAGCTCGGACTCTGTGGGTGTGTGTCTGTCTGTGTGTGTGTGTGTGTGTGTTTGAAGGTAAAGTTTGAATGCGCTTTCGCATCGGTAGGTGCTGGTGACGATATAAATTCACCCAAGGGCGATGATACAAAAATATCCGCTGTACTGTGTGTGTGTGTGTGTGTGTGTGTGTGTGTGTGTGTGTCTGTGTGTGTATAGTATGGCAAAAGAAAACAACAAACGAATTTTGGTCCTGATGGTTGCATATCTCTCACTCGCTCTCTCTCTCTCTCTCTCTCTCTCTCTCTTGTTCACTTCCAAAACTAGTGGCGGAAAAGCGCGGAAATGCCTCGCAGCATGAATAATGAAACAAAATCGCAAGCTTTTCTTGCGTGGAACTTTTGGTGTTTTTTTTTGTTCGACTCTTTCCTTCCACGAATTTTGTCTTTCCTAATCTAAGTCCTTTCATTCAACGCTGGCCACGAATATTTATCATTGGTTTGTCTTTGTGTTTTTTTTTTATTTTTATTTTTGTTTTTCACCAAGGAAAACTTTTTGTTGTTTTTTCTTTTGTTTTCACCTTCCAAGATACAGGGTGTTCAATAACGTGGGACTTGGGAGAAGCTAGAGAAGTAGAAGCAACTTTAGCCTTATGTGTTGATTAACCCTTGCGCACTGTGTCGTAAGGTTAGTTTATCGCGTACGATGAATGAGTAACACATCGAAAAAGGCTTTTGGTTTCGAGAAGTGTGAGACTTCGATACATCTCTCTCTCTCTCTCTCTCTCTCTCTCTCTCTCTCTCTTTCTCTCTTTTCTTCGCCTAACGACCCCTTACTTTATTAGGTCATGCCTGCCAGTTCGGTCTTACTAGAATTAATGATACTACGTAGTTGGATAGTCATTTCTCACTACTGCAAAATGATTCACATGAGCTTTGAACCCCGGTCCTACCGTGTGAAGACTAGCGCCATTGTCGCCCCTACCAGCGGGCCAAGACCTCAAGACATATTTGGGTATTTAAAGTCTCACGAGATCGAGCAGCACATCATCTATACCAACATCTGTCGGAATCAAAAGGCAGACTCAACGAGATTTAGGTGGTCGAGATCGTGAGATTGACCACACCATCAAGACCAAGAAGCTGAGATACAAACCGTACAAAAGCAGCAAGGTTGACGAAATATCGGAGGCTACAATAAACAAGAGACTGGACAAAGTCTTAATGTTTTTATGGCAAGCAAGTTATGAGTTTGTATTTTCTGATGAGACGCCTTTCAACAGTCCAAAAAGATATGCTAAGGGCACCGACACTGCCCAGGATTTCTATGTAAACATCTTGCGGTTCCAGATCGTTTCACCAGTAATAGTTTGGAGAAGCCGTATTTAGGAGTATCAAGGTAAACGTGAAAATCAACGCCATCACATTCAAGGTTCTCGGCTCGTCCTCGTTCACTGGAGCTATATGGGTTCAGTGCATTCTGTAGGACTTCGTACAATTTCTTGCTGTATTACTGAGCTTTTGGAGGATGCTAGGTGCTATATTCGGTCTCGGAACTTCGGTTGTGACTTCAAAACCGAAGGACCCCTCGAAAGTATATTTACAATCCAGCAATGGCAGCAGAAGTGGAGTACATCTCCACATGGTGTGTGGACTATTGCGCTCATTCCTGATGTGTCCAGTTGGGCGTTACGCTATTTTGGAGAAGTTGAGTTCTATACCAGGATAACCCTCGGGATTTGAAACACATCAGAGAGTCGCAATACTCAAAGTGTCCTAAAATTAGGAAAACGCTGTCTCACATCTCTCTTAAGTGTCCCTGTACGCCGCCCAATGTTGAATCAGCTGCATGAGGGTTATCTTATCATATCGTACCATGATTTGTGTTAGGATTGTGACTGTTAAATTTTCTCAGTCCAAAACATCGGGAAGAGATAATATCCACTGCAGGCAGTTGGTCACCTTCACGCCATATGCCCAAACCACGTGACGTGTCACTTAGATATTTACGTCCATACCATTACTCCAAGTTGTTTATCCCAGTTGGTGGATCTGTGCGTAGTGATGAAGGTCTCCTTCTTCTTTTTGGGCCCAATGACCACTTAGGTCATGCCTGCCATTTCTAGCTCACTAGAATGATTGATTCCGCATAGTTGGATAGTCTATTTGGGGAACGGCTCAGATGGAATTTGAACCCCGGTCCTGCCGTGTGAAGACCAGCAACGCTGTCACATCTACCACCGGTGATCGGTCCGTCCAGTTATGAAGGTACAGGATGGTTGAAGTTGGTTAAAATTCAACTGTACCTGGGAAATAGTTCATTTGCAATAATGTGAATCCCCGGAGAGTAATAAAGAGATCCCACAGGGTTTAATAAAACGATCGATATTGTTGAGAATTTTGTGACCCCGGAGCTTCAAGATATCCACAAGAAGAATCAATATGACTTTCAACAGGAGAAAGGTTCACTGGTCCACACGGCCAATAATGTTTAAACATGGTGTTAAAAGGGTTTGACTGATTTTTTTTTGCGATTATATGTTGTGGATTATATGTTGTTCTCAGATTATGGTTTCCAGGACTTGTATGCCTGATTCTCAGATGATTGGCTCACTTGGGCTCACTTTCGCCCCGCTTTGACTTATTTTATCCATAGCTAGATAGTTAGCCTTGTGCTACGGGAAGACGGTTCAGACGAGATTCAATATCCGGTTCTGCCGTTTGAAGACTAGTGTCGTTACGGCCTACTGTTACAAGACAGCTCACAATTTACCATTTTTCAAAATATGGGACAAGATGCTGCAGCGTAAGCCCGAGTTAATCGCGTTCAATTCGTTTCTGATAAGTCTCAATTTTTTTTATTTCTAAAAGGAGGCCAGCGTTCTCTAAATAATATGTCATAAAGGATCTTCATCTTTTTCAATGCATTTTGAATTCAAACTTCTTGACCACCCTGTACTTGGTTGCTTTCGTGTGCATTTTTATGCTCTTTTAAACCATTCCCCAACGTTTTTCCCCTCCACAGGCCGATTGCAAATTTTTCCCCAACTCTTCCAAACACGCAAAGGTAAAATGGAGGAGTAAATTGAAATAGAAGCAACCCCACTTTGCATGCCGCTCACAGTGACAGAATTAATTTCACTCCCATTTAACAAACCAGCGCAATCAATAAAAGTAGATCCCTTTTCACGAGAAAGTCAACGTCGGTGGTTGAAACCCGAATGCCACCGGGTACTGGCATGCTACCATCTGTGCCCGCCACCCAGTGTGTGTCGGGTTTTTGAGCCGTCTAATTGCCGTTGTCCACCAGGGCCTCCATCTCCATGCCGAACCGTTCGACACTGGCACGACGTAAACAAACGCATTAATACTTCATAAATAGTCGGCGTTCATTAATAAATTATGCATGTCGGGTTTTGCGTGTGCGTCGGGTTCAAGGATGCTGGAAAGAGCTGAAACCCCTGAAAGCTGTTGCATCCACCGAAACAACCGACGATGGGACAAGCCCTCGCGTGTGTGTGTGTGAGAGAGAAAGAGACAGGCAAAAGGCTTTTTGGTTCGATTTGCCCCAAGTGCTTGTCCAAGCGTTGTCGGACCTGGTGACGACCATTATTATCGTCCTTATCGTACAACGGTGCGGCTCGCCTGTCTGAAGTTTGACCAGCGCCTACAGCTCGCAAGACAGCACAGCTTCAATTAGCAGTGGCTGTGTTCAGCCTTTTCCCTGCAACACACACACACTCACACACGCATACAGCTTCAGCAATCGCCGAGTGCTCACCATCATCGAGAATAATAAACTCCCAGCCAGCATCAAACCGGTTGAACGTTCCTTGACTATTTCTGCACTACCTACCTGCACACACACACACACACGCCTAGAGTCAACCTTATAAAGGCGAGGAAAGCGTGTAAGCTCGTCACGGGCCCGGCAAATTGTACGACTCATCCTACATGATCGCACGTTTTGCAACCGTCGCATGATACATGTCCTTGTCGACGCACTTGCAATCATTCATTGATGAGCACTGTATGACGAGGTCACAATGGACGAGCGTTTTAGTGATTTTCCCATTTTACCAATGTTTGGGGCCCGTTGTCTTGCTGCATCGGGCGGGGCATGAAACAGAATGGCGGAATGCTATGCTTTGCGACCGTTTTTACATTTGAAACAGTTTTGATTAATATAATGTTTTAGATAAATGGGTGAAATTTGTCCAGAGGACCATGGCTCGATTACAGGTCTTCCTGATGTAATTTAACTGCCCAAAACATGTGTAGCTTTCACTTTCAACCATTCATGGGCTCAGACTCCCTTCAATTAAATGGACAAAATCTTGTTGATGGGGGTTTAAGCATATACGCATTCTTCTTGGCACGATGCACTCCTTGAATGAACAACTGCGATCATCAAGATGTAGCCGACTAGTAAGACCGGGGATTTGTGATCTATCGTGGATAAAGCCACAATACTGTTCCCTTATTCGGTCGGTGATATAGTACGCAATGGCAGTCTGCTGGACTGATGATAACCGAGCTGCCTCACTACTTGAGTCCATAGAACACAGCATATTGCATAGGATCATCGCCTTGAGAACTAAGACCAAATGTTTGATGGCCTAATCGGTAAGCAAGCAGACTAGTTCTTCATCACAGGGCTTCTTAATAGTAAAATTAGCTGGTCAGTGATGTTCTCTGCAGTCATCTTTTACGTTCCTTCAAGGGCGCTTTGCACTCCAGCAATGTTGGCCCTCTTTGTCTCCTCTTGGCTCACGTAACTCACTGTTTTATGTATAAAATTTCAAAATGTCAAATTTCTTTCTTCAAAGTCTTTTGTTCTTTCTTCAATTAATAAAATCCCTTTAGGAGCTTCAACTTTGCATTGCGCTCCAAGAAACAGTGACCGACTGACTCACATTCCAAAATAAAATTCACCCGGTTTTGCAAAGCATAAAATATGACACTGCATCGAGCATTAGTGCGGATTCATTAGCATGCCGATTATGTGTTTTGTGGACGCTGCATTCGAATTCACCCTCCTTAAATCCCAACCCCAAACCATCCCATCCCCCCCCCCCCCCGCGTGTCCATCACCCATTCCTAATTGAAATACATGCTTGCGCGAGATGCAATGGTGGACCGGTAAGTAAGGCCCCTGAAAGCCGAAAGTGGTAGCAAATCACCGAATAAAGTGCAAAATGAAATAAAATATAAAAACAAGGACAGCAACACATTATGAGTAACACAGCACCTCGCCGACGAATGCGAGGCGAGGTTTCTGGTTTCAATCATTGCAGGATTTTACTCGACTCCTTTTTTTTCATTAGCGTCACTTTTATACACAATCGTGGATTATGGCAGACGACAATACGAAGCGACACCAATAATACAGTTCCGGGCTCATTGCGGTACCAATTTTCTCTTCACAACCATCCAGCGACCCCCCCTCGTTTCTCATCCCACATTTTTCGCAAAAACACAGATAAAAGAGTGTGTGTGTGTGTGTGTGTGTGTGTGAGGGGGTGTGAAAAAGAAAAATTGAGACAGGCAATGGATAGCAAATAGTGGTGTGCGTATACAGCATGAATCAGTGAATGAGTTAAATCTTAGCAATGAATCAAATGATTTAAATCATCATGAAAATTAATTGAATTTACTTACACTTTAACTCTCCGTGCTGAGCAATCACTCAGTCACTGCGTTTTGACTCAGTCACTGCGAGTTGACAATCGCTCACTCAGGAGCTAAATCACTCATTAGGTGATTTAGATCACCGTGCTGACTCATTCACTTCATGTTAACCCACTCAATTTGTTTTGCCTCACTCCATTCGTTTTAACTCCCTCACTTCGTAGTTACTCACTCGTGATAATTGAGATAGCTTAGCGAGATAGTTTAAATCTAGTGAATGATTAAAAATGCAGTGAGTTAGTGACTTGTCGGAATGCCTAGACATGGTTACAATGATTAGAAGTGAGTGTCTCTCTCCTCCACTAGTGACTCACTTCTTGTGGTGTCTAGTCACTCTTATTAATTATATGGCATCACAACGGGAAAATAAAAATACTAACTCGTACTCTCTGTGCCGACTAGTGACTCACTTTACACTCTTTGAGCGAGTTGAAACCGAAAGGTGTAAGTCACCAGTCGGCATAGAGAGTGAGAGTAATTTGAAACCCTTCGGGGCAATTGAACGATTATTTTCTCTCCCCAAAGAGTGACTCAAAGATTCAAATCCTTATAACCACTCTTTAACTCTGTTTAAACTCTTTGAAAAGAGTGATTATGGTCATCTCTAGCCAGCACATCACTAGTGAATGATTTAACTCGTGAGTGAGTTCAGAGAGAGTTAAAACATGCATCGAGATTTAACTCTTAAGGGAATAAAAGATTTAACTCTCCATTCTAACTCAATCACTCTGATTCAATTCACGTTCACTCAGTGGTTATTTCCATCACTAGTAGCAAACTGCGGAAAGCGAACAGCAACAATTCGCTCCAATAAAACAACAAACCTTACAACAGCTAAAAGCCTCTCATCCCACACCGGTAACCGTATCTGCTCATCTCGCTCCCATTCGTACTCATAATTATTATTAATCGTTGTGATTATTGTTGCCATTTTTCTCATTAGCAGGCGAAGCGGAATGGAAATGAACTGTTCGTCCATATCGTCCGCTCATATCCTGTCCATCCTTTCGAAGGTACAAAAAAAAAGTCAAGACCCTCTCCCCTTCGCCTTTTCCCAACCTCCTCATCCCTTCCACTCCAATAGTCATCCCTGACCCTGACCCCACGGGGTGCTTGATGCGCAGCAAAAAAAAAAAAACGAATAAAACGCAAGACGAAAACCAGGCTTGAAAGTGACGATTGAGCGGCATTTATTCCCGCAAAACCACCCTCGGTTTGAATGGACGGGAAAACTTTGCGCATTTGTAACGCGTGGAGGGAAGGGGGTTAGTAAAAAAAATGCGAACAAAAACCAAAACACCCCATAAGTGAGTGAGTGTGTGCAGCAACGTGCGTTGATGTGTGCCTGCTAGCTACTCGCGTTTTTCCACCCAGTAATCCTTCCACTTACTGACAGGAGGGAAAATTGCGAATGTACACCAGATCACACACACACACACACACACACACACACACACACACGCACGCTAAGACCACGCTTCAGTAACGTGACCCAACCGGAGCTGAAAGCTTTTCACCATATTTGTGCAATTGGTACCGGGCAGTGGTATGGTATAGCGGGGGAGGGGGGGGGGGGGGCGAGAGAGTTTTCCCACCAGGTCTTATCACTCCCACGGTTCCCATCACGCACCAGCGAAACAGCGGTTTTATCCGCAATGAGTGGTTTATTATGTTGATTGATTATTCGCCAGGCTCGCCAGGCTCGCCAGGCTCGTCGGCCAAAAGCACGCGTGCCACGACCCACATTGCGCGTACGGAGAAGCCTCGCTACATAATTACAAATTAAAATGACCATTGTTGCGTGACAGAAACGAAGTAGTCCTTATTGGTTTACGGGGTCGGCCGGCATTCCCCTCAGGGAGGGGAGCTGGGGGGGGGGGGGAGGTTGAGTGGTTAGGTGGACTGCTGGTTTGCAGCACAAAGCAGTACGGGATGTGCGAAATGCCGTGCGATCACGAGGATGGGAGCTGGAACCGCATGTGATGCACCTGTGAGAGCTGTGTGTTGAAGGCTATGGCTGGTTGGTGCTTGTGGCTCGGGAGAATATATCACACGTGATATTTCAAGAATGGCCGTGAAGTGTAAAGCACCGTGTATTATGGCCGAAACATCAGAAACCGTGGGCTGAGCGTGCACTGTTAACCGTCCAGCAGTAACGCCATTACTCGGTGCCGCAAGTGAATGTTGATGGTTTCCTGCCAAGACAGTTAATGGAAATGGAAACTGAGGTATGTTGTAAGGTTGAATTAAATTAACTTCTATTACTTTGTTGCATTACTGCGTTCGCGTTAAAATATATGAATAATGTATATTTTTTACTTCTCTCAAATAATGTTTTTTGTTTGAATTTTTATTCATTTTGATAATAATTTTTCATATTCACTATTTTTTTAATTATTCTTTTTAATCTTCATGTTTTATACATAGGTTTCTTATACATAGGCATTTTAAAGTTGTGAGTTCTTCAATCTCCTAGTTTTTAATTGTTTGTTTTTTTGTACATAAAGGACGGCCTGGCCATATTGCTCTGGCCAAATCAATAATTTGACCTGCTGTCGAATTAAGGTTTAGTATCAGTTACCAGAAAGAGGTCCTCTCGTGAAGGGCTCAATATTTGTTGAATTGTTGAACGATTAGCTAGGGGCTCTACAAGCAGATGACCTGCCATATTACTGCCACCGAACATTGGTGAGCCACAAAAGGCTTATCCGTTGGCTAAAGAATAACAATGCACCAGGGCCCGACGGTATTGTAGCCGATCTGATCCAAAATGGTGATGCAACACTCGTAAGGAATAGGATAGTATATCGATGCCTTGTGACTATCACAACAAAATAGACAAGGATAGTACGGTCGGTTTTGAATTCTACCCAAAAGATTCGTTGAAGAGAAAATTATAGAAAATCAGAGAAGATACTGAAACGGACACTCAAAGCTTTAGCATGTGGGAACTATTGAAGAGGATGGGCTAACATCTCTTGATTTATTTTAAAGCCTGGGTTCAAGTATACGACTTAATGTGCGATTAAACTTACCAGAACAGTAAGATGGACATGATTCCAAAGTAAATTTGGATGGAACACTCTCAGGACTCTTTGTTATTACCAAAAGCCTTGCGACATAGCATCGGTCTTGGCTGCCTTCTCTTCAAGCTGGAGCTAGAGAGAACTATTCGTAACGCAGAGTTGGAAACTTTGAGGACCTTCTGCTACAAGTCCAGATCTCGTAATACACTCGATAACTCGATAACAAGGACATCATTTGTTAGAGGCTGGACTACTTAGCTAATAAACCTCGTATTGGAGATCATCAAAATAAATACCCAACTATTAGCGGTATTTCCATCGACCCTGCTATCTGAAAGTGCTTTATAAAAGTGTTATGTACAGATGAGTGATCACATATGCACTTCACCGAACTGAGGTCAATATTTCGAGATTGGAAAACAAATTTTAAATATTGAGATATGTGCAAAGGGATCTGGCTTCCAACCAGGTCACGAGAGACGAAGCTGCGGAACATTAACAGTCCTAGTACTCACATACGCCTCTTAGACATGGACCCAGTCCAAATTAGACAAGGTTTCCTCGAAGCTACGTTCATTAAAGTGCTGATGCTCTAAATAATTATAAACTCCTCCAGCTCCACTACTAGTACAGTGGTGATGGGCGATTCGACACGAACCTACCGAGTTCCGTATGCTCCGTTTCGTAAGTGACCCGGAATCGTACGTAATCCTAGTTCGACTCGGAGGTGCAACGATTGCGGACCAACCCGTGAGTTCGACGAAATCGGTCTAATCCGTGGCTCGTTCCGAAATTGCTACAAGTCAACCCGGAGTCGTTGCACCGACGAATCGACCCGAACTCGTTGCACCCATGGGTGGAACTCGCTTCCTTTAGGCACGAACTCAACTCCGGTTCGATCCGTGAAAGGAGTCATTTGACCCTTACCTATGTTACCAATATTATCATCAAGCAGCAGAATATGCTGGTCATGTCATGCGAATGCTACCCTCTTCTCAATTTGTTCATTTAGTAATCTTATGCAGATTGTACGCTTGTAACTGGTACGTCGTCGTAAACGGGCTTGCGATATTTGCGCCGGATGACAATCAATACCCTGTTGCCTTTCAGTTAACTCCTTTTTATTCATTGTCGGATAGCATGATTCATTCGTCAGAGCTCATTCAATAATTCATTCTTATTTATGGTTCCTTTACGTTGCTCTAAATTTCAAATAAACCTATAATCGTAATTATTGCACAAAAAGCCTCTCAAACACTTAAATTAAACTAGTATGAAGATTTGCTTAAATTTCTTAAAAGATTTTTGAAAGACTTTCATCTACTTATCCAACAATAATTTTTTTTTTATTTTTTAATTTTTTTTTTGTAATTATTATCCGAAAATAACATTATTGCTCTGACCTTTTTTTCCAGCCGATGCTTACATTGGACATTCAATGTAAATGCGTGTCGTTTAATTTATTCACAAGTGTCGTATTTATTACCACTTAAGCAAACTAATGCAGCACAATAACAAAAAACCGCACGTTTTTCTTTTTTTCTGCATAAAACTACCTGTAAATTATAAAATCATTTAAATTAAACCTTTTTAATAGCTCATCCTCACCCGTACCAAAGTGTGCCTCATTTATTTGTCGATTTAAATCAAACGTTTATTATTTTACTGTCGGACCCCGCCTGTCCCGGAAGCCATCCTATCCTCCACCTAGCACACACTGAGTACACTAATCGTTTTAAATGGTTGCAGATGGGTTTAAAAATAAAATAATGCTAGTTTCAGTGTGTTTTATGGTAATAGTCTGCAGGCACCGTCCCTATTAGCGACTCTCTGGTTTTTTTTAGGTGAGCTGGGTCAGTGTGCGCTGCTTAAATATGCAAAACGCAGCTTACTGCAAATAGGAGTAAAGTTAATGGATGATTTACTGTATTCATATCGTTTTGTCTGCAAACATGGCGTTTTTTTTCATGCACCATATAATTGCCTCAAACAACACACCGGAATAGGTCAGGCTCATTTGCACTTGCATGAAATTACATTTTACCTCCACCTGCCATCTTTCACCCGTTTGCGCCATCCCTTTACGGACGAATCGTCCGGTACCGCTGGGACAAAAGGTAAAACCCCGTGGCCACTTATACGACATTGCGGCCACCGGACCGAGGGAAGCTCGGCGGAACGATTCACATGCGACACTTTAGACCCCGTTCAAACGCCCCAAAAGGGTGGGCCCGGCATCCTACCCCGGTTTGTGTAGCTTTCTTGCAAACATCTTTGATGTTGATAGTGGCGCTACCCGGTTGTGACCCAAGTTTCTTTTCTTGATTTTGTATGTGTGTATGTGTGCTATGTGTCTTGGTTTACGTCAATGCGAAAATGTGTTTCAAGATGAAAAACATATTTGCTGGAAAGAAGCGATACAACGTGACACACAAGCACACGATGGTAACGAACACGGACGCACAAGCAAACAGGCTGTCCCGTACAGCAAAAACAAAAAATCCCCCGATGGACGAATCTAATCGGATTGAGCAATCCGGTTACGGTTGTTTTGCTTTGAAAACTGGTTCGAGTGAACAGCAGATCGGTAGAGCCAAGCAATGCAAATGAATATTGGCCCAGCAAACGAACTGTCGGTGTCGACGTTACACTTAACGTTTGATGGAGACGCCTGGTTGTAAGGTTGATACTCCGATGGAGACGCCTGGTACGTTTTAAAACCCTTATGGTAGTACTTTGTACTAACCTAGATACGAGCCAGAGCTACGAGTATTGCTAATCTCTTGTTTACAATGTACTGCGGAGAAGATAGAAAAATTGAAACCTTTGATTTACAAAATCCACAAATTAAATAGATAGTTGTACGAAATTATAATAATTTTAGTTTTGCTTTTCCGAACACGATTGATATAGAGGATGCTTTAGCTGAATCTCGGTTCCATTAATCTTACAAAAAAGAAACTTAAGCAAGAGCTTGAAAAATTAATGTATATTTGGTCTAATTCTATTGTCTGTAACTGTATTTTGCGATGAGATTTATTATTTTAAATACTATTCGTTAACAAAGGATAGAGAAGCCACTGTCTTGTTCTTCTGCCTCCTTGGCACCTTCTGAATGGTGTTCTACACTCTAGGAAAATGTTTATTTACTGTTTTACAGCTGAACACCAATTGAACAGTTTTCTCTTCTTCTTATTTTTTCTTTTTCTTCTTCTTCTTCGTCGTCTTCTTCCTCCTCCTCTTTCTCCTTCTCCTTCTTATTTTTCTTCTTCTTCTTCTTCTTCGGCTTCTATTTCTTCTCCTTCTTTTGATTCTTCTGCTTCTTCTTCGTCTTCTTCTTCTTCTTCTTTTCTTCTTATTATTTTTTCTACTTATTTTTCTTCTACTTCTTCTTTGTCTTCCTTCTCATTCTTCTTCTCCTCCTCCTCCTCCTCCTCTTGCTCCTCCCTCTCCTTCTTCGTTCTCCTTTTTCTTCTTCTTCTCCCCCTTCTTTTTCTTCGTATACTTCGATTCTTTTTCTTGTTCTTCTTCTTCCTTTTTCTACTTCTTTTTCTATTTCGTTTTCTTCTTTTTCTTCTTTTTCTTCCTCTCTTTTTCCTCCATTTTGTTCGTTTTTTTATTCATGTTAGGTCCCAATACCTCAAACAGGTTTGTAAAGGACTGTAAAAGCTTACATACTTGAATGTTTATTATATTGCTTCCCGTTGCTAGTTCATTTCCGTTGCGTGTGAATACAATTTTGACACGATTTCATGCATATTTCCCAGAAAAAGAAACTAATCACCACGGGTAATCCGATAAAATGATCAATTTGGAATGATAGACATTTCCATAAAATCATCTATCTAGCCATGTGTTAGTAATCAATGTTAAGAATTTGAACATCAACTTAGAAACCTAAAAACTCTCTTCTTTCTTTTTCTGTGGCACTACAACCTCGAGAGGTCTCGGCCTGCCATTTCTGGCTTTCTGTGACTTTATTTTACCCGTAGAAAAGTAGTCAGCCTTTCGTACGGGGAGGCGGTCTGGATGGGATTTGAACCCCGGCCCTGCCGTGTGAAGACCGGCGCCGCTGTCGCCTCGGCCACCGGACCGCTCGGAAACCTAAAAACAGCAACCGTTAAACATACAAAAACCACCATTAAATGAGCAGTCAAATCAAATTTTGGCCACCATTGTCATCCGTTCCGTTTGCATAAATTTATCATGTTTAGCCCACACACACACGCGCGCACACAAGTACACGAGCACACGTGCAGCATCGACCATGAAAAGTCCGGTTGAGATCCGGCTTGCCAGTTTGATATTTATGAGTGGCCCCTATTTTTTTCTTCGGTGGTCGGTCCGACCGTCGTCGGTAAGGTAAGAAATTAATTTATCCAATCCCACCTCCAGGGCAGTTGCAGTTTTCGTTTCATGTCGGATTGGTCGTGTTTCTGTGGCACACAAAAAAAGGAGAACGGGGCCTGTACCCGTAAAAGGCCTCCTGCATGCTGATGATCCGGTTCGTCTGGTGTGAAACCGGCGCAGTCTGACCGCCGGGGTCGGACCAGGGCCAGGAACCAGCAGAGCAGTTTTGCGAAATCGATGCATCCTTGCTACTGGTAAGTTGCCAAGTTCGGCATCATCGTTCCTTTGCCGTTTTTTTTTTTTGCATGATCCTTTTTCTGGGCTGTGGTGATTGTCGGTTTGTTGAAAAACAGTCACCCTGTCTCTGGTGCCTGGGGGAGAAAGGGGGTGGAAAGGAGGGATGGAGTCTGGTGGGGAGATGAAACGGATTCGCTCAACGGATTGCGCACGGCTACAATCGGTGACCGTGCCGGTCAAAGTTCGGGTTAAAATACCTTTCAACTAACGGGTTGTTTAAAACCAGCTTGTCTTTTTCTTCCCAATTCCCGTTTCGTGCTCGGTTGGTGTTGGCTCAATCAACCGATAGCTTTCTTGGTGTATGTATACACGGGAGAACCGTTTTTTTCTTCTTCGTTGTTGTTGAAAAGTTGTTTTTCTATTCTTGCACAACAGAGAGCGGAATGAGTAAGGAATCGATGGAGGACTGAGGGGGGGTGGGAGTGGTGTGGAAACCGCAAGCCATAGGAGGAGGAGGGAGGGAAATCGTGAAATCTCCGAACGCTCTTACGCGACAAATCCTTAAGCACAAACAACTTCCGCATTGCAGATGTGAGGCATTTTGTCCTTGTGGTCTCACCCGACCGTCAGTCGTACCGGTGGGGTGGAAATGGTCAGCTTCTTCCACCTTCCCCGTCAGTTTCACCCCTCACCGTGATAATTTCAAACAGCGTGACAGTGCTGAACCTCGTGCTCGTTTGATCGAGTGAAACATTTCCATTCCTGGTCCGACCGATTGCTCTCTGACCGGGTATTGGGCCGAAGATCATTGAACGAGCGGTACGAACGAATAGACAGGAGGACGGGAAACTTCAAACGGGCATATGGTTTCCGATTGCTTAGAGTTTTACTTTATCGCCCTGAGCTCCTGTTTTGGCGAAGAGTTGTTCTGCGTTGTGCGTGTTTCAGTTGTGCTGGTTTGTGCCATGGTGAATTGATTAATTTCAGAGACATGGGATTATCATTAAGCCAGGTTCGTGATTGTAGTGCACCTGATTAACTTAGTTTGCTATAATAAATCAAGAGTTGATGAATTATTGTCAATAAATCGGTATTGAAAGTATCGATGCCAACCGTGAGCCACTAGGCGTCTCCATGCACGTTGGGTGTTTGGCGGTAAGAAAAGAAGAATCTAAATTGTTCTAAGAAGAAATCAAACACAATTTACAAAACTTAAAATCAAAACTAAGAAATGAACAAGTTTCACCATTATTTAAATAGAATAGTAGTTGATAAATGGCAAAGTTAAAACAATGCCAATCATGATGATTTGAAGAAAAAAAAATTATTTGTAAAATAAGTAGTTGTTACATAACGTAAGTAAGAGTTGCATAAAAAAAATGTTTTGAAAAGAAAAATTAACGAAAAAGTTAATCGGAATCTTTACACTGAAATTAAACTTTGAAAGATCTTCAAACTATACATCAAACTGTTCAATTTATTCAACAGGTCTAAAGGACTTTTTACATTTACATTTTAGGGTTGTTCTTCTTTTCTTATCATTGCAAAAAGCTAAAAGGTTGTTTATGCTAGTAATAAAAAGGAAATATTCTGTTTCTCATGATTGTAGAAAAAATATGATTTTTTTATTCATGAAGGGCGGCCTGGCCGTATTGCTAAAAGTGAGTTAGCTATTATTTACAAAAATAAATTCAGTCAGCTCTATTCCTATGATCATGATTAAAATACAAGGAGATAATGCCATTTTGCTCGTATCGAAAAAGTTTTTTTTTCCCAAAATAAAACAAAAAGGGACCTTGTCTTAATTTTAATTGATTTATTTAAATTAGCGAATTATATATCTTTATTTGTTAGTTTGGTTTATGTTATATTATGACAGTTAGAAGCTGTATTTCTTTCAAATATGTGAAATTATTTATTTATATTTAATTATGATGGCTTGAATATTGCTGGCTTTGTTGTAAAATTTGTGAAGTTGTTTACAAAATTAATATTCCCGGACATATTCAGTACAGATGAAAAGTGGAAAAGAAGGAGAAGAAGAAGTAGTAGAAGAAGGAAAAGGAGATGATAAAGATTATTAATAATAATAATAATTATTATTAAAATAAAAATAATAAAAATATTATTATTAATAATAATAATAATAATAATAATAATAATAATAATAATAATAATAATAATAATAATAACAAATATAATAATAATAATAATAAAAATATTATGACAATACGACATCGGACCGTAATAACCAATAAATAAATAAATAATAAAAATAATAATAATGATAATAAGAGCAATGAGAACAAGAAGAGGCTGAAAAAGAAAAAGAAAAAAGAAGAATAAAAATACCCAAAGCTAACAATGCTAATTAATTAATACCATTATTAGCAAAACCAAATCCCATCCGCTTTCCAGCGAGCTTTCCATGTCGCTTTACCAAACAAACAACTCAATTACAAACCCTAATGCCAAGAAATGATAAACAGTATGTTTACTCGCTGCAAAAGCAAATGGATCATCGACGTGTTGTTTTTTCTCTTTTGTTTTGATTTTTCCATTTTCACCACACACACACACACTCACACTCACACGCGGTATAATTTTTATCTTTTTAATTCATCGTGCTCAACACAGCCGGCTGCGGTGGCAGTTTCGGCGTAACCTCACATCAAACGCTGCCACAAACGTGCTGTACAGGGCTTCTACAATCGTTATTATTCTCCACTCGTCAAGGTTTAGTATTCAATTAATTTCCTCAACGGGTATCTTCGCTTCCGACATCCGGCGAGCAGTGGGTGAGCAAAAAACAAAACCTACACGGTTCGGGGTACACTGTGAACGATTGTCAGTGTAAACCACATCCCCTAAGGGATGTAAGGGAGGAGAAGGAAAAGGGAGGGCGGGGGAGCAGACTTCCCTATGAAGGACAGTCTCCCATTACGGAGACGGAAACGGTATGTGAGTAGCAGTAGCCTCGGGAAAATTCAATCTAGACACCAACCGGATGAAAACTCGTCAATGCTTCAACCACTAAATCCATCTCCATTGGTGCGTATTTGGCCCCGGTAGAAGTCGGGAAATGTTATACAGCAGGCTCGGGAAAACAGAGCCGAAAAGAGAATCACATACCCACACACATACACGCGCAACACTCGGCCGACGGCTCCCTCGCCAAACAGATCCCTCAGAAACAGATTACGCGAAATGGCGCGCGCGGTGCTGGTAACGAAACACGTGGGTTGAATTTTAAGGAAAATGTCTTACATCCCTCCCACGGCATTTCGTCCCTTCGCCATCGAGCTGTTCTCATTTGAACGCTGCGCGAAATCGGTTTTTGATCTGATTCGTCGTCGTTTGGCATCTCCGGTTTTGCGGCCATCGGTTTTAGCTTCTGCGTTGCGGGAAGAGAAGAAAAAAAGTATTTATATAGATTTGTCGACATTCTTCCACAGCAAACCAGCAGCACAAGAAAAAGAAAAGGAAAAACTACAATGGTGGAGAAGAAGCATCCAAAGAGATCGAGCAGGAGAATACATTCGTCAATCGAACAGCGTCCACTAGTGATGGCCACTATTGGTGGACTCTAGTGACGGTTCCATTCCGGCTCGGGCCGGTTCGATTCCGATTCCGATTTCAAAGAAATGGAATCATTGCGAACCGCCTGAATCGTAGGAATCGAACACCGAGAGAAATCGTTCGGAACCGTCGTATTCATTCAGAACCGTGCAGAATCAACTGGAACCGTCGGAACCTTTGAACTCATTGGAATCGGAAAAACCATAACAACCGTTGGAATCGTCGAAATAGCTGGAACCGTAATGAATTGTCGATCCGTCCGTAATCGGTCAAGGATGGAATCGTCAGAGTTGTCGGGTACCGCTCGGAACTGTCAGAGTCACCGTAATCGTAGGAATCGTCGGAATCGTTGGACCATCCGAACCGCCAGAATCATCACAACCATCAAAAGCGGTTAAATCGTCCAAAATCGGTGGAACCGTCTGGAACCGTCAAGAACCGTTGGAATTGTCGGAACCGTTGGAATAGTCAGAACTGTCGGGAACCGCTAGAATCGGTGGAACAGGTTTCCGAATAAGGAACCGTAGAAACTGCATCTTAATAGGCTAGTATCAGTGAGTATTAGCCCATCTTTGGTAAATGGCTCATTGATTTTAAAATTTTCTAATAATTCTCACGAGTTTCTCACCAAGTTCTTCTGGAACTGGTTCCGATTTTTATGGAATCGTCTGAAACCAATTCGCCTTTTTGGCAATTATTCCCATCACTAGAGGCCAGATGAAGCCTGGCGGGTTTTTGTTCTCTCGCTCATCGTAATTTTGCTTGCTCGCTAACACACACCCACGGTTGATCGCCTGTGTGTCCAGGTATGTACGTGTGCTGTATGCCAAATGCCATTTGTTACAAATCACATTAAATATATTCCCACTCGGATCATCTCCGATGCGGGGGAACGGTTTTTCCTTTACCGATCCGCTACCACACTGCCAAAAAGGTGGGTGATGGAGGGGAGTGCGAAAAACGCCGGATTTTTGGGAGTACCGATTTTCTCGGGTGAAGAGCTCGGCCCATTTCGCATTCGGTTCGAGCTTGTGGTGGAATGATTGATATCAGAAAATTAACTCAACCCTTAACCGACCGGTGGCTTATCAATCCTAGCTTCCGATGTGTGTATGAACGGGACGGATAAGGGTGAAAAACATCAAACTAAGGGAATCGAAAAGCGTCGGTGTATGTGTGTCTAGCAGGCTCCGTAAATGGGTAGGATCGAATTCAACACACGGCTGCTTAGCAGCTTACCGTCACCCTAATGCAGCTTCCAAGCATCACCGAAGACTCACGCGTAGATCCGCCGCGTCTCCCTGCTTCCCCACGGTTCCCCGGAAGTTCATTCCGACTCACTTACACACTGTCCATTCATCCACCTCTATCTCACTCCCCTCCCTCCTCCTCTCCTCTCTTCACTTCGTAAAGCACGTACAACAGACTCTTCAACCGAAACCCGTACACGGACGCTCCGAAGGTTTTTTTTTTCTTCTTCTTTTCGACGGGTGGGAAAATCGAATAAATTATCCCATTTTCACGGGCGATTGATGTTTCCGTATTCGGTTCGCTGGTTCCTAATTTTCCGCTGTGTAAATAAAAACTAAACTAGGGTTGCTCCTGCCTATCGGGGTCCAGTGTTTTCGTGCTCCTGCCGAGAAGACGGTGCGAATGTGAAGGTGGAGACGAAAAAACAGCAAAAAAGGGTGGTGGAAAAACAACTCACGTGCTAATCTATACGTTCTCGGAAGCGATCCTGAGCCCCCGCTTCACGAGAAAGCTAGAAAATCTCTCGATCCCCTTTTGCTCGGCTTATGATAAGCTAACATTGCTGCCGTTCGGTTGTCGGTAGACTGGTATGAAAGTATGAACGATTTTCCCCTCTCTGTCTCACCCCCATCTTCACCCCCCTCGCTGTGCAACAACGTAGCAAGCTAGCTTTGATTTATCCACCTTTATCCATGGTGGAGGCGCCTGGTCATCGACAGCTGGGGTTACATACAGAGCCACTATTTTTTTGGCTTTTTTCCCTCGTCCATTTTTTTCTTCTTCTTTCCCCTGTTAGCTACACTCCACTCCAGCATGTATGCACAGTCAAACGAGCAAACGATTTATATTAAATTATAATACTTACACCGATTGGTTCCGACCGAACGAAAGAAGAAAAAAAAAACACACACACACACCAAGGGAAATTCAAGGGGGCGTTCGGGTTGAACCTCTGAAGCTTAATCAACTAACTTTATTGCTCCACTCGTTCCCGGTGGCCCACTTTACCATGCGCACCGCAAACAAGACCGAATACCAATCGGCATCGACAACGAGTCGTTGTGAGGGAGCGTGTAGGTGCATCGGTGATTTTTCCTGTTTCCTTTTACTTTTCGCCCCAAGATAAGTTTCTCGATCTGTTTTCTTTTTTGCAACTCCGGTTCCGTTGCAGTTTGTGTGTGTATGTGCCTTGTTAAACGAAAGACGCTTCAGCTCTATGGAAGCTGTATGTGTATGTGTGTGTGTGGAAGTCCCTGGGACTGTTGGTAATTATTTGTGCTACCAATTAGCACAGATGCACAGAAACTTTTTTTTAAACCAACGATTGTCACAGGACGCACCTTAAAGCGTTTCCTTTAAAGTCTTGGCCGGGTTTCAAGCCAAATTATTATAAGATAAATGACTGCTACAAAGCATACAAATTAGTTGAGAATTATAGAACTCACAAGGACCTGCAAAACCATGCAAATTTTACTAAAATTTTAAAATTTATTTCGAAAACTAAAAATGATAAAACACGAACAGATATAAAGTCTTTCATGAATGGAAAAAATAAATTTGGTAAAGGAAAAAAATATTACTTACTTAACAGCCAACGGCTCTGACGGAAAATATACGTCAAGAAAGTAAAACACACGTTACAAGTTCTATTTGCATCGATATTAAAAAAATAAATAAATATTGTTTCTGAAACTCAATATAAATCACCATGCAAATGCAAGTAAATATTATACGTCATGAAAAAACATTTTTAACAAATAAAAACAAGACAAAACATAGAAAACATAAATAACGGCTCAGTAATCGAGCTAACGAAGCAAAAAAAAAAATTGAGATAGCTATCTGAACTAGCCTATAAAAAGATAAAAATATTATTTAAAAACGAAACAACTTTAAACAATACATAACATGAGTTGAAGAACAGGAACGAAGGGAAGAACGAACGATTGAGGAGAAGAATAAAACAAAGAATCGGTGGTATTTTGTGTTCTTTTATAAACTTTTTATAAAGCCCTTAGACTAATAATAATTAATATAACTAAATATTGTTCCAAGCACGCTCATATAAAAATTAAAACTTAATCAAATAGTAAAAAGTGGTCTTTCCAAAACAGGACCAGGGTTCAAATCCCATCCAGACCGCCTCCTCGTACGCAGGGCTGACTACTCTGCTATGGGTAAAATCAAGTCACAGAAAGCCAGATATGGCAGACCGAGACCTCTCGAGGTTGTAGTGCCAAGGAAGAAGAAGAAGAATAAGAAGAAGCTGAAGAACTAAAAATATTCATCTGAGTTTTAAGCACTTATTATTAGTTGGGCGCAAGAGATTTCAGCTAGCTCTTCTAGACAAACAAGGCATGATTGCAATAGTGCAATACAATTTTCATAAAGAAATATTGTGAAAGGATATAAGTAAAATACCAACAACAAAAATACATCCACTGCTCGGATCGGCTATGCACATTAAAGTATGTGTCCGATTTTCGGCTACAATTTCAGTTTTAAATATCCCTTTTAGTTTTCTGATATACCCTCAATAACAAGGACCTTCACAAATGGTTTTTAAATAACCGTATTTTCATTGTTATTTAAACACACCTGCCTGCCTCAGCACACTCACACCAGGTGCACCAAATCAGTATGGCAAACCGAAACAAAACAAAAATCCTGGCAAAAACAATCCCAATTTCTCTCGAGTCAAATAAAAACCCAACAGCGACTTTGTTTTCACTCATGCCCGCTCCAAAAGTCCAATAATAACATCTGTCACAGAATGAACTTTTGCTCAAAAATTGTGCCGAAACGAAGAAAAAAACAACAAAAGCAGAAAACGAAACGTCTCCTCGGCACAAACAAACAAGCAGACAAACAAAACAAACGGCCGTGGCAAACAACAAATGAGCGACCGTTAATTAAAATCAATCAGCGCAAAGAGGTTTATTGGTTAACCAATATGCGCCAAAAAAAACACGGCCTAGGGAAAGAATACGGCACAAACAGCAGCTTCCATGCAATCGGTCGTGCCAAAGATTAGTAGCACATGGGAAGGAAAACAGCAACGAAAAAAGGAAAATAAACCTAGCGTTTGTGTGTTATTAGTTTGTTGTACGCGCACGGCGCACATCCTACAATGTAGCCTCATTGCAACACAATCCGTGGGCGAAAATATTTACGTTTCACCGTAAACCAGCCAGCCAGCCAGCTAGAGAGCAGCAGCCGGCATGTGCAAGAAGGCACAAAACAACCGCAGCCATTGATTTATTTATTTGTTTGCGAAAAACCCGTCACTGGCACCAGATTTGAATGTCTCATATTTTTCTTCGGCTGCACTGAGCGCACTGTACCGGTGGCCGTACAGCTTTGCAGTTGGATATTTTTCTCCACCCCGCACGACGGCGTTTGCGGGACAGATAACGGGGGGGGGGGGGGAGGGGGGGAAATGGAGGCAAAATTTACGCTAACCGTGTGAAGGGCGAAACCGACCACCGACCGACACCGGCACTATGCCACTTTGGCAAACGGATCACCGTGGAAACATCAAAGCTAGGCCGCGGAGTGCTTTCTGTGTGTGTGTTTTTTGCTTTGGTTTTTCTGTTTTCCAAAGAACCAAAATAAGCATCGTTTGCTTGACAAATCATGATCCCGCCGGTGTTTTGGCAAAATGGCAAACGGGGCTTCGGTTTCAATACTGGGGGAAATGGGGTGTATTTTTCTCCTCTAGCGCTTTCCAATTTTGCCATCCTCGCGTTAGTGATTGAAATCACACAATTGTCACGGTGCGCTTTGGTGAAGCATCTGCCGCAATATGTTATTTGCTCCTTTTGTTCCCCCACCCCGGTACACGCCTCACGATTAAGTGATGGTGCTTTGGTCACACAAATTCGCAAGCGCGCGTGGAAGAAGAAAACGAAACAAACGTACAACAATAACAAAGCTCGCAAGTTGTTTTCCTGGTAAACGGCTGGGAAAAACAAGTTTGTTTATTTAATAACAAACAACAAATGGAGGAGCGAAAAACAATGCCAAATTTATAAGGAATTTTTGTTTTGTAACGTTGAAATTTGTGTTCTAGGGCGAAAATAAAAACTTGCGAGGAAATTCATTTAAATCGAATATTATAATAATTGTTGCTGCAGCAGCAGAAGAAGAGCATTCGATTGAAATGAACATCGCGGTGCTGAATATGACATTTGAGGTATGTGTTTCATTTTAGGTAACAAATTATATTTATCAAAAACAGTTTAATAACTTTTTGATTCACAAATTAGTAAGTACCTGCTGTACAGTATTTAAAAACTGTCAAAGATATTTAATATTAACTTTTTGGTTTCATTCGATTTATTGTTTACAACACACGAAATAGCTTGCTGCGATTAAATCAGTAGAAAAATATAAACTTTACAATATCAAAGGTCTATCTTCTTCTTCTTCTTGCACTCCACTTCCGAAAGGTCTCAGCCTGTCATTTCTGGTTGATTTTTTCATAGTAACTGAATAGCATACGGGGAAGCATTCTGGATTGGATATGCTGTTAAATATGCTGAGTAAAATCCAGAAAAATATAAATATGACACACAATCATCAAATTATCAGTAAAATTAAAAAAATGAAAAATCAGGTATGAAAGACATTGAAAATAAATTAAATACACAAGCAACTCAAACTAAAAAAAAATCAAATAAAACAAGAAGAAATTGCATTGCAAAGATGAAGAAACATGACAAAAATGACAAAAGAATCATAACAACATGTAAACACATTGTGTAGTGTTTACACCGCAGAACTAGCCGCAATCTTGTACGCTCTTTTGATGATAGCAGCGAGACCTTCGGATCAGTACTTCATCTTTACCGATAGCCTTAGCGATATTGAAGCTTTAAGATCCCCGGAGGCTGTTAAGAGTCAGAATTTCCTTACCATTAAAATCATTGAATGAATTGGTGAACCCTAAATTTGATATACTCCTATATAAGAAAAAGATATTCATTGCCAGAACTTTCCGATATCTAGGCGTTTGCTTCAATAGCAAGAATGTGTGGAGGTCACATATTGACTATCTTTTCAAAAAAATGCTCCAGAAGAATCAGTTTTCTCAGCACGATTACCGGATGCTGGTAGAGTGCGCACCCATCAGACATCCTTAAGCTGTACAAGACAACGATACTGTCCGTCTTAGAATATGGATGCATATACTTCCATTGGACAGCCAAGACGCATCTGAACCGTCTAGCACGCATCCAGTATCGTTGGCTGAGAACTGCATCGGGCTGTATGAAATCAACCCACACGATGTCGCACGAAGTGATGTGCGGAGTGATGCCGCTTGCGCTCCGTTTTGAGTTACTCTCGCTTCGCCTTCTCATACGCTCTACTGTCTCAAACCCATCGATAATAGAGAACATACTGCATGAGAGGATGAGATCTAAATGCAAGATCATAAGCACATAAGCATAAGCATTTTGCCTCTTTACAGGTACACCTTAGCAGTCCAGAAAATCTAAATCGTTCCAGCTTGCCAGGGTCCAGCAGTTCTCGTTTTATAGTAGATACCTCTTTAAAAGAGGATACAAAGTCTATCTCCGATAGTCTTCGCAGGACGACAATTCCCAGCATTTTTGTGGAAAAGTAAGGCCAACCGAAACCAATTTTATACAGACGGATCCTCCTAAGAGCAGGGCATTGGTTTTGGAGTATATAAAATCGATTCTGTAGCATTTTTCAACTACGTCGATCATGCTCAATGTATACAGCGAAGCACGTCACAATCTGTTACGCTTTATTGATCATGAGTGCTTGTCCTCCAGACAAATATTTCATCTTCTCCGACAGCTTAAGCGCTGCCGAATCACTAAAGCCTGTGAAGGCAATTAAGAGCCCAGACTACTTTGTGAGCTTTTAAAGGTCTTAAGCTCCTTTGCGGTGTTCTAGGCAATGAAAGAGCAGATCAATTGGCCAAAAAGGGCGCTTCGGAAGGGGACTCTTTTTGATAGGTTGATCCTACCTCACGAGCACATGCGTGCCCCACACAGAGTATGTGGGACACGTATGAGCTTGTGAGGTTTTTATATTCGATCACTCCTCAAGTTTGCTTGAAGTCCTGGTTCCAAGGCATCTCAGGAGATCGAGCGTTCATTCGAATGATATCTAGGCTTAGGTCTAATCATTTCGCATTGGGTGCGCATCTCCAGCGTATAGGACGGGCCGACTCCAAAACATGTGGCTGCGGCCTCGGATACCATGACATAGATCATATTCTAAGGTCTTGTCTGGAGTACGAGGCAGTACGACCCTC
This sequence comes from Anopheles stephensi, assembly GCF_013141755.1. Lineage (NCBI taxonomy): Eukaryota > Metazoa > Arthropoda > Insecta > Diptera > Culicidae > Anopheles > Anopheles stephensi. The sequence goes on from NC_050201.1 coordinate 10,375,694, forward strand.
CTTATTGGAGGCAGTTCGGGACATCAGACGTCCAACAAGGCGCATTTTACGACCGTCCAATCTCGGCCCGAGAGTTTCTTCGTCTACCACAGCAACTTTTCCTGTCTCGCTGGCAGAGCATGTGGGAGGCGGACGATCTCGGGCGATTTCTTTTCTCGATCTCTCCGCAAGTGTCCCTGCGGCCTTGGTTCGGTGGGCTCTCTGTAGACCGGGCGTTCATACGCATGATGTCTCGACTTATGTCGAATCATTTCGCGTTGAATGCTCATCTGCCGCATATAACTCTGGCTCAGACGAAGGTGTGTCGCTGCGGTGACGGATTTCAATGTGTGGATCACCTTCTGTGGTCCTGCGTGGAGTTTGAAGAAAAAAATCTCCTACAAATTACACTCAACCCATTTGAAAAAAGAACACAAGAAGCCTTACTCAGAAAGTTAAAACCGACCCAACAAAAATAGTCAATCTGTGTCACCTGGTTTGCGGATGTTGATCGGGAGCAGTCGAAAGGTTTGTTTTTATTTAACACTTAATGCCAAATGGGTTCCAATATATCACAACGCGAGCCCCTACTCCTCGTCCCTAGCCTCTTAAACCAACACAGGAAAACTGTACGCCAAGCAGTATTTTCACATTTTTCCCCACCCCAAAAACACCACAGGAAGGACAAATTGTGCAGATTATCGTGGGGTGAATCAAAATTGATTTCCGACATAAGCTTCACCGCCGCCACCGGTTTCGGTGTGGCTCACCTGCGGCACGCGGGCTGGAATTTGTTTGCGCGCTTGTTATCTCGCGGATTCCGCAAGTCCCCGGCCTTCGGTGGGGTGACAAAGATAAACCGTTCGTTCAAGCCGTTTGCAAGAACCACCGGAATCCTTACACCGTCGAAAGACCGGGGTCGTCGGGAGAAGAAAAATAAAGACTCGCAAATAAAACACACCGGGAAATGGTGCGGCAGCGGGAAACCTCGCGAAGCGGGCCTCGTGCACCGGTAACGGTGAAGCAATCGCCAACGCAGGATCTCGGCTCGATTACCTCGTAAACGGATGAGACGATACACATCCACCGGAGCCTGTTGATCGGCTTGCGAGCACTTTTCCCACCAGGCACGACCGAATGCTTACACCCCACCGATGGCACGATTTGCTACGGATGCAAGGCGGAAGCCAACTGGCAAAAAGCAACAAAAGGCCTCCAAATAGACACAAACACACACACACACATACAATGGTCGCAAAAAAATGGTGCAGGCGTTAAACGCGCGCTGTTTGCCACGTCTAGGGCAATAGAATCTGGAGGGAGCAGAGGATTCTCTTTTTTTATCCCTTCCGGTTTTCTTCCTTTTTTGTTGCTGCCCCAACAGCTTGTCGCTACATTCCTCGCTTCATCTGTAATCATAATTTTCTATGAAATAGTAAACATTTCATGCATATGGGATGTGATGGAGCGCATCGTATGCACTGCCGACGGTGATCTTGATCTCAGGTGCGGTGGAATTGCCTGCCGGTGTGCGAAGAACGGTGCAATCGTGTTTTGCAATGCGAGTCATGTTTACCGCACGAATGCAGCGGAGCACGGTTGCCCACAGTATGTCGGTGAGGTTGATGAAAAAGTTTCACCGCATTGCCGGGAGTTACTGAAAAGTGCTTGGTAGGATTTGATTTATTTGTTATGCCATTTTTAAGTCGTTTTACTCTCTACTTATTTTCTGCTTGCCCAGCAAATTTTAGCTTTTTGTATGTATTTTGATATGTTGTGGCTCAAATCCTAGTAGCGAAGCGTATTTCCAATTACAATAAATTATGAAAAGTTGCTTCAACCTTCCTTGTTGATTTCCCAGCTCTATTAGGACAATTTACTCTGACAGCAGCGTTGCCAGAATTAAAAATGTATATATACTTCAAATAAATAGGGAACAGTTGTTTTGACACTTCTTCTCCAAATTACTAGCATATTCACCAAAACTGACAGAAATAGCAGTGTTGCGAATTGCTGTAGATTGTAGATTTTTATATTAAATGAATAATTATTCCTCAGGCCGATTCTCACTAACAAAACAACCATAATAATAATATTTCCTCTGTTAATTATTTAGCAATGTTACGAATATTTACAAGCACTACAGTGTTGCCAGGTACAAATATTAATATTTATAGCAAATTTATAGTAAATAATTACTTCCTCTATTTATTTATTCGTTTCTTTTTCACTCGGAATCAAGGTCTATTGAATGTACAGGTCTCGTTAAAGAAAGGTTTAAGGAATCAAAATTTTAAAATAAGTTGACATTTGGAAGTCCGAATCGTAGACACGATTTTATATTGATGTTGATGTATATTGAATGCGGTGAAAATTTTAAGCAACTATTAACTTGACCTATATGTAGCGTTTGACTGCTTCTCTTCTTCCTTGGCACAACAACCTCGAGAGGTCTCGGCCGAGCCATTTCTGGCTTTCTGTAACTTAATTTTACCCGTAGTAAAGTAGTCAGCCCTGCGTACGGGGAGGCGGTCTGGATGGGATTTGAACCCTGGCCATGCCATATGAAGGCCTGTGCCGCTGTCGTCTCGGCCATTTTTTTAATTATTTCAAGAAGCTCGTGCTATAATAAAACAGATTTATATTCAACAAGCTATTACTAAGCAATCCAAATGTTTAAAACAACCATCCTTTTTTCATCGACCCAACAGCTGATCAGCACCACACGTTCCCAACAGCGCACCACACGGACATGCACCGAACGCATCGCCAACACGGCTGACAATCAAACGTCACACTCGTGTGCTTTTTTTTTTTCTTTCTGCCACCTTCCTGGGGTTCAGCCAACAGTCTGAACCGCCTTGTTTTCACCAATGCAAGCAAACCCATCCGCTAGACAGTTTACCTGTCTCGAAGCGCAAAAGGTTACAGCGAGTAAAACCCACACGGAAGCAAACCTTTTGCACGTCGCTCGCTGGCGCACCCTTGGCGGCGAAAGAAGTGCGAGGAAAATGGATTAGTTTAAATATTTCAAAAATCACGACCAGAAGCACCAGAAGTCTAGCAAATAGGATTTTCCCAGCATGGGAAAACTGGGGCTTTCTGGCTTGGTGTGCTTCGTGCACTGCTCAAGACGCACTCCATTCGTACCTCATAACAAGCATATGGTTCCGATGGGTAACGGTTAAGATACCATCTTACACCTACGATCGAAAACCGTAGCTAATTTGCTGCTCAGTGACGCACGCGTGTACATCGTCTGCCTAACTCGTGTGATGCAAAAATCAAAAGAAAAGCTACCAATGCCAATAAACAACACAAAGGAAAATTGTGCTCTAGACTTCTAGGAGCGGCATCCAACATGATTTGTGTGGTTAATTATTTTGGATGAGATCGTTCGTTCTTTTCGACCCCATGCAAGAAATGCTTCTGAATTTATATTTAACGCTTTGAGAAGAAGCAGGTACACGTGGAGATTTTCTAAGAACCCTACGAATTTTATAGGCCTACTGCTATTTACTATTCGTATAACCATATAACACTTCTCCATACGCCACTATGCTGATTTTTGTGTAGAGTTTGATGCGCCTAAAAATATGCTATCATGCTTTATAGCACCACAGCTTGAACTAAAAATACGATCTAATTAGATAACATAATAATACTAGAGGTGGCCCGGTCATCATACAGCCAGGACTATGGTTCAAATCCCATCCTGACCGTTCTCCATGTAATGAGGACTGGCTTTCCGACTATGAGTCTAGTAAGCCAGAAATGGCAGGCATTACTTAAGAGAGGTCGTTAGGACAAGAAAAGAGAAGAGAATAAGAAAGAATACTTTAATTATAGCTAAAGCTTCTCATTGTTTAACAATTTACTACGTAATTATAGTACGAAAAACTGTTTTAACATCCATTAACATCAAACACAAACAGCCGTCCTTGCCTTAAAATTATAGCAAAATTAATTCCCAGACCATCAGATTGCATTGGATATTTGTAACTACCACCAACATCTGATGTGGGGTCGGATGGTCTACTGACATTTGCTGACATTGTTGTTAATGATTGTAGATTTCATTATCTCAAATTATTTCTTCTTCAGCTGTACATCATACCGCGGCAAACTGTTCTTCACTCCAAGCCAACCTCAACTTCTTCTCATTCCAAATGTTCTATTATCTACTCTCAACCACACTCGTCAGTCTATCCTTTAAAACTGCTTCCATTCATAGAGCTTCTTTTTCAAAGTTTTCAAATTCCTTGATCTTATTGGAAAGCTAACGCACCCACCAGGGGCGAACCAGTGGCCGAGGCGATAGCTTTGCTGGTATACACTCGAGCAGAAAGGATATCAAATCCCGTCCGAACAGCAAAACTACAGCAACAATCAGAGCAAGTAAGTCAGTAATTGTTCGCTCAAGACCTCTTGATTTTTCCGTTGCAGCACGGAGCATTAAAGCGACAGAGACAAACACCTGCACACTCTTGTTAAATACACATTCAATAACAATTCACTGGCTAGAATGACATTGCACAAGGTCATTGCGCGGCTGCCTCAACCTTTAAAAACAGATTATTGCTGCCATCGTTTGTACAGCAGTCAGCAGGCACCACATTAACATACTCGTTACATTCCACTCAAGCCTGTAGCATCGTGCAACAGCTTCTTCACAAAAAAAAAACAAAGCGAAATACCCAACGAGGGAGTTGGATGGCAAAAATAAACGATCAAAAAGGAGTTTATATAAATAAATTTTCTTGATCGATTTCCATAGACAAGTCAACCATCCCGAAAATGCGAAGATGAAAATTAAGTCAGAGCGCACCCAAGGGCATCGTATTCAACATCATCAATTCAAAACGAATCGACTCACTACCCATCCACCCTCAGTCCCTCTAACCCCCACTCCCCTTACCAAAACAAGCGACCACATTCATCCCTCCTCACTCGCCCTGCACCCAACCCTCTTCCCCCCCCCCCTCTCCTTCCTTCACCCCCAGCTCCAAAACCAATCAATCGGACCCGAATTTTGATTTGGATGACTTCATTCACCACTTTGGAACTGTGCTGTGAAACGAATGTGAGCGTGAGAGGTGACCTAGGGGAGGGATAGCATTTCTCGGCCAGGAATGTTACAAACCAGGTATCGCCCCTAAAACGCCCGGAACCCAGTCACCTTTAACCCCAATTTTGGAGAGCAAAAGGATGCTACATTATTTATTTTTATTACGATTTCTTTTGTTTCCTTCTAACGCTTCCCCCGGCACCCCGAACGGCGGAAAGGTTTTCGCACCGCGCTTTACGTAAAAATCAATCACGGTAAAAGCACACCCTCACACACTGTGCTGTCGATCAATGTTGCTGCTACTGTTACAGAAAAAGCTCGGCCAGCATCCGCTCGGTCGAAGCCTGCACCGGTGGGACATTGCCACTGAAGCTGACTGAAATAAATCAATTTTTATTGCTGGGAAAAATATGGCGATTGCTGTTAATTCCCAACCGTGCTGCGGAAGCTTGTCGGTCGAGTCCGCTGTGCCGCTGTTGTCGCGCGGATGTAAACCACAGGGTGTGACTTCCGGTGGTGCCAGGGAAAGGTAGGCAGCATTGATTATTCTAGCTTCTCTCTGCTACAAAAGTTAGTATAGCAAATGAAGCTACAAATTATGTGTGTATTTGATGAAACAATGGCAGACAACCCATATGTTGTTTAGAAATTACAAAATATACTAAGCACGACGTGCCAAAATCCTCAAAACTGAATAAAAAGCAAGAGAAGAAAAAAACAAAATATAAGAATAGTAAATAGAAAATAGAAAAAAGAAAATAGAACATCGAAAATAGAAAATAGAAAATAGAAAATAGAAAGTAGAAAATAGAGAACTCATAATACAAAAAAAATTACGTCATTACTTTTCTATTTTCAATTGGTCCAGAGGCCTCAAAAAAAAACTTGAAAAGAGACCAAATATCACTAAAACCATTTTTTTTATTCATGTAGAAGGGCCTATCCGAATAGCTGACTTTAACCAAACTTTAAAAATAAAAATTAAATTGAAGCTTTTCAAAAGCCTGGTGCCTCGCTTGTTCAAACGACTCAACTACGCATCGAAATACATTTCGCTCAACCTCACCCAAAAGCCGAGGAAAAATCGAAACATCAAATAAAATCGAATGGAAACATAAAAAAGGGGTTCATTTGTCATTTGGAAACGGTACGCCTATAGCAATTCTAAATCGAATACATCGCCCACTTCTGCCATCGAATCCGGGTTTGTTTCGGACGCCACCATGCACCGGCTACAAAGTGGAATGACAAGAGCAGCAAAAAAAACAGCCCCAGCCACAAAAAAATCATTATCATTGAAATTAAGCTCAAAGATTTGGTGCGAATGATAGGCAAAGGCAGTCCCAGGGCAGCATAGCTTTCCGATGATGATGATGATGGTTTTGTGTTTGTTTGTTTTTTATTACTGTTATTTTATTTAACGTTATCGCCCGGCGGCACATTAAACTTTCGACGTCAGTTTGGAGCTTTTTTCTTGGATTTTTTTTTCTTTCGATTTCTAGCAGCGCAAAAAAAAGCCCTCCAATTCCGGGCCCTTGGTGATACCATTAAAATTTATACAAAATCAATTCACGAATTACTTGCAATCATTATTCACGTAGGTAAGCGGTTGCAAATTTTTCGCTTCCCCCACTAAGCCGTGCGATCGTTAGAATAATCGTTGGTTGGAATATTTTATTGTGCCCAAGCAATAAACGGTATCAACCGTACCGATCGATGGGTTTTAAACGGTTGATGGTGAGGATATTCCTAATAAATTAAATTATTTCTAATGTGTAGGAAGTGAGACCATTGTGGATTGAATGTTTGTGTTTGTTTGAGTTTTTTTTTACCAAGCGGAAAGAAATCGGGGAAGAGCTAATTATTTTTTATATTTTTGGCCCTGTTTGGCTGTTTCTTAGAGTGTGTGTGTTTGGATATGGTTTGTTTGGTCAAAAGATGCATTGAATGGTTTATATCATACAACGAACAGAATATATTCGAAAACAGAGTTAAAAGAAATTAAAGTTTCTTTCCATTTAACTAAAGCCTTGGAAATATTATGAATTATAAAGTGCTCAACGTAATTATAAGACTATTTGTTCAAAGACAATTTAGGAAAAAAAAATTCATTACAAAAGGCTTGACTGTATTGCTTTCCACAAACATTTTAAGAACGATAAAAGTAATTTTGTTGTCATTAGAATATACTGTCAATAAGAAACACTTATAATTATTAAATTTATTATGCAATGCACCGCGGCATCACATCGCTTTGCGCCTGCGCTAAGGTTTTCAGAGCTTGTTATGTGCGAACCTCTTCTCGCTGCTGGCTCGAACTACCTCAGAACTACTCAACACGGATTCGTCCCCAAGCGCTCAACCACCTCAAACTTCAAAGCAAGGCTGCCTTCGCTAGTGTCCCGCACTCCTTGCTACTCGCCAAGCTCCAGGTGTTGGGTACGCCGGTCCAATCGCTGACTTGGATGCGTTCATATCTCGTCGGCCGATTGTACCGCGTGAAAATGGGACCCCATATGTCGCGTTGTATTCCTGCTTCTTCAGGGGTGCCTCAAGGCAGCAATCTCAGCATTTTCATCAATGACGTAACTAGGGTGCTCTCCGCTGGAAGCCACCTACTGTTTGCTGATGATGCGAAGCTATTTCTGCCGATCCAAGACCGGTCCGACCAACTCCGCCTTCAAGTTACACTCTGTTCATTCCAGTCCTGATGTTGTGTGTTGTCGCAATGTTCACGAGAAAGCGCTGTCCTCCGGTGTATGACTACACATTAAACGGTTCTACTATTGTCCGCAAAAGCTGTGTCAGGGATTTCGGAGTGCTCCTCGATGAGAAGTTGAGATTCCAGGAACAGTTCGAACACGTCGGCATCAAGGGCAACCAGCTGATGGGTTTGCTTAAGCAACTTGCTCGCGACTTTACGGACCCGGTCTGCATCAAGACGCTCTTCGCTTTGCGCTTCTGGAGGGTTCAAGTGGACTACGACGCTCGCTGTGCGCCTTTGGCTATCGAGTCTCAGAACAAGTGAAACTTCAACGCCCAGAGACTATTTGTTGCAGGACTTATGGACTACCGGATCGACTCCCCAACACTACTCTCTGGGCTCAACTTATACGTCCCACCCCAGGCCGCTTTGTCCAAGGACGCTGCTTGACGTAGAGGATAATTGTACCGTGTATATAATTGTATCAGTAATCGTCACCAACCGGATATGCCACGCGCTGCGTTCTTATCCTTATAACTGTTAAGTGTCTTAACAATTAGGCTTCAAGACCCTTATAAGCCAAAACTAATCGTTGTACGCTTGTAAAACACCAGCACATCCTCATTGTACAATGCTACTGCAGTTGGTTCTCTACAGTTTCAGATCTAAACGTCATAAATCAGTCAATTTGCTATGCATCAACCTTTATACTATACAGGCAGAACCTAGCAGCACATCAATCCACGAACAAGAAGCAACATAAGGAGTTATTGGAAAAATATATCGGGAGCGGATCGGTGGTCTTCATACGATAGGACAGGGGTTCAAATCCCATCCGGACCGTTCTCCCTGTAATGAGGACTGACTATCCCAACTACGTGGTAACAATAAAGCTAGCGAGCCAAAAATGGAAGGCATAACCCAAGAGGTCGTTAGGCCAAAGAAGATAGTAGAAGTAGAAGAAGATGTTCTTATAGTTATGCCAAGTGCTCTATCTTCTTGTCTTTTTTGACTCACAAAATGTGTCGGTCTAAAACTATCGGTCAGCACTGTAAAATTATTAACAAAATAAAAACTACAGTACGTCAAGAGCTCGCACTTTTCCCATCTATTAAACAGCATGCTGGTAAGTAAAATTTAAGTTAAAAACAACACCCGTGCTGGAAAAGCAGGCAAGATAAATGCAACGGAAAAATCGATCGATCGTTTTTTTTTCGATCAAAAGCATCAATTTCCTCTCATCAATGATTCATAAACGTACCAAACCGAAAGAAAAACTGGAAAACATTCCTTCTTACAGCCATTCTGCCCCAGTGAGCGGGAAGATTTAAGATGCGAACAGTTCCCCACCCCCCCTTTCAAACCAATTCTCTCACAAATACATGACAAACTGCTGATCCGATGGTACCAGCTGATCTAAAGATGATGATGGAAAGGAGCTATGGAAAGCGAGAGCGAGAGCATAACCCTGCCTCGAAAGCATAACACAACAGCACGATACTGGAGGTATGAGTCGCAAAACTGTGTACTAGTGTATCGAAATGACAGAATATCTCCGGCCAAATAAAATACTTGGCACACCCCCGCGTGTATGTGTGTGTGTGAGCATCAGAGATTAAGTCAACGAGACGCGGTGTTTCGCGGCGAAGTGACTCCGGCGAAGAAAGATGCACACACACACAGATACGGGAAAAAGGAAAAATATTGCATCAACTTGCTTATATTGACATTAAACTTTAATCTACCATACGAACGACCACTCGAGAACGTAGCTCAACTTTATTTACGACCGCCAGGCACCAGCCACCACCACCACAGCAAACATTTTTTCCCCCTTTGCGGGCTTTGCAGGGTGAGAGGCGAAGAAGAAGGGTGGAACTGAGCAAGAAAAACGAGAATGAAAATGAATAATAACGTCAAGGAAAAAGAAAAACAGCTAGAGCACGGGAGAATCACATGTTTGAAGAGGGGGGAAAAGGGACCACAAGCCGTCCGTCCGTGTGTGTCGCGTGCAAAGAGGAAACCAAAAATGGCCGAGCAAAATGAAGGATGAAGAACTTACGCTGTACGCCGAAACTTCACACGAGCTTAGAATAGAGAATATTCCAAGTCATATTAACCGAACCTCCATCTAAGCTTATCTCCTCCATTCTCTTTCGTTTTCACTCCTCTCTCTCTCTCTCTCTCTCTCTCTCTCTCTCTCTCTCTCTCTCTGTTTTCTTTTGTGGTGGTGGATTTATCCGAGCGAGTGTTTTGTGTATAGCTAGCCACTTATGTTTAATGCTCTTTTGAATGACACCAATAAAATAACGAAACATCGGTCACGAGCAGTGGCAAACCAGTCCGGGAACGGTGCTGGATATGAATATCCCGCGGACGTGGGACCGCCACGGTGAGATAGCGCACTCGACGAGCAAACGATCCAGCGGAGGGGGGGAGGGGGGGGCTGTCTACGGCGACGAGCACGTACTCAATCATTTCCGTTTGACTCACGCGGATGAAGAGCGTCGGAACCGCGCCAAGTGCGCCCGACGATCCGCTTCGACGTTCCGATCACACGGACGCCAACCCTTGGTCCGTGCCAGGCTCTTGGCCAGAAAACGTTCAGGTAATTGGTCCTACCTACTTCATGACAGGAACGCGAAGCAGTCTCGTATTCTCTCCTGGCAGTTTTTTTTTTCTTTCTTTCTTTCTTTCGTTCTCTCCTCTACTTCACATCTCCATAGCGCTGATCCCACTGTGATCCATTATAGCAGCACACACTTAGGAACGTGTTCGGAGAAGCAAAAAAAAAGCATATACACGCCTGCAAACGCAAATGCACCTTCAGCTACACGGGGGCAAAAAAAAGGGATATAAGGCGCATCTTCAGGCGCCAATTAGTGCCAACTGCCACTTGTCTGCTGCCCCCATCCGGACGCCAAGCGAAATCGATCTTTCAGGATGAGATGATGCTATAAATCAAATTAACGTTCCGAAATCCCGCGGCTCGGCATTAATTTGCATAATTGTGTAGCTGGGAGAGTTTGCAGCGCTACCGATTTGGTGCATTTATCGCGAAGCGCAAGAAATGAGCCAGGTCAGGAGCGGACCTTCGATAATCGGAAGATTCGCTGGCCGCTAACGCGAAGAACGCGGTTCCCCAACGGAGCGTAATTAAATTAAAACATTTTGCTAATGCCGTGTGCACCGGTGTGCACTAAACACGGCTAAGTAGCCCGGGTAGCGAAACGGTGGTGTATATTAACTTCGTTAACAGATGATTTTCATTAGCGTGCTCCGGTGGCACGTTCAGCAGAACACGGGTGAGGCCGCCTTCCGCATCCAGTGTTTATTCCTCTGCGGAAGGATGGAATGCGGCAAATTATGGCCGGGAGTGATTGAGCTTTGCTTAATTTAATGTACAAGTGATTGGTTGCTTCGCCACCGTTGCAGATCTAAGAGTGAATGGTTAAACGGTTGCTGCAAACCAACACCGACTCTTCATTGATTTTTGAGATGATAAAATCTCAGACTGTCCTCTATAAGTCAATCAAGATCCTGACATATGCTTATGACATAGAAGCTCTCTTAAGGACCAAGTAGGCTCCGTTCATTGGTGAAGCGAGTGTATAGCGCACTCTGAACTGTCTCATACATCTCTTGCTGTGTGGTCAGCGGAATGATTCCACCAGATCACTAACGGGCGTGATTTTTAAAATGGGTATAACAGCGAATGATGTGAGAAAGAGTTGGTCCGGTGGCCAAAGCGACAGTGGCGTCGGTCTACACATGACATCAGCGTGGTTAAAATCTCATCCAGAGAGCCTAGCTGTACGTTGGACTACGTAGGGGAAAACTAAGTCACAAAATGCCAGAGATGATAGCATAAACCTTTCGAAGTTATAGAGCCACGTAAGAAGAAGAAAAAGAAGCGGAGAGGAAAGTGTCGTCAGAGAATCACAATGCCTAGAATTTCGGGATAAACGTAACACTCCGATACATGTGTTCTTTGAATGCCTCCGATTCACTATCGTTCGTCGTCGCATATCCGAGCAAGGGACTTCGACGAATATCGCCCTGCTGATGCTGTCTAACCTGACAAGGTAACGCAGAACCGATCAAGACTATCATGTCTCTTCTGCAACAGCGATGCATTCGTGTTGAAAGGTTCAGGCTCTCGACAGTAAACTGTAGTGAAGTACTGTACTCCTCTGGCGTACTCCTACAGGCAGTTGGTCATCCACGTAGCTGGAATCCCATTGACTTAATCAGCAATCGGTGGTGAGCGTAAACTGACACGCCAGACGCCCTAACCAGGTGGTCATTGCGCGATGCCTAGACATGTCTCATCGACAAATACGTCTATGCCGAAAGCTCTAGTTCTCTAGTCTCTTAGAGTGACGAGGAAGACCCGAGGTGGTTTTAGTCGGTAAGAATCAAGCACTATCCTTACAGATAGAAGATCAAAAATCGATGTTCTATCAACAACATAGACGCTGAGATACTCGCAAGGGTGCTGGCTGACTGCTAGGCTCATTATACTGCCTGAGAAAACTTCTGAAGCCAGATTACTTTTCGTGACGGATGAAGCTGGGACTGTATAGAACATACGCTTCTGATACAAGAACTCTGTCTAAAACTGACCAAAAACCCTCTTAACTGAGTTCGAGTGGAAGATACTGAGAAGGATTTTTGGAAGGACAATGGAGAAGCCGTTACAATGACAAGCTCTACCGGCTTTACGGTGATCTCAACATCGTGCAGTCAATTATACTCACCAAACTCTGCCGGGCTGATCATATCATGAGAATCGGACATCGGACAATCCAGCATGACTTCAAACTAACTAACTTAGCACGGGTAAACTTATTCAATGATACCAATAATTGGCAGAACTCTTGACCAAGTGGAACCAAGTCGGCGGAGCTCGTCCATGAGCGTTATCGAGGACTCCTGCAACAGGCCAAGACTTTCCTCCTTGGCACTACAACCTTCTTGGTCTCGGCCTACCATATCCGGCTTTCCGTGTCTTGATTTTTCCCGTATCAAATTAGTCAACTATTTAAATTTAGGATGACTCCTTTAAATTGTAAATTCTATGACCATTTTCGCAACTTCTTGTCCTACTTTCAAGTATTCCGATTTATTTCATTTATCATGTTTGCCATGAATGCATGATTAGAAATCCAAAACCACTCAACAACAAATGTATGACATCAATCATATTCATGATCATAAGAACTTTCAAACTAGTTTGAAGAAAAAACAGTATTTTGAAGAGCTAGATTTAAATAGACAAAGCAAAAACCTTAATCATTACACAAAGAAAAACAACAAACAGCAACATAAAGAAAATCCCTACATCAATATGAAAATAATATTGCACCAATGCACGTGTCAAAAAAGGATTGTTCGGTCCAGCAATGCACAACTGCACGGTAAATTAATCTGACTGATGCATCCGTCCTTCTTTGAAGATGCATCCAGCCCTACCGAGCATTACTAATAACATGCGGATAATATGTCGCCTCTCGTACAAAACCTTACCAATCATTCAGATGCAACGCCTTGAGGTATCTGTTCTACTGAAACGAAACTACCCTATCGCCACAATACTCCGCCCGGTACTCGTTGCTTGGGTCGACAACAACGTCACGTCAGGCGGTATGAATATTCGCCGCAACAGTCTTGTAATCTAACGATTGATGGAGCAGGTTTCCTGGGTATAGAAATTAATATGCAAGAAACCGGAAACAATTTGTTCCGTTTAAATTTACCGATGGTCATACCGCATTCAGGGAACATTTAGCACACAGTTATTTTATTACAAGGAGGAAAACGTTTTCAGAACGCTGCAGCTGCATCGGGTGAGTAATCCGGATTTGCGTGATAAGAGACTGTACATACTGGCCATATGCAACAAATCCCATCGGAACAGCACTAAGAAACGTTGCGTTTCAATTTCTTCGCATAATAAATGGTACGATGGAATGCGTTCGACTCATCGCCCGGCAGCGGCTTAAACTTTATTCCCTGCCCTTATCCGAGGTGATGCTGATAGCAATTTAATAATGCTCCGGTATTGCTTGTCAAATACCAGAGGGGTAAAAAATTGCAAGTCGGAAAAAACACAAACACACACGCAGACATCCTCCTGGACCGTAGTTCCTATGAAATTGCTCATCCCACAGCTTGAGCTTACCACAGCGCGCCCCGAACATCTCGAATTTGATTTTTCGTTAAGTGTAAAAGCTTCCAGCCAGATCTTCCCTTGATATAACCACCGTAATAACAATAAAAATAGTAGCTGCACAGAACGCAAAAAAACAACAACGCAAACACTCAGCACACACACACACACACACACACACACACACACACACACACGCGTGCGCTCGCTAACACGAAGTAGCCAACGATAATCATGATTTATGACGATCAAAGTGACAGCTTATTTACCTAGCGTGACAGTAGCACCATACAACATCTAACCTCACCCCGGCCCAACACGGCACGGCTTCCGATGGCAGGCCAGAGGCATCGGTGGGCAGCAGCCGAGGATGCGTGAAGAAACCTACGCACCAAGCAGAGACCTGCGTTACCGGAAGGCAAGCCCCGGAACGAGCAGCAGCAGCAGCAGTAGGTGTTTAATCTGATCTTTACATATTTTACATTGTTCGAAATCTCGGAACCAAAACAATCTTCCCCGGCAAGCAAACCAAGAGAATGGGGCTTTTCGTTCGGCATTCGGGTTGGCTGAAAGATGATTTCCGATTTGAGCATTTTTCACACGCACATCGCATATTTTCTTGAGGAGTGTTGGAGAACAAAAACCTGTAGCATCACCGATGCGAGGAAATGGGTATCTGTCAAAAATGCTTCAGATTGGCACCCTGTTTAAAGCGAGTGCTGTCGGAAGGTTACCTTTAGCCGTGTTATGCCAATTGTAACTTTAACAAGCGCAATAGGATGTGCCCCATCATTCGGAGCGTACAGCTAACTATTAGCGTACAAACGATCGGCACGCGTATGACGAATGATAGGAATATTTTTCATCCCAGCTGAAAAATGTCAACCCCGGTGATGGTGATGCACTGTGATCGATTTATTTAGCTTTTTTTTGCTTGCTTGTCCGCTTGCTCTACCCATATGCTGCTGTCAAGAATGTACGATAATGTTTGACATGCGACATTCTGCTTCACTGCATCGCTGCTGCTCATCAAACCGTATGCAGTTAACAACTTCTTCCGCGTTACCATCAATCGATCGACCCGTACGGATGGCCTGCGAAAGAATCCACTGAAGCAGGGTTGTCAAACGCAATATGCTTTTTTTTTGAAAATGTATGTCTAAATGTACATCTACTCAAACCTTTATTGCTGTTGAAATTCTGTCAAAACAAAGCATAAGAACTAGTTCAGTATATTTTAAAAATTGTTCTATAGTGTTTTTCAAAATTCAATTTTATTTTGATGTTTTTTAAAAATTTGTTTGAGGACTGAAGATATCAACAGGAGTTTTCAATTATCTGTCTCATGTATCTGTATCCGATATCGGTATTTTATAGTGAAAAACTTTGATAAAATATTGAAAAAAAAACAATAAATTTAAACAGATGGACTGCTAAATGAATCTAATTTGTTTCAACGTATTTGCTTAAATTGTGATTTTTTGCAATAATTGGGATAATAAAAAATGAGTTCTTAAAAATTCAAATTTGATTCACTTTTTCAATTTTGATAACTACAATTTGCAAAAAAAAATCTGTGCAAAAAAAATCATTTTGCAGGAAAATCAAGTTTACGCAGCAAGTTGCCTTGCTTGGTAGACCGGTTATTATACAATAAAATAAGTTCGAACATACAATAAAAAATAAAAAAATAAATATTTTAGATATATTTATTATCTTTTGGTCCTCTCTTTCTGACTTGAACGGATATTTATTTATTTATTTTACGGCCCATTTATTAAAAAAAGATTTTTTTTATCAAGTCCTTCGAATATCGATTTTTTTTATTTTTAATTAAATTGTACAAAATTTTATTTTCTTAAAAAAAATGTGTTAGAAAGTTAGGATGGTCGCGAGATGTTTGTTATATTAGTTTTCTTTTCATTTTTTATTAAAGTTCACCACTGTCTACTCAACTATTGCTGTAGTGAGTGAGTAAAATAAGCTTGGCCATAAATGGTAGTAGCATCTCGATGAACCGTCAATGCTTAAGAAAGTATTTTCAATCCTGTAGATCAAAGCTGTTTTACTGCGTAGGAGTAAAGCCAGAATTAGAAAATATAAAGTCTTCTCTGCATTGTACGATAAAAAAATTGTTTCCAAATACTATCAAATATTTTTCCTTGATTTTGTACTTTAAAGCATTCTTCAAATACTGCTTTTTATGGAAATTACATTTGTTTGATTGAATATCTTTTTTATAATTGAAATTACACATGCAAGAGTTAGACATCCCTGGCCAACATCTACTTCTAGCAAATTCATATAAAATTTATGCAACAGGTCGGTGCTGCCTGCCCAATGTAACCAATCATGTATGTGTATGTGTGGTTTTGTGTATTCGCGTGTGTGTACGTGGAAGTATTTTGTTCTTCAACAGGCGAAAATGCTACAACAAGTCGCCCGATGGGTTTGCACCGTGCGAAGGTTTTGGGATCAGTTACTGCGCCTCACGCGAAAACTACTTCCTGACACGAACACCGCGGCCGCCATCTTTGATCCACCGACGTTTGTTAGCCCGCCGCATTCTCCCGCAGCCCGCAAAGGTCCCAACGGGGTCGGAAAAGCTCAGCTCAAGCCGACCACACTTCCGTTTGCTTCCCGAGACAAACCCCAAACTGCCGAAAACGAAGGAAAAAACACACACACACACACGGGCGACAGAGCGAATAACGGAGTGTGAGAAGGTCTCGCAGAAGAAGCAAATTAGGTTACGATATCCTGTGGTCGGTTTGGAAGAACGCAAGCCTCCCGTGTGTGTGTGTGTGTGTGTGTGTGTGTGTGTGTGTGTGTGTGAGTATATGAACGAGCAGGAGTCTAGTTCCGCGTTGATTCCTGGCTGCCGGTGGCGTTCCAGGGGCACGACGTCCCGTTGCCATCCGCATTGCAGACAGAAGCGCCAAGGGTCCTCCCTGTCTACCATGTTCACCCGCCCGACTGCGCCGAGCAAATGGCGAAAGCACACAAGAATGGCCGAAAACATCCCGGCGAACGCGCCACCGCGTTACAGTGCAAGTTACAGGCGAGCGTGCGAGCGACCGGGCAAAAGTCGCACACCAACACCAGCACGCGGAAAGGAAAACCTCTCCCCCACCCTCTCCACCACCACCTCCCCTTTCCTTCCCTCCTCCGCTTTTCCTTCCTCGCCTTACCGACCGTCGAACGAGCGTCCTCGGGATGGACGGAAGTCGCCGGAAGTAGGATGAAAATTTATGCTCATCTACATTGGATATTTGCACGGAAAGAAGGATAAGTGCTTCTGCTGTTCATTGCTGTCGTTTATTGCTTCCGTCACGGACTTACGGGTCGCTTACAATGGGCGCTTCGCCGATGCGCCACACTACCGTGCATGCTGCTGCTGTAGCATTGTGGGTCGGGTGGGCTAGGTTGGGTTTGTCGGATGTGGGTGTACCAGCGATTCCACCCGCCAGCCGGTGCTCCGACTTTTTTCGGTGGCAAGCACCCACTTTGTATGCTCACCGAAACCAGCTCACAATGCTACCGACGCTTTTCCACTTTTCCTCATTTTATTGCTCACGTTACGTTTGTTATTTTCTTTTCCTCTTGCTTACATTTGCTGTTGCCCCCCCCCCCCCCCTTCCCCACCTGTGCCTGTCCGAAGTCATTCTACCTTTTTTACTACTCGTTTCTATTTCGCCCCTCACTTCTCCTTGCCACCCCTGATCTAGAACCTTCCCATCCCCTTCATCCGGGAGCTTGTTGCAGATGACACATTAGTGGATATAATTTTGTATAAGTTTACTTTTACGAGCGATACTTCAAACAACGCTTCAAACGCGCGAGCCATCTTTTGTTTTTTGCTTTTCTTACGACCTGTAACCTGAACTGAGCGGGAGAATGAGTTGGAGGAGAACCAAAACCTGGCCGCAATCTAATCGGCTTATCTAAATCATATCCCGCCAACCATTGAATGCTGAAGCAATCGGTGCTCACGCGCTTGGGGAGGGGGGGGGAAGGAATATG
This sequence comes from Anopheles stephensi, assembly GCF_013141755.1. NCBI lineage: Eukaryota > Metazoa > Arthropoda > Insecta > Diptera > Culicidae > Anopheles > Anopheles stephensi. Next base: position 10,393,640 of record NC_050201.1, read on the forward strand.
GAACCGTACCCTTCGGGGTGGATCGCCAGAGTATGATTGTAATTTATATTGCAGCAGGCAAGAACCGAGAAGAAAGAGAAAAGCGGACATCCGTGGGTAAGTTTCCGTTTTTGCGTCATTTCGCGATGTGCTTTTGCTGGCAGGCAGTGTGAAGCAATTGTTTTGCCTGAATCGTATGTGTGTGTGTGTGTGAGTGTGTGTGTGTTTGGAGACATCCACATATGGGAAGCTATAATTCTTTCCCATATTGGATACTACGTTCTGTGGCTTTACTGCCTTTTGGGGAGCGTTTTTCCTCCGGTAATGCTTACAACTGGAACGTTTAGCTGCTTGTTCTTCTCTCCTTACGTAACGTAACGCCAGCGCTTGAGACGTTGCCCTGCTTGCCATAAACGATTATTAGTTGTGATTGTTTTACAGCAAACAGCATAAGGGGCAAAGCGAGTAGATATCAAAATCATGGTTCGTAGCTTTTTTTGTGTGTTTTATATGAAGTCCCGCACGATCTTTTATTTATTTTTTGTTTTTGAATCAATTAACTATTTAAATCTAGCTATACGAAAGGGCCTTCCCTAATAAGTTAAAAAAATAGTTAAATGATTCATTAAAGATCATTAAAAAAAATGAAATTCTAAAACTTAAAACATGTATTTTACTTTCACATGTAGTTGCAAAAATGAGTGCCCTTGAGTGGGGGGGGGGGGGGCATCTATTCAGACTTTCGCCCACATGTACTCTGCGAATGTACGTTTCGGAATAAAGTACTGGGCGTCTCCATTACAATTGCAAGTACTAGGCGTTTCCTTTGCCCTCAGTATCCAAGATAAAAAATACTTTTAATATTCTAATATTCTAAATAATAATATTCTTTTTATTTGTGTTAATAACTGAGTTTAAGTAAGTTAAGATGTGTGTAAGCTTAAAAGCCTAAACCCTTAAAAAAAAGGTGTACAATCTCTTGCAATACCCAAAATCTCCAAGTAAAAACCAAATAGATATCTTGAAGTACGAAGTATTAGAAGCAAGCAAAAAACGCCTATTATTCACTAAACAATCAATCACGCATCTTCAGTCTGCAAAGTTTTTCCCTACGTCCGGAGATCCGTCTCGGACAGACGACTAGCCTTGCTCGGTGTCCCCCAAGGGTGTCATCGGCCATTTTTATCCCGGGTGATGGAGATGGACCCGGTGGCACCGTGATCGATGTAGACATCCATGAAGCTTACACAGTTTAATATACGTTTTACTGTTGAATTACATAATTTATATTTCGGTTAGCCGAAAACCCGCATTTGATACGGTTCGCCATATGGCGCCGTCCAGCACCAACATGGCCGTTGCATCTTGTCTGTCCAGCCTTCGGACCGAGGACAACGATCTCGGTCTCGCGGTGGTTTTGTGGAGAAAAGCCATAAAATACGGATCCGTTTTTCTTCGCACGTATCAGCCTAGTAGAGCCAATTTTCGGGGACAACGGTAGTTTTTTTTGCACTGTGGGAACATATTTTGTAAAAGAATGGACAAATATTCTCAATTAATATGGTAAAAAAATAATTCCAAAGCTTAGATAAAATACTCTGTGGGTATCAAATAGATTTGTTACGCGTTTCGGAACAATGTGTGTTAAAAGGATAATAAAAAATCTAAAACCTGACCAAAAAATTATCCTAATCTCTTGTTACTGATAAATCAGAAACAACAAACAAAACAAAATCCGTAATAAAATACACAAATACGCAATCAAAATTCAAAACAACAATTCCATTCCACATACACTCGCACACACTCACTCGCATCAGCTCTCTCATAAGCACAGAGTTTCGGCTGTCCGGGTGCTGCGGCTACGTGCATTCGGGTCCATTACTCGCCAAAGGATAAAATTCCCATTCAATGACATCAATTTTCCAACAAATGCCACCATTAAGGCCACCGTGATGCAAAAGTGCAAACAGATGGAAGATAAAGTAGGAGTAGGAAAGAATATTAGATCGGCAAACAAAGAGTCGTCGGCTTCGGCGTGTTTATACGTGTGTGTGTGTGTCCGAGTGAGCAGGCAAAACCATCGCCCCAGATCGGACCGTAGCGAAATGGCGAACAGCGAAACAGCGTGTTAATGTGTGTTGATAGTGAACGAGATAGTTGGGCGCAAGGCTCGATGCTCGAGAGCGCGAAAATAAATTACGTATTCATGTTGAAACAGACAATATTTATGGCGCTTCTCATATACACATGAAATTTATTCAACATAAATTACCCGGAAATTTATTTTCGTGTTCTACACCGACACCGGGGCGCTGGGTCCGGTTGCAAACCCCCTTTGCCCGTGTTGCCAGCGTACCGTGCACCGAGGGGACGTCCTTAAAAGGACGCGTGTGCTGAGGAGATGAAGAAACAAAAACAAGAAGCGAACAGGCAAAAGAAGAAAAAAATCCAAGCGCACGAGAAACGGCGAATCCATTCATGGCGAAACGGCAGGGATCTACGGTGATGCCGGATCGCCATTCATCGGTCGAGCGATACGATCCGACGGTTACGTGGCACCTCGGGACGGGATTTATACACCCGCTCGGTTTTCCACTCGGTCACCGTCACCTTAGACGCCATTAAAGCGGATGTCCTCTCGAGCGGAGCACTCGGGAACGCAAAAAAAAACCCCTTCAACGGCCCGACGCTAGATGGGCCGACCACATAGAATTTCGAGCGAGCAGAGTTAAATAAATTCGTTCCAATCCTGATGCGCCGAGAATGCACCCGAATGCAACAGCGGAAAAGGATCCACCGTCTCGTGGAATACGTGATGGAAGGCTACTTAACCCCGTATGGACGAACGAACGTACGGCTCGTGGAAAGTAATTTTTCAGATGTTTCCATATGATTGTTATAATAATTGCTGCTCCATTTTTATTGCAGTTTAAATCATGGCCCTGAAAAATCTTCCGTATTTTATTTCTTTCAAATTCTTCAATTTCTAAACAAAAAAAATTAAATTATATGGTATATAAAAAAGCACATAACAAAACTATTACTTGTGGAAAAATCGAACTTACGATATAAATTAAATCCTAAAAATCCGACAAGATTAACAAGTACTAGGCGCCTCCATTATCTTAATAGGTACTAGGCGCCTCCATTACTTTCACTAAGGAAATTGACATTTTAAATAGGAAAAGTTTAATAACCAATTATTACTTCGCGCATCCATTTAGAAAATAATGGTGATTTGCATTACTTAGGGAATATTTGAATATTTCATTAAGATGAGTGAGTCACTGAACTATTTTTAGCTAAATTTGCAAAAATATCCTAGGCAGAGGGAAGGATGAGCAAGAAGTTATAGTGACAGTGACGAAGGTCAGAAGGGTACTTGGTGACGATGCAGACTTTTATCCATCTCCAAAAAACAGGACCAACCCCGCACATCAACCATTGGTTTAAAAGTCTTGTTCAATGATGAGGTAATGTATTTTTTTTAAGAAAAAAAAGCAAACTATCACATCATCTAAACCACAAAACCTTCGATCAATACTTCTAAAAACCTTATTTCCCATTGCGTTACATTACCCGGTCACTTGCTGTAAAACTAGATCAACAATCAAATTTACTATCGATCGATAAATCAACTCATAATTCTATCGGGAGGTTTTAACGCAACCCGATACAAAACTGGCTGGCAGCACAGCACATCACATGTTGTAATGCGTGCATAACCAAACCTCTAATAATTCCCTGCCCGCACGCACGCATCCGTTAAGATTGACGCGTTAATGCAAGCGCACTGCAGCAATGTATATAGTTGAGCGATAAATCTCAATGGAAGAATATAAGATTACCACCTGTCAAATTGCATCGATGATGACTGAAACTGCTGCGCTCATTGTTTGGAGCGTCCCGGTCCGTGCTGGTTGTGCCACCCTACCTTTCCATCTACCATCTGAACAATCATGCTGGTCTGGTCTGCACCACGTCCCACAAAACCCACAAAGCATTAATCTTCTCGGTCTGGTCAATCCCACTTGCGGTGTTGAGTGTGCGTGCGTGTGTGTATGTGTGCGGGAATGGATAAGCCAAAAACAAAATGTACATTGCCGAGATTGACTTCTGCCGGTAAAGGCTAGGAATTGAGTTGATTCTTTCTGCCAACTCACCCTGACAAGTGGGTGAGATTGTTGCAATGGGTTCCTAGCCTTTACAGGTAGCGAACATGTAACCTAAAACCCGGAACCCAAAGCTATTTGGACTTACCCGTTGCCTGATAAGATGACGATTTCTTCCGAGAAAGCAGTGCTGCAGCACTATTCCCCACTTTGCAAGACGCCAAACGTAACTACAAAGAACCATCTCAACGGATGGCACGACAAACCGACCAGCGCAGGAAGAAAAGGCAAAAATCTGCACACTTTTCCTTATCGAGTGTAATAAGCGTTACAGTACGGGCCAGGCTCGTCCCCGTAACTGATGCTCGAGAACAATTTATCGACCGTACCCGAACGGACCCGCTGCTTGGTGCGTAGTGCCAGCTCCATCGTGCCTGTACGGCCGCCGGTATCGGAAAATGCCCAGTGGGAAAAGATACGGGAACACTAGGGTGGAGCATGGACGATACCGCAAAAGTGACGTTTATTGATCCGTGTCACGCGGGATGCTCGGGTAAAGACGCTTTGCCGGGGACAGGAGACTTAACAGTTGCCCCGTATACGATGTGCCGCATTGATGGTTTCGGTACGATAAAACAGCCCGTTTGTCGTGATGTGTGCTCCATCTGCTGATGCTGCTGCTGCTGCTGCTGCTATCTTTTGCATTGCTCCCAAATGGATGTCTATCCAGGACAAAATACGTACCTAACGAAGAATGATCGATGACAAGCCTAGTGTAGCTTGATATTCTGATAGGGGAAATCAATTTTTGAACGGGTTCGGTTTCTACTCTCTGGCAACCTCTCTGGCAGAAAACAATAACGCATCCGGACACATTGATAAGGCGAATTATTATAATAATTGTAAGAGCTTCAGTTTGTTTCCTTTCTCCCATAGATCCATCACCAATTAGTCATCCAAAATGTTTTGATTATTGTATATGATTGGTCGGAACACGATTCGGATAAAGGCTCTACCACCCATTTTTGAAGTGTTTTTTTTTTCTTTTGATTTAATCAAGTTTAATTTATTTTTAAATATTTTTTAGTGTTTCCCAACGATTTAATCGTACAATTATCATGCAAATGGTTCGCTACCTCTTAACAAGGCAAGTACACTAGTCATGGATAAGATTTCTTCAGTTAAAACAGGCTCGTAACAGTAATGGTTTTCAGGTGACTTTTTGGTGTACTGGAAGAGGCGTCAATCATTCACACCTTAGGGAATGGTATCTATTCCCATCCAAGCTCATCCGGGAGAAAGAAACTTTTTTTCCTACTACGGCAACAACACCTACTACGAGGTAAAAAATAAATCTAGGGTCTAGGCCGTAACATAACCTTTGATCCGAAGGTAAGAGTTTAAAAGAACCATATAAAAAAGACGTGGAGAATAAGAGAGAGAGAGAGAGAAAGAGAGAGACATTCATTTTCTTTCTTGTGACTAGAGAAAACTTTGTTCTGACACATAAATGGTACTACTACAATTAAAGCCAGCTTTATTTCCAACATTTTAGAGATAAGTATTTAAATTTAATAGCTGTCAGACCTTTATGCGATGCGTCAATTTTTCGAAATTAAATCTGATAGAAAAATTACCAGGGCATTTCCTTCCCCGATATGTTGCCTTATCCCGGGCATGCTCGGTTGTGGGTGTGTGGCGAGTGCAGTGTGGATATACAGGTCTATTGTAGAAGTTGTATCAATGATTTGGTCCGGGTCCATTGCTGGCAGTGATGTGTTAATAAAACTCCTTAAACTGCCCAGCAGTGGTAGCCCAAGCTCGACCAGACCAGCACTGGAATTCAGAAGCTATCGGCGAGTTCCATCCCGTAAAATCAGGACCTCTGCTAATCCCGAGGTTGCACTCGCCGACGACCTCCGAACCCAACGCCAGCAAGGCCGAACTCGCCTCATCAAGGCAAGACAGTGATGAAGAACTTCTTCTTCTTCTCCCTTTGCACTACAACCTCGAGAGGTCTTGGCCTGCCATTTCTGGCTTTCTATGACTTGATTTTCACCCATAGCAAAGTAGTCAGCTCTGCGTACGGGGAGGCGTTCTGGATTGGATTTGAACCCCGGTACTGCCGTGTGAAGACCGGCGCCGCTGTCGCCTCGGCCACCGGACTCATCCATAGCGACACATTTTATGCGAGTGCAGCAATCAATCGCACCGAAACAAGCAAATCAATGAATGATGATTTCATATTAGCAGGCGAACGAAGAGACAAATGAAAACAACTCAATCCAAACTACTCAACTAAAAAGTCTTAACCTAATTGAAGGCGAATGAACTAACTATAAACTAAGAGAGTTGGTTCTGGGCTGAGACTTGATGCAATGCAAAATCTGACGTTCAACTCATTACAAGAGCTTTGAGAGTCCCCCTACTCAAGGCAAGGTCTCAAATCTCTGACGAGCCTGTAAGGGATATTCTCTAAGAATATCCAGAGTCGCCTGGCAGACTCAATACGCCTCGATGCCTCCAACAATCCAGTAAGGAATATTCCCATCTAGAATCTTCACGATTGACCTGGACAGTCGAAAAATGAAAGAATTGATTTACTCAGACGCTTGTTTGTCGATCTGGACACGGCCCGAACGAATCTCGTAAATACGGCGCAAGTACGCAACGTCTCATCGCGTAGAAGTCCGACGCCGATTTCCGCTCGTAATATGGTAACCGTCTTTTCCATGTAGCATATAACAGGAGTTTTGTTTTTGTTTTTTGGCGGGAAAATCAAAACGTTAAACAAAGTCGCCACGGGAAAATTGCTCACAGCTCTGGAGGCGCTGTTAGACATTACTACAACACAAACTGAATAAATACTTTCCTGTTGTCTTAACGTCTTCGGAGTTTTATTTCAGACATGGATATGCAGTGAACAATCCTTTCTATTTCTTCTACTTATTTGTGTTATGTTGTTATTTGACCTTTCCTAATTTGTGTTGTTATTTGACCTTTCCTAAGAAAGTCCTCACTGGTATGAACAGCGAATCTTAATTACCTCTAAAAACTTACTCTATAAGACTGCAACTTGTGGCTATATGTTCTAAGCCATATTGGGATGGGATTCAATCCTAGCTTCAATCGTGTGAAAGGAACTACCAATACCAACACGCTACCATTGATGTGTTAATTTCGATTTCGTTCATACAACGAACTCAAAGCTTTGTTCTCCTAATGCATCTGTTATTACGTTTTAATTGGTTGAACAAACAAATTGTCGACTGTTTTGTACAGCAATGACGGTAATTTAATTTTCTCTGTTTTTTTTTCTAAATTCCACAATTAATTAACACAATCAAGTTTAACCTATCAGAAAAGCGAAAAAAATGCTAAAAATTACACAACAAAAAAACCTTGTGTGAAAGCCTGCCTTTCTGTGTTCGCTACTCCACCATCTTAACGCAAAGCAACCCTCATACCCGGTACAGTTTCGGATGTTTCGTGTAATGGAAACGTTCATCAACATTTTAACTGCGGAACAAAATGTCGCAACCGCCAGCAGCAACAGTAGCACGCATATGCAATGCATTATCAGCCCAAGCGTTTGCCGAGTCGTTTCGGCGTCGGCCATTTCGGATAATACTGCTTTAATGCAAGCACGCGCCGCAGCGCTGGCCGGCGTCGATTAGTGACCGAACTGGTGAATCGTTCGTGAGACGGTTGTGAAAATTTACCGGCATTAAAACACTCACCGACACTGTACTGCTTCTTCCCATGCTTCTTCCACCATCCATTACAAGTGGACAGCTCCCCTTAAGATAGAGCGAGTGTGTGTGTGTGTGGCTCACTCGGACAGCGTTTGCTGTCCCGTTAATGTAAATCATGGGATTAACATCGCATAAACAGAACCATTGCTGAAGGAAGGTAGAAGCCGGAACAGCAGTCCCGGGCATTGTCGGGCCTTCGCCGTCCCGGCGCTGTCTCTGGTGAGTACAAAACGAAAACTATTAACTTAATAGGTTCAAGGAGTGTCGTTAAAGGGATAAACGCCTTGTTCTGTTCCCCGTTTTGCTAAACTCTTCACTCCGCTCCGTACAGCCTTCGGGCTTCCTCTCCACAGTATCCCTGCCACTGGAGACCGTCTCCGTTTGAATCTCCAGAACTCCGCTCCGGAACCATAAGCGCTTCGTATCGAATTTAAATTAATTGTTCCCAATTGGCCCATGTGGGAAAGTGTTCAAGTGTTCCACCATCACACCTACACACACACACACACACAACGATGTCTAGGACAAACGCATAAAGCCAATGTGGTCCAGGAGGGAAATTGGTATGGGTACGGGATGTGCAGGGATTTCGGGGACCGCAAGTTTTATCGTGCAGTGTGACTTAATTAGTAGAATTTGTGCTTCACCCACCCGAAAAGCCCCCTCCGCCCCTTCCTTCCCCTTCTTCCTCCCCTCGAGGGGACGCTCGGGCGAGAATCATCATTCCGTTCTGTGTTCGCGCTACTTGATTGATTCTTGTGCCAAACCCAAACGCCCAGTTCAGTTTGCCAGTTGAAAATTGCCATTTTCTGCAAATTTAATGCATTGTGCAGCGTGTTCTATATTCTCCCATTGCCTGCCCGGAATGCCCCCAGGGAAGCGAGCTCACATTCCTCGTTTGGTGTGTGCGTGAGTGTGTGCATCGGTGCAACGGACAACAAATTCGACAAGATTGCTTCACGGTTCGTCGCCCGCGTCGTGCGGAGAGACAAAACATGCATATGGCACACACAACCCAGGCATCGGTGCCAGTCGTATAGATCCGTGTACGTGTGTGTCTGTGTTCTGGATGCAGCGCTACAAAATTGCATTCGCTCATCCCTAAGGGGTGAGCCCTATCGACGACGACGAAGACCTGGACGACGACAGAAGGAAAAAAAACCCATGGAGGAAATATTTCAAAGCCAAAGGACGCGTCCATATGCTCCTTGCCCCCACTGGGTGATGCAACTCAATGTGACCCAATCTCTCGGGCAGAGGCCTGAGCTGAGCTGAGTGAACATTGAGAAATGCAGGGGTTTTCAGACGGTAGCTTGAGGCTTTTTTGAAGCTTGGAACATTTTAAAATAAAACATGCATCAAAAGATAAAACAAAGATGTATAAAAGAAGATAACAAATCTCCACGTACTTTTAGCTGTTTGATACAAAATTTTAATACATTTTGTAAGCATTGAATCAAATTTATTTTTATTATTATTTGTTACAGCCAAAAAAATGGAATCATTTACATCTAAACTATGCTTTCAAGAATTGGTAAAATTTATTTTGAGTACTTCAATATAATGTGCTAAGTAAAAATTTAATAAATTAGGCTCATTTCTGACATATCTAACTGCACAGCTACGGATAAAATAAAGCAATCAAGTCAGTAATGCCCGATCAAGACCTCTTGATGATATGCGCTTTGAGTAAAATGTAGTGTGTGACTTGAATGTCAATCATTGAATCGATTGATTTAAATGGTCACAGGTGGTTTTTATTACGCTTTTGTGATGTTTAACACGTCAAATGAACTATAAACGTCAAGAATTGAATCTCAAAAGAGGGCATGAGTTAGTAAATGAGTTTAAGAGCCGGCCCAACAATTATTATCTCTAAACAGAGATTTAAGTCCTAAAATGAAGGGACAAAAATATGAAAGAGTGAGCAATCACCAAAAAGATATGACTGCTTAACAAGGATTCGATTCTAAAAAGAGTGATCAAGTTTATAAAATAATCCATTAGTCACGTTAGGGATTTCAATCCCCATTAAGGATTCAAGTTCTAAAATGAAGTGAGCAACAAAGAAAAAACAATATTGTTGGATCCCTCAAAGCAATTGAATCTTGAACAGGGATTCAACTCCAAAAAGAGTGACCTGAAATGAGTTATATGACAGCTTAGCAAATTCAATTCCAAGCAAAGATTTGAGTCGAAAAAATGGAGTGATGAAAAAATAAAAAAGAGTTACAATAATTTTTGTACCCAACAGTGATTCGAATCCAAAAAACTGATTTAATGAAAAAAATTAAAAGATAAACAATATTAAAATATCAGACGAATCAGAAAGATAAAATTCGTATCAAAGTGTTCAATTCTTGGCAGGGATTCAACTCCAAAAAGAAATAATTATCTGAGATTTGAGTCCCAAAGAGTATTACTAAAATATTCGACTCTTCGTGATGACTTTTTAGGTTGATTTTAATTATTCCCAGCCTTATTAGCACTGCCAAATTCATTCTTGCAACTCTGTTTAAGTGATCTAAAGCATTGGAACTAAATTATTTTTACAATTGTGTAACGATTGAGCAACCCTGCAACGCGACAGAAAAACACCAGTTGACGAGCGAACGAATTTTCCGCTTCCCAGAGCATCCTGAACGTATCCAGCACATGTTTCGCATATACGTGTATTCGTTTGTGTGTGTGTTTGTATTAAAGTGAACCTTTGGAAAAATGTACCAACAACAACAAAAACTATATCTCTCTTTTACCCCGTACAAGAAACGTAGAGTAAAAAGACTTGCAAACAAAAAAAAAGTAAAGCATCTTAAATCCGAAAAGCTTACCATTTCTATACGTTTCGGAGTAGATACGTATACGCCGGTGCACGGCAAGATTCTTTCGGAGCTTTACGCATTGCTGCATCGCTCGCTACCGGCAGCGCGCTGTGTGCAGACTTGTGTAAAATAATCTTTTTCCTCGCTGCTGTTTGCGCGTATAAAGAATAACGAACGTTGATGCAATATACGTATTTGCTATTACGATTACTTAGTTTTATTCGCATTCTTGCTGAGGTTTCCTTTTTTATACCGGCTTTCCCTTTTGTGTGTAAGGATTATTGCAGCACGTTGCATATGTTCGCATGCTTGAGAGCGAGATTCTGGGAACCGCACACATATGGTGAAGTATGTTTTTAATTGTTTTATTACTTTCTTGGTTAAAACTACTTCCTTCACGCTTTTGAATGTTTTACGTAATACTATGCTTAGAGATATGAGTTTTTCAATTTACACTTTCAGCAAGGCAAGGCACAATTTCACAGCCCGCGTTTATAACTGTAGGTTACGCACTTACCCGAACGCTGACAGGCCGTGAGTTCAATTTATTTCTTTTCGATAGTAATTTAAATCAATTTGTTTTGTAAAAAACATTTCACTATTTCAAGTATTTTTTGCCATTTTTCAATATGTTTCTTTTTTTTCTTTTATTTTAATTAGTTGTTTTCTCAATTTTACTATTTTATTGCTTCTGTTTGTTACTTCTGTTTTTCTTATTCATTGAATTCTTATTCAACGGCTTTTCAATTTTTGATTTTGCTTATCATTTTTTTCTGACTTCTGACAAAGTGCATTATTACTTTTTAGCTCTTAAAGCTTTATTGAAAACAGCCATTTAGGCTACATCAATTAATAACAAAAATCATCCCATACATCGCTATACCAAAACCTGATGCGAAACTATTTTAAAGCAACTACACGGCAACACTAACTTACGGTTAAGATTGCGGTCAGAGTGTCCACACCTGCGTGTACACTATTCCCCGATGTGTGGGTGTGGGTAAATAAATTCAACCAGTGCGCTAAATCCCCTTCGCTCGAGCTAATCGGGAAACTTTAAACCCTCGGTAGAATATTAGCACGAAACAATGAATCGATTAGAACAACACGGAACAACTACACACACACACACACAGAGTAAAAACCCGCATCAGACAGAACCGGGGCTAGTGCATCCCGAACCCTTCCAGTGTGCCTAGCCCAGTGAACCCTTCGCCCCCTAGTTTCACTCGCAACTAGTTGAAAACTCCAATAAAATCGAGTGTGAGGTTTGATTGTTTCTCAATTAAGTAACATCGATACGGTCGCCGTATGTTGCTCCCTCGAGAGCGAGAGAGAGAGATAGAGAGAGAAAACCCATTCTAGAAAGCCGTACAGATAGACGCGTGGTGCAAAGGCAGACCGTTAACAGGGTACATGCGAGGACACATGTTGCGAACAAATCGGGCACCACCATCGGGAGTCCATTTCCGGGGTGCCGTATGTGCGAGGTTCATAAATTCAAGCCAACCAGCAGTGAGGAGGTTGAAACTTTTTTTCCCCCATCTGCAACCCGCAACCCACTTGGGCTTGGGCCACTGCAAGAACCGGTTCTTGCCCGGTAATTCTGGGCCTTGGAAAACTTGGTGGTCCGGAGCATTCTTTACTCCGGCTGGTCCGGGAAGTTATTCGGGCTTCGGTTAGCGTAGTCGGAGTTCCACGAAAGTTATCATGTCACACTATAATTTCTCTTTCATTATCTTTAGTTTTACCGGCAGCTCGTGTGTGTGTGTGGGTTCCAACACACATACATACTGGATGGACCATACCAAGCCACCGAGTGCTTGCCAAAGCCGAGTTTTTAACCAACGTATCGATTGGTTTGTTTACCGGTGCGAAAAGTTGCTCATTTGCTGGAGGTCCTCGCGCCTTCTTGATGGAATTTTTCTACCGACTGTTCGTTAAAGCAGGCGAGTCGGGAGATTGGGAAAAAGTTTTTTGTGGCTCGATGCGCGTACGATGCACTAGCTGCATTAGGTGACCGCGACAAGTGATCACGAGGGATTTGACGCGATCCCCTTTTTTCGGAAGCTATTTGTGCTATTAAATTAATGGCTGTTTTATGTGGATTTCTATGAATTCGTTCGTGCTTGCACATTCGTAAAGAAACGGACTTTAACTTTAAAATCTTTAAACGAAACATCTGGAGCTAGCGCAACGACCTCTCGATGAACTTCAGCAGCAGTTAATGTTCAAACGAAAAAAGGTTTTATCCCCCAATGTATAACACCTATTGTGAGCTCCTCGCAGCACCAGAAATCACAGAGTTCCTGATCACTGTGCCGACATTTCCGGGTAAAGGTTTTGACTCCTTCTTCTTGGTGGACCGCACACCAGTTAAAGTTACCAGGGCCTGGAAGCTCGAATGCGGAGACGAAAGAAGAAAAAAAACACCCCGGATTCAATTCCAACCCCAGGCAAGTGAAACTGACGCGCCTGCGAATGCCGTGTGCCGATGTGTCTCTCCCGTTACAGGCAGGGCTCGCAGTGGACAACGAGGCCCCATAAATTGTGCTCAGATGTCGTCTGCGCTACAGTGTAGAATTTATGGATTATGACGGTGCCCTTGCCGATGGGATTCGCTTCGTCAGTTTGCTTAGCCCTGACACATGATGATCCCTCGGGCGAATAGGAGCGCCAGCAAAGAAATAGTGTGAGAGAGAGAGGAGGAAAAACGGGGGGAGAAGGAGTGTGCTGTCTCTTTACATCCGATGATGCTGGAAACTATCGTCGTGGAACGTCGCCGGCTCGATCGGGCAACACCAACCAACTGCAGCACGATGCAGCACAGCCCAAGAACCGGACCCTCTCAGGAAATTTGGAACATCGAACGGAAGCAGGATGCATAGCCCTCTGTTTCATTATTTTATCCGAGCCCGTTTTACACCCCGGGACGGCACATTTCAACGCTCGCTCTTTGTACCCGAGCGTTGCAATTTTGCATTGCCGATGAACGGTGGAAGCTTTCACATAGGCACAGCGTTACGGGTTTTCCTTAGAAACTTCCTCTTAAACACTTTTTCACACATCGCTGTACATCTGGAGAAATGTTCAATTTTTGTTCCAATTGAGTGAAGGACCAACAACAATATCGAGGCTAAGGCCACAAATCTACCGCTTGGAAATGTTTCATCAATTTTGTATAATGTAGTCCGAAATTCTAGGAATAAATCTCATCCTGACCAGCATCCGATGATAGCAATTTATTTTCCATATTCCAGGAAAACTTTACCGTAACCATTGTACGATCAACATAAAGCCTTCTACGGCTGCTAAGTTGACAGGGTCAGTTTTATCGTGTCGTTTTTTTATCAGTCATGTTGTGCTGTAATCAGAGGCAAAAACCTGTCACTGCCTACTTGATGTCAGTTTATGCGTCAATTTGTTCATGTCGAACTATTTGATGTTCATTCTGCGTGTTATTTCAACGACTTAATCACGACATACAAGCATCGAAGAGTTTTCTTTCCATCCAGGCACAAATTAAGTCATTGTTTTTGTAAACAGTGATATTTTACTGCAATTATTCAGAATGAACGGAGCCAAGGTTTTTCCGTATTTTCTCTTCACTATCTTTTTTACATTCCATTTTACAGATTACTATGATATATGACCTGACAGCCGGCTGCCAGGCTCATAGAGGTGAGGTAACGAAGCTTACCAAGATGCCTTAATATAATGCGTCTACATTTTATAAACCTTTTTCATGTTTAATGAAAATAAAATTCGAAAACATTTACTAACGTATATAAATAAGAAACAGTCGTCCTTACCAAAAAGAAAATATTTAAATCAATTTAAATTAACAAGAATATCAATTAACAAAATTAAAAAAAATGCAAAAATTAACAAATTTGTCAGAAAGCATCTAAACATTAAAATAAATTATTTAAAAACAGTAACTGATAAAAGGAAAAAATAATTACATCTTATAAAAGTATGAAAGTGGGATAATGTTCATGTAACACTTTGTTCATGTAAGAAAATTAGAAAATCTTATTGTATGGATCAAGAATTTGAATCTGGTTTTGCTTTTTTTCAAGCTGATGCAACCATAGCAAAAGCGACTTGAAACAATTTTCATAAGCTCGTTCCAAATCTCTCCTAATTCTTTGTAAGATTCCATTATTTGATTGAACAGTTTCGTTAACCGGGTCGATTCCTTGTGATGCAAATAGTTGGCATATTGTCAGTATGGTTATGAAAGCGATTTCTATTTTATTTTACGTAGTGAAGGCTAGGCCGTAAATCTTATCTTAATTTAAAGATCTTATATGCTATTTGGGTTGGAAGACATTTCCTTCTCCTGTCATTGAATTGTACCTTATCCCGATTGAACATGGAAGGGGGTGGAAGGTGCTTATGAAAAAAATAATAAACAAAAAATTAATTGAATTAAACATTACAATATCTAAATACAGTAAAATCTCTCTAAGCTGTTGCTTCTCCCAAATGAAAAACTTATCTAAGAGAAGCAGTTTCGAGACTCACTTCATTTTCCATATACATGTTGGGCTAAGTTAGCACACGCGTAGCAACGACGTGCCGCTTCCTGTCCGTGCAGCAGGGAAACGCCTTTGTAAGATGGCCTTGTAGCGTTGTTAGGCTGGCTGGTTCCCGTCGTGGCCGAGAGCACCACCCGTGGCTGGGGCGCTCGTTGACTCGTGGATTGGGCACGATCGTAACGCGGTGTTTCCCGTCTACGCGGCTCGTAGTAGATTTGGCCTGACAGCCTGTCCAGCTCTTCGCGTAGCTTTTTCCACGGAGGAATGGTTTGGGCATCCAATCTGCTCGTGATTCTCATGATGGTATCGTCGTCCAATTTACCCAACACGAGTTGCACCAGAAGACCATCTTCGGCCACGGTCGGTTTGGTCCCACATTTACCGGCTATTTGACGTGCCGATGAAATCGATGTCTCGACCACATCGATAATTCGCATTAAACCGGTGGAAGACGCCTTGGTCATTTTGGGCATATCTATAACGTTTTTAAGATGCCCAAGGAAGGCCGCACGTTGTTTGTAAAAACGTTCTTCCAGCTTACTCCACGCTTTGCTGAAAGGCATTCCGGAGTTTTCGAACAACTCACAGCTGTTTCGAGCAATATCGCATCGCTGGAAGCATTTTCTTAGAAACGCATACCGCTCTGCGTCTCCGGTTAAGCCGGTGACTCGCTTTTCAAATCGGCCGGCGAACGCTGGCCATTCGGTGGGATCACCATTGAATCTTGGCAGTTTGATTCGCGGGAGGTGATCCGATCGGCTCGGCCCAGGCGCTGGGGTGACGTCGAACTGAGGGCTGGCCGGAGCCTCGGCCAAGCCAATCCTCTTTAGCTCGAATTTTGTCGTCGCGTAGGCTTCCATAAATGTGGCACGACGCGGCTGCGCACCCTGAAACTCTTCCAGCTTCAGGAGAGCCTTATTCCCATCATTCCACAGGGATTGTAGAATATCCAGCTTTATGCTGACCATCGCTGGGTTCACCTTTCCACTTCGGGCTTCATTTAACAAGCCCTGTATAGCGCCCTCCAGCGCCGTCAGGTGCCTCGTTGCTGCCATCACGCCCTTCGATTCTTCCAGCGACATCACGCAGCACTAATCGCGTTCAGTAGTCAATCACTCACACTAACGCACACGTCACTGGCACTCACGCACGAATTCGTCGTTAGTCCACAATCACGTCATAATCACGTCGGGGACACCAAATGTTTCGGCACGCAGCCGTCACGTAGTTTCACGCAGCGAACAACGCACGAAGTAAAGGGGCGTCACATGGAAATCGTCTTTCGGATGCAGCGTCTAAAAATGATCTTATCTTGCGGAAGAAATAAAGCGTTTTTTTTTTTTCTAAGTAGTGTGGGTATATTTACGTCCGTTGGTCTCGGAGGCTAATGATGAAGGGAGCGATCGATCCGTCAATCGCAGGATCGGAGAGAGGATCCACGCCGGAAACTCTCTCTCCCACGCGTTCACGCAGTTGACAAGCAATAAGAACGCACTTAGCGCTCCAGAAACGCATTCGAAAGCAGGGGTTTCGCAATGATGAAACGCGGTTAATCGAACATCGTTATGTTCGATAACCACATGTCATTGTTCTCTCAGATAGAAATCCTTCCAAAGGTGTCTGTTCTCTGAGCTAGGTATGAAATTAGCGCAGGAATATTCGTTAAGTCAGCAATTTTCTTATCTTTTTGTACACATGTATTATATTTATGTTGGTTTGCTTAGCAACGATATGATTCAAGACCACCATAACGTGCTTTTCTATATTTTTTGTTCTGTAAGATGGGAACCTCTCTAAGGTCTTTCCAAACTTTGGAAGCCGTCGTTGTGCAGCTTAGCCAGATTCTTCTTGTACTTCCTTGACACTAACAACCTTTAAAGGTCACGGCCTGCCATTTCTGGCTTTCTGTGACTTGATTTTACCCGTATAGTCCTTAACACAACTATGCGAACAGCTGTTTTTAAGAATAAAATAAAAACTAGAAGCGTTAGCTGAAACTGATGCTAAAGTAAGTTGTAGAAAATTACAAAACACGCTTTTTGAAGAAAAAAGTATAATTTTACACAAACTTTAAAAAATTATTTTAGCACCTGCAAAATTGCTCCATATAACATAACTATACGATCACCTATGGAAAATATTTTTCTCCGCTATTGTAATGGTTTTAAAAATCGTTCAAAAACACGAGTAGCTTAAGACAACCATTTTTGAACGTAAAAATATTTTTGATATAGTTAAGTAAACGTTTTTAGCTCCCTGCCATACGGTTTTTACGGGAATGACACGATTTTTGTCTTATTTTTATTTTTAGTATTTTTCATATCGCATGCATTCATACCAATTTTTTATTAAATGAGGAATTTTTAATAACCTTTCAAATTATGTATTTGTATTTGACATGTGACACCCACAAGCAGTGATAGAAATTGATAAGCAAAGAGAAAACATGGCAAATATTGGAAATACATTGCATTACATGGGTACAGAAAATCGTAAACCTGTTGTAAAAATAAGTCTTGCGTGGAGTTTGAAACCGCAAGACCCTCCTTGTTGAGTGCAATCGAGAGCATCGGCAGACGACCGGGTATAGAAATAAGGGAAGTGTTGGCGAATAGGGACCTCGCCTACATGAGGCTCAACTACCAATTCGCCAGAGACAACGGTCTTATCCTTTGATTCCGCATCACCTTTGTCCTTTCCAATCCATATCCCCCATTCCTTTTGTTATGTGTTGTGCCACGTGTGATGCGTTGACGGAGCTATATCATTCGAAGGCGATTTCCACACTGCCGTAAAAAGGAGGAAGTCTTTTTCGTCTGTAGCAGTGTGCTCCAAGTCAGTCCAGCTTTGATACAGCGGGTTCACCTGTGTTGGCATTGGGTTCGGGAGTGGTCGGCGTGTACAGCCTCGCAAACAGTGGAGTCTCCAGCTGTTGCGAGATGGAATCCGCCGATCGCTTTTGAATTCGATGTTGACTTGGTCGATCGCGGGCTGTGTCATGGCTGGGCTACTTGGAGAACATTGCACGCAGAAAAATTCATGTTTGTACTGTCCAAATAACTTTGCTTGTTTGTTTCAGTCCAGACCCACAACAGACAACCGGAACAAATCAACCCCCATCGAAGCTATAGCCACAACAATAGATCCGGACCAAAATAAACCACAACATACATATACACACACACAAAAGAAATGGACAACAACCAGCCATCTTCCGAATTCACATTCAATACGGCTATCGGTGACAATACGGCATCAGTCCGTCATCTTTAATAAAAAAATAAATAAATAAATAAATAGGAAAAACATTTGCAGCATTGACTGGTTGCAAAAATAAGAGAGCAAAAGCAATTGTAAAAAAAAGATTATTCTCAATAATTATAAATAAAAGCATCTTTACTCGGCAGTCGAAGCGAATAGACGGACGGGATTCGACTTGAAAAAGACAAAACGTGTCTTTCAACTCTCTTCCAAGGACTTTGAATGTCTCCATACCCAAGGTCATCAAAACTCTAACATACCAGTGAAGGACGTTCCTCCCGAATATCCAAAGTCACCTGGCCGACTGTACGCCGATGAGTATCGAGATTCTCCCCACCATGGTAAGGACGCATCCACAATCTTTAGGACTACCTGGACAGTCGATTTAAGGAAGAAGTGGCACATGGAAGTCAGATCAACCTTCCCCTATTGCACACTCACTAAACTTGAAGAAGGTTTCGCATTTCTAGAGACGTTTTACCGATTGTAAAGATGCTTTCACTCTGCTTTTAAAGTATTTTTTTAAATTGCATTGAGTACATTTCACATCATTGGAACGTATTTTAAACAGTTTTTATGTATAAGTCATAGCATATTATGAGAATTCTGCGAAATTTTTTGGCTGACTCTAGCTGACCCTTCTAAGCAGTGGCAGATCCGCCTAAAACCTCCGTGGTGCTTGATCCGCCAAAATCTCTAAATTTTTCTGGCATTTGAAGTTTAATCATAAAATCTGCATTACATTGAATTCTTAATTAAATATTTCACCAGCGTTACAATGTTTAACTGACCTGAGAAACCCTGCATATCTTCTTCGAGCGGACAATCTTTGCACCAGTTTATTAAACTATTATATTCTCTACCATGTATTTACTACTATTTTCTCTCAGACATAAAACCTCATCCTTAATCAATACCGTTTTGATCCGATAAATACAGCGCCGGTGTTGGTTAATTACCCTTTTATTATATCCATGCCAGCGTGCCATAGCTTTCCTTCTTCTGCTGCCGTTTATTTCATTTTTGTGTTCCTTTCTGTCCTCCCAATTGCATTGCATTGTGCAGTGTAATGAATGCATTCGGGATACTCGATTCGTCACCACGATGAATAATAGCACGTTTATTACCCATCCGGCAGGCCGCCAGTTTGCCTGCCGGACAATTGCATCGTGAAATGAACAGTTTTATTGATTTCCATCATCATTCATTTGCGTTATTTACGCATTTCGCTTGCCCCACGGTGTTTCCCGACAGGGAGTTTCGGAGCGTTTTCTTCTTTTAATTGGGTTATCCTTACAGACCAAACCACCCTTCTCGCCCTCTCCCGTTCGCGGACCCCCCCTCCCGCTCTTGCCCCCTGTGGCGAAAGAAAATCGCGTCGTGCTGCAATTAATTGGCCCTGTATTGAAATTCATCCCTCGCGCGATGCGTGTGGGCGTGCGTTAATGAAAAAGCATCGCTTTTTCTTTTTTTGTTTGGTCTGCTTCGTTTTTATTAGGAACTGTATTGAAAAATTAACGATGCACTTACCAGCGGCCACACATCGAACGGAAAACTCAAGTATAATGCCACCACTGCCCGGAAGCGTTTTTTTTTTTTGCATACTTTGCATGCAGCATAAGCAAACAAATGTTTGTTTTTGTTTGCCTTTTTTTCCTATTCCCTTCAAGCCATTTCCCTGTCTGCGTTTTCATTTTCCTGAATTCGAGCGAGTGGTGAGAGTTTAAATTATGCAGCCCCTTCAGTTTGATGTCCACCTTCCCGGCGATCTGGTGTGTGCCGGCAAATGGAAATCGTTTCGATTCTGGTGGAAAAATCGGGCTCTGTGCGCGATAGTACCAACGTACACATTTGTAAACCGAAACCACAACTGGCAAACCTCGAGCGAAGCGATCGTCTGTACAAGCTTGTGTAAAGGTAATGGAGTCGAAATTTGTTTCACCCTGGAAAATGTATCTCTTGCCTCGCACGACTGCTCACTTTATGATAAATGCTCATCCGTCACGTTGCATTCTTCGGCTGACGGTTTGCCGTGACACTGCCACGATTGGGCCCGGTCGGGCAAACACGGAGCTTTTCCGCAAACCAACCAACCAGCTGTCAGGTAGGGTTTTCGTCAAATCAAGACTCCGCCACTGACGCGACGCGAGCGCGCGCGGAAAAATTGACTTATTTATTCGATGATTTATGATGCTGGCCTGTTGAAGAATTAGGTGAGCAATGGGTACTTTCCTGCTTTTGATGAAATTCACTGGAAACTGGTTTTGGTCCGTCATGCTTGAATTACTATGAAGTCGAACATGTTTTTCGCTATGAAATTGATAAAATGTTGTTTCATACAATTGATGTTTGATCATTTCAGTGGTTCAAAAGAAGCTGTCTATATTTTTTTATTTTTCTAGCTTAAACCGTTATAGATTGCAATGTTTGCAATTCTGTGCAATATTCGAAAAGAACTGCTCGGATGAGTAGCAGTTCAATTGTACAATGTTTTGATGTTTTCTTACTTCAAACTAAAATATTTTCGATTTCTAGTTTTAATAAAATTTTCTTTAAAAAGAGACAATTTTAAAGTGCTCAACTTCTTTTTGCCTTCACGGATACTAGGCGTCTCCATTTCTGTCTTAAGCACCAGGCTTCTCCATTTCTGAGGTTTAATTTGATTTCAACCTGAAAAAGGTTCTGATTATGATGTCCATATTTAGTTAATATAGCGATTTAACAGGTTATACGCTGAGCACGTCAAAAACCAAGCATCAAGTTTTTTAGAACAAATTTTCAAAGTCTTCATGAAACAACATCGTCAAGGGACGATTTAAGTACGGTAAATTCATATCAGCGTGCTATAATCTGATTTTTGTTATATTTTCTTTAACATCTTCCGATTACATTTCTAAAGCATCGAAAGCATCGTTGCTTGAAAAACGATTCATGAGGTTTTTGCTCAAATCCAATACTTGGGTTTTTACTCGAATAAAATCTAATCATTTTGAAGCTAGCAAGGTTTGATTGTTTTGACTTGATTTGTATGAAAATCAAGACTCATTAGAGTCGCAAAACAACAAAACACATACAAAAAATGGCTTAGGTTTTTAAGGACCTCACGGTTAAAGAAACACTAGGCTTCTCCACTAACGTCTGAAGCACTAGGCGCCTCCATCATTCTTATTTAGTAGCTTAGTTAACTGCAATTTATTTGCTTCTTCTTGGCCAGGCCGTTCTTTATGAAAAAAAACCTTTCTTCTTATTTATTTTCTTCTTCTTCTTTGTTTTTTCTTGGCCTAACGACCTCTAAGGCTTCCAACTGGCTAGACTTATCGATACCGCATAATTGGATAGTCAGTCCTCACTATGCGGGAATGGCCCAGATCCTGCTTAAACCCCAGTCCTGCTATCGAACTATCGAAAATTGTGGTTTGTTTGTATTCTTGAAAGGATAGTTACTTGTGCTTCTAGACAAAATATCTACTAAACTCTTTCAAATACAGAAATTTCAATTTACGTACGAACGTATATTGGGGTATTTTGATGGGGTTGCAGAAATAATACAAAAAAAAAATCATTGGGATCTATGATAACTTCAGCAAGTTTTTTTTAGGTATTGTGGTTCTCGATACAACCTGACATACGAATCAAGCCCTGGATGGTTGCTTTTAAATTTATTGATTTATAATTCGTCATTACGGCCATTACGACCCTATGCAATATAAAGATGTTGAAGATACATGGTCTTTACTTCTGAGTCATGATTAAAATAGACTTATCAAATAATCACTTACCCTTGACTGACCCTAGCAGCTACCATATCCGGTAACTCCAAACGAAGTGTGTCCACGTGGTGGAATCCGATACTTACGACGATCCCACGATCAGTTGGGCTCGTTTGGATCGATATATCAGCCCCATACGAGACCATGAGAGCCCTCGAGGTACACATTACATTTATTTTTGAGTTTGTATCTACAAATTAAATTTCATCAAATTTTTACAAAATAAAATGCTCTTCGTGACATGCGTCGAGCTACCATTCACTCAAAACGATATGTTTGTTTTCAAACGCTACAACATGCATTTGCCTGCTTTGAACAAAACTGCTGTTTGATTGCTTGAATGACAGGTGGCAGAAGACGTCTAAAAATATTATTTTTCTAGTTGGCGGTCTTCACACGGCAGGATCGGGGTTCACATCCCATCAGGACCGTTCCCCCCTAGTGTGGACTGACTATCCAACTTCGTGGTATCATTAGGCCTAGCAAGCCAGAAATTGGAAGTATAGCCAAAGAAGTGAAAAACTAAGCAGCAATTTTCATATACATTTACTAGCACTTTAACTGGTTCTTCAAACGATACAATACGATGATTCGATTGTGTAAAACGTTAAACCTACCCTAAACCAACTGTTCCGCTGCCGTTACCCTAAAAGTCCCTAGATGGCAAAAGAGAAATTAAAGCATAATATTACACTGACTACCAGTGACCGCGCTACAAAGCCATGTACAAAACCGATGCTGCAACGAACCCTATTTGTTTATGTTACTGATTAAGTTTACCTCACCAGCATCAGCGTGTGTGTGTGTGGGTGTGCTCGGTTTGCTGCTTCGGTACTCAAATATCTTCTGAAAACCACACACACACACACACACGCCGGTGCGGAACAAACAACGGCATCGGTTGTGCGCCTCGCCGTGTGCAAACATTATCGAACGTGTAGCGGTGATGTAAATTGAGCGCTCCTGTCCGAGACCCTTTGGTTACGCCAATTATACAGCCCGTCCGCCATTATACTTGTCCATCGCTCCGAAACCGGACCGAAGCCCAGAACCGATGGCCAGTTCCAGACGTCGGCCAAATGCGAAAACCGCCACCAACATCAATGCACTGAGAGCCGTGTAACGTGGAAACTCTGGGTAGGGGACGAGAGAAGTTTGGTGTCCCAAGTCCACACCCCTTCCGGATCTCGACACTCCCCGGGGAATAATGGGATAATGATGGCCACTACTATTGCCACCGATGGGAAGATGGAGGTGGTCTTTCGGTTAGAGCTCTTTGAAATAAAAAGCTTTAGTGTAAGATTACACCCCGTGTTTGGCTGGCTGGACAGACGCCGTGGTTGTAACCTCGGACGACTGTGCCGGATATTTCGGAGATAAAACAGTCCGTGTGTTTTCCTAACGATATCTCGAGAGTTAGTGTGAAATTTGAAGCAGCGCTATGATTACGCTACACTGGCACACACACACACCGAGTGACTCAGTAGATCAACTTCGACTTTGTGTTGCAGGAAACCTCAAACATCCCCCCGCAGATACATCGGTATTTGCGCACGGGAAGGTGTCCTGAAGGCATCCCGAAAACCACGTCAAAACCAACCCAACCAAACCGAAACTGAGGCTTGATCTCCGTTTCCGCACGTGACGCGTGATGCACCTGACAGCTGCTAGCTCTTCTTCAGAATTTCAGCACCATCATTATCCGGCTCGATTTACACAAGCGCTTACCCCTCCCCCTCCCCCCCTAGCTTCTCGCCTGCCCCGTTTGGAAAGGAAAATCTTTGTCTTAAGAAGCGCAAAACTATCTCCTCAAAACTTGGGCACCGACTTTGACAGGACGAACTGTACCAATTTACAGCTGCCGACGCTAAATAGCTGATCGACCGCTACCATTTTGCCCGAAAACTTGCCCCCCCCCCCCACCTTCCTGGTCTAGCCAGCCAGTTGATGCGTCCAACCTGCATGGGAACGGCGTTTTCTCACCGGGCAGCTAAGTGGAATTCATTAGTGGCCTATTGACTAGCGGAACCCCGGACGTACGGCTGGCCCCAGACGATACGGTGCTCCGGGGCATATTTACAAAATTGATGGCTGCTCATGACACCCTGTCACTCGAAGCGGGAGGGCAGAGGAAGGGGGATGGTTTCGGCCACGTCACAGGCTCACGGACCCACAGACAGACTCGCAAGCGAGCGCAACAGCAGCCGTACGAACGCTTACGGCAGCAAGTGCATCGAACGGTAGCTGCCTGCTTAATTCTCGACCTCGCTAGACTCGGCCGCTGGGACACGGCCTTTTGCCGGTGGCCGGGGCTGCCGAGCTTCGGATCCATTTTTGTGGCTACCCTAGCTCCCACCTCCCTTCCCATCCCCTTGTAGAGCAGTGTACGATGTGTGCGGTTCAATCTGCAACCGAGCGTAATGGGAATTGCTCAATTATGAGGTTAAAGAAATTGCCATTCTGCACCACTAGAGATGACGATACTGTTCTCTGTGGGTGTGTGTGTATGTGTGTGTGTGTGTCGCAACGGAAGAGCGCTAGCGCAAGTTGAAATGCCTAGTCGAACGAAGCAGTGCGGAAGGAAGCAGTTTCTCGTGGCTCACAGACACACACACACAAAGAGCCGTCTCGCTGTACACACTGTCACACAGCTGTCAAAACGATAGGCAAAACGATTTGGGAAGCGAACAGGGCCGTCATCGTCGTCTGCGTCGTCCCGGGGCAAATCAGCAGTTTCATCACGTTTGAAGATATTTTCAAGACATTATTAGATTTTCCTGTAGGCTTTACTTATCGTTAATAATTCCCTGTCGGGCCAAACCCGGAAACCCGCTTGCCGCGCGCAACAAAAGCCTCACAACGGAACACAGCCCCGGAGGTTGGCAGCCTTTTGTTGGGCTACCGCTTCGCTGAACTAGAACACTACAACAGCAGCAGCAGCAGCAGCAGCAGTCGGGGAACGGTTTTTTGATGGGCGCCGGGAGGAACCTGGCGAATCCTGGAACTGATGTTTCGCTCGCTGGCACGCTGATATCTCGGTGGTTGCAAAATTGCTCAGCTCTCCCTCCTTTCCTCCCCCCCCCCCCCCGCTCAAGCTCCGATACGATCTCTAAATCCTAGTGCCAGGATATGATTGGCCCTCACCCCGGGCGGAACAAGCAGGTGGGTTGAAATTTGAAGACGTCGGCATGCAGGTCCGTAGGCTTATGTCTTTGAAGCGGTTTGAACAGCTAAAAAGCTAAGGTATGGTTTGGTTTTTGCCACCAAGAGCACACACACACACACACACGACACTGACGAGGGCTTTTTTCCGAGTAGTAGGTGGAAAACCTAACACGAATTCTGCTACTGCTCGCCGCGAATCCTCCAAGGTGCCAATCGAGACGCGCCGTGCACACACACACACAATCAGCGGCCGGGCCTCCGGAACACCGAGGGGTGAATACAAATTTCATCACAATTTTCCCAATTTTCGCGTGCGGCATGCCGGCTCGTGGTTTACGCTTCGTTGTGGGGGGGAGCAGAGAGGGTGTTGGGAGGGGGGGGGGGGTGGAAAGAGGATGGGAAAGCCTTGTCAGTTGAGCAGGCAATTCACGGCAAACACGCGTAACGCACACGCGATTCGCGAGCAGCGGAGTAAGGCACGGTTCGCTGCACACGGCCACCAATACCGGGACCGAGGCCGGGTAAAGGGCCACAACAATTCGTTTGCCCGGGGGGCCCGGGTTTCCTGCGGTTCCGGCACACAAAAACAGCTTCCGTCAAAATGTTCTCTCGCTCAGCACTATTTTCACACACCCGCCAGTTTTATATATGTGTGTTTGTGTATGTGTGCACTTACTCGTGAGAGTTTTTTTTTTCGTCCTGCTAAAACGTCTATCCACACAAACACTCCATTTTCTATTTTCAGCAGTAATGCATTCCGAGAATGGAAACTGCTACATACACGCGCACTCAGTTAGCAAATTTTCTTCAAGCTACCTTTACGGGTTTGCTGTGCATATGTAGCAGCGGGCATAGAAGTGCAGTCTTCTATTGACATCTTAATCTAATTAGGCAGATGAATAATTTCCCTACGAGCAGCATTTTAAGATCCTTGCTTTGTGCGTTTTGCTTCCGGGTGCGCATTTAATTCGAGGCTTACACGGTTAGAAATATATTTACGAAGAAACGTCTATTGCTAGAGTGCTAAAACTGACAACTTATTTTTTGATGTAGTCAGGTTATAAGAAAATAATTAAAATATAATAAGACTAAAATGGTTCTTGTCTTCAAACACTCATTATCATTTATTATCAGATTAATTGTGTTATTCTGAATCATTTTGTGACATAGACAAATAATGCACAAATTGTCTAAAAGCTGATACATTTTTTTATTCTGATTTAAACACCTGAACGTTGGCTTGGTGCAAAATACAATTTTTAATAAAAATCACGTCAAGTACCAGGCGTCTCCATTAGAAAAGAAAAATCATGTTTTAGAAGAAAATGAATATCTTGAGATCTGGAATCATAGGATTCAAAATCCAGTATCTTTTCATCCTTGAAATCTTAGGTCCTACGATCTTGGGTGCATATACATAACAATCCAGATTCCAGGATTCCGGATCTTAAGATCCCTGATCCTGTTTCCTTAGATCCCAAGGATCCCAAAATTTCGGATTCAGCACGATAACATGCAGGAACTCAAAGCTCAGTGAATGTTTTTTTTAAGCTCGATTAATGAATTATTTTTCGTTTTGAAGGCTGCCGAAAATGGGTACAAGGTAAATGTTGATTTTTTACATTTCAATCCAATTCCATTTCAGGAAGATTTTCTAGATACGTTAAAATTTTACAGCTAGATGATCAAAAGGAGCAACATAACATTAATTTCTTAATATCTTTTTATCAGAAATTGATTAACATATTTTTAAGTGCTTCTCTGCACTATTCCGCATAGCTGAAAAAAAAAGCAAAAACAATACTAGCCCGGATCCCTTACTTTTACGAAATTGAAAAATTAAAATTAATTTGGTTACATTTTCGCAACAGAAAAAAAACTTCATAATGAATAATTTTCGTAATTTTACTTCCAAACCACATAAAGCACCAGGCGTCTCCATGAAAATAATGTTTTATTTCAGTCTTTGAACCTCAATGTGAGTGCATTTACTCCATTTTGTTTTTCTTTGTCACTCAAGACTTAAATTTTATTTTTAAAGCAAACGGAATAGAACAAATCTCCGTTTTCAATTGCATATAAAAAATAATATTTCGCGGATATTTGACATTTTAAGAATTTTCGAGAGAAACGTTTTTTCCTTGAAATTATTTAAATTCCGTTGCACGAAAACCGCAATATCTTAAAATCAATATGTGCTCATCCGTTGCTAAGGCACTTACACAACTTTAATCCCGCCAACCATTGTGGTTTCCGAGGTCAGGGTCGCGGTTACTGAGTGTCCGCCGTGTCAATCACCTTTCCCGCCGTCGGTGCTCGCCGTTACTACGCGTGTTGGACAGTACATCCAATGCCAAAGCGAAATTATTTCACCATCTCCACAGCAATAATTTGCTCGCTTGTCTATACACGGCGTGCCGATACGGCCACGCAAGACAGTGTCCGAACAGTCGATGGCACACGGAAGCAACAATGATACGCCCGTAGGCGTGTGTTGGTGAACGTGAGTGCGCGCGAAACACGATGGACGATTTGCGTTATTTTTCGCTCGGTTCACCTTTTCGGGACGGGAGTTTGTATTCCAGCCACCATGGGAAACATCAATTTGTGCATGGAGCTTGCATCAACGGCAGTAAAAAAAAAGCTCCGTGGAAAAACGATCCATCGAGCGGGCAGGGACCCGTAAGCACAATTGCCTAGCACCGGCATGCAGCACACTCAGCCGTGATGGGTAGTTCGCCATGTTTTTTTTTTTGAGGCGCTTTTTTCACATTTTTACATTTTTTTTATTTACCCTCCAATAGCCATTCCATCAGCCAGCAAACGGTAAGCTTTTCGGGTGTTTCGGGAGCCCAACCGTTTTACCAGCTGAACGGGCGGAACGGTGAAGAACCATTCCGAAAGCCAATCTGCCAGGATCAGGATCAGCGAAAAGCGTTGCGATGATGTTTTCCACCCATTTTTTTCTTCTTTTTGTTTTATTTTGCCTTTTCTCTCTCTCTCTCTCTCTCGCTCTCTTATTTCGCGTTACGCTTTCCTCCCCCGAGTCTTTGTATACCATTTGCTGTCTTGCATTTCCTGTTCATTATAGCAGCATGGCGCTGGCGAAGCGGAAAAACTAGCGAGCGGAAAATAAAAATTTGTTTCAGAAAATAAATCTCCTCCGCATTGTTGCCGGTAGGTATGGAATGGGCTCGACATCGCTTGAAGTGGGGGTGAGGAATAGTTCCTTCCCCCTTCCTCCTTCCTCTCCCCAAGCTCTCCAGCCCTCGTTCCCTTCAACCCCCTCCACTTCATATCATACCCGATATGTTCGCGCATGCAGGCGCTACAGCCGAGTGCCCTTTAGGCTAGTTTAATTTTTATTCCGCTTTATTTCGCTCTCCACCTCGAAATCGGTTAGTAGTATTTGCAGTTGAATGAACAGCTCACTTTACCGAGATCCGTTCATGGCTTTTTGCCGGTACCGCTTTTTTTTGGTTTTCTTTTTCGTTGTTGTTTTATTTTGCCATTTCTGCTCATCTTTTATGATTATTCCATTCGATCCGAGCTCACCATGTTGCAGGGGAGTGTAGTGCCACACTAATTGTTCGTGCTGGTTGACGGTGGATGCTTTAGATTATTCTTTTTACAGAATTTTACTCCTCCTGGGAGGTTTACCATATGTGTGCAGCGTTTGTAAAATATTTGCTTTTATTTCATTTTGCTTGAGTCCACAACAATTTTTGCCAGAATCCCTTTCAACGAGGAAAAATTTTATCTAGCGACATTAATTGATCGTTTAAAACTTAAACCAGACATTGTCTTCATAAGTTTACAATAAAATTTGAATAATTATTGAAGAAAAATTTCCTGTTTTCCTCTTTTCACTTATGATCAGCCAGACTGTTTTTTTTAAATGTGCAATCAAAGGATCATAAACGTAAATAGCATTATAGTAAAAATTTAACACTTCAATAATAATAAATACCCATGACCAATGTTGAGCTCCGCTAACCCGTATCCTTTTTTTTCCAGGAAAATTCCATTGCCGTCTAGACGGGCACCGGGTGCACCAGGTTGTGCAGACTGGTGCCCTTCCACAGCTGATTGGCTTGAAGTGCAACGCAATTAATACACTTCAGTTACACCTGGCCGATGATATGGTTGGGGGACAGGGGTACACCAAGAGGTATTAACTTTTTCCTTTTCCCAATCACCAAACGAGCATCTATTGAGCATTGATCAGGCTTCGTTAGTAGATAATTATACCTGGCAGATGGTTCCACCATTCGATACGCCGATAGGTTGCGATACGTATCGATAAAGCAATTTATCATACCGATTATCACCGGCTGGATGGAATGGTGAGATGAGGTCAGCGCTGGATTGGATTAGGTGGGCGTTAATCGAATTGATAATTTAAACCCATCCCAGTGCGTTACTCTTGAGGGAAAAATCAAGTGAAAACTTACAGGTTGAAGCTTTGATGGAAAAATCGATTTTTGTTTTATACGGTTCAAATGGCCTGGCCTAATTACTGAACAAAATTATACATTCAATTCATAAATTCAATAACCTAATACCAAAACATTATATTTTTCAGGAAAATAAATTGGAGGAAAACCAACACCTAAAATAACAGCAAATAAATACATTTATGAGCTACTTCAAATGTGTCGTGTCCAAACGCCTTTAAAAATAATTTATTATATTTTTAAGATTATATTCCCTGAGTAATTTAATGGAGACGCCCAGTGCTTTGAGGAAATATGTAATCAACTATTTTCTAGCTGGCACTCAATATTTCTCACGTGACACAATAAATTGATTTTATTTTTTCGACCTGCGACGCAGAGCAAGTAAATAATATTTTAAAGGTTTCAAAACGTTGTGCTGGTAATCACTTAGAAGTTTGAAGGAAGCGCCTTGTACTTAACTAAAATAAGCAGTAAACAGGTTTTAATGTTTGTGCATTCATTGCCTGCGACAGCTAATCAGTTTCTTCTTCTTCTTCTTTGACACTTCAACCTCGAGAGGTCTCGGCCTGCCATTTCTGGCTTTCTGTGACTTAATTTTACCCGTAGTAAGTTAGTCAGCCCTACGTACGGGAAGACGGTCTGGATGGGATTTGAACCCCAGTCATGTCGTTATCGCCTCTGCCTCCGGATTGCCCCAGCGAATCAATTTATGTATGCATCATTTGCAATCTGCGGCATCCAATCTGTTTAGAAAAGCATGTTTATAAGATTATGATACTGCGCTAGTAATCGGTTAGTAGTCTAGTGGAGGCGCTCAGAACTTTATTGAACATTGCACATGCTTTGCATTTTTGTTTCTGAATCGAATCATCTTTTTATATGCACTATTCTCAATCTGCAGCAATGAATTACTTTAAAAATCAAATTCTATAACTGTATGATACTGCAGTAGCAATTCCTTAGTTTTCCAGTGGAGGCGCCCAGTACTTCATTGAAATTAACTTTTTTCTACTTTTCAACCGCAGTCTGGTACCTTGCACAAATAAGAAAAAAACAATATGTGTGCAGAATCCCAAACAATACCGAATAAAATCCAATCTAAATATTGCTTTGATAATATTGCAAATAAACAAAAATGATAAGCGTCCCCCATACCCGGCCACTATCGAAAACTATTCTTTACCCAATGAAATAGTAAACCCGTTTAAGAGCATTGTCTTACTCATCGGACAGTAGCCACCGCTTCTTTACAATGATATCTCAAAAAATTGTCCCCCAAATGGGCCACTCAAAATGGCGCCCCTGGCGTAATAGGGCACTACAGCGCGCTGTTCTGCAAAAGGGGCTACAGCGCTCATTTGCCTATCGCCACCGAACAATCGGCAATTGTTTTCTCGTGTCGCATCCCGCCACCACACACAGGAAGTCAAAGTTTGGTGCCTCGGGACTGGGCAAAATACGCCCGTCGCTAATCCAGCACCAAGAGTTTTTCGTTGTTTGCGGTTCCCCGTCCGCTCTCGGCAGGCAAGTAAACCAGGCGGGCACACAGGTTGGGCACACTGTCTGTGCTGTGCAAACAGTCACCGGTACGGACAGAACAAAGCGAACGCTTTGTAAAACGGATTTTCACCCCGTCCCGATCCCACTGCGAAAAGGTGAAGCGTCCTCGTTCTAGGACGATCACGAGCGAATGGGAACGGACCGGAGGTGAAATTGTTGTTTAGTCGTTGTTGACCTCGTTTCGATACGCGGCCCGTAGCGTGGATTCGATTCGGTTGCATGCGCATCGATTGTCCTAATTCGCATTGGAAAAGGAAAAAAAAGGCAGCACCGAAGGACTGGGCTCAGGCTCGGTAAAGCCTTATCTCGCCAGTTAACCTGCTACTACTGCCGCTCCGATTTCCGAGCGCGTAAAGACCTAACGCGGAACCCCTAAAATATTCCACCGATGGCTGTGAAGGCGTAAGCATGCCCGATCTAATCAGCTCTACTACGGTGGTCCAGTGCTTGCTAGTGCTCTGAGGGTGAGATCACCATTTTTTTTGTTGTTGCTTATTTGCTGTGCTGTGTGAAAACTTTTGCGGTAGGCTTGAAGGTGAGATCACACTTGAATCTCCGGGTCCAGGGTAGACAAAATCCGTGGCCTGATCGGTGAAGATGCGTGCTCTGATGCTGCTCTGGAAATTGTTTTTACCCACAGCCACCCGCCAGCCATCAACCCACGGTGCGTGTGTGTGTGTGTGTGTGTTCTTGCCGGTCGCCAATTCAACTATTCCGAAAGGTACGCCCGCACAATTTTGTGTCCCAACTGAATGTTGTGCTGGGAAGGAGCGAGTGACTACGATGCCACGCCGGCCGGGTCCTATCTATCCTCGCAGGCACTACACGCCAACACGTTCATGCACTCGAGCCGGAAGTCCAGCGTACCATTGGTAAGTGTGTATGTGTGCGAATGTGCAGCAGAGCTATTCATGGTGATGGTATCGCACCGAAGATGGCTGGTAGCCCGGTGGCCATATCGTGCACCTATCGTGTCCTTCTATCTGATCCGGAAAATCAACATTAAAACCAACTGACCGAACCGAAGGTGTTCCGACCGGTGGAAAGTGTGAAAATTCTCAGCCCCCCCCCCCCCCCCCCGTGAGTGGCAAGTTCGGTGGGCCACACCAGCATAGCGTGAGAAGCGAAGGGCTTTAAAAAGGCACGCACTTTGACCACGGGCAGACAAGTAACATCCCTTCCCGGGTGGAAGGAAAATCGAGTTGATCAGGCTTCCTGTTGGTTGTTTTGTGCTTTTTCCTACCAAACTGCCTTCGGCGGCTCGAAACTGTGTGCAGTATCTCTCAAGGTCATGATAAGGTTGGAAACTGCATCTAAACTCGCGCTTTAGCCACTTGTTGGAGCATTATTATCAATTCCTGGGACCTTCGACCCTAGAATAGATTTTATTTGAAAGACTTGTTGAGAAAAGGGTCTTTCAAAAACTAGCCGTCTACAACAGACTTGTATACTTCAAATAACAATTCTACGAGTTGAAAACGTTATCAAACAATCATCACTCATCACTTCCACTTAAACCATTTACAAAATGGAAACTAATCCTCTTAAAATATGGCCTACAGTCTATTGTGGAATTCCGATGATGGTTAAAATTTTAATCCGTTTTAATGGAATGGTGATAACGTACAGGGGTTTTCTGTTGATAATGTAAAAGTTTTTCGTAAACTATTTAGATGGAATGATAAACCAAGCAAGATGACGTTGGACGGGCTTCAGATGGCAGGGGAGTCAATTAACATTTATTGTGAAGTTACCAGATGATATTGTAATTGTAGCTGATGACATTGTACACGGCCTGTCAGTGCTCGGGTAAGTGTTCAACCTTCAGCTATAAACGCGATAAAATCATGTAAAAATATAATCTCACAGTCCCCATTTGAGGCGGTCCCGTGACAGACGCGATAACTGCGCCAGTCTTCACACGGTAGGACTGGGGTTCAAATCCCATCCAGACCGTCTCCCCGTAAGTAAGACTTCACTATCAGGCTACCAGTAATTACGGGTCATAGAAATCCAGAAATGGCAGTCCGAGACCTTTCGAGGTTGAAGTGCTAACGAAGAAGAAGAAGAAGATTCCCCAATCATCTCAAACCATTCCAATGTCATCTAGCTTCATCTTCACCATTTCATCTAAAGGGTTTACGAAAAAAAAATCGATGCGTTTACATTATCAACCGCTGTATTTTAACCCTGTATTTTCTATAGTTCGAAAGTATATGGATGCATGGAAAAAAGCTTTCCTTCCCTAATAAGCTTAACCCATACAGTCAAGCCATTGTTATACAGCAAGTGTTTTTTTGTCTAACATTGAAAATCATTTTACTATTAACGTTAAAGTGTTAATCGGATTATATGGTTTTTTGGTAAAAGACTCGAGAAGGCCCCCCTCTGACAAATTTTTTTAGATACTGTACGATTTACGCCTAAATGTATGCAATCCGCAGTACACGTTGTGAAAGCTTCACAGTGTGCTTTCAGTGTGGTCAAAAATTGTTGAAAAAAATCGAATGAAATATTGCTTATTATTCGATTAAATCCCCCTCCCTCTCTCCTGAACATTTATATTGGCTTACAGGAGCTACGTAATAATTTTTGGTCACGCTAGGAGAGACCAATCAGGCTTACAACATACACGGAGTTCCCGGACTGTAACGGAACATTGGTTCAATGGATATTTGTTAACGGGCATAGATATTCAGAAAAGGAGGAAAAATAAGAATAATAACATTTCAAATCACTTCTTCCAATGTTTATTATCTAGCTCTACTCGCTGTTTAGTAACAGTATGAAGAAACAATGCACAATGTTTATAGCAAACGAGTTATGACCATACAAAAATCCCACTGTGCAATAAAAATGACAGGCCACAGTGCTGCACACAAAAGATTCCAGGGAGGGGGGCCTTCTCGAGACTTTTACCGTGCAAGGTTCTCATCCATTAACGCAAAGTGAGCATCGCAATGACAATAAATGCAGGAAGAGGAAATCACATTTATGCACTCTACTCCATTTCTTCAAAGCAATAAGACTTAGTCTTTCTTATATGCCTTTGTCATCCACATTAAAAGCGATGTGCTGAAGCTTTATTTGAAATGAATTATAAGGAATTTCTTACAACGATACGAGTACAGAATTTTAGCTCTATCTTGGCTCTACAACATCCAGAGAAATTGTCCTTCGTTTAGTGACTTCCTTGACTTAGAAAAGCTAGAATAGATAGCCCCCCGCGTGTTGGCAACCGCAGTCCGGACGAGATTCGGTATTCACCCCCGTCACCCTGTTCTGTCTAATTCATGATATTGAATTTCTCAAGTCTTCGGCCGCACATAAGAGAGTGCATCATCATTATCTTCAACACAGTTCTCATTTATTGCATTTACAAAGCTCCCTGTTAGATTGCAGCTGATGCCACAATTCTTGGAAAGCTCTACGTGGTCTCCGTGTACATTCACCGGTACACTGTGATTATTGGTGTTCGGACACGTGCCATTAGTGATGTTGTTGAAATCCTCTGTTTGCATCCACTTTGGCCATTAGTTGTACAACGCATATGCTTGAAAGTCCCTGCTTCATCCCCCGTCACCGAGTTACTTGTCGTTAAAGTGGAGATCCTCCACAATATCTTCCCGGTAATATGTAGCTCGAACATGAGTTTGATATCTCTGGATGCTGTAGAATGCTCAGTTTCTTTGCGAAACTTACAACTCTAGTGAAACATACTTCCATTGTGTAAAATTAACGCCTGAAGATCGTGTAACAAATTCCGCAATAAAGTGTGATGAACGCAAGGAACGGAAACAAGCAATTCCGTTTTTCCAACGTACGCCCCAAACCGTGCTTTCCATCGTAACTGTTGCGAGGCCAGAAACCCGGGACTGGTAAAACGCTCAACGTAGCCTTCAACCGTACCGCAACAAAATTGCGCTTGCGGAAACGAAACAATGGTTTCACCGCGTGTTCAAGATTGGCTCACTCACACTTACTCGTCTGTCTTGGGACCGGAGGTTTCCGCGACAAACCGGGTTTGCCCAGTTTGCTGTGATTTCCCTGACAGTATGGATTATACAAACCGACGAAACCGACCGTGGCAATCGAAGGATATGGTTGATTTCCAACGTGTTTTGTTTAGGTCATCCCCATTCGTTGTTGGCCACCCTTTGCCGCGCGTCTGGTTGTGGGGCCCAAAACGGTTCCGTCCCGCTCGCCGGAGTGTTGGAGCGAGTTTGGTTGAGGATTGGGGTGCGGCAACACGGCGGACACAGCCACGAAACAATACGATACAATCATAAACTATACATCGGAAGTTGGTGTCTACCCCCTCGGTGTGTGTGTGTGTGTGCTACCACCGCTCACGGCTCATAAATGGGGAGTACCTACGGAATATCCATAAATCAGCCCATTGGAGGTTCTTCGGTGGAGGACTTGCGCAGAGTACGGCGCAAGGGTGCCCGAGCAGAGGAGCGGCACCGGGATGGTGGATCCAAACTCAATCCATCGGAATGGTGGATCGATTACGAGCGTTCTTTCGGGCTCAGCGGGCTGGCGCACCAAATTTTAGCCCAAAACCCACCGGGGAGTCACAAAACAAGGCGAGGCATAACGAGCCATCCGAAGCGGCAGTGCAATAAATAGACTGTCTTTCGATTGACGAGAGGGGGGAGAGGGGAAGAGGGTGGGGGGGAGGTAGGAGAGTGAGGTGAAGGTAAGAAGGGGAAGGTACCGCAGTACGCTAGAAATGGGTCCGTCTGGGCCCGGAAGCAGCTCATTCGGCGATTGCCCGTTGGCGAATGCGGGAGGCCAACCAGTGTGTTGCGACTCGTGACGTGCTCCGGGCGCGCTCCGGACACCCGACATCCCAGTGGGCTTTCTAACCAAGTGCGTGGCGAACCGTCATAAGAGCATTCGAGCAGAAGCATGTGTTGTGCCGTACAGTGACGAGTGGGAAAACCGTTTCTTACTCCCCCAAAGCGCTGCGGGTCCTGGTGCCTTCGTCGCGAGACGCTCGATGGACACGTCACAAATTATAGCAAGTGGTTACGGTCACTCTTATAGCAAGTAGAGCTACTACCTGGTGACCGAATGCGACCGTTTTAAAGTGCGTGTGTGTGTGTGTGTGTTTTCGTATGTGTGTGTACGTGCCTATACTGCCACCGCAAGCAGCAGGCGTCGGAAGAGATCCTTGATCGATGTACAGAGCTGCATCGAATGATGCAGATGTACGAAGTGCAAGTAATTAAACCGTGAAATCTCAACACTCAACACACTCGGCGCGCAACCTGAATTCCCCCATCAAGGTTTAAAATAATGCAAGGATTATCGATACACCTCCCTGCAGGATTACTGCTATTCGCATGTTTCCAAGTGCTGGAATGTTGCTGGTGTAGAAACGCTAAAGTCGGAGGCACGATTTCGGGGCGAGAGGAGGGAGGGGGGCAGCAATCCACTCCAACAACAACAGGGGAGGTCTAGCGCGGGAGAACCGTTTTTTTTTCGTTAACCCGTCAACGATCAAACTCCCCATGGCTGCCATGGTAACTACGTCAAGCAGCCGTCAGGCAGCACCTGACAGGCCGCCATGACAGTGTAGCCTGCTCCAATTATGAAAACGGGGTCATACCACTGTTGTTTGCTTTCCTTCTCCAACTGTTGCCACCCTGTCTTGGTCTAAAAATGGCCATTTTTACACAAAAGAGCTGTCCACCCTTCTTCTCTCCTGGCGTCCCTGCAACGGCAAAAAGTTCATCCCTGAGCACACCCCGCTTTAAAACGATTTGTTGTGTTTTTAGCTGCTATTTTTGATTAAGTGCCAATGGAGCCAGTTTTCCAGTGCTGGAGGCAACTATGCTCAAGAAAATAGAGTATTGATTAGCAACAAAGCAGCATGAGTCGGAGAGATTGGTCCGGTTGGTTCAACATTCTATTTTTACGCCTTAAAAACTGGAGAATGTGTAGCTTTATTTTGCGACTGATGAGTAAGGAAAAGAAGAAGCATTATCTATTTTTTTTTTTTTTTTTTATTCATAAAGAACGGCCTGGCCGTATTGCTACATTATCTATTTATAATTGGCATAAATTAGAATACCTTAGCCAACTTTGCCTCTAAAGGCTTGATGATATTGTGCATTATCAACATTATTAAAACCATTGTTAGTGGTGTCCATTTACCTATTGTCCAGAATATTTCAATGAAAAAGTTCTTCAGTATGAATAGCACAACACACCACATGTCAGTTGAGATTTGAACCCAGACTAGGCGTGTTCTAAGCTCACAGTCTTATCCGATACTCTATCTGGGTCTGTCCACCAGCAAAAGGTTAGCGTAGCTCAAAAAGCCACCTGAGGAGCATATAAACCAATGATGATTCGAAGTGTTTCCATGTTGCCGAGTTCCAGGCTTTCGAATAGAAGTTACATAACTCCAATTTCAAAATAGCACCAAGAGCTAAAATAGCTTGTAACATCACCATCGTCAACGTCTCTGACACTGTTTCGCTTGCTTCTGATTTGTTTTTGGCTACGTTTCGCTACTAATCATCTGTTTCGCCGCTCAAGCCTTGGAGTTCGACAACGCACGCAACGCACAACATGGAACAAATCTCCGGTCCGCCGGCCAAGACCGGTACCTTCTACCAAACGCCCCGTTCACATCCGTGGCGTCCCACGATGGGTTACGAAGCGGTCGAAGTGACGCCTCTGCATGAGCAACCGATCACCAACCAGCTCGTTGCATCGTCCTACTCCCCATCGGGCATGTGTTCGGATCCGGTCACCTTCCCGAACCTGGTCACCGGGTTCGAGCGCAATCCGCAGCATGCTGCCCGTGCCGCCCTGTACACGCGCTACACACCGAACGAGTGGACCACCTCGAACGTCTGCACGTACGCGGACGCGGACAAGAACCGCAACTACTCGGAGAAGGTACGCTCCGAGGCGGTACGGTTGATGCGCGAAACGGACGAAAAAACTTCGCAAGGGCAGCGAGATGCGGCCCGTCGGCTCGGTGAACGTATCACCGACATTACCTTCTGGCGCAACGAGCTAACGACCGAGCTGGAGAAGCTGATAGCCGAATCGGCCCAGCTAACCGACACGAAGCGAAACGTGCAGAAGGCACTGCAGGACCTAGATCCGCCGCTTCACATCGCCCAGGAGTGTCTGTACCATCGGGAGTCGCGCAAAGGTATCGAGCTGGTGCACGATCACGTCGAGAAGAGTCTGCTGGTGGAGGTGGACAATTTGCGCGCGAGCCAGGAGAAGCTGTCGCAGCTGTTGGCGAAGATCACCAAGCAGCTGGCGGACTGTCGGGCGGCGCAGCACTCACTCGAGGACGATATTAGCCATAAAGAGTCGGCACTCGGTATCGACTCGATCTGTCACCAGGTAGGTTATATTGACTCGAAATCACTCGTTATAAAGCAGGTCTTATGATTTTCCACTGTCCAACAATATAGCTTAACAACTATAGCCGAGGCATTAACTACTACGGTGGAATCGAGAAGTATGACCCAACCGTTAGTACACCCGGTACGTGGTCCGGTTCGAGCAGTACAAGGATCAACAAGTAAGATTCGCTTTGCGCAGCTTCAAAGACGCATTGTTCAATTTCCAATCTAAACCCCCCCCCCCCCCCCCCCCAAAACGCAGCTCACACTCGGAAAGATCCAAGTCCTGCCAGCTGCGCAGTGATGCCGAATCACTGATCAACGCAGTGGCGACCTCCGTGTGGGACTGCTGGAGCAACACGAACAACGCGTTCAATAATCGCGCCTCCGAGATGCTGGAAGCAAAGAGCAAGATGCAACTACATCTGCACAAGGTAGGTATCGCTATACCCGCCTTCAAGGAACTCAGCGCCATCTTCACCTATCGTTCTGATTCGCGATTGCAGACCCAGCAGGAAATCTTTGACGTTGAGAAGCACATCGAGCTGCTCCGTAAGGCGATTAACGACAAATCAAACCCGATGAAGGTGGCCCAAACGCGCCTGGAAGCGCGAGCACACCGTCCCGGTATCGAGATGTGCCGGTAAGTTTCCGGCAGCCAGAAATCCTCCCAGCAGCTCCTACAATCTCCCATCTCTTCCTTTTTCACAGTGATAACGCTCACCTACGTTTGGTGGAGGAGGTGTGCACGATCCAGGATTCGGTCGCCACGCTACACCGCAAGCTGCAGGAAGCCGAAGCGCAGCATCAACAGCTGCTGCGCACCAAGTCTCAGCTCGAGAGCAACCTGAAGCAGAAGGTGGACGCACTGTTCATCGATCGCGAGAAGTGTATGGGACTGCGACGCTCCTTCCCGGTGAACAACACGATTAAATATTAAACGTCCGCGCACACCCTGAACGAACGCACACTTCTAATAGGGATGTCGATCCCCCGTCCCCGGCTTGTCAGTTGTGTTCTGCTTCTACTATACATATATAAATACCTATATCGTTCGCAAAAAAAAACAACAAACAACGTATCTTATCACTCTGGTAGCGCAATTTGGAAAGCGATAGAGAGGACGACGCGGTCCGGCTAACACACGTACGAAAAAGAAAACACAATAAAGGCCCACATCGTTGAATTTGTTAGATTTCCAGACAAATGTACTTGATTGCTTGTTATTGGTAATGAGGTGTACGATCAGGTTCTGTGGGCACATACAGGGGTATTACAAGATCTCATTTATAGAGAAGGTAGTTGATACCTATCAGAAAGAATTCTGAAAAGGGGAAATCATCAACTAAGTAGAGCTGCGTATCATGCAGCAAATCTTGGAGAAAATAGCAGAGCAGCAGTTGCAGTTATACCATCTGGTGGGATGGTCTTGGCTGTCTTCTCTTCAATACACCGTTAGTGAGAGCCTAGACTCTTCTCCTTCTTCCTGGTCTGTCTGGTTCGGCTTTGGTCCGCTTGTAGAACCTGGCCTCCTGGGATTTCTCCCTCACGTAATCCATGAGAATTAATCATGGTAATGTAGAAACCGGCAACTTAGGCCATATGTCTCCCTTCCTAGACCCGGAGGTGAAAACTTTGGAGACCATCTTAGAGCATACGTTGATGGCATACATTAGATTTAGTGTTTCCTATGTATCAGAAGCTTATTAAAGTCTCCTCTTCAATACTCCATTAATGAGAACATTACTAGACTCTTCTTCTTCTTGTTCATGGTCTGTGTGATCCTGGTTTGGTCCACTTGCAGAATGCAGCTTCCTGGGCCTTCCACGAGCAGTCCACAAGACTAACAGTAATGTAAAGGCCGGCAACTTAGGCCATATATCACCCTTCCTAGACTCGAAGATGGAAACTCTGGAGACCATCAGTCGAGCATACGTTAATGGCAACATTGGTTTACAGTGATGGTCTCCTTAGTATCAGAAGCTTACCCTATATACATTGAACGACCTTAATGTTTCGTTTCGTATTAGTTTCGCCAGACACCAATAGTGTGTCTTCACCGGGGCCCTCCAGATGAACTGAAGAGTCGTTGTAGGAACAATTTGAGTTGGAGTGATAGCATTGATACCTGTACCAAAAAGATCTCCAAGTGATGGTATCTCTCTCTCTCTCTCTCTTATTGGAGTAACGACCAGCTTGGTCATGCCGGCCATGTTGTGGCATCTTCTTTCTCCTTCTTTCTTGGCCTGCTCCTATGGAGCAAGTATTGAAACCATGGCATGGTGTCCAACCCGTTTCCAAGAAACACGGTCCATGACTGCACTCCTCCACCCCAGGCTGCATCCGATATCCGTCAGTTACGCCTCGTGCCAAACGGGTCGCTGATAAGCATCTGCCTGGTAGGGCAAGAGTCTGCCATCCTCATTACGTGCCCCAATCAGTGTACCTTAACAGCTTTGACAACCGTCAGGATGTCTGCATCGTAGAACAGCTCAGCTAGCTCGAGGTTTATCTCCTTCTCCACACGCCCTGCTCGCACACACCACCAAAGATAGTCCGCAGCACTTGCCGCTCGAAAAATGATGCACTCACCATTTCGAGACCCTCGGTGTTCTCCGCCGACATAGTCCAGGACTCGTGCCCGTAGAGTACGATCAGTGCCGTATCAGTGTGCGATATATGGCGCATTTCGTGCGTTGTAGGAGTCTTCTGAATCTGAGGAGTCTGTGGAGCCCGTAGTAGGCACGATTCCCCTGAACAATGCGCCTTCGGATTTCGCTGCATACGTTGTTGTCCGAAGTTACGATCATGCCAAGGTATCAAAACTCCTCTACCACCTCAAGATCATCGCCGTCATACAATACTCTTCTTTCGAGTCGTGCTCTACCACGGTCAGAGCAACCGGCAAACTGGTACTTTGGTCTGTCCGATGTTGTCGATGTCATCCGCGAAGCCAAATAATTGGAGGGACCGGATTAAAATCGTGCCCCTGATGTCGAAGCCCGCGCTTTGCATGACACCTTCCGGAAAGATGTTAAACAGTAGACAGGAGCGTCCGTCCCCTTGCATCAGTCCCCGATGAGATTCGAACGATTTGGACAGCATGCTCGACACTCTCACCTTGCACTGCAAATTGTTCACAGTATCCCTAGACAGCCGTACAAGTTTTGCAGGGAAACCGTACTGCAGCATAATGTTCCATAGCACGGTCCGATCTATGATATCGTCGGTTGCGTTGAAGTCGATGAACAGTTTCTATCTTGAACAGTTTTGCCTGCAACCCATCGCTGCCAGCCGACTTTTGGGATTTCAGTTGATGACTTCACCCAACGATGACAGGAGCACTTCGTCATGGTCATGCTGGATGTTGCAGTACTGCTCCCCTGTCATTTATGGCATACCGGACTCAATGGTAACCTCGTAGTTGGATAGTTATTACTCCCCACGAGAGATCCGCCCGGATGGGACGATCGAAGTGATTGTTGCGACGAATTCAAATTACGTAAATCTTTCGATGCC
Organism: Anopheles stephensi; assembly: GCF_013141755.1. Lineage (NCBI taxonomy): Eukaryota > Metazoa > Arthropoda > Insecta > Diptera > Culicidae > Anopheles > Anopheles stephensi. The sequence goes on from NC_050201.1 coordinate 10,435,972, forward strand.
TTTACTCTGCAAACCTGCCTAAAGTTGAAAAACTAAACCTGCCATCCCAAACACATCTCAATTTTTCGGTAGTTGCGTTTTTCGGTCAATAATGCGTGTTTCGTTTTATTGGAAAAAGGACGTGAATAACATTAAGCCTTTAGCATTGGTAAAATATAACAAAACAAAAGAAATATAAAAGCTAGTTACGATTTTTCGTCTCTTATTCTCTCTCTCTCTCTCTCTCTCTCTCTCTTTCTGACGCACACGATCGCTCCTTCTAATTACTAATAAATTGTTTCGGCAATTTAGTGATAACGTTACGCTTTCGGTATTGCTCTAATACACTGCCGTGTGTAATAGCACAAATGCGCGCGTTATCTATCACTGGTTACGGAATGTAGCATTAGCTGGGAGTGGTTAGTTATTTCTTCGCAAGTCCTTGCGTCGTTAAGTTAAAGTGGAAGCTTGTAGCTTTGTGTACATCACGAAAAACAAACTATAATGTTCCTCAAACAAAAACCCTCTTAAAATTCTTTACACCTAGCTTGACGTTAGTGTGGGCGTCCCAAAAATGGTTCGTGGATCTGAAATGGTCAAAATCCTATTGCAAATTGCTCGCCCTATTACACAATTGTTTCCTCTCGCTGATAGCATTAGTGTTTTGCCCTGCTCTACTCCCTGGAACGTTTAACGGCAACGCCGGCAAACATCTAATCCTGCTGCTCCATCATGAAGCTAACCATCGCCCGGTATCGTTCGACCATTGCACCGTAGATTTCCTCACTATCCTTGCTCGGATCGCACACACGCGTTACCGAGTGGGGCAACAGATTGGCAATGAAGTCATAGTACGGTCCGGGTGCATTCACCACACCCTTACCGTCGCCGCACGGGCTTTCCTTTGCGCGCGCTACGCTCAGCACGTACTTGGCCCGAAATGCTGCGCCAATCAGTGCTGCTTCGGTCGTTTTTTGCGTGTAAACGGGCGCATTAAACACGTCGGACGCAACCTGCAGGATGGACCGATTGGCCGACGCACCGCCGGTGGCAAGTATCTTGGTGTTCTCCCCAAAGCTGAACCCCATCTCGGTGGCGTACGTTTTTCGCGTTAGCATTTGCCCCTCGACCAGCGCACGGATCTCGCTTTGCGGCGAGCTGTACTTGAGCACGCCCTTCGCTAGCTCCACACTGGTCAGGTTGGAGTTTTTGTTCCAGCGCAGCGAACCCTTGACCGGTGGTAGAATTTCCTTCGAGATGAAGTGTAGCGCCAGGTTGCCAAAGTTGCCGCGTGGTGTCGAATCGAGCAGTTCGCTAAAGTTCTCCCAATTATCGTTTGCCTCCGCACGCTTGAAGATATCGCGCACCAGCGAACCGTTCCGGAAGCTGAAAGTAAAATTGAATGGGAAATAATCCAAAAAGTGATAACCCTTGACACTGGCTTACATAATACTTAGGTACAACTACAATCTCTTAGAAGTACTCATGCCAAAGGGTATATAAGACTAGCATATTTGTTTACTGATTACTTGAGATAATGAATCTTAAATACAAACTGATTTCACTGACAACACTCATAAAAGCTACCAATCAAGTTGTTAAAAGAAATCTTTACAACCGCTTATCATAATCGCATTGATGCATCAAACGCAGTTTGAGAGATGACAACTGTTTTTTAAACTTCACAGAGGACACTTTCGTTCTGATTTTAGTATTCAGCTTCTCCGTTTGATGAAGGTAAGGACGTTGAGTGCAATACTTCACCTATCAGAGGTCATACAGTCAGCACTGACAACAACATTGATGTTGAGTTATGCGCAAGGCTGCTGGCTCCCAACCGGTCATATTGCAGGAAACTTCTCCACTCTAAATACCTGTCGCGACGGACAAAGCTGGGACTGTATATAACATTTGTAGTCACAGTACTTAAATACGCCTCTGAGACATGGAAGCTCATGGACATGGAGCTTATATGGACTCGCCAGGCTCCGGTGGGCTGGTCATATCATGCGAATGAGACCGGACGACCCAGTCCGTAAAGTCCTTTTAGGCCAAACTGATGGCGTGATGGTTTTGATGCGTCCGCCAGAAGGGCCGGGATAACGGATTGCCAGACGACGGCGCTAAACCGTGAGCGATATCGAGGATTGCTATAGCAGGCCAAGAGCGGCTTCGTCTTTCAAGATCGTCGTTTATGGATCGTATGTCCGCCTAAGATGCTACGCAGTCCATCGGCCCTCGAAGAAAATTCCAAGTCAAAACCCAAAGTCATGGCGCACGGCACATCTTCATTTATGAGACGCTAAGCAAACTTGTAGTCTACAACAAAATGGACTCTCGTAAAAGCTTGTAAATCGATCGATAAATATCGAAGCCCTTCCATTCGACACGGACCACACGGAGTCTTGCTACGTTCCTATGTCTAAGGACAGTAAGACATTCAAAGGTATGTTGCGTGAAACATGATTTACGACCAAACCAATCGATAAAGCGTGTTAGATCAATACTTCCCGTGAAGTGATTTTCGTACATGGAGCAAATCAACCACCGCAACAAATAACCTTGGATTCCATGTTAACTAGGCCAGAAGACCAAATTCATGGTAATTGCCATCGGCAGTAAAAGTAATGTAAGTTAAGAAGGAAGCGCTGGTAGATTCTAGTATTTTGACATACAAAATCGACAACAATATTAATGATGTGTTCTTCTTTTGCCTCTAAATCCTTGAGAGGTCTAGACCTGTCATTTCTAGCTTCCTTGACTTGCTGGAACACGTAATTGGATAGACAGGCCGGCGTCCTCCAGTACTTGGTCTTGCGGTGTGACAACCAGTGAACTTTCAAGAAGACTTGTCATTATAATCAATCCTGCAAACGGCGTTACAGACCGAATGCGATTTGATATCCATTGTGTCTTTCGTTCTTGTTCTGTGATGTTAGAGAGGATTTTGTTATCAACATGAATTTCTTCTTTGATAATACAACTTCGAAAGGACTCTGGCTGCAATTTCTGGCTTCCTTTGACTTGATATGACCTATAGCTGTTAAGTCAGTCCTGCGTACAGGTAGGTGATCCGGACCGGTTCCGTTCTCCAGTCCTGCTGTGTGGAAATCAGCACCGCTATCGCATCTACCATCAAACCACCCCGAGTTCTCGTTTAGTTAAAACTCTTCACTAGCTTTCTTCTTCTTCAACTTAACGACCTCATATACGTCATGCCAGCCATTTCTGGCTTACTAGACTTAATGATATCACGTAGTTAGATAGTCAGTCCTCACAACGAGGCAACGGTCCAGATGGGATTTGAATGCCGTATGAAGACCGGCACCGGGTCGCTCCTTCACTAGCTTTCCATTTTGAAGAACTGTTGACTCGAATACGGCAATAGGTTTGATAGTACGTTGATTGAAGATGACGTTACGCTTGATTGAATAGTTGTGTTTCACTCTCTTCTTGGCCTACCGACCTTTTAGGTCATGCCATTTCTGGCTTACTAGACTTAATGATAACACGTAGTTGGATAATCAGTCCTCACTACGGGGGAACGGCCCTGCTGTATGAAGACCGGCGGCGCTATCGCATCGGCCGCCAGACACACAGCTGTTGCTAAAATTATAACCAAACATTTATCACAAATCCATGCATACATACCACAACAATCCCATAAAGCCATCGTCCGTTGGATGTACCATCACGTGCCCTTCCTGCAGATTCGATGGCGCATTCAGCTTCATCATAACCGTGTCGCTTGTACCGAGCGACAATGCCAACCAATCCTTCCCCACATTCATCCCGGCCAGTGCGGACAGATTGTCACCGGTGAACGCCACCACCCGGCATCCGGTGTTGAAGTTGTAACGCTGCACGAAAAACGAACCAACGGCACCGATGACCGTAGCGGCCGGTACCGGTTCGCCCAGTTTCGCTCGCAGTCCCGGTGCACACGCCGCCAGACAGTCGTCCGACCAGTCCCGGGTACGCACGTCCAGCAGATTCATCCCGGACCCGTCCGAACAATCGATCGGTGCCACATCGCCGAGAAAGATGGACGCCAGAAAGCTGCTCACCAACGAGATGCGCTCCGTGTTGCGGTAACAGTCGGGCCGCTGCTGAAAGATGCGTCTGATCTGCGGTCCGGTAAAACGTTCGTAACAGCGCGAGCCCGTTATCTGTACCATTCGCTCCCGGCCACCGACGCCCGCCTCCATCTCCTCACACTGCCGCCCGGTAGTGCCATCCATCCAGATTGGTGTCCGGTGCACGGTGAAGGCGGAATCGTCCAGCTGCGTGTGGAGAAACTTGTCCGCGTCCAGATTGCGTAGCGTTTCGATGCCGGCCCGTGACCAGTATAGGGAACCGTGCTGTTGTGCGGAACCGCTCAGTGCGACGACGGTGCTCAGGTCCGCACCCTGCACCACTATCCGGTCCAGCACCATATCGATCGCCTTTATCCACATGACCGGCTGTACGTAATATCTGCGTGAATGTCGGACGGGTAAGTAATGGTGCCGGCACTTGGAAATGGTAAAGGTAAAGGAACGGTAGCTTACTCATTTTTGGCCGTTCCCGCGTTTACTCCGCCTGTGGTGCGAAATTCTGGCAGGTCTGAGTCGAACTTTACTTCCGCGTGTGCAACGTTCTCCAAGTTTGCGTTCAATAAAACGGCTTTTAGCTGAAAAATGGAATAACTATATTAATTTAATGGATTAAAAAAATAAATGTAATGCGGCGTGTTTCATTCAGTCCATACAGCAAGCGTCTCCCATGTTTCCCATGGTCCAGCAAACCATTGACTTGATTCCCGAAAAGCCCCACATTATAACGTATTTCCTCAATTACATATTTAATTGCAAATATAAATCTTTAGACAAGGCAAACCCTCAAAAATGTACCAAAAAAAAAAATAGCAACTCCTCAAAAAGCGGTCAGCTGGTGAATGTTGCAGCTACAATTATTTTTAAAACCATGCCCGATTGGAATTGGAAATCAGCCACGCCGTTCCAAATTTGACTGATCGCCCGTTTTTCCTTCCGTTTTTGCTGTTTTAATTTCACCGTTACGCGTCCCACATTGAGCACGGCCAGCGGAATAGCGCGCTCGTCATTGGCTTATCGGCCCGAGCGGACGATTTCTGACAATCGCCGTACAACCGACAGATGCGATAATCGGTTGCTGTAAAACGAAAAAAGAAATTAAACAAACAACCATCATCATCTATCGCTTTGAAGATGATAATGTAATTATTGCACGCGTACACTTTTACAACAGCCAACCAGCCAGCCAGCTAGCACATGATAAGCGGAAGAAACTAACTTCGAACCGCGAGCGAGTGTGCGTTGGCATGGATGACCCTGCCTAGGCCAACCGGGGCCAACCGAGTCCGCACTCTGAAGGAGATCGGAAGGTCACATTGCGATCGTGGATGCTTACCTTCTGGGTGCTTAGGTCCAGCCCAAGGTATGTTTCGTTCGCTGACTGCATGGTTGATCGAGCGTCGGTTCCGCGGTATCCGGGAGTATCACAGACGCAAGCGGGGTTCGGCAGGGCCTTATAATATCACAGCCTAAATGTGTATCGGATGTTTTGGACGCCCGTCTGTGGTTCCGATTTACGTTCCCGGATGTAACGGCGTCACGACGCAGCTAACTTTGCGTTCCTGCTAGAATGTAAGTCAAATGCGGTGTAACGCTGGTGAGCGTTGTTTACTGTATGACGAGGTTGTGCACGTTTCACCTACGGGCTGGAAATGAGCTGGCCGTGGCTAGACCGCTGCACTGCACACCGACGTATGTTTACATTTTGATCGTTTGCTGTTGTTGTTATTATTGCTTGCAACGCCATCGACTGTCAGTTGGCATCCGTAACGTCCGTAACGCCCGTAACGCGTAAATATAGCGAGAAAAGTGAGGTTATGGAGAATCGTCGTTTTAATTTAACTGCTTTTTTCCGTACGGTCAATTTATTTTTTGATTGATGATAAACCGTTTGTTTGGTTTTTACGTACTATCTTATTTAATCTCGTCTACTTCACTGTTGGCTGATTGAGTATCCGTTTGCAGGACTATGGCGAATGTAAATAAGCGTAGTGATCCTTTGTTACTGTTTTTATTTGCAATGAGTCACGGACGATCATTCTTCACTGCATTCGAAGCAATTTTCACAAACTCTTTAGTTAAAACATTGTCCGCATATTAATGTAAATAAACTGTGCTACTCTAAGCTTGATGCATACCTGTTACAGCTAGTTATAGGAAAAATCCGCACTTGTACCGGATCCGAGATTTCGCAGGTAGGTTTACCGGTGAAAAGTAGAGAGCGACAAGCATTCATTATCCACACCTGCGATACGATTCCCCCATCTGCTAGATGCAACACTACACTGTCTTTAAAAGATGCATAAAACACTGTTCCCTTGAATTCATACATTATTATTATAAAATATCACGAAAACGGAAAAGTTATCCACTTCCACTTGGGCCCCCATCACCCCATTACACCACTCCGCTCGAACCGCATCATTCTTTCGCGGGTCGCTTGTTAAAATTGTGCTTCATTACTTCTGGCGTGGTCGGGACGGTGAACTTGAGCTTCTTTTCCGCTTCCCGAAACTCTACAATACGGATCGGCTGTGCCTTGAAGCAACGCTGGCCCGTTTCGTTCGCTTCCATTTTGGCCGTTAGGGCGCGCCGCCTGTCCTGGTATATGCGGGCAAACTGGTAATTTCGTTCGAATACGTCCGGTTTCTTGGCCGCATCGTGATGTTCGTCTCTGTCCATCTGAATCGTCTTGGTCGGTGCCGTGCAACGGTTTTCTTGTTCGATGGTGCTGCTGCTGCACTCGGAAGCAGGTACGCTTGGGGTTGATTTATCTGCTGGTTGATGGTATGACGCGAGATTGAAACGAGTGTGAGAAGGATTGAAACAAGAAAAACGGGTAGATGATAAACAGTTTAGAAACATACCTGACATGATGTACTGCTAGGTTTGCTTGGAAACGCAACGTAATTGATTATTTTTGATGGGGTTGATTGAACGCGTTTGCTTTGCAAGGATTGGACGCCACAGAACGCATATTTCAAAATAACATGGAATCAAATGTAAGTGACAGCTGTCAACGAACTTTTTTGATTGACAACAATGTGCCCTGTGGTTGGTACGCACAACCAAGGTGTATGTATATAGAAGGTAAATGTTTATCCACTTGACAGCCCACCATTTTGGTCGAGATATGTCAGAGTTTGTTTACAAAATCATAAAGCGAGGCTACATGATGCGAGATGAAAAAAGGATTTTGCTAAAAAGGGGGGATTATGCAAAATTTATCCGTCAAAAAGATTACGCCTCCTCGAGCTGGAATCTCGGAAAGATTTCGTTTCTCTCTAGCCCTCTCTGTCACATTCTCAGTCCTTTGTGCAATTTCGCTAGTTTATGGGTCATTTCCGCATATCAAATGTTGTCCCACAGAGAATTGACGATATTTGGTTGCATTTTTCGTCAAAAAATCGCAAGCGATACCACCACCGGCGCCTCCTCCGACGCTTCCATCACTCTTCTCAATACCCTTCCCCACGATGACCAAGGAACTGTTATGTCAGATTGAGGTTGAGAAATGTCAATTTGCTCTATACAACACAACCTCCTATATCCGTATACCTTGCGCACAACGGAAATAAAATGACAATTCGGCACAAAACATGGCGCTGTGTTTACAATTGAATTTAAAAGAAAGGGAAAATGAACGAATCATCGATAAACTTGCCGGCAAGAATTAATATGCAGTAAATATTCGTGAAGTTAAGAGGCTCCTTCGAAAAACTGTTCTTCTCTGCAACTCAAATCGATTTCTGTAATCGAATGTAATGAGAAACGGAGCCGAGAAAAATGACAACCGATTATTTGAGGGAATGTTTCACTGTTGGAGATCCAGTAACTTGCAGCTGAGGCAATTTGTACGCTTCGTTGAATATGAACAGATTTTTGCTTAATTTCCTTTCTAAAAGTTGCTTCAGAAACGGTGAAAATATGATTGCTACAGAAGTTCTCTCTTAATCAACACTCTATTCCATCTCACACACTTAATGAGGATCGTTAACACGACTGGGCCAGTGATCGAATCCCATCAGGAATAGATAATCGTATTAAAACAAAGCATTCTCACAATAAAGAAAACTGTAGCAGAAACTGCATTGGGTGGGATTCGAACCCACGCTGCCAGCATCGATGCATCATTCCTTGACTATCACTTTAACAACGGAGCTAAAAATCTGTATGACGTAGCGCGTCTAAAACTGCAATATAACCTCGGAAGGAATTTGTTTTTGCGCTGTGCTTGCCGAAACGGAGCCCTACAATAGTGTCTTTCAGCAAGGATCTCTGCTACGATGCTGGACATTTCGATGTTAAGGATTATTGGTTGGAAAATTATGATGAGATACCGAACCGCAATTTTACTTCCTTAATTAATTACATACTATTTGCTGACATTTTTTGTACATTTTTTTATAGTTGTAATCCATTCACTATTCATTCAGTTTCAGTTGCATGGTAGCTTGGGGAAATGTTTCACAATTTCTTCCTGTTTTCCGTGACATTTTAGCTCAAAAATCCAACATCAAACGCACCGCACTCGGCATCCGAACCAATCGGATGTATCGCCGGCCAATAAACCGTGCGAAAGAGAGGTCACTATAGGGTTCAGTGTACCAGGATTTTCTTTACTTTTCCCACTGTTACGTTTTGCTTATGTGAGGGGGGTGGGAGAGAGGAAGCCGTCGCAGCCAAACGAGAGAAAGCGACCATCCAAGAGCAACGGTACCAGTATCGGTCCCGCTCCTGCCCCAGACACGATACGGCTTTGGACGTGATACGTTTGTGTACAACATCAGCTCAGTCGTTCTCGGAATTTGATGTGCGGAGGTAACGCCGCACATTAACATAGTAGCATCGCCAACATAGCCGCAGCAGCAGTAGCAGCAGCAGCAGCCAGTAGTAGCAACATCGCCGGAATCGACGGTAAGTGCTGGTCGGTCATGGTCAGGAATCATCACTGTTTTTGCCTGGTTTTCTTTCTACGGCACTTTCCACCATCTTAAGAAAAAACTGGAATATGAATCGATCAATGAGCCCGCGGGGGTTTTTCCCTCCATTTATGCTGCCGTGTGGAAAGACTATTTTCTGAGCGTGTTACCTGCTGTTGGTGTGCATTCTATGCTCTTCGTGTCACACCACTATGTGCCTCTACGTGTGTGTGTGTGTGTATGTGTCAGTGTGAATGATTTTGTGTTTGATTGCAATGATGGTGCCTTGAATTGGGACGCGTGAAGAAGCATGGACAATGGTAGACTCTGCAAGCAAAAACAAATGATGGACCCCGCGCGCGCCCCGCTCCCCTTTGTTCTCATCCCGTCCCGTCAACGAACCCAACCGTTCCGTTGCGTGACCGGGAGTGGCCGCACAAGCGGGGTTTTATGGATTTGCGTTCGTGTGCGTGCGATGTGTGTGCGTTCGTGTCCGTGGGGTCGCCGCGGGACTGGTGTGTGGTGGTACCGTGTGGTGTGGCCCTCGAAGAATGTTACCGAGCCACAAGGGGACCGAACCGAAAGATGCAGAGTTGGCCACACAGAAAAAAGCCACCCGAAAAAAAAAAAACAGACCAAAATAATCCCCATTTGTGCAAAGCGCTGGAAGAGAATCCACGCGGGCCTTGCCGTGAAGATCCCGACGTGTGAAGGCTGTGCGAAAGCAATAACTCATCTTCCCATTCTTTCCGTACGCTTTCGGCCCGTAATCGTAAACTCTTGCTTGCACATCTCTACTACTGAAAGACGTTGACTGTCTGTCTGTGTATTGTGTCTCTTGCACGTCTTGGTATGTGTAGCGCACCGTGCGTATCCGTATGTGTGCGTGTTGTGGTTTTTTTTTTGTTGTTTCGGTTGGTGTGTTTACTCTTAGCAATATCATTTTATTTTTGGAGAGGGCTTTCACATGATTCGCGCTAGTCAGTCAGCTTAGTACAGAAGCGCTGGAAAATAGGAGTGGAAAATGTGTGCGCCCATGGTGGTGGAAAATAGCACCTAAGCTAGCCCGGGAGGTACGGGGAAGGGTTTTGCGGGTGGCGAGAAAGGGTTGAGGAATGCGCACACCGAAAACGTTCGCTTCCAGCCGCACGAACCTTTGCAACGTTCTTGTTCTGGCTGGTGAAAAGTTGGCTCCAAACCGACCGTCCATCGTGGAAAGCCATTTTCCTTGTGAAGAATATTTTTCCTTCCGCAAACAAGAACCGAGCGCACATCAATCGATACCGCCTTCACCATCGGAGCGCTTCAATGGGGAGATCGTCATTTGGTCATGAATTTCTAATGAAAATCTATATCTCATGCAATGTGTGTGAATCCGGCAATATTATAGCACAACAGCAAAAAAAAAAAAATTGCCTCTTGCGTCAACGATCCCCTTCCCTCGCTCTAATAAAATCACCACCAAATATGGCGTTAATCGTACGCGCGGTGACTCCGTCTGCTGGTGAATCTTAACTAATACACCAAACAAAACAGCAGAAAGGCAGGGGCAACCGCTTATCTCTCGCCCGATTCATCCCTGTGCAGGGGTTATTTTTGTGTGCAACATTTTTAAACGGAAACAGTAATGCAACACACAGAACCCCTTATCGAACCCGGGTTGTTTGCTATCAACGGTCTCTAGCTAAATCTTTATCATTCGCCCGTTCCGATAATCGTTCCAACGAAATCGAATCTTTGCCCTTTTTTTTTTGGTTGACTTATGGGGCTTTCGGTTTTGCCCCGGATAAAAGTGGTGGTTTGCTGATTTGTAGGGAACAGACATACCCATTTCTGGCAAACGAGTCAGCGAAACCAGTAATTGCTAGCCTAAAGAACTCTTGAGATTGTAGAGTTATAGAAGAAAATGGGTACACTTTTAACGAACGTCGATGCGTCCAGTAAGACATCTTTATTCATTGATCAATTTCGTTATAGAACATGTACTTCCTTTACCGAAATTCAAACATTTGAATCGTACTTGTGGTGCATTCTGTAACACAAAAAAAAACTTTCTTCCTGTGCTTCATATGCTTATCAGGTCCACAATATGTTCCGGGTGTACTCGTTTTTTTTTCATCTTCCGTCAACCAAACTTCCCCCTTCCCTCAAAACTGCTTGCGTTGAGAGCCGTATAGCCGCAAGTTGAGCTTGCCTCCTATACGCTTTTCCTGCGGTGTGGAATTTCCTCCGATTCCATGGCCGCCTATTTGTTTTGCAATTAAATTTCAGCTTTCTGTTCAGCTGATCAAGCCCCGGTGCTCCGAACTCTGGTTTCTAGAGCAAGCTGGTGAAAATTCGTGTACCAAAACACCAGTTGGGTGGAGGAGGGGGGATGGGGAGGCCCTCCTAAGTGGAATGAAAATAATCTTGACCATTTTCCTTCCCATTCCCGCCGCGGTGCCCCCCTCCCCCCGGATCCAAATTTTGTTCCTTTCTTGCTGTGCACCAGTACGGCGGGGTAATGCGTTTCCTTTCGACCGGGCAAATATTGGTGGTGTTTCGGGCTGATAAGTTTCTTTCTCTTCTACGAAATGCATTTCCAGCGCCGTATGCGGAACCTTTACCGGATTACTAAGCAATATTTCTTTCTTTCTTTCTTTCTTCTTTTTTTTGTCTTATCCTCTTCTCTACGAAATCTTTTATTTCCTAGGAATCAAATACGTACGTGCTGGAATGTTGAAAAAATGAAAAAAACATTAAATGTCAATTTTTTTGGTGTAAAATTTGAAGAGAGCACCGATCATCACATGGCAGAACCGGGCATCAAATCTCGTTTACTCAAATTAATATTTGGCTCATTTGTAGCATAAACGTTTATCCGTTTTAAGGCAATAATTTTAATAGATAATTCTCATCACCAGAATTCAGCAAAAAAAAAAATACAATTATTTACAATAAGATCTGTAATTTATTTTTGAAGCATATTTTGCAACTAGTAAAGTTAGTTTTTTTTCTAAAATAATGACATCTGATTCATCAAATCCCCTTTTTGCTGAGCAAACACTGCAATCGGCACACAGCCAATGTCAAACACCTGCTTACGCATCCCTGTACCGATGAGTGAATTCTATGTATATGTATATGGTCGTCCTTTTGCAGTGCTACACGAGCGATCCAGCCGGCTCTTCGCACACTCGTAGCGGAAACAACACAGTGATAGCGGCGGCAGTAGTAGTAGTAGCAGTGTCAAACGTAAGCGCAATCGCAAACAGAATCCTTCAACCAACCGATAGAACACACCCATACACCCACACACACACACACGCCCCCCCCCCCCCCCCTATACCCCTGGAGAAACACTCGGCGAAAGATTCAATCAATCGAAGCGGCTAGAAAGAGACGAACGTTTCTGTTTTGGCGCGGGTGGCTGCGGCTCCATCACTTGGTGCCGGAAGAGAGTGGTGAAGGGGGGTAGGAGGTAGTTTGGGGCCAACTCAACCATCAACCAGGCGGACTTCACGAGTGAAGGAGAGCGCCACCGGAAGCCGAAGACAATCAACTAAGACTCCTGTGTGTGTGTGTGTGTGCGTGCGTGTGTGTGTGTGTGTTGGGAATCGGCCGTGTCCACGCTTTCTGCTGACTCTGTGTGACGGACGGACGCACGTTCCCGGGGCCAAGCATCCGAACCCGTTACGGTACGGGTGTGTGGACCGGCAGTTCGCTTCGTTTCACATCCGACGACAAGTGACCCGCGTACGTGTGGTTTGTGTGTATGTGTTTGCTAATGTGTGTTAATGTGTATTTTGTAGCTGGTGTATAGATTTGGTGTGTTCGTTCTGTTGTGTGCACGCGGTGTAGGCGCGTGCGTGTGCCTTCTACCGCAGCGGTGCGTTGAACGCGTGTGCGTGTGTGAGGTCCAGCAGTCAGCTGGACCCCAATCTACTCAGAACAAAAGGTAGAGCGAGGGCGGGAGAGAAAGAGAGAGAGAGAGAGAGAGAGAGGGAGTGTGTGTGTGTAAGAGACGGGCAGCATCAGCAGTCAGTGGCAGTCAATCAAAAGAGGCTGTGTGCCCGTTGCGCCGTAGTCTCAACTGACTGAATCCTTTTTTCGCTACAGGTGAGTGATATGCTTCAGGTGAAGCCTTCCACAGGATTCGAGATGCTATGTAATATATAAGGTCTTTATGGTTAACATAATATTTTGTTAGTTATATAGAATATTCTATAAACGTTTTCTTAAACTGACTTTCCAATCTGTTATTCGCAATGATTTCTGGAACTTCCGAGAATTGCCTAAGCACAACTCTACATGGGAGAATTCTATCTGTTTTGCAGTAAGACTTCATATCCTACTACGATCTTATATAATCCTCTGATTCTTCTTATTTGGCACTAAGGCCTCAAGTTGTCCGGGGGCGGCCCGGTGGTAGATGTGACAGCGGCGCCGGTCTTCACACGGCAGGACCGAGCCTCAAATCTAATCTGGGCCGTTCCTCCATGAAGTGAGGACTGACTTGTAACTATCCAACTATGTCACAAGACTATGTTTATCGTGTGTGTTATAAACAGACTATCTATCACCAGGAGCCAGACCCCTTGGAGTCCCTAAGCAGAATGAAAGTCGAAGGCCCCTCACTTGTCGAATCTATTGACTGGATCAGAGTAAGATAGAGGCCAAGTGGAGATATCATACGGAGACTTCTTATAGACACCTCGAGGCTTTCAGGACCTCACAATCAGCGTACAGGAAGATAGCCCCTAGAGCGCCTTGTAAGGTCGGGCCCCAAGCATCTGCTTTGTTTGATTGGTATGTATGATCAACAGCAACCAGAACTTTTTCAATCCCTCTGTGACCCTGAAGACTCTGAAGACTCGATTGATCGCCCGAAAGGCCCAGAACTTCAGTAATAGTTTGTTGCATCCTACAGCTCAATCTATATTGTTTTGCAATTTTGCTTATACTTCATGCGTTGTGTTCTTGCGTTAACAGTGGAACACACAACGGAGTGCGCATACCGACATGAAGTTTGAATGTCAAATGTTCTGTACACGTGTTCAGCCTATTGAATGGTTGCTAATTAACCTTCTACACATGTCCAATGTTTACTTACCAATGTTTTCATTAGACAAAGCGTTCGCGAAATTGTTTGAAACTTTGATTCGAAAACAAAGAATTGCCATGCAATGTCGATAACGCGATGATGATGGATGATTTGGTGATAAACCTTGTTTGTGTGACATGCCCGATTAAGTTCGTACTAGATAAGCTGGACCAATTATAATGGCGTCCGCTATTAAAAGTCTACAACGTGCGCAATCTGAATAGTTCACAGGTTCCGCCGCGTTAATTGGAGCCTGGCAGCTCGTAAAACCAATCGTGTGCCCTTTTCTGAACTAATTTCACGAATGCTTCTGTAGCGGTAAACAATTCTAGCAACTGCTGTGCAGGATGCTGACGCGCGTGTATAATTGGATGGCGGGGGATTGGTTCGTGCACAATAATATCATCCACGTACGTCCAATATCTGTCATGCGGAAAGCAGACGAAATGTTTATGTTCCAAATCAGGAAAACCCTGACTGGTGGTGGCCAACCGTCCCAAGGTCAATGGCGTGTGTGTCGGTTGTCGGAAGCGTGTCGGGCCTGCTCCGTCGATCGATTCCCTTATCAGCTGAAGGTGCAGCGTGATGTGTTACTGCGTCCAGATGCCGGCGGGTCCGAAGTTCCGCATTGTACGGTGTAGTACCGCGCACGTCTCATTCTCTCTCTCTCTCTCTCTCTCTATGCCCTTTTTTAAAGTGCATTCGATGCAGCAATCATCGCGCCCGCAACCTAGACATTCCTATTGGTGCTGATCGAAAAAGATACCGGCTAAAAGAGCGTAACGATTGGTGGTAACCCTGGCAATAGGTGACACCACTGCTGGTAGTTCATTTAAGGACGGAAGATGTCTGAGCGTGTCCTTCGTGTCCTTTTTCGAACAAGTCTGGAACGACTCGTTGGAAGGCACCAAACTTTTCCAAGGTGCGGCACCGTCTGATGGGTCGCAGGGAACGTAGGATGGATCTAAGCAACTACTACTAGCTCAGAGTTCCGAGCGGATACGCTCCCGGATGGAAGAAGGGCAAACTATGTCAAGGTTAGGGTCAACTGGTCGGTAAGATCCGCTTTTGGGAGCACCGTCCTTAAACGTCAGGCCTGCGACACGACGATGATGTCCAGCAGCATCACGATGACTGTCAAGGAAAGGTTTTCCTTTTTAAGTCATTTCGTAACGCCCGTTCGTAGCCGTCCAAGCCATCAAGAACTTAGCCTAAAGTTAAAAATCCAGGCTCAGCTGGTAGATCAACGTACTGCTGAGGCTTTCTGCAAGTCCTTGTTACTTCAACATTTTTGAATAGCACTTTCAAAGATTTGCTTTACGAGAGTATTTGTGTCATGGTGTCTATCTCCTACACGAGCTCAGTTGAAAATGTTAATTACCCCCCCCGGGGCGAGATTATATTACCCCTGCATGTGTTATATTGACGCAAAAACGATCTCGCAGCTAGCAGCTAGTCTTAATTGTCCTCACTGTTGGCTCACATGAGGTAATCTGTTTGGAGAAACTCCAGCGAGATGCTACAGCGAGAAACTATTATCAAGCTACTCGCAAAGATTTGCCCAGACTTCTGGAATTTCTCAACATTAAATGGCATAAAGCGCTGGTTCGGTCATCAAACCCACGCCCGGGACCCCGCGCTCCTACCGATGCAGCTCGTTCATCTTTAATCCCTTTTCTTTCTTAATTTACAGTATGGGACGTTGCGGAACACAGCACTAATCACACTGGCACACACCGTGTGCATGTCGGCTCGCTCAATTGAGTCGCTCCCTGTGCGTCTGACGAGCACAGGATCGCTTTGTAGAAATCCTTTAACCAATTGAGTCGAAGCTTGTCGACACTTCCCTTTCCATCAGCTCAGTGGCGGCGTCGGAGTAGCGGCCGCCCGAGCTTATGAATTTATTGCCCAATAAAAATCGAACAACATCATCGTCGCGAATAAATAAAAGACCCCTCAACGGGCTTTTTCGTGGTGGAGGGATCGACACATGACGAAGACTCGCCGACCCGTTCCACCGAAAATGGGGCTGCTATTCGTACAGCGTACCGAGCCCATCAGAGTGCCACGACTCAGGCAGGCGCACGGGCGAGCGTATACACGCCGTGGTACCGGAAGAGTATGGCGGGTATGGCGGGTTTCCTGTTTTGGACAACCACGGATGCGAAGGTCACGGTATGGATCGGCTGTGGCAACGTTTCGTGCCATTGCACTGCCGCCAGTGTCAGTGGTCACAGCAGAAGAGCAGTGGCAGAATGTAAGGAATTGGCACGGCCGAGCAGTGGTGGGAAGCGTTTTGGGACGTACGGCGATCGCAAACAGGTTTGCGACGCTGGCTAGAAATGGAACGGTTGGCGATACTGTCCAAGCGGCAAATGGTGCGATGTTGTCCGTGCGTCGTCACCAGCACACCAGCGGTGATGTGCTGTCGAGGTTAGTTGCCGCAATTTATTGCCACCAGCTGGACCGAAACACCTGACGTCCGGATGAAAACTTCAACAGGCGGAAGATGGCTGGTTGGTGCGCAATTGCTGGTGTAAACTCCGGTGATAAAACAGACATTTAACGAATATGAAAATGTGATTATGCATTCTGATTGGTGTGCGAATCAATGGAGCAGAGTTCTTCACTCTTGCACCTCATCGAACCTGCTGCGCAGGACGGCGAAGGTATACGTAGAACACTCTACACACCTGGAAGTTTTGCACTGGATATCGCATTGTTGTTGCATTTCCAAATCCGCACACCCCTTTGTGCGTGCGTGCCTATGGTTACCCGTCAGAACTTTTCCGATGTGGTGTTCCGGCGGCAGCAGCAGCAACGGTCGCGCATTCATAACGGATGCAAATAAGTTTTAATGAGTAACGCTTATGCTTTCACACCGTTCCCGGGGATCATAGCTGCATACCGGGGCAGGGAGAGCTAAGGGAACAGTTTGTGCTAACGAGGATTAGTTCTTCCATTACCAGCACAGATAGTAGTTGGATCGCTGGGAAGGATAGTTTCAGTAGAAAGAGCACGTTCCAGGAAAATAGAATCAACAGAAGGTTGCAAAAAATAGCTGTTCTAGAAATACACACAGGATTGATACTTCGAACTCGTGGAATTTATACCCAAGCTAATGGTTGGGGACTCGCCCTCTCCAGTGCAAGGACAAGCGAATGGAAGCTGCTGTCATTAGCAATCAGTGGTATTTATCTCACTCCGATGCAGGATGATTTATTCAAATCATCTACCATTCTTCTTACCAGCTACACGACGTCCTACTTTATTTGATTAGTATATTTTTAGGTGGAAATTGATCCACTTCCGGTTGTGTCCATTACAAATACAGAATATGTTTTTTTTATGTTTCTCATAGACTAGAAGCTGTATATTCCACGTCCATGATTTTAATTGAATGGATACCTGATAATTGGATAGAAAACTTTCTGAGCAGTTTGAGGAAATCTAGGGGGGTTTGTTTTGGAGTTTACAGCTTGGATGATTCTTCGACGTCCAAGCTGCCAGGATGTGCTCAGTAAAATGTTCTGTAATGCAGAATATTTTGAAGCTTTTATTGTGTTTAATCTGTAATAATTGTATTAAGTAAAATGTCGTAGCTAGATTTAGAAAACATCTGGACCTGTGTGCGTTTGGCTATAGGCTCATCAAACTGAGGTTTTGAATATAACGGATGAAAATCGTTTCCCCGTAGAGAACTGTGTTTGTGTTGTTGTCTTTATTGAGTTATTAGATAGCCAGCAAAGCAGCCAGCAATTGGCCTAGAATTTTTATGTCGATGATCATCATTTTTTTCAAGTATTAGAACACACAATAAGGTTTACTACATATCTAAAGTTGTTCACCAGAGGAGATAACATAGAGCGTGCAGCCTTACAAAGAGATGTGCACTTCCAGCAGTTTTATGTATGCTCTTTCTATTCCTGAAGTATAATATTTCATACTGCCACAGAGATCCATTGATATGAAACCACACTGCAGCCTAGATAACTAGCTGATGATTCATGTTAGTCTTATCTAATGTAACAACTCAGCGTTGCAAACTCTTCTGGAACATTCAAACGATCCCCATGCAATCGTGTAAATTCCTGATGTTCACTCGAGTGTTAATATCGCGACGGTTAAAATGGCGCATATTACTCATCGGATGTCCTGTAATATGATGCGCGTTGTTTGCTAAAGTTGCCATCAACTGTGCTTGCTATCATCTTTGAAGGGTCGTCTTACGTTTCCAATTAGGTTTTGCTTTTTGCTATAAAATTCTAGCCTTTTACAATTTAAATTTTTGAATTGAAACGTTTGGATTTTTTGTGTGCAGATTTTCCTTGCTATGTGACAAATATGTAGCGATTCTCAGGAAAATTTCCTGCTAGTAGAGAGTACAAACAGAATGGGGGAAAACAACTCATCCCACAGTAGAATTTAAAAACTCCTAAAATCTGTCAAGTGAGAGATTTTTCCAATTCATTCCAGCATAAGGAGATTGTTTTCCATCATAGTAAAGGTTTACAAACAGAGAGAAAGATCCCTTTTTCTTTATGAGCTACTCTGTGGGTCTTACCGAGATTTTGTCGCGCATCGTTGCTTGTTGCTGAACAGTGCGATACGATCGTTACCAAATAACCGGTTTTGCATCACCATGATAAGCAAGCCGTTTTCTGTTGGCTGCTTCGGATCGTATACCTATTGTAATTGCGAAAATACATGTTTCCTTGCGTTTTGGGGTTTGTTTTTTGTACCCCGGGGGTTTTTTCTTACGATCTAATAAATTATCTTTAATTCGCTAGCGTTGCGTAATCCTGTCACCGGATACTAATGCTTCTAGCAAGGGGTTTTATCACCTCCTTCCTTGCTACTAGCGTTCGGGGTAGCATCGTTGGTGGCGGCCGGTGCGCAGGAAGTCTCGTGTAAAGTACGGCCAAAAAGAGTTCGCCTAGCAAAAGCGGACTCGCTGAAATCTCTTCTCTTCGCCACGAATGCATCCTAAATTTAGGACACATTCATTCTTCTTCGGTGTTTCGGTTCGCCGCTCGGCCACAACACTCATATGGCTGGGTTGGTGGCAGCTGAAGTGTGTGTGTGTGTGTGCGTACACTAACCGGCCAGTTTAAAGAAAATTCAATTCTGGGCCGCACCTACTGCTGGCACAACCCCGCATCTCTTTCCCGTGTTCTCCTTTCTCGCTCTCCTATTTATGAATCGGTGCTTCTGGTGGCCCTTTCTAGCTTTTTCGCACCGGTTCTGGTCGCGCGCGTGGAAATGCGTACAGCACAAGCATTAGGGCGCAAACATTTTCGGATGCTTCAAGTCGACCGTTTGGATGACCAACATCGCCCAAGCCGGCGCACGGTATTAAACCCCTCCACCGATCAGCGACCCCCAAAAGAGTACAGCGCAGTCATGTAGCCGGCGTCGGTGATTGTACCTAAAATTAGGCGAGAGCGAACGGTTACACACCTCTGGGTGCTACAGCCACACACATGTACTTTGCGATTTCGCGGGAAAATTATTCGACCACCGAACCAAACCCCATCCCCCAGTGGGCGAAATCATGTGGGTCGCCGTGGACCTCGTTTGCTTCGGCCAGCGCCCACCTTATCCTCACCCCTTGCGTATCTACGTGAGCCGCTAGATGATGCGATACGGAAACTATTTTGTTTAACCGATTATTTTAACGACTCACTCGCCAGCGGAAAGTTGGTGGTCGGTCGTCCACAGTGTGTGCATTTCTTGTTTTGTGTTCTTTTTTGCTTTCATTTCGCTCTCGAAAAATCATCTCCGACCTCCTCCGAGTGTGTTTGCTAGTCCCATTGGGCATTGGCTTTGGCTCCGATTGTTGCTGTTTCGGTGGCGGCAGATACCGGGTGCGACAAATTACAAATTTATTCACTGGCGCCAGTACCTTGCCGTGTGAATGTGTTTTTTTTTTTGGTGCGAATATCTCTTCTTCAGCAAGCTCTGCAAGTTCAATATACTCTTTGAGGGTTCCTTCTGCCAGATTTAATCATATCGTGCAATTACATCATATCGCTACCACGCTACAACCCCCCTTTTTGAAGGGTTGTGGATGCATTTAGCAATCGTCTTTAGAAGCGACAAATAAACACGGTTCGCGTCCTCAATTTGCGTGAGACGGTCGCTCGCCTTTCGGGATGAGTGTGCACATTGATTGCGGTGGCAGCGTTTGCCGCAAAAACCTGTCAGTCAGCCAAAAAGCTCAGCCCATTGCACAAATGCGTGACCGAATTTTCCGAATTTTCCCCCGTCGGTGGCGTACTGAACTGAACCTGATCGTCGTCCGGGTCACGATGGGGTTTGCGGGCCGTGTTTAAAGGACATTTCTTTTTTTTTTTGTTGGTGGCAAGAGACAAGTTGTACTTAACCTGAGACGCAACGGCATACACTAGCATGAAGGAATTTGGTAGTGATTGATTAGTTATTTTGTAAACGAATTGAGTGAACGATTGATTGGCTTTTGCTTAAAATAGAATTTATGTACCCCGAATGGCGGGTATGATTGTTAGATATAAATTTTGTTTTTTTTTTTTTTTTGTATCAAGTTCAAGTTAAAAATGGAGAGGGTTTCTCCCGGTTTTTGATTCGGTAGAAGCATCGACAAGATCGGGGTCGCGAATTCCGTCTGGATCAGTATGGGTTAAAGACGAATCAAAGAAGCCAGAGAGAGAGAAATGTGTGGCAGGCTAAAACCTCTGGAGTTGGTAGCACCAATGAAGAAAATAATAAGAAGAAGAGAGAAGATGATAAAGATATTCATTTTCGATATATATCATATATACATCAGAGAGCAAGTAGAAACCCGTCAGGGAAATCTTTTTCGATTCGGAAACGTTAGAGTTTTTGGACGAGAACTGAACCTGGGATGCTTATGTTATGGAGTCGTGCCTTACCGATCACGACCATTTGACCGGATCGAATTGATATCCGTTAGAACGCACTTGTAACACATGTCTAATCGAATACAGCGCGCTGAAACAATTTGACCATTTCTCTATAAAAACTTAATAATGGGTGGAAATCAATTTCTATCATTTTTATCATTTTCTCATTTGAGTTTACGGATTTCTGTATTGAACAATTTCAAATCCAAACAAAATATCGTTTATTTCCCTTTTTTTGTTTTATGTTGTTTCCCCCCCCCCCCCCCCCCCCCCATTTAACCGCACCGTGTGTTTTTTTTTCTTCTTCGATCACAACCCGGTGTATGGTGTGAAGAAAATTAATGCCGATCTTCTCTTTGTTTCTGGTTGCTTCCTAATCGTTTCTTTCTCCAATACCAGACAATACCGCGTGAAAGTGTCCATATTCCCGGTACACACGTTTTCCATGTTTGTCCTTTTTTTTGTGGTTGTTGTTGTTTCGGCTCATTTTTGTTTGTTTCTTGTTTGTTTGTACCGTGGTGGCTAGGATAATGATTTCGTGCTCCATTGCGCACTGAGCATACGGAAAATTGTGTTACGCACGCGCGTACCGGTCGGCTCCTCGCTAGGGGCAGATTTCCGCCCCCCCTACACACGCACCAGCATTCTCACTTTTCGCCAGCATCTGACGTTCGATCTGGTTTACATTTATCTGTAAGGGTGTGTGTGTGTGTAGCTATGTATTTTTTTTTGTATTGTCTTACCTTGCCCTCCATATCTAATAGATCTCCGAGTGTGCACTGATAATCGTGCGGTGCCAGCAACGACCCCAGAGGTGCGGAGTGGAGGGACGCAGAGGGGGCTCGATGATTGTGGTTTGAAGAAAGAAAATTGCATTCCATTTTAAAGGAAAATTCCTACTTCGGTTCGGTGCGGGTGTTTTCGTGGCCGTCAATCGGAACGCGGTACGGTAGGATTTACCGCGTTTTGCTGTAAACCGATTCAAACGCAATGTGACAACCAAGACAAGAATGCTGCTTTAAATCAAATCTGTTTGCGGAATACCCGCCTATGTTGTTGTTCGTCATAGGTGTGTGTTATTTATTTATATGTACGTTGGTTGTACCTGTCGCATAAATCTTTCACAACGATGTGTTTTCTAAAGGAATTTAAATGAGTACACACATTCCTCGTTGCCGTTGTAAGCACGGTGAATTTCCGTTTTGTCGGCGCATTACACCGGAAATGTATTTTGCTAATGATTTTTTTTTTTTTCAAACCAGATAGTACAGCAACTTTCTTCCTACGGTCGTTATATTTTATTTCTTCGTTCGAATGATTTTTGTGTCTGGTTGTACACGAGCGAAATGATTGGAAAATGAGCAGTCCGCAGTGCCGCAAATGACACTACACCGATCGGTCAGGCACCACCGGATCAGCAGTGGTGGCTCAGCGAGAAATAGCAAATGAATGGCAAAAGGTAAGGCACTACTGCATTGGGTGTGGAATGGCAATACGCACTCACCATGAATGTCAGTGGATTTTTTTTTTATTGTTACTGTTGCTGCAAAACCAAAACCAAGATCAGGGCGAACAAAAAACAAAAAACAGCACACCGAAGTAATTCGATTGAAACCGTGAGTTTCGCCGGGAAGGGGAGCAAAATTAATGGAATAAAAACAGCACCAAAGCGTATAAAAGTATGTACAAAAACACGCCAGGAACAGCAAGAAAAAAAACCTTTAAGAAAAAGTTCACTAAGAAAGTGAGCAAAAAAAAGCATAAACCGCAACCGTATATAATCAAACCTTTCTCCTCTTTAAGACGAATTGACTTCATGCTCTCTCTAGCTCGTGGCGTTTTACTGTCGTTTTTGAGCGGCGTTTAAACTGACCGGAATCGGGGTGGGTTTTTCGTGTTCGTTTTGTTTTCCTTCTCATCCATTAATGCTTTTTTATGATCGCGTTGCAGTACGCATTGCGAAGTTGACAGAGCACGCACGAACCACCCAGAAGTTGTGGTAGAGTACGGGTTAGATGATGCTGATGATGATATCTCGTTAAAATTTTTGCTCTCTAGGGTAGTTTGAAGGTTTGAAAGTGAGCCGTATGGTTAAGCGTTGCTGTTGCGTTTGTCACAATCTAATCTTTCATCGGACGTTTTTAACCACTCGCATAGGCGTAGGTTCCAATTTCTGCGTCTGCAAGTGATTTATCGGGGTTTTGTTTTTCTTCCTCTATTTATTCGGCGAATAGAAAATATGCAGCGTTCGCTGGTAGGAAAATGCTGTCGTGGTTTCTTTTTTTCTTCTTGGAAACCGGTGCTAATTTTTTCCTACAAAGAGTTCGCTCGGTGAAACTGGATTGGATAATCGGTTTTTACTTTTGATTGGTTTTTATTTGTGTGTGTGTCGTCTATGCCTATTGTAAGAGGAGAAATGAATTAAAAAATACAATTCCATTTTAGTTGTTTTTCTTTCTTTAAGTTTTAATTTCGAAAAGTTGTATGATTTGGTTCTCAAGCGACAAATCGAACCCATGAGTCCATATCAATTAGCATATTTTTGTGCCTGTTTAACAGAGTGTTCTGGGGGCGTCACGGTGGCAATATTAGTAGCGGCACTAGTTTAGTAACTCGAAGGGGACGATTTCAAATCCCATCCCGGAGAACGCTTTTCTGTTGTAAGGGGCAACTCTATGTCTACTACAATTCTCTAAGTTCCTCTCTAAGTCTTCTTAAGGCAAAAGGAAAGATCAAGGGATATGTGAGCAACGATGTTGTTGTTTTGTGCTGTGTGGCGCATTCCCAAGGACATATAAAAATGGCGCCAAGGAAAAAGAAATTGATCTGGTATGTTGTCGCTTCTCTTCATATTTAACTGATGGTCGAAGAAAGGTTATGGAGTTTTTAACGTGGGTCGTGGTACCGTACAAAGCCTCAACTTCTCAGAACTTCTCAGCACCCATAGATCATAGCGAAAATGCTAGTTTAGTTATGTGATGTGATTTTCGGAATATCATGGACCACCCCACCCCAATGGTGATGTTGTGATATTTATAGCTGAAGCACCCCACAGAGATCTCACAAGGAAAACTATAAATTATATGGCATGTTTTAGCTGAAGTTTTGAGCAACATTTGGAGCAACATTATTGCAGCCTCAAGCCTACTCTCTCCAGATTTAGGTCCCCTCTAGCATTTGGCTATTCTCACCGCTTTTCATCAAACAAAGGCTTTCCAGAGAGACACTTCCGTGTTGGGGGGCATCAAAGATGGAAGATCTTGGTACACTTAGTGGATTGATCTTTATGGTAGGACTGCGCGAGAAAACAAACGAAATCATCAAAAGAACGTGGAGCAAATAAGTTTCGCCCCCAAAAAATCTGGGAAGTATGTTAGAACTCGAGCTCTCGAAGGATGTGAGGTTTGCTCACGCTTAGACAAAACTTCAAACATTTAAAACGATTTCCTTTCTCCCCTCTCTATTCCACGGCGATCTGAAGTTTGTGTTTTTCCTACCCAACCCAGTTACTTTCATCGGAAGGAAATGAATCCGCTGTTGGGAAAAGCGAAACAAGAAAAAAAATAACAAAACACACAACAAAGTAACCGATGAAAAGCGTGCTCGGTCGCGGTGGAGTTTGCCAAGAAGAAGTGAGCGATTCAAGTTGTGTGTGAGTGCAGTATTGGTTTAGAGCGGCAAATTGCTTCCAAATGCGCTTAATAACTGGAACTTTTGCGAAAGGAGAATGCACTTTTCATTTCTCTCCCCCCACCCCTTTTTCCACCAGTGCACCACACTCCTCTCCTCACGACGCCACCTTTTCTTGGTTGGGTGGGGGGGTTTACTACCGTTTCCGCATAAAACACACCGCAATGGTTGGCACACGCACACCGTTCGGTTCGATTCATAATCAATCTCTGTTATAAATCAAATAACATTCCCGGGTGCTCTACACGGGCCGTAATGGTTCAGGTGGGTGGATCTGGAGGGTTGCACATACGAATATACCATACGCGTGCAATTCACTCCCACGAGCCGGAAATAAAATCCGATTCCGGTCGTCGCGGCGCAAAACAACCCACCAACACACACACTACATTGCACACTTACTTAGCGGATGCACTTTTCCGTCCCGGGTGTCTGGTGTTTGTTTTTCCTTCCTTCCTTTTTTTGAGTTGCTTTTTTCCGATTTTGCACCCAAAATGTAGGCCCGTGCTGGTGCTGCTGCTGCTCCACTAGCTTTCATTTCATACGTTATTAGATTTTATTAAGGAATTTCCCACACACCAAATCCGACCACTTGGAGTTGGGGGTGATTTTTTTTTTAATCCGTGGTTAAACTCCCAAAGAGTCAGAAACAAAAGAAAATCTTATTTTCTGTGACTCGGTTGAGAGCTGCTTAAAACAATCAGTAAAGCGTTTTAAATTCACCAACGTTTTGTTTACTAATTTTATTAATTTTCATGATTATATAACAGAACAGATTATTTGGAATCCGTCAAATTGACAATTCTCTTAAATCTATTGTCCATAACCACCTCAACCGAGTATCGATTGATGCATGGGACTGTTGTAGGGCTCTTCGGTAAAACATCGATAAGCCCCGTCATTTATGCATGTACAGCACAGAGAATGCAAATCGTTTCTTGCCTATAGTGCACTTTAACACATTACGCCCCACCAACGACATTTAGTGCTGTGGTCAAGGCGCTGGACAAGGATGATACATTGCTGGCACTGGTCGTGGGTTCGAGTCACAAGCTAGCGCTTCCCTAGCCGTTTATGTTTATAAAAATCTCGCGTGGATGGTTGAGATATGTTGATGAGAATAGATAAACCGGTTTATTCGGACGTATGATGGATCCCTCGCTTCATCCATGATGGGATGGATTGGATGGATGATGGGGATGGGTGACGAGTGGAGGAAGTTCGACTTTGACTTTTCTTTTGAACCCTGCGCTGCGGACTTGAACGTGTGCAGTTTTTACACTTGACAAAACTGTTTTTTTTTTAAGGCAAGGCTACTAGTGAGAAACAGTTTGACAAAAAGGCTGCTAATGACCAAAATTTTTGTAAAACAACAATATTTTCACATACTCTAACTTTTTGGACAAGCAGATGATTCGATGAATTTTGCCACTCTTTATCAAAGATAAGTAGGATTTTATTTCTTCACTCTTAATTTTACTCTTTTTTATTATATTATTAGAAATAGACTTTTTTTTGTTTAAGTTTCAGTCTAATAATTATTATGGATTACGCACTGACTTGATAAAAAAAAATCTGTTGTAAAAAGTTCCAAAAGGAATGACCAGGCTGGGATTGGATAACCGGTCGGGTCGCGTGGACACCCTGCGCCGTCATCTTACGCTACATAGCCACTCCGAAGAAGGCACGTTGGAGAATGCACTTAAAGCTCGTTGTAGCCTACTTACGTGCTTGACTTATGCCATTTTTGCATTGGATTAGCTCGAAAACTAAAAAGCTATCCAGTATTTTGATGAGAATATTAGTCTAATTATCCTTCCAAGAAAACTATGCAAAAGTTCTATGGCGCATATATGTAGTAGTAGAGCCAACAAAAAAGATCCAAAAGGAATGACCAGGCTGGGATTGGATAACCGGTCGGGTCGCGTGGGCACCCTGCGCCGTCATCTTACGCTACATAGCCACTCCGAAGAAGGCACGTTGGAGAATGCACTTAAAGCTCGTTGTAGCCTACTTACGTGCTTGACTTATGCTATTTTTGCATTGGATTAGTTCAAAAACCAAAAAGCTATCCAGTATTTTGATGAGAATATTAGTCTAATTATCCTTCCAAGAGAACTATGCAAAAGTTCTATGGCGCATATATGTAGTAGTAGAGCCAACAAAAAAGATCCAAAAGGAATGACCAGGCTGGGATTGGATAACCGGTCGGGTCGCGTGGACACCCTGCGCCGTCATCTTACGCTACATAGCCACTCCGAAGAAGGCACGTTGGAGAATGCACTTAAAGCTCGTTGTAGCCTACTTACGTGCTTGACTTATGCCATTTTTGCATTGGATTAGCTCGAAAACTAAAAAGCTATCCAGTATTTTGATGAGAATATTAGTCTAATTATCCTTCCAAGAAAACTATGCAAAAGTTCTATGGCGCATATATGTAGTAGTAGAGCCAACAAAAAAGATCCAAAAGGAATGACCAGGCTGGGATTGGATAACCGGTCGGGTCGCGTGGGCACCCTGCGCCGTCATCTTACGCTACATAGCCACTCCGAAGAAGGCACGTTGGAGAATGCACTTAAAGCTCGTTGTAGCCTACTTACGTGCTTGACTTATGCCATTTTTGCATTGGATTAGCTCGAAAACTAAAAAGCTATCCAGTATTTTGATGAGAATATTAGTCTAATTATCCTTCCAAGAGAACTATGCAAAAGTTCTATGGCGCATATATGTAGTAGTAGAGCCAACAAAAAAGATCCAAAAGGAATGACCAGGCTGGGATTGGATAACCGGTCGGGTCGCGTGGACCCTGCGCCGTCATCTTACACTACATAGCCACTCCGAAGAAGGCACGTTGGAGAATGCACTTAAAGCTCGTTGTAGCCTACTTACGTGCTTGACTTATGCTATTTTTGCATTGGATTAGTTCGAAAACCAAAAAGCTATCCAGTATTTTGATGAGAATATAAGTCTAATTATCCTTCCAAGAGAACTATGCAAAAGTTCTATGGCGCATATATGTAGTAGTAGAGCCAACAAAAAAGATCCAAAAGGAATGACCAGGCTGGGATTGGATAACCGGTCGGGTCGCGTGGACACCCTGCGCCGTCATCTTACACTACATAGCCACTCCGAAGAAGGCACGTTGGAGAATGCACTTAAAGCTCGTTGTAGCCTACTTACGTTCTTAACTTATGCTATTTTTGCATAGGATTAGCTCGAAAACCAAACCAAAAAGCTATCCAGTATTTAGATGAGAATATTAGTCTAATTATCCTTCCAAGAGAACTATGCAAAAGTTCTATTGCGCATATATGTAGTAGTAGAGCCAAAAAAAAGATCCAAAAGGAATGACCAGGCTGGTATTGGATAACCGGTCGAATCGCGTGGAAATCCGGCGCCGTCATCTTACGCTACATAGCCACTCCGAAGAAGTCATGTTGAAGAATGCACTTAAAGCTCCTCGTAACCCATTTACGACCATCCATGCCCACATACCGCAGTCACTTGGACGACGCATTTTCTTCAAAAAATAATTCATCCAGCATTTCATAAATCCACTTGATCGTAACTCTCCGCCGGCAGACAGTATGAGATTGAAATAATCTTTCGCCCTGAGTTATGCGTGCAGTTTGTTGTGCAGAATCAACCTCGCCTTTTGTATGGTTGTTGTGCCCATCATGTGTTTCACATTCCATGTATCATTTAGTGCCTGTTGAAGAACAACATTTCGTATCGTATCAGCTGGTGGCGCCTTCGGGTTCGCTACTCTTCCGCTACACTCGGTGATGCTCCTCGGAGGCAACGTTTCACTCCACGGCTAGGCATGATGTCATGGATCGAATTTATCGATCGATCGCTGGCAGAGAAATTGACACCAAGGGCGTGTTGAACTGTGGTGGCTGGCTGTGGATGCAACAAAACGGCACGGTAGACCCTCTCGCTAGCATGTTTGTGTTTTGCTTTGCCGTGTATCGGCGCTTTGCTTCCCAGCCGCCTTGAAGAAGCTGGGCTGGAAATTCTTTTTTGCCTGGTATGTGTCCGCAAGACTTCGCATCCGCACATCGCAGGAGAGATGATGCGTCAGAAATTGCATTGGATTATAGTTGCTTCCCCGCGCATTAGCGAAACCGCTCACTGCTTGGGCACACTGTTGTTGGTTGGCTGGCTGGCTGGCTGACTGTTGATGTAGACTTCGCCCCCGCGGGTTTGTTTTATACGGTCGTAATGCCGGGAATAGCATTGGACAAAGAGAAACTGTGAACAAAGCTTCCATCTCATTTGCTGGTTGCAGCAGCAGCATCTCCAGCGCGGATTATTGGTTGGATATATGTCTCTCTCTCTATCTTCATGCAGCACATTGCAGTTGATGGCCATCGTAAGCGGAAATTCCATGCACTGTGTTCTGATTTCTGTTTTAGCTAGCTTGGTGGTGAGGACACAGTATGGGTTTTCATTTTTGTGCGATTTATGTCGGGTTTTCTTTGTTGGAAGTTGATATTTTTGAATTACTCATGTCCCTATACAAGTCTGCTTTAGTAATCTGTTTGGAGACTAAGTCTTATACAAAGCAATATTTTATTCGTTGAATTTAGTTGTTAACTCTAATTAATAGAATTCCAATTGATATGGGGCTCTCTTCACTTAGCTTTTCTGCCTACTTCATTTCATATAATTAAGGCTTCCTCCAGTGGTATGTATATGCGACAGCGGTTCCGGTCTTCACATCGCAGGACCGAGGTTCAAAAATCCAATCTGGGCCGTTCCCCCCATAGTGTGATAACTGGACTCTCCAACTATGCGGTATCAATAAGTCAGTCTCTGTAAAGCCAGAAATTGTAGGCATGACCTTAAGATTATAAGAGGTCATTACGCCAAGAATGACGATGATGTCATATAACATTTTACTTACACGACATTTATACCACTCGTAAGCAAATAATGAGTCCTTGGTCTAATTCTAAGATGAGATTCGAAACCAGATCCTACCGTGTGGAGCACTGACACCTCTCCCACCCTACCACCGCCGGATCGCCCACAACAACGTATCTCTTATTTTCAATATGAAGTAATACAGTCCCACAAAATACTTGCTGTGGTGAAAATAATTTTATATTCAGGTCAACCTTTAACACAACTTTGGTGCAGCGGCCTATTAGAGAACGTCTCGCCTAACCCGACGTGTCGAAAACAAAAAACAACTGTGCGTGGGGTTCCCTGTTCTCCCCGCAGTGCACGTTGGTGACCACATGTGTGACAGGTTTCTCTCCAATGTCTGACAGAAGTGGTAGAACACACTTTTTTGCTAGTGCTCCTTTACAACCGTTGTCCATTTGACTGGTCATTTCGTAATAAAGACATTTAATCGATTCTGGCGAGCCCGGAACGTGCGTGCCAGACACAGCTCCAGGTCGCGTTTATTGGTGTGGGTCTTAACCTTCACAGCAATTGAGGCAACTGTGAACTAAACTGTAGGCTTCATTTTACGACTTACGGGAGTGTGTGTGTGTGTGAGAGCGGTATCCTTAGCAATTAGCTCTTCTTACAATATTTTATAGTGTTGTAGAGACACTGTAAAGCGGAAAGGTAGCAATTAAATCTGTATTCTTTTATAGAACATGCGCGAAAAGAGAGAGGATTTTTGCGATTGATATTTTAATGATGGCTCGCGAACCTGCCCTATTAGGCGAACTGGAGATGAAGTTGTTAGGCACAGCACTCCAAGTGATTGCTTTTAAATGGCGATATTTCCTCTTGTTGGATTAAGGTGGCCTGACGGGGTCTTGCTGTGAACCAGAGTCATTTCTTGCTACCGAAGTACAAGTCCGGATGAGGTTCAATACCGGCCCCATACACTTCGGAAGGCCATATCTTCCATATCTTACGGATTAAAATTAAAAAATATATATACTTTCGCCTTGACACGTTCTTATACAAACGATGCAATATCTTTTGCCGATATCGAAAGCAAAAACCAAAAAAAACGATTTGTACACTATTAAACCATGCTCGGACACAACCATTAACAGATAGAAGACGTTTAACCATTTCCCAATCATCGCTTTTATGGCTTTGAAATCCGGTTCTGCCATTTTACTGCTACTGCCCCCCCAAGGTTTGCGTTCGATCACATCCAAAACCCCGGTACAATTTTATTATGATTATGACTTTGTCAGCCTTCGACTTATATAGTTGCGTTGCACTTTCCTCCTTTCGAACCACGCACGCTGAACGTTTGTCTTGCCTCGGTCGGTGCTGGTACTGGTTTTTTTACCAGCAGTAAAAGACGGGCGTTAACGACGCAAGCCTCGTGAAACGCGAAAACGAAATGCACAAATTGTGCAAAGCCAGTATGCAAATGTCTTAACGGCTGGACTCCTTCGGCTTCGCGGTACACCTGGAGTGAGAACCGCCCAGGCAAATATTCTACGCCTCCGGGGCCGTGCAGTTTTCGCTCGCGGCAAAATAAGATTTCTATTGCTTTCAGTTTGTGCTGCCAGTCACTTACGACCCGGTGCGTCCTCGTTCCACACGAGACTGTGGTAGTTGGCTGTTATGTTTTTTTTTCTTTCTCTACCATCTTCTGCCGTTTGCTGCCCGTTGTTCGTATTAGATTTAGCGATCGGCGATGAGCTGAAGAGATCTGCTTTTCTCTGACTCATCGTATTTAAATATAGAACTGATTCGGGCGTGCGTCGGCCGCCCATCCGTACGCATCACGATTAGGCTATTCGTGGAACGATTCCTGCGAAAGTTTATGGTCGGTTACTGCGCGGCAGAAGCAGAGGAAAGAAACATGCATTTACAGCTGAGATGTAAATAATATATTAAAACATTTCGTACAAGTGTTAGGTATGGAATGCTTCAAAATGTTTCGTTTTGATTGACATGTGTGGCATGGCAGAGCATGGAGGATTATTATTTTGTCGGTGTTTAAGTCACACTGCTTTCCTTAGGTAGGGTAGAATATTTGGAGAGACTCGCGAGAGGTGCCTACTCTATCCATTTAATATTCGCTAAGTTTAAGTTTTCAAGTCTTAGATAACCAGCTAAAGTGATACGATGTCCTCTCTATTATCTGGCTGTCTGGTTACATGATTACACACGATTGCATCAACTGGCACCAGGATAATAAAATAATACATTTACTATCTATTTTTCTATGAACCCTGATGGAGTTGCCGAAAAGCAATTCTGGCGTTGCAAATCTAATATTTGATGCTTCTGTCAGTAGCTCAGTCCAATCATGATATTATGGCAAATGTTAAGATTTTTATGAGACTGTATTGCACCGTTTCTCTTGCTTGAATACATTAACCGGAAAATTTACATTGCATCACCGACATTAAAAATTATTGCCTGTATTGCTCAACGAACGGCATGTCACAGCTAAATTGCTCAGGTCAGCTGAAGATAATGCTATAAATCATTTTTGTTGTCGCGCGATGTACACATAATTTTATCCCACTAAAGAACGGCAATCCTCTTTCGAAAGCCTGGTTAATCTGGTGCTGTAACATCTACTGGCTTACGCCTGTAAACGTTGTGAATGTCCTCTCAGGTTTATTCATTGCTTTAGTGGGGCTTACACATTGTGTGAAGGTTGTCGTTACACTCTTTTACCAATTTTAATAGCTTGGTAATAGACAAAGCATATGATCTTAGTAACGCGATTAAAATCACATCGGACATCCTACCGATGTAAACAGGAACATCATTCTAATCTAGATTTTCTAGATTCCGAGAGATGGAATTCTAACTGTTCCATCACTAGTGAAGTTCAGTAAGCTAATAATGAAGCTAGTAATACCCTCCAGTTTATATTGAAGTATACCCAATAAATCGTATCCTAAAAAGTCATCTGGTAGGTCAAGACCGGGCCATACCTTTGCGAATGTCTGGTAAGAAAACGTAGCAAACAGTTTAATAAAACCCATCCTCGTGAAGTGACCCGTCAATGGGGCAATGCTGCTGTTTTATAGTCTGTACGCGTATTGGTTTTAAAGGAAGCGAACCGCATCGGGGAAGATTGATCGCAACAACTAGCTCATACGTACCCGAGCCCGTTTATCAGTGCATGAACAACGATCATGATGTGGTCTGACATTGGGTAGGGTAGACGCAACGAACTTCAGAGCAAACTGGAGTGTCAACCACCACAGTAAACAGTACCAGCCCAATAGCTGTTGTAACTGGGACAGTTTGGATGCAGCAGTAACTACTGTGTTCTGGCTTATGTTACGATATTTTAGGTACATCATCATGAACTCAGCAAGAGAATTTTGGAACTCAAGTTTTACTCTCCAACTATCGCTTGAACTATGGTCAAGAGACATGCAGCTTCAACTACGCCTCCGCTTCCAACGTTCGATGGGAGCGTTACACAGCCCTGGAGAGTTGAAAAACAAAGCGCTTGAACGTGATCGGACGTATTTTGTTTGGGTTTAAGGTAGTACGAGCGACAGGGAGACGTGTGTACAGAGAGCGAGACCACTATCGCTTGCACCATAGTACTATCTAGTGATAGTATTAATGTGTGCGCTCACTCGTGCGAAGAAAACTAAAGTAACAATCAAACCCTACCCGTTCTGCTTGCGTTACTTTCGCTCGGAACGCTATATGCGTCAGGGTTGTTGAACGTGTGTATGTATGTGTGTGGTCAGTGGCTCTAGCGTATAGATCTGTTGCGTTTGCAACCAATCCCCCTGGCCTTCTGGAGATTGTCAGATAGACTAGACCATATGGTTCGCGTGTGTGTGTCACACAACTATATTGCTGACAGTTTTTTTTTTTATGTACACTTTGTGACGTTTTTGTCGAAATTCCAGCCCGGACAAGATAACTACTATTTCGACCAGTGTGGCACATACAGATTGATGGAGTTGCGCGGTGAGAAACGGAGCGCAATTCCGTCCGTCAGTGAGCAGTGTGCTCTACTTTATCTGCAGAAAGCGCCGATCAGATTCGGCAGAGTCGGAGTAGCAGCGGCGGTTCCGATCGAATTTGAGTGGTGGCCAAGATGAAAATAAATATATCCGATCTAGATGGTAGAAGGTCAGAGTGTGTTTCGCCGCGTGCCGTTCGCTGATACGATCGTCAGCAATTCTCCCAATTGTCAATTTCTTCTTTGTCACTTGGTGTCAGTTGGTCGGTCTGTTATGATATGCGACTTGTCGTCAGCACATCCGCCGTGGATCATATTTCACGCATAGTTTAGATAGAGTACAGTTGTCGTTTTTTGTTGTTGTCGACTATTGTAAGCGGTGGAAGTTTGCTCGTTTCCGTTGCCCACTTCAACAAGCGTGTTACCACCAGAGTTCCTTCGATTTCTTTGATTGCATCCGTTTCCCCATTTTCTTCAAATGTTTATCCGGATGTTGGCTCTCATCCAACCCCGAGCAGCGATTCTAGCGATAGCACCACTAAATGCGCAGATGAACACATGAGTAGGTTATGTTGGGCTACGGGAAATGGGAAGTTGACAAAGCACTAAAGCAACAACAGCAACCGATATGTGTGTACTTCGCGAGTCCCCCGTTTTACGTCCAGCCTGAGCGAGGCCCGATAGCAGCCACAAACACTGGCCCCCCCGCCGGGTACCGGAAGTGCAACGAGTGCAGCACAGTTTCGGTTTCGGTTCAGCTAGCGTTCTCTCATTTTTTCAATTTCTGCATTTCTGTGTATTAAAACAAACCATTCCGATGCGCTCGATTGGCAGCAGCGTGCCGGGAACCACGATCGATCAAGGGCAATTCACCTTACTTCCTGCATAACAGTGCGATGGCTGCCTTTGCCTTCGGTTGCCGACGCTTTGTCTGCAAAGCCAACCACACCGGGGTACGGGAAATAGAATTAAAAAGAAGGGGGGGGGGTGAAATTCTTAATGCACGTTTCAAACGGGAAGCTCGTACGTGCGAGCTTTAGCCGTTTTTACGAGTAGTGGTGAACTATTTACGTTATTGCTGTGGATGGCGCAGTTTAGCGAGTGTAGCTTTTTAGTTTATTGGCGAGTTGCAGTAAACACTACTTCGCTAAAAAAACTATGCCAAGTTCAATATTGGAACGAGTAAACTATCGCCATGGGGGAAACATAGTGCAAACAATGCTAAACTTTGAAGACATTATCTCATCAAGTAATGCACTTGGACATATAAGAACTTCAGGACTCTAGAAAATGGGACGACTAGCACCAGCAGAGTTTTGATTCAAGATGCAAGATTCTTGGTTCTAAGAATTCTCGGCCGAGTGTCTCCAGAACTAGAAGCCAAAATATTCGTTACTGATTGTATCCTAACTCTGAATGTTTGACAGATGAGAGCTGGTCGAGATTTGAGCTCATATATAGCACTATAGAGATTCATGAAGACTCTAAGAATTCTCGGCCGAGGGATTCGAAATTCTCTGACGAGGTTGTGGTTCTCTCTGCGTGAAATTCTTTTGAAATTACTGACTATATCCAAACTCTGAATATTTGGAAGAGTTGGCTTGGTCGAGACTTGAGCTTGGATATAATGGTAAAGATTTAGAGATTTGGGCCTAGGTGCAAGATTCTTGAAGACTCTTACAATTATCGGCCGAGGGTCACTAGAGTCGCATTAGAAGACGAAATCTTCGTTACTTCAAATATTCAAACCCTGAATATTATGAAGGGTCTCGGCCGAGGGTCGTAAGAATCGAACTAGTAGACTAAATTCTCGTTACTGGCTGTATCCAAACTCTGAATTTTTGGAGGGCGAGGTCTGGTCGAGACTTGAGCTAAGATATAGTATATAGTGGCCATAAAGTTGGAACCTCGGAATCTCTCACAACTCTCGGGGAAAATGTTCTAGAATTACATCTAGAGTAACGGGTTGTTACACACACACACACACACACACACACACACACACACACAGAATCGTTTCATCACACAGATTCTGAACGTAATCTCATACTTGTTGGCCCAACACGATCATGATCGTGATTCCTTCACTCTCTTTCCACTCTCCCCCCCCACCCTCATGTGTGCAGTTGGTGATGCGTGCAAGAACTTTTTTTTATTCTAAATTAATTTCCCTTCCACACAACAACAACATTACCATAAACACCCTCCACATTGGCGGAGCGGCAAGTATGACAGGCGTTCAGTGGAGCGTAATCTCGATTTTAGCCTACAAAACCATTTCCTATTGCCGGTCGGTGGGCTCTCCGGTGGGGTACGGCTTCTTCCGGAAAATTCGACAACAAAGCGAAGCGTACCGAACGAAACGCAACCAGAGCCAACGCCTACCGAAAAACTATCGCCGAGTTTGGTGGAGCTGTTTCATGGCTATTTGTCTGCTGTTTGTAGTGCGTGTTTAGATGCGCTTATTATTGTGTGTTCTCTCATTTTCCCGCTCTCTCTCTCCCTCTTCCTCCCTCGTGATATATGTTTGTATCCAGCCGGTGTTTAGGCTGTTTGAATGTTTATGATTTTTGGCCATAACATGCGCGACGACGTCACACGGGGCATATGTGTGTGATAACGAGAGTGGTATGCCGTTTCCGGTAAGGAAGACACCCGAACCGTGCAACCGAAGGAAGAAAACGTGTGCAGTGGAAAATTGTGTGTACCTGGGAAAAAAGGCGCAGATTAACGGGCTAGACGGGGATGGGGCACGCGCACCAATGGAGGTGTTGTGTAATCGTTGGCGCTGCCTCGACGAGGTCTCTGACGTCTCGCGGTGGATGAGTTACGAGGAAGTCGGAATTGCATATGTGTTTTTTTGCTTCTACGAATGCACGTGTGTGTGTGTGTGTGTGCCGCGTGGGTGAATTAATTATTTTGTTTCTTCTCTCCCGGCACGCGGAATGCATTTTATTTTCCGTTTGAATGAACTGTTCGCTACCTTTTCGTGCCACAATCTCTCACACGCCGAGCCAATGGTGGAAAAGCCTGCGGTCTGGGTAGTGGGTAGCGAGCACCAGGTTACGAGGATATGTAAGGCACAGCTTCTTCAAGCAGCTGCTACCGGTGGCATTGTTGTGGGTGAACTGCATCACGTTTGCACTGTTCGGCGATCATTATGCGATATGATGTGGCTTCCGTGCGGATGTGTGCATGGCGCAACAACATTCGAAGCGCATTACGTTCCAATGGTCACGGCGGTTACGTACGATTGTAACCCACCACCGCCGCCACCCTCTTCTGCTTGAGGAGGTTAGACATATGCAGGTGTTATGTAGGTTGATCTTTGCGCTAGCTGCACGTCAGATGTAGTCGATGATGAATATCGACCGGGGAACGTCTAGGGATGGTAATTTGGATGGCATCTTTTTGTTTCAATTCACGAACATTTTGGACTATTTAGATAATTTTTTGATATAGAATGACAAACGGCTTTAATATAATTAATTGGGAATCGTCTTTGTCGCCCGTCATCATTTTATGCAAATGCTCAAAGAAATATAATTAGCTTGGATTTTTTTTGGTCGATATTTTATTATTTTCTATCATTTATCTTGCGACATCTTACTAGTATTGTGAGCAAGGGAAACGTTTTTGTTTTATTATGTTGTTTTTTACATTTTTTTACTTATTACATTCAGGATTGATAGTTATTTGGAATATATTTCTTCATGGTTTAGCCATAGACTTCTTGCTAGGTTTAGGTGTTGTTTGTGACCTAAGGTCATGCAATTTTTTTTACGAGTTATATTTTATTTCATTTATTTATATTTTAAGTACTACGGCTTAATACCTTATTGTCATTTTTAGTGAGTGGTTAGCGTAATTTATATTCATGACTTTTTCAAGCATTGTATGTGAGATGATGCCCTTCATATATGAGAGATGAATATCTTCCTCCTTGGCACTATAAAACCTTGAAACGTCTCTGTGACTTGATTTTACATTCGCAGAAAAGTATTTGGATTTGAATGGAATTTAAACACCGGTCCTACTGTGTGAAGACCCCTGTAGCCGGACTGGTCCGAATTTAAATTTGAAATAATTAAAATAATGTTTTAAAATATTTAGGCACCTAATTGTATGGAGACTTATGTAGGCGAACTACTAACTGATGTAAGCTCTAAATGTTTTTTTAAGGCACGGTGCGACACCCAGACACACACACCGGGTCTTCCTTGATTCTTTTATCGAGTAGTGATACTTCTAAGAATGTAGTGACATTTCTATTCTAATCTTCTTCTTCTTCTTTCTTGGCGTAACGACCTCTTAAGGTCATGCCCGCCATTTTTGGCTTACTAGACTAATTGTGACCGCATAGTTGAATAGCCAGTTCTCACTATGCGGGAACGGCCCCGAACCCTGGCTCTGCCGTGTGAAGCCCGGCACCGCAGTCGCATCTAGTACCGGTCCGTCTATTCTAATCTATTTGGGAGATTAAAAGTAAATGATTATTCCAGATAAACACGCCGGATGTTTGATCTTTTGTTTATAATATTGTCGCTTTGTATTGGAACCAAGCTAATCCATTGAACTAGAAATCTAGAAATAACCTAAGAGGTTTGGGATTTTCCGGTAATGTGTTTGGTAGAGACCTCAGTTGCTATCCCAAAGGGAGGGACTGTTATCAAATCCCATCCAAGGACCCCGTCTGAACTTCACACCAAGGGTTGTGTAATTGTAGTGTGCTTCAATGCTCAAGACCTGCGAATGATGAAGAAGGAATATAAGAGAAAATGAATCAGCAAATTTAATCGAAAAACTTCTTTTATTAAGCCAAAACCTTTTTATTAGATTTCTTTTAACTTTATTAACACTATGGTACTATTATTATCCAATAAGATAATATATACAAAATCAGATAATTATTCACACTGGAAATGTTTTTTTTTTCTTCTTCTATTTGTCGACCGTAAAAGGCTTCGATGAAGAAAAGGAAACGTTTGTGATAAACAAAATCTTATAAAGCTTATAATATTTAAAAAATGACACAGAAAAATCATTAAAGGAAAAACATGAAAGTAAAGCAGATCAAAGCAACGAAAGTAACAACAGAAACAAAAACATCGCAAACAAAAGTAAAACAAAAAACAAAAAATATAAAATACAGGGTTTTTCAGTTGATAAGGCAATAGCATCAGCAATACGGCCAGGCCGTTCTTTATGAATAAAAAAAAGGCAATAGCATCCATTTTTATGGTAGGCTTCTTAGATGGAATGGCTAACAAAGCTAGTTGATATGGAAATGGCTTCAGATGCAGAGGAAATCAAATACCTTTTATTGTGATGTCCTCAGATGATATTCTCATAGTAGCTGTTGATATTGTACACGCCTTTTCAGCGCTCGGGTAAGTGCGTGGAATATCAACGGCTACTATGACAATATCATCTGAGGACATCACAATAAATAATCTTGCCAATCAATCAATCAAAAAGATTTTGCAACTCTCATTTTTTTATTTACAACACAAACCTCAAAGGTTACCACCATGCAAAAGACTAGCCTGATGTAACGCTTGCCCATTTTACAGCACACCTGTTGCGCGCGTGTTGAGTACGATTTCGATCGAACCGCTGCACCAGACCAGCCGTATCGCAGGGTGAGAGATGTACCTTCAGTATTGTTTTTTTTTTTTTGGTTGTTGAAGGTATCATCATTCCTCCGGCGATCGCAGGCAGTTCGGTTCGGTTAGTGGCACACGTCAGGGAATCATTCGCTTTGCTGCTCCACACGCGGTGTTTGGCTCCCACGCCAATGCCGTTGTTTTCGATGCGCACCAAATCGTTTCTGGTGCGTTGCAAATATTTCACTCTCCTGTCGAGTGCGTAATGCTGGAGTTCTTCGAGAAAAGCGGCGTCAAATAATGGATATCGTAGGGCACTCGCATGCTCTTTTTTTAATTTGATTGCATCACAATCGGTTTTAGTTGCGTGGAGTTTTGTTTTCCATTTTATGTTTTATGAAATCTTTACTTACTTTACTTAAGCTGGCGCGCTACCGTCTCCTTCTGAAGGAATCGTTAAGACTGTTCATATTTTTTGTTCAGGACTGTTCAGACTGTGACATATGATAACATCACCATTCATGTGCAGGGATTCCCGGATTCGATCTCAGGTCCTGCCATAAGGGGCCAAAAATACTTCTGAGCATCTTTCTCGCTAACGCGGCTAAAATGATTCCAATGCAATCTCTTAGGCATAGTTTTGTAGCTCACTAATAAAAAACTGTGATTTACATAGTTGCTAAAAATTTCGCATCAGCGTGAGAAGAAAAAAACCAACAATTCTTTAATTGGAACGGTAAAGCCTTAGTTTTCGTTTTGTTATTTCGTTTTATGGTTAAACATTTTATTGCCCATTCGGGAGATAAAATCTTGTTCTCGCCCAACATGTCAATACAGAATGGGTTTCGCTGGCCGTTGCGCGATTTGCAAACAGTGCGCTTTGCACCCGATCGGAGCTGCATGTTAGCTTTTATTGCTATTTTATGGCATTCAATATTATGCTTCTCGTGTGCATCAACAGGTAATAATAACTGGGAGAAAGGTGGAGGAGAAGAAGGGAGAGGAGGGGTTGGTGGAAGGCAGAATGAGAAAATAAGGCGTTAAATAGTTATGGTCTATAAAAATGGCATTTACTGCCCTCGGTGGAGTCTGGCTGTGCATGGCCATCTACCTGTCCGCTACGGCAGAATGTTTATATTATTTGTTGCGCTTCAACTGCATTTCGGTGTCGTTGCGATTTTTATGTTTGTGTGTGTGTGTGTGTGCATTTTTTTTATTACCCTGCATTCCCGATGCAAACCTGAAGCGCTACGGCTTTGCCCAGTTATCATGCTCCCGGGCCAAGTGATAATTTGAATTTTTATGGGTAAATTTTAATGAGCCACGAGTCTCGTTTGCCCACCGATTCTGTCGGCAAGGATATCGCGTTTATTGTGTAAATTTGAGTTTATCCCTCTATTGATGATTGTTGTGATCGGTGGTTTCTCTTGAACTGCTGCAGAATCGATTTGATCTGCCTTAATCCGACTTTACGGCCAGAATGTGTATGTAGGTACATTGGCATTTTGTTTTACTGCCAATAAGAGCGCCTCTTCCTTTCGCTTCGTAGCTGGAACGAGCGCTTGGAACAGCTAATTAAAAGTTGTTCTTTGTGTAAATATTTTTCATCAGAGTTTATTTGAAATGGATGTCCGCCGAGAGTGGCTATAAATGTGGAGTTTTTGTTTTTGTCTAGTGTAGAACTATCCCACCACACCCTAGAACTTCTCTAGAAAAAAAAGAGGCAACATTTTAATCTGCTTCTGCTTTCAATTAGCCGGCTGGGAGCAACGAAGCACGGTCGTCGCACGAAAATTACGCACCGCAGACATGCATAGTGTCTGCCCAGGGACGCTCTGTCGCGAAGTTTTCTTTATTTGTACCGGTGACATCCTATTTTAAAGGCCAGTGCGATGTGTTTTCCCTTGCTGCTGCTATTCAGTCAAAACTGAGCTTTTTCCGTTTGGGTTACACGATTGTTTGTCTACGTCTGGGTGTCGCGCGGCACGTTGTCTGCGGCTGTCCACAGACACCTATTGGCTGACAAAGGAAGTCGATGAAACAAGTAAAGGAGAAGCTCCCCTAGAATGCATTCACCTAGGAGGTGGGGGGTTTTTGTTTGCGTTATACTACTGTGTTCCAGGGGCCAAGAAATGTGTCATTGTCACCGACCTTCGAAGCAGCAAAACCCTTGTAGAACCAGTGATCTATGAGGTGGGTAAAACAAATAAAGGAATCCTCTCTCTAATAGAGTCGAAGCAAAGTGCTAATTAATAACGATTTTTATACACACTCTCTCCTGTGAAGTTAATAAACACGAATTTGTTCTAGAGGTATAAACGCCGTAAATATCAATATACCACCGGTATAAGAAGAGGTGTTAAACATGATTTACCTGCAAAGTTCATAATCGAGATTTGAACCCATGCTCCACCGTGTTGAAAAATCCTTCGTTACCGCTTACACTATTTGTCGGGGACCAGAAGGTAACGTTTAATTGTCGAGTATAAATCACGAGCTGGCAGCTCTCTTACGGTTATTATTTCGTTCAAATGTTCAAATGCCATTACGCAGCTTTCTATATTGTACTTACTTACTTACCTAGCAGGAGCTACAATCGCTTTGCTGTCTTGGCCTGCTACAACAATCCTCGATACCGCTCACGGTTTAGCGCCGTCGTCTGCCAATCCGTTATCCCGGCCGTTCTGCAGTGCCGCACGCTCGATCGTTTGATAAGCTTCTGCTACATAGGAGAGCCTCAAACCAATGATGTCTATGCTATCAGCGTATGCCAGGATCTGGATTGACTTATAGAAGATGGTCCCCGAAGTTTCCAACCTCCGAGTCGCGGATGGCTCTCTCTAGCGCCAGATTGAAAAGAAGACAGGCAAGCCCATCTCCCTGGTGCAGCAGGCCCTTGGTGGTAGCAAAGGGTCCTGAGAGTTTTCCATCCACCTTCACCTGGCATCTGATGTTGGCCATTGTCATTCTTACAAGCCTGGTAAGCTTGGCCGGGATTCCAAAAGAGCTCATTGCGTCGTACAGCTTTACGCTATGCTATGCTGTCATATGTGGCTTTAAAATCAACGAAGAGATGGTAGGGGTGGAGCTGCTGCTTCGCCATCTTCTCCAAGATTTTATTGTGCTTGTTATGTTTTAATTTAAAAATCCTTTCCTTTTTTTTGCAACCCCTACGAATATTATTTATTTGGCAAATTTTTCAAATGGTTAGCATTTTTAAGCTACCACGTTCAATCACGGCTTTCCGCTGTTAATTGCGAAGACGTTATAAACTCTCGCCTTTCATTTCTTTTACCCAAACTCTAGCTAGAAAGGGGTATACCGATTCCTCCCCACCCGCAGCTCGCTCTGCCTTTCGCTCTTCTTATCTCGACAGCAGAAAGCTCGATGTTTGCTAGAGCATGATGTCAATTGGGATGTGTTTTGAGGGCCTGCTCTATGCTAGTCGGCTAGCCCCGGTACAGAAATTAACATAAAAGCGTATACGCGATCTTGAGGCTGTTTTCGTTACGACACACACACACACACACATATGAACGAAGAAAGAGACAGCATAAAGCCGCTCACCGTGCGAAGCTTTCTGTATGCGGGGCGACACACATGATGTCGGGGTTGTGTAGTGAAATTGTTGCTCCAACGAACACGCGAACACACCAACCATTCACCGCCGGGCCGCGAATGATTAACTAATTTGGATCTTCGAAGCATCTGTGTGTGTGTGTGTGTGTTGGAGGGTGTGTCCACACGAGAAGTGCGGGGATTTGATGTGTGTTGTGTTACTTTCTGTATGCTGTTTTATTTCTCCCATCGGGGGTTGGGTTGGTTTTTTGGTTTCTTTCTTGTTGTTATTTTGGCCTTTTTTTTCGTGTTCCTATTTTCAAGTTCAATGCACAAGGAGTGGAGGAATAACGCTCACTTTCGTTTATCGAAAATAAAATTCAAACAGAAACCTTCGTTCCCGCCCGAGAAACCGCAACTGGAAGGAGGTGGAATGTGTTCTTCAGGGAGATGATAACCTGTTTTTGGGAAGGTGTGTTGGGGCTTTAATATTGAAATCGAAGATTTTTTGCATTTGCTTTAGCGTGCAGGCGATGTTATTCGATGTTTATTAATTTACATTTATTGTTTAATAACATTTTAAATATTTTTTAATCGTCCCCTCACTGTACATTTACAAGCGGCAAAATTCCGTGTTCACTGTCGAACTTCGATGGTCGACCAAAAACCTCGACTCTCGACATTCCCCAAAAACACCGAATCAAAACGAATCAGGCAAGAAAATCCAAACAAAAATGAAAGTAATGCACTAAACCGATTAAACTGGGCAAACGATTCCCGGAGAAAGTGAGCCTCAATGTCCGTGTGTGTGTGAGTGTGTAGCAATCCCTTCAACGTCTCCGGCGTGTTCTCTTCCATCTCTCTTTGCCTGAGATCTTCAAGGGGTTTTCCTTCGCCTGATTACGCCTTATCACAACGTGGGCCTTTTTGATTGCGTCCACGAT
This sequence comes from Anopheles stephensi, assembly GCF_013141755.1. NCBI lineage: Eukaryota > Metazoa > Arthropoda > Insecta > Diptera > Culicidae > Anopheles > Anopheles stephensi. The sequence goes on from NC_050201.1 coordinate 10,479,631, forward strand.
GCATTCGACCGAGAGTTTTCGAGACACGCTGGAGCCTGCCCGGCGGTGGTGGGCAAATATCGTCTGTCTCGACTAACACGCTCCGACGAGATGCTTGTCACACTCGAGCTTAGGCTGGAGAAAGATTACAAGGCGAGCATAGGGCGCTTCAGATGCGAACGAGCATTATAAACTTGAAATCCTCAACCATTCGGTGCTTTGATACTTTTCTTCCTGAATTTTATATAATAGTTGGAGATATTGTCTCAGAATTTGGAGTATAGCTAGGCGATACCACTGCTTCACAGTCTTCGTTATGATTCTCTCTTAATATGGGCCTAACACGCCTCCTCTGTCCATGTGGATGGCCTATAAGGACTTTACGGACGGGGACGTCCAGTGTCATTCTCGTGACGTGATCAGTCCTGATGAGTCTGATGAGTCTATATATACGCGACTAAGAGGGTTTCGTAAGTTTGGGAAAGAGTAGATTTCTCAGAGGCATATGCAAGTGCCGTGACTACCGAGACTGTAGTATAATCGGTTGCCAGATAGCAATTTGAAGTCTGGAGCTACAAAACATTATAGAAAATCCAGTGTCTTCTTCCAAAAGGTATGTGTCTTTCGAATTCTCTGAGACTTATTGGCTTACCTAACACTGGAAGAAACACGCAACGCAATTTAAATTTGGCGCTTCACCAAACCTGAAACCTTGAGGCAAGTGCAATCATTTTCGGAAAAATAATCGCCATAGCTCGTGGGAAAATAGAAATGGTTCAGCCTTTTTCGCACTCGGGAAAGAATAACGTTACCGTTTTGACCCGATTGTAAAACATATTGCTCACCACGATTGACCTTCGTTGCAGCGGTAAATATGTTGTTTTTCCTCTGCCAAAGTATTTTTACTGCTTGGAAAAGTTCAAACCAATACAATGGGCGGGGGGGTTTCGCCTTCAAGGGGTGATTCGTGGCAGTAAGAATCCGCAAGCCGCACATATGCGTACCAAAGATGTGTTGTTTTAATTTAACTGCGTGCCGTAATGTACCGGACTTTATTTATTGTATGCATTTACGCCTCGCTTGCACGTTGTGATATTTTGATTGCCGCGAAAAAACAAACCCCACGCAAGCCAGTTGCAGCAACACGTTAGCAGGGCAAGAAGACTTTTGGGTTTGGCAATATGAATAATATTTTGAAGTCCCCGTTTTCGCGGTGGTTGTTTCATTTATTGCCATCAAAGTGCACTTAAAAATAGGGCGCAAATCTACTCCACTGTGTCGGTTTTCAGCTTCCACACTTGGGCGCGAAATTGTTCTAGTTACATGATCGATAACGCCGGGGCATGCGAATATGGGGAGAGGGCGTTCGCGCGCGTCAAAAGGCAATGTAATTGTGCGATCATAATCATCATCGTGCATTGCATGCCCCGATTACTGCTGCTGCTGCTGCTGGCCCAAGCATGAGCATATAAATAATTTCTGTTGCCGCTTCGGTGTTCGGTGCGGCACAGGTGCTTTCGTACCTTTTTACCGAAACTCCAGCTCCATAAGGCCCGAGAGTGCGCTGCGGTGTACCGTTTTGACCAGATCGCACCGCGCCCGCCTAACGGACAGAATGCCACGGTCGAGCGAGGTTTAGCGCGTTGCGGGGTTGTTGATCTGGTGCCGCTGTCTCTAAATGAAAAAAAGATGCAACCGGAGATGATTCACCGGGGTGGGCCTCTGCAAAAGGGAAGATTTATGTGGTGTGGTGTGTGAATCGATCTTCTGTTACAAAATATGTTAAATATGTTAAATAAAACGATGTGATCTATACGGTCATTATCTTGTTTTTCTTCTCTTGTCTTGAAGCTCTTTAAGTGTTGTTTTCCTAAAATGATTCATAACGTCCTACAGCGTCCTACGCTGTAAACGTTAGGATTTGTCCCAACCAGTTAGTTATGTTGTAATTCTAACGCAGCGATGCAGAGGTGTCCCGATGGCATGATGGTAATAGTGCTGCTCTTTCACCCCACAGAGCCTGAGTTCTAATCTCATTCCACGATAATCCTGTAGAACATTTTAAGTGTCCTGTCTATAATGGTGCGAATGAAAAGCAATAAATCCATACAAGGTCAGAAATGGATGGAAGGTGCCAATCCCAAATCTTGAAGAAAATAGTGTGCGCGTCAATAAAAAAAAAAAACTGCCTCCAATTTGCATGACTAACTTTATTTTAACACGTGTGGTATATATTAAATCTGTGCCAAAATAGTCGGCAAAATATTAAACGTTTTCTGCAGTTGGGGAAAAAAATAATCCCCAAACAAACAACATTGCCTTTATGAATCACTGTTTTTCACAACCAAATTATACTGGTGGGTAGAGATTTCCTTTCGGCGGCTGAACTTGGGTCATTCGTGACATCACCCAGCTTTTGAGGTAGGCAAGGTGTGCGCTCAACCTCTTCTTTTTAAATCAGTACTGTTTGGCAATTTGAACGCGATCACAGACGACTTGCCAGCAAAATACGGTCTCCGTTACACGCTGCGCCGATTGTTTCCATACGGTTCAAAAAGCAAAACAAAGTATTGAGAAACAGAGTTACCTTCTCGCACAAATAAAGCAATCGGGGGGGAGACCAGGCGACTGCTGCTGATCATCTGGCTGATTTTCGTTCGGTAGTAATTGGGTGTTGGGGCAAACATTTATTGGCGGGGGCAGTTCGGTTATGATGAAGTGTGATGAGGCAGAGTTAGTTGTAAGGTCGTTTGTTGAACCGAGTGCGCGCGCGCGCGCCGTTAACGCACAACGGCACCGCAGAGTGACAGCAGACCGATCAAGTTAGTTCACTCTTAGTTCACCGACCGAAGGACCTTACAGTTCGTCAGGAACGGTTGCTCTGTAACTGTGCGGCGCATTGCCATTGTTGTGTCTTTGTATTTACAAACTCCACAAGTACGGATTCTCTGGCCGATTGGTACGCATCATCATCACCATCCACTGTGACGCCGGGTACCAATGTCAACGGAACAGTTATCGGTTGCAATACTACGCGCTCGCGCTATCTAAATCCTCATACCGTTGTAGATAGAGACCTCCAGCTTTCTATCTCTCCATACGCAGTAGTGTACTCTGTGGCGCAGGGGGACATACAATCGAATACCAAGGCATCCGATTGCCGATTGGATGGGGGTGTAGGGTTCAATGCTAAGATAACGCGCCCTATATTCAACAGTGCAAATTGTGTGTTGGTGTGAATCATACTGTTGATAGTGTCGTGCAAAATATCGCTTCTTCCTGGATGATGGTATGAAGCAAACATCGGAGGGTAATTCAGTTGCCGAGAAATGATCCGCGAATGAACACATACGCGGGAGGTTGTCGCATATAAATGTAAATACTTACCTTTGAAGAAGTTGCAAAATGTTTGCAACAAATAGTAATATATTTGATAAGGATATCTCCGTGGTACGCCATATTTATGGTAATTTGTTTTGTTTTCCTTCCGTTTCAGAATATCTACCAATATCCAACACACACACGATGAGTGAAGAATTCGTCGTCGACCATGAGCGGGCCGCAATGGCAACAGAAATGTTTCTACATTTCTGTGCCGCAACTACAATGAAACAGATCCGGGGTCTCTACTGGAACATGCTGGACACGATCGGGCTGCGACCGGGACCGCTGAACGAGTTCTATCCCAAGTTGAAGGCGACGATTCGTGACTGGCGAGCGCAGGCACTGTTCAAGAAGTTCGATGCACGCGCCGCCCACAAGGTGTACAGCAAGGGCAAGGCCGCAACCAACACACGCGTCCTGATCGTCGGTGCCGGACCCTGCGGTCTGCGTACCGCGATCGATGCTCAGCTTCTCGGTGCCAAAGTGGTAAGCAGATAGAGCACTCCTCGGAGGGTTACAGGGTTTCCTGAGATGGGCTAGTAATGTTGGAGCCTATGTTCAAGATGACTGGTTTCTGTCACAATTTCTAGACGTTGCTTAAGATTTGTAGTTAACAAGTAAAACTGGAAATACATATTTCAGTCCTGCTATTGCTGAAATTAATGCGTTGAAATGCTCCAGGAAAACTGTCCTAGAATCTTGAACGTTGTCGAGAAAGTACGGCAGAGTCCACTTCATCTGGGGAAATTCTGGCGAAGTCAACCACGTCCTAATAATATCTACTCACTCCTTCCGTTTTAGGTTGTGGTGGAAAAGCGTGACAGAATTAGCCGTAACAATGTACTGCACCTGTGGCCATTCATCATACACGATCTGAAAGCGCTCGGTGCGAAAAAGTTCTACGGCAAGTTTTGTGCCGGCTCGATCGATCACATCTCGATCCGGCAGCTGCAGTGCATACTGCTGAAGGTGGCCCTGCTGCTCGGCGTCGAAATGCACGAGGGCGTCTCGTTCGTGAAGGAGATCGAACCGGGCGATGGTTGCGGGTGGCGCGCATCCGTTTCGCCAGAAGATCACGCCGTGTCACACTACGAGTTCGATGTGCTGATCGGTGCGGACGGCAAGCGCAACACGCTCGAAGGCTTCCAGCGTAAAGAATTTCGCGGCAAGCTGGCGATCGCCATCACGGCCAACTTCATCAACAAGCGCACGGAGGCGGAAGCGATGGTGGAGGAAATCAGCGGCGTGGCGTTCATCTTCGATCAACCGTTCTTCAAAGCGCTGTACGAAAAGACGGGCTGCGATTTGGAGAACATCGTGTACTATAAGGACGATACGCATTATTTTGTGATGACGGCTAAGAAGCACAGCCTGCTGCACCGCGGTGTGATTATAAAGGATCTGAGCGATCCGGCCGAACTGCTCGCACCGTCCAACGTGGACAAACCGAAGCTGTACGAGTATGCGCGGGATGCGGCCAACTTTGCCACCAAGTACCAGATGCCCAACCTGGAGTTTGCCGTCAACCATTACGGTACACCGGACGTGGCCGTGTTTGATTTCACCTCCATCTTTGCCGCGCACAACTCGTGCAAGGTGACGGTGCGCAAAAACTATCGGCTGCTGTCGTGTCTGGTCGGTGACAGTTTGCTGGAACCGTTCTGGCCCACCGGGTCGGGATGTGCCCGAGGATTCCTGTCCAGCATGGATGCGGCGTACGCGATCAAGCTGTTCGCTAACCCGAAAAACAGTTTGCTGGCGACGATCGCCCAGCGAGAATCGGTGTACCGCTTGCTCGGGCAAACGACGCCCGAAAATCTGAACCGCGCCTTTGGTGCTTACACACTCGATCCGTCAACGCGCTACCAAAACCTTAACAAATCGTCGGTACAGATTGCGCAGGTGAAGCATCTGCTCGACACCGACGATCCGGTGCTGCTCGAGCAGACGTTCTTCGATAGTAATGCGATTGCTTCGAGCGTAACGCCCGCGACCGAGCTGCCAGTTAAGCGCAAGCGGCGCACGATCGATGTGGTGCCGCTCGGTGCTACGCTGCTGCGTTGGCTCAAGGGTCAGCTGAAGGATAGTGGGTTTGTGCAGGAGCTGAACGAACCGACGGAATGCTTCACCAACGGGAAGGTGCTGTGTACGCTGATCCATCGCTACCGGCCTGATTTGGTTAATTTGGAGGAGTTGACCGACTTCAGTGCCGATGTGTGTAATGAGCATGCGTTCAATATTTTCGAAAATCAATTGGGTGAGTTCTTGAGGAGTTTCTGGTTTAATTCAATGTAGCTGCGTTTGCTCTGTAAGGTGGTTTTTAACTTATTGTTAATCTTGTGTTTTTCCTCCCCCGATGTTCGTAGGCATACCGCGTGTAATGTCCGGCCAGGAGTCGGTTACGCTATCGGGTGTCGATCCGAAGGTATGGCTCAACTATCTCGAACAGATCTGCGACGTGTTCCGTGGCGAGATACCGCACGTGAAGCACATCAAGCTGGATTACGCCGAGTTCAAGCAGAAGCAGGAATCGAATGTCGATGCCTGGGCGAAACTGGGCCGCATGGCCGCCGTCCAACGTATGGCAGCGATCGCTAGCGGCGTGCGTCCGGGCGAGAATGATCTCGGCTCGAAGGATGTCATCCCGACGGCGGCCGCATCGAGCGCATCGTTCGGTCCGCGGGGCAATGCGAAAAATTACTACCATCCGAATGCGGAGGAGGAACGCTACAAGCGTGGCCACGGTGGTGTTGCATCGCCCCAGAACGATACGATGCGGCGAATGCGCAAGCGACGCAGCAACGAGAAGTCCGGCAATATCGTAAGTATCGATTGCGTGCGGATATTTCTCATCTCCATCTGTCTTAGCTACTTTGCTTTCACGCCACCGTTCACCCGCATGATCGGGTACAGTCGGTTCCTGCAGCACCAATCTTAGCCCGTAAAAAAACCAAATGGCTTTGATCGGTAAATCTAAATGTCTTGGTCGATCGATTGAGTTACCTGGGAATTTCCGGGCTCCCCGTCCAAGAGACTGTTAAGCGCTCGTACCAGGCGTAAAGTAGTTAGACGAGTAACGAATCACCCATTGCGCCTTACTCCTCACGGTGTCTTACTGTCCACGCAACATCGTCCACAGGCCGTACGACGCATTTTTGTCACACATACAGAGAGAGGGAGAAGCATTTTTTTTGTAATTAAAATTTAATTTTTAATTTGAAATTTAAACAGAAAACTGCATTCAGAGTCATTCTAACAATTTGCTCATGCTTTTTAAAATAATCGTTTACCATTTTGTTTTGCAACGTTCATATTTATAATTGTAAATATACATCTACTAAAAAGCTTTTTTCATGTGAATATTTATGTGCAAAGCAAAGCATTAACTCACATCCGTATTTCAATTTAATGATCTTTTTTCCGTTTAAATTTGAAAGCGTTTAATGTCAAAATATAACGGCCTTTAAAATGGTGATTTGTGGACGATGCTGCGTTGATACCCAGTAACTATTCTCGATTGAATACTGCACCTAATGTATGTTTATATGTCACATATTGTATCATTCATAATTATTCAAACACTCATAACAATTTTGATAATTATGCAAAATGCGTAAAAGAAACAACAACAACAAAAAATCATTATAAATAAGTTGCAAACGATTGACTAGTGACCTGCTTCTTGTGTACAGTAGTCGCGCATAACAACTGTAAATCATTCCCGTGATCGATTAACACAACACACTTCCCCTTTGCATGTTTAATGTCACATCTGTCATTCGTCTTCAGCGTGGGCCGATAGAAAGTAGCATAGTAAATCATCCAAAAAAAAAAAGAAAAAAGAAAATCTCTACAGCTAGTTCAGCTGTGTCACCGCCCGGGTTGTATCATAAATGTTGTCGCTTATTGTCTATATCCATTTTTTTTATTAAATCGTTTCCTTAAGCTTGTCCTTGTTGCGGTCGTTTCGGTTACCTGTTTTCTCTCTTTTTTGTTCTCGGTCCGAAGAATCATTGTGCATGTGTAATAAATCTGTGTATAGTTTAATGTATATCTATAATTGTAGAAACAAAACTCGTACGATTAAAACCAACGCAATAGAAAAAAAACCACAACATTAATTTAATAAAACGTTCATTCGCTAAAATCATCCATAAGGCTACTAATGTTATTCTTTCTAGTTCAGTATATCGGTAGATTTATAACGTTCCATGCATTACACTGACTGACAACCACTGCATTATCAACATCCTTCCCTACCTCTACTCACAACAATTAACACTAAAACACTCTATTATAAATTATGTATTTAGCTACACTGTGTCGTATAGCGTCGCCGGTTGCAAAACTATTGCCGCGCCCTACACATCCTACAGTCGTGCACACACAGAACCGTACCGTTGCTCTCCACCGAACTTTGTGCCGTGATGTTTTGTTTTTGTTTATGGTAGGAAGTATGCGAGGAAATGTGCTCCTCAATTCCAATACTGTATGTACGTGTTTTATTGTTTTCTCGGGTTCGTCGACGAAGAAAACAGTGTGTCATTCCTGCCCGCGGTCCGTTTCACACTTCACATCACTTCATCAGTTGGCCATGGCCATGGCTTTGGCATTCCTTATTTTTCTTCCTCTTTTTTCTCTCTCTCTCCCTCTCTCTCTCTATATATATATGTGTATATTCTCAACCACACTAGGAGGAGCGCACTCGCCGACTGCAGGAGATTGAAGCGAACCGGCTCGATCGGCAGTCGAAGCGCCGTGAACAGCGTGCCCAGCAAACGCAGAACTTCTATAAGAGTATCCACATGCTGCAGGCAAACACTTTGCTGCGGGAAAGTGATAATGCCGGCGCATTCGACGATTATTCGCTCTACCTGTACCGCCAGTCGGCGCCACAGTTTAACGATCGTGTCCGCGAGCTCGAGCTGAAGCTGCGCTATCCCGTAAGCAGTTGTTGGATGATGCTGTGTTGAAGTTGTGTGTTTTTTTTTCCTCGAAATCCCCCGAAATCCTATACGTGTTCGATGTTTAACCATCTTCTCCCGTCCGCAAGTGTTTGTTCGGAAGGCTCCGGACCGCCTCACTACATAGCTGGCCTCTTAACAATGCTGCACTGCTCGACGGATGGCGAGTAGTTGTAGTTGCTGTTGCGCGTGTGCCTTCTAGCTAAACCATCTTAAAAAAGGCTCTTTGTCCACCTAATCTGCGTTGCATCCTATCTGCGTCAGATATTAGCAAGGCCGTGTGAGCGATCGCGATTGTAAAAAAAAATCGCAGCTGTTCGTGTGTGATGTTCTGTAATAAGTGTTCTGTGTTCTCCTAACCAAGATTTTCTGTGTCCTTTGATGTTCCACTCTTCGCAGAGATATAAAACGAAAAGAGAGCTGTTTGAGTTGACTAACTACGGTTTGAAGATTAAAAAAGCAGCTTCTGAAGCTTCCACTACTTGTCACAGGAGAAGAAGAAGTTTATTAATCCTGCACAATTGCTTCCGTACCAGCGCACAGAATTAATAAATGTCTTCCCAGAGGCCGTTTTTCGCCGGACGCGTTGCCAATCCCTGATATAAAGCTGATCAATCTATTATTATTTATACCTTACTGTTACTTACTGTTATTTTACCTTTTTCTTCCAGCATAACATATCTGTCACTAAACACCTTTCCTTTTTGACAACGAAACCCTGTCCCGCTTGCTCTCAGCCCAAAAAAATCAATAACCCAATGATATGTAATGCTTATGTTCTTTATGTTTTTAGATTTCCTCTCTCATATTACCCTTGCATGTGCATGCCCCAATCCACTCTGTGTGACGGTTCGCTCATTATTCGCTAAGTATATGTGTGTGGTAGCAAAATTGAACATTAATGGTGCTTCTGGTAATGTAGTGTAAAAGACCCACATCGACACAACCCACATGAACACCGTTCCACACATGTACACTGTACTGCACATATGTTAATAATGATAATTGCTGATGTTACTGTAAACGTTGACCCATTGCAAAACAACATTGAAACTCAAGTACAACATAACCTACAAAACACATGCTTTGTTTTTTTTTCTAAATGTTGTCGATGAGTTGCTAATCCCTGGAACTGTGCTTTACCATCGGTAGGATCGTGATCGGGGTCTAGCAGCAGCCTATCCACGCGGATTAAACGATGGCGATCAGTTCAGTGATCGCGTACGGTCGATGGAGCAACGGATCGACGGTAAAACGGTACCGGTGGTGGAGAAGAAACCGAAAGATTTGCTCCGTGCAATCGGTAAGATCGACAGCAGCGACTGGAATGTGAAGGAGATCGAGCGCAAAATTGAACAGTCGAAGAAAACGACCGACATCGGCAAGAGCCGCGAACGGGTACCGAACTGGAACCGGGAACAGTTTTTGGCTCGCCAGAATCGGTTGATGCAACCGCAAGACGACGAGAAGTATAAGGAGATTGACAGTTCGCTGAAGGCGATCGACAAGCAGCTGAAGGAGGGCCACAATCTTGATTTGGGCGAGCGGGGAAAGAATAAGGTGGCACTGATTGCGGGCCAGTTGCAAACATCCAAACAGGCTCAAGCGAAGCAGTCGCAGCAGCAGCAGCAGCAGCAGCCACCGTCGGTTCAGCAGCAACAGCAACAGCAAAAATCGGTAAGCAAGATAAACTTAATTTTGCGTCCGTTACAATTATGCTTTAATCGCTTTATGTTTTTATTTACCTTGCAGAACCAAAAGGCACTCGTCCTGACGACCAGTGGTGTGGCCGAGAAGTGTCACTTCTGCAAGCAGCGTGTCTATTTGATGGAGAAAATTTCGGCCGAAGGCCTTACGCTTCATCGTTCCTGCCTGAAGTGTCATCACTGCCACACGATACTGCGTCTCGGTTCGTACGCGTTCGATCGTGATGACACGGAGGGAAGGTTCTACTGTACGCAGCACTTTAAGCTGCCAGCCAAAACGCTCAAACCGGCATCCCGTAAGTCGCAGGCAAAGTCACGCGTGTCGGGCCCAGTCATCGGGCGCGTATACGATGCCAGTGATGCGGGCGTTCGGGTCGGTACGGTCGGTACGAGTTCGATCCCTGCCGAGCTGGGTTCGTCTACGGTGGACTATCTGGCACGTACCAGAACTCCGGACAATGATGATTCGGACGGTGAGGTGAACATGGAGGTGATCGACGAGAACGAGTGGACGGATCGTAACTTTGGCACGGAGTCGGAAGTATCCGAAGCGGAACTGTCCAGCTCGGACGAATCGGACACGGACAGTGAGTCGGATTACGAGGAAACGGCCGGTTCGCCGCTCGGAGCGCAAACGCTGCAGCTCGCCTCGGAATGGATCAGTGACAAACGGTTTTCCAACATGGTGGACAGTGATGCCGATTTTTACAGCTACTCCAGTGAAGGTAGGATCGGTATCGTGTGCTAACAAGTGCTGAAATCTAACCGTACGCTCTCGTTTGTCTCTTTTCCACTAGATGATGATGCGGACTCGCAAACGGAAGGCGAAGAGCTAGCACGTGCACGGGAGATGCGCCGACAGGAAGTGAAGCTGATGCCACCGCCAACACTTCCAACCGACACCGAAACTGAGGTAAGAGCGAATCGTCCCGGGAAGCGATGCTGCAGGTGGTTGCTGTTTCCGTCGGTTGTTTTTTGAATTTTCCCTTTCCCCAGCACATCGTAGCAGGACGTGTTTTGTTTTTTTCTTTTCCCGACTCTTGGGTGATATTTTTGCCATTCCAAACACCCTCCCCCCCCACACCCTGTTTGCTGGGAATGCTTGCCTGTTCCTCCGTGTAGGTGATCGCAGGACTAGAGACGAGTATTACAATGTTTTTCTTTTCGTTTTTCTTTACCACACACTTCACCGTGTTAAACATACGCCATGATGATAACTTCACCCGAACCCACGCTACCACGGCGTGCGTTCACACCATTCATCCATTACCATACTGATCATGTTCTTGTCCAGGTCGTCACGATGCAGAAGGTTAGCGCGGGTGTTATCGGTGACACACCGAAGAGTGTGCCCCCGGCGCCGGGCCAAGCGCCGCAAGAAAGTGCTGAGGATCGTGCCATTAAGGAGCGTATGCTTCAGAAGCTGAGCGTGCGCGAACAGTGGCTGCACGCGCAAGGTGGTTCCTCTCCGGAACGGTGCGACACGAAATTGGCACCGGCAGGGGCAACAGCAACAACCGGTGGTGATATGGGCAAAGTCAAAAGTACCTCGTTCTTCGGTGGGCTCATGAACAGTTTATCCACACTGATCAAACCGAAATCACAGAACTCACCACCAGCAAGCACACCATCCCCACCACCACCAACACAGAAAGTCGTGTCTCAACAAGTGTCACCTTTGCTTGTTTCACCATCATTATCATTGCCCGTAGCACAGCAGTCGGCAGTAAAGGCAGGTTCCGCACCTACACCTACAGCAATCACCACAAACACTGGTACCGCTAACTACCAAGCTGCTGTTCCACCGTCTCCCAAACCTTCACTGAAGAGCGATAAGATCGTACCGCCGTCGCCGGTGTCGTCGGTCAAAGGTTCCAAAACCATACCACCATCACCGACACCATCACTGAAGAAGCATCGCAAGCACGCGAAATCGGATGCCTCGCCGTCACGCAATAGTGAGCGAGAATTTGAACGGCTGGTTCAGGATGCTTCCTCGCACCAGCTGTCCTCCTCACCTCGCAGTCAGCGTTCCGGTTCGGTGGCTAGCACCACCAGCCGTTCTAGTAGCCGGCACCGTGCAACACCGACCAAGGATACGCGCGACGAAGCGGACGAGTTCCTTGCCCAGATTAAGCAGGAACAGCTGGAAGCGGAAAAGCGCTCCAAAAAGCAAGAGGCGAAGAAGTTCAAGAGCAACATGCAATCGATTCGGTCAGCCGTCGACGGTGGTCCGAAGGTGGTTGGAGTTAAAAGCGAACAGGATGTGGCGAAGTTCTTTGCCGAAAATCAGAAGGCTCACGCAAGCAAGAAACCGAAACAACTGCCGAACAAGGACGTCACTGCACTGCAGGCGAACAGTTTGGCACGCTATTTCCCCGGTAGCTCCGGTGCAAAAGGTACCACTAGCGCCACCGGTACACCATCGTCGGTGTCTAGTGTGGAAGGATCACCAGCATTGGGTCGCAAGAAGGCGAGTGAGGTAGATCTGCTAAAGTATTTCGGAGCTACTGGTAAGTCGAATGCATCGTCCTCTACACCACCCTCGTCGGTAGTGTCGCCTGTGATGTCACGCAACAGCAGCATTGAATCACCAGGACCGATTCGCAAAACGAGTACCAGCGCGGCCTTAAATCCCAAACCGCCCGTTGTACCCTTGCCGCCGAAGAAAAATATTCTTGCCTTCCAACCGATCAGGAAATCAAAGACGGAAGCTACGCTGCAACCGGCCGAGCCGAAGAAAAATGTCCTCGCTTTCCAGCCGAAGGCTATCCAACCTAAAGCTACCCCCATACCGAAACCTGCTGGGTCTCCAAAAATGGGAGCAAAGAAGATTGCCGCTCCATCCACAAGTCCGAAGAAGATGGCGTTAATCGATCCAGACGAGCAATTGTTTGAAGATCTACTGCAGGATGTAAACGATGAGTTGGTTGACACATTCGATGCCATAGTGGAAGAATCGAGATCAAACAAATCAAGTCCGAAGGGGACGAGAAAGAACAAAGCCGCCACTGCTAATGCAACTCGCAAGGGATCGCCCAAGAAAACGAAGAAACAAAATGGCGGAGGATGTACCTCTGATGAGCAGAAACCAACCACCGTAATGGGACACCCTGTACCGAAAATGACCATTAAAAGGCCCCCGTTTAAGATAACGATGCCGGTTAAGATGCAAGAAACGCTAGAGGAAATATACCTCGCAAGTCTATCCAAGCTCGATACACGCTCATCTTCGCTTATTGATTTAACGAACCTCTCAGCTTCGACGGAGACGGTGGACGCATCTGGTAGTAGCAACACCGTACCGATCGCGTCCACACAGCTAGGTAAAGTTTTGGAAGAGCCTGAGGGAGACACGGTGCAAAAGTCGAGCTCGCCCACGGCGAGCTCCTTTGCCACTGGGTCCCGCAATGGCGACAGCGTTGAACTTACTTTGCAGCCCTTTCAGGCCCCCCAGCAACCGAAGCAGCAAACTCCGAAAGCACCATCCACCCGGCAAGCGAAAGACTCGAAAGCGACGTCGATACCGTCAGCGAAGACCACGAGGCAGGAGAACAACACCATGCCGACGCCGGCGGTACCAGTGTCCAAAACGACGACGACGACGAGGCAGCAAGCGATGAATGGTCCAGCGGACACAGCAGCAAATCTGAAGGCTGGCAGCCAGGCGAGCTTGTCATCCTCAATTCAAGCTGCACCGCCATCGACTGGAACACCGACTGCGTCGAGGAAAGTTATCTCTAGCGTGCAGATTTCGCTAAAACAATCAACAGCGTCCGCTACTACTCCACCGGAACCGATCATTAAACAGCGTGACAGTGCACTAACCAACGATACGCCGAAGCCGGCTGCTGTTACGAAACTTCCTGTCGCGAAGCCAATACAAAGTGAGCCTAAGTCTGCATCGCCCAAGAAAACAGTTTCTGTCTCGATTACGAATGTGAAAAAGAGTGAAGAATCCCTTACGGCTGCTAAATCTGCGTTCGCGCCCGTGTCGAAGGATCCGCTGTCTCAAAAATCTATCTCGATGCTTGAGCTGCACCGTACTCCAACAGTGACCAAACAGGACAGGAGCTTGGAAACGTCCACCATTGTTTGCAATGGGCTTGCTACCCCGACCATGAAGAGAAAACCACAGCCAGTGGGGCAGAGGGATGCGAGCAAATCAACAGCAAGCATCATTGCGCCTGAGCAAGCCTCTTCTCCTGATGTGAAGCATCTGAAGACTGAGCGAAAGGATGGAAACAAACCAACTAAACCACAAGTACAGTCTACATCAACACCTCAAGAGCCTCAAAAGATTCAGCAAAGTGTGGAAGTTGTCACAGATAAGAATGCTACAGAAGCAACAGGTAGCACCAAGCCTATGCCACCACACACCCGCTCGCGTACACTCTCATCCGATGAGCAGTGCTTTGAAGAGCTTCGTAAAAAGCATGAAGCTATATTTGCGAACCAAGAGATCGTCAAACCACTTGCTACACAACCGGACATAACAATTCCGAAAACGTTGTCGGACGTTCGCAGCTCGCTGCTAGCTGCTCAACAACCCGTCGCTACCGTTTCTCCAGCTGCGTTGGAGTTGGACGAACGTATCGATCCCCATTATCGGGAGGGTATCAATCAGCTGATGATGGAACTGATGCCGGGTGTTGCGCTGGATGACGATGTGCCAATACCGAAGCAACGTCAGAAATCCTCTTTCCACAAAGAGCTGCAGAAGCTGCAGCGTGCCAACTCGAGCGCGGTGGTAGGTCCCACGGCCGTAGAGGTAAAACCAAAGCCTGCTGATACCACCGAATACAAGATGGAGGTGATCCGTGCGGCAAACACGACGAAGCCTACCACCACCGGATCGATGGAAAAACGACAGGGAAGTGAAGAAAAGATGCAGATACGTCTAGAGCGCTCGACGCAGATAAAGGAACAGTACGTGAAAAAATCCAACGTGGTATTGCCTACCGTTGTGCCATCGTCTAGCTCTACTGGTGCTGGTAAAAAACAAACCTTTGTAATGCCAAACGTACCCACTGATATTGATAAACATCGGGGTATACTCAGTCGGGATGCGGTGCCGAGCAAGAAACAGGATATTGAAGACTTTGACGATTTGTTGGATAAGATTGACGTTGATACTGCAGCGACTGTGGATATTGATTTGGACGAGCTCCTGTCGGACACCGACGATGTGCCGAAAAAGAATGTCGCTAAGGTTGCAGCTTCTCGCGAAATCAACAACCCAGAAGTAACAGCAGTGAAGAAACAGGAGCAATCTAAAGTGGAATCGAAGAAGTATGGAGGAGTTAATAAGACTGTGGAATCTACTGCTTCTAAGGCACCAGTGAGCAATGTCAATGCGAACAGTGGTGTGAAGACAGAAAGGAAAACAGAAGCATCAGCAGCGAATCAACTTGGCCAAACTAAAATGGAAGCGAAGGCATATGAAGGAGGACACAATAAGATGTCGACTCTTGCTAAAGAACCCGCGGGCAATGTTAAAACGAACAGTTCTGCCACAAACCCTATCTCTGAAGCAATGTTGAGCGAAACCATCGCACAGCTAACAGAGAAAATGAATCAATCACGCATCAGCGTTGCGACGAAACCCGCTTCTCCACGCAAGCAGGAGGACCTGTCCAAGGATGCGTTTACGAAGCTGTTCGACAATACTGATTCGTCTCAAACGGACTTGGATTTGTTCGAGGAGCTGTGCAAGAAGGAAGACCCAGAACCGAAACAAAATCGATCCGATTTGGTCGATAGTTCAACTATTGCTCGGCGAGGATCACCTACCGCTGCTGTCATGCCCGATGTGATTAGCTCCACCAAGAAACCGTCTTCTATCGGTGAACCGAAGGCGATGAAAATTCTCGAGTGTATGGACTCACTTAAGCAAGGTACCGCAGCGATGAAGGTGGATAGTGTTCTTCCATCAGTTCCGTTGGTGCCGCCTCCGCAAGCGATTCAAGTTTACACGCTTCACACGGCTAGAAGCGGCTCACAGGAAGCGGAGAAGGACACTCAACCCCAACCTTCGACTCAGGGTATGTCGGGCGATTATGCACATATCCTCAAGGATATAACGTCTGGGTTGGTGGGTGCAGACTTTGCCGCACCGGTTGTATATGAACCACCGGTGCGTGAGGAACAACCAGCACCCCGTAAAGAACGGCCCGATTTTAAGGCTTACAAGCAGCTGCTGGAAGAGAAATCGTCCCGCGAAGAACCGATCCCGACGAGCAGCACCAGTGCAGCGGTGATTGAACCACAGCCGCAACGTCCACTTCGCCGGCAGAAGAAATTCGATCGTACTGACACTACCTCACCGGTGCGCGCGTTCGACAATTCGATCTGCATTGATCCGTGGCGGGCACGAAAATCTGCCAGCATCGAGAACATTGCCATCGAGCAGGTGTTTGTGAAGCAAAACGATGCAGTAGTGGACACGTTCTTTGTCGTGCCGGAAAACAGACAACAGTCCGTGCAACGGTCATCTAAATTACGTCGCTCGAAGTCATACGACCGGTTGGCAGTGCCGATGATGGGTGGCCAACGGCGAGGTTCGATCAAGCAGAAGCAATCGCTCGAAGAGTTGCGCGATTTTGGATACGACGTGGAACCTTCATCTCGATCACGCCATTTGGTCGATCCACGTCTGCGTCATATCGATCTCGATCTTGGTTCGGACGAGGAACTGGCAAGTCTTCGCGATCATCCTGCGAGACGCTGGCAGACGTCCGGTGCGAGCAAGTTCCGCAAGAACAAATCAATGACGGACGTAGCAACTGGGCGGTCCGCACGGGCAGCAAAGGATACGCGTGCTGTTGAGCCACCGAAGGTGGACATTGACCGCGAGTCACCCAGACCGCGCACAACGGACTTCTCCAAGTGGGAAGCAATTCTTGATAGAGGCGTCACATATTACGAGGGTGGTGCCAAACCGAAGCTGGACATTAAGAGCTTGGAGAAGCGCGTGGAAGATCTGGATGTGCGCCGTGCCCGCCCGTTGCGCCGGAAAGCGATCCCGAAAGATTACGATCCGGACGAGTACGTGCCACGAATCAATCGCCGCGGTGTGGATCTGTACGACTATCCCGATCCGACCCTGCCACGGGACTACGATCCGGAGGAGTACGTACCGAAACCGGCCCGCCATGCTCATGCGGTCCCATCGCCACCGGGTCAACCGCTGCCACGTTCGTACGATCCGGACGAGTACATCCCGAAGGCGAATAGACGCGAACAGGCATGCTACGAAGTTCCGGTCGCCATACAGCGTACCCCGGCGAAATACTTCAAGGAACCGTACTACCACCAGATGGAAGAAATGCCACCGGCACACTATCCAATCCCTGCCGAACGACCGCTCGGTCGATCGAAAACTACGGCACACGTGCCTATCACTAGTAGTGTAGCTGTGCCAATCTCTACAGCTGCTGGCAGGGGTGGAGTAGGATACGATCGTGAACCTCCGGCACGTGACATCGCTCGGTCGCAGTATTCGCGTCGGTATGATGCGGAGGACCGTCACATCGTCGACCGTAGTCACCGGTTGCACGAGAAGACGAACAAGTTCATACGCACACAATTGACGCGGAACGATCCGAACCCTTACATACGCGAAATGCTCGAGAACGACAGCGACGATGAGTACCATCTTCCGTCGGTCAGTGGTGCGGCCAGTTACCACCATCAACGGCCTGGATTGAGCACCTCCAGCAGTATGGCGTATGGGTCCGGTTCGACGTACGGTAGCTCGGGAGCAGCTGCCATGAGTCGCATCCAGACGAAGGCGATAACACAACCGTCACGCATGTTGCAATATGGTGGCCGCAAAGATTACCCTTCGACGACCATGTCCGGTAGTGGTGCTGGTCGTACCGGTGCTGGCAGCTCATATGACCATCGTCGTCGTGGTGGCGATACATCGCGCACTCGTGACAACTGCAATATTTCGTAACGTGTGGACCGATGCGAGTGCAGTGTACCGTCGTTCTCGAATGTCCTCCAATGTCCAGAAGTTAGAAAGTCTCCTCCACACTTCCTGTATACAACAATCTATTCGGACTTTTGATTAAAAATTCCAACACCCACATCTCAACACCACTGGGCATAACAACTTCTGTCAACACCTATAATTACCCTGTGACCGTGTGATCTCGCTCCCCTTCCCTTACATTCGATGTCATGATGAGCCACCGGTCTGTAATGTCGTCAACCATTCAACGTGTGTCGATCATGTATTTGTGTATGTCACCTGTCGTGCTCCAAACGCCATCCTCCACATCTGTGTTTTAAATCACCAACGCTATACTCTGTCACCACCAATATCACCAACTCTTTAACATCCCACCAACGGTTGCGTCCAATGTTGGCGTCTCGATTCGGCTACCAAACCTATGTCCACACCTGCTGTTACTGTTCCTGTGGGTACGATTTGATCGAATGTGCGCTGGCTAATATTCGGGATGGGCGACCGAAAGAGAGTGAGATCATCCCACACCAACGCGTCGCGCACCACGCACTGTGTTGCAAATCGTTTCCACCACACTGTTTCACCTCGCTGCTGGCACTAGGGGGAAAAAACTAGAAGAAAAATAAAAAACGAAAAAAAAAGTCGTCACAAGTGCAATATAAAATCTAAACTGCGCGTTACTGACGCGCAGATACCCCCCCGGAGGTAATACTCTTGTTGCTGTTTCGGTGTGACGATGTTAGTTGTGTTTATTTTTTGATTTATCGTTTTTGTTTTTGTTTCATTACATACTTGAGTTTATTGACTTTTTGCGCGATCATTCTGCTGTTTTTTTTCTTTTAATTAACTTTGTTTTGCGACTTGTGCGTTCTAATCAGTTCGTTTATAGTTTGCGTTTTATTTATTTTTTTGTTCATCAATGCTTTACTGTTATTTTACACGTTCTGTATATTTTTTTTTCTTGCAAGAACATCACTTCATTAAAAAGAAACTGCATTTTTTTAGAAGGACGCTTGATTTCCATAATCGCTACTGCTTCAGTTCAAGTTGGACTGCCAGATAAAAAAGGGCGGAAAAGCACAAAATAGAAACTTACGTTCTGAATGATCGGATGATAGCAAGGGGAAATGTTTTTCGATGCGATTAAATCGTACCCTTACAAATCCAATCCAACCGACCGTGCTTACGTTCCGTATTTTACTAACAGCAAATAATCAATGATACGGGAGCTGTGCCGTTGTTTTGCACGCTACTGTTGCGATCCTCAAACTCTGCAGACTAATGTTGTGCCCTAACTCGCAACCACGTATCGTACATATTGCTCCGGTTGCTGCTGCCGTGTGATGCGATACGTATTCGGGGGTCGTTACCAGCAAACGAACTCACAATAACCAGCTCAGAAACGCTAATGTGTCCGATGTGTTGTTACCTTAAACTTTATAAATGTTTTCTCGTACCGAGTTGACGTGTCGTTGACTGAGACGATAGTGTTAATGTTACGTTCTTTTTTTCCGTTTTACCTTTCCAGGGTGCTACCGATTCCGAGGTGAACTCAACGGAGATATCTACCGATTCGGAGTTTGACGATGAGCAGCCGCAGCGTGTTCCGCCTTCGTTCCATCTGGAGTTTAAACCCCTGGTGGAGGTTGATCCAACGATCAAGCTAGTCCAGAACCGTGCTCCACTGGCCGTTCCCCGGCCAGGCGATTACGTGCTCAGTAAGACTGCCAGCACGGAAGGAATTGCATCGAAGAAGAGTCTGGAGCTGAAGAAGAAATATCTGCTTGGCGAAGGTACGACCGGGCTCGGAATTCTAAAGTCTGGTTCTGCGTCGGCACTTGACTCGAAGTTCAAATCGTTCCACTCGAACATAACCGAGTGCCAGAAGTTGCTGAACCCGGCTGCCCAAATAAGTCCCACGATGCAGACGTTCCTGAAGAACAGTACGACGAACCCTCCGTCGGCTGGGGGCAATCGAACACGAGAAGAATCCTCTACCGTCCCAGCACCACCAACCCTTCCATCGGAGTCTGTTAACGATACGGAGAAGGAGAATGTGTACGAAGGCAAAAGGACCGGCACGGGCAATGTTAACGGTAGCAGTAGTGCATTGGCGTTGGGTGCTAACAAGCGTTCCTCGCTGGTAGAAACGATCAACACCACACTGGTCGAGAACAAGCTGAACGAGATCAAATCGAACGAAAGCTTCGCTGGGAAAGAAGAGCAGAAGTCGGAACAGCAGCAGCAGCCGACTGGTACCGATCAGCAACAGGCACGGTCACAAAACTCATCGCCTATTTCCAAGACGAAGCAACCACAGGCGGAACACGACGGTGTTGGCAATGGTCACATTGATCATACGGCTAAACTAAAGAACAGCCTCAACAACAACAACAATAACAATAAGCGCAACAATAACAACAACAACAACAATGGGGAGGAAGTGTTGGAAATTATCGATCTCGTTACGCCGGAGAAGGTGAACGATGCAACGCATCGTGACACTGCGGCAAACGAAACCGGTGGCCTAGTGGAGCACAAGTACATCACGAACCTGAAGCACACGTACATCGACCTAACGACTGATTCGCCCAACTGTGATCGTTCACTGGTGGAGACAACGCTCGACTTTAGCATTGCACCGTCGAAGCTCGGTAACGAGCGGCCGACGAATTCTTCGGCCGTGCCGGACATAATCAGCAACATTCGGATCGATAGTAATGAGAATAAAATCGAACAGCATGCAGCCAACACGAACGGTGTGGTGAAGCAGAAGCTGCTGGTGGGTAAAACATCCAATACGCCTCCCGAACAACAAGCGCAACAGCAGCAAGGAGAGGACGGATGTCACGAAACCACTCTGCAGGTACCGCTGGATGTGCCCTGGACGAAGGAGGAAGAGATTGAATCGGACAGCATTTCGGAATCTGGTTCGAATAGTAGCGAGATCAGTAGTTCAAGTAGCAGCAGCAGTAGCAGTAGTACCTCGAGCGTAGAGGACATTCCGCACTTCATACTCGATTCTACCACCAGCCCCGAGACGCAGAACGATGAGCGGTTTGTGCCACGGTTGGAAGTGCGCGATGCAACCGGCGAGTTGATGCAGATCGACAGCCTAATGATCATCGACGGGCGCTACATCGGCGATCCGGAGGATTTGAAGCTGATGGAGAAGCTACCACCGGACACGCAGATAGCGGCACAGATGCTACAGGCGGAGATCAATCAGGATAGCATTAATACGGTCCTTGAAGGTGAAAGTGCTCTACCGTCGTGTGGCGCGCCGGATGAGGAAGGGAAGCGAATGGATCAGCCCGACGAAAACACCGCGGTGCAAACGAAAAGTGATACGGAGGAAGGTGAATGTGCCAGCACGCCAACACCACTTCCGATGAAGGCGGACCCGGTTTCATCTCTCTCGAACTTTGTCTCGCAACGCAATCCCTGCTTTAAGTTTGATTCGCGTAATGAAAACAAAATCGATACGCTGAAAAATCTCCCATTCGTGCTCGATGCCGATCAGCGTACCTCCTTGCAGAAGTCGATGCATCTAAACCTCAACCCACACAATGCGCCCCCGGTGGACGTTGAAACGGACACGGAGCAAACGCCGATGGCTGGTGAGGTACCGGGTGGAACATTGCTTGCCTCACCGACGGTGCCCCCGTACACGAAGCGGGGTGCACCGGATGCGGACTCTGACTCGCAGGATGACACGGAAGTGACAACGCAGAACAATCTTACCGAAACGGAACTATCCGACTGGGCAGCGGATGACGCAGTGTCGGAGAACTTTGTCGATCTGGAATTTGCGCTCAACTCCAACAAAGGCACCATCAGGCGAAATCACAAACCAAAGCATCCGCGGCTGCAGCACAAAAAGCTACCGAGCAGCAGTAATGGTGGGGATGGAGCGGCGATGGTACGATCCGTACCGGCCTCTTACACAGCCGCCAGCATGCAGCCTCGCAATGGAATCACTGCCACCGAGGACGGCATTATACGAAACCTGGCGCTGGAAGATATCGAATTTATGGACACAGGGTCGGAGGAGGAAAGTTGTATCGAGACGTACTCCACCACGAATCGGATGATGCTGAAGAATCGAGGTTACATGGAAATCATGGACCCGACGGTAGAATCCAAACGTGCCGTATACCCTCCATTAAGTCACGCGTACGGCACGGGTCAGCCAAAGTTGGTGGAAGCGATCAACAATCAAATTGCTGGTCGGCCGCAGATGGACTACATCGAGCAGGGTTCGTATCTGCTCGCTAACGATGACGCGAAAACGCCCATGAACGAGGAACCGCTCGGGAAAATTACCTTTTCCACGCTCGCTAGTCAAAACATAAAGCTTGGCGAGCAGGTCTGCTCCGTCGAGTGTGCGCCCGATATCGAGGAGGATAGTCTGCTGTTGATAAGCTCCTCCCAGGGTACGGCCCCGGGTACGACAACGAACAGTACCGCGACAAACGACGAAAGTGACGCACTAACGATGGTAGTGGCAGCACCATCCACTGCCACCGGGCACGAACCAGATCCGGCGAACCCGAACGCCGGTAGCACCAGTGGTCGAGGTAGCGCTACTTCGTACAGCTCATCGCTTCACTGCGGTGGAGCGATTAACAGCAATGGCCATAGCAGTACTGCTGCTGATCGTACACCCGATCCGGAACTGGCAGCGAAATCCAACTCCCGCTCGCGAGACGAAAGCCCGGCGAGGAAAATTTCCGTCGAATCGCTATCCGGCAAACGGAGCAGCCTGGAGCGCAAGGACGTACGGAAGGATTCGCTCAAAGGCATCGAAGACATCGGGTACGAGAAGTACGTGAAGCGTTTGCAGCAAAAGATTCAACAGATCAGCAATGCGCGCGATTCGCTCGAGGTAAAGAAGGGTAAGCGAAAGTCTTCCAAGGGTGAGATGGTGCTGACGCTTTCGGAAGCGAACAGGGAAGGGATGGACGAGCAGGAGTGTGACGGTGCTGCGTCCGGTTCCACCGGGCAGCAGGCAGAGCTTTTTACGCCCGATCAGCAGCAGAAGCTGGGAACCGTTTCGTCCTCTGCCGTCCTCGAACCGGACACACCACAACCGAAGAGTGTGGAGAAAAAGATTGAAGAGATCACGAAAGAGCGCGTAAAGCAGAAGGATCTCATACATGATCTAGTCATGGATAAGCTGCAAACGAAGAAGCAGCTGAACGCGGAAAAGCGTCTCAACCGCAGCCGTAACCGTAGCAATGTCCTAGTCGGCCAGAGTAGTAATGGTGGTGCCAATGGTGCAGCGGTGGAATCCGTCGGCGATTCACCAACTGCGGCGACAGCCGCCAGCTTCCGGTCTGGAGGTGGGGCTTCGCTAAAGGAGTTGGAACGAACGCCACTACCGGTTAGCAATCAGAGTAACGTGTACAGTAGCGTTATGTCAATGCGCGCCTTGCCCTCCTCAGCAGTGCTGAGCAGCAGTGCCTGCGACGCGTTGAAGGAAAACATTGGCTTTGCGAATGGCAAATCAGCACCGCATCCTCACCCGGACCAGCTCTTGGCATCCGCGGCCTACCAGCAGCAGCTAATAACGCCCCGCAATGCGGCCGGTACGTTTGGCGACGGTGAGCAACCGCTAACTACGGAGCAGCTGCGCGAGGAGGCACGTTCACGGGCACGGCTAAAATCTAACCAGGATTTGGGTCTGTCGCCCGAAGATCGGTTACTGCTGTTGCGCAAAAAGTATCACATCACGATGCGCGGACTCACCGATGACGATGACGTGGACGCGATTGATCCGAACAAATCGGACGATGCGAAATGTAAGGATCAGGCGCGTACGAAGCTCATCACCTCCAAGAGCGTTAACGATGTATCGATGTTGAAGCAACAGCAGCAGCAGTCTCTATCCTCGCTGCATCACCATCACCATCACCACCATCATCATCACCAACCGGGACTGCTGGTAACGAGCACCAGCAGCATTGCAAAGGTGGACCCATCCGTGTCCGCTGGAGAACTACAGCACAGTACGCCGAAAAAGCTGACCGACTACATCTCCGACCCGAACCTGATGCATACGAGCACGATTGAGCAGGACACCGGTTCGGAGGTACGCTTGCGCACCCGTGGCAAACGGGGCAAGGATCGCGAACGGCGCAAAAGCATCATCGAGAAGGTATCGGAGTTTTTCAACGGTCGCAAAAAAACGGAAAATGGCGGCAGTAAGGAGTCGTCACCGACCAAGGATCGGCCAACACTGCTCACTGCCAACGGTGGTCCGTCTGATTCTGTACCCGGCGCTGGCTCATCCACTAGCGGTGGAGGAGGCTTCTTGCGGTTTAAAATCTCACCAAAGCTGAAGGACAAATCAAAGGTACGTTTGCGGGAGGTTTTGTCAGGGAATCCTTGGAGATGCGCGGGACACGAGACTGGTGATGGTGGTGATTGCCTTTCCACGGTGACGGTCAACGCTACAAAAAAGCTCATGCTCTCGCTTGATTGATTTAGTGACATATTTGTGATCATTTTCATTGTCTGCGTTTTGTTTCTCTTCTCCCACAGTCATGCTTTGATATGAGGAACATTAGTTGTGGTGTAAGCGCTTTTTTTAGTTTTGGGTTATTTTTTTTTGTTCGTTGCTTTGTTTGTTTGTTCGATTGTTGCTAGTTGTGCATTGTTTTAGGAGTATATTTAATGTTATTCACTTAGTTTCATTCTGCATTCTGGTTTTGATTGGATGTTTGAATTGCATGCTATATTGTGTTAATGTTTTTTCTTAGGTTAACAGCATGTTGTTTACTGAACACTCTATATTTTTTTTAGCTAAAACAGTTTTGTTTTCTGTTGTAAAAAGATTACCTTAAAATTACTTAAAGGAATTAGAAGTTCTAATGGTACAGGGGTTTTCAGTTGATAATATAAAAGCATCGATCTTTTTGGCTTCAGATGACAGGGGAAGCAATAACCTTTTATTGTGAAGTTACCAGATGATATTGTAATATTGTAGCCGATGATATTGTACACGGCCTGTCAGCACTCGTGTAAGTGCGTCACCTACCGTTTTTAGCGCAGGATGTAAGATTGTCACACGCTCTTGTTTTGAAGTTCTTTGTGTTTGGAAATCGAAAAAAAATATTGCTATTGAATATCAAAACACTGATTCCTGGCGTAAAATTACAATTCGTATACAACCGATTTTCTGCATTTACAGCTCAATTTTACAGCCCGCGTTTATACCTTTGAATTACGTTCCCCTACCCCATCGCTGACAGGTCGTGTACAATATATCATCGGCCTCGATTACAATATCATCTGGTAACTGCACAATAAATCCCCTGTCATATGAAGCCGTTCCCATGTCATCGAGCTTTTTACCATCTTCTTCTTCTTCTTCCTTGGCACAAAACCTCGAGAGGTTTCGGCCTGTCATTTCTGGCTTTCTGTGACTTAATTTTACCCGTAGTAAAGTAGTCAGCCTTACGTGCAGGGAGTCGGTCTGGATGGGATTTGAACCCCAGCCCTGCCCGTGTGAAGACCGGCGCCGCTGTCGCCTCGGCCACCGGATCGCCCCAATTTAATTTTTACCATTTTATGAAAATATTTTACAAAAAGGATCGAATCGTTTATATTATCAACAGAAAAACCCTGTAAAAAAATATATACAAAGAGTATACTTTCCAAATTGGCTTTCTTCAATATGTTTTCTTTCTATAGATCTTCTTTACTACAATTTAACTCAGTTGTCCGCCAACTCTTATAGAAGAATCGTTATAACCATGTGTATAATTTTGAATATATCACACTAAATGAGCACTTGTGCAATGTTGAATGTATTATAACAGTCAGATAAATATTTTTTTAGCAAGCGTAAAATACAAAAAATAATGTTAAAACCATTTAAATACTCAAACTCAAAATAGATAATATTTTCATACCCATAAACGCCACTTGATAATTTCTAAAGAAAATGTGCTAATGTGCTTAAAGCTTCTAAAAAAGATTTTCTACTTATCATTTAATTGAAACACAGGGTAAAAAAATGCTATAAATAAGCTTAAAATTTAATTTGCCCTTAATGTTGCCTTAATCTAACCCTTAAGTGCCAGTTATCGCATTACCAATACATTTTTATTTTCTAACGTAGATTTTACATATATTTTCTTGTTTTATTTTAGTTGTGTTGTTGCTCGACTAACTCACTTTGATGTACATATAAAATAGCCGGTTATCGCTAGCTAGTAAAACCACTCTTACACACGCACACACACACACACAAAGTAGAGAAGTAAAGTTAACCAAACAAGTTCGGTTTGAGTTCGGTTGTACACGTATCTGGTTCGAAAAAGGCGTACGAATCTTATTAATCCCTATTTTTCTCCCCGGTGCCAAACTGACTCGCCAGACAAAGGAGAGTTCCCCGTATGGAAGGTGCGCTTCGGACGATTGCCTGAACAGTAACGTACCGAATGGTTTGCCAACGACGACGGCCAACGTATCGCCCGTTGCAGCTGCTGGGGTCGATATGAATGCGGTCTATGTGCACCACAACAGCTACACACCGATCGGGCGTAAGGAAGCGGAAGAGCTGGAACCACCACCAATTCCACCGCTTCCGCTTAACTACGAGCGCTCGGATGGTAGGTAGAAGAGGGAAAATCCCATTCGTTTAAGATATTATGCAGAAAGTTAATTTAATTTTCAATTCATTTACAGACGAAGCGGGTGCCGCCAACGAATCGAAAAACGAAATGAAGAAAATACGTGCAATGTCCAAAACATCGAGGCAAGCGGAATTGAAAAG
Source organism: Anopheles stephensi (assembly GCF_013141755.1). Classification (NCBI taxonomy): domain Eukaryota; kingdom Metazoa; phylum Arthropoda; class Insecta; order Diptera; family Culicidae; genus Anopheles; species Anopheles stephensi. The sequence goes on from NC_050201.1 coordinate 10,506,424, forward strand.
GTAGTGTGCTTAGCGGCATGACGAAAGTGGAACTCAGTACTAATTGCAAACTCCCCTTGCCCTCTTTACCCATCCACAGACTGAGAATTGCTCAAGAGATACAACGAGAACAGGAAGAAATAGACGTAAAGATCAAAGATCTGGAAACGCGCGGCGTAGAAATCGAGAAGGAGCTTCGGGGCGAGAGTGAAACTCTCAAGAAAGGCAACGCCACCAATCTGGGTGCTAACGACGACGGGCTGGTGAAGGAATGGTTAGAAATCATGAGCAGCATCACGCGGCTGAAGGTGCGGGACGACGAGCTCAGCATACGGCAGCAGGAGCTACAGCTCGAACATCGGCACGCGCAACTAAAGGAAGAGCTCAACATGCGGTTGTCATACGGTAGTAAGTACTCGGGCAGGCGCACGCTGCCATAGCGCCGGGGGAAGGAAATTTTGATTAATCACACCCTTTACGCTTTCCCTTCCATTGCGCAGAGCTTGATAAGAACTCTTCGGACGTTGCTGCCGAGGGTGCGATCCTGAACGAGATGCTTGAAATCGTGGCCAAACGGCAGGCGCTGCGGCCATCGCCCGATACGAAGGCGACGGCGGCCGCTGTCGCGGCGGTTGCTGCCGGTGCGACCCTATCATCCAAACCGAACGCACCGAACACCACCTTCACTGCCCGGATGCCTAAAGATACCGATGTAAGCATTAAAGCTTTATTTTCTTCCAAATTTTTCCCACTCCTCATTTGTGGCGTAATTTGCTGTGTGGCCTGTTGCTTAGTAGTAGTCGGATCCATCACCTTTACAAGCTAGTGCTATCCAACAGTACGAGAACGATGTACAGAGAATGGAGTAATGCGCATTTAGTCTTTAGTATTTAGTCAACGGTCATTGCACGATGCACAGTTTTCTTTTTTTGCTAACATGCACATGTAGATAAAAGCACAACCAGATCACCCTTTTCAATTGTAAAACCACGCACGGCTAAACACACACACACACTCACAAACAAAAACCAAATTATCACCTGCCTTTATTTCTTACACTGTACATTAGATACGCACGATCCGTGAAGTCATCTTACCGCTCGAATGTGGTATATTATTTAAATTATTCCGTTAGATTCAGTTTATTTTTCGTTTTTTTTTCTCGCACTAACCATGTAACAAAAGTTATTGTTTACGTACTTGAAAAAATATATATATTCTCTTTAATTAATAACAGCAATAATAATTTCGTTTTCTTTTATTTTAGATGTTTAAGTGTGTTTGTATTCGTACGCATGTTGCACAATTTTTGTTTTTATTTTAAACATTTTCTGCACTTTTTTTCCCTAGCGTTACACATTATTCAGACTGGAACATACACACATTTAACAAAACGAAACAAAGATAAATATATTTTTTAGTATTTGTAGCGTTAAAATACAGTGCCTAACAGCACAATAAGGCCACCAGTTTTTTTGAGAATTAATTTGAAGCCATAGGTAAATATGGCGTTTTGCAATGGTGTAGATAGTAAAAACAAAGGTTTTTTTCATAGTTTTTTGTAAATATATATATATTTTTACGCACACTAACAAATATTTTTTCATTGGTTTGAAAATTGCATCATGTAACACAACTAAAAGGCCACTTACGAAAATCCATCGTTTTCGAAATATTCGTAAAAAAATGAATGACGAAATGCTCCCATAGAAACAACAGGGGTTGAGCGCCCCATTTACTTTACAGACACAGACTGCAGGATTTTTTTTTATATTTCCTAAAATTCTGATTATGTCTAAATTTAATATATTGTTTTCTTTGGTTTTCGAACTTCACGATGCATTGAAAGCAATTCATATCCCATAAATAGCCATTTCTGACTGCATTTACAAAGCTGCACAATACTTATTATGGGTACTGTGCCAGGAATGTAAATACATATTTTGAAAAATGATTTTTGATAAAAAGCTGGGATCTAAAGAATTGCAAGAAAAAATACTAAAAATAAAAATATAATAATTTTTGCATAAAAACTCCAATTATTGCATGCCGAGGTTTACTGAATCTTTCAACAAATCTTTAAAAATTGTTTTTACATTGTTTATGAGCGTCAAGCCGTCATATGTAAATAAATAATAAATAACTTTGCAAAACATCATACTTACCTACCTATACCTTCAAATTTTCTATTTTTTTATTATTAGGGCCGGCCTGACCATATTGCTAACATTTTCTAGTTTTTACAAAAAATCTAGTGGTCTTATTGTTCTGTTCCGCACTGTAGGTCATTCCAGGTCTAGTACACTAATCACACCAACCTAGCAATACTATCTATACTACTACTTAGTTAAACAATTGCCTGAGGATTGATGAAGCGAAGAGTTGCCTGCTGGGCTGGAGCTACTGCTCAATCCTATAAGACTAGTCGTACGAACATTGTATGGAATTCGACGGATAAGGTTGAGAGACAGTTTGGACTGTACCATTCCATATCATGTTCGTACGATCGAGAAGTAACTCCAGCCTTAGTCCGACCTTATCGGTCAAATCTGATGCAATGTACTAGCCATATACGACCAAGGCTGGAGTCTCTGCTAAGTCGCATATGACTAGTCCACATTTTATGGAGTCTACTAGTCGTTTATAAATTGTCGGATGACAGTTTCAATAGTACGAGAGCTAATACGTCAATTCCCATCCCCATGTTCCATACGACAGAGCAGTGAATCCAGCTTTAAGCATCTGAATCAAAATAAAAAATGGACGTATCTGACGCTCTCTCAATCAAAAGCTACTTATTACTTATCTTAAATGTATAAATGATAAGCAAATGTCGTGCCACAAGTAAAATATTAGCAATTCGCGGCTGATTTTCATATTGATGAAAATTATTTAAAAAAATCTTTTATGACTGAAATGATGAGAACAATTAATTTAATAACTTTCCAATTTGTTTAATAATATAGAAAATTCCATCATTTCTTAAATCTTTTAAAAAATCTTCATTTTCATCTTCGTTTTGTTTTTATTTTCTTAGAAGGTATCGAATTTTTACTTCACGTATGAAAAGGTGTATTTTGCCTTGATTTTATTTTAGTTTTTGTATTAAATATTTAAAATATATTATTGAAAAAAACAAGAAAAATCATCTTGGTAGATTTGGCATACAGTAGATTTTGTATTTAAATATTCTGATTTGCATAAGCGAATCATTGGCAAGGTTAGTAAATTACTTTTAAACCCCTTTTATTTTTTTAAATATTCCTATATAACGCTCTAGCCGCATTGTTTTACAGATGTGAGGTGTTTTGAATTTGCTAAAGCTAACCATTTATTCTTCTTCTATTTCTAGATATAAATTTACCAGCAAAAAAATAAAACGGCCTGGCCGTTCTGCGGGAATCAAAACCACACAAGGGTAGAACTGGCTGGTGGCAGTGTGTTTGTGTGTGTGTGATGTCCTTCCAAAACCACACCGAGCGGGTTTGAGAGCTGACGGACCGTGGTCATCGAGGTGTAGTTTTCGGCTAGCCTTTTTTTTGTTCGATACATTACACTAATATCATGCAACTTCAGGTCAATTTCCAATGCTTTGAGTGCTGGTGCTGTTTGTTTTCTTTTTGCTCCTTTTAAGAAGGTTTTAAAAAGAAAATTATGTAAATTATGTAAAATCGTGCTTATTAGTTAAGAGCGAACAGTGAACCGCGGGACTCATCCGACGAACGAAAACACGAATGCAAGGAGAAGGGATAGAGCGATGCGTATCAACGCATCCGACCGAGCACCGGGATAGAGAGAGAGAGATAATGTAAAGCACACAGGGTAAACGGTTGCTGTGGTACAGTAGGCTTAAAATGTGTCCAGAAAGTGTAGGAGCAATGAGTTTGAACGAAGAGATCGATAAGTTAAACAAAATGTTAAACCTTAGTGTGAAGTGAAGTCACCGATGCGCGGACAACAGTGATGTTTATAGGATATGGTAGATTTGAGCCCCTTTTTGTTTCGTTTGTTTGTTCAATTACTATCTTCTTACTTTAGCGAATGCTGCCTCTCGGTGTCCGCCCCGGTTGACACCACTACACTTATCTTTGTTGTTATCTTTTCTGCTTTCCTTTTTATTTTTGATACTGTTTCAATCAGTTACTCGAGTTAGTTTGTTTTTGTTCTGTTTCCTATTTTTCTTTGCCAACTATTGACAAATTAACAGACTGTTCTTCTTTATGCTTGTGTGTGTGTGTTTCGTTTTGTCTTTTCTTTCCTTTTTTTTTCTCCAAACAAAAGCGTACGTTAGGGAAAATGTTGTGAAAACATTGTGGCACCGTGTACCGGCACACCGCTATAAACCAAGTAGTGTGAGTAGGGCAATCGTGAGAAAGTTTATAAAGGAAAATATTTATTTTAAGTCGCGTTGTTTTTATTTTCTTGCTGCTGTTTGTTTAAGCTATACTGTTTTTGAATACAAGCGTCGAACAACGAGAAGGAAAAACTGTTTCACGTGCATGCGAGACTGAGAAAGAAAGGTTTGCGTCTATAAAACCGTTTCGTTTGTGACTTTTTTATTTTATTTGTATGTGTGTTCAGTGATTTTGTGTGTGTGTGTGTTTTTTCTTATTGAGGAAAAGCAAATATAAAAACAGAAATGCCAGGTGGATTTAAACCCCTAATTTATTCATCGAGTTTGAATAATTCTTTTTTTCGGTAACACACGCACACACATGCACACTGCAACATCCAACTGCCTAAGATTGTAGGTGGTTAAGCTGTGTGGGTGTGGTTTTGTTGCTGTCAGGACTTATTTAGAACTTACTTAAACTTGTTCAGTATTACAGACACAGATAATGTCGTTAGATAAAAACAAATGCTGTATCACCAATACTGTCAAACTGCATATATATATCGAGTGGCCTCCTTTTTATATAATTTCTCATAATCTTTTTTTTTAATTTTTGGTTTTTAAATGAACACATTAATAAAAGTTGCTTGGCCATTTTTGTGAGTGGCAAAGGAAAAAAGCCAGAAATAAGAAAAAAAAATTGTCCAAAAATATGCAAGCAAGCGCAAATTCACTGAAATGTCGTAATTTTAAACAGAGAGTAACAAAACACAAAACAAAAAACCAGTGCTAGGGCAGAGTTTTATACACACTTACATTCAACACGCGTTCTGGAGTAATAATTGTGAATACACCGCCAGCAAAACTACAAATCATTGATGCATGTAAAAAAGGGAAATAGAATTCAAATCGTCCTCGAAAGAGACGGTGTTTGTTGCAAGAAAAACGGGGGGAAATGAAATAATTGTAATTTAATTAAAAAACCCAATCTGTAAGCATATTTAATCATGTTGATAAGTGAAGCAAAAATAAGCAAATCAATCCCATTTTCACGAGAAGAAGCTTACAGATACAGATAAAGACCAGCAGAGCAAGTTTGCTTGGTTTTTTGGATACAGTGGATGGGGTAGCTTATACAGCCGCGACAGCAGGCGCTATTATGTCCTTACTTACCAAAATGAGCGTAGACACGCATCAGCAAACCCCTTTGCGAAAACGAATTGTGTTCTAACTCTTGAATTTACTAATGATACGTTTTATGTAGCTATTGTTTCATTTAATGAAGTGATAGAAATAACAGTAACAGATAAAGAGCAAAATATGTATATGCAAACGTCCGAATTTGAAAGCTAAATCCGTGTTTAAAAGAATACGAGCAAAGTACGGTCTCCGGAGTAGTTGGGTGCACAACAAAAAAGGCAAAGAAACACAGTTGGAGCTATTTGAGAGATTTAAATAAAACAAAAGCACAAAAACATGTACACACACAAATACAGTTACAGTAAATCATTTTCAATATTTTTCATTTTCCTAGCATCTAAAATCTACCATGGGCTTGTCTCGATTGGGCCAGAAAAGCTGTGTGCGCGTAGGTCGCAAGTAGTTGCGTTGCGTTAACCATTGAGCGTAGCACCGTTGACATGTTGAGATCCAGGCACGAACAGAATTGAGGATGATTGTACCCCCACTGTGTATGTGTACACCGGGCCGTACCGTAGCCGGGCTATCTCTTCTATAAATGTTTGATTTTTATGTATGTCACACTAGTCACACATGTTTTTTGGGAATAATAAACACAAACTTTTTACTCATTTTGTGCGGTAATCGGTTCAGTGTTGATGATGGCAGTCGATAACTGTAGCAATGAAGTAAGTATGTTTCATGAGGTATAGCGTGCTGCGCTCAAGGGACGTCATGTTGGAGCAGTGAATATGACTCCATCTTCTTTCTGGGCCTTCTGCTCCTATGGAGCACGTCTAAGAGACAAGGCCTGGTGTTCAATCCGTTTCCAGAAGACTCGGTCCATAGCTGCACTCCTCCATCCCCGGCTGCATCTGATCTTCCTCAGGTCTGAATTCACTTGGTCCAGCCAACGCTCGCTCGCTGCGCTCCTCTACGCCTCGTGCCGAACGAGTCGCTGACGAGCCATTTCCTGGTAGGGCATGAGTCTGGCATCCTCATCACGTGCTCTAACAAGCGTATCCTTCCGGCTTAGACCTGGAAGCCGGACCTCCACCAGCTTAGGTCCAGGACTCGTGCCCGTAGAGCACTAACGGCCGTATCAATGTGCGATATATGGCGCATTTCGTGCGTTGTAGGAGTCTTCTGGATCTGAGGAGTCTGTGGAGCCCGTAGTAGGCACGATTCCCCTGTACAATACGCTTTCGGATTTAGATACTTATATTGTTGTCCGAAGTTACGACCGTGCCAAGTTAGCAAAACTCCTCTACTGCCTCCAGATCGTCGCCAATACTCTGCTTCCGAGTCGTCTTCTATCACGGTCAGAGCCTCTGGCAAGCAGGTACTTTGTCTTCATCGCATTGATCCTCATTCCAATACTACTGGCATCGCGTTTCAGCCGGATGTATGCCTCACACACTGCCATATTCTTCACGAGTTTACTGACGGAGTCTCCAAGACTAACTTAGACTCAGGTAAACCGTCCGTCAGGTGAGGTTCGATGGCGTTGCAACATAACCTAGTAGTTGTTGGATGACGATGCGCAGTCAAGGGTATGTAGAAGCAATGTTTGGATGCTATGTGGTGTGCTCCGACTCGTAGACACTCCTGGCGGGCAATATACCGGTTCGTAAGTAGCGCCTGGGTTGTGAAGGTTGGGAGCTGCTGAAGAGGCACCCGGATGCAACATAACAACCTTCTGCACCAAATACAGGTCCCGCACGCGATGAAGCCACACCAGCTGGTGAAACTGGTAGATCTAGAAGTCCCAATTAAGGTGCATGGTTTCTCGGATATTCTTGGAGAACGGAAGCCATGGGACCTGGATGTTCATGGTTGGTTTGGTGTAGCCAATCATTCAAATTCTTAGGTTTGCATGTGAAATGCAACACCATCGGCGGAGTGTCCTCAGAATCCTGATTCTTGAATAAGTTCCTGCTTAATGGGGTTTTGATCGCAATAGAGTCCTTTTGACAAGCAGAGCAACAATAGACGACGACGATTTCGACTTCTACTACCTCAAGATGGCTCGTAGCTTCGGACACGTATCTCCGCAGCAATCGGTGACGATTTGGAAGTGTTAGAGGGCCTCTACTACCTTGGTACGATCGTAAATTCGGATATGGAGCTCCGCCATCAGGAGGGTCGTATTCTACCTATTATGGACTCCTCAAACTTATGCGTCTCACAAAAGATCAGGAGCAACCGTCTCTGATACGTCCCGGAAGTCCTCTACTAACACGAGTCCTAGACTACTATGCTAACGGATATCTTCTCTTCAACCTGGTGCTAGACTCAAGAACCATGCAAGACTCGGAGGAAGAAACTTCGACGATCGTCCGCTATAAGTCAGTCAAGATCCTGGCATACGATGATGGCATAGATCTCATTTTATTGACGCACTTCCACGTAGTTGAAGCATTCCAAAGTGTTGCATCCTGATTAGAACGTAGCCTAACCGTGCGCTCTATGCCGTCAGGGAACTGACAGCATCCGATGTGTAGCGGATATGGCTGTCTCGCTCTAGCAACGATCGGGGATGCGCTTTAAGAGCGTAGAAGTTCGTGAGTAAGGATCATGCGGATCCTGGAGGACTCTCTGCTCATCACGGTTCCGGGACAGACGTGGCTCGCGCGCGGCCTCGTATTTTACGTTTGTTTTAATGTTCGTTTTAATTGTGTTTTAAGTGAAATAAAAAAAAAAAGTACCAGTGCACAAACACAAAACAAAGGATCAAGCAGGCGGCATAGAACCACAGGTTGGAGATCAGGGAGGCGAAAACCAAAATGATGATAACATCGAAAGCCAACCCAGGGGTCAGCCATACCTTTGGAGTTCTCCAAAAGTCTTCACCTTTCAGGATTTAAAAGTCAGTAACGGCAAAAACATAGATTACACGCAAGGGTGCTTGTTGCCAACCGGTCATCCTACAGCCTAAGGAAACTTCTCCATCCGAACTGCCGAACAGTTAAACCGAACTGCCACGAGGCCCTCCAGAGGTACCTTGTGGGCTTGAGCGCAGGGCCAGTCACCCTGCCTCAAGTAACCTATTGACTACGGACAGCAGTTACAATAATGAATATAAAATATATAAATATATAGAGTGCAATTAAAGATAAATTAAAAAAGGTGTATAACCCAACATGTAAATAAAACAGAATTTAATAACTCTTTTTTCATGGCATAACAACTTAAAGAACATAACAAAATAAATGATTTCAAAATTGTAGATACTTACTGACGCATTCATACGCATGATGTCTCGACTTATGTCGAATCATTTCGCGTTGAATGCTCATCTGCAGCGTATAACTCTGGCTCAGACGAAGGTGTGTGGCTGCGGTGACGGATTTCACGTTGAAGATCACCTTCTGTGGTCCTGCGTGGAGTTTGAAACTGCAAGACCCTCCTTGTTGGGCGCAGTCGAGAGCATCGGCAGACGACCGGGTGTAGAAATAAGAAAAGTGTTGGCGACCAGAGACCTCGCATACATGAGGCTTATCTTCCTATTCGCCAGAGACAACGGTCTTATCCTTTGATTCCGCATCCCCATTATCCTTCCAATCCATATCCCCTCTCCTTCATTCCTTTTTTGTTATTCGTTGTGTTGTCTTTGTCTTTGTCTTAATTGTTCTTTGTAGTGCCACGGGTGATCCGTTGACGAAGCAACAGCATCCGGGGTCAAATCGACACTGTCGTAAGAAGAGAAGCAGAATTTTCTGTAACAGTGTTCTTCATCTCTGCCTTGCCTTGATGAGGTGAGTTCGGCCTTCCTGGCGTTGGGTTCGGAGGTGGTCGGCGAGTGCGACCTTGTGATTAGCAGAGGCCCTGATTTTACAGGATGGAACTCGCCGATAGCTTCTGAGTTCGATGCTGGCTTAATCGAGCTTGGGCTATCACTGCTGGGCAGTTTGAGGAACACTGTACCCAGGCAAATGTTTGTGCTGTCAAAATTGTTGTTTTCCTTCTGTTTTGTTTCAGTTTAGATCCGCTACACGGAAGGATGGAATTCCGTGTTCACACATCTTGACCACCAACACACTCAACACAGCAATAGTCCCGGACCAACGATAGAACTGGACAAACACACCACAACTTCCACACATCTACAACCGAGCACGCCCGGGATAAGGCGAAATATCAGGGAGGAAATACCTTGGTGCTTTGTTGTGAATTTTTTGTTTTTGTTTTGTTTTTACATTGGTACCTTGTCAGCTCATGCGGTGCTGACAATATGGCTTCAAGCCGTCATAATAAATAAATAAATAAAAGATACTTACTGACTACGATAAATTCAAGGGTTTTATCTCAAAGAAGCATCGTGCCTTTGCAGGTCCAGAAACTTTCGAGGTTGCAGCCTGCTTAAGAAGAAGTAGAACGAAAATTAAATCAAAAGCAAGACATAAATGATATCATGAAACAATAAAAAAAAAGTAAAATTTATGAAATAATTCAATAAAAGTGTTCGATCTTTCGGTATACAATGCAAGTAAAAGTATGTAACCGTTGAATTTAAAGTAACATTTCTTTAACTTTCATTTAAAAGTGTTTCGAGTTAAGGATTCATTTGCAAATTTGGTTGTTGATTCATGTTTTGGTATTTGTTGTTCTTGTTGTTGCTGCGTATTGTACCATATCGATGAACACTGCACGCATTACTACTTATAAGAGTACTTGTTGGGGTTTTCCTTCTTTTTTTCGTTTTTCTACGTGGAACATTTTTTTTGGGGGCTAGTTTTTTGTTTGTCTTAAGTTTTTGTTTCATTCAGGAGCAATTAATGTTTCATTTTGGCATCTCTTGTTTGGTTGGGAGTGTTTCAGTGCCACTGACAAACATACTGAAAACATCGTTCATTCGTTCAAGGCTAATCGAAGCGAAACAAAAATAGACACACACACGCGCGCATACAGTCGTGTATCATTACTCTCTTCTTTTTAAGGGTACTTTTAACGACGTTTTAAATTTTGTTTTTAGAATATCTGTTCAAACTGGTCTTCGTATAACCAGATGCGGCCGTTGCGCCCTCGTTTGCTCTGTTTCGTTGCGCTCTGTATCGGAGATTCTTGACCAAACTTTAAAAAAAAGGAACAAGAATTGTGCATTAGTCATGGTGACTAGATCTTACCTAACATTACTTAAAAGCAGTTTTGACTTGGTTCGTAAAAATCTAGAGAGGGGAAGATAAACGTTAATATCTTTGGAATAAAAAGAACAAAAGTCCTCTAGCAAGAGAGTGTTTCGCTGTCCGATTGGCACTATTGAGTAGGACTTAATAGATAATAATTCGTATATATATGTTGCATCGCATACTTCTCAACGGAAATAAAATCTTTGGACGTTCCGATCAAGAGTGATGAACTCTCGTGAACTCGTTATGCGTCAACTACTTAGGGAATAACACAACTTCTTGTGGGTCCTATATTCTGCTGGAGAACATGAACTCTTTCTCTCTCTCTAATGACACGTTGCCGTCGACAAGGCCAACCAGGCAAATATAAAAACTTAATAACATCTTCTTTTGAAAGAGCCTTCTTCGAAGACGGAAGAGAGTACGGAAGCTTTCTTTGCTCGTGCTTTTTTTGCCTTCCATATTCAGAGTTGTGTGTGTGTGTGTGCGTCCACCATTTTTCTTGGTGCTGTAGTGTAGATTATTAGTACTATTCTTTAAATGCACCTGACCATCATAACTATCTGAAGCTCTCACCCTATCATAGCCTAGTGGACTCTCTAACGCTCTCTCTCGCTCGCTCGCTCTAAACAGGTTAATTTTAACAAAACATGTTACATGTGTGTGTTTTTTTTTTAACATTTACCACATTTTGAATTGGTTGTATTATAAAATGCCCTACGGTTGCGCCTATAAAACGTAAACGGGTTCCTTTGCTGTATGTTGGTTGAATATTGTAACACGCTTCCGTACGTGTAACGCACAAGCGTTACGCTTAACAGTGACGCTCGCGTGAGCTAGAGAGAATATATCTTAAGATGTACGCTTTTTTTTCTTTTCTTTGTGTATCGATATTCATAAACACGTTTAAATTTAATATTATCGTGAGTTCGAGCGGTTTCGAGACAAGGAAAAAAAACAGTTCAAGTAATGCTCGGAGCCGGTTCCCTTTTCGACCGGAGCCAGGCATACAATTCTATAAATTAAGTTTATCAAGCTATCAACACGTTGTTACAGGGTTTTTCAGGCCAGTTCAACATTGTAACACTAGATGTCAGCAGTATAAAACGCGTATCTGACTTCCTATATGCAATTCAACCTCGTTAACCCTTCTCAACACAGGAAATCCAATATTCAACGCCGTAAAATTCCAACTCGACAATTGAAAATGCCTGGTGATCCGGTGACCGAGGAGATTGCGGCGCCGGTCTTCCCACGGCAGGACCGGGGATATAAGCTCATCCAGACCGCCTCTCCGTAGGCAGGACTGTGACTATCCAGCTACGGGTAACATCAAGTCTAAGTGCGCTAGAGATGTAAGCCCGAGACCTTTCGAGATTTGGGAGTCAACTTCTTCTTTGACACAGAATGCTTTTTGAAATAGAAAAGCATTAAAAAACTCATCATAAACAGTACAAATTTAACAGACTTATGTTTTAAATATGAACCAAGCAATGAAGCATCGTGTAGCAGAGTACGGAACTCCTGGAAATCTGACGCGACATCTGAGGCACCAGCATCACAGGATCTCCCCGATTTCTTGGATTCACGGATAACATTGATAACATCACACGTACATCTGTAGCGTTTCTGAAGGCGCCTGGGGCCAGAATCGCGAGGCTCTCAAAATTCTGATAGAAGTTCATGGCTTTGGTCCTGATAGAGCTCGCAGAGTAGCGACGGTCCAGTGGCCGAGGCGATAATGGCGCCGCGTTCCACACGGCAGGACCGGGGTTCAAATGCCATCTAGACCGCCTCCCTCGTACGTAGGGCTGACTACTTTACTACGAGTAAACTTATGTTACAGAAAGCCAGAAATGGCAGAACTTCTCGTGGTTGTAGTGCCAAGGAAGGAGAAAAAGAAGTTTTTTTTTAATTAATTTTAGTTTCAAAAATAAAATCTTCGAGGCTAAAATTTTCAATATTAAACAGTATAACATTGGCCCAGTAGCAAAGCCATCAGCGGCCCCTGTCTTCACACGGCAGGACCGAGGGATCAAATCCCATCCGTCTCCCCGTACGCAGGACTGACTTTCAAGCTACAGGTAAAATCAAGTCACAGAAGCCAGAAATGGCAGGCCGAGTCCTTTCGAGCTTTTTTTTTTTTCAACCCGCTGTATGACAATTACGTTGATTTTGAATTTGACGGAGTTTAAATTTTGTTTTCCTATGTTGAGAAGGGTTAACCAGCTTGAATTGAATATTTGATGTCGGTTAGAGTTTAATGCTGTTGACGTAGAGAGTTAAAATGTTGAATTGGCCTGAGAAACCCTGTATCCTTCTCTTTTTTTCGAATGCAATCGGCGTAATCGTTTCTATCATAAATTGCAAACCGCAAAATGTATACATCGTTGGTGACGCGCTACCTTCCAGCCCGACTCTCATTGACTTAGCTAAAATGTTACCACTATTTAATAAATTGTTTTTTTTTCCTCATATTTTATATGCGATCAATACAGCAACAGATACGATCGTAGATTGTTTTTTTTTTGCTTTTGCTTTGTTTTTGGCTTCGAATAGTTGTGTGTTTAAGAACACTAGTGCTCTTGGTTAAAAATGCGCAGTAAAAAAGAAAACAAATACGACTTCTGTAAGCATTTTAACGACTATTAACGACATTCTTTTAAACAGCTCTATTCTTTTCACTGGATGTTTTCTTCTCAACACTGTAACAGTATGTCACAGAGGCAACCCCACGACCCAGAGCGGTCGGACGCGAAAGGACGCAGTTGTGACTAGCATAACAAGAAGGGTTACGAATTGCATCGAAAGCCCTTCCAAACAAACAGTTTCAATGCGCAATTTCCTTACTTTGTACGTGGTACGCATTCGAACAATGTTTAGCTTAACCGTAAAAATACGGCGGACACACAGGTCCGCGAAACGAGCAATCGTAGACCCCTCTTGGCCGACAGACAGTAAACGGAACGGCAGCTCATGCTTTGAAAATTTGTGGAAATTCGTTAGCTATTTCGCGCACGATCTGCTGATCGCTGGCACTGCACTCTGTCTCTTCGCAGAAGATGCGGGTGAAGATCTTCATCAGATCCTGCTTCCGGTGCTGGTGTTCCGGGTAGTTGGTGTTGCGCAGGATCTTTCTGCACAGCTCGAGGTACCATTTACGAATCTGAGAAAAAGAAACTTCCACTCAATTACCGATACCCGGGAAGCAGTCGAGAAATATAGTTACCGGTTCGCCTGCAGACAGATCGGACAGCTGCCGTACCAAAATGTCAATCAGCACCTTGTTATCGTTCGTGTAGAAAATGGATGCCGTCTCCGGTCGGCTAAACAGATCGACAAGCATTTTCAGCACCGGATTAATGTTCATCGGCGTATGCTTTAAGGTGTGTACCGGATCCTCTGTAAAAATATGATACAACAGTTAGCTAGACAGCCTCAACATGCAGTGCGCGATAGAGTGCAGTACCTTCACGATTTATCAAAAGCAATATCTTTTCGGTGAACGTTTTGGCCGTCTTGAACTGTTCCATCGCTTCAAGCACAACGTTTTCGGCGAAGTTTTCAAACTGAAGGTTAAACGACAGTATCAGGTTGATCATGATGTCGGGCAGCATCTCCTGGACGTCGTTTTCTGGCGGTGTTTCGATTATATTTAGCAGAAAGATGATGAAATCGGCGCGCAAATGATCTGTAGAAAAAATAGATAAAAGGATAAGAGGAGGCTTAACCTTAGGGTTATGTGTTTTACATTATTTTCATTATTAATGTAGCGTGTTTGTTATTAAAATACCACAGAAGCTTGTAAGCTGGATAGGTTGATTGAAGTAGTTGATAGACCATTTTTCGACACGATACTCGCACACACCGCCAGAATAGTCCCTAGCATCCGCCGCTCGAAAATGGCGAGTGCATTGGTGACCTCCACCAGCATAGGTCCAGGACTCGTGCCCGTAGAGCACTAACGGCCGTATCAATGTGCGATATATGGCGCATTTCGTGCGTTGTAGGAGTCTTCTGGATCTGAGGAGCCTGTGGAGCTCGCAGTAGGTACGATATCCTCTGAATAATGCGCCTTCGGATTAAGCTTCTTACTTTGCTGTCCGAAGTTACGATCGTGCCAAGTTAGCAAAACTTCTCTACTGCCTCCAGATCGTCGCCGTCAACCAATACTCTGCTTCTGAGTCGTCTTCTATCACGGTCAGAGCCTCCGGCAAGCAGGTACTTTGTCTTCATCGCATTGATGCTCATTCCAATCCTATCGGCTTGCGTTTCAGCCGGGTGAACATCTCGCACACCGCCGCAGATGTCCATCCGATAATGTCAATGTCATCCGCGAAACCAAGGAATTGGAGAGACCGGATGAGAATCGTGCCCGTGATGTCGAAGCCCGCATTGTACATGACACCTTCCAGAGCGATCTCTGCTCACCTTGCTCTGCACACGGTCTATAGTAGTCCTCAACAGCCCTACTAGCTTCCGTACTGTACGTAATGTTCCATAGCTCGGACCGATCTTCGGTATCGCAGATACTTGAAGGGACGGTCCGTTGGCTGAGGCGACAACGGCGCCGGGATTCAAAGCCCATCCAGACCGCCTCCCCGTACGTAAGGCTGACTACTTTACTACGGGTAAAATTAAGTCACAGAAAGCCAGAAATGGCAGGCCGAGACCTCTCGAGGTTGTTGTGTCAAGGAAGAAGAATAAGATACTTTAAGTCGATGAACAGATGTTGCGTAGGGATCTAGGTCTCAGCGCACTTCTGAAGGATCTGTCGTAGAGTGAATATTTGGTCGGTTGTGAATTTCCCTCCAACAAATCCAGCTTGGTAGCTTCCGACGAAATCTTTAGTAAGGGCGCAAGTCTGCAGAATAGTATGCGGGACAGGATCTTGCAGGCAGCATTCAAGACTGTGATGGCTCGGAAGCAGCACTCGTCCGGTAGTTCTTCCTGATCCCATATCCTGTCAATCAACCGATGATCGCGGTGTGTGAAGATTCTCTTACGAGTTTTTTTCTGAAGCACTGACATTCTGGAGCAGATACATTTCGTTTTTAGGGGAGTCGACTGCATAACTCAGGTTGCTTGATAGTTTGGTTGATAGAGCTTCTCCTTTTTGTTCTTTGGCACTACAACCTCGAGAGATCTTGACCTGCATCAGAGAGGATTTGATCCTCTCCTAGCCCTATCACACAGTTTCGCTTCGAAGGCAGATGATAGATGAGAGGTTGAAGTTGATTGTAGCTGATAGAAGCTGGTGTCTGCTTTTCATCTCGTCTGAAACACCTGCTAATTATAATAAAAGCGAAAGCATCATTTACCTTGTTGATTGATTGGCATTCGGCGGCCGATCGAAAAGATGATGATAAGCATATTGGCCAGCTCCTGCAGCTTCTCGATATTGCGCGGATTCGACACCATATCCTGCACCAGCTCGAGTGGCAATACCGACCCAAGCAGAATGTCCACCGTCGTGTAGTCCAGATGGCACATGGCCCTAAACGCTGCCAGCAGCAGCTTCCGAATGGACCAGCGCGTTTCCATCTGGTAGTACAGCACGAGATTGATGATGCTCTGGTACTGATCGCACGCCATCTCACTGCGACAGATCTTCGGATCCGCATCGGTAAGAATGCGGATCAGCTCGGTCAAGTACTGGCTAATGTCGGCCTCATCCTCGTGCAGCATCCAGGTGCGCTGCTCCGCATCGTTCTTGCAGTCGGACAGTTCGGCAAAGATCAATCGCAACCGGTGAGCGTCGTGCGTTTTGCCCAGCAGCGCATCGGACACATCGAACGGTGCCGCCAGATGGACCGCAACCGGTTCGAGATGGCGCACAACGGCCGGCGGTAGCAGCACCTCCAGCTCGCTCAACACCACACGCAACGCGACGCACGACAGTTCGTGGCTAAGGTTCGTACTCTTCCGTATGGCGTCCACGATCTGATACACCTCCGACGCTTCCACCTTTGCCGGCGGCTGTTTGGCGAGATCTTCCGCCGGCTCTACCTCCTCCCCCGTCGCTACACTACTTTCCCCACACTCGGCTCCCGAGCCTGCTTCACGCTCCGTATCGCTTGCCAACGTACCGTCATCACCCGGCGGTGGCACGCCGGCACCCCCATCCATCCCATTCATCGCACCGCTTTCATCGCCATCGGCAGCGGGGCCACCGTGCGGTTCCTTGACCGAGCACGGTTGCGGTTCATTTTCGCTTTCCGTCACATCATCGTTGTTGGTCGTTTCCAACTCGTTCAGCTCGTGATCGGTTTGATTTTCGGCCTCGGTTGGCACGGACGAGGATGCCGGCTCTTCGCCCGGCTGGGCCCGGTCATCGATCCGCGAGATGGCCGTTATCTCATCGCTCGTCGTGGTAAGCGTACCGGTCGTGGCAGTATTGTTGCTCGTCGGTTCCGTCTGCTCGGACGACACGGAGGACAGCTCCGACAGGGTGCTGCTCGGTTCCTGGGCAGAACTGCTGGTGGCAACCGGCGTCTGGGGTTCATCTGGCTGGGAATGCTTGGTCGCCAGTATGCCCGTGCTGGGACTTTCCTGGATGAATTGCGGTGGCACGGCGGCCTGGGCGACCGCAGGGCTAGACTTTGATTTTTTGGCCGTCTGTACGCCCGCTGTTGATTGGTGCTGATGATCGGATGGGGCGGGTGGTGACTGGCGCTGTGGACCATTCTTCAGCTGGGCATTCCGATCTGAGAAGAAAAAGAAGAGAAATAGGTTAAAAAAATACTTATCGTTCTTTTACTTATATTCAATAGATTTACCTCCACTGTAACCGCTGGAACCATCGTGCTGTTTGATGTGCCCGTTGCTCATTTTGATCGGTGAGGGCGGTTCGGACTCACTATCCGACAGTTCATACTACCGATCGCAACATAAGCGAGCGAGCAAGAACAGCCGGAAGGAAGGTGAATAAAAGAATAGCACACAATTAAGGTTACACAAATTGGAGCAAATGGTGGCAAATTTCATACGGCATAGAAAAAGGCGGTCGCATTTGTCGTGTGTTGTGGGACCGCGGCCAAATAGGTCAAAGTGTTCGTCTGCGACTGGGTTTTTTTTTCTTTTTTCAATGAAAAGGAAAAGATAGGTTCGTGCTTACGTACTTTTAGCATTTTTTCCAGCATCCGCTTTTTCTCGACCAACCGGCTGATCAGCTCCTCCCGGCCAATGATGCCATTTATTTCCTTCTCCGTCGAAAGGCGCAATGATTCTATGCTTGATTCCAGGAAACCATTTAGAAAGAGTGGATTCACCTACATGCATTTAAAAAGAAAATAGAACAAACGGAAACACACATTATTATCGTGCTAATGGTTAGTATGCAAGAAGATATAAATTATTTAGTGTTGGGAATAACCGCTCAGTATCGTGAGTTAAATCTTATACTCACTCTTTAAGAGTTAAATCTTGTGGACTGATGTTAAACCGAAAACGCAGTGGGGAGTGGATAATTGGCACGGAGAGTTAAATCATAAGTGAGTTTAAATTATTCTTAGTAATGATTTAAATCATCTCAATCATAATCTAAGATTTAACTTATTCACCTATCCTGACTCAGTTTGCACATCACTAAAAGTAATTCCTTATAATCCTCCTGCTAATAGAGCACTTCATCGTCTTACTATGTTTTAAGTATAAAATCATGTCCAAAACTAGCTAATGCTCCCTTCTTTAGTCCGCACGCATAGCTACATACATAAACAAGCAATAAATTCGCAGACGATTATTCCGGGAAGCATCCAGTACCGGACGTGTGGCTTCGCTTTTTTTTTTTACTTCATTTACCGTACAACACAAAACCGGGCTAGAATGGAGTGTCGCTCCAAACAAGCCGAGAAAATAAAAGAAACCGGGTTAGAAAGCATAAAACTAAAATAAATGCAACAAACTTAAGCCCATCAGTCTCGGGAGGTCAGGAGGTTTCAGCGCGCTGCGACAGCACGCTGCTGGTGATGGCACAGCGTTGTGTTGCGAGAAACAGAGAGAGTCATCGAGCAACAAGAAAAAAAAGCAAGCAAATCCTCCAGTGAAAAGAAGAGCTTATGTGAAATGCATGCTGTATTGATTTTCTCTTCACGCCACACGATGATGAGCAGTAGGGCAGGCTTCCTTGTTTATTAGTTGCCTGGTTGTGTGTCTAATCTTTAGTGTGCAGTACAGTTTCGCCTCCGTTAGGCAAACATTTCGCACACACACACACACACATACCTCCCATTGCTCCTTCCCTGCTCTAGAGGGAAATCTTCCGCCATCCGGTCAGAATATTGTGTGGAAGCTGCCTGAATGATGCATAACAGAGTGTGCGATTCACGGTGCAAAAAGTCACCCTCCCCACCCCCCCCGGAACTAGCATAAGCATTTTTTTTGTTGTCGGTGTATGCCGTTTTTCCTTCCTATAGTTTCGCTATCCTATCCGGAGAGGCGCGCGCGCTATATCTCTTCATCAAAACATCCCCACACAACCGCGCTTACCTTTAGCTTCATCACGTAGTTGGACGGGACGAAACCGATGTTACCCTTCATGCTGACGACCTGCCACCAGTTCCGTTGGCGGGCGCTCGTTTGATGCAGTATAAAGTATTCGCCCTCGTCGAAGCTGATCGTCTTCGGATAAACGGCGGTGAAGTCGTACAGTGCTTTAAGCATCTCAAAGGACTCTTCACGGCGTACGGGGTGGTGTGGGTTTAAGCCAGATAACGATAGGCGAGAAGAAAAGAATGCGGGCGCAATGAAAAAAAAACAGTAGGAAAAAAATAACGATTAAAACGGGTTCAATCCATCCAATTTACGGGTTTAAATCCGAACGAAAAAAAAAAAAAAACCCCATCTGGCTCATGTCCGTTTCGCTTACCAACATCCTGCGACATACTGTCTACCATGTTTCACGTTGTTAGGTGGCAAAATAGACAAACGACGACACACACACGCACACGAGAGTGGTTCGATGGACCTGCCCGACCTCTGGGATTGATTGAAATTTGCGTCGTTCGGTTCGGTTGCTGGATGCTGGGCGTACAAGCCGAAAGAGGATGGGCCGTGGTTTCCCTCGGTGCGTTTTGGGGTACGTTTTGCGTGCGTAGAGCTCGTTGCGTAAAATGTCGTTGCCCACCACCGTTCGTCAACCCCTACCACCCCAGGCTTTCCGCGCTCCGGTTCACACGGTGCAGCAGCCCGCAATCATCTGGTTTTTCGGCTGGAGCTGGTTCGTTCCGTGTGGGTCCTTTTTTTTTTAGATTTTGCCCCGTTTATTGCTGCCTATGGTTCTCCTGGGAGCTGGCTGTGCGTGTTTTTATGCATTCCAGCATCCGACGTACTAGCTCACCAGCCCGAAATGCTGCCCCTTTGCGCGAAGGATAACCCGGGACACAGACCTTCGAGCTCGACAAGGACAAGGACCCCAGGACCGGAATGGTGACCGAAGCAACCAAAGACCGTTCGCAATCGATTGTTAAAAATACGCACGCACGGTACGGGTTGTAGCGGGACGGTAGGGTGGGATGGTGTACCGTGGTGAAGGGATGCAAAGGGGTGCGTTGTTCGTTTGTTTTGTTTTTGTTACACGTCACACCTTCACGCATTCACCGTTTCACGCTGCACGGAGCACGAGGAGCATACACACACACACGCGCGATGCGATTCGACGCACTGCCTGTACTTTTTTGGACTGTTTTACTTTACGCACTGAGCTGAAGCGAAATGCGAAGGGACACAGCCATCCCCCAGAACGCGTTTGACAGCTGATGTCAAGCAAAAAGGGGAAAAAAACAATTTGACAGATTGAAGGCGGAAGATTCGACCGTAATCCAACAGAGGGCGCTGTTCGCATGCTTCCCAAGAAACAGTACCAAATGTTGCTGATTAAATATGTAAATTAAATAATCTATATGCTTTCAACTACATTTCAACTCTCCATTTATGTTTGTATATTGCTTCTACAAGCTATATTAATATGAACGCGAATGGCTGTTTAGAATTATTGAAAATTAAAAATCAGTAAAAATAAAGCAGTTTGCCCCTAAATGTAGGCTATGAGATTTCACATCGGTGTTCTTCCAAAATGTGTTTAGGATGAGTTTTGTCAACAAAAACACTAGCGCCACCTGTTGTAAATAAAGACCAACGGACGAACATTTAAATGTTAACCCTTTCAAGAGCAATCAGGAAAATCCAGGCAACCGGGCTACAGCAATTTTGGGGTAAAGTCTGAATAGTGGGGGCATCTATTCAGATTTTAGCCCAGGGGAGGTTAAAATAAGAAAAATTGTTGTAATAATAAATTAAAATATGAAAAGAACGGTGTCAAGCCGTAATACCATATTAATAAATTATAAAAACATAAAATATATTAAAAAATAATAATAGTAAAAAGTCTGAAACAGATACCCTTTTGGGAAACTTACCAGCGTAAAGTTAGTGCCTTGAGTGGGGAGATCTTTATTCAGACTTTAACCCAAGTTTGTGGGGAAATGTGAAAAACTGTTGTAAAAGCAAGGCTACATGGTGCGAGATGCCAAAAAGATTTCACTAAAAAGGGGGGGATATGCGAAATCTATATGTCAAAAAGATGTCGCCTCCTCGAGTTGAAATCTCGGAAAGATTTAGTTTCACTCTAGCCCACAGCTCTGTCACTTGATATGCGTTTCCATGGTAGTTTTCGGCTGCAGCGAGATAGCATAAAAAAGTCCTTTGGTTGATCCAGCAGCGAAAAGTGAGTGTTCGTGATTGGTGGGGGAGTGGGGGTCCTTATTCAAACTGTAGCCTTTTTTAAATTTTGCAACACATAATTCAATATCGATGCAATAGTTTGAAGCACATTAAAGCACAGCCAACAACACATACTGAAACCTGCTGACAACGAACAAAACGGCTGGATATAGATACGACCACCGAACGGACGTAGAAGACTAGCAAGCCGCCTATGACAAAGAATCTGCTGACGATCGACTACCAATCGTTCTACATGCTACCAACTATAGACAACACATTCTACTGATCGGAGTAGCTCAGTAAGCTGCTGAAGAAATTCGCTGACGATGATTTACCGATCGAAACACCGCCGTTGTCAACCGATCAACTAAAGTCATCGAGGCTCCACCGTCACCGAAGTGCTGACGATGCAGACACGAACGAGCAACACCTCGATGGATCGACGAGGAAGGAGAAACGGCGAAGGAAATGTAGGGAAGTTAAATGTAGGTTAAATGTTAAGCTTAAAAGACTAATATTTGGGCCAATAAATTGTCTTTTGTCAGTTAAACTTCAAGGAGAGAGGTCGTCTTTGTAATAGTGTATGATAATTTTGAAAGAAACATTTCAATTCTAAGGATTTGTGGACTAGAACTACAGGACAAGTGGAAATTGTGTGTCATTGACTCAGTTTACAAAAAAGGTTACAGACTGGACTGTGCTATCTTCCGACCCTTCACAGTCCTAAATACTGCTTGTGAGATCCTGTCCCAAACACTCTGATGAGGACCTGCGCTCTTCGCTGCAGATTTCTTCAGACGCTACTAAGCTGAACTTGTTGGAGTAAAATCCACCATAGACCACTTTTTCTCCGAATCCGCGTATCCCAAACACCGCGTATGCCGGGAACTGGCTATACAATATTATTTTCGGCTTATATTTTAAAATAAAAGTCTCTAACATCGCTTGATGTGGGTTAGTAAAGCTGTATTTAAAAAAAAATATTTCTTTCAAATTATACCACCAAAATCTTCAAGAGAATTTAGTTCAAACCCATAAAAGTAGTTCACTCACAACAGGGAGCCGGGGTTACCCGAAATAGGGTTAAACAATGAGAATAATTAAATACATACCTTCCTGTAGCTGCTGTATCGGGGTGACGAAATTTAGCCTTGCAATTGTGATATCATCTGTGCATGGTGTGAAAATCTGTCGTTAATTTTATGATATCATCTGGAACGTTGCAATGTTGCTTTATGTCTTGAAAAAAAACTGCAACAGATGGCGCTAATCAAGGCACACCACCGAAGTTAGGACGAATCTCTCTCTCGAACAGCTCCAATTTTCCACTTTAGTAATCAAAACTTTATTTCATTCCTTACGTTCAGCTTTGTTGTCAATACATCACCAGTTCAGTAAAAGTAGTCGTATTATTATAGTTCGCTGCTGCTCGCACGTACAACACGATACAAGATGTGTCATGTGAGTTTCATGTGTTTGAAATGTAGTTAAAACGGTTATATTATTTTAAATGTATACACTGTGACAAGCAGGAAAAGAAGATGGCCGATGGTAAACCAAAAAAAAAACAAAACTCTGTTCTATCGTAACGCTTGACATTAACCTAGCCAAAGGGTAGTCGTATTGGCACAATTTCCACCATTCAACACACATTGATCGGGAATCTATACATAGAAAACAAAGCGGGGCGGTCGCGTTAAATGTACAAAGATTCGAAAGATTGATTACTTCTCGTGGACCGGACGATATAGATCTAGCTATGACAGGTCATATATATATATATAGCTCTAAAATATAGGGCTTGCCATCCGTTTATTAACGCGCTCTAGTGATAGGGAAATGGAAACTCTTAATCCTACAAGTTCGACACACGTCTGTCTGTAACCGTTTGGAATACGTGTAAGCTTATAAGACGCCTCCCGAGAAGTGATTATGGCGTAGAGTTACGGACATTCAACTTGAAGCTTTTCGGGTTCCTTGCAAGCTAATACTGATGAGAAATGAAGTAATTGATATATGTTTTGTTCTCAAACAAGCTTCGCTCTTTTGCTTTAAACTGACCATTAACTTGTCTTTGTTAACTTGATGATATCCGAAAGCTTCATTACGATCGTGGAAGCTAAATATTACAGCAGCCATTTTGAACGATCGAACAGTGGTTAAGTGTAATCGGGATGGTTTGGGGCTAGGATCTTCGAATGCGATGCTGTAACGCTCACGTATTTGTACAAGACGAATCATCGTTGTATGAGCAACTGGTTCAATCTTTACAATAACTATCCAACAAAGGTGGTTGAGCAACAAAAAAGGGACCGGAAACGGACTGTCTGACAATGATATAATTCTTCCGAAAACCCATGATTTTGAAGGTTCGTTTGATGAGGGTTAAAACCTCAATAGTACGCCTTGCGTTATGCAATACGCATCGCAATGCTATCTTCTATCTCGCTAGCTGCTGCTAACCAAAGCCTGTCTATTTCAAGTGATAAGAACGATGATATTGATGCGATTTAATCAGCCTTCATTTTTGTTTGTATGACACAATTGTTGACTAGTGGTGTGGCCCTCATCATCTTCACTATCTTGCTTCATGCTCCCAATGTTGGTCGAGCACGCACTCTCGCTGGAGCTTTACGTTAAATGCTACAATTTATAAGAAAATACATATGTTTTACAAATACTGTGCAGCTTCATCGGCTGGGTACGTTCGGAACTACTCGTTCAAAGATAAGTGTGTTTTTTTAAATGGGTATAGAATATCGAGCTAATACAGTTCTTCCCAGGACAGTTATCGTGGTGGAGTAATGGCGCAAACTGAACAGAGCACAACTTACTCCTCTATTATCCCAACTCTGATCTTCTGCAAAGGAAGTGTAACAGGCCCGTCGGCAAGGAGCCTTGCGTGGAACTTGCAATATCTCTCTCTCTTGGGCCATTAACGTCACGCTGTCATCCTGGTCGTGACATCCGGAGCACTATGATACGTATCGTGTGCGGGAGCTTTGGGGTTTCGCTTTGGGCTGTGCTTCGGGGGGGGGAAGAAGGAAACTTACTTTGCCTCATATCACACCGATGTTGTCCACTCAGTGACAGGTCCGGACCGCCTGTCGCTGGAACTTTCTCAATCGCCGATGCCACTCATCGCGCCACTCGATCAGTATGGAGCGAGGTCCGACTCCCAGTATCCCCGTCGGTCCCTCGGAATCGTTGCCCAGGATGAGATAGGATCTGCAAGAGGACAATGTCTGGCGTCAGTTATGGCGGAGGCTAGAAAGCAAATATGGCGTCCACCGGTACCTATGCACTTTGAGCTTTGGACAGCGACAGTCCAGATCGTGTGCGCTGACGATGTACGGTACGTCCGACCATTTCGACGCTTTGGCCAGCGGGCTGGCGGGATTGCGGCTTCGCTTGAACACCTTTTGTACGCTTAGACGGAACTGGACCACGGCGTCCTCGGGTGGTGTGCCTCGGTACCGTTGCGACGGTGGTTGGTACGGGTGCTGCTGGTACGGGTGTTGGTTGGCGGGGCCGCTGCTGCCGGTGCTGCCTTTCGTGATTCCGTGGTCGGGTTTCGTGTCCTTTCCGATCACTTTGGCCATTATTGCTGCAAAACAAGTGTGTAGCTTAGCAACTTAAAAACAAACACCGTTCAAGAACTCTCATTTTATTCACTTCCTGCTTTGCGTCATAACGCACATTCCTTGCATTGCTGATGCAGCTAGCATTCGCACGGTTCGACGGTGTTGCCCCGAAGCGGTACGACTCGGTTTATTTATGTGCTTAAGCTGCTTACGAGATTTCGGTCCAGATAGGACGCTGGGCTGAGACACGGCGCAGGCGCCACCGTTAGAACATTTATCGTACCGCGAAGATAGTTCCGCGGCAAAGCAATTAGTGTAAAAGATACGCGATACGATATGAAAATCAATCGGGCAGTACATGGTACAGTGCCCTCTGCCTGCTAAAAGCACTTGCGAAAAGCAAGTGCTGATTTTTTTTATTATCCACCCGTAAGTCGTTGCTCAGCTCAGCGTCAGAAGGAAAAGTTGTTTTAGTAGTCTTAACGCATTGCGCGAAGCGAGCCAGTCATTAAATGGCTTAAGCTGCATAAATTTTCGAGTATGGGAAGGCTGAGGTACGCAAGTTACTACTGTTTACTAATCGTTGTAGAAGATAAATCATTGCATTGAAAAACAGAGCTATCAGGAAGCTTCTCTGGGTAGGTTGAGAAGTTCTGAAAGCGATCTCTGATAGCCAACTTGGCGATGAACTTTATTCTATGATCAAGAGACCTCAGAAATATCTCATCTTGCGGAACTTGAATCTTGAAGTACGCATACCTGATTATCCAGCTATAGGTAGGTACGGACAAGGAATAGCCGGTCAAGGCCTATCATGGCGTTTCGCGCTGAGATAGAAGAAATGTTATGTCTAAATTTTAATACCAACAACTTGAAGCCTGATATATGCTAGCAATCACAACTGTTATTGCTCCAGCTTACCCCAGCATTTGCTAGCCTGTAGGAGCGACTCATTACGATTTATAGCTGCATATCAAATGTTCAATAGCTCACAGTGGCCTTAAACCGATCAGCCGCATTCGAATAAGCTATGAGCAGCGCAGAACTTCTGACCTGCGCAGATCGTAAACAAGAGCTTAAACCATCGTGACAGGTTTGATGGTTAAACCGACGGGACCGTACGGGCCAGCAAATCTAAAGTGACTTGCTTGCGTGATTTAATTTTCTATTTAAAAAACAAAAACATTCTTCTTCCTGGTGCCCTTGACGATTTGCATATTACATAATGGAAATCCTCTAATACTTTGATCTTGCTGATGAACACTGTCCCACGCATCCGGAACGCTAAACAGTTAACAAGCGCACGAAAGAAATCTCTGTGAACTTCCCGCTTGCCGACATTTTATGAACTTCCCGTCACTGTTTAAGTAGACGGTTTACATACCACGTGTTATATTTATTTTTCTAATAAACTCAGCTGCAAAAACCTAAAAAAAAAATCGCCAACTTCGAGAAAGACTCTGACAAATGACGGGCATCTGTTTGGCATTGGCACACCGAACCTTCGGCAAGCTTCGACGCCCGATTTGTTTAAGTCGGACAAATATCCCGGCCTTCTTCTTCGGCCTAAGTCCTAGGCGTGAGAATAATGGATTAGCACTGTGTGCGAAAACGGAAGCCTTCCAAACGTGGGACATGTCGTCTAACGATTAGACACGCAGATGAAGGTGTTAATACGAATCGATGCGGCATCGCTACACATCGAACCATGTTTGCACGTTGCAGCTGTCAATGTAAACACCAGGTTTTTCTGCAAATTCTACCCGGTAGTGAGCACGGTCTTTAGAGCGTCATATTTTGTCGCTGCCCCGTAGCACATCTCGTACCCTCGTACCACGGACACCACTTGTGGCGTTCGAGGTCTAGGTAAAAGAAAGCTCAGCAAAAAAAAGAGAACCTGTAGTTATCGACTCTCACGCTGGGTTGGTGCACACTTACCGTAATCTCTTTTGCAAAACTTGTTTAGATTTAGCCGCTTTGTGCTGATTTTGCACTTTCCGCACTCTGTACAAAGAATAGAAGAGAGAAAGGGAGAGAGAGAGAGAAGAGAAAAAGAAAGCGCATGTGTGTGAAGATTGGATATCGGGATATCAGCAGATCTGCCTGGGTCTGAGCAGCGATCAGTAGTGCTTGGGTGTGGGCGAAGGACGGTTTGACGTTTACGATGGACGATTTTTATGGACGGAACAAGCAATGTCGAAGTCTCTCCGCCGTGTTTCGATTTCACTAATGATTGTGGCTTAATGGTTGACACCGTTTCCGAAACTGGTGGCTCCGATCGGGGGCAGATCGAACCGAGATCGAACGGATCGGGTCGGGAGGCAGTTAGGATTAAACGCAAGCTTTACCTCCGCGGTAAGTGGTGCCCGTAAAACACCGTTTCTAGCGTTCGCCGGGAAGCATTATCGGGTAATAATTTATATTTACTGACGGGGGTTTTGCAACCGTCCCGGAGATTATAACGTGGAGCCTGGCGGAAGTGTTAATGGTGCCTCCCAGTGCCAAAGGCCCACCAAACAACACTGGTGAAGCTCAGCATCCCGGGTGTTGCGGACGATAATCTCGGGCACTTTTGTTTGTTGTTGTTTTCGTTTTACTGCCGACACAATTACCGTACCGGTGCGCCATGTTGTTTGACGCGTGGTTATGACACTTTTGCCGCCCAGTGTATAATCATTCTCTCGGTGACTGGATGGTTCCCTTTTTTTGTTTTTGCTTGTGCTTTTGATCTAGAAAGCAACGGGTGTTAAACTACCCAAAAGAGTTAACCCATTCGGCCCCGCAGTCGTTGCAGAGTTCCTGGTCGGAGTTATCGTAAAGTTCCTCGGTCCGGAGATCCGTAGCTGGGCAGCTGCTGGGCCTCGAAGCTTTTGAGGCAATTTGTAAACCCGTTGACAAACAAGTAATAAAACAATACCAATCTCAACAATCACAGCCATCCGGACGCTTGCCTACCGCGTCCTCCCTTTTTGCCTGTAAAACTTAGACATGATGTTGATGTTGACGACCAGCTTCCAAGGTTCGCAACCCAAACCGAAAGTCGTTCTCGCTGAGTTGACCGTTTTTCCGGATGCGATTTTGCAGAAGGAGTAGACTCAACACTCTCCGTGCCATGGGCAATTATGGGTCGGGTGAGTTATCGGTTTTGCATTCCAATTACTAGCAGGGACACGTACCGGCGAGCGTGTTATGGGCGGGTGTTATCACACGTTTTATCGTCGTTTGGCGATGGTCCGGGGGGTTTTGTCACGTCGGAATTATTGTCGCTGTGCCATCATACGTGATTTATGTTTCGTCGAAACTCTGCCCCCGCTTTTCGGTGCTGGTTGCTGGATGGTTCGTGCGGTAGTTATTAAATGGAGAACATAATTTTTCCGGAGAGTTTTGCGGACGATGAATATGAGGGGTGTGATAAAAGCAGAGCAAACTGCTTTTCGCACTAGCATATTGAATTTTTACGAGGTGTTTTTGGAGTTGGGTGTTACAACTAGGATAAGGGAGCGAGCGAGCAGCGATTTCATTGGATCAATTTTGAAGAACCCTCATTTTGATTGTGCTGAAATCCTGAGAACTTATCCTGCCAGTGCGTGTTCCTGATCCAGCATGAATGCGGAATTCCACATCGAAAACTCAAACCCGCTTATATCTTGGGAGGTTTTAACCACCAACCTGTCTGCGGTGAGGATATCTGATTCTCCGATATGATGATGGTCGACAGACGTACAGAGATAGTCGTGTAATCCATTTGTGTTATTCGCTCGCAAAGCTTACAACTCGTACCCTTAGGAGAGGAATTCGATGACATTTCCTTTGCATTTCTGGATATCCTTTGCTTCTCCGGATATTGCTGCTGAAGTACACAAATCGTGCTAAGGTAGCAGGTACACCTTTATCAGCTCGGGAACATTGTCGTTGGCAACCGAATATTCTGGCTTACCACACGGGCTCTTCTTCCTCTTCTCTGGCACTACAACCTCGAGAGGTTTTGGGCCTGCCATTTCTGGCTTTATGTGACTTAATTTTACCCGTAGTAAAGTAGTCAGCACTACGTACGAGGGAGGCGGTCTAGATGGCATTTGAACCCCGGTCCTGCCGTGTGGAACGCGGCGCCATTATCGCCTCGGCCGCTGGACCGTCGCTACTCTGCGAGCTCTATCAGGACCAAAGCCATGAACTTCTATCAGAATTTTGAGAGCCTCGCGATTCTGGCCCAGGCGCCTTCAGAAACGCTACAGATGTACGTGTGATGTTATCAATGTTATCCGTGAATCGAAGAAATCGGGGAGATCCTGTGATGCTGATGCCTCAGATGTCGTGTCAGATTTCCAGGAGTTCCGTACTCTGCTACATGATGCTTCATGGCTTGGTTCTGTCTTTGTAGTCTTTAAGCGTTCTCTTCAATTATTATCATTTAAAAAAATTTATTACAAATAATATGGTTTTTACCGGTCATTTTTTAAATATTTTTTAAAATCAAGCGTTACCCCAACCGTTTGCGAACGCTTCAGCAATCGTTTCAAATTTGACATTTCAGTTCAACCTGGCCATCGTCCACTTCAACCTAGCCTGTGTCTAGATCAACTTGGCCATAGTCCAGAAAGAGCAACAGATCGCCAGTTCTACCTGGCAGTTGGTTACTTCATCCTAGCCATTGCCCAGAAATGGCTCGCACATCGTTAGTTCTTCTCGGAAACCCTGTAATCTTAGACTAGATAACGGTGTCGGACTTCACACAGCAGGACCGTGGTTCAAGTCACATCAAGACCATCTTCTCCGTAGTGAGAGGACTGACTATCCAACTACGTGGTATCATTAAGTCTAGTAAGCCAGAAATGTTAGGCATGACCTAAGAGGTCGTTAGGCCAAAGAAGAAGAAGAAGACCCGGGTTAAAATCTCATCCAGAACACTCGCATCTCTCCGTACACAGGACTGACTACTTTGCTACGCGTAAAATTAAGTTACAGAAAGTCAAAAATGGCCGACAAAAATGGAGTCCTTCAGAGGCTGATAGTGCCAAGGAAAAAGAAGCAGATTAGATATCGTAGACCTTGAAGTAGTTGTTTTTTTTTGCGGTCTGTTTGGCACTACAACCTATTTTTATCCTGCATTCTATTCGCTTAAAGAAAATGTCTGAGAGAAAGATTATTGTCAGCGCTCAACAACCTCATCAACACCAGATGAGATTTACAGATTTAGCTCGGTTTTATGGTTAAAAACAGCAACATTCCACCAGACCAGGACGTGCGATGCGCAAAATGAAAATATCATACGAAAAACTTTCGGTTAGCGTTCATGCGTACCCAACCTGTAGCTTCCAAGGAAAACCCAAGACCGCTGCGCCCTACGGGTTCAGTGCATCGAGTTGGATTAAAATGTAATTATTTCGATTGTCTGTGGTTAAGCATGTACACGCTACCCGGATCCGGTAGCCGAATGCGTTGAGACAAAAACAGAGTGAGAAAGAGAGAGAGAGAGAGAACGAGCGAAAAGGAAATGGCAACCGTTCGTGTGCAGCAGCAGTATAGCTTTTTGCCCGTTTTGTTCCGCATCCCGGCAGTCCTTTGTGCAGTTTTATGGCCAAACAAACGCACTTGTGGTCCGGGCAGACCTGGAGGCTGGCGAGATTAACGTATCAGCCAGTTGGAATGTTGGTGAAAATGTTGAAAACGTCCGCCGAAAAGTGTTTCCTTTCCATGCACTACCGCACACCGTTATCCTTGTCGTCCGAGGCCGGAGTCTGGATGAGGATGAGAAAAATCGTGCAAATGACGTTACCGAAACGGACGGTACCATTACGCCTCTATTCTCGGCTCAGTGATTCATGCCAATACGTTTGGTTCGTTATTTCGTTATTTTCACATCCAGACAGACATCCAAAACACATTTGCATGCTTTACGCTTCTTTTTTTTCCCGATGCGGCTGTTGGCGCTACTGGGGCTGCCGCTGTGTTAAACTAATTACTTTTTCACAAAACAATAACTACCACCACCAGGGTTTTGCAGACTGTGCCGGCTGGGTATTATTTTACTGTTAATTTTTGTTGGGTTTGTTTTTCTCCCCTCTGCACTCGGGGAATGTTTTGCAATTTGTGTACCGATGTGGGGCACAGAAAATAAAAAGAAAAAAAAAAACTATCTGGGAGATTTAGTCGTAAAGTGTATAAATCTTCGCTAATACGGGTAAGGATTGTTGAAAAACAATTAGCTAGAAATGTTGGACTGGATGAACTGTTTTCCTGGGGGGGGGAGAAAACAGTGAGCGAAATAGATATTTAGTGGGCTGTTCACCATTCGCACGAAAGGGATTTTAAGGGAATTTTAAAAGATTTTATATATGTGTTATTTTTCTCGACCGTGGGAATGTGTGGGTTCAGTTTTTTTTTCGAGGAGTGGCACCAAAGTTATGCAATTTTGTGTGTTTTGAGTGGGTTCCGGAGAAGGTCATTCAAGTCTATGAGGTGGGAACTTAGTCCAAATTCTTCCAAATTCACTGGTGACATATACATCATTAGTTTGAAGATCTCCTATGTAGTAGATGCCGAAGGATCAAGCAGGTGGCACAAAATCCCGAACTACTAGAGGACTTCCCTACAAAACCTAGCTAATCCAGCCGGATTAATCCAGGTGATATGTAACAGGTAATAGGGGATCACGTCTCTGAAGTCATTGGAGTCTCTGTGGTGAAAACTTCAGGGACCATTTTCTGTGTTCACAAAATCCCAACTTGAACCGAACTACTAAAGGACCTGTGTACAAAACCTAGTTTACTTAAAGGTGATCCTTTCGGTGATTTCTTTCTTTTCTCTCTCTCTCTCTCTCTCTCTTCTTGGTCTAGCCTTCTTGGATAGTCAGTTCAGAACGGTCCAGATTGGATTTGAGCGCTGGTGCTGCCGTCTACTGTGGCTTGACTTTACCCGTAGCTCGATAGACACAGTCCAGCATACGGGGATGCTGTTTTAATGGGATTTGATCCCCAATCTTGCCAGGTGAAGACCGGCGCCACTACGGCCTCTGCCATCGGTCCACTCCGGAGCAGACTCAAATACCGAACTGCTAGAGATCCTGCCAACAAATACTGATCTATGCCGGGATGATGTATGGATAGGTTACCCCAACTCAGATGTCGTCCAAAACTTCACTTATCATAGGAAAATTTCAGCTCCCATCGTAGGATAGATGTTGAGATACGCTCTAGGGTGCTGACTAACAACAGGCCACACTAAAGCCTTCAGGATGAAACCGGGACTATATAAGTCATTTTTAGTCCCAGACAGCTCTGAGGCATGGACTCTTCTTTTTATTTGGCTCTACGACCTCGGGGGATCTTGGCCTGTCTCTACTGGTATTACATAACCGTAGGTGGACAGTCACTCCTGAGTACGGAGCCATGGACTCTACTTGAATGTAAATCTCTGAAGGAATTCCTCTAAGTCACGACCGAAAAAAGATGTTCAGCAGAGGTACTTGAGTCTTTA
The DNA here is from genome assembly GCF_013141755.1 of Anopheles stephensi. NCBI lineage: Eukaryota > Metazoa > Arthropoda > Insecta > Diptera > Culicidae > Anopheles > Anopheles stephensi. The sequence continues at coordinate 10,538,829 of NC_050201.1, forward strand.
CAGACTTACGGGGCAAAATAATACTTCATCGGTGGAGATCTCACTATTCTACAGCATATCAGAGAATTCTGATGGGCTATTTGTCTCGTGAGAATGGACTTAAACGACCCAGTTCGTCTTTTTAGGTCATCCACATGGATAGAAGAAGTATTGGAAGGTCAAAACCGAGATGAAAATGATGGCGTCAATAGGTTCATCAGAAAGCCCGGGATATTGGATTGGCAGACGACAGCACACTCGACCGTGAGCAGCATCCAGGACGCCTTATAACTATGTCGTGTGTGCACGAGAGTCAAGTTGAAGTCAAATGAGCAGCCAATAAAATAATTCCAATTAAAATTATTCAGTGCATCCTTCCACACTCAGTGCCCTCACAACTTATGAACCATTTTCAACTCCAAATGGTTTAAATACTTAAACAAAAATACAAAACAACGGCAACGGCACTGCACATTGCGGCTGAAAACTGATCGCACCCGCTCGGATGTTAAAACGGCTACACTGGCAACAGCTGGCCGGCCCCGGGAGTTGGATTTATTTGTCTCGATAAAGCGAAACGGCACCAAGTAAGCAGCACTTTAATATCTTTCCGCGCTCGCTGCCTGCACTTTTTAATTAAAACCATTGCAACTGGCACGCTGCTGGCAGGGTTGCGAACAAACGCAATGTGTGCCGGGCTGGTGAAGCCGGCGTACGTTTGGACGCCCTAAATCAATACGCAACATGTTTCATTCATTAACTGTTTTGCAGTTGCAGTGTAAAGTGAAGGTGACGACATGGTCGAGACCGTCTGACGAAGCTCTTGGCTAGTGCGCTAAGATGTGCACGCGAGACGGCTGCCAGTGTTGGCTGCTTTCGCCGTACCATCGTCGTCTTGTTTTCGCGCTCTTGCCACAGAAACATTATTAAATCAAAACATTGGCTGTTGCGGCCTCTTCTTCTTTAACGAATGCTTCGGCCGCGATCATCTTCGGCCTGCGCCGCGAAACGCGAGTAATCGGTCGTCGACTGCAGCGCCCTCTGGCCAGCCTCCAGAGTCGTCGAGCTGCACGATTATGATAAATCTTCATAATATGCGAAATTACTTCGCCCGTAATGGTGATGTGATAAATTAATGAACGTATGATAAATAGCGGTGCGCGTTTACGCTGCTGCCGCTGCTGACGGGGAGTTTTATATTATGCTGTTGCTTTTTTTTTGCTTCCCTTCTCGCTCGCGTTCCTCTCCGGGCAGGGGCGGAAGTTTGAGCTTGGGCCACGGTGTCTTGATTCGTTTCCCGCACCACGGAGATTACCGGGGTGCACTCCGTGTGGCCTTGAAGCGGTTGGTTCGCAAATGCATGCGCAATTGCCTCAAGTGTGAACCGTAGCTGTAGGTGCTGATGAGTGTAAGAAATAGTTAAGGACCATTTGGATATGCTAAAACTGTTGGAATGGTTTAGAATAATTGAATTAAAAAAAAAACAAAAATATATTAAAAGTCATTTAACAAAAAATGCAAACAATAAAACGGAAAAATATGAATCATAAGGGAAAGATAGAACATATAAAATAAACAACAACAAACAGAAATATAAGTTGAACATACAATAATATAAAATAGAAAATAAACCAAAAGTTATTAAACAAAACGTAAAAAATAAAATGAAACGAGATAAATCATAAGAAAACGAGAGAAAATATAGATAAAAACAACAACATTGATCAGACAGAAATATAATTTTAACATATAATAAGAAAATAAAAACAAATAAATATATAAAATTGATAAAAAAGTTAAGTGATTTAACAAAAACGCAAAAATTAAAACGAAACGATATAAAGCATAAGGGAAAGAAGGACAGCATAAAATAAACAATAAAACTAATAAAACAAAAGTGTAACATGAAAATCCAATTAGGAAAAAACGGATAAAATAAAACGAACAATATAGAAGATAAAAGAAAACGATGAAAAAAAGAAGCAGAAGTGTACACAACATAAACAGATAAAATCATTTAAGTACATCTGATAAAACACATAAAACGCGTGTAACGCAAACTAGTCGCAAAGCAATCAAAGATCGAAAATGAGCATGGAACAAAATTATGCATTAAAAAAGAAGAAGAAGAAGAAGCAAGGTTTAACAACACTTTGGCCCTATTACCATATTTATCACTCTCCGCGCAACGGACCCGGGAGGCAGGGCAGGAAGGTTGGTTGGCACATCCGCTCAAGAAGCAATACATAATTAAGCGCTGAGTTGTTGAACAAATTGCGTCGCTTGTGCCGCGCTGGTCGGGCACTTGCCGCAAAACGACGCTCCGTTACCAGATGCGGCCGACAGAAGGCGTTATTGGAAGTGTGATCTTTCACAGTATCGAAGCAAAGTGTAACATGTGCTTTTTTTTCTCTCCTACTGCTGCTTGCTTGTGTACGCCTCGTAGATGTTATGATGTTTTTTTTGCTTTTCTGTGTGTGTGTTGCTTTTTTTTTCATTCACTTTTCACTTTGCGCGATGGTAACGATAAATTAAACACGGCTGATCGGCGGTCCTCTCTCTCTCTCTCTTTCACACGCCTGGTGTATCATCCCGTTTTAATTAGCTGCGAAATGGACTGGCAACCGAAAAACCGGTGGCTGGGTGAGAGTGTATGCGTTGGTGGACCGATAGATCGGCTGCTTAGTAGACTGTCGTCCACAGCGAACACGACCGGGGTACGACTGCAACTGGACCTGTCAGTTTTCGATATGTCACTTGGGTGGCAATTTTGGGACGTTCGTAGGTAGTAACTGTCGTGGTGAATTAAATTCGCTTTTTTTGCTTGCTCTTTCTAATGATGTTTAGCAGTAGAATATCACACCGTGAGTGTGTTTACCGTTCCATAAATTCCTAGCCGCTAATTTTAGAGCAGATGAGTGGTGCAGGTGGATCGAGTCCTCGACCACCAGGACGAACAACATCAGGTGAGGTAAATGCTACTACGTTCAGCTGATCAGATGAGCTATTGGACACATGTTTTCCGATCCACTTGCGACGACTTTTTGCCTCCCCCGTTGGTCGTGGAATGCATCGTCCACATCGGCACCATCCTTGATTGGAGGTAGCCATTAGCTTTATCGATGGCAAACCTACGGAACCAGTGTTGTGACCTCCAGCGATCAAGGCCCACCATTTCCCATAAGTCAATAGTCGTTCACGCGTACCGCAGCAACCACAACACCCCACACCGTGCATCCCCAAAAACAGCCGAAAGGCGTATCGAAGGGGATACTTTCGCGTGCTCATTGATTAATACGGCAGCGTGGAGATAGGGCGGCGAAGATTGATTGCGCTCATTAAAGTGACCGGAGGCTGAAGATAGCTCGATGTGTTTCTTCTGGAGGTTCCGGGTGGTTCGATGGTGATCAAACTAGTGATCGGTATTTGTTTGGACATTAATCAAACGGGCGTGTTTGGCTACTGGCTACTGGCCCAGGTTACCGCTACGCGAGATCGGAGATCATTCGGACCTCTCCGGACCTCGGTATATACCCGGATGGGTCGGGGCATTGCTTTGACATGGACGTTACAGTTTTTGGATGACTCGCTCGAAACTAATTACTCGACCCTTTTGTGTAGATTAATCTCAAAACAAGCTTGGTACCAAGACACGAGTTCCATTGCGGAGACTTAGACATTGCTTGTGGCTGATGAACTGGGACCAATCAAGAGGGGATCGATGGGGACGGGTCAGATGAAGAGTGATGAAAAAGCGGCACTTACTTACCCCGTCCGGCATGCATCCGGTAGGTGGGTGCTTCCGGCTCATGGTTACCACCACTGACGGCGTACTGGTGATGCTCTTCCGGTGCCGTGTTTTGCGAATGTACCATATTGATAACTCTCGGAATTTCTGGAAAATGGTGCACAAAACACGCAATTAGAACTAGAACCTGCTGGGACAACATCTTCTTGGACGCTACTTACTGATGCAGGGTGCGATGTGTGAACGACTCTGCTGGTAGCCACGGGCACACCGGTTACAGGTAAGCCCCGTAACGCCATCTTTACACGGACACTGGCCCGTCGTGTGGTTACAGGTTTTACCAGACGATCCGATCGGGTGACAGTCGCAGGCTGGAATTGAAAAGAAAAACGAATGAGCGTATTAGTCGTCATTAGCAAATTAATCCGCAGGTGTCGCGAATCTTAAGAAGGCTGTAGCCGTATCACTGAAGTAGAAGGACTTCATTATAAGCATCTAATGGCACCTGGATTCTATTAAGAGTTGTTTATGAAATGTGTCCCACGCTGGACGGAAAATTCAAATTTATTTAACTCCTCAAGAAATGCCATCTGGTTCCCATATACGTCAGATAACTTTATCCAGCTCCACGACAATATCCTCATACGTCAGAGGGGGTTGTAAATCCAACAAACGCAGTACAATAAAGAACCGACTAAAATCGGCTTCATCTGAAAGCCGTCAAGAATCTCCCAACCAATAGTTCGTGCTAAAGGTCTATTAGGTTTTAACTTGTAGCAAATGGATGTGACACCCTGACCTCTAATCAGGAATAGACGTTTATCACGAACGCAGCGCACCCTGGAGCGCACGAGAAAACAATGTCGAACTATATGTATAAAGTTTATTTTTATTTGTTTTCTATGTTAATCTAAACGAGCCATAGACACACACACACATTTGAATTCTCCACTCCCTAACGAGGCATAACGATGGACTACTGGAGCTACGCAAAAAAAAGCCATCATCATCTCGCCTCTTGGATCTCCTTGGTGGGTGGTTAAGTTTGGTGATGGTTAGTTCGGGCAGCTAATAACGAGCACAACACCCCCAAGGCATAAATCAGCAGTTTATTGGTTTCTAATACAGATATATCATACCTTGTGTGCGCGCGCGCCAAATACACCTTACCCCGAACGCCCCGTACGCAAGAGTAATCGAGCGGTTCGGTTGCGAATAAATTGGGAGTAAAAATATCTCTAGGGAGTTAAGGATTTCGGGACGCATTCTTCGTACCTGGACGAGAGTTCGAAGGTACGTGCAAGTGGAACAGTAGTGCAAAAAAGGGGGTTTGGCTGGTGGTAGAAACTTACTGGCTGAGTGCAATAAAGCTTTACGAGTTTCCTCGTGCAAGATCGTTTGTACAAAACTTCGTAGATCATATCGATAAAAGGATGTCTGTTTATTCGAGACGACGTGACCTTCGGATACAATATTTTGATGGGAGGTTTTTCCAGGCTAGCTATCCTACACGTTCCAGAGTTAATGATGCATCGGCGTATGGATTTTGCATAAATCCGGGCGTATCATCAGCAGTGCGAGAGGAACGAATCTAACCGTTACACGACAAGCGAACCATAAAGATAGAATCAACGAAGTGTAGGAGCTACCGAAATGCAGTCCGTTTTGCAGCCAACCGCTCGTACAGCTTGAAATACAAATATAGTACAACGAGCAAGAAAACAAGCAAACTCTTCCACAATCTTCGTCCGACAAAAAAAAAAAGGGGGGGAAAGAATCGAACTGTTCATCATCACACCGGAGCCCGGACACTACCCCGTTTCGGGTTCCCGAAATTGGCCCCCAGGAATGGAATGGAATTTATTGATGTTGAAGATATTCCAGTAATTGGTGTAATTTATCACCTCGTTTCTTTCGTTCAGTCAATTTTGCCCACCCATTTTTTTCCCCGTTTCTTTTATGCTGTCTGTTGCTTCGCCACTCTTCTGCTGGGCGCAAGGGAAGAGACAGACTCGGCTGCTGCTGTTGCTGGTGGTGGTGGGTAGAATGTGTGATATGTCTGCTGCCCAGCATTTCACTCTTGGCCACCCTCGTGATCTGTAGCGTGTAAGCGTGTGTGTGCTCTGACCGGCATTTCGTTCCACCACGCGGTCGAACGGGCTGTGTGTGAAGGTTTGGTGCCACCCCGAAAACGCTGCAACACCCAATCACTCGGCACTTGTAATGATGGTTGTAATAAAAACGCTATGAAATATATGTTATCGTTATCGCTGATGCCTTCACCGCTAGTCTAGTCGCGCGGGCGCTGATCCGAGCTGTGCCGAGGGCCTGGCCGACTGGGGATTCGCTTCGGGAGTCTGACAGAGGGCTGGTGCCCATCACCTGGTCCAGTTCTCCCGGTGCGGAGATGTTGTCCGATAAAGGAGAAGCACAAGGAAACTGGGTGTCGGTGCATCTCTCGTTTAGATACCGCGCGACGGGCGAGACCTCGGGATGATTGGTTTTGCCAGCGATCTCAGACCAGCGAAACGCAGCGTGCAATAATTTATGCTAAGCAGCGCCAAAGGAAGACGTTACAAAAGGTTCGTCGGTGTGGAGCAGGGAGATCGGTGTGTCATAATCGAAGCCACCGTGTAGTAATTTAACCATTCGAGCTCTCGGAGGGATTATGGTGTAGAGATTAGAGGATTTTTGATTTTTTTTTCTGTCGTCGCGAACTCGTCCAACAAGAATGATTCCGATGCGAATTAAATTCTGTGCCACGAATAAAGTTTTTGTGAGGTGCGTTACCTTCACATATGTTCCAGAGGTCCAAAAACCACCGGCATTTGAAGTTTGGTCGTTATCGAAACTTGTGCAGGCCCCCAAAAGAGGGGTTTCATGCGCTGCCAGTTCTAACCTTGCTCGCATTAGCCGTAACATTTATTTGCAGATTTGTCAATTTGTAGGCAACCTGGAAGAATAAAACAAGGCTAGCTTTTTACGTTGGAAAGGGCCATAATTTTATCCACCACACAAATTATCCGTTTGCCTTTTTTTTTGCCCTCAAGGGAGAAGAAAACCGAGTACACACCATCTCCGCCTCCTGCATGAAGCGGTGGGCAACCTTCCTCGCACGAAGAGTCATGGACTGCTCCCATTGATCAGACCAGTGCCGGCACCAAGGATCCGCTCGTGCTCGTGATTTTGCAACGCATGAAATATTTCAAGACTTTACATCCTGTCTTAATCTTGACCATAAATAGGAAGCTTAACTCTTTTTGCCTCGTACGCTCGTACGCTCACAAGAGCACCCGGTACAGTGGGAAAGTGCGGATGAACGAGTTGTACCGGGTAAAGGAGCCCGTGTCGTATGGTTCGACTGGGCGAAGAAGCAACAGAAGAACAACAATGTATTGTGGCACGGGTGAAACTTCGCAACAGTGGGAGAAAATTCGTCCAGTACGGAACGTTGGCAGTAAGCCAACGCCGGGCAAACGCTTATTTTATTAGAATGTTAACTGCAGAAGATAACGAGATCAGTTGTTCTTTTTTTTGGCCGGCTACAGAATATACAGCCCCGGTCTTTGGGGGGGAGCAAGAATTTGAATGCGATTTTCCTAAAACGGCAAACGATGCCGTCACATTCCCCGACACTAATCGATTTGTATTCGGCTCGTTGATGTCGAAGATTAAACTCCGCACCATCCATGGGCATCGGCCCCACTAGACTCTACCTCGGCTCTCTCTCTCTCTCTGTATCTCCGATGGTTGCGTTCCGAGAGTGGCTACACTGTGATTAATAAATTTAAATCGCGCAGAAAAGTATGCAATCTCCAACCAGCAAGGAAAATCAATTACCACCCTTCAAGGAAAGTCGGAGGGGGTGAAGAGATTATGTGGGTGAGAGAGATGCTCGAGGAGCAACACGCACACTCCTGCACCATCCTGCTTCGAGGCTTTTTTGAAGTTTCCTCACTCTGCGAACCGAACGTTAGGCGTGCGACGTGATACTTACTCGACCGTGCAGATATAATGAAATCAGTAGAAACACGTCTAATGTACCACAGCAACCTCTCACCGTAAGGTTACAGCTCAGTCAAATCCACCCAACATCCATCCAGCTTCCCCAGGTGCTTGTGTGTGCGTCGTTCGTAAATCGCTAGAGTTGTACATAAATCTATGGCAGCTTAAAGAAACACACACACACATCCACACGGCATTGATTGATTCACGGTGGGTAAAGCGATTCTGCACCGGAAATGTCACAACCGTCACAACGTAGCGGACGCACAATCCGTCGGCTTATCTGTCGTGAGTTACTGCTAATTTTTCGGGGGGGTTAAGTGTGTGTCGGTGTTTAGTGGGTAATTTGAAAAATTAGTCAGCTCGTAAATCGTGCCCCCGGAAGCGTCGGGTCTGGGATCTACGGTACGTGTAGAGTATATTTTAGCATGGGTTTGTTTTTTTACTTAACTGTACGGTTTTTCGTAAGTGTTTTTACTAGGTTTCGAGCAGTGGTTATTGTAGGGTGTGGAGGACCGTGTTGTAGCTCTTTTTAACCACACGTCACGCCTGCTCGGTACGGGATTTGCTTAATCGAGTATGGATGAGATTTAATTTATTAAAATGAACTCTGAAGATATTGTGGGAATGAGTATTACGTTCTTCTTATTTATAGCACTGTGTTTAAGAGATTAAAAAACATTATTTAGCTTTTAACTTAATGAATATCGGCAACATTTCAACAAACAGGAATTAAGACGGGACTTGCATCTTTCAGGTCGTTGATAAGCGATGGGACTATTGAGCGAACTTCAAACGAACTTCAACTACTTTCTAACTAAAATGATCGAAGACAGATATTCACAGGTACTGACTTCTCAGTTTTTGAACTAAGAAAGTAGGTAGAGAAGCACCACAACTAGCTTCCAACAACTTTTACCAAGAACGACTTCCTCAAGAGATTGTGGACTTTAAGAAGCCATATTCTAAGGCCTTCGGTGACTACGACTCAGTTGGAAAGGATCTGGACTTCTGGCTTCTTATGTTATGTTAAATTTATATTAATTGATGCCTTACATATTTCTTGCAAGTACAAAAATATTGTGATCCGACATTTCGTTAATTCTGAGAGAATTTTTTTGATTTTGAAGCATTGTTCTGTTTATTCCAGGATATATTGTATATGTCAGAGTTCCTTGCTGATGCATCAGTAATCCTAGAACCTATATTCTAGAATATGAATTTATTTCTTCGTCATGGCTTAACGACCTGCTAGGCCATGATCGGGTTCTAATTGCTATTGGACTAAACGAATGAATACCACGTAGTAGGAAGGACAATAGAGGAGCCGCTACAATGACGGGCTCTACGAGCTGTACAATGATCTCAATTAGATTCGCCAGGCTCCGGTGGATTGGTCACGTCATGAGAATGACACCGGACGACCCAGTCCGTAAATTCCTATTAGGCCGTCCACACGGACAGAGGAGATGGAGTGATGGCGTTGATCCGTCCGCCAGAACGGCCGGGAAAACAGTTTGGCAGACGACGGCGCTAAACCGTGAGCGGTATCGAGGATTGTTGCAGCAGGCCAAGACCACAAAGCCGTTGTAGCGCCTGATAAGTAAGTTAGTAAGTAAGTAGCAGCAGTTAGCCTCTCCGTAGCCGGTAAAGGCATGCTCAGACATGTTGAGGTTGGAGAACCAAATAAAAAGAAGCTGGATAGCCAGTCCTTGCTCCGGGGGATCGTTCCGAGAATGAGATTGAATATCCGGACCTATATTCCGGGAATATGGACCTATATATCAGATATTTTAAGCAACACGAATCCATTGTCTAGTTACTGTCATCCAAAGGTGAACTTCTGCATCTCTGAAAGGAATCACAATTTATGTATTAACTCTACTCTAAATTATTTACATCTTGATCTGGAGCCTTGTAAAACTTAAGCTACACCATGTATCACTGCGCCCAGACTCCGGAAGTCTTTGCAGCAGTGCGTGTCGTGTCGTGTAGCCCTATTTGCATGCATTAATCAATCCGCCTGATTAAAGCCATTTCCGGTGCCGAGTCGCCATACGTCCAATCTTAATTTCATCCCGCGCATTGTACCTGAGCATTGTACTTGGAGCTCGGTTGCGTGGGCGCAAACGACAACGGCACTGTCTCGCCCGTGTCTACCTGGAGCACCCGCAAAACGGAACAGGTTCGCAACGACAGGGGGGAGACGCTCATCGGACCGAATTTGATACACCCGGGCCGGGAACAGAATCAACCCCCCCCTCCCCCCCCCCCCCCCCCTGTGCTAAAAGGGTGACAGGACGGTGCGTTTCGCGAAGAGTTCGAAGTCGTAAATTTGTGCTCCAATTATTTATGCACTGTAGCATCTTGAAGAAAACCAAACAAAAAAGCCAGCCGGAACTGGTCGTACGGTTCTTCCATACTGTGGGGTGGGGGGGTGGGAAAGAGTCCTCGACACGGACCGAATTCGGTTCGTGTAGGTTTTTTTTTCTCCTGGTGCGGTTGTTTGTTTTGTGCTTTCTTTCTGTGCTGCGGCAAAACTGTGGACTTTTTGGTGAGGCCGCAGTATTTCGCACGGAAAACCGACGGAGTGTATTTATGTTTGTTCTTGGACTGTGTATTTATCTGGCTGGCCGGGCGGAAATAGCCAGAAATAATAGTTGGTCATTGCGTGCCGTCGCTTGGAGGTATTAGTTTCTCCGTGCCATTTTCCACGGTGCTTTTAAGTATTATATTTATGGTTCAAAGAGAGAGAGAGAGGGCTGGGATGTTCTGAACTTCGAGCTAATTAAGTCTGTAAAATATATGTCCAAGATGAGATCCAACGCTGGTGTGAAGTAAAACATTTTGTGGAGAATAGGAAAATATTGCCTAATGAAATCTAAACCGCTCAGCATCAATCAATAAACCCCATTGAGGCTGGGGACATAAAACCAGACGCACATAGGCGATATGTATCAAGAGTTAGCATACTTGGTCCTATGTCCTAGGGTAAACGGTAGCATAAAGTTCGTTCTTCTATCGCACTGTTCCCTGCCCGAACTCGCTTCCCACAACCGCACAGTTTAAAGTGAATTGAAATCCTGCCGTCGAATAGAGCGAAAAAACCCAGTGGGGAGAAAATAAATCGACCCCGGAGATACAACAAAAACCAGAGCGCAGAGGGTAAATAAGTGTTGGTTAAATTATTTGAGAAAATAACTCGTCTTCCTGTATGGCCGGTGCAGATAAACAGGGGCAACCTCCGCACTCGAGACTCCTGCGTACGAAAAACTCAACGAACTTGGTTTCCTTGGCAGGTGGAGGAACCGACAGTAGCGAAAGGGAGCAAAATCCATCAAAATAACACCGAGCAGGGATTTGCATCATCCGGTATTCGATTCAGGTTTTTTTACTTTTCATCCCGAACCCTAGGTTTTTCGCGGCAGCCTCAGTGAAACAGTGAAAGAAAAATGGTCGTGTGCGTGGAGCGCGTTTGAAGTCGCCTTTTGCCAGTCCCGGGGAACTCTCTCTGTGTGTGTGTTTTTCCTGTGTTTTCTTTTATTGGAATGGGCAATTTCTGTGTGATGGATTTATTCTTGCCTGGCTGGCCTAGGTTCACGTTCGGAGCACGTTCCGGTAGACAGACAGCGGCCGGGACGGGGGAGAACCATTTTCGTGTGTCGTGTGTTATGTTACGTGCGCGAAATGGAAGATGAAGGTATTTACGATTTTGCTCGAGGACTGTTAAAGTTTCGCCGAACGCCATCAAGAAATCCTTTGCCATAAGCTGCGCACAAAGCAGTTAGAGTAATATTCGTTTTTATTAATTCTAACCAGTGCTCCACGCACATCAAGCAGACTGTATTGGTGATCCCGCTTCGAGAAACCCTGCAATTGTTTCATCCTTCCACAACTTCACAACTTCAAGCTCTCTCGGGTGAAACAAAATGTCACAAAAAGTTTGTTCCCCATTTCTGCGTCTGGGTTTGGAGTTTTACCGCACGAGCGCCACCACCTCCACCTCTCGTCCTCGGGATGCATTCCAAAGGTGTGGAAATCGTTGGTAAAATCCTTCCCTCTCCAGCATCCCCAACTCCTCCAGGGCCAGGGCAAAATACCGACGTAGCAAAAAACAGGCGAGGTTATAGTTGAAGGCTGCGAATGTGATACTTTTTCATGGCTTAACGCACACATGAACTCGTTAATGATGGCAGGCATTTGCTGCGTTATTTTTTGCACCCCGCAAACGTCCCATCTTCCTCGGGGGTTTCAGCTCTTCCCCCCATCCCAAAAACCGCCATGCCCGATTGAATGAATGAATCGAGTCAATCTTCTGAGGAAAAGGACATTTCCCGTGCGCTCAATTTGGCTCGTACGCATTCGGTAGCGTTTCGCGGCATCTCGGGCCACCCAATAAAAGGGGTTTTGCCCGGACGACGATTCAGGCACGCCCGCGGTTCGTTTACTTTACTTGGGACCATTTTAACGAGATAGCGTTAGACGGAGCAAAGGACCAGCTCTTTTCGAGAGGATTTTTTTTTTGTTTGGTTGGAGAACTGGTCTAAGTGTCCAGCTATACTACCACTGCGTACGGATCATTTGCTTTGATCTGGAGTTTAACCGACGGTTTATTGGTGGATGGTAGATTTGGGCACACTTTGTGCGGAACAGTGATTACTACGGAGGGGCTTTCGAAAAACAGGGAAGTAACAAAGTTATTGTTTCCGTGGGAAACGAAGGATCTAAAGGAGTTTTAGCTGTCTGGTGGTAGATGAAGCGTGTGAAGCTACCTTCATTCATCCTAGACGAGTAAATTAATATTGGGGAAGATTTAAAGTCTAGCTTTTTAACTAGTCTGCGCGTAGTAGTAATGGGCTTTAGCTCCGGATATCAAATCTGTTCCAGACCAAATACAGCTTAAGTTAAGGATATCAGATATAGCCCTTCTCAGGTTGTTGTGCCAAACAAGAAGAAGTGCTGTCACTTTATGTGATTTGAATAGCTTGAGGATTTCTGAAACATGTTTTAGGATCCTACTCAGTTCTAGTATGACCAGATTTGTTCTAGAAATTCCAGAATATTCTTATTGGAGAGCTGTTCGAATGTCTAGTTATCGTATAGACATAGTTTTGAAGCAGTTATATTTTCTTCACTTAACTCAAAACAAATTAAAAATAATCTCTAAATTGTTAGACTACGCTGAAAAGCCTCAAGGATTCATGTTTTATTTGAGGTAAATGAGAACATTAAAATTGGTGAAGATTTAAAGTCTAGCTATTTACCTTGTCTACGCTTTAGCTCCGTACATCAAATTCCTTACAGACCGACTTCAGCTTTAGGAATTCTGAAATGGAACGGCATGGTTGTCCTGAGGTTGTTGTACCATCAAAGAAGCAGTCTCCTTATTTTATGGGATTTGAACAGCTTGAGGATCTCTGAAACTGATCATCATGATAGTAGCTATCGATATCCTTGGTAGTTTGGAAGTCCTAGTATGACAAGACTTAGTTCTAAGAACTCCAGTCTAAGAGTCCAGTATCCAGACTTAGTACGTATTTGAGAGCCGTTCCAATGTCTAGATAATTTTATTCAAAAACAACCTTTAAATTTTTATGGAAAGCCTACGCTGAAAGCCCTTTAGAATCTACTTTTTATTTGAGGTTAGCGAAATGTCAGATTAAATCTTACTGTGATATTAATTCCTATTACTCTAAATTCTACAAGCAGTCAAAGATTATTAAATTTACACTTAACAATGCAAATCCAAAATTAGTATTACACCTTCCCTACCAACTCTCCTAGCCATATCCTACTGCTATGAACCATCCAGCGTTGGGTAAAGTTTTGTAGCGACTTTCAAAGGGTGTTCCTAGCCCCTCTAGAGACTGTCTGAATTGGGTAGCTGCTATGTCCCCTCTCAGTTCTATTTGTATTCATTGTGGGAAAAGTAATAAAAGAGATTCGTTTAAGTATCTTGCAGATAGGCGTACGAATAAACGCAACCATAGCCCTTGCTCGTATGTTATCTATCCGCCAACTTCACCAACACACCAACGATTCATACAGGGATCCCTTTTTTCCATTTCGCTTGATTTTCATTATAGATTCTCGTTGTTTTTGCGCTACACCACATTGAGACACAATGATTTTGCATATCTTTACACCTAGTAGAACTGGAAGGATAACCAGGCCGGTACCTATCTCCGAATCCTTACGGGTTTGGGGAAAAAAGGAACGCATACACACGCAGAAAAATAAAAACGTAAACAAAAAGGAGGATGACTTTCGTTTGGAACGCTAGACCAGGGAACCGGAGGAAGAAGAAACGAAATTGACACATAAACCCATGGAGCACCTTGTCAACGGCAACGTATCTATTTGGTTGGCCGTACGGCGTAGAGATTCGGAGAGCGCCGGGTTCCTTCAGCTACCGAGGCGGCTGAAGCGGCACATCAACGAGCCCAGGCTATAACGTGACGAAATACACTGGGGAGACATTGCAACTCTGGACGAGCGTGCGTTTCGATAATGAAAGTACGCCATAAAGGTCGGCTCAATTCACCAGCTTTTTTTTTTTTTGGTTCGTCCGACACCACCACCATCAATTCATCCCCAGGGTTTGCTGAACGTTTTTCACGTCGGTGCATGTCAAGAAGCTTCCCAGGGCTTTGGCCGTAACAGCTCAGCCGGCAGATTACAATACTGTTTCCCGGGGTTGTCTGCAGTGGACCACGCTACAGTACAGTGTTAAAATGTGGTTGTTGTTGTTGGTCAAACGCAAACGTACGATGTGGGTGGATGACACTCTGGGGAATTTTCGTGCGTTTTGTGTATGTGTGTGTGTGCGTTAGAGCTGTCAGAGCACCAGCACTAACTAGGTATGGTCCAATTTTATGTGGCCCTGGACATAGTTCCCATCCGTGTGGTCGGACTAATTTAATTTCAGATGGAATTGAAAATCCTTCATAAACTCTCGCCCTGTCTGCGTGTCGAGGAAGTTGCTAGTTTTTCTTCCTCCTTTAGTCCAGTGTAACGGACGTGCCCCGTTCGGCAGTTTCTACCAGTCCAGCTACTATGGACAAAGAGCTAAAGTGCGAAACTGCGTACACCTATTCGCACGACTCGTACGTCACAGACCGAGACATCACATCACACTACATCATGCAAAGAATGCGTCTCTCACTCGGCATGGGCCGGTAATCGGCAAATCTTACCTCACACTTGCTTGGGCGGTGGTCTCGCAACGATTTAGATTATCTGCCCGCCGATGCCGCCGACTCCCGTTCGCCTCAGCTTGCCAAAACGAACGCACAATCGAAACGTGCAAAGGCATCCCGGGTCCTCAGGACACGGTGTGTGTATTAAATCAAAACACACACACACACACCTTGGCATCACATACGTGGGGGCCTCACACGATGTCAGCCCGGCACAGGCAACGGTTGTGTGTAGTGATGGGAATTTCGTTTCGAAACTACTAGGTTCGGACCGTTCCTTCAACGGAAATGCGTTGAACCAAGGATGAAATAAAATAGCTGAGTAGGTTTTTAGCATCTAGTTTGTGTTATCCATGATAAGGTTAAAGGGTGCACTTGAAGGACTATTGAATATACAAGTATCGTTATGGTAGAGTTTTGGCCCTCTTGGAATAAGAATTAAAAATTAGATGATAGTTGGGTATCTGATACGATACGATTTTATCTAATTTTTAAGGTAAAACATTTCAAGCAACAATTATTTTGAGCAAGTCATAGGGTTTGGTACCTCCTAGTAGTGAATAATTTACCGACGAGCAATGAAAGGCCTCTGACCGACGAGGCCTCGAGCGGCTGCTCCTTCCGCTCCTAGGTTGATCCGTCACTGACTAAACCTATTGATACCGCATAGACGTAGAGACGAAAATGTTAACGATTTTTTCCAGTTTAAATGCTTTTTTAAAGAAAGGATCGTCTAGGGATCGACTAACGAAAAGAAGAGTACATTAGCAACTACTGCCCGGTAGACGCTTTCACTGTCACAGTTTTCAGCTCCCGTTTCCTGGTAGGTTCAAAGAACCTACTATGTGCCAAGTAAACCTACAAGCTTCATAGGTTCAAAGAACCTACTACGTTCATTCCGCTCCTTTCCGAAAAGAAACTGGTTTCGTGCCGTTCCGGGGCGAAAAAAAAACCTAGCATGTTCCCATCACTCGTTGTGTGGGTTGTGAAAATTGCACCAGCCAGGAAGACAAAAAAAAAAGGCGGGAACACTTGCTTGCTACTTCCAAGCAGGATTTTTGTGCAGGCAGGTAGCAATAATAGCGATGATGATGTTGATAGCAATATCGCTGCTGGGCTAGTTCAGGCACAAACACACACACACACACACACACACACACAGCGTGGTTCGGTGTTACGGTTTGCAACGTACCCATGCATTCGACGGAGACCGGAGACGACACCAGCCAACACACAACCCCTCACGGGCACTTGGTGGAAGCGCATGTACATTAAAAATTATTTAATGCGATATTTTGGTGCAACCAAAGTCATAAATATTTTCACTCATTTCGCTTTCTCTCTCTATCTTCTCTCGCCAGCAGTATGCACTCGGTGAGGTATCTTGCATCCGCCGCCAGTGTGCACCAACTGTGTGCACAAGAAACCATCATCACGGAAGCCAAGAACAGGGTGCCAAAATGGAGGTGCCATGGACAAGGTAAAGTAAGTTCTGTTTTTGCTACTAATGTGGAATGCATTTTTCATGGTGCCTGGGTTGATGTGTTACTTCACCTTCGGATAGTTTGTTGCAAACGATCCATTTCTGAAACTTGTTGGAAACAGCTTGTGTGTGTGTTGTCTGTTCGGAACATTGCGATTATTTGTAGTATTTGGAAGTCGGTGTAGTGATAACGCTTCTGGGGCGATGAATAAGTCCTCAATTCACAATATCCTCAACTGCAACACAAACAATGTGTACTAAGCCCGTAATAATTATTAATGGGCCATTGGGTACACTCGGTCGACATAGTCGACAAAGCGATCCCTATATTGGGAAGATACCCTGGCGAGGCAATTCACGTCCATTCATCGAAAATGGTGCTTAGTACACCTGGACATCTGCTAGAATATTTATATATTCATTACCCAACTCACAGGTCATTTCCATAAATCGAGCGTTGACTCCTCCTACGGTACTTGATGTTTACAGCTGCCGTTTATCTAGTGGATGTGTTGTTACGCTCTATCCGAAGCACACAGCGTCCATTATTTGCAACGTGCCCGGTACGCTACTGGTACAGCAGCACCCTCCCATCTCATCGCAGCTTTTGTACGGTAACGTGTGCACATCGACACCTCAATCGCTGTACGATCGATTAGCGCAGAAAGTTGACAGTTTCATTTCAACCGTTCATCATTAATGAGAACAACAATTAAACTGACCAATCACACCGATTGCCAACTGCGGGGATATATTTTCCTGCGCTCGTCCTCGCCCCAAAACTGTACCAACTTCCCAACAGACACGAACCTCGAGCCTCGTGTTTATCGTGAAGTACCCGGCCCGGCCCGAGTTGGCCTACCGCCACCGCCGGAGGCTTATCGTAATCGTACGTTCGTACCAACTGTTCCGGGAAGTGAATCACGGATAGCGAAGAGCCGGGACGAGGACGGGTGAACAATTAAAATTCAATCATTTGCAAGCGCGCGCGCTATCGTACTCCGGTAGATGGCCTCCGGTAGCAATAAGTGCGCACACTGTATCTGATCCCTACCACTTGTCCCGAAAAACAGCGTACGCCATCATCATCTCACCACATTCTCGGGGGAATGGGCGAGGATTCTGTGGCGAAACGCGCTGGCTGATCTGGCGGCGTAATTCTGGGCTGCGGCGGAAACGTGGTACGGAACCTGGTAGTTTGCCTGCCCGCAGGCTGCATTCTTTTTGTGCTGCTGCTGCTGCCGTTATCGGGCTTTACCGATCCACGCGCCCCGATGCACGCATCCCGCCAGAACCTGGTAAAATTAAATTTCGGTCCATCATCTACCCGGCGGCGTTGATGGGACTGATTCGCTGTGCGAACGAGTTTGTGCGAGAGCCTCCGAGATCTGAGGCTCTGGCTTACAGCGTTTGCGATGCCATACTGGTACGCTGACGCACCATCGTTTGACTGTTGTTTTGCTGGATGAATAGATGACAATTCATTTTTGATACTCCACAAAACTCTGTATCTGGATATCGTTGGTGTACTACAAAAAAGTTCCAGAACTCTGTCTAACTGGCAGTATTTCTGGAATGTCTGGAAGTGCTGCTACACAGCACCAACTTTTTGTCCTCCATACAGCCTAGCAATGCTGCATTGCTGTCGACTCTTGTTACGGCTCAATACTGATAATGCCGTTATCGCATTCTCGCTTGATGAATTTCTGAAAAATTGACATCGGCTCAATGTCTCGCACGGTGTTGTTTCTGCTGGATTCACTAAATAGATTTTAATCACCGCACATACACGCACACCCGATCGAGCTATCGGACTCTCGGACATGAACCAAAAATCCAGTAACGAACAAACAGTCTGATGACCCCGAGTCAACACCCAATCCGTCCCAACAGATTGGGCTGCTCCCAACTGTTGTTGGCAGCACAGCGGCAGATACAGAGTAGATGTCCCTGCTTCCTCGTACCGAACAGAGACGCACGAATTACCCGGCCCGGTACTGTTTGCACATTCGTGCATGCGTACGCAATAAAGCAGAGCAGAGCATTCCGGGCACTGGTAAAACAAATTCGAAGGCCAGCCTCGGCCAGCGCGTCCCCGGATATGCTGCAACTCCGCTGTGTGTGCCACACCACATCGACTTCGACAGATTTGTAGCCGATGTGCGCTGGGGTACGCTCGACTCGCTGTTTGTTTGTTTGTTTCGTCCATTTGTCCGATGCTCTCTAATGTTGATATGATCCGAAATTATGCCCTTGAGCTGGTGAGCCGGCCAGTTGAAAACGCTTCGTCAATATGTGTGGCCTCTGTCGTTGTCGTTCACCGTCCGGACGTTTGGCACACACTCACCAAACAATTGGTTTACGTTTGAAGTTGATCCTGGAGGCAACGGTCCGTGTAGATGCTGATGCTGTTGCTGCTAGTGTACTGGCAATTTCTGTGCGCCTTATCATACCACCGGGCACTCTTATCGGCCATAGCGATGTGCGGGATATGCGTAACGTGCAGTTAACTTTTATCCCTAGCTCGTACTTTTTGTACTGCTCATTGGAGAGCAACATTTGTCGGACCCATCCATCAGCCTGGGGATGGATGACTGCTCAATTTCGTACGTAAGTTGTTATTTCGAACGCATCGAATGTTCGCTTGGATCATTGTGTCGTAGAGACAAACATTCGATCCGCACCGAAAAGCCCAAATGATAACTATGCGATACACCTTGGATGCTGAATTTCCATGGCTTGTAATAATGACATTAGTCTCTGGAGGTTATCAAAGTTGAATGTCGCATGTCTAAGTTGATTCAGTGAAGTCTTGATGAATTGTTTGAGAAATGAAAGCAATGAACTTTGAGGACATTCATTTAGAAATGTAGGTGAAAAGTTATAATATCAGTAATACGTCTTCTCTTCTTCATGCATTCTCCTTCTTGATTGGCCTAACGACCTCCTAAGGCCACTATGGGAGAACGGCCCAGATGAGAATTGAACCTCGGTCCTACCGTGTGAAGACTGGTGCTACTGTCACATTAACTAGCGGGCCACCCGGTGGTAGACTTAGTATAGCTTACTGGAGACTGGAGAATGGCGTACTAGAGACTTACTAATGGGCAATCCTCATAACGCAAAGTGTTGTGTTATCATCTCAATATGAGCAGTGGAGAGTTATTCCAATCTCCATCTCCATTTATTCTGTAAAGCGGAAGGAGGCTCGGTGGGAGAGGCGACAGTGACGTGGATCTTCACCAGTCAAGACTGGGGTTCAGATCCCATCCGGGCTGTTCCCCTGTAGAAATGACTGATTATCCAGCTATATGAGACCTGCGAGTCTAGTAAGTCCTGAGAGGATATTAAAGCCAATCAGAAGAAGCTCTGCAACGCTTTAGAAGGCTGCACATGAGTTGGTAAAACAATGAACTACAACAAAATAAATATTTAAAGAATTTCTGGAGGGTATGCTAACGTCAAAAGAAGGAATAGAGATGCTAGGACATTCTGGCCATCTGATGGCTTGCTAGATTTATTGATTGGAATTGATTCCCTGTCCTGCCGTTAGTCAATATCTGATAAGTTAATCCAGCCCAGCAAAGTTTTTGAGGCATTGCTCTACTGTGTGTAGAACTCCGTTCGACTTCGATAATCCAGGTCAGACAAGTTCGTCTTTCTTTCTTGTCCTAACATCCTCGTACCTCAGGTCCTGTCATTTCTGGCTTATTAGACTTATTGATACCGTATAGTTGGATAGTTAGTCCTCACTATGGGGAATCAGATCAGATGAATCCCGATCCTGCCGTGTGAACTGACAGTGAAATGAACTATCTGCCATAGCATCAAGAGTTCTAGGTACTTCGTATTCTAGATCATTAGCTTCTCCAATAAATATCTCCCTTTTTCTAAGGTATGACGTGTGACATAAAGCGTTTGAACACACCTTCCCGAACAAAGCATCTCAACCGTTGTTGAATGTAAAGTCACAACATTGCTCAAACCAAGAGAAGAATTCACCTCAAAGCCAGACAAGTCAAGTCCTTGGAACTGGAAATTGTTACGTGTTCCTAGTATATCTTCAGAGCCAAAAAAAAAAGAAATCCACGAGACCCTAAAACGAATGACTTTCTACTTAATGGGATCTTTAACGGACACACAAGCACGTACCAACACACACACACACCAGGAGCGGCGTGCTAAAAATATCCGAACTTCTTAGTCGGAATCCTCGGGAAAAGCAAACATGGAACCGCTTAACTGGCACATCCATAATTCATCTATAATCACTGGTCAGGCCGCTCGGTACCAGGCGTTGCTGGTGGGTGGATAAAGAAAGCTGACAGACATAATAACGGTCGAGAACAATGTGGGACCCTGCATTCGGTTGTTGTGGTTTTGCGAAAAAGGTTTTGCTAGGTAGAATCTTTGGTGAAGCTGTGTTTACATGGGCAGAACGCTAAAAGTTGGAAAGGAAATTTATTTTGTTTACCCGCACGTAAAGGGATCGGCTCAGTTGACGTTTATAGGGCCACATTTGACGGCACTTTAAAATGCTCCCTCGAAGTTGTTGCCGTTGCTTGCCCGTGTAATCAGGGCTGAAGGTGATTTATTTCCCATTTTCTATGCTCACCATTCCGGCCACATCAAGGCTTACGTCAGGCTCGTCAGTCAAAATAGCTAGAAAACCCGGCCCGAAAGATGCTGCCGAATTTCTGGCTGTTTGGGGTTTGAATGAAGGATGTCGATTTTTCTCCTCGCCCAGCCTAGGGGTTTTGCTAGCATAAATAGGTCGGAAAAGCGAAAATGCAGCCAGACGTAAAAACGTGCCCCGGTCAACCATCAACCATTAAGGGGCGAACGTTGGGCTTGTGGAATGTAGAATTCCTGATTTAGGCTGCCACCGAAACCCGAAATGCGACTGGTGCTGAACGTGCTAATGAAACCGTGGGTGGAAATGAAACCGAACGGTAGAGCGTAAATTGAAATCGTCCTACCCGGAGCCGAAGTAACAAATCGGAAAATTGCTTCGAGTGTAAAGGTTTTTCCCTGATCAGCACCCCAAGCAGGAGTCCTAAAGGGGAGGGTCCAAAACATTCAACAATACATTTAGCAACGCTCGGTGCGGTTGACGGATGGAATGGGTGAGGAACGGAGGCACAAAGCGACACACCCCGGCACATTCACCGTCCGCCGTCTACTTTCCGCAACAGCAACAGCAAAAAAAGATGGTTCCAAGACCGAAATGGTGAAGGAAGGCCTCCGATGCGCGGAAAACACGCCATCGCATCGAGCGTGGTGATGAATTATTAATAATCTTCAGAAAGAAATTACTTTCGGAGCGGAAAGAAGACCCACCACCGGATATCCGGAATCTTTTCTCGTTGGGAGGGGGGGGGGGTGACTGGTGGGGGAGAGGTGGTTTGGTGCGGTACGCACACAGTCTCACTTCCGGGGCTCTTCGCAATAGGCGTGCGTTAGCGAAGTTAAACGAGGGAGCAGGACTCACCAAGCTCACCAAGTCAATCGGTTAAAGAGCGTGAAAGCGGGACGATGGGAGTGATATGATAGAATTTCTGCTAGATAGACTTTAACAATTACAGCTGAATCAGGACACAAAAATGGACAAGGAAACTAACTCCGGGACTCAGCATCAGGAACTCTGACATTGGACTTGTCCAAAAAGTTCCAGAAATTCGGAATTCAATACTTAAGATATTGCATCAGTTCATCATGCCACATTCCTGGAGAGATACAGTACCTCACCAACAATATAGCACAGTGTACTGTGGGGGCGATAAGTATGCCGAGTAGACAGATTTGACACCTTCAGCTACTTACAGCCGGCATGCGAATTCAAACTAGCTACCGATTAAGGTAACCGCGGATCCTCGTGTGATGCAGCCATTTGCCCAATGGTTCACACCGACATCGTGCTGCAAAAGAAAAAAAAAGATGGCAGCTTCCAGTGTTCGGCAGTCGCGCCGGTTGTTCGGCCCGGGCCGAGAGAAATGATTAATAGGGTGCGTTTCGCGAAACCGTGTTGCGAACATCGTCGGCTATCACGCCGTCCGACAGACGGGGATTCATAAATCTTCATTAAATTATGTGATCTGATGAAATTTTGCTTCCCGCTCGCCCTCGTCACCGTAACGCGGCGAGGTTAAACCGTAACGAGCATTGACACAGTGACAGACTAGTTTAAGGCGAATCGCTAAAGATCTTCGCAAACCGATAGGATATTGACAAAACATCTGCGTTGTTGGGACAAACTGGTGTACATACCTTTGCAAACCTTCCTGTGGCTGATCGGTTTGGTAGCGTCCCGGTAGAAACCCTCCCGGCAGTAGTGACAGTGACGGCCGGTGGTCGCATGCCGACAGCTTAGACACACGCCACCGGATATCCGGCCGGACATCTTGTACAGCTCCATGTTGAAGCGGCAGCGGCGTGCGTGTCCGTTACAGTTGCAGGCTTTGGGAGGTTTTTTCGGTGTCAACAATGGCGATGGTCGGTTGTCCGGAAATGAAGGGCAAAAAAAGAGAGAGAAACAGAGAGAGAGAGAGTAAGACCAGATTAGATTGGGAGTCTAAACGTCAGCAGAGATGGATGGATCTTTTCTAAAGACCAGTTCGTGGAGCATCCTTTCAGATAATCAGACCCGGAGACGGTACGCTCCAAACATTTTCCTCCAAATGTTGGTAGAATCTTCCCACCCGAAAATAGACTCCACAAGACGTGACTGCAACCGCCCGGCACTGGATTAACTTGGAGCTTGGTTCGCATGGGGAAGGCAACCGATTATGATTACCTGCGCACCTAGAAACCACTCGACCAACCAAGCCAATGAGTCAAACAATGAGCTTCCAGAATGTTGGAAAGGTTTAGGCTTCGTCTATTTAATCTTTAATTTCCGCCGCCAGACACTCTCCGGAAAGAAACGTCGACCGGTGACGCACCCAGGAGATGGGCGCGCGGATTTTAAATTATTCATAGTAATGCACCCGGGACGAAACGAAGCTGGTGATGATGATGATGTTGATGTGCCCGTGAGGTGATGTGTTGTTTTCTTTTTTGGCGCTCTCTTTCGCCGCCCGTAGAACTTCCGTAGAATTCCGCCAGCCGACAGGAACGAAACTCCGATCTGCATGAAACAACAAACGGCCGGGTGCGATGCTTGTGACAGTTTCGTTTGTAAATAATAATTATTTCAGCAGCTACAAATGAGAAGAAGGCGTCCACCGCATTGAGTCGGGACCGAAGCAACAATGTGCGGCGAACAGGAAACCGAGCTGAAGGAGTGTGTGATTCGTCTCGATTATACTTTTTTTTATGACACATCTGACACAGTAAACACGACATCTACACGTAATGTGCTCTCTCAAACGAAAACACTTACCAACCCACCTCGCTCGCTCGTTACTGCCACAAACAGAGCAGGTTCCAGAGATTCTGCAATCGAATAAATAATGCCAATTTGTGCAGAGTCTGTCTACATTTTCATTGTGTGTTTCGGTGTTTTTTTTTCAGGGTTGTTTTCCGCCCAACCTGACAAAACCTTCTCAATGTTGCTATTTATCATGCTAACGAGAAAAATGGGGCAAACGACGCTTGGCAAGATGGCTGCCCTTTACGAGGAGAAGAAGCTGGCAAGTCGCTGCATGATTCCCATGGGTCGTTTTCGGTGCTTCAACCAGAATTTCTAATGGACCTGATCGGGCCCACAATAGGGATGGGCTGTTCCCACCATTTGCCGGATTGGATCTGGTCAGAGCGCTTCGATACCGGAATCGAGTTCGAAATCGAGATGGGATTTGATACCGAGTGCCGTGTCACCACCGGACCGTCACAAAACAAGAGCGACAATCCCGGAATCAAAAACGGATCGGAATTTTTGGACCGGATCGGACTCATTATTATGTGGAGTCGGATTAGAATCGTAACTCCGATCCGAGGCGCCCATCTCTAGTCCACAACTTTAAGAGTTGCTTCTCCCATATGTCAAGTCCTTCCTGAGCTTACCGGAGCCTAAACCTAGAGGATGCGCTGTCCGATACTCCCCGATCGGCAAACCTGTTGGCAAAACCCGGTTTGCTTGGAACCAGCGGTAGAATACACAAAAATTAGAAATCTCCGTCAATTAGGACAAATCGTATTCGCACAATAGAGATGAGGTGCAGAAAATCTCGCCACCCTCTGACACCGAAGTGGAAGCAACTGAATCAAAATCACTCCCGACGGTAAGTTGGCCAAAGCGAAGCACCAACGAACACCTCACGATGAGTTGCTTTAATTCAAATTTAAATGCAAAAAACACACACACACACACGCGCGGGTGCGCGCACCTACCGCTCGGAGCTTTAGAGTGGTTGGATGGGCCACTGCGAGAACGATTGAAACGGTGCGGTGAGTTTAATCAAGATAAATGGTCACACGATAATCTTCTCATTTGAGCCGGTGCCTCCTACGAGGCTCCACAGCTCAAGATTTCTACCCTGCGGTGACCTGGGCCAGTGTGTGCGTCTCTTACAAATAAAGTACCGCGTGCAGGCATTTTGGAGCAAAACGTCAAGAGGCTCTCGCGTCAGACGGCTGGTTGTTTGTGTTGCCAGCGAAGATGGTGGGGGTATTTTGTGTTGTGTTTGTTTCTCGTCACTGTATTGTTGCTACAGCTTCAAAGTATCGCCATGATCACTGCACTGGATACCGCCACCGGCTTATCCCGGACTGCCAATGACTGTGCGACTGTGTCTCGGCGTCTCAGGCGCACCGTACGCAGCGACAGGCAGTTTGCCGCCGGTACCTAATTTCAATTAAAAGATGTTTGTTTTTAGAGCGGCCCGCTATAGTAGTTCGCTCGCATTGAGGTGTGATTGTTAGGACCGCTTCGTTTGCCGATACCCCCTCCCGAAGAAAGACGAGAGTTGAAGGCGCGTAATGGCCGAAGATGGGGCATGCTGATGGTGCTGATGATGGCGATGATGCTGCAGCTTTTGCGGTATGTGTTTCCGCCCATTTCTGGCCCGGTTGCTCCACATCCGATTCGAAAACGTCAGCAGGTGGCCGGCACCTTGGCCCCACGAAGCACAAGTAAACCAAGTGCCAAGGTTCATCTTCAGCGGCGGTGTGGATTCATCAAAAACGTGAGCTCATTTCAAACGTGACCACCGGAGATAATGGTGTCACTATGGTAGGTTAGGTTGTAATTTTGTGATGCTTTCCTGCACTAAACCGTTGCGCTGTTCTGCTTCATTTTCGGGCGCATTACTATGTATGCTTAATGATGTTTACGATGACTTATCGTGGTTTCAGGTATTTGGGCTGCCTTACAGCAGTTGCCGGGATCACTTTGTTGTAATTGATAGGACTCGTCTTTCTATTTTTAAAGATTTTTGAGCAAATTTTTGAGTCATGAGCATCATTTTGGAGTTAAATCTTAAACGAATTGCTCAATAAAAAATCAACTTTTGCCAAGTCTCTGCTAGTTTTTGTTAGAGTTTAGTCTGTAGTATAGTCACCTCCTGAATCCAATCTTGCCAGGCTTGCAAGAATCACCCAAGAATAGATGACTTGTTAGCTGGAAGCTGGAAACCGGAATCATTCAAGAAGTAGAGTTCTTTGATGCTAACAAGAACTATATCATTTAATCTGAATTTCCTCCGGAGTCCTCTACAATCTAGCGTGTTAATCCGAGAGATGGAAGTGGAAACTTCGAAGACCATCTTTGTCAATCCAGATCTTGGTTGATGACATAGATCTCTTTGGTTTGAGCCTCGCCTATGAGCAATCGGTTCAAATCCTTGGATTGGAGACTAATATATATAATTCACTAAGGTTATGTTTCTTTCGGTCACTCGAATATTCATGACCAGTCCATCAGTACTATGACTTCAAAGTCATATATACTGACATATCAACGGTGATTCCTTGCTCAATCGATATTTTAGGTTGAAACGAGTGTGTCCAAATACTCAAATTTGTACAATTGTTTAGTAGATTCGAATTAGAGAATCGGTCCGAGATCGGATTGTCTGTTTGATTTTTTTAAAGATGACTGAAGGATGATGTACTTCAAACGATTAAGCTAATTTTTCTGAAACATTTCTTCTAACCAGACCAGTGTATCGGGTATCTATTCTAAAACGCTTCTTTCATGTTGTCCGCTAAAATTGGATAATGTTTTGTGGTCGTAAAAGATTCGCCAACTCTGCTACAACACACCAATACATGAATCCGCTATCACATGTGAAGCATGTTTTTTTCTGTGGGGAGAAAAAGTTTTTGGAGGGAGGACGTCTAAGAGACAAGGCCTGGTGTCCAATCCGTTTCCAGAAGACTCGGTCCATAGCGGCACTCCTCCACCCCCGGCTGTATCCGATCTCCCTAAGGTCTGACTCCACTTGGTCTAGCCAACGCTCGCTCGATGCGCTCCTCTACGTCTCGTGCCGAACGGGTCGCTGACGAGCACCTGACGAGCTCAGCTAGCTCGTGGTTCATCCTCCTTCTCCACACGCCCTGCTTGCACACTCCACCAAAGATAGTCCGCCGCTCAACAATGGAGAGTGAATTGGAGTCCTCCACCAGCATAGTCCAGGATCCGTGCCCGTAGAAGACTACCGGCCGTATCTGTGTGCAATATTGTTGTAGGAGCCTTCTGGATCTCAGGAGTTTGAGGAGCCCGTAGTAGGCACGATTCCCCTGAACAATGCGCCTTCGGATTTAGATGCTTGTTGTCCGAAGATATGATCGTGTCAAGGTAGAAGAACTTCTCCACTATCTCAAAATCGTAGCCGTCAACTAATACTCTGCTTCCGAGTCGTGCTCTATCGTGGTCAGAGCCTCCGGCAAGAAGGTACCTATCCTTCGTCGCATTGATTCTCATTCCAATCCTATCAGCCTCGCGTTTCAGTCGGGTGTACGCCTCGCACACCGCCGAAGATGTCCGTCCGATGATGACAATGCCATCCGCCAAGCCAAGGAATTGGATAGCTCGGGTGAAACTTGTGCCCCTGATGTAGAAGTCCGCAGGGGCGGTCCGGTGGCCGAGGATAATGGCGCCAGACTTTACATGGCAGGACCGGGGTTCAAATCCCTTCCAGACCGCCTCCTCTGCCTCCCCGTACGCAGGGCACGGGTAAAATCAAGTCACAGAAAGCTAGAAATGGCAGAAAGAGACCCCTCGAGGTTGTAGTGCCAAGGAAGAAGAAGAATAGGCCTATTATCATATATATTGAACTATTACTCCAAAGCCATCTACTATCACTAAAAAAGCTACTGGCATATTAGCGGAGATTCCTTCCTCTGTAAAGATTATAGGATCGGTTCAAGGTGACATTGGCTGTATATTTTTTATTGGGACAGCCGAAAACAAATGTACTCCAAATGTACTCTTTGAAGCTTTGTCGTACCAAATATTTCAGCCAGATCGATGCATCGGTTTCCTGATCTAAAAAAAAGGTCTACCCTCGCTTGAAAGACGATCAGCAGCCTCCCGGCCACGACAGTTGAGAAACTTTTTCGGCACTCACTTTTTCACGGCTTGAGT
This sequence comes from Anopheles stephensi, assembly GCF_013141755.1. Classification (NCBI taxonomy): domain Eukaryota; kingdom Metazoa; phylum Arthropoda; class Insecta; order Diptera; family Culicidae; genus Anopheles; species Anopheles stephensi. The sequence continues at coordinate 10,566,770 of NC_050201.1, forward strand.
GCCTGAAAACTTTTTCCTGGAAATGTAGAAGGTGTACGAAAAAAAGGTGAAAAATGGGCTAGAAATTTTTGACAGATCAACATGTATACAAACAGCTCTTTTTTAGTGTGCTTTAGTAAAGTAGGAAAGCAAGATAGATCACAGAGCTGTGAATGCTGCTGCCATAACGTGAAGTAAGTGAAAAAAGAGATAAACTTCATCAAGACAACTTTTTGCGCCTTATTACAGAGCCATGCCATCGTGAGTTACCTAAGAATGATATTTTTTTCACCTGAAAACGTTTTTCAGCTGTCGTGGCCGGAAGGCTAAAGGAGTCGATCGCTTGCTATCCATAACACAAAATTGATCCGATCCAGACTGCCTCTCCGTAGGTAGGGCTGACTACATTGGTACAGATAAAATCAAGTCACAGAAAACCTGAAAAATGACAGGCCGAGACCTCTCGAGGAAGGAAGAATCCAAGGAACAAGAAGTTTCTAGTTTTTATCAATTTTTTAATTTCCTTATTAATGTGCTTTTCGTTTCTTCATTTATATGTTTGTTGTGATGTTAGCCTCATTCTTTCTATTTACGTTTTCTACTTTTACTACACTTTATTTTACTTTTTTCCTCAGATTGGCGTCCTTTTTCACATTCTAAATTTCGATTTGCCCTTTTTTAACAATTCAACGCTGATTGCTAATCAGTAATGAAAAATTATTTTATTACACATCAGCCATCCTTTACCCTCCCGGTAGCCAAAGCAGGGGCACGATACCCCCGTTCCGACCATGTTACATGTTAAACACCGGTAAAAAACTTTACCATTGCACCGTTTGAATGGCACTGGTTGTCTGCGTGCTGCATCAGGATCAGGAGGAAACATAATTGCGCTCCAGCCTGACCTGACCCCAACTGACACCCCCGTTGCAGCAAAACACCCACCCGACCCACCCGTTCAGACCTGCTGCGGTACAAAATGGCACGAGAGTAACCGTTCGGCGTTAAACAAACGACAGCCAAAAGGGGGAGGAAAAATGTATCGAGCTGACACCCGGGAAGGGAAATGGTAATTAACTTTGATGTGGTTGCGCACCGTATGCGCCTCCGTGTGACGTTAAAATATGTTGAATGCCGTTGTCTGCCGTTGGAGCTTTTTTGTTTTAGGACAGAGGACACGAGGCTGCTAACAGGTTGGAGTAGGGACAACAAAAAAAGATGGAGGACAAACGAAAAAAACAAAAAACCTCCAAAGCGCCGCCATAACAGCGATATTTTTAATGACTTCTAGCCAGCGGGACTTGTTGGACACGATGTGTGTGTGTGTGTTGGGTGTCAAATTTTATGCTCCAACCTGCCGTCACCCTTCCAAACACCTGTTGTCGCCAACCGGCCACTGTCATAAGCCGTCAATGTACAATAAGCGCTTTGTACGATGTACCGGGCGTGCACTTGTTTGTTCTAGCTGTTGCCAGCTTTCCGCTGTTTGAATGAAATGAAGCCAGAATGGGGATACGTTGAAGTGTGCGTGTGTGTGTGCCAGTTGTCTTGCCCTTTATGTTTGTGCCGTACCGTTTCATCACACGTTTACATCGGTTTTACGTGGTCAAGCAGCCGCGTGCTTGTTAGCCGAGTTATGCTTTGTCCGTTAATGTCCGCTGTATTTTTGTGGGGAGGTTGTGTTTTTTGTTTTTCGGAGGTTGGCTTTAGATGTTAAACCAGCATAAAAATGGGATTTGCAATAAAGATTGGGCCGGGAATGAGGTGTGTGGAAGAAGTAAATGTTGATGATTTATTTCATGTGGCTTTTTATTAGCTATGAACGAGCCGGGATATATACACGAGACAGGTAAATGAATGTTAAAACCGTAACCGGAAAGCGTGTTCGTTTAAGTTTTTTTTGTTTGGTTTTGTTTTTTTTCTGGTGTGGATTAGTTCGTGTCAATTGCTACCGGTTTTAATAAATTGTTTCAATTTTTTAAATTAAAATCTGTAAATAATTAATTAAAATTAAAAAGAGTTCACTAGATCAACTAGAAAGGATCTAGGAATTGAAGGAGGGAACACAAAGAGTATTTCTTCTTCTTCTTTGGCACTACAACCTCGAGAGGTCTCGGCCTGCCATTTCTGGCTTTCTTTGACTTAATTTTTAACCGTAGAAAAGTGGTCAGCCTTACGTACGGGGAGTCGGTCTGGATGGGATTTGAACCCCGGCCCTGCCGTGTGAAGACCGGCGACGCTGTCGCCTCGGCCACAAGACCGCCCCAAAGTAGCCCACACAAAGAGTACAGTGGAGGACAAAATATACCTTTCTACCTTACCTTATCCACCCCTGACCCTAATATACTTTTCTCAAACTACTACTTCTGATACATATATTAGATATAAGTTACATGGCCCATTTATACTAGAAGATGGTAGATCATCTAAATGACTTCAGATCAAAAGTGCTTGCTGTCGTCATAAGAATGAAGATCCGGGTAGATAACAGTCAGAGGTCCTATTGCGTAAGACTCAGAACTTTGATGCACTTGTCACTATCACCACATCTCCACAGACAGCTCCCTTAATCGGGAGTCAGCCGGATGAAGGATCCATTCCAGCCTCGACGACTGCGCCATCAAACTCCCTAACCATCCGACTTGCCGTCGACGAAGGACTTCGGACCGACATTCCGTACGTCATCTTCACCGACAGTGCCAGTGTGCTAACCGCCTTCGAAAATGGCTACTCTAAAGACCCTCACATCCAGATCCTAGACGATATCCCTTTATTCGATGCCATCCGTTTCACTAACGCAATAGTCGCTCAACACTGGAACACTCGACGAAACTCCGCTCTGTCAAGCACACCACACGCACCCTAGGACGATCCCGATTCCAGCCACATCCAACGAGTACTTTCCCGCCTACGCATTGATCACACCCGCCTGACACACTCCTACCTTCTCGACTGATCCAATTCTTCACTTCACGCAGCTTCTGTGGCGTCGACCACATTACCGTCCGCCACATCCTTACCGATTGCCATGGATACACTACACACCGTGCCACCTGCCTACTTGATACCAACCTAGCCATCATACTATCAAGCAGGACCGCCTCATCCGATTTTTACGCATCAGCAACCTGTACCGAGAGCTATAAAACCATAGCACAATAGTTTTCATAATACACGAAGCAAGATAGTTAAGCAATAGTTAAACCATACTCCTAATAGTTTTTACAATAGGCAGGACACAATATGTAACAATAGGCAGGAAAGAGGCGAATGAGGTCTCTAAGATTCCAAGCCTTTTTTAACCAAAACAAAAATGATCAGTTCGGCGAACAACTTCAAGAAAAATCCACAAACAGATGATGTCATGATACTGCCTCAAAAACGACAAGGCTTCATACACCAACGGTATAATAGCCGAACTGAGCAAGAATTTCAGTTCAACTGGTGAATGGAAAGATCTTCAAATGATTGTAGAGTTATCCGAGAGCAAATCGTTGCCTTGTGATAGGAATATTGGCATCATCTACCAGCAACATCAGCTATCTATGTACAAGGAGGGATATAGGCTAGAGAGCAGCAACTACAGGGGTATTACGGTGTTGAATATCACACATAAGATTTTCTTGCTGATACTACAATAAGTGGAACCTATGCAAGAAGACTCCCAAAAGGAAAGACAGCCATCGAAGAGATCTACGGTATGTGCAACTCTTGGAGAAGATGGACTATCATCTCTTCATTTATTTTAAAGTCCCAAAGTAATGAACTTATTCGGAATATCATCCAAGCTTTTCAGGATTTTATGAATGATAAAAGCTAAAATATTATGTGAAGTTGAAGCTTAATAGTTTACTTGCAAACAAATCAGTCAGGATCAGGATTGTAGCACCAAGAATAATTGCATGGTTAAGACCACACCAGATGGAAAACTGCATGCAATTAAAAAATCTCGACGTTGTGAAAGTCTCCTGATCCAGATGAAATCTCTATCGGGCATACGAGATAATCCATGGGGAACTACATCTAAAAAGGAAGACTTTGTTGACGTTGTTGGGAGCCCTCCGAATGTAAGCCTTATTTCCTCAACGTATTCGTGCCTTCGTACGGTGATCCTGCACCAGGTATATCATCCAACATCACTGTCAAAGGACTACGAACGGATAATAAGTGGCAGAGTTTCGGATACTAAAATGGCAGTGGAGTAGCCTTCCACTGACTGGCGAAGGATCTGGAAAAACGGCTATAACCACAGACTGTCGTCAAGGCAACGATCCACACTGTACCTGTTGGTGCGCGATAATTTGTCACCTATTTGGGACTAACATTCAACGCCGACAACAACATTGATGCTGATTCACGCGCGTGGGAGCTGACTACCAACCGGTCATACTATAGGCTGAGGAAACTTCTCCAATCCAATATCATGTAGCGTTGTAACTGAGTCTGAATAAAACATTGAAAGTCCCAGTACTCAATATCGTCTCTGAGACTTATACTTTGTACAAAACCCTATTAGCCGCTTTGCTCTGTGGAAGAAAGGACGACAACATGGTACTCTAAGTTGATCTCGCTATTGTCCAGCGAATAGCGTCACCAGACGCCGGTGACCAGACGACCCAGGATCTAAAGTATTTTTAGGTTGTCCAGATTATCAAAGAAGGTGTTGGTAAGCTCCAATTGAGATGAATTGATGGCGTTCATGCGATATTGGAATGGCATACGACGGTGCTAGTCCGTCAACTTTATAATTTTTTTTAGTCTATAAGTCATACTTTGTAGAAAATAAAAATATAGACAAAATAAAGGAGATGCAGGTGACTCACAGTGCTTAGCATAACTATATGAATAGTGAAAAATAAAATATTTTTGAAGCTCTTATAGCTACTTAAAAATTCATTAAAATCGTACTGACTTTTTTACGATTTTTACTTAAGTTTGTTATTTTAATTATCGTTTTAGATATTTTACTTCTAGTTAGTTTATGGATTTAAAAACCGCAAAGAAATACGGTAAAATAATAAAAAAATAAAAAAATCACCCATTATACTCCACTGGACTACAAAAAAGCAATCCCATTATCTAGACCAAACACACAAGGTTCGGTATTGAATTCACAATACTTTGCATTCTTTTTATCGCACAAAAAAAGGAAACAGATTCCTCGAACAAGAATATACTGGCTTCGTAAAGCGTAGGATTTATCGCATCAATGCCAACAAAATAAACCACCGTGCCAATATAATACGATCGAGTCGGCAGTAGATCGTCGTACCGGGGCTTCCGAATTGGCAAGCTTTGTTGGGATAAGCCGAGATTAAGACTCCTCGCATAGTTAGGGAGGGGGAAAGCAACCGAACAACCAGTGTCATCTTTACCGAAAGCAAACCATCTTTTGCTCGGGTGTTTTAAGCGTGCGAAAAATTGAAAACAAAATACACGAGAACACATATTTTCAGCTCATCCCTCTAACGGGCGTATGAGTGGAGTGGAAAGCGGTTTTTTTTTACTTATTCTCGGGGGCGTAAAGCAATCCCCAAGTCTGGGCCCAAATATGCCCAGTGACGAAATTTACATCACAAAATTGTTCCACAACGCCCTTTTCCATCGGCCACGGCCTGCGGAAGAAAATCCCTCACACATCCTAAAGCGGAGCGCCGGGAAAAAAGGGTTGGTCTCCCTCGTACTAAGGCTACCCCAATTTCCTTTTCCACGTAAATCCCGCCCTCAGCAACAAACAAAAAAGAAGCGTTTTACTAAGCACGCGCTGGCCGACGGGGGATGGGGTGCTGGGAAGCAGGAAAAAGGAAAATTTCTCCCGGATACTCCCATTAATCGGTTCAATATTCCGAAAGGCATTTCGGTGGTGGTTGATTGAGTTATGGCTGGCTGGCTGGCTCGTTCTCGATCAGGAAATTGCAGTCATGTCATGGCCTCTGCCAACGATTTACTGTGTGATTTATAATTTCATTTTGCGGGAAGGAGAAGTTTTTAGCCGGTGGAAGGATGTGAGGGTTGTTAACGGTGGAACGGTGCTGTTAGAAAGAAAAACGAGGTTGTAAACAAGGTAGTGAGCGTGCAAATTGTTTTCCTTAGCAGACTTCTGTTCTATTAAAAGTTATTTTTAATATTTTGCAAGTCTTTGATGCATCTTTTTTACCAAAAAAAAAAAAAAAAAAATTCTCCATCGATTTGAATCGTGCAATTGAATTTTTCAATTTACAAATAACTCAATCCTTGTTGTTGCCACCGTACTATTGAGACATCACACGTAACTGCCAAAGCATTTTAAAATTTTAATTCTAGCCCCGTTTTTTTTTTAAATTCTTTCTATCCCCTCACAACCACGGGCTTGTTTTTTTTTTTGCACGACGTACGCTTGCACTTACCGCGCAGGCATGCCCATACCGTGGTACGCAAGGTGAAAGCGGAAAAAGGCTTTCCATTGAAATGTTTTCAACCCCCGGCCCAGGTGTGCGGTTGGCGCACAAAGCGGCGGTGGACGGTATACAAAATGCTTCAACCTGCCGATCAATTAGAGTGCACACATGTTGCAAAATTGCTTCCAATCGTTTGCGGTCTTGTAGCCGGGCACGGGCGTCGCTTTTGCCCGGTGTGGAATGCACATGAGGTTCCCATTTACCACCGTCGCTTCCATTTGCCGTACAGTGCGGTGTGTGGCTGTAAGTGTGATGCAGTTTTTTAATGTAAATTTTGACGCTGTTTAGAAAAGATTTAAAAAACATTTTAGTGCCGTATTGGTGAAAAGTAATACAGAATTTTATAAAAAAGTATTATAAATTAAGTGTATTTTTTAAAATTAAATTATATGAAAAGAAAAATGATGTTTTCCACACTTTTCAACATGAACCTAACAGGAGCAATGAAAATAAATTGAATCATGTTATTACTAATGACTCTTAATATTTGTATTTTATAATATTATGTAAACTTAAGTACTATAAGAATTTAAAATAATAAATTTTATTTGTGATTTTTTTAATGGCCGTTTTTAATTCCCATAAAAATTTACTCAAATCCATTTGGTGAATAGTGAAACAATTCAAATAATGTTGTTTAGACAGTTGTGCGGAATAGTTAGGTAGCAAATTGCTAAGACCAAGTGGCTTGTTTCAAATCTTACTCGGATCTGCCTACCGTGCGCAGGAGGTACTCTCCGGTAACGGGGTAGCTTAGGTAAAGGAAATCAAAATAAACCTAGCTTACTACCAAATCAGATCTATCGCCACATAAGCAGAGGAAGAAGAAGACAGCCAAGTGTTTTAGTATGTGTTTTGACGTGTCATCCGTAACACGCTGCTTCCTATCAAATTGACAGTCAAAATAAGTCACCGCTTACTAGTTTTAGATTTTTCAAATAAATTTTCAAGCAAAGGTATACAAATTGAATAAAAAACCAGCACCTTCTAAAAAAAGCAAATGGTCTATATTTATTTATTAAGTGTGCAGTAGAACTTTTTTTATTGAATCGGAATATTGCAATATTGCAATTTTATTTTTCTCAAATAACAGATTTTAAAATGGTTTCAGATTCATTTATTTTGCTTTTACTATTAATTTATTACACTTTATGCACATTTTTTTTCGAAAATTTTAAATATTTGTAACGACCTGTAAAATAGGCATATCTCGTGCTAAACGCTTCGGGATGAATATTTCCAGTGATTGATCAAAATGAATTTTTGACAGAAGCAAGGTTCATATTTTCATCATCATAAGTCATCATCGATCTCAATATCAGTGACTCATTTAACTATGTAATCATAAGTGGAACTAGTTTTTTAAAAGAAAATAATGCTTTTCTTTTAATTTACCCAGCGTGGTTAATTCAAACATTCGCAATTTAACTATTCTCCAAATTTTCTGTATAAAAATAAAGTAAATAAAAAAATTGCAATAAGGATGTATTTTTTTTATAAATTATTGATACAATTTCCAATATTAAAACAAATTTGATGATAAAAAATAAGTTCTTAAAATATTTATCCATCACGCGCTCACCTATTCCTACTACCCACACTGTCCGCTAGCCAGCGGACTGGAAGTACGGCTAGATACAATTTTAATACCTGTGCACCAACCGGCAGCACACACAAAACGATATCAAATGCAATTTCCCACTGACCGACCCATGGAAGCCACCGGAAGCCAGGTGGTGCAGGAAAGGTGCGGCCGGGATTTTACGGTTGGTCAGAGACGCCCGATATGAATGGCGTCCGTATGCACGTATCGTATGCACATATCCGATGGAAGTAGCGCACCGGGACACGCCAATATGGACCAACGCAGAGACACATCGCTCTTTGCAAAGGTGCATAAAATGGGGAAGTTACAAAATAAAAAAAGGTTTCACAGCGAAAACTTAATGCTATTAATCAATTTTTCAACCCATCACGTACTATTTTGAGGTTTTTTGGGTGTGTTGCAACCGCTCGCTACGTCGCTAAAATATTCATATTTTGACAGCTGGGTTGACAGTTGTTTTACTATACCGTGTAGCACCATTTTCTATGTCCGGCTGCATGCAGTTCACGCGTTTGAATGACAGATTTTGGTTTGTTTTTGGTTCGGGCGAAAATGAGATGGAAATTTTAATCTGTCAACAATGACATCTGTGAAATCCGTGCCGTGCTTTGCATGTACTTAGTACGTGCATGGGGTAATTTTTGTGTGCAAGAGTTTAGTTTATAGTGAAAGAGACTCCCAAAACTAAAATAAATCGCAAAATAATAATACAATCTCAACATTTGCATATAAAACATGATAACACTCAACGAGTAAACACAATAAACCAGAGAGGCGTGCTTAGAAGTACCGAGAAACAAACAGAGGACTAAGTAAGCCAATAAAAACACGAATGCTTCACAAATCATTCACTCCTGTAACATGAGCGCTCACTCCAGAATGCATTGCATTCCCTTAGATCTTCGCTGCCGGTGAAGTTAGCAAAGCGAAGTTAACAGAGATTGAAATATTACCGCACACTGATAAGTTCATCACTCACGCCAGGAATTCTTCACCCGCAGCCGTCAGACTGGTACCGAGCAAAAATGGCACGTACCAGTTTGCGGTTACGTACAGTACGGTAATTTGTACTTTCGACACTTCCCGCCCGGCCCGGCCCGAGTAGAGTACCACAGGTTCTCGACATCGTTGGCGAATTATCCTGCAACTTCTCCTGCCATCCATCATCAGCTGATTCGGAGCTTTGCGAGCGGTTCCGTTGGACGTGGGTACACACGTCGCGTTGGCAAATCCTTGACATTCCAGGAAGTGCTCGAGTACTCCCGGTGCCCGAAACCCGAGTGCGCTGTCTAGCGTCTCGAACCACACATTCCGGCACATTCTGGCGAGAGGGGGTACGCGCTGCCAACCATATATACATATATCTGTCCGTCTGTCTGTCTGGCTGTCTACTCGCCGCGCGCTCGCATCACGTCAAGAAGGATTGTGTATTCCAACTTGTAACGCAAGTTGTACGCGACGTTCCGGGACTTGAACGGATCCCCGTGGTGAGATGGTGGATCCATCCCTTCCATTGCTGCCATTTTCACTTTTGCAACATTCGACAACCGACCGAACAGGACGCTTCCGGTTCTAGGCCGTTGGTGACATGAAATTTCACTTTGCAATCTTTCCGAACGCTACCGGCGGTAGATATTTTTCGGGGGAGAAGGCAGGCCCAAACTTCAATGTTTTGCTCATGTTTTTCTTTCTTTTTTTGTGAAGCCGAGCAGTACGTCCTCGAAGTAAGTTATCAGTACGACGACAACCACAGACTGTCGCCGTTACGTTACCAAGGCAACAGAAGCAGTGTAATCCGACACGACCATCACATTTTCTTCTCGGGAGCTGGCCGAGAGGATAGAGAATCCTTTACAGCGGGAGCAGCTAGCCGCGGCCTACAACGTTACGCCGGCCGAAAAACGCGTGGCACAAGCGTCTTCTGCTACCGTCTGCCACCATTAGGCTAATTAAATATTTCCATTAAATTGATTGTCATCGTCTTCGTTCGGGAATTGTTTGGCGGGCACCGTAGACGCTCTGTCGCTTTAGGCGCTTCCGTGCTGTGACGATAATACCGTAATTAAAGCTCACCGGTTTTCGGCGTTAAATGCCAACCGGTTGAATGGGGCGCATCCCTGCCCATTGCTTTCTTGATTTTGGAACAGTCTTTTTGGAACTATAGTGATAGATGCCACAAGAGAGAGAGAGAAAGAGGGAGAGAGAGAGGGTAAAAACTGGCGGTGACACACAAAGAAACTTTGCTTCATTAGTGTCAGCGAAGTAGGGACCGGTGCGGCGAAGTACTTGATTAAATTTGAATCAACACTAAGAGGATTCGTCAGTTCAATTAAATGTTGCTGGCGCAAGAAATGTGGCCCGCGAAATCGAAAGGGGTTTGCTGGCAAAGTAAATTAAGCCGGAACCAATACCTCAGCTGGATGACTGTTTTTTTTTTTGAAGATGACTAACAGGCAGTTTTCTTCGTCTCTAATGTCATTGTGCGCGCTTCAGGTAAACATTTGGTTTCTGAACGCTTTCATGTGCTTTTTAAAATATGATTTAAGAAATAAATTAGCTGGACTTAATGCTGTTCAAGCACTTCGATCTTATAAGATTGGAGCTAAGTGGTCATTCAGTACTAAACAAAATTAAGGCGCCATCTAGCGTAAAACGACCGAAACTATTCTCATCAATCTATTTAGTAGAGACTGAGTCGAAGGATCAATGGACTACAAATGAATAAAATGGAGCTTTTTAAATAAAGTAAGAATGACAATAGGAGGAAATGATTACTCTAATTTTTATAGCATTTCAATTTAGCTTTTTATAGCATCGTAACATGTACGAAGCTGTTAAAAATCAACTAGTTTTCTTACGTTGATCGAAAAGTATTAGCATCGGAATATTCGAACTATTTTATAGCAAACCTTTTTCCTTCTTATCTAGAACATAGCGAAGAATAAGGAAAAGCGTTAAAGCCGTCTTCCAACAAAAGTTTACAAGACTTGAAGATGTTCTACGGGAAGTTTCTAGAATGTGAATGCCGGGAAAAAAGAAGTCATATAACCGTGCGTACGCCAAATGAGTAGATAATCGATCTATGAAAAAAATGGCGATACCTCTGCAAATATAATTGCAAAATCCATGCAGAGAATCACCAAAGAAGACTTTTACGCAACTTTCTAGATCGAAAGAAAGTGCAAAGAAACTACAAGTGACTCGTTCGAAGAAATTGCTTCGGGGAGTAGCTTATAATGCTGTCCCCCGACGCAAAGCTGCTCAGTATCGATGTTGTCACCAGTAATCATACACAGGTCACTGCACACATCAGTCAGAGTGGAGAATGTTGAAGTTTTAAGCCAAGAGTTCTGTCTCAGGATGATTGGCATGGTGACGACCGATGTTTTGAATACCTGAACGCCACGTGCCAGTTTCTGTTGAGGCTGATATCAAATAAAATAATCTGTGTGTATCGGGATTTTGAAGGACTCAGATTCTACTCTAGATTAATCTAGAGGTAGAGCACAATTTTATACGACAATTAGGACCAAATAATGTCTGAAGCAAAGCATGCAAGTTTTCGCCCAAAAATTTGTGGTTCCTTAGGAGTATGGATCTGCTCAGAAGGATTTGTAAAAGGACAATGCCGTTATAATGACGAGCTAGGAAAGTTGTACGATGATCTCACCATCTTGCATCGAATGAGACTCGCCAGGCTATGGTGGGCAAGTCATGTAATGAGAATGTCAGAATTCATTGAATACGACGATACTAGACTCTCAGCGGTCGAGGAAGGTTCACTACAACGAAGTCCCAAAGTCTCTTTAAACTCTACAAACAACAACAACTACAACGAAGCGGATTTAGACTCTGATAAGTATCTTACTTTACAGGTGGAACAAGACACAACGTTCTTTCTTGACTTCTCGCTTGCGACTCTTAATCCTAACGCTATCACTAACATTAATATTAACTTACGCTGCAATTATAGCACTTATAGCATTATGGCTGCACTACAATAGGTCAGTAGGTAAGTAAGTAGGAGTATGGACCTCTACCAAGTATTCCAGACCTCCTCACTCTGATGCGGATTCTGAAGAATAGCCGTTTGGAGAATGTAAGACATAAAAATGGAGGCTTCGGCCAGTAAGTTGGTATAGTAAGTTATGTTATTAGGTCCGCAAATAAATAACGGCCGTTTTAAAATCGATGGAGCCACTGTGGACTGTGGCGCGATTTTGACATAACCTGTAAACAGATTAGTGATTATTTCGTGCGAGTAATTCCTAGTTCTTGAAAATGTCTGTTTTTGTGCCGGATAAGCGCCATATGCGGGAGGTGTTGCTGTTTCTGTTTCAGGCAAAGAAAACGGCAATCGACGCGCATCGAGAGAATCGAGACTGTTTACGGCGATGCTGCTCTAAGCGAAACAAGGTGTCGGGATTGGCTTCGACGCTTTTGAAGCGGTGATTTTGCCGAACGTGAAGGAAGACGCCAAAACGCTCGTCCACCAAGAATTGACAGCTTTACTGGAGGAAAATCACTACCAAACGCAAGAAAAGCTTGCCGCAATGCTTTGTGCAGCTCGTCAGGCCATAGCATCACGACAGAACGCATTAGGCATGATACAGAAGGAGGGCAAATGGATACCACACGAGTTGATGCCACGGGACATTGAACGACAAGACTCGTCATGGGTGAATTGCTGGTCCAGCGGCACAACAAAAAAGGGTTCGCGCACATAATCGTGACGGGAGATGAGAAGTCGATTTTGTTCAGCCATCCTGAGCGCAAAAAATCATGGGGATCGCCCGGTCATTCCCCAACAACATCAGCTCGGCCGAACATCCATAGCTCGTAAGTTATACTGATTATTTGGTGGGACCAGCTCGGCTTCACCTACTACAAACTTACGAAACCGGGAGAAACAATCACCGCTGCCTGAAACAATTGATGAGTTTTAGCCGAGCACTGCGTGAAAAACGGCCAGAATACACATCACTTACTTATTAGGCGCTACAACCGCTTTGCAGTCTTGGCCTGCTGCAACAATCCTCGATACCGCTTACGGCTTAGCGCCGTCGTCTGCCAATCCGTTATCCCGACCGTAATGGGGGATGTATCAACGCCGTCACTCCATCTCAATTTGGGCCTACCACGCCTCCTCTGTCCGTGTGGACGGCCTAAAAGGACTTTACGGGCTGGGCCGTCCGATGTCATTCTCATGACGTGACCAGCCCACCGGAGCCTGGCGAGATCATCGTACAGCTCGTAGAGCTCGACATTGTAGTGGCTCCTCCATAGTCCTTCCACACATACGGGGCCAACAATCCTTCTGAGCATCTTCCTCTTGAACGCGGGTAAGAGGGTTTCGTCAGTTTTGGACAGAGTCCTTGTCTCAGAGCCGTATGTGAGAACTGGGACTATAAATGTTCTGTACAGAACGCAGCTTCGTCCGTCGCGACAGGTATTTAGAGTGGAGAAGTTTCCTCAGGCTGTAGTATGACCGGCTGGCAATCAGCACTCTTGAAGAAGAATATTGACTGAACCTTGTAATGGAAGTTTTACTTTTCATGAAGTTCTGATACGCAAACTGACTAATTTATAGCATCCTGGAAACTACTATAATAAATATACTTAAATTTTTTATAGCAACTCGTGTGATGGATATCGTTAGGGTGTTACGAATGGAAAGCTCTTCCCAAACAACCATTTCTAAGCGCTTAAAGCGTTAAACATTAATAATCATCAACCGGGAAAAAGATGTAATCTCAATCAAAATATATTTCATAATGTTTTATCTTTTGCTCCCTTTTTTGCTGCCGCTCTTCGTCCCGTGTCAAGTCCCGTGATTCATCCTTCCCACCCAAATGTTAGCGATTATGATCACAAACGTAAGAAGGTGTGTAACAAAAAATATGCTTAACATTTTGCAACAACTGTCTGCGTAATTAATCATGGGGGCCATTTTTTCTTTGCGCAGCAAGCGGTATCAATCTTAGTCCGGCGTTGGTATGAAAAATTACTTTCCCCGTGCTGCCGAAAACTTAAAACAAACAGCAAGGACACATCGTCCATCCCGATTCGCGCAATGCACCAATGTACGGGTGTATGAGAGTGAGAGTGATTTGAAGGAGCAGAAAAAAAGTCCAAATTCTCCACCAGCATCATCAATCATAGGACCGATACGAACAAAGACGTTTCCCATACCTTTCCACCCTCCTCACCCCTCCCTCCCATCCCCATCTTCCACACACATAGACGCAAAAAAAAACTCCGTACAATGCGTCAAGAAATATTTTTTCCTTCGAAGGGGAAAAAAAATCTTTGGCCCAAAACGGAACTGATCGTTTTTCTATCGAATAAAAAAAAACAGGCCCACCGTCGGCTTTTCACATGCAGGAAGTAAACCTTCATTGAATTTCTATGAATTTTCCCGCACCTTCCCCACTTGGACACTGTACCACCGAACGGATCGGCTTGTGTGGCCAGTCTGTGTCCCAAAAGGGAAAAGAAAGGGATGCAAAACACCGAAAAAAAGCGGCCATTTCCCACTTGACATCGATTGGCAGCACTGGGCTGGATGCGCTCAGCTCAGCCAACTTCCCGGACAGGACTTCACTCACGGAGGAAATATGGCGAGCAAAGAAAACGAAGCACAACAACAATCTTTCCTATGAAGCTGTACGGGAACTGTTTTCACGCAAATCCATCTCAATCATAAGGTGTTTATAAAGCTTCGGTCGACTTTGGCTGGCGTACGCTGCCCAGCCCAGATGAACGCATTTTCCATTACGCGTCTCACGTTCCCTGGCCGATGGTGCAAAATTCGAACCCGATCGTCACGCCATTCCCGCTGGTTTGGAGATATTTGCCTGAGGCTCTTTTTTTGTTGGTTGTTGCCTCGAACACAACGAGTCAAAATGAATGATAGCCTCTAAATGATTTTTTTACCCCCTGTTCCTCAGTTTTTGGCCGGGAAAAGGGTTCAGATTTCCATTCCTTTTTGTTTGCTCCGGCTTACTTTACCGGACTGGACGAACAATCGTTTGACTGGGATGTGGGATGGGGTTTGGAAAATAACGAAGCCAAAATGGAAAATTGCGTCTTTTTTTCCTTGCTTTGCTTGGCTGTCTCCCGCCCCGGGAAAATGCCAGTATGTATGTGTGTGTGTGAGTGGGTTTGAAAAACTCAAACGAGTGTAAGAGGTTTTGAGTACTTCCTGGGCTGGATTTGGGGAATAAAGCGAGAGACGCTTGAAATGTTGCGTGATTTTGGATGGGACGTTTCGCAATGATGAGTTGACGAAGGTAACGAAAGTTTGGCAATATGGAAGGAGCGGAAAAATTGTCCCTAATTTTCCACTTGCTCTCCATTTGTGTTGTTATTAAAGTAATATAAAGTAAGGGAAAAAAAGAATACTGAGTCATTTTCTTTTAATTTTTTTTTGTTAATTTTTTTTAAAGATAAATTATGTTTTTTCATTCACGAACAAAAAAAATGAAAATAAGATATTCTGTTTTAAAATAATAATGGAGTATCAACAGCGTGTTTTGGTACTTTACCATCATATAAAGGAAAATGGCATACATTTAAGGGAAATTTGCAACGCGACATTGAGGATTTGAAATCAGTCAGTTAGTACAATTAGTTTGCCATTGCAAGATTCCATTGTTTGAGTGCAAAAATCCTCATTATACTTGTAATAATCATCACTTGAGCGTTTCAAAGTTTTTTGAAAATGGAACGGAACTCTGTACTGATTTAGATTAATAAATTTGAATAAATTTCTTTAACTTCAAATTTCACATTTTGACAAATAAAATTTGACATTTTACCTTGTCGAACCTATTTGTGATTCGCGAGTTCAACAAGAGAGATTAACAGGATCTTTTAGAATATTAGGATATTCTATTATATATAGAGCAGATATTATTCCTGCGCCAGGGAGAAAGTCTTGCCTGTCTCCTTTTCAATCTGGCGCTAGAGAGAGCCATTCGCGACTCGGAGGTGGAAACTTCGGGGACCATCTTCTATAAGTCAATTAAGGACCTGGCATACTCTGATGACATAGGCATCATTGGTTTGAGACTCTCCTATGTAGCAGAAGTTTATCAAAGGATCGAGCGTGCGGCACAGAACCTCGGGTTGGAGATTAATGAGGCGAAAACCGAAATGATGGTGGCACCACCAGCGGCCCTACTAACAAACACTGATTTACGCAGGGGTGATGTACAGATAGGTGACCGCACCTTCGAAGTCGTCCAAAACTTCACCTATCTGAGGTCAAACAGTCAGCACCGACAACAACATTGATGTTGAGTTATGCGCAAGGCTGCATGGCTCTCAAACGGTCATATTGCAGGCCTGAGGAAACTTCTCCACTCTAAATACCTGTCGCGACGGACGAAGCTGAGAACATTTGTAGTCCCAGTACTCACATACGCCTCTGAGATATGGATTCTGTCCAACACTGGCGAAGCCCTCTTAGTCGCGATCGAGAAGAAGATGCTCAGAAGGATTTCTGGCCCCGTATGTGTGGAAGGACAATGGAGGAGCCGCTACTATGTCGAGCTCTACGAGCTATACGATGATCTCACCATCGTGCAGCGCGAATTAGACTCGCCAGGCTCCGGTGGGCTGGTCACGTCATGAGAATGACACCGGACGACCCAGCCCTAAAAGTCCTTTTAGGCCGTCCACACGGACAGAGGAGGCGTGTACGACCCAAATTGAGATGGAGTGACGGCGTTGATGCGTCCGCCAGCAGGCTAAGATCGCGAAGCAGTCGTAACGCCTGATAAGTGAGTAAGTAACTAGAGTTTACCTGTTTTTGACGAATGCTGTACTGGTCAATATAAAGTCATAAATGATACTAAAGTTAATTCTTGGTGATAAAGTAACATTTAAAAAAAACATGATCGGCTATTGGAAGGATTGCCACAAGAATTCTCAACAAGAACTTCCTTTTATCCTGACTTTTCCGTTTGATCAAGGCAATTGTATTGGAGAGATTTGTATATCCTGACGATAATATTAGATGTTCTAGAGTACTTGTAGTCACTTGGGAATCTCCAGGATAGACTAGAGTTTCAACAGGTTAAATAGGATCTGAGCATTAAGATATCTAAGGAAATTGATGAAAATGAAGATGAAATGAGCTCCCAAAGTTAATATTTGATGCAAAATCCCAATATTTGATGCGATCTCCAATAAAAAAACAAAGTACGATTTGCTTTTGACAGGATCGGATGAGGAACTCTCAAGGAGGACCTATTAGAATCTTGACTCATTTATTTCATAATGGCTATTGTATTAGAGAGATGGGAATTCTAGCTCAAACCGTTGACAAAGATCTCTCTTATGGAACAAATAGTATAGAGACAGGAAATGAAGTTATCTAATACCCTTAAATTAGCCAAAAAGAAATTCCCACTTGTCAGATCCATCAATTCCAGCAATGCTTACAGCAAATTAAAGAAAATAAAAAATCAGCCTTATTTGAAGGAGAACAGGGCAGTAGAAGATAGCATTAACAGAGGAATAAAACAAAACTTCATGAGACAATAAAAAAGAGGGAAAAGCGAAAAAAGGGGTGAAGGAAAGTGAAAAAAGAAAACGGAAAATCAGCAAGCTAATCAAAGCAATACGGAAAAACAACCCCCGGAACACGCACAGCAGCAGAACGGTGACGGCGACGTAAACAAATGTTGACACATTTTGCATCGGCTACAAATACAGACGTCTGCCGGTAGCGCGCCAACCCAAGGATCGGACAGCAGCGCAAAGCCTAACCTCAAACATTGCACAAGACAATACACGTGACAGCAGCTTAAACAAATAACGACTCTCTACCAATGATACCACCGGTTGAGGATGATGATGGTGGAGGTTTCTGGAGGTGGTGGGATAATAGCCCGAGATGTAGCGAGAGCTCAGCGTGTTTGCCTTTCCGCAACTGTAGGTGAACGAAGAGAAGAAAAAAAATCCTTCCAACCCCTCAAACCCCATCGTTTCGCAATCGGAAGCGGCAAAGAAGAAGAGGAACCCGTCACCCTCACCAACAACTCGAAGAAGGTTGAAGCTGGCGGGGAGAAAAATAGTCTCCTGATACTTCCTGCCAAGCTCGGTGCGGTGAAGTCTACATGTGGTTCGCGATGCAAGAAGCAGGACATAAAAGCAAGCAGCCCGTTCCAAACCCCGACAGATGGCGATGCGTTCCCCGGGCAAACGGTGCATGGTACGGCAGTGATAACCGCACTAATGATATACAAACAAAAACGGAACGGATTTGCAAATCACCCGGCCGTTGGCAATGTTATCCGGCTTTCGCCAACGGTTTGGATGTTCGCCGGTTGACTGCAGGGATTGAGGTTCGGTTGCCGGTAATCTGGTTGCCGCCACCATCCTACCGCCCTCGCTCGATTTTAATAGTGTCCGGAATAATTAAACAGCTCAGCACTGTCCGCCGAGGGCTCGGTGTACTAGTTAATCTTCGTCGTTTTTTTGTTTTGTTTTCGTCTTCCGCAGCATCCTTATCGTCCGTGTATAAATACGGCTACACAAACATTCGGTTCGTTTACTTACGCAGCTATCGGGATCGGTGTGTTTGAGGTTATGTATCGGGATCTTCCGCGTTGCCGAGTGAATTAAGCGCACGGTTGTGGTGGGGGGTGATTTTTATCTAGTCGATTATACGCTAGCACCGTTTGTAACTGTCATCGTCTGTCACACCCCACCTGTCACACCTGTCAACCCAGTTGACGGGGCACGGTATTAGTACACTAGTGCATCGGATTAGCGTTTGTTGTGACTTCTCGCATTACAGCTGGCTTCAATCGGTGGTATCTTCGCCTGTTGACGTTCCCGTCGAGGAAGTGTTATCTCTCGCGCCGGAGTTATCCCATCCTTCTAAGCCTGTTGACTGTGTGAACTGTGTCGCTCTATTGTCCAGGAATTCATCACGGTAAGCTACCGCAAGGCTACCAAGCTACAAGCCACATGCCAACAACGCCGCAAAAGAATGACACAAATTCGGTACCGCTGCTACCACTTTTTCGGAGCAGCAAAACAATACTCGAGCAAAGTGTTTCGACAACTGCCCCGACTCGCCGACGTTCAACGTGTGTGGTAACCAACACTCCCGCCCAACGTACCCGTTCGTCCGTCCCGCGGACCGGGCCCTGGAAGCTGGTAGGACGAAACATGGAATGTTTGCGGACAATGCTTACCCCCGGGGAGTACTGAACCCGATGGACAATGGGACGGTGTGCGGTGACGTTTTACCTTCTGCCTTACCACGCTGGAAGAGTCAGCTTCAGTTGTTTTTTTTTTAAGGACCGATTCTCGGAAACGTGACCGTACACCATGGGTGAACAGGTGTGCTCGGGGAATGTGTGGCCAAAAATAAGATTTGCTGTGTGTGTGTGTGTTTTTATTGTGACAATAACTGTGGGTGCTTGGTTTGTTTTTCGGTGACATTTAGAGACCTTTCAATGCTGAAGCTGTTGCTATGGGAGGATGCTGTCCATACATCAATAAACACATACGCCTGGTAGGAATTCTATTATTGGTAGGTACACTTTTCACTCTAAAGACTCCCTGAAAGTCATTGTGCTATTATGACGCATAACGTTGCACAATACAGCTCGACCGTGATAGGAGTAAACAAGACCTACTGAAGCTACTGAGCATAACCAGATCTGAGCATTCCGATGCATCAGTTAGTCGGATTTTGGGGTCTTCAACTTTAATTATCCAACGGAACTCATCTCACCCAGACTGAAAGAACTTCCGGGATTTTTTTTTCCTTCTGAGGTATCATTTGCTGGAGCAAGGCATGTCTGAAGTGCATTGAAAAAACGAGTCACCAATTCTAGCATTAGTTTTTTGTATTCGCTTCCAGCACTGTTTCGGCCTCCGTCTGACAAACCTCATCAATTAAGCAACGGGTAAGACAACACTGAGCTAGAGCGAGCCCAGTTTGCCCTCCGGGCAACCCCGCCAGGAGGAGATGCATCAGCCTCGTTGGTCATATATTTTCCAGGCCGGATTCCGTCGGCTGCAAAGCCGGTGCGACGCGCTATTTGTCTTGCGTATTTACCGAACCTCAACCGCTCGCTCAATGGAGGTGCTCCAGTTTTGTGAAGTCGAGCGGGACCGTTTACCGTTTTGAAGCGAATGAAATATATATAGATGTATCGAACTGTTTGCACGGAAGCCGAGCCGGCATCGGTTTTCGATCCGGTATTTCGAAGATCCACTAGCCACCAACCGGTGTGTGTGTGTGTGTGTGTGTGTATAACGTAGTTGGGAGATGTGTATTTGCCCGGCAGGCAGTTAATAAATTGCATTGACTTCCGATATCCGA
Organism: Anopheles stephensi; assembly: GCF_013141755.1. Lineage (NCBI taxonomy): Eukaryota > Metazoa > Arthropoda > Insecta > Diptera > Culicidae > Anopheles > Anopheles stephensi. Next base: position 10,587,144 of record NC_050201.1, read on the forward strand.
CATATATTTGATGGGTACAGGGATGTGCCTCCGGGGGGGGGAGTAAGCATTTGGAAATTGATCCCGAATCGTGAAATCGGGTGTACCGCTCCGGGACTGTTTGGAGAAATTGGTATCCGATGAAGAAGTGAGACCCGATCCTGATCCTTTTCCGATGCGATGTCCGGATGGTGGGATATTGGAGGTGTGCTCCAAAATGGCAAACAACCTCACAATTACGATGCAAGAGCTCTGGACAATGGCTAGCTCTATTTGAAATGTAATACATATCTCAGAAAGCTAATTGAGTCCCACAGTCAATGCTCCTCATCAATACCCTCCGATTGGAGCTCGGTATATTCCGTACGAGTCTCCAATGCTCATCTTCCCTCTGGAACTGGAACGGAGCGTGAAAGCTGCGCTCATCAAGCTGCGTATTTAGAATTCTTCATCGCATGCTTCAACATTCGATGGTTCCATATCGCTCAAGGCAGGCCACCGGACGTGTTGGGAATATGTACCGAGCTATGCGCCCACCAAGGAAGTTCGATTTAGTCTGCGCTCGAGCATTGGGGAAAGAGCACCGGTAAGACAAAAGCGAAATGGCAGCGCTTGCTTAATGGCACATACGTAGCAAAAGCTAGAGAGCACCAGCAGCTTCAGCAACGGCATCAGGTTCTGTCCACCCTGAACCGTCCGATGGCAAAATGTGTGCCGTAAATACCCGGTCTTTTTTTCCTGGTTGCTGCCGGAGTTCCGCTTATCTTCGCATTGCATCTCCAATATATTGTTATAGCCCGATCTGACGGATATCCTCTTTGCGGATGGCCGGTTTCAGAAAACTTTAAGCTCTTTTACGGCTTTTACACACTTACACCCAGCACACCGGCGTCCAAAACCTTGGCCGACGGGAATGCTTCGGTGGGTATGTGTGCCGTTGCGTTGGGTCTTCCGTTCACGCAACGGGCCAGATTTAGCGAGGTCCCGTCTTCTCGGGAGGTATGTTTTCGGGGCTAAATTCTTTGCTTGGTGGTTGTTGTTTTCGCCATCTTTACCTTTTAGTTCTTTCCGTCTCACCTTCGTCGAAGTGTTGATTCCGGTATCACGGCCGTTTCCCTTCATCCTCTTGATGTTCTTCTGGCTGGGCTCTCCCTAAAAGCCATGTTCTCCCTTTTTTCAATTCCTTTTAATTTGACGTTTATGGGTGCTCCCTTTACTGTGATCGTCGGTCGTGGACCGGTGCGATACATCGATACCGATGCCGCGATGCAATCCAACGGATGCCAACGGGTGATGATGGTGAATTCCGGGACGGCTTGGAGATTGGTCGGGTGGAAAGAGGCCCCGACACCAGCGGACACCAACCACTTCTCGTATCGGTGTTGTTTCACATTGTTTCGCTCTTTATCTCGTCTGCTCGCTTCATCTTAAACAAAACCACACACACACACACACACACGCGCGTCCACATTTGATCTTGTTGTAATCATGGGCTCGATCGAAAGTGTAATAAAACGCTCAATCGGTGTTCCGCCTTCATCACTACTTCCTCCCGGGCATCGGGACGGAGCGGTTCCTCCGATGTGATATCAAGTGGAATTCTTGGAGCCGAGCAATAATACAAACATTAAACGCGAAAGAATCGTTATTTACTGCGAGCTAATACGAAGTCCAGAAATCTTCATTGAGTTACCTCCGAGCTAACTACAAAGAGAAAAAAACTCTGGTGAGATGAAGTCATTCAGGCTAGTCAAACGCATTAGACAATACCGATGGACTCAAATGACTCACTCGGTACAATACGTCGTACCTGTGGGAACGCTTTCGGTTGTGAAGCCGATCTCGCGACACAGAAATCCCGCTTCCAGCAGCCAGCCTGTCATCATGGGTTCGTGCTCGGTACTGCCTTGAAACGGTCTAACCCCGAACGCAGCCAGCAGCAAGGCATATTGAAATTAAGACAATACGATTGGAAGCGGTTCGGCGACAGCACGGGCGGTTAGGAGAATTTGTGTTTTGAAATGTGTTCGTTAGTGCTGACCCGCGCTAACGTCAAACCACCGATGGCAGCTTCCGAGCACAATCCTATTAGTCGATAATTGATTAAGGTGTAGCCGGGGAGCTCACGGTGGTGATGATGGTGTGTGGAATCGCGGGAAGTCATCGAGACTTTAATGGACTTGTGGTCATGGATACATGCCCGTGGCCCATTCTTCTCGCGGACCCGTGTACTCGTGTGTGTGTGTGTCAGGAAAGTCATGTTCATTATCCAATCGTGACAGTAATGATTGCGGAATGTTAAAACCTCACGCCTGTTTGCGCATACGGCATACGGTATGATCGATTGCAAATCAAGCCGTGAAACGCCATTCAAAGTGTCCCTTGAACCCGGGTGTGTTTGATTACGGGAGGGCTAGCAATCATTGAAGACATACCTTACTGAGCTTGGCAGGTTTTTATTGTTCTCGAACTTTAAAAGCTCACATTAAAGCCTCCTTCCCAACAGGAGATACCACCAAGATGTCTATCCCCGCAGATAGAACGCCTGAACAGATCTTACAGGATAAAGTTTTCCCCCCAAATGTTTGTAGCATTCCAGGACCGTAGAATGCGCTCTCTTCGCCCACTCGTGTGACTTCAGCCTTGCCCGGTTGATTCTACGAAATCTTTCGGCTCTAATTAAACTGGCCCCGCCAAAAGTACCATCCCGTGGATCCTGGCGGCAGCTTCCTCGCATCCAGCAAACCACTAACTAACCAAACTCAACCAACCAGCCAAAAACCCAACGATCCAAGCCGCCCGCAGGCTGTGGTTTTATTTCTTGAACAAATATTTTCATTCCTAATGAAGATATCGGGCGGGGCGCGCACGATGCGGCAATACGAGGATGATAAATGCCACCGATAAGCGGTGGTCGCGCAAGCCAACCACTCGGCCGGGGCCGGAATCATAAACCTCCCCACCCCACCCTCGGCTTGCCTCACTAAAACAGGTATGTTGCGGTGGTGTGGACATATTGTTGAGGACCCAATTTTTTGGATGCCCTAAGTTTGTGCGTGGTGGAAACGCCGCCCAGAGGTTTGGTTGTTGTTGCTCTGGATGAGTTCTGGAAGAAGATAAACCTGGTTTGAAACTACCAAAGAAAGTTTGAGGTTGTGCGTGTGTGTGTGTTTGATGTAAAGCAAGCGCAGCAAGAAGAAAGTCCGTTCAGGTGAAAATGATGACCTCCGGACCTCGGTTACGACCATCATCTGTTCCAGGAACATCAACACCTTTTATGACAACCGACACGGTACCGGTTTATTAGTTTTGTCTTCTTTTGTGGAGCGGCAAGGGGTTTCGCTTTGTAGGTTTTTGGACGGACATGTGGAAGACGTTCTGTAGTAGCGTGCAGGCATGCTCGTTACGGTTCAGGTTTAAGCCGTGCCTCTGAGCCTGTAAGCATTTTGTGTCGATATTATGCCATTTTTCACACGCTCTAGTTTCGTGTAGAACCGTGGTGAAGATGTGGAGCAAGTCTAGTTAGTTGACGTTTGGTGGATTGGAGGTCAACGATTTTCGAATTCTTTTCCTGGACAAAGCTCTTACAGTGTAAACGAGCTTTAGGCTCTATAGTACATGCTGTTATGCATAGTACATACATGAGCATATCAGTAATGCATGTCCAGACTCTCTTCTAGATGGAAGAATTTTCATATCCAAAACATCATCAAATGTCTAGAGTTCAGATACCTTCGATGTACCTTGTTAGAAGATGTTGGGCAAGCCAGAGTTGTCAGGTTTAGAATATAGACTTCTTGATCAAAATCAAGAACCCTAGACGAAATCTTACGACAAGTTTTGGATCCGGACAAAGTGAATCTAGACAAAATATAAGCATAGTTAGGTAAAGGGCCGAGGCGATAATGGTGTAGGACTTCACACGGCAGGACTGGTCATTAAATCCCATCCCAGAACACCTCCCCGTACACAAGACTAGCTATTCAGCTATGGGAAGAATCAAGTCACGGAAAGCCTTTCCAGGTTGTGGTGACGAAGAAGAAGACCAAGAAGCAGATTCGGAACTATCAAGGGGTCCCATGGAGTATCTGGTTGAGAGATCCTGGAAGCCTCGATCATGTAGAAGGCTCCGAACTCCATAAAGGAATTTGTGTAATATCTTTACTTGACCTCTGACTCTGGTCTAGTCAACAGATTTGACTTGTTAGGGGCCTCCTTCATTCCGTTTAGGGCCTCCAAGAGGCAAGCGCTATAGTGCTAATACTAGCTCAGGTTGCAGGTAGTTGATGAAATGTTATTCTTCATTTTCTCCTTAGCTTAACGATCTGCTTGGTCATGCCAGCCATTAAATAGCAAACGAAACTTGTTGATAGCTAGCGTAGTTGGATAGTCCGTTCGCATTACTAGGGATCCGTCTGGATGGGATTTTTCCCTTGCCACTGGAACGCTTAAAGGTCTCTGAAAGGTTATGGAAACAGTAACCGAACTACTTGTCAAACGCTAATAAGTATACCGAAGACAACTAGAACTAGGAGCTATATCAACCACTTGAAGGAATAAAGAGGATCTAATATGAAACTTTACAACTTCCACAGTCTTCACTAGATCCAGGAGAATCCTTTCAGAATTTTTGTTGGTGCCATACCGCTTATTTCAATGTGTTATGACATAGCTTCAACGCCATTTTGCGTCTTTTTCAAATCGAGTAGTTCATACTTTCGAATAGGTAAATGTGGTGGTAGTAAGTTTTGTAAAACTTAAATAATGTATCAACTCAACTATTTAACTACTTTTCCAAGGTTGTTTGATTTTAAAAGATCATAATAATAAAAAAAAAACTTCATTATCTTCAGGAACTCACCATTATTCTGGAACCAACCGGAAGGAATTTCGCTACAAGCACATTTATACCTTCGTTCAATTACTAAAAGTGTCAAGATAAATGACTCGCCGGTACACTGGTGTCGTGAAGTCGTAGTAACTCTCACGCTCCCTTCCCATTGTAGCGGCTTGAGCCAAACAAATATTGAATAACAAGCATTTAAACGTTGGAATCCCGATACGGAACACCCTCCCCGGGTGTGCTGTACCGTAAGGATGAAATTAAAATACCATCGTTGAAAATAGCTCACCCCCCCCCTAAGCTCACACACACACACCACTTTGCATTGAAAAAGGATGCACTCGCACACACAAACACAAACCGGGTAACTCACGCACGGCAAGTGTGGTGGCTGTTCTGCTCCCGGCAGCGCTACCATCATAAAGTCATAAATTCCTAATGGTTATTAAAATTCATCGACATACCAGTTGCTGTTTACACAAAGCGTACTGCGTACTTCCTGGTCTAGTACCCCCACGTCCACTCGCTCCTTCTCTCACCCACCCCGGCGGGTCTTCACTTGTGATAGAGCAGCAAAGGGGTTTGTCGAGGGAGCAAAAAAAAAGAAAAGAAAAAACACCCCGGAACGTCGTAAAAATGTAGCGAAAAATGGCAGCAGTTCGCTCGACACAGCCCGGAAGCTCAATGATGGATGTCCCGGGTATAAGGAAAAGATGGATTGAATTCCAAACCCAAGCCCCCGGTACGGGTAGGGTTGCGGACGACGCTAAGAGCGCTAGAGCGCATTCCATGATGGCCGCTGTGATGCTGGGGGCAGGGGCGAACCGAGAAGGCACGGGTGGAAAAAAATATCGTTTCATTCCCGTGAAGCCCGGAGGACAACTCGTCGAGCGATGGTGGAAGAAAGTATGAAGTTCGTAAACTCGACGATTGCTACTGCTTCTACCACTTGCTGCCACTCGTATCCTGACGAGGACACCACTCGTCCCGGACTAACCCGATACAGCCGGAGGCAATCGAGATGCACGACGAGAGCGAGTCTGTGTCCTCGCCCCTGCGTCTGCGTGTGTTTGTAGGCCGGATCCTTTTTGGTTAATAAATTTAATCAAAACACCCCAACTCGTACGCATCTATTTAGCTTTAATTTAATTTCCATTCCCATTCCTCGGGAGTTCCTTTACTTGCTTTGGTGGGCCAGTTTTTTTCGTTGTTGTTGTTGCTTTCCTGTTGCCCTGCGGTTCGTTGTTGGGACAGCTACGTCCAATGCAGTTATCTTGTTGCTATTAACTTCCTCTCTTGGAGCTTAGGATCGGTGGTCGACGAGTATACAAAAAAACATCGTCGAAGAAATGATTTGACTGTTGACAAGATATCTGCATCACATTATTCACATCGATTGCTGGTTGACAGAACGATTACCAGGACTCTGTCGTAGAGATCACTATCCACCCCACAGTTGGTGCGTTTTGAATTTGATCCATCATTCATCAAGAAAAAGGTGCTCCTGGTTTCCTGGAGAACAGAAACTAAAGACCTGGCTTTTTACGGGGATCTCTATTGAAATTGGATACTAATCCTTGAGGTGGCGATTCCCCTTAACGACTCGGTGTTCATTGTAAATTTTTAATAGATATTACTAGCCATCCTACTACAGCTCTACTGAATGTGTGGCCTTTATATGGCTGGGGACTTTCCCAAATGAAGATTGGGCAGTAATTAAAGCCGCCCAGTTTCTTACACCTTTTACTATCCATCACGCATCAGCCAGAGCCGTAAAGTGTCCTATGAATACGGTACGGTATAACTTCGATACCCCCAGAAGGTGACATTCATCCCCATCATCATCAGGAATTTGATGGACGTTTCCTTCGAAAAACCGCCCCGTTTTACATCAACTTGCTCCTTTTGTTTTTGTACTTTGGGGGGGGGAAAACTTTCACCATTTGCCATAAAACTGTACGGCGCTCGTAAGGATGCGATCGGGACGAGTGGTCAGTAAGCCTTACCCTGCTGCGTGACCGTACTCTGAAAAGGGTTCCCGACCCGACACGGCAACGAAACCATTTCTCAAACGCTGGCCACTCTAATCCGTGTCGGGTCGGGCATTAGATGCAAAAAAGGGAAAACAGTCATAAATATCGGTCTTCCCGTTCTGGTTTGTTTCGTTTACAGTGATGAGTTTGAGTTGCTTGGCGAGTGCAGGTGCTTAGTGTCTTTTCCGGCACTTCTGGGGCCGGATATAGTTCCCATTCAAAGTTATTGTACGGTTGCGTAAAGCGCCGCCCGATTGCACGGGGTAGATCTTCATAAATATTACGCAATACGAGCATCTCGACTGGGGAAGTCATCAAATCAGGCAAATCATTCTGTAATCATGAGTCCCGTATGATGGGCTATTGAAGTTTGGTAAGTTTTTACTACCTAGAGCAATACGGAATCGTGATTAAACGCACAAAACTTCCAATCACTGTCGCCTCAGGACACTTTCAATATTTGCATCACTGCGTCCGGCCAATCAAATGCTTGTTTGACCTAGTATGCAGAGATGTTGTTAAGAGCTTTTAAAAGGGTACTCTCGCGCTTGATGGCTACCAGTGGGGAACCAGTTTTGTTTTTCGAAAGCTTTTTTTGTTTTGTCGGAAGGGTTGGGAGACACACACCGACCCACCGTTCTAGCATGGCATCGGTTGAACGCGCAGGAACCGCTAATGGATTCTTGTGTTTCCTGTCGGTCGCTCCCATAACCCATTATTCTGCTGGCTCGTTCGCTCGCCCGCTCGCTCACCGGGGTTGCGTGTCATTGCGCTCAAGCTTCGCTTTATTATCACTTTCATCTCCAGCTTGGAGTCTTGGCAGGCCCCCCCCCCCCCACACCAGGTTGTTGGTGAGGTGTTTGGCGACGGGTGGGCCAATGCTGGGATCGCGAAAGGTAGAAATGAATCATTTTCATCTAACATGTATTTTGAATTAGTTTGATCGATTTTAATCCCTTCCACCGCGCCACGGTCCCTTCGGGAGAACTCGTAGGCTCGTAGGCACTATTGTTATGGTGATGCTTTTTTTTTGTTGTTGTCTTCGTTTGTCCCCCCCGCTCGTTGGTACATTTTTACATCGCATCACCTTTACCGATACGCGGACCACACCGAAACATGTTGAACATCACCCACGTCAACCGGTTGGCGTTTGTAGGTCTATGTAAGCCGGGCTGTAACTGACCCTGGCGAGGGAGGGGTTGGGATGTTGGAATTGGGGAGTTGTTCTAGGTTTACAATCGAAACGAGATCAGGGATGTTGTGGTTTTGATTGCAACGCCTAACGCGGCCACATCTCGCCCCGAACAATCTGCCCAAAAAAACCAAGTGCCTAGACACGTGGACGAGAGCCTAAATGCGCTCATTAGACTATTGTTCGTGTGATTATTCTGGAATCGATTAATAATGTGGAACGGGATGCGACGTTCCTTTAGATGAAGCGTGTGATTTGCTCTTGATTAGAGCTACAAGTTCACGGATTTGTAGCAAAGTACCGCCGCAGTTGCTTTATTGGACGTTGGATTTTTTATCGGAAAAACGCCAATCACTTGGAATCAGAACAGCTCCCTTTTCGAATAAAGCTCACGTTCCCTGTTTGAGGTGTAGAACGTTCACTTACTTCACAGCTTTACAGCAAAGAGAACAGCAAGAACACGCGTTTTGGTCAGCCCAACGAAAAAGCCCCTTCAGGCGTCGGTCAGATGTAAGCGAATTTTGGGATTCCGTTTTCATAAGAGCAGAGCGACGAAGCCGAGCTACGTGGACGGCTTGCAAAACCATTATCACACACACACACACGGACGCTCTTTCTTGCATCACACACATTCACAGAGCCCATCAAGGATCAACGATGCGGCGAAAGCCCCGTTGCATGCTAATGCTGTGTTGGCCTGGCACCAGCAAACCAGGGCACGCTGAACTATATAGCAATGCGTCCCCGAATCCTGAACGTACCGAGGTCGTCGTGCACGCAGCGCATTCGCTCAGGTATGCTAATGAGCTGAATATGATTTTAATGATCACGAGATATTGATGCGATTTTAATATTTAATAAGTTTTTCGGCGAATACCTCCGGGGCTACCGGGGCGACCGGTTCTTTTTTCGGCTGCTGGAAGGATGAAGTGTACAGTGGACGGCAGCCGAACGAAAACTGCTGGGTGGAAAATACAGCGAACGGTGTGAGGATAACATCAGTTTTTCGTCAGTGTCAGGTGCTTTCGCACGTACCTGCTCTGACCACGGGGCACGTACCATGCAAAGGTGTGTGTATGTGTTTGCTTTTTTTTTCTTTCAGCTTTTCTTGCCGGCCACTTGCATTCGAGCTGGCAAGCGCAGGCAAGCAAGCAAAAATCTTCATTACAAAATCACGTATCTAATGGCTTGCGTGCTCAATAACGTCACTATCGATCCGCACTCATCTCGATGCCGTCAACAGCAATCATTTAAAAGAGGTTAATTGAAAAGCGTGCTCTCATCTCGCGCGCCGGTACGTTACAGTTTGGGTGGAGAATTTAAATTCCAAAGAATCTCTTATCTTATCTTCCTAGCTGCGGCGGCTACTGGGAATGCTCTGGTTGAGGTTATGTCAGGACACTCGTGACACTCGTAGGAAATCTGGTCACGTACGGGAACCAAAGCAGGCACAGGAGATCTGCGTGACGTACATTACAATCAAATAATGTACAAATCAAAAGCCGTCCATACCTCCAGGCGAATGGGTGATACAGAGTCAATTATTAGGAGGGAGCTATCGCTACCGTGCGCTTCAGGTATATCTCCTGCGAGACAGTTCGTTGAAGTACGCCATGCCGTGATCTGGACTGGTGATAGCCGCGCTTGAAAATCCTTTTCAACTGTGAGCTAACTCATGCGAATAATTAAAAACTCCCACCATCCTGCGGGCTCCTCCAAGGATTTACGATTCCTGACCTGCGAGTTGCGAGCTAAAAATTGAAATCCCTAAGGTTCTGCTGATGACAGCAGCTAGCAGGTTGGGGAACGGGATCACCCCATCCAGCTCGTCAAGAAATCAACTTGCACAATAGATAAAATGTGTAAGTCCCGGTCGTAGGGGGCAAGCTACCGGGTGTACCAGCTCCGGTCGGCCAAGTTCTCGTCATCAAGAGTCATAAATTGATCAGCCATTTCTTTATCTCACAGACGCGAACGGGGGCCCAGCGTAAATGAGCCTGCGCTGCGCTAGAGGAGGCTGTGCGCACGACATTCCAACCCAGGGACGCCCAGCAGGACGTCCTGGTGCGGGCACCCGAACTAAACCCGGGTGTGGGAAGGTACCACCCTATCAGCTGGCCTAGTGCACTAGCGATCGTGCCCGGCACCTTAAATTAAATTTTGCGATAAACTGCGCTCGTGTGTGACGGGCGAAGGTTGGCTTCGGTATGGGGTAACTACCAAGGCGTTGGCGTTCCGTTTGGCAATGCGTTACAGTTCTTTTTTTTTTCTTTGCCGGTAGTACAATCGCGCTAGATCTCTTCAAGGTGTAAGGAGCGCCAACTGAAAAGCACCAGCTAACAGACACTAGCGATTGATTTATATATGTCCCCTATCGAGCTCCGCCATTTTGTTGCATTTAATCTCTAACACATTCGAGGTACGAGTTGAGCCGGGCGGGACATAACGTACAATATTATGGGAGAGTGATTTATCGTGCACGGGGATGATTAGTTGCCGAGCTGGAGGTGTTGATCCTGCTGGATGAATTGAAAGAAATATGTGGTTTTTCGGGAGCAACAAGCAACAACAAACATATCTCCAATTTCTCAACGCACTCAAAACGCTGCAAAACATTTCAGAATCGACTCACCCAGACATTAGCAATTCATACGGTTTTTTCAGTTTTTCTCCAAAACAAATATCCCAAAAACACAACCCATGCTCACCCTGGAATTGAGTGGGACTCGGTCGGTAAACATTCCTTATTGGATTAACGTCCAGCCGAGTGCTCCCGGCGCACGCTGAACAAATACAATAAGGAATTAAATCTGGTCGGTCCCTACCGCATAGGTTGTTCATTATTTGCATGCGGACCATGTGTCATCGGAAGATACGTGCAGATTTCCGTACTTGGTTTGCTCTACTCAACACTACATCGAACCTGGAATGTCTTGCTCTGGTCGCAGAGGAAACAAACATCTAGCTAGTGAACTTCAAAGTAGACTCCTTTTGAGAACGTCACGAAACGTCATCTAGACTTCACCCACAAGCTAATGAAATAGCTGACTCACATCATTCCCTCGAAAGTGCACAATTAAACTCGTGCAGGATGATTTTGTTGTAAGAAGTGTTCCATAAGCTCGACGGTGATGTTGCGATTCTGACCCTTCGGCCATTAGCTGTGAACTACACGAATGGTTTTTATCCAACGAGACATACACACATACACCCTTGCACTACTCGTGTGCTCATTCGAACCTCGGGATATATCGGGATTTGGAAAAACTTTAAAGTACGGACAGCTTGAGAATCCATGAAATGGATAGGGACACGGTGATGAAAACCGAGTCCCCCTTTTTGTTCCCGAAAATATTATCCATTATCCGGCTAGCTAGCGACAAAAGCGACCGGTCCCCTTCGTTCCGTAGTACGAAACGTTAAAAGGGAACACAGAACCCATTTCAGTTAGCTCTCGCTCTCTCTCACTCGCTCTCTGTATTCCTCTTTCTCTCTCTCTAACGCCAGCGGACTCTTTTTCATTGAACCGGCATCTCGGGAGGAAGCGAAACCCCGGTTTGTCGTGCCGGTCGAGGGGGTGCTACAATATTTGCTTTAATTGACCGTAAATCAATTATTTTTTCGCCTACTGTAGCGCGTGCCGTGGGTCACAACAGGCGGCACACCATCAGAGGGTTGGGTTTATTACAATTATGTGAAACAGATTGTTTAGATTTGTCCAGTAGCGGGAGGGTTGCCCTAAACTACGGGCAAACATTTAATTTTCGTACATGCTGCACAAGGGCGAGCCCGGGTGACCGGGCTGAATTGTTTTGGAAGGTGTAGGAGTAACACTGCCGGATGCAGCTCGGAGAGTCTAATTATTGAGTAGGAGATGTAGCATTACTATCACGACTAATGCCAACCATCTCCGGCAGCGTCCAAAGCCATTTCTGAACCGGTGAAAGTTATCAGGAGCAGACCTACCTTTGCATTCGTTGGCGTCCCGAGCATTGGCGCGTCCCCACGGGCGATCGAAGTGGAACGGCTTGCAACGCTCACAGTCCCGGCCGGCAGTGTTGTGCTTGCAGTCACAGCTCACCTCACCATCCTTCCCGAGCGGGATGCAGCGGAACGCATGCCCGTTACACTTGCAGCGTCCTCCGACAGCAAAGTCGGACACCGCGTAGTGGTGATGTGGTGGCTGCTGCTGCCGTGAAGAGGATCCAGCCCGCTGCCCGATGCTAATCACCTCGGCTGGTGGTTTGATGGATGAGCTAGCCGGTTCCGAAGCGTTTGATTGTGGTCGTACCGGAGGTGCCTCCTCCGACTGGTAATCTGGAGTGGTGGACACGGTGCTGACTTCATCCTGCTCGGAAATGTTGTGTTCGTCCTCTAGTGACTCCGCCAGCTCGCGTGGCTGCCGGCGGAAGGATGCTGGTACCTGAGCCGAACTGTGCAGCAAATACCAAGGATCTTCGAACGAATCTTCCGGCGGCATCTGGTGCCGGTGGAACACGATCCGCACATCGGTAGCGGTGACCCAATCCTGCAGCACAGGGGACGAATCAAAATCGGGCGCAGATGGTCGTCCTTCCAGTGTGCTGAAAGCGATCCGCGAAACGCTCGGTCCGGTTCCACCAACACCCAGCTCACCGCCATGCCGATGAGCATCGGTACAGCGTGCCTCCTGCTCGTTGGCGCGCGTGATCGTGGCCCGATTGGGTCGGCCGTAAACCCGCCGGCATTGGGAGCTGTAGAACTGGAACGCCTGCCACGACTTGCCAAAGTCCGCACTCTTGTAAATCGCGATCGAGTCCGGCTTGATGGTGCCCGGGCAGAACGTTAGGCTGATGTACGTCAGCTCGTACTTCTTGCCGAGCGACAGCGTCAGCGTGACGTTGTCCGGTGGATCGTTGATGGACGCGGGTGATCGAAGTGGTTCGGAACGCCAGCAGGTCACATTGTTGGAGTTGTTAACGTCGGTCAATGCGGAAGGTGGATAGCGTTTCCGGGGGTTCCCATCGTCACACTGCAGGCAGCGTGGCCGTACCGGTTGCTGTACATCGCACAACCGCTCGAGAGATCGTTGTCCACAGGTGGAGGACGCTACCACCGGCATGCCAAAGGCGGCATTCACAAAGTCGGGAAGACAACGCCGTGGACGATCTTCATCGTAGCAAGGATCGTACGAGGCATGCTTCGAGAATGCACCCTCATCGAGATTGACGGAGTGGGTCGGTGTTGAGGCTAGAAACAGTACTACCAAAACCGGGAAGGAGAGTGTACATCTTCCGGACACTAAACGCACCATATTGAACCACATGTACGATCAACGCGCGCTACAAACTAAACTTACACTTTGAATCTTCCACTTCACCAAGGGATCTCCCGCTAGAGTCACGCACTAGTCACTGTTGTCTCTTGTATCTCACAATATCTTCTCTTCCTTTGTTTTGCAGATCATGTGACACCGACGTATCTTCACCTATAATTCCACAACTTATAAACTTCTTCTCACCGTAACATCACAACCGATCGCTCACGATCCTATCGCAACACCGCGCACCGGGATGTCAAACGTCCTTTGCTACTTCACCAAACATGCATCACCATCTGGAAGTGTGTGTGTGTCCTGTGACGTGCTGCATCCGAACATCAGAGCGAATTCGTTACCGTCCACCCGAAAGGACTTTGGTCGAAGAACTGCACACCGTTAAATAAACCGGCTGGCGACTGACTGACTACGGGGTACAACAATTCGGCACCGACAGGCTCATCTCGCTGCTCGTGGCGAGTAACGCGCGCGAGTTCGGCCTTTCCCGGCATCTTTTCGGGAACTCTTGGGACCGGGGGTTTGTTTGCCGCACAGGACACAGGACGGGAAAGCGCTTGGTGAAACGTTGACCCGAACCCATCCCGGTGTTGCGCCTTGCCTGCACGTTCTCAGGTCTCAGAGCACTTCCGTTGTTGCGAATTTCGACCGACATAGGAGTTTTGGGGGCTTTCGTTTCAGTTTGTAACGAATCCTGCTTGATGGTAGCGAAAGACGCGCCTCCCCGGAAGGATACCTGCGCCCAGAGGGTGGCAGAGATAAGAGCAACCGTACACAACCGGAACCATGCAAACCTAAGAAGAACGTGCCAAAGGCAGAGCGAGAGAGAGAAAGAGAACGCGAGAGAGAGAGCTAAGGAATGAGAGCCTCTTTTACTCCGGATGCTGCGTTTGTGTCTTCGCCTTACGTGTCTGCTGGAAATGTTCAGCATCTGGCCGTGAGTGACCATTTTCCCCTGTTTTTGTGTGCGAACGAACCATCTTCGGCGTTCTAGACGCACGCGCACTGTTCAGCGGTGAGTGACTCGGGAGACCATCACGCTGTTGCTTGGTTGCTCGGTGCCAAGCTCAAGACACTCGCAGACTCACAGGCGTCGTACCGAGTGCAGATTACTGCCAGATGGACATTCGGGCCGAGTGCAACATGAGATGGAAAGATGAGGATGAAACTGTACACTGTTAAATAATTTTCATGAATGTTGGGGTTTCTTGTAAATTTTCTGAAACTAGACCAGACTGTTATAATGAAAGCGTATGAAGCTTATTTATTTTATTTATATTTCTTGTTAGACGGCTTGGCGCCGTATTGACAACACCGCGTGTGTTGACGAATACAAGTACAAATAAATTAACAAGGCATTTCCTACCTGTTATTCTGCCTTATCCAGGGCATGCTCGGTTAGTGCGTATGAAGCACTTAAGGAAAAAATACAGAGTTTCTTCAAAATCGTTTAGTTTACTTTTATTTTATTTTTTTTTAAACAGCGTAGGATTTAACTTTATTCTGTTCTGAAATGCCTCACTCGATTCCAAAACATAGTGAGATATAGCTACCCGCAGCAGAAAAACACTGCTGTGAGTGAAGGAGTTGATGAGATTTGAACGCAGGCCGAGCGCGTGTTGATAGAGTTATGTCTTACCTATTGGAGCTATTTGAGCGGCCATACTTAGCATGAATAAATCTTTGTTTTTAGCGCTTCGGCGTCAGCAATGATGCTTGTGAGCTAGTTTTAAAAGTAATTAAGTGCAGATTAAAAGTATGTTGGGCAATTTTTACAAAAGCAGTTAAGTATAAAAACTGGTTTGAATTTTATTTTAATATATTCTTATTAAAATGGTTATCAAAAATGGTAATATCTCATACCTGGTCAGTTTAAGCTCGAACCACACCAGGTTCGCAGCTGCCATAAAATATAATCTAATTTAAACCATACACTAATTATCACATTATGAATGGTTATGAAAAATTTGTTCACGATAATCACCATGCAACATGTACATGTAAATAAAACAAAAACAC
The DNA here is from genome assembly GCF_013141755.1 of Anopheles stephensi. Taxonomy (NCBI): domain Eukaryota; kingdom Metazoa; phylum Arthropoda; class Insecta; order Diptera; family Culicidae; genus Anopheles; species Anopheles stephensi. Next base: position 10,602,524 of record NC_050201.1, read on the forward strand.
AAACGTTAATTGTGTCGTTCACCCTTCAGAGGCAAGCAGCAGATTACTCGGCAATAACAGCGTGCAGTTGAAAATTCTACTCACACACACACACACACAGCATGTTGGAAAATTATCCCGTACACGTGTGTGACTGTGTACATGTGCGTCTATCATGCATTTTCAACATTAAGCACAGCTTACGCACATACGAAATATGTTTCGTCCGCCCGTGTTATTGTTGCAGGCGTAGCATTTGTTCTTAATCCCGAACATGGGACCGGTGCAAAACAGCCGCTGGAAGTAGGACAGGACGAACAACAAGCGAGCGACAACTACTACTATTTTACTGCTGGCAATTAATTCCGCATGGATCATGGCTGTGAGGTAAGGTGTTGGTACGGTTGTTTGTTGCACTATGTGCTGTTTGTTCTTTATCTGTGTGAGAGGTTTTAAGCAGCTTTTTTTTTGGGTGCAACCTACAGAGAAGCTTATCAAAACGGTAGGGTTTTTGTTTCCGTTCCGTGTTTGTTATTTGTTTGCATTTGGCAAGCTTATCGTGGAGGTGCATATTTGTATATCGTTTTTTTTTGCTCTCTCTCTCCTTCTGCTACCATGGGGACTTGCTTTTATTAACTTAACAAAGCGCAACATATATATGTAACGATTTCACCATTGTGTTATCGGTACTGAAACGTTTTTTTTTTGTTTTGTATGGTTTTGAAGTATGTTCGAGAATGATACACTGGATTATAACATGTTGCAATTATGCGATAATTTTATTCAGCGTAACTATGTTTATCCTATATCGTTTCCTGTTTCTACCTACAGCTCCATTTTGTCTGTAATAAACTAACCAGGATTATTTTTGAACTCCAAAAAGGTGATGCAGACATAAACCAAACACCGCTGATTGCTGGTACTGGTCAAGGAACTTTTCTGTAACCTTTGCTAGAGATTTACACAGGTACACCGGAAATGCAGATATCGATGTTTATGCTTCGCCACCCCAACCTGGAGTTGGAATTTTTGGCACAGATTTTCCACGGAATTTTTCTGTATGATTTCAGCTGTGACCATTAACGTTCATCTTCGACGCATGCACCACCCTCAAATACCAAGCGTCGGCCCGACGGTTACTGTTGTTCGCCTTTAATTATAATTTTTATTGCGTACCATTGGCGTTTTCTTTCACCGTTGCGTATTTTCTTTTCTCTGGACCGAGTCTGGAAAATGTGGCCACATTTCGGGAGGTGAATGTGTTAGGTAGGGCGGAAGCGCCATGTTAATTGAATTTTATCGATTCGCTAGCGGAGGCCAGCAGAGGCGTTAGCAGATTGAACAAAACTATGTGCGTTTGGGGCTGGAGGTTTCATGCGATGTTTCATTTATGCGTTGTTTGCTCATTCCGATCTTTTTGGGAGGATATTGAAACCAGATTCCTTGCAATAAGTTAGAAATCCGGCTGGTAATAGGTAAACACTAGTTCCTTCACTTGACCTAGCTGCTCTCTGCTGGATGAAGTCATTCGGGTCAAAGATGCTGTTCGGTACAATTTCTAGATCGCTATTCTACTCTTAAAACACCAACTCCTGCACTAAACGTCGTTCCATTGCATTGCTCCAAGCCAGAGCGATCATCACCTCGAGATGATCTTTGACACCTTCGATTAGGTGTGAATAGGAGCTGATAAGTGTCGCGGCTTGTCCCGGATTGTTGTACCTGTCAGCTAAGGCAATCCCCTGCTTGGTGTGTGCTTGCCTGGGTCGTCCAGACGACACGTCCTCTTGAGACACATCCCACATCCACAGTCAAGTCGGGCCGCCTGTCACTCGACCTGCGACGACCTGCTGCATCACCCAACATTCCAAGTGACGTTATAATTGCTCGTACGTCAGTGCAGAATCGGCACCAGGGAAGTTGTCTAGCCCCGTGCACACAATGCAATCAATTGCGCTCGCATTCTGCTTGCAAATGCCGTTCTTGCCAGTCGCTCCCGCGAACTGGACTTTTTTTCTCTCTCTCTCTATTCTCATGGCTGCTCATGGTCTAAACAGGGTTGTTTTTTTTCCTTTGCATCCGAACCAGTTGTAACCGACGACACAAGCATTCCATCCAGATATTGATTGATATCTGGCGGTGCCACGGTGAAGTAAAATGTAAATATTTATTGTTACCTTCGGCCGGGGGTTGCCCGATCCGTCCCGTTAATGATGGTCTTCACGTTTGGGAATGAGAGCGGCGTAATGAAGATGACGATAATGACAGTGTTGTGTCGGTGGGGGTCCTGGCTGTCCCAACAGTTACGGTTGAATTTTTTGTTTACACCGTTCAGAGGGGCGCACGCAAAATGTGTCGTTGACGTTTGCGCACGCATTGCACGCTTTTGCAAGGATGATGATGATGATGATGAGCAGAAACACACAGCACTGGAACTTGCAGAACACTTCCAGCCCTCAGCACACGGTGACAGTCCCCATTATGCTCCAGATTGTGCTCCAGTGTGAAGCAATGAAGAGACGAGCACCATCTGGGACTGTTTTCTTCATTCATCAATCTCAGCATTCACTGTCTGTTCGGCTTCACAATTTCTTTATCTAATTTCGTTTTAATTTCTTTTCCAACATTCCAACTCGATAATATATGCTCAATTATTAGCATTGCCGGGAGGCTCCGCATGACAGCAAAATTCTGATGTCTTACTGCATGACACGAGTGCTCTTTTGCCTGGTGTCAATTGTTTCCGGTTGATCTCTTCGAGCGAGCTGCGTTGCGGCGCGTTCTTTTCTACTCGCCTGTGTCTTGTTGCTTTTTTTTGTGCAGCAACCTGTGACTGAAACAGGTTATCCCGGCCGTGTCAATCACGCGTAATGTTACAATAATTATTGTAATTCCGTAATGATGATTGTAGCATTATTGCTCATCATCGGCGAGATAATGTGAGGGCTCTGCTGCTGTAGCGCTTTTGTAGAACGCTTGGTCTTTGGGATAGACCACCGAGATAGAAATTCTATCACCGATACGCAGCGTGTGAAGTAATTGCGACAAACGTACACCCGTCACTGGACACTAATGAAAGAGAACTGACCGAGCACGAGTCACACGGTGGACACCTTTAGCGTAGCTTAGTGTATCAGTAGGTCAGATCTTCTCGATGTCACACTCACACCTGTGCACCTAATCAATAATTTCGTTTCCAGGCAATCGGGCAAACAATTAGCAATGCCATTCAACCTCCGCTTTGTTCTCTAGCTCTCTGCTTCTCATCACATCCAGCCACACAAAGCTCTGTCTCATTCTCATCTCTATCTCGTGTTGCTTGGTCTGCTATCGTCCCTCTTCCTCTCACATTCTTTTTCATCGTTTTGCAAATAAATTTCATATTCATATCGGTGTCCTCATATCGTACGTCTCTTTAACGCTGTTGCTTTCATGTTCGAGCCCACTCACACACACACACACGGCCAAACAGGAAAAGGTAATCCATTTTCCCGGTGTTAACCATCTGCAAGATTGAAAACTAATCTGCTGAGTAGCAGAAAAACAAGGGGGGAAGGGCCACGAGAACGTGGCTGTGGTATGGAAATAATCGAAATTACAACACATACACCTACACATCAACACCCCGCTGTAGGCTAACCCGGCCGGTGCTGGAACGCGTCGTAGGGTGATGAATTTTACAGCACGCTTTACCGGCACGACAGCCAATCGCTTCTCGTAAAACTAGGGATCACCTAGAAGTAATTACAGCTATCGTTACTATATTTAATTAAATTATGAATAATTTATATTGGTTTTATGGTAGCTTTCTCCTGGCGAGGCTTTCGGCTGTGGGTTAAAAAGGGGTAAGCGCGCCTTCCGATGAGTGGTAACCTCCTATCGGATATTCTGACGTACCGTGTGCCACGAAAACCACCAACTTTTCTGTTGGTTCATATGTGGGGCTCCCCCGCCAGTAACTATCTAAAACACTCTGCGCCACAGTGAAGCGTACGGACGGACTTACTACAGCAGCCATAGGGAGCCTCAGCTTTAATGCCATCTTTCCGCCGACTTTATACGGAACTTTGCCGGAGGCCATGTATTGGTTGGTAACTAGTTTCCCCATCGTCAGCACTACCAACCTTCGATGCACCTGGCAGTGCGCTGTTGAACGTTTTGCGCAGGGAGGTGTGTAAATCCTGCCCGAAACACATGTCACTTGTTTGGCTTTTGCTGACCACAACAACTAGGGGGGGCCTTCAAAGAAACAAAACAGCCGGCCGATGCTGTCGGAAAATTTGTGTTAGTAGGTGTTGAAAAGGTGGCCGTGTCAGTTGTGTGTCAGTACGGGCGGGAGAGTATATAGTTTACGCATGAATGCATAGTAAAACATCCAAAACTTTAACCATCCGAAACCATAGGGGACGCGATAGAGTTTCGGCCGGGGAATGGGAAAGTTTTCACAACTTACTTCCAGTTAGCGTAAGAAGATCAATAAAGGAATCTGGTGAAATGGTTGCCGTAACTCGGCAGGCATACGACGAACGCTCAAAGTTCAACCATAAATACATATTTCCCATATGAGAGGCCTTCAACAACTTCAGTACATTCTAACGAAACGTGACACTAAACGCTCGCTACATATTTTCTGCTGCTGCCGTATCGTACCTTTGGTAGAAATTCTTTAAAACTTCATAAAATATTCACCTTTACCTTTCCTTTGCCTGGCGCTTTGCCTTGTTGCTCGCAGTATCCAACCACGGCGGAGGGGAGTATGAATAAATGGTACCTTTAAGAACAACAACAACCTGAAGCTTAAGCGGAAACTTTCGAAGTCCCGCTCACAAGAAAGACTCGAAAGTTTTTAAAATCAAAACACTCACCAAAACCGGGGTCCACATGCTTTGCGCTTAGAGACTTTAGACGATGAATCTTTAACTTGCCGCTAAAGTTTGACAGCTGCTAGAGGCTTGCTGAAACTCTTCAAGGTTTATCCTCCACGGAGATCCCAACCAAAAGCAGTGTGTCGAGTATGTCTAACGCATACAATCACGCCCGGTTACAATCTTAAGCGGAATGATTGTACCTTTGCCACGAGACATGCTCCAAGATATCCTCCAGCTCCGTAGATATCTCGGAAGTCCCTGGAACTTCCAAGCAGGCGGAAGAAAAAAAAAAACACCGCTGTAGCAGCTTCGCCCGTCCCAACCAGACCTCCGCAATGCAATCGCACGACAAAACCGATGACAATCATGGAACATATTTTTCATATTTTCTTGACGCCCCTTCTCCAGGAAAACCCTCCCGCCGGTCATTGTGCCCCACGACGGAACGTTGCATCGCTTCGACAGAACGCTCCTTATGCATATGCAGAATCGTCGTCCCGAAAAAAAAAAACAAACCGTCCCCACCGGTACCGGTTTTATGCTTGTAATTTTCAATTGCTACATTAAACCCTGGGACGCGGCTGTTCCCATTTGCTGCCTCCAGAATTCCAGCAGCCACCGTAGCCACATGGAACGCTCCAATGTCGGGCCGGCCGCTGCCACACGAGGGACCTTTGTTGTCGGCATTCGCATTGCGCTAGTGCGCGATTTTGCAGATTTATATACAAAAACAAGAAGAAGAAGAAAAAGGAAACCGATCCCCCCCACCCCCCCACCACCACACCTATCGATCGTCCGAACCCGATCCCGTTTTGTGCAAATCGTTCCCGCAACTCCAACCTTCCCGGGTTTTTTGGAGGACGCGACTATTCCCGATCGCTTTGTCGCTGCTGTTTGCCTCCATTTTTTGATATTTATCGAACGTGTGTGTGTGTGTGTGTTCCGCGCGGAAACCGAAGGTCCAAATGGGTTGGAGGGGACCGGCCAGAAGCAAGTGAAGCCCTCGCCACCCCCAAAACGGAATACGACATCGTATTTAATTCATCGATTCCAATCGGAAGATGTGATGTAGCCGTTCGGATGTACCGGGACGGATATTAAAGGCGGCATCCTTCGCACTGGGCTACCAAGAACTTCTACCCTTTTTATTCATCCGCTTCGTCATCTTCGGCTTCCACTTCGCTCAGAGCACTTTCAGCTTCGGTCGCAGGACCGTGTGGTCAAACGTATTTCGCTCGCATACATTTTGGATCACTTAATCCCCATTGGCATGGCGGGGTTTTGCTGCACGAGTCGCCTGCCAAACCGAGGGGGTTGGCGGATGAACTCTCCATCTCCATTTTATTGCCCATTGTTGATTTCTCTGCTTATGAGTTGGCCGGCAGCAAACCGTGCCTATGATCGGCCAATGGCTGTGGGTGGCTGGCTGTACTGCTGGTACAATTAAGCTGGTCTACTCTGAGAAGCAACAGAAAAAAAGAAAGGAAGAACAAACCACGGGAGAATCGTTTCTCTGGACCACATTTGCGGTAGTTGCACGAAGAAATCGAGTCCAATAAAATCTAATGACGGTTGGGGTTTGCAGTGATGAGATATTTGACTTGCGGGAGCTCTATGTTTCCTATGGACTATCGGACCTCATCCAGCAATGCTTCAGAGTAAAGATCTTTTGACTATTGTAGGTTAGAAATTTGAAGTTCCAGATATTGTGATACAAGTCTGATTCGTTGTGAGTATTAATGTCTTGAGCTATCCTTTTAGCTCAAAATCACCTTCAATAAAGATCCCTCGACAAACGAACACTAAAATCCCCCGATATCAATTCCATGTCCAACTGCTGAGAGAAACTCCGAACGATCCCGTCCGGTACGCGGAAGCATTCGGGCGCGTGGGTTTCCAGCGTTTCGGTGCAGTGTTTACATATCGGAGACATTTGTTAAATTATGCGAATTTATCTGTTTTAGATTCTAATCGGCGGCCCACAGTTGACTGTGCCATATCTCACACACGAACGGTTTTGCATCGTGCCCGCAGGGTTTGCCTTCGTCGGCGGCAGGTAGCAGGTCTGATATGACTGAAATATTAATCAAACCGCCACGATATGATCTAATGAATGTCCTCCCTTTCGGATCCCTTCTGTTTCGCTTTCCGCATTTGTGTTGCTGCCGACTGTCTCAACCAAGGCAAGCGTATCGCCGTGGTTGGGTGGACCTCTGCAAACATACCGGTTGACTAATGGCCGGCAGCCATTTAGCACCCGCATAAAGCGAGCAACCATTTTGTCACCTGCCAGCCCGGTCCCCAGGTACGGCCGGGCCGGGAGTTGGTGGTGCAGGTTGAACGCGGCGAAAGCAATAATAGTTGCCACTTTATCACGCACCCCGTTTCGCAAAACTGGCAAACCATGTGGAAACCGGCTCGGTGTAGGTGGACCCCCACCATGGGAAGAGCGGCCGATGGCGGTTACGGATGGTTCGCACGTCCACTGGGCAGGCTATCAGGATCAAACTCCGCTCACGTCCAGCGACCGGCAGCATATTGATGGCCGTCACTTTGTTAGGTGACATTTGTGAGAAACTGCGCCGTCCACCCCTGCCGATCGGCAGATCGACATACGCACAGCCACGACGCACCAACACACACACACATATCGGATCGGTTGGAATACCATCGGTGCGTAATCCCAGGCAACTATCGCCACTCGAAACCATTAGCTAATTGACTTCGAGCATCCGAGCGGGTCCGAGGTTCTCCACGGGCTCAAACTTCAGGGTTTTGTCATGTGAGCGCGCGGAGGACGGGTGGTCACGCGTCGGGGGGGGGGGGGGGGGGGGGTGCGTCAACGAGCCGTATGGCACATAAATCAAAATATGGAAAACAAAAATGCAACACTCGCGCGCGCGCCCAGAACGAGTAGTTGGCGGAAATTGGACGACGAGGCACGGTGCACCGGTAGGTGTTAATGGGCTGCATGCATTTAGCTAACACTAGGTGGAACGCTGCAGGTTGCCGGACCAATTTACACCCATAGAACGTCTCGCAAAGCGTTTGCGTAGTCAAGCGTTCTCACCACCATCACCTCCACTTGGGAGCATTCCCTGCCCTGGGAGGACCAACGGTAATAGCACACAAAAAAACGGCCCTTACATTGTGGTAGGGTTAATTGATAAGCCTCAGTAAATCAAATGTTTCTCGGTGTCACGATCCTGTTCCAGGTTGACATCGATAAATCTCGTACCCAGCAATTAATCGATTTGCTACGGCCGTGCCCGCCATCCAGCGTCCTGTGCCGCTGTCAAGCAGGGTCTCACCGTGCTCCAGCGTGCCACAGCTACAGTGCCATCTGCAGGAGAGCATTCTTATCACTCTAGCACGCCAGTACGTGATCGGTTTGCGCCGGATGGTAAAGAATAAAACTGCATCGTGCGGTCCCGCCAATTGCAGCCGCGTCAGTCACACTCACCGACATTCTCGCCATAATGCCAACACCTTTCCCGTGAGCTGACAGGCAGGAATGCACGCAGAGACAATGAGCCCGTTGATTACTGCTGCGCACAGATGATTAACAATGCAAATTGTGCTGGCGGAAGAATGCTGCGCAAATGAGCGCTCACCTGCTCGAAACCGCCGCACGCCGTCTTCTGCGCGGCAAGCTCTCGGGGCACCCGAGGAGATCCCGTTTATCTCGCGGAGATTGCGCGGTTGCTCCGCCGCAACCAGCCAATTCCCTCATCAGGTATGCTGATCGGTCGTCCAACGGATGTCATGGTGCGATGAAATGAGTTATCAGAATTTTATGAAAATGTTCGTCCGACTTCGCCGGTTTCACATACGCGCATTCTGAGAACACGGCCGGTATGGGGAGGACCGTCGTTTGGCCTCCGTCGTCGATCAAAATCCATTTTACACCCTGCCTCACCGCTGAAGCCAACGCTTGAAGCCTCGCCGTGCCACTCAAACACCCGAGTACCTTCGCCGATTATGTCAACTTAATCATGTTCGGATCGATTTGATTTGATTTCTTACACGAGCCCGCGCGAGCGAATGAGGTGGGCTGACTTAGACGTGCCCGGTGTACGCGCGACTGAACATGCAGGAGAGTGGGGAAAAAAAAGTGAAACAAGATTTTCATTCCCCTGAGCGGACCCAGCCAGTCGGTGGTCAAAATTTGCCCACCCTACACGCCTAGAAATCCCAACACTCAGGAAACCACCGTCTTGGGGGACGGGGGGGGTGAGCAAGATATTCGAGATTCGATTTTGCTTTCTGTCACTCTCGTTAGGCGGAGATCCGAAACCAACGACTCGGGTCCCCAGTGAAAAGGCGTCCTCGTCCTCCACATCCACCGCGTACGGTCGGCAAGCCTCTGAAATGGATCCCCAAAGACCGGGTCCAGCGGTGGTGGTGGTGGGCTAGCGGTTGACAGTGGACAAGGGTGACCTTCCGCAACCTGAAGAATGGCTCCATCAAGAAAATCTCCAGCGGTGCATTAAATGACGCGTTGTTCCAAATTTTAGCACTTCGGTGTTATCTTTGGACAACTTTTGATTTCTCTATCTGCCGGATTGATCTGCTGGCGAGGCGAGCCTGCCCGGCCGGTGGTGTGGGAATGCTGGGCCGAGTCCACGGCGTTCCCGTCATTCCCCACCGGCCGCACGCAGCCGGTGGGCTAACGGTGAATTCGTGGTAGGTTTTTTAGTGGCGCGCAGCCCGTCACAGTGTCTTAGCTAATAGCTTCCCTCGTATCGGCTACTTTGATTTCGATCATATTTTATGGAAGTTGATGCCTCGCACACAGCGGCTCGACTCGGGGTCGCTGGGAATGATGGACGGTGCGAGCCTACCACCATCACCACCGGTCGCGTTGAACGTTGCGTGTGTTTTGGGCCGTAAAAAAAAAACGGCGTGATCTTTCGGTGCGCCCTTTGCGTGAAGCTGCTGGCACGTTAAACCGAGGCATAAATTAAATGAGCGAGTTTCGGTGTGCCCGGCGTGTTTGTGTGCGCTCTGGCTAGGTTCGAAGGCTAAAGAGGCACAGCGAAGAGAAACTAGGAGATACAATTTATCGGCAAACCCTTGAGAGTGCGTCATGACGGAAGTGACCTTTCGCTCGGCAGAAGTAACGTGTCTGTTGTGCTTTCTTTTTCGTTACGCTTCGTTCTAGAAACCGACGAACTTGAGAATGCGTTCTAATTTCCGTCCGAGAGCCCGTCTTCAGCACTTTAGAAGATCTTATTTCCGGCAAGATATCCGGGTGATGTAAGATTTTGAATGATTTTAATGAAGGTCTCATTCACCAAACCTCAAGCGGAGCAGTTTTCTTTCCTTTGCTGTTGCCAGCCCAGCATTACTCAGAATCGCAGAGATTCCGCTGTGAAGACAATGTTGCGTCCTCTTAATCGAAACCACCTAATCAGCACGGACACTAGATACTGCCACACGGAATGGTTATTGGTGCCATAAATGCAAACATTATTGCTGTGGAAGGCAAAATAAACATTGCCGCTTTACGGCTGTTCCTGCCCTATTGCTACTTGTGTTTACTAACTTCTGCGATGTATCTGGTTCATTGAGATGCGTGAACGAACGGTGCGAATAATTTAATGTCTGACGTTAGATTGCCGATGATTTATCGTCCGCCATATTTATGCCTTCAGAATCAGAATTCACACCAGGCGCAGTGGTGATGGATATCTTATGCAGTCATCGGCTCACCTAGCTGCAGCCATTAACCACAGCGAGGTTCACGGGACACCGTACCGCCGAAACATTGTGGAAAATAGGAATCGCAAAACAATGCGCTACAGCTTAGTGACATCTGATCTCCTGATCTCCGGTGACGGTTGGTCTTCGAGTTAGGCAAATTAGAGCTCTATCTCGAGCTAACGCATCCTCGCTGACAGTCGTTTTCGAGAGGAAGCTGTACCTACCGTACACGTTTATCGTCTGTTCACACTCTCTCCGCTCTGCTTCCACCTACCAACCCAACCCGGTTGGCCCGGTCAGTCGTCTTGTACCCACTGTTTACCTACCGGTGTCGATGTTTGAGTTTGAAAAGTTTCAAACTCTTCAGTGTTCTCCTGCTAGATTCGAGTGGTTGTGTGGATGTGCCAGAATCGTTCTCCCAACGCCCACGATATCAGCACAAGCACACGAGCGAGATGGCACTACTGGAGGTACAATCTGTTCGCTCTCGTTCTGGCGTAATCGAACGAGGACACAATCTCGCACTGTGCAACGATGGTGTGCTCTGCAGACACACTCACACACACTTCCTTTCTAGAACGTGCAGCTATTCGAGTTTGTTGCTCATTCAACCGAAAACTTAGACGTAGATGTTGGTCCGGGTCCCACTCCAACAAAAACGGGACGGTGCTCCAAACAGAAAACTCCGCCAGTGGAAAAGTGTGGCCGGAAAGTGTTCATCGATAAACATTCTTCGCGTTCGCCAGGCTCGTCAGAAGCGCGGGAGTGCGTATATTCGTGGTCTGCGATATGAAATTAATTAGACAAATTAATGTATTAACACGTTTCTCATCAAACAGTACGGGGCGATGCGTGCGAACGCTTTTGAGCGCTTGGCAAACAAGTAAACAGAAGGCTAAAGGGCTCTACGGCAGTGCCCCTTCACCCGGCAAGGTGCGGTGGGATGGTGCGGCAGTGAGACGCGGGGCATGTGTCAACATCCGGAATCACGTTTTCTTCTCCGCAATGGTGGTGAGCGATCTGCTGCGTAAATGCTTTGATGGATACGGTGGTGATGGTTGGCTGGTACGCATATCGGCAGGTATGTCAGAAAAGATTCATTACAACACAAAAACACAGAACTAACGAGAACGCACCTACACGGCATTAACGTTGCAGAAAGTTGTACAGCTCACCAATACTCCTACTCACTCGATTGCCGTATTGAATGTTACATATACCACAAAAAAAGGATTAGCAAAGGTTAAAGGTGTCAGACGAAATTTCGCATCGCACACGCTGAAGCGCTTGTTCGTCCGAAATGGTTGAACTTATCCGATGCATCTCTAAGCAAACGCGCATCATTACAACAACGCCCACGTCCTATAGGCACACGGGGCCATACATACATCAGCCCTAATAATTAGCCGTCGTTTGGTTTTTTCGTGTGTTTGCCCTTGAATTGGGTTTGGCGTCAGCGTTCCTTTCGGTGCCCACTAATTAGCTCGGCCTGGTGAGAAAGCCATACTTTTCAGAGCCTGACTTGCCGGATGCATGATCCAGACAGTCAGTGAGCATTGTTTGACGAACCGTGCGAAGCGCAGTTAATTGCGGTTTTCGTCCTGCCAGCATCTACCAGTCAGTCGCGAACACCAATCAAAGCTATCCTGGTTGTACCAAGCACGAGTAAAGCTGTCAAACTAATTATGCCGATGCTATGAGCTCTCTATCTGCACGACATTCGTGCATCGCTACTCTTAGTTGTGATTGCTTTTGTTGTGAGTATGTGAGTGGATATGAGATTAAAGTAGATTGGAGGTTTGATTTGAAATCGGCGGGTTAGGCTAAAGGTTAATAAGCGATCGCACTGATTACAGGTGCATGACAGGGCTTACGTCAGGGGTAGCAGCGTTTGAAGGTTTCACATGTTTTCCAGCATCATAAATATGGAGTACACCTTCTTCATAACCTGCGAACGAAATGGATCGGTATAGTAAACCCAGCCCAATCTCATCTCAACACCCGCCAAGCGTCTTACGCTCAAAAACAGATTCAGGTCGATGATGGCCATCCGGGCACAGGTAAGAAAGCGTGGGTGTTGACTCCGATGCAGCAGAAGTTGAAAGATGCGCTTGTTCTTTTGATGCATATCGTGCCAGTCAATGCCGTAGATCGTTTCCGTAAGGTGGGAAGCTTTTATCTCGATCAGCGTGCCCGGTACGCACAGGATAAACAGCTGTACAGTGCAGAGCGGTATCAGGATCAGCCCCGGGGGCCACATACTCTGCAATCGTCGAACGGAAGGTGAAATTCTCGACCGGAAGCACAAGCAAGCGATCGATAACTTACGGTACGCATCACGTATAGCGTCAGGACGAGCTGGAACGTTAGCGACAGTACCTCCACCAGTGCCTGCATCTTGTACACCTGCTCAATGGTGTTCACAAACACCTCCAACCGTCGCTGGTAGACGATGATTTCACGCAGCTTCTTCCGGACGGCGTTATCTTGATTCTCCACCCCAGACCACTGTATCAGCTGGTTCAGATCGGCCAGCTGTAGCTGCAGCACATCGTACTGGATGCAAATGTTGAGTATGAAGGCAAAGTAAATGTTCTGCGTCGCGGTCAACCCGGGCGGTGTCCACAGGATGCAGCTCATCTGGTACAGATAGTTCAGCTCGTATCCGGTCCCACTGTTCGGATCGACGAACGGCAGGTACACACCGAACGGCAGTATCTTCTTGCCACTGTACAGAAACAGTAGGGCCGGACCGACCGACGCGATGACTACGCCGACCAGAAACATTAGCGAGTAGAGCATTACACCGCGCCAGAAGATGCCGGTGTACCGGGCCAGGATGGCTGATTGCCGTTTGTCGCGCACCGCACGGTGGTAGGTGTCACGGGTCATCTGCATCAGGAGCGGTAGCTTGCTGCGATACGCTAGCGCGCCCAGTATGCGTGCCCACCCGATAAAGCCGTAGAATATGGTGGTCAACACAAACGACGTACCGAACAGGTCGCCGCGGAACAGTACCAGCACATCGTAGAACGACACGACCATAAACAGGCCCGCCATCAGGAATATGGTTAGGGCTAGTGGGTTAAGCACAAGCCTGCAGGAGAACGCATCCAGGCCCAGCATGCGAAGAATGTGCAACTGCCAGGACAGGATACGATTGAACTTGTCGATTGGACTTTCCTTGACCGCTGCCATTTTAGAACAGACGAGGTGCCGGTCGGTCACTGAGTTGGTATGTACCGACCGTACCTGATTGGAATGATATTTAAATCCAAAAAACATCAAAGTAACTGCTGACCAGCGGAATTGGTGCGAAGATAATTAACTCTGACATAAGGTTTAATAAGGTTTCGTCATTAGCGCAGTACCGGGTATTGCTGAAATATTCAAAACTCCATTCGAGGTCATTTCGGACTTTGAAGAATCAAACATTAAGGGCACGTTCGTGTGTGTGTGCATGTGTGGGAGTGTGCGGCACAATTTAATTTTTGCATTTGCATTTCATAGAGCAAACGTGAACATACACTAGAAGCATTTACATTGGTGGGAACACTTTGCTGATGAAGGGCATGCAGTAGAATCGCTCAGGTTCTTGGCTGTGATAGGAGTGTAATGCTTGTTACATGTTACGTAACATCATGAAAATTGAGTAAAATTTTTGTGACATCTGAAACGGGAAAGAAAAAAACAAAAATGGTGCAATGAATCTTGCTCCTCTTGGATTCTTGGATTGGAAGAACCAATCCGGCCCATGGTACGGACATTAACGAACAGGTTTAGGCTGATGCGTGTCATACGGGCGCAGGTGAGTGTTTTAGGTTGCTGAGAGCACAGCAGCAGCAGACGAAAGATTTGCTTATGCTCCCTCGACAGTTCGTTGAAGGTTAGGTTGTACACGCCGTCCGAAAACTTTTCCCCCTTTTGCTCGATGATGGTGCCGACCAGGCAGAAGAGAAACAGCTGCAGCGAGAAGACTGGAATAAGCACCAGTCCAGGGATCCAGAGAGACTTTGCAGAAGGAAGAAACGGCGAAGGGAAGGGAATAATTTATATTAGATAAGATTGAAGGATGTGTGAGATAAAAGGATCCAAATGCGTACAAACTGCATTACGAACAGCGTGATGACAATCTGCAATCCAACTGAGAGTACCTCCACACCGGCCACTACCGTGTGCGAATATTCAATGCTGGAGATATAGCTGTAGGAACGAGCCACCAGAAAAAGAGAGTCTCGAAAGGTCAGTTAGAAGGCTACGGCTATGCAGGTAGTTTACTCACCTAATCAAACGCTGCTGACCATGCAAGATGGCGCGCAGCTGTTGCGAGATCAGTGCCTCCCGGTCAGGATCGTGCGACCGTATCACCTGATCGAGATCGAGTAGCTGCACCGCCAGTATGTCGTACTGTATGCAGATGTTCAGCACCAGGGCAAACATCATACACTCCGACGCAACCAGCCCGGGCGGTGTCCAGATGATGCAGCTCACCTGATACAGATAGTTCAGCTCGTACCCCTTCTGGGAGGATGGATCGACGAACGGGAGCACCACACCGTACGGCAGGACGCGCTCGCCGGACAGCAGATAGATACCGAGCGGCAGTATACCGGTAGCAATGGACGTCCCGATAAACAGGATCGTGTACGCATTCACCGCACGCTGGAACATTAGCGTGTACCAGGCGAGAATGTTCCATTTGCGCTCGTCATCCTCCTTTACCAGCCGGTACGTGTGGTAGGTCTGGGAAAGCAGCCCCGACAGCGTACTGCTGTACCACAGAAACACCGTGATACGGCCGATCCCGATCGTGGCGAAAAAGATCGTTATCAGCACGTACACAAAGTTGAACATATCGTGCCGGAACAGGTACAGATCGTACAGCGATACCACGAGAAAGAACCCGGCGAGAAATATCACCATCACGGTTAGCTTGTTGAACCGATACCGGCGATCGAAGCTATCAACACCGATTAGTTTCAGCAGTAGTCGCTGCCGTTTAATCAACCGATCGAACGGATAGATCGGATGCTCAACCATCCTGGACCGGTGGTTGCGCTAATGGGTAAGGTCAGAATGTAGAGTTTGCGTGCCGGTGCTGCTTGCCAGGTCTACGCACGTCACCTCCACGGTACTTCCGTAATTATCTTCTCATAAATTTTAAAAGTGTCGATTGTCAGCTGCTGGTGGTTTCACTGGTGAGGATATAGCCGATTTGCCCCTTTTTGCGGGCGTCATTAAATCGGTTGCCGTGTTGACCAATGCAGTTAAAACGGTGACCCATTTAATTATCCAAACCAAGAGCAGGACCTGCTGCTCCAACCAAGGTGGATGTTGAGGATCACGCGTATGACGTCAGGATAGTTGTTGCGAGCAAATGGGAACGAAACAATTTATGACACAGCTCGGTAGAGCTTTCCGAAGCTTGAGCACTGTTACTATTCCTGGTACATCGTGCCGGTGCGACACCGCGTTTCACACGCCCCGTCCAGGGAAGCGTACGTGCACGTATTCTAGAACGATTTCAGCGCTACAAGATGGTGTGCTAGGGAAGCCTGGGAGTCAGAGAATTTGCATTTCTACCGACCGAGGCGATGGTAGGTTTTGGTTGTACGCACACACTGAGCCGGGTTGAGGCGTGAATTTATCGATTCACGGCTTGTACGTTACTTGCCGCCGTTTTCCCTGCCACGTGGTTGCACTCACCGCACGCGCTCACCCTTCCCCGCCCGCCAGTGTCGGGTCCCATTTAAGGATCAAGCTCGGAGCGCCATTAATTAGCAGCGCACGGTGCGATATCGTGAGCGATAAATCATCCCCCTTTGCCGAGTCTTTGGCTGGGTGTTGGCGCGAGTGCGGGTGCTGTGGAGGGGGCAAGTTACGTACGCCCGCGTTGCCGAGCTTTAATTGCGCGCTAATGTAACATCGACACCGGGCAGCTTTTATGGGGCCACCCGAACCCACCATTTTGCTACAGCGAACGGAAACGAGCACGAGTGTACTTAGTATCCTTGTTGGTTTCCAAGAGATTCCACCAGCAACTATAATTTTGATTCTTGACAGTATTAAATTGCTCTTTGAACAACATTCGTTTTGCTGCACAAACAAGTGTGCCGGGTGGGAGGGGGGGGGAAGGGTTGGTTTTGTAGGTAGTAAATCCTGGTCATGGCACCCTGCGAGTGAGCTTTTTTCAGACTCGCTAAATGATTTGTAAGAGCTTTTATAGCATATTTTTATAGCAAGTGGTAGGGAATGAATTTAATTTTTAATATGCCGACCCGGTATAAAATTGCAGACAAAAGCAAACAAAGAATTCTGTGCAAAATAAGAATCACTCGGGATTCGGGAACCAACTCTGGAGAAAACACACCATCTCCAAGACCTCGACCTTAAGGTCGTCCTCTTTTTATCGGTTTTGGTGAGCTGTTGTCCTCGAACTGTTTTTTTTTGCTTTGCTGCTGTCTTCTGTAAGGCATCTTGGGTTGGTTGGTTGGGTTTTCCCGCCCTCCTCCACCCTACCAGCCCCCTACCCGAACCACCTTGGAAGCCGCTGCTGTGGCCATTGTGTGTAAATGAGACGAACTTAGCCACGGATTCGGTGGAGACGAAGATGCGCATCTCGTGTGCGCACGTTTACACGGTCCACTTCACTAGTCGAACGCATATAAAATCATCCTGCACAAACCAGGAGCTTGTTGATTTCTAAAGAAAAGATGCACCTTTTTGTTTTTGGTCCCTACTTCGATTTGTTTCGCATTAGTCTGGTTGCGGACCGCTTTCCGGCCCACTGTTCTGCAGCGTGGCGTGGAATGCAGCGAATTTTTAGAATGTTTCACTCGCCTTTTAAGGACTTTGCGGTGTGTGTATGTGTGTTTTTTTTGTTGCGCTTTGCTGTTGTTGTACCGTTCCGTTTGCACATTTCTCATCATCGAATTGAATTGTTTTGCTGCTGCCGTGTTTGCTGTGTTTCGCTACCGGGGTTCGTCTTCAATATTTTCGCGGTTTTTGGAGATTTTGCTGTGTATGTGTCAGCGGACAGTTTTTGGAACACGACACATAAGAAAAAAGGCAAAAGGAAGGTGAGCGAGCATTCCGACTGTGAGATACAGCAATGAAAAAGTCAGGGGAAGCAAAAAAAAAACCCCCCACCACCACAATACAACCACTCACATGCATGCCGGCAAGCAATTGTGCAACGCATAATACGATCGTAAATCAGACATTGATCGACGCTTGACAAATTATACGTGCCATAAGTGGACTTTCGGTGCGGGTTTCGCTGTGCGGTGCATACGGCGGTGGCTTTTTCTCTTTTTTCGTTCCGTTTGTTGCTTTTTGCGGAACCGATGACAACGTCGTCAGCGGGTTTGTGTGTGGCGAATTTATGGCTGCCGATCGCTATCTCGCTTCTAGGCGATCCGCTGCACTTTCGGTTTACAAGCACCGGGCCCGGGAAGACACCGCCGGATGGGAAAGGTGGGGGCGGGTTGTGGTAAGGTGAGGAATGGAAGATTTATTTTTTTACGATCCGGTGGTAAAACGCTACTTATGGCACTTTAGCTAAAACTCTTCGGGAGGTTTTGTTTTTCGCGCTGTTTTTCTTCTGTTTAATGCGATTCGTTTATAAAGAAAAAACATTCCATTTGCTGTCGATATCGCCAACAAAGTAACTGAGAAATGGTCAGACTTCTCTTCGTAAAAGGTTTTTGGTTTTGAGCTTTGAGCAGCTTGGGCTTTGCATTTTTTATTTGTTTAATTTGTTTGCATGTTGTCAAAACATAACAACATCGCTGAAGTCTATATCCCTGACTTTCGTTACTGCAAGAACCAGCAGAATACAATCGAAGCTACGTATCATGAACTCATAGAAGGAATTAATCTTCGTTCAATGATATGGACCGGAACATAGATTCAATGATCCTTCATGGGGCAGCCCGGTGGTAGAGACGACTACTGCGCTGGTCTTCACACGGGAAGACCTCAGTTCAAATCCCATTCAGACCGCCTCTTATTTGGCAGGGCTGATTACTTTGCTTAAGTCACAGAAAGCCAGAAATGGCAGGCCGAACCCTTTCGAGATTGTAGTGCCAAAGAAGAAGAAGAAGAAGAACTTTAACTGAGAAATCTGAATGCGGCAAGGAACTAGGGATGCCTGCTCCGGTTCGGAATCATGATTCCGATCCGATCCAGCATATAAATGAGTCCGATCCGATCCGAAAGAATGATTCCGACCAGTTCCGGAATCGTTTTCGATTCTGGACTCGTTTTGATTCCGAACTCGTTTGGGTTCCGGACTCGTTTTGGTTTGGATGATTGAGAAGAAAGTATAGCACATTTCAACTTCTAATTTTGGACAGTTGGTAGTCTGGGTAATTGGGGGGTCCCAGTTATCAAGGCGAAAAGGGGGCCAGTCTTCACCCGCAGGAAGGGAGTTCAAATCGCATCTAGACAGTCTCCCCTTATGCAGGACTGATTACCTTGCTACAAGTAAAATCAAGTTACAGAAAGCCAGAAAAAAGAAGAAGAAGCTTGCAGTCTTAATTTTAGGTCTTAAGCGCCGGTCTTCATACGGCAGGATTGGTGTTTAAAACTCATCCGGACAGTTTCTCCGTAGTAAGGACTGGCTATCCTATCACATGGTATCATTAAGTGTAGGTCCATGAGGATGACCAAGAATATTCTGGACGAAGGGATGGCATCTGGATGTCCTAGTGAAAGACAAAAACTATTCGTCTCGATCTGATATCATCTTGCGGTATAATCTGTATTCGACAGATAACTACTTCAACTTAATTAAAACAAAAAATCAATCCGAAGTCTCCATTTGCTTAGATACCAACATCGAACTACAGCTGTTCCGAAGCGTCAGAGTATCATCAAAGCAAGCCCTGGATGGAGGAACGAGAGTTCTAACTATTTTCTCAGAGTAGAGATATTACCGATGGTCATGTCAGGCAGGATCAATCTGTCTCGTTCGATGTCGTGTGTTATTGGCGTATGTTCTTAAGGTTTGTGATGAAGTAACGCATTGTAGTTATATGGTTTTGTTCCAGTCTTATGGCTTGTTGGATCCTGTCTAACACGCTCTAGATCTTCCCTCACAAATAGAGTAATAAATTCTTGTATTATGTTTATGACAATCGAACTCCTTTACTTCTCTAAGTAGCCTGTCTTTAACCGTTATTAATACACTAGAAATAATTGTAGATAATGTTCAATAAACTATGTTTTTCGACAGCGACCGTACACTTTACATTTATTATAATAATATGTTGCGGTGTGCAACATAAAACAAACAATTTATTATTTCACCCACCATTTCATTTGCTAAATCGAAGAGTAATTACTTGGCCCCCTTCGGAGGCTACATCTATCACATATCACGCAACACAAACACACACTGAGCAGCGCTTATTTATCACTCCAGTTTATATTCCAAGGTTGATT
Source organism: Anopheles stephensi (assembly GCF_013141755.1). Taxonomy (NCBI): domain Eukaryota; kingdom Metazoa; phylum Arthropoda; class Insecta; order Diptera; family Culicidae; genus Anopheles; species Anopheles stephensi. The sequence continues at coordinate 10,622,524 of NC_050201.1, forward strand.
AGTACTATAAACAACGCTAGCTGAACCGTGCACAACTTATGCGAAGTAATAACGTACAGGCATGCGTGTCCGAGCTCAGCCAAGCTTCACTTCTGCCGTCGTGCCTCTCCAGCTCACAGAGGCACACGCTACAGAGAACTGAGTTATGAGTAGAAATTTTGCTTAAACGAATTGGCCCCGTGTAAGCCACAACCGAACCATCGTTATTGGTTTTTCGTCCACAGCGTATCGCATCCTTTCGCGTACGCCGAACCGTACAAGAATGCCTAGAATGTCCTTTGGGCTGGAGGAGAAGCGCTAGGGCGAAGGGGGGCAAGGTGTGTGAGCTGATTAATAAGTTCAGCCGTAACGGGCGAATGTGCAACATCTGATCGCTAACGCTTCCAGCGAGTGGCTTCGTAAAGCAGCCGTCGGTTAGCAGTCGTAATAGGATCAATTAATTTTCATTCCTTCGCATTCGGCAAAGTGGATGCCGCCGCCATGAGCACGTGTGCATGATGTAGCTTCCAGTTGGTGGTATTTCTCGGTTCGGCTTACACCGCTGGAGAATATTTTACTATCAAATAACAGCTTTGAAGACATAACCTGATGCCCTTTCAACAGCAATGCTAGATTGTGGCGGAAGTAGTAAACAGAAAATTACTCTTGAAACGGGTGTGAATAATAATGTGATGCTCAGAATATCTGCAAGGAGTTCTAGCGTTGCAGGATTCCCAAGACTCCCTAAATTCACTCCCCTCGCGGCAGCAAAACGTGCAAAAAAAAACAAAGGGAGCGACATCATCCATGGAGGAGATTTGAAATAGGAAAGCCAACAGCCGAAAGTAGTTTTCTTCTTGGGGCGACGCGCAACATCTCCGATTCGTAACGCCTAACGTGATTAGATGGACTGTCGATGGCACGAAAATCGTACGCCTAAGCAGGCAGTTGAGCAACAGAAAAATGGCCGAAACCCCTGTCGGTCGGTTGCCGCCCGTCGTCAGTAACCGTCCCGAGGACGAAGATTGATGTTTTTTAATTAAATTAGGATTAAACGAATTTGCTACGCCGCTGGCGCTGATGGCGGTTTTCCGTCGAGAGAGAGAGAGAGAGAGAGAGTGAGAGATCAAGATGCCCTCGTCTGCCCGAACTGGCCCGGGCCCTCGAAGAGGTCGAGAAGGTCGTTAGGCAGATTAATATGGCGACCTGTGTGAATGATTAGCTGGGGTGGGTAAGCCGAACCCGGAGGTAAGCGTTACCCGGGACGGAAGGATACTTTCACGTTGCAAAACTTGAAAACTGTGAGCGACTGGCACGGGCAGGATGAAGCACACCAACTGCAGTCTGCTGGTCGCGTCTCGCAACCCCGTCAGACGGTTCGCATTACTTCAGGTCTGCTGCAACCTGAAGCTGTGTGTTGCTGGATGGAGTCGCGAGCAGCCCGCAAACCATTTTACTGCCACTTTGCTGATTCACATCAAATGCCGTGAGTGAGTGAGTGCGTCTCCGGGGAGACGCTCCGGAAGCACGTGGGTGTAAATGGGGATGAAATTTCATGAAATAATTACTGGTAAATCGTTACCGGTGGTGAAGCGACTCCGACGACTCACCCACACTTCTTACCGGGCTTTGCTGGAAGCATAACTGTTTCCGCGGCTAATTACATTTGATGACTTTTTAAGGAAGTTTTCCTGTGCAAGGGTGTGCAGGAGGATTGAGCTTGCGGCACGGGAAGCAGCTACACCTGGCAGTCACATTGTCAGTCTGGAAGTTGCCGTTTATGCAGTTCTCGATGCAGAATGGCTCGAAAGTTTCTTGCAGGTGTTTTTTCTTTCGCGATGGGAGAAGCACTCAAAAGCTCAAATGGATTAGATTAATGGGTGAAAATGAGAGATGTTTGGAGGGATTTGGAAGGAGGTTTATCGTTAAGAGAAAATAATGGTAGATTGCAAAGTTGCAGTAGGTGCAATCGCGAGGATCTAAGAGGACATGAACCATGGGGATGTTTACTGATAAAAATGATGGAGTTGTGAATTCTGTGACGCAGAAGCATCCATCAAAGTGTATAGGAGGGGATTTATTTGAAAACTTGATGATGTTTAGGAGTTTTGAGGATGGCAGGACTCTCAACAAGTAACCTTACCAATTTCTAAATAAAGTGTAACATTATCGACAGATAATATTTACATAAGTAAAGCGTTGAAAATCGTTCTAATTCCATTGGAACATCTCGGAGTTCCTAATCCTGGAGTCTTTATTATTATCTTAAGGTATGTCGCAAGTTCTCTATCAGAAATATGATCTCTACTAGGCCACTCAATGTGGGAGCTTAAAAACAGGGCCAATTTACGTTCAGAAACTTGTGAAGGAAGTTGAGCACGAAATGCTGGAGGCTTTGTCTGAGAAATGTCAATATCCTAGAGATACTCATAACATGTCCATGTCAGTAATAACTTCATTTTCTTATCGATCTACATCCATGACATAGTCTTGAAACGCTTCAAATGTTCAAGTGGATTAGATTAATGGATACAACTGAGCGATGCTAAACAGGATTTGAGGCAACTGTGCGTTTCAGACATGACATGAAGCATGAGGTGTTTAATGATAAGGATGATGAAGTTGCGAATTCTAGACACAGAAGTATCTATCAAAGTGTGTAGGAGGGGATTTATTTGAAAGCTTGATAATATTAATGATTTTTCAGGATGTCAGGACTCTCAATATATTACCTTACCAACTTCTAAATGTGATACTAAATTCTCTGCAGATAATCCTTGCATTTACATAGTGTTGATGATCATTCTAACAGTGTTGGATTAAAGTGAAGTTCTGAATTCTAGAGTCACCCCCTATTAATCTGTCGCTTAGTCAACAGTCAGGTCCTCTATCACGGCATTTGAACTTTATTAGGCCAAAATTACTTTCACGAACATTTTAAAGAAGTTGAGTATGAGATGTAGCTTGTTTGTCTGAGAAATGTCAAATCCTAACCGATTCTCATAAAATGCCCATATCAGTAACAACTTCATTTTCTTATCGATCCACAGCAAGAAACGGTTCAACCTTTCCAAACCGCTCACTATCCCACGGCATTTTCCATGACCCGGTCCGCAACACGCTTCGCCCAAGGTACAAGTGACCGACCAGTAAGGCATCTTTCCCTGAATGTCTGAATGTCACTTTGCCGGCAAATAGTTGAATAACCAGGCTTGGGAAGTCAACAGGGTCGCATCGCGTAAAAACCGGAAGATCCACGGGAGGTCCTACGCATACGCGCATTCTAGCTCCGTACCATTGTTACGTCGTCCCGTTTGAAGAGATGTATAAATCAGTCAGTCCCGCTGGCTGCGCTGCTTCACCGATCCTGCCGGCGTGCCAGCTTCCCCGGTTTGGACGGGATCTCGCAGATACCTTTGGGGCCTGGGGACTGGGATGTTGTTTTTTTTTTTTGAGAATGAAGATGGCGAAGTCGGCGTGGACCGATCGTGGATCGTGGAATAATTGTAACAATACATCGCCGCGCGGAACGGGAGAAAAAGGTGGCGGATGGTGTTGGGCTTGAGAGCCATTTTTTCTTCCCGCTCCTCCAACCGCCCTCCCGATCGCGGCTCTCCCTACGGGTGCATTGTTTGACGTTGCATAAAGTCGTCGCACGGAGTACGCCCCGTTCGCCGACTACTGCGCATTTGCATTGAACAAGCAGAAAACAGCAAACCCGAAACGTGAATATTTTAATGCACCACCGTGTAACCACCGACCCTAGAACGGCAGCAATACCCTGCACGTTCCGTTCTAGCGTCGGTATCTTGGGGTGCCCGGGAAAGGTGAACAATTTTCTTCGGCAGACAGGGGGGGCTAAAAAGATGCACACGAATCCACGCGGCAGAATCAGTCGTGAGGAGGCGATCGGTGGCGCTCGGATCCCGCGTCGAGGAGGTCAAAGATGAGGGTGCTCGAAGATCTGTTGCGGCCAGGTTTGCCAGGATCGCTGCGCTTCCCGCTGTTCAATGAATGGTGAAAGTTTGGGGTGCCGAGTTTGGCGCAGCAGGTTCTTCGCTGCAGTCGGGCTCGCGCAAGTGCGGCCTTTTTTTTTTTGTTTTCTGTCTGCGGTTTGTGGTATGCAAAATAAATGTTGCTTTACGGAAAGCGTTTTTTACATGAGCCGCCGCACGGGGAGATGCGGGTAGAATAGCTTACCCAGAGGAAATGGGTGGAAGGTGGATGGGTATCTAAAGGCTATTAAATGTCGATCATTATCGTGAGCAGTTGCAAGTATTGGATATTGAAGAATTCGAATATCATGTCTAGATAGCCTGTGAATGCACCGACGATACGGGGACGGATGTGATATATTTGCGTTACTCTCTGTTTTCGTATGGAGAATGTTAAAGCAAGAATATTTCAATAATATGTTATAACACATGTATGCCTTTCTCTGTCTATGCTTGGTCTACCTTCCTCCCAGGTCATGCCTGCCATCTCAGGCTTACTAGACTTTATTCTAATACCACGTAGTTGGGTAATAATATAATATTATACAGTGATGGACAAAAGATTATCAACACCTAGATTTGCAAAAATATTAAAGTAAGGATAAGCTGCTTATACTCAAAGAAATGGCTTGATGTTTAATTTAGTAAAATTTAATTTCAGATCTTCTCAAATGGAGAATATAATTGGCTGAATTTAAAAAAATCGATTCTCATTTATTATGGTCATATTTTGATGCTAGTAAAATAATATTGTTCATTAAATTTGAATTTTTTTAAAAGATTTATGCTGATTTTTTCCTTAAGCTTTTGAAATTAAGGACGGACGGCTCATGATGAAATGTGTCTTTTATATCGCTTTTAAGACCTAGAGGGGGATGAGGTCCCAAAGACTCAAAGCCATTTTAAATAAATGAAAAAAAAAATTATATGACATTCTTTCAGGCTTTTGTTTCTTACGCAAAGATTTGGCAGCTGATGGTACTCAACATTTTATTATAAAATTATGATTTTATTGGTACTTTTTTCTATCTCCTGGTTTAGAACCAACCATATATCCGATTCCGGCAATACGGCCGAGCCGTTTCCAATAAATAAAGAAAAAATTCAATAGTTGGAAAACTGTATCACTATCTGCCTCTGTTAGAAAAGCCTCAATCGTTAAGGGCCAAGGTTGGCTTGATCTCACTTTCCCAAACCATATCGTCTCCCTAGCCTCTAAAGATCAGAAAACAAATTGGAGTGTTGGCTACCCCACTATGCTCTTCTTCTTCTTTTTTAGCATAACAACCTCATAGTACTAGACTAAAAGATACCACATAGTTGGACAATTAACCCTCACTACGGGAAAACGGTCCGGATGGGATTTGAACCCCGGTCCTGCCGTATGATGGCCGGTGCCATTGTCGCCTGTATCACCGGGCCGCCTCTACACCTTCAGGCTTTATTCTGATCGCTACTCAGGCCGCTGTTGGAGTGCTGCTTGCGAATCTGGTCACCTTCGGCCAAGATCTACATTGACCATATAGAACGAAATGAAAAGAGTACCAAGTTTGCTGATCTTGGCATCCTTGGGCCCAGTCCCCTCCGCATTCCAATAGGTCGAACTGGATCGGATCTTATTACAAGCCTATCTGACGACAGGTTTTGTTCATATTATCCGAAAAAAGACTTTGTTCTATTTGATATTTATTCAATAGTGGAATGGTTCATGATCTTTAACCGAGTTTTACAAAACAAAGCAGTTTTCTTGAAAATCGCCAACATAACCTCTGTCTTATGTATTTAAAAAATTAAGTGGCCTTATTTGATTGCCCTTCACTGTCAGTATCGTAGGCAATCGTAACGAATATTGAATACTAAGGAGTTGTTTTTATTTTATCCTGTACTTTAAATAAATGTATTAATTAAAAACATTTTCTAAGAAAAATTGAGTAAACATTTCATTTTCAATAAAAGACTTGTTAAAGAGAAACAAAAAAAAACTATAGTGTTTGATCATATAATAATGATGATTGAAAAACACTTCCAGAACTAAAAACAGGTTACTAAAAGAAAAAAACAGACATAACATGAGCAATAACAAAAGAACAAACAATAGGAAAATTTTATAGGAAGTTAAAACTCAAAAGAATGTAATAAAAATGTATATGCTGTGAATAGTGATGCCTTTATCATGTCAAAAATGCACCAAAATAAACCTGAAAAATGTATAAGACACATTGCTACAGCATCAAATATATACCTAGAATAAAACATAGGTAGCAAAACAATATTTTGTTTAAAATAAGCAAAAAAATAAATAAATAAGACATTAAACTATGAAAAATATATTACGATAACTTCAAACCTGGAAAACCCTTTTAAGATACAATAAAACAAATATGTCAAAGAACTTGGAATAAAAACTTGGTATAAAAATAGAAAGATATATTAAAAACAGACGCGCGACGAAAACTTACCTTTACAAAGTTTTGCCCCTGTTAAGAGCGGCCATCTATTTACAGCTAGACCATTCCATTGTTTTTTTTAAAGCCAGAATATTGTGACACAAACACACACACAAACAAAATGCCAACCAGAACCACAACCATTGGCGCGCTTCAGCACCATTTGTCGGCTGGGTCGTGTTTGCTGCAAATAATGCTTACACAACGCTGCCAAAGAAGCAAAATGGGCCAACTTTTCCCACTACCGGGCAAAAACCAGCGTCAAAGACGACTACTTTCTTTGCGCACTTTTACATTTTCACTTACCTTTTTTCCCCCGCTTTTTCACGTCCGGCTGTTCTTCACCATTCTTCACCAAGGAAACCATTTCCATTCCGATCGTTTGTTTCTCGACCTTACCGAAATGCTTTGTGTGCCTCCTTTTTTTCTCTCCCCCCCCCCCACCAAATTCAAACCCGTCAACGGCAGGTGGAAAAACTTTGCCGAGTTTTCCTCGGTGTGCCCACACAGACACACTTTTCTGTGCTTTTATGTTTTGCTTTCCACTCCGTCGGGACGGTAGCTTTATACGGTGGACGACACAAAACTTTCGACATAAAACACTTAATACGCTCTCTGTGTACACGTTTTTGTTTTCCGAAATTCCAAATTACCACGTGCGTGTACCGACGGAAAACAACCGAAAAACTTAACTGAAAATAGAAAAAACCGACACCACTTAACTGCAAGCAGTTCGACGTAAATAATGGACAGCGTTCGCTACGGTCTCAGGAACGGTTAGTTGGAGCTTGGCTGTAACGTTTGACCCTAGCTCACGTCACGAAAATGGACGCCGAACAACCGGCAGAATTTCTTTTATCGCTGATGCGTTACGGGATCAAAATAAAAAGAAAAACACACACAGCAAAAACAAAACAAAGCGCTGACACTTATTGGTTAGGAAAACTTTTATAATATATACAGATAAAATTCTCATCACAATCATCATGCAAATCGTTTCCATTCTCTGTGTGGATGTGTGTGTGTGTGCGTGTGTACGCACACATTTCCTTGTTTGTTTGCGTTTTTTTTTCCTGCTCACTTCCGTGACTTCATCTGTCAAAACTGTCAAATTCTTTCCCACTTGAACGTTGCCGTCACTACTACTACTACACATCGACTACGCTTGTACCTACACTAGATGTTATCCATTCGCTTTCTCTCCCTCTCGCTCTCTCTCTCTCTCTCTCTCTCTCTTTCTCTCTCTCTCTCTCTCTTTGTTTCTGTGTGGTTGTGTGTGACTGTGTTAGTATTCGTTCGATTAATTATGCTTGGTGTGTAGCAGGTATGCGCTACAGGGGTTTTCGCCTTTGCCTTCGCATCCTTTCGATTTTGTTTTGTTTTTAATTTTGAACGGCAAAGGATGAAAAAATGAGATGATTCAACTACAGCTAAAGTGTTATATATATGCGTGTGTGTGTGTTTTCATTTTTTTTTCTGTGTGTATACATGTATATATAGATTTATGTTATGTTTATCGAAAGTAACGCTCGTAAACGATCTCTGCTGCATGTATGACCATGCACAGATCATAAAATACCCAATTGGTGGTTTGCCTATACTTACTTGCTGTTTATGTGTGTTCGGTTGTATGTAAAAGTGAATCCTAAATGACCGAAACAACAACACAGGAAAAACAACGCACAAAAGAAAACAAAACGCTATCTACCGCTTGGTTTTTTTTTTTTTTTGTTTGTTCTCGTACGCATGTATATTGCGCTACTGTACCGATCGGGAACGGCATTTTATTTGTGCGTTTTATTTCGTTTTTTGTTTGGTTTTGTGTATTTTTTTTATACGGTTAGTCAAACTTTTATACTGGTTTCGTTTTCGGGTTGTGTGCTTTCGGTTTGTTTTGTTTTTTTAATTATAGTTTTAGTATCATACATGGACCCTACCAAGTCAAGTCAAGATTAGTTCTTTGTGTGCGTGTGTGTGTGTGGCGTCGGATGTATGCATATATGTAGCTTGTGCTGTTGACACGTGAACATATAAAAAGAAAAACTAAAAATATAAAAAAGTTAAGCAAGAGAAAACTTTAAATAAAAGAAAAATGACCAATTATTTACAATTGAAAGTAAAGAACGTTAGAAAAAAAATAAAATGAAAGAAGAACAAAAGAAGTTCGAAGAGTAAATAAAATTGTGTGAAAGTAGAAGAAAGTAAATCGACAAGAATGCATTAAGCTTATAAAAAATATCAAATAAAACTGGTAGAAAATAAAAGAAAGAAATACCAAAAAAAATAATACAAATACTAGAAAAAAACAAAAATCTCTCACACATCATGAAACATGTGTTTCCGTGTTGAATACAATAATTTTGACACAACTCACAATCTCTACATTGGTTCTCATCGAGACACCTGTTGGATGTCCTGAGAACCACTGTAAACGTCAATCACATTGCCACTCACACACACACTAGTATTTCCAGACGCCCACCTACGCACACACACACACACGCGCTAATTCGTCCCTGGTCTGAAGTAACGAGTAACTGTCGATCTTGCATCGATGTACACGACACGATTGATACTGTCACGCTAAGTGCATACATGCAACACGGTACCACGGCTATATACGTCCCTAGTCTCGATCCCTACACACGCTTACGTTCTACTATTTAACTTCTCTCGGGGGAAGGGTTTTGTGCTTTGCTTACTCTGCAGCTTCGCAAAACTCCCTGCAAACTGCAATGGCACCGAAACGAACAGGGTTCAGTCAGGACCGAATCCAGTGGATAGCGACATGGCCGAGAGATATCGAAGAGAAGGGGATAGCTGGGAAAGAATGGTTCTCTAGCTTGATCTGCCTTCCACCGTTTCATCCTTGCTTACTCGCGTTCGCCATCGTTTTTTCTTTTCCCCGATCTGTTAACAATTAAGCTTCTAAATTATTATTATGTCAAAAAAAAAACCTCAAGTGTACTTCAACTACCGCTCAATGATATGACGATGCTGATCGAAAGAGTGCGATGACCCTTCTGGTCATGCAAACAAAAAAAAATAAAACAACATCTTACCGGATGCGCAGATGAAGCGGCACGGACACTAAACGCGTACAGCACGATTAATAGAGATTACATAGGGGTAATAATAATAATTTAGCTTGGAAAAGTAAAACAGCTTCGCACTACTGCTGGTGCCGGCAAGAAACGTCATGATTCGCAACCAGATTCTCTAAACACAAATCAGATTGAACTGTTGCGGTGGCAATCGGGGCTGTGGAAACAGGGTGTCGAATGGGGATTGCTTTATTCGAGGGGGTGGGGGGGTTTGTTTTTTTGTTTTGAAGGACACAATACTATTGGCGGTATGCCATGCCACGTGCTGCAGACGATCCACCGCTATGCCCACCCATCCCGATTACAGCTCCAAGTCGTAGAACAGCAACTCCACAGCAACTCTGGAGTTTCCTGCCTCGACACGCTGTACGCAGAGTGGGCGCAAAAAAATACACGGAAAGTCGACACGTCCAGACGCCATCTCGCTCAGCAGCGGTCGTCTAGTAGCACGAACCGGCCTGCTGTTGATACCGGCGCAGCCGCCTATTCCAATCATCCTTCCACTCGATGATGATCGTTTTTGGGCCGAGCTGCAGATTTTCCCCATTGCTTTTCGCGTCCATGCCGAGGATTAGGTAGGACCTGCGTGATAAGGAGAGACGGCGATGCTTGGTACTTGTTGTGCGGCGCATACAAACCAAACGGCCCAAACCCGAAAGTACAGCGTTTACTTACTTGTTGATCTTGATGTTGGGGCAGCGGCAGTCCAGATTCTTCGAAGGTACCAACAGTGCAATACTCGACTTGCGCTGGCTCGCCAGCAGTAGCGGTCCGTTCGATTTAAATACCGACTGTACCTGGAGATTGAAGCGTACCTCGTCGCGGGGTGAATGTTTGCCTCCGGGGATGGTACGGCCTGTCACCTTCGCCATGATTGCTGTATTTTTTTTTATTAAAAGCATGTGTGTGTGAGAGAGAGAGAGAGGAAAGAAAAGGTGTTATTGTAAAGGTAACATGGTTTTGTTGATAGAGATACCGTGCAGGGTTTGCCAGCGGTGCCTAATTGGAACAGTAAAAAATCGCTTACCATAATCGCGCTTGCAGAACTTGTTGAGGTTGAGCCGCTTCGTATCGAATTTGCATTTGCCACAGTCTAGAGAGCAGAAGGAAAATAAGAAGAACAAAAAAGTGAAAATGTTGTCTCAACCCGTATGTCACTGATTCATCCTTCTCTTGATTATTTTTTTTTCTAGTTTTGACAATTTCATCCTTTTTGTAAGGGGAAATCGTTCAAGCATGCACAGCAAAAACTGATTTTTTACGGATTTTGACGTTTGTGTCGTTTGATTTGGTCGTCACATTTGCTTGAAAATTTTCGATAAAGTTTAGTCCTTTTGTTTCTAATAAATTGCTAATTGATTATCTAATTGATTGGCTGTAGCATGATTAACAAATTTGCAAAAAATAATTCAAAAATAAAAACCTGGTCCAATTTTCCGTTAAGCTTCCGGAACTCCATTTCGTTCATTAAGTAACCGATTCTTCAGTTTTTTTGCCATTGGTTAAGTAAGTAAAACAATGATGATTGTGTCCAGCTTTAGACTTATCTTATTGTCTTCAGTTTTGATAAGCAACGATGTGGTATAAATTATTTAGACCAAGAAAAGCTGTATGAATGACGCAACAGACATTATTTATAAATTTCTTTAAATTTTATTTTATTTTAAAAAGATTTGAGCAGCAGGGAACGTATAGTTCTCAAGTCATAAAACACGTGTTTCCATGTTTAAATTAAAAAATAAAACTTGAATGAATTAAAACTTGAATCTTAACATGGAATTTGTTGATCCGAGCAACCCTGCTCTCTCATACAAAATGTATGTTTGGCGCTTGGTACACTTTTATATCGATAAGGAGTTAAATGATTTAGATGTGAAATATTAATAACTGAAATGTTCTATGTTTGATGGCAAAGAGACTCATAATTACTGTAAATTAAATACTACAATCAGAATGAAAGATATAAGCTTTACAAACCGGAAAAACCTCTAACTCCCGTACAAAATATATTTCCTACTAGGATATGTATGGCATTACAAATGAAGAATACAATACAAATGATCTGAGGCTCTTAAAACGAATTTTAGTTTTTATGAATGCAGACACAATAATAGGGAGCAGTATAAGTACAGTAAAACGGAGGTTAAATAAATTATTTCCCAATTTGTACAAATAACCAGGCGCACCCATTGACGATGGAAAAATTTCAGTCCTGAGTTATACCTCTAAAGGTTTTTGAAGATTTCTGTATTTGGCTCATTTTATAAAATAAATATTAAATCAGTTTTAATTATTTTTTTAAAAATTAAAATTAAAAAATTAAAGGGGTTTAGCAGAAGCAATAAATAAATAAGAAACAGAAAAGAAAAAAATAACAAAAACATTTATCAAAAGCATGAAAGATTGAAATAATATAAAATAAAACTTTAGTAAAACAAACATAAAGTTATAAAAATGACATAACAACAATGAGTTAGATATGAGAAAGCAAAAAATAATATTTTAATCGAATTTCAACGAAATTCATAACTATTCATAAAACAAATTTTCTCACAATTTTGCTACAGTTCTGTTCTTTATTTTTATGTTTACATCAACATGTTTACATCACTCGATTCTGCATAATCCATAACATGGATATACCCGACAAAAAATCCCCCTTCAAACACAGGCAAAAAAAAGGGTGTTAGCTAACCAATTCGGCCCAGCAGCCATAACAAAACCCGTACAGAACAATGTTTTTGTTTTTAATCTGTGGCCAGTTTTATATCTATATGCAAATTTTTGCTCCAACCCGTTGAATATGTAATTCTCAGCGGTTGTCAGTATTTTTTGTTTTGTTTCGTTTTGCTCCCACGATTTGATAAGCGAAACGTGAAGCGTGTTGGTTTTTGTTATGTTTTGCGCTCGCCTCGCCTTAGTCTCATCGAATGAGAATTATACGGAATATAAATTTCAATGCTGCGAAACGAATCGCAAATCAATAACAATACTTTTCTGGCTCTAGACCAGAACAAAACAAAAAACAGAACTAACACATCAAACCAAACAACATCGGAGGGTGAGGCGAAAATCGAAATATTCCAGGAAGGAAAAGCCAACGATGGTGGTTAATAATTGGACAGTAGCGAAAAACGTAGGATTTTTTATACCTTAAAGATAGTTAATTTAACAAGCAAAATAGTTCTGTTGCGCACTTATTGCGAAAAGCCCTCTACTTACTTTCTTTGGTGCTTTCGCTTGCATCTGGATCGTACTGGTAGGACTCCGGGGCCGTATTCTGTGCCTGATGGTTGATGTTAATAACGCGCGGAATTTCTGCATTAAATTGAGAAGCAAATTCAATAACGATAAGAGATTTTAAATGGCTTTTTTTTTGTCATTCAAATTGCACAGCACAAAACAGAGAGACCGAGAGCCCGCTCTACCTTCTGGGACTTTCTGATAAGGCATTACGACGGCACTGGGGCATTCAGCAGAAACACCAAACCAACCCCGAATGGAAACAGTGTTGTTGGACGGTTGGTTTTGCGCTTCAGTTTTAATTAACTGTCGCATTCGAGTGTAGTGATTCTTCCACTTTCTTTCCTCCACGGACGCACGGACGTTTTGACGATGATTGGGGCCCGAGAAGGTAGACGAGGCGTAGCGGTTCGCTGTTTGTTGGACAACCATGCCGTTCCGTGGTCTAGGTTTACGTACTTATGCACGGTGCGATATGCGAGCGGCTCTGCTGGTAGCCGCGGGCACATCGGTTGCAGTTCAGTCCCGTTACGCCTTCCTTGCAGGTGCACTGGCCCGTCGTGTGGTTGCAGCTCTTGCCGGACGACCCGATCGGATGGCAGTCGCAGGCTGGTGGGAGAGTGCGAAAGAAGAGCGAGTTAAGCAAGGGAAAGGAACGGAGGCGAACGTCGAACAAGGAAAAATAAATCAAACGAAACTAGAGTAATAGTGTGTAGTGGAATGATTTATGGAGCTTGGTACGGCGGTGTTTCCGATTCCAGAGCGCTCTGTTTGGTGGATGAGGAGGTAATAAAGGAAGTACAACAGACAGGCACCAGCGCGCGCGAGAGAGAGTGAGATCTATCGATTGTTAGTAACCTCACGGTATCTGGTTGAGGCAAGGCCACCGGGAACTGTTATCTTCTGCCTGCATCAAGCTTCCCAACCTTTTGGTGAAGGTTGCCTGAGCCTCCGCCCGAACGCTCCGCTCACGCCGAACAGCGAAACTAAACGATGCAGTTCGAAGGAAGTCTCGGTAGGCGGTAGATCTCCGTCCAATATTCCAATTCATATTGTTGTAGCAATACCGTTTTACCGTTATTAAATTGATTTGAACCTGGCTGGAACGAGCGCTGGAGTGGCGGGGGTTCGCTGGGAAGCGAACGCTAATGATGATTGACTCCTGCAAATCGAGCGTATGCGTTTCCCGCCTGTACGACCGATGCAGACGGTACACAGTAGGCTAATTAGTCCTGTCTGTCTGGGATGTCTCCGGAAACGCTTGCTGGACAACCTTGAGCATTAACTAGACTGTTGTCTGGTGCAGTAGTTAGGTTCTGCAGTGTCTGTCCTTGACAGTGATCTTTAATCAAAAGCGATCGATAACCGGACATTGGTTGAAGATAGCGCACTATCAAACGAGGCTAGAACACTCGAAACGCTCGCTGGTGGAGTTCCTCAGATATTCTGAAGCCCATTCGTTTGTTTCGAACTTGCTACGAACAAACAACAGCTTCTATTCATCAACAAAGCACACCGCAGACCATCCAAAGGAGGGCCGCATGATACGACCGCCCAGCACATATAAATCTTGTCGCGTGACGGGACCGCGGCACCGCAATTCACTTTCAGTGCAACTTCGGAACGTCTCTATTATTTACCTTAATTAAAACAAACCCCATTCGTTCATCACGCACAGCCCGTAGAAGAGCAACAAAAAAAAAAAAACACAGAAGGGCCGCACAGAAGCTGTCGACCGACATGAATGAGAGCCGGAGCGTAATACGACGCCAAAAAGGTGAATGCTCCTTCACGGGCTTCGGATTTGTAATGTCTTCCATTTTCGTTTTTTTTTTTTCGTCACACAGCAAAATCATTTCAAATGCTTAAAACCACACACACACACACATCCAAATCATTTAACGAGTGAGTGGGCAGTAGAGAGACTCTTCAGGAAAAAAAACGGCTCAACCGGGGTTCAAGAATTCGTCTTCTGACGGTGATATCTGACGGTTGTTACATGTACATGACGGGCAGTACGGCGGTGCCGCCCAATCGTCCAGGTGTTGAAGGACAATACCGCCACGTGGGGTAACATCTGTGCGGATCAAAATTAAGCAACGAGAGCACCTTCCCGCACCAAACTTCAAAGCGGGCTAGCGCACTACGAGGCGAAAACTTGCGAACAGTGTTCACCCAGGCACGCGGGTCCGTTACCACACACACTGGTGCTCCAGCAAAAAGTGCTCGGTAATGTTGGCTTCAATTCAATTATTTATTGAAATCAAACCGGATAAGTTTAAACCAGGGGTTGGCAGACTTTTGGTGGCGTGGGTGAGTTACAGACATGCCGCTCATCATTAATCACTTCGATGATGCTCACTATCTCTATCTTAATATATTCAGTATTCCGAGCGAAAAACCTGGTGGAAATAACTCCTTTCCAAGCACCCAATATTGAGGTTAGTTTCGTTACATTCAGAATAATAAGGACACCTAGCAAATACTTCAAAATACTTGCTTGGATATACTTGAGAGAATTGCTAATACAACCTCCAGATTAGTAGTTGACGAACCCTGCCTTGACTCGTAATGTACCGAGACGTAGGGCAACTTGTGCCGCGATGACAAATGGTGCCTCGTGCTGAGCGATAATCATCCACGTCGCTACCATAACAACGTGAGCTCATTCCGTATCCCAACCACCGTCCCAGTAGCGCGGGTGTTTTCAAGACTCTTGAGCTTCGGAATGATTCGGAAGCTTGATTTGATGCCATATTTACGGTTGTAGCTGATATTTTTGTCTCGCCAAAGACGCTGCCTACCAAACATTGTGTAACGACCTTCGTTCAAGCGGATCTAGACAATCACCCGGAATGGTACTAGAACCTGCGGATACTTACGCTTGCAAGTTTTCTTGTGCGTGATCGGTTTGGTGGGATCCTTGTAGAAACCTTCGCGGCAGTAATGGCAGTGGCGCCCGGCCGTATCATGCCGGCAGTCCGTGCATACGCCGCCCGAAACGCGTCCCGACATCTTGTACAGCTCGAGGTTGAATCGACACTTCCTGGCGTGGCCATTACACTGACAGGCTGAAATAGGACGGGTAGAGAGAGAGAGAGAGAGATCAATAATATATCCACCGAAGAAGCCCGTTCGTTCCAAAAAGGTTCTATTTGACAGTGGAGCAGCATTCCCCAGAGTGTTTTTGTTTGTTGGCGAGATTGCCTTGGAATTGGTATGCATTTTTCCCCCTTTGTACTCCATGCACCGAGGTTTCTGGAATGGGCTGCAAATTGGGTCGCATATTTTAAAAATCAAAAGGCACAAACCCTCCCCCCCATTTCGACACCCTGTGGAGTGGAAGGAGTGCATGGGGCCAGAAGAAGAAGAAAAAAAAGGACGTAATTGATAATTCATTGCTCCCCCGGGGAGAGCAACCGAGAGAGAGAGAGACACCTGAAGAACGATTGTACGGAAAAGGGCGCCGACATGGACGCATGCAGGCAGCACCCCTTTTAAGGCGCTTACGCCAATAGAGAATTACCCCGGGTAAGGATGCGAGGAAGCAAAAAGGAAGACATCAGCAATTTGTCGCTTCAATGAGAAAGTGCATTTGCTGAGGTACCCCTGATCACACACACACACGCGCAGACAGAAAGACACCTATACGGTGGGTCTTCTTCCCAGGCTCGTACGTTCGGCGAACGATGTTCGGACGATCAATCGAGCAGCGGACGACGTGTCGACGAATATGGAAACCTGCTCCTGCGTGATGCCATGTCGTCCACCAACAAGGCAATGCAGCCCAGAAACGGCATGATAAACGGCAAGATACGAAACCGTGTGATAGAGGGCTATTGCGGTTTTTGCAAACAAAACAGAAAAGAAGAACCTCCCCATGCAATCGTGGAATCCGTCTGCACAGTTCCGCACAGTCTCGCGTATATGGCAAGTCAATCGTTCGGATCGGGCGCGCACGCTCGCGGGAATTGCCTCGGGACTGTATGCGCTAGCCTGGACCTCTGCGAGATCTGCGAGTATGGATGTGCCCCATAGAATGGGCTTGCTCTGGAGTGTGTGTGTGTATGGCCGAAAATAATTCGGAGATCCATTTTGCCTGTGCTGCGAAGGAGCACAATGGAACAATAAAAGCATCCGGGAGCACCGGGAGCCATGTTCGGTTTTCTGCGATCGTGCGATCGATGTACGATGCCGCCAAGCTTTTAGCTGCCGTTCGTGACAGTTCCCTTTTGAGCCGTGAGTCTGGTTGAAGGTTACGGGGCTCACCAGCCACAAAAATTGTCTCCAACAGGCGGCAACCCGTCCGGGGGACACGATTTCTGTGCTCCGGTATTGATTGTCAACAAATTTGCTACACCACCACCACTCAGCAGTGCGACTTGGCGTGAGGGCGACAGCGAGACTCGCTCGAGTAAGATAGGCGATAGGGAGTGCAACCGAAAGCGGGCTGAAGTTTTAACTTCCACACCTTTTTTCTTGGGGCGGATTTCAATTTAAAACCTTTACCGTAAAGGGTACCGAGAGTCGTTGTCACAAACCGAAACAACAAGGTGTTGGTGCAATGCTGTCGGTGACTGGGAGCACCCTTCTGTTAGCTTCGGTATGGTACAGTTTACTAATTCTGTTACTAATATCTAACAAGGCTTGGTGCTCCCATGCCGTGAGCTTCACACAATCAACTCCACCAAAGTAGGAGCCACCATGCTGGCCGCGCTGCCAACTGCAACGAACAG
Source organism: Anopheles stephensi (assembly GCF_013141755.1). Taxonomy (NCBI): domain Eukaryota; kingdom Metazoa; phylum Arthropoda; class Insecta; order Diptera; family Culicidae; genus Anopheles; species Anopheles stephensi. Next base: position 10,640,028 of record NC_050201.1, read on the forward strand.
GCGAACACACGAAGGACGTGAAGATCCAGGCGCGACGTCGAACTGGTTCCACACCGGCTCGCACCAGGCAGGGACACCGAAACGGTTGACTGTCGACACGTCTGCCGGGTGCGTGTTGGTGCGGGATCGTTCTGGGAAGCTTGCCAGCAAGTGCGAGACGGCCTTATCCGTCTCTTTCGCTTCGCTTCGCGCCTCCTATCCTCTGGCCCCGTTTCGCACATTCCTGTGGAAAGGTGTCGTGTGGTGCAGGTGCCCCAGCAATGCCCAGAAAAGGCAGTCAAATTAATATCAATAATCATTTGCCACGAACGGAAACGAAAAACCCTGAGAGCCCGCCGAGTGAGTGAGTGACGTATTGGCGTTGATCGATCGATCGATCGATTGGAGTCGCATGCTACGGCAACCGGTCCACTGGAACCTCATGACAATTCGTCTTCAGTAACTAGCACTCGCATGCGTGCGCGCGTGTGTGTGTGTGTGTTTCTGGTTATACGATGGACGCTTTTTTGTTTGTTTCGGCGGTCGGTTACGCAAACGTGCGTGTGTGGTTTGCTGGCAGGATACGGAAAAGGGCAGCTAGTGAAGGTTAGCTTCAGGCGGGAACTGTGTCACTGCCGAGAAGATGTCGTGTTTCCGCGTCAGCCGTTCGATCAGTCCGAAATTCTTACCGCTGATACTGTTGTTTGGTCGCATCACTGCGACATCACTGCGCAGGAGCGTTTGTGAGCGGTAAAGGTCATCCAGTCGCTTATGGACCAAGACGATCAAGATGGCCGATGGAAGATAATACGTAAGGGTCAATGTGATGTAACGCGCGTGTATACATTGTAGCTTTGAGTTCTTCATAATCTGGAGAGTCTTTGTGCTGCTTACGGACTCTAGATAAAGACCCAATCTCGCTGATATCGGTATCAGTCTTTCTCTCTCTCTCTTCTTGGCCTAACGACCTCATTGGCCATGCTTGCCATTTCTGGTTTACGAGACTTATTGGTACCACGTAGTTGGATATTCAGTCCTCACCACGGGGGAACGATCCGGATGGGATTTGAACCCCAGTTCTGCCTCTTCCCCCGGGCCGCCCCTATCCGTAAGTCTATCATAAACCGCTCCGAGAGTCGCAAAATAGCCCAGAAGCGCTAAAAAAAACGCTTTATAAACGAGGACATTGCCTCTTGCTTGATATTTCGCGCATCATCTTCCCGAACTTTCAAATTCATCATCAGAAATGTTAATTTTAATGCGCTACCGTGTTCGCTACCCCTTTTCTCAACAGCTGCTGTCATAACAGTTAATGCTGCAACAAGAAGGAAATCCTTCTTTACCGTATGCAAACCATTCAATCGTCGCTAAAAGAAAGCTGGAAAGCTCCTCCACAGACACAGTGTTACGGCTAGCGAGCTTTTAGCTGCAAGAACGGTTTAAAATCTGAATTGTTCAAGGTAGCCGCAGGGCTCGTACAGCGAACAGTCCACCGTCACGATGAGGCACGAGACACGTCCATTTACAGCAACCTCCAGCTTTGCCAAACCCAAATCGGGGTCTTTTACCATCAAATCGGCAACAGCCAAATATGGCACTAAAGCAACACACGGAACATGTGTTGCTTCTGTACCGCACAACAGTGTAGTACGGGTCGGGTGGTGATGCACCAGTCGCTAGCCGTGCAAAGGGTTTCGCTCAGCAAGAAGTGGCTCGATGTATGACCGTGAGATATACGTCCATCGTTAGTGTACTATTAAAGTTCTGTCGTATAATAATTATGTTTCCGATAAAGGTTTGACACGCAGAGCGCCATCGAGGAAGTTTTTCGGTGGATATCCAGAGGCTCTTCTCCAGGAAATTCACTTGACTGTTGGTGCGCATGGGAAGCATAAAAGCAAAGCATTCGTTCCCTTCGTTTCTAATGCCCATCCGTGTTTGTGTGGATTTTCCTTTTTACTGGTTCCCCGAAACGAGTTCACAACGGAGCGAAGGAACAAAGAAAGGTACAATAAATCAATTAATTAGTGCCTGCTAACGCCTCTGACCTACGACGTTCGACGGGCCGAGTGGCAAACGGAATTAATTGAAATTTAAACGCAACCTGCCGCTTGACACTTGGGTGAAATAGAGAAGAAAAAAAAGGCACACACACACACACATACGAGAGGGTAGAAAGCCACACGTCCAATAAAACAACGACATAAAAGCTAACAAACCACTCCGGTGCCCTCTCCAATCAGTTTATGGGAACGGTGGCTATAAAGTTGGGTGATGGATTTGGTTGGCCCCGTTTTCGGGTGTTTTTTTGCGCCTCTTTGAGTGAGCAGAAACTTTTGGCAGGCTCTTTCGGGGCAGGCCCGTCTTCGTTAACATTTCCATTTCGATAAGCCCCAGGAGTTTGGAAGCGATTCGCCTGAAAGTCCAACCAATGGTGCCATTGACTTCCGGGTCGCATTTAATGCTCCACACTGCCTAGCGAGCAGTCCCCAGTGACGTGCGCTTGATATGTCAAGAATACATATGGGTAAACTACCTCCGGACGCTAGTTCGCAGTTTGCACACGCTTCGGAGAAACGCGTTCTGCCAGTAGCGGCAATCAAGAGATAAAGTTGATTATATTAATTAAAGTTCGATTAGCCGCGAAGCCTTTTGGAAGGGGCTCCAGAGTCGACTGCTGCTGGGGAGCACAGGTAGAACGATGCTGCTATACAGATCCGAAGCGTATCTCCACAATATATTGAGCTGATAATCGAATTCCGCGCGAAACCTCGATAGACGCAACGTTCCCAGGAATCGCCGCGCAAATCGCTTGATTTTGGGAACCGCTCATGTTTATTTGATTCTGTTTACCTTCCCGTTTTGTTTCTCGTTTTGGGTGACATTTCCAAGAAATAGCTAGAATTAGCACAAGATGAACCCAGCTCCAACCAACCGGTGGCAACCGGTTACCGCGCGCGGCCGATCCAACGGACAAAATCCGGGCCCACCAATCGCCACGATGGGCCCGACGTGTCAAACGCGATGTGACAGCTCGATCGAAATTCATAGCCTTCTGCTTCGTCTATCATAAATTGCTATCAGCGCCCGATTCCTTCAACTTCAACAGCTTCAACAGGTTTCCTGTTCCTCTCCCCTTCCCCCCTTCTCCCCCCCCCCCTCTGCTATCGGGGCGTGTTTATGTAAATTATGCAAACAGCATAAAAATAATGAACATACCCATATCCCCGATATCTGTTTCTCTGTTTCGTTTTCCTCTGTTTTGGTTTTGGTTTAAGAAGGAAGCGAAGCGCGTGTTGGTGCCGTTGTCGTTGTGCAAGACGCCGACCTTAGCCCGTGTGCTCGGATTACTACGGACGAGAGCTTATCTACTCACCAGGTCGCATGTTTGACACATATCGACACTCGTAGCGAGGCGGTGTGTGATAACTCGTAAATATCGTACGCCTTTGGCAGGGTAACTGGTACACCGTGGAAGATAAAGCTGTAACCTGATCACGCAAATCAAAAGTCGCTAGCACATTATTCACCCCGGCACAAGGCGCTTCTGTTTTCGAAGCGTCAACCTGGAGCACTCATACATCAGATTCGTGAAGTTATGGAGATGTGTTGGATATTCCTGGCATGGAGAATGATGAGCGCTATGATGGAGATGATCTCTCTCTCTCTCACTCTCTCACAGTTCAGTTCCAGGTCTCGAAAATTGACGCTATCGAACAATTAAAGTGACGCGCATTCGAGAGGACGGCATCCACAAATTACCGGCGTTCATTATCCGTCTAGAGAGCCACAGGTAATGTCACTCATTACTGATACTGAACCGCTATTATGTCTTTTACATGCTCATTCTCCAACACCGTCTCACCCCGAGCACCAGATGTGTTTAGTTTAATGTCCAAAAAAGAAAAAAAAAATCAGAGCAATCGACAGCGCAATCTTGAGGCGCGAATTCGAGTGCACTTTCTTTCTATATTTGAATTGCTACGAGATCTGCAGGTACGAGCAAAACGTTGAGGCGCCCAGGCTCACCACCGTCACCTGTGTCTCCCGCTGACAGTGCGCTCGACCGGGTACAGTATGGTTACGACGATCGTCATTAGCATTAATGACACGCCAATTAAAATAATTCTCACCTCACGCATGCACGGGGATCGGCCCAACCATCGAACCGAGTATACCCGGCCGCGGAATGCAAGGGTTTGCGAGCCTCTCACACCTTATTATTAGTTTTTTGCGCCCTCGCCACTCGCGATCGGCCCTCGCCAGCTGTCGGTGAGGTTGCCTCACATGTTTACCGCTTCTTGGCGAGCAGGAACAAAGTGGTACGATTATGAGCGGTTGGCGCTTGAAACGTGAAGCGAATAATCAGTCCGGCCTACCCGGTCGCTTCCTGCCGTCTCGCCGTGTTACACGCTTTCGTGCTAGCATTTCCAGCCCATCTGCGAATGGGACCTGGTTCCATACTGCATACGGCTTAAAGCTTGTGCGAAATGAAGGCAAAACAAACTCTTTCATTTCAACGGCGTACAGCGTGCACGGTATCGATTCCTATCTGGTAGAGATCTGGAATGTGGCTTGTGTACAGGACAGGTACAAGGCTTAGTCCTCGTGCCGTCCCCTATGTTCGATGTCGGCAAAGTCTTTCGATTCATCACCGCCAATCCATTCCGTTTTCCATTTCTCCCGGGATGGGGGTGGGGGGGCTGGTGACAGTTTGCGGTGACATGCGATGCAGAAAAACGGTTTCGAATATCCCGAAGACACAGGACCGGGTGGGTAAAGCGGCACCAATACTGGTCCGGATTGCGATTGATCGTTTGCAAAATGCCTGGTCAACATATCTCATCAATCCTATCCACAATCTCGCACACACACACACACACGAGTGGTGATAGTCTTGACCTTTCGTATCAAGCTTGGATCCATCATCGGAAAAGCATCAAATGGTTTTTAATGGAAAATTTATTTGAATTCCAATCCGTCCGGCCGGGCACAGGAATTTGAGGCGAGGTCGAGACCCGACGACGATGGCGACGACTCATCCTCTTGCTTGGGGGTGTTGCCGGACTGCGTACGCTTAAACGATCTTTCTCGCTCCCATCGCTAGATCTCTCCACATTGAGGTTTACGGGACAAATTGGAATTTATGTGAGTGGGGTCCGTGTTTATGACGATCTGAGCAATTAATATCGATTTATCGTACCCGGGATGCGGGTGCGGGCTGGCAAAAGATTTGCCTCACGCGAAAAAAAAACGACACAACACACACACACACTCCGAAAGCTTCAGGGATTGATAGAGATTGTGAAGAAGATTTGAGTGTCAGTATGTTGTAGTTTTTTTTTAATACACCCACGGTTCCACTCCGACCAGTTTGACTCTGCTTCCAATTCCGAGGAAATGGAATTGTAGGTTCCACGCGAAACCACTCGGAATCGGCTGGAATCGTTCGGAACCATCTAGAACCGTCCGGAATCGATCAGATCCGCTCGGATCGCTTCGTTCATTTACTCCATTAAAATCATCGGACTGCTAACTTACACTGACCGGTTGTGATTCGGATTCAATAATTCTAGACTGTCCAGGTGGTACCAGTAGTACCGGTGATTCCATATAGTTCCGACGATTCCAACCATTTCGAGCGGATTCAGAAGATTCTAATAGTTTCGAACGGCTTCGAACGGTTAAGGACGGATCCGACGATTCCAACGGTTCCGGATGGTTAAGGATGGAACCGATAGTGCCAACAGTTCCGGATGGTTCCGACAATCACGACAGTTCCAACGGTTCTAACAGTTCCTGACGTTTTCGGACGGATCCGACGTTTTCAACGGTTCCCGACGGCTACAGACGATTCCAGATAAATCTGACGGTTCCAACAGTTCCGAATGATTCCAACGGCATCGACAGTTCCGACGGTTTCGACGGTTCCGGGCGGCTTCAGACGGTTAAGGATGGAACCGATAGTGCCAACAGTTCCGGATGGTTCCGACAATCACGACAGTTCCAACGGTTCTAACAGTTCCTAACGTTTTCGGACGGATCCGACGTTTTCAACGGTTCCCGACGGCTACTGACGATTCCAGATAAATCTGACAGTTCCAAAAGTTCCGGATTGTTCCGACGGTATCGACAGTTCCAACGGTTTCGACGGTTCCGAACGTTTCCCAACGGTTCCGAATGGTTCCAAAACGATCGTTTGAAACTGGTACTGATTCCGGTTTTTTTGTAACCCTCCGGAACCAGTTCCGAGTTTTTTTTTCTTCCCAGTTGTGTCCATCTCTAGTATGACCCGTAAAGCAATGGAACGGTGTGTGCATCGCACTAAGTGTAGTTGAAATCTTTTCTTCCAGCTTGTTCGAATGCTGATGTGATCAATTAATCGGATTTGAAACGATTCCCATCATAAAGGGCGACAGAGCCGAATTAATTTAGATTGATGATGTGCACATGGGCACACTCCAAATAAGGTTGCCGGGTTCGCCCACAAGAAGTGCATTTCCGAAGTGTCTTGCCTTCTCAGACGTAAGAAAGAGTTATCGCATCTATAGGATCGACAGCAAAAAACAAGAAACCCCGTAGGATGACTCTTAACTACATAGTTACCCAACGTAAATCCTATACAAGTACGCGGTTACCTAATGGTCTCTACTTCTTCGAACGTTTCCCACCGTTCCCACACCGACCGGATGACTCCCTTTGTGGACGGATTTTATCACCCGCCCTTTTGCTTTTTAAGTGTTTTTTCGCCTCGTAAATCTCGCCAAACAGCAATCCAATCCAATATCTGAAGGTCGCCCTTACGAAAATAAAACATTGTAACCCACCCAGCCCATCGCACCGTCGGTCAACTTGACCACGAGCTGGTCATAAAACGTTGTGGTGCCCTCACTGACGTACTTCAAACCCTGGACGATACTCAAAAATATACTTGTGGCGTGGCGCCGAAACCACGCGTAACGTGTGACGCTTTTGTCCGGTCGTTGGGCAACGCGTCACACATAATCCTGCCCAAAAGAGATCGCATCCTGTGCGCTCCGCTCCATTCTGGGCCAACGCAGTCCCAGAGCAAATCTAAGGAAATGCCAAGACAAATAAACGCAGTCGTTGCGTTGCAAAGCATGTGCAATGATTTATTGCTTGTTTATCGACGACTTTGGTGCTGGTTACTTGGAAGTCGACGATCAGTAGCGCCACCGCTGCGCGTCCCACTACGCTAGGTACTCCTAGTTTGCTCCCGTCGGCATCCATCTTAGACGGCATCAGATCTAAGCGTTTGGCAATCGCGTAAATAAACAATCGGCGACCGGATAGAACGCGGTACCGCGGATCCAACGCGTCATCCACATCTGGGATCTCTTTGGCGGATGCTGCTGCTGCTGCTGCTGCTGCTGTGCCCCCTTGCGGTGAGCCGTATCCGATTCCGCACGATTCCACACCAGCGGCCTTCGCCTCTGCAACCGGCGCTGACGAATGACGATGCGAGTAGGTACGTGCGCGACTGTCATCAACGCCTCTCACTGGTCGTTCTGGCACAAATGACTGCGCACGGAATCGTCTTACCACCACGCGCACCACGTTGCGTCCTGTGCGAGCGTTTGCCTGGTTACAATAAAATTATAATAAATTACCAGTAATGGTGATCATTACCAGCGGTACCACCGATTATGGTTGGCCATTATGAGCGCAATAATATTGCATGCTTTGTTTTGCTGTTCCGCTGTTCGGGGCGGGCACCCCTCAGAAGGGGGTGCCTATATACCTGGTGAGTACACTCCCAGGTGAGGTCTGCCTACACGTACCGAAAGAAGGGGGGTTTGCTTTAAATGTAGGATACAGATAAAGACGCACAACGGCCTCTTGACTTCTACCATGATCGCGCACAAAGGGTTAAATGGCATCCAGACGAAAGGGCCATCGGTATGCGGAATGCGTGGAACTCGTTCGGAGTAGGACGCCCAGGATTATGGGTGTTTGTGAAATACTTCCCGTTGATAATCAAAAACAAAAACTTCACTAAAACTCAGCACCTGAGCAAGAGATCTGGGAGAGCTCCTGAAAACCTTGAAGATCCGTTGTGATATTGAAACCTGATGTCTAGATGCGCGAGATAGATTCTCAATCAGATTTATCGAATCACTTTCACTCATGCTCCAAATCGCTGGGAAAGGTCTCACTAGCTTCCCTCTTGGATCTCGCTAGACCACCCCCAGTCATTTACCGGACGAAATCAGATCTTCGATCATTTCGACCACAACAAAAAAAAACCCTCTCCCGCCATGTAAAACAACGGAATCGGAACCCGCGGAAGCGACAGCGTGGGTTGGCAAGCTGTCACGAATCTCCCCAACGAAAACTTCACTTTCACTCCTAAACTCTTCCCAACGCACCACGCGATAACTGCGAAAATTGAGCTTTAGCTCCAGTCAAGTGCTGTAGACAGCTCCAAAAAGCGAGCTACCTATATTATAGATCAGTGGAAACAGAGAGCGAGAGAGAGAGACCAAAGGAAAGAGATGGCCCCATTTAGGTCAGAAGCGTGACCGAAGGCTATCGCCGGAAGGATGAGGATTGACGTCGTGGTTTTTGGTTTTTGTTTCCTTTTCGGAGCCGGGAGGGGCCAGTTACGTTTCCCCGTGGGAAACGGTTCAGTTTTGCCGAGACATTATAGACTTTACCTTCGGGGCTATTCCAAATAAACAGCGTGCTGCCGGGAAGCCTGAGCAGTGCGGTCGTAAAATAGCGGCCAGCATCTGGTCAACAACTGTGCCAGGAACTCGTGTGCGTTTGTGTGGTTGCGTATTTCACACGAGAGTGCTTGCGAATTCTTCCTCTAGACCGGTCTGTTGCCAGCTTCCAATAGAAGAAGTATAAGTTGTGAGAATAAGTATCAACTCAGTAGCTTAACCTAGCGCAATAGATGCAAAAGAGACATCGGTAGCTCCTAACGATAGTTAACCTTCTAGTGACTCATGCCAGAAGACTTCAAGTACATTGAAGTACAAACAACTCTCGATACAGTCTTAGTCAGTGATGATCGAACCTACTCTATTCTTCAACATCGCGCAAAGTCAGCAGAGATAAAATTCTTCACAACAAATCCAGACTATCGCATCTTCTCCGAAGGGTTTGTTTTTGTAACCCGGCTCAGCATTGTTGAGTCGTCCCCGCTGCAAACGTTGCGGATTGTTTATTTGGATTGCCTATTGACAGCGATCACTTAATTAGTGCCCGTTTAAGTATAAGCGATTTTTCTTCCCATGCTTTGCTGCTCACACCACGGCACATCACACGCATGGTTTGCAGTAGCGGATCGCTGAGAAAGCAATCGCGTGTCTGTCGATAAATCAACTCGTTTGTTTACAACACGCTCAACAAGTTTTATTTTTGCTACCAAGCGAACTGTGTGTGGATCGCGCGATTCCGATTCCATGGAACAGTCGTTGGACGAGTGCAGTACAGCAAAACTGATATCAAAACACAGCGGCATTAGAATAGATGACTCAGGTACTGTTGTCTGCAGGGAAGATAGAGTCGTGATAAAGCTCAGCAATTCTAAACTACAGAACAGTAATGGTGTCAATATTATCTTCTAGACATTCTAGACCGAGGGAGCATCGACGGAGTGGATCAAATTGCACGCCGGAGCATTAGACCGGATGTGGCCACGGTCGCTAAACAATGAGCTACTAGCACCGATCAACCTCCACTGAGAAGCTTCAGTTTTATCTTGCTAATGGTTACCATCTGAGACGTGACAACTACGATTGCACACAGCTGTTAACGCGTGAAGCTGGGTTCGCTCTCTCAACGATCTTACGGAAGTGGTACGTCTAACGAAAAAAAATAATCATCTCCAACGCAAGACCTCCACACCCATGGTGGAGTTCACACTTGCGATCACGGGCGGGAGGCTATTAAAACCAATCAATGTTGACCGTTGCGCGGTCCCTTTGCTCACACACAATGTAAGGCCTGGGTAGAGCCGCAACTGGGCGGTAGGTAAAAGCCTCGCTAGCCTACGTCACTAATTACATAAGCACACAACCACACACATCTTTCATGGGAAGGGAAAAAGGTTAAAGTGGGCTCTCCGGTCTTGCGAAAACGGTAGGCTCGAGAATGAGCAGAGGCTCGAGAAGATCGAATTATAATAATTTCCAAATTACCGGTTAACGTCCGGGAAGGCCTCAGTTTTCGGCAGTGCTGTTCCCGCGCAGCGAAAGCAAGTAAACGAGATCGCTAAGCAATCTTCTGCTCGAGCGTTGTGAAAGACCCATCGTGTGGGATCTTTCGTACCGGTTCGTGAGTATGCAGCCAGTTGCGGGTTGATTGGTTGATCAAATCCCTCCGGGTCAGTGATCGAGATCGATGCCTTTTTCTAGAAATCTTTCTAGACACAGTGCACAAGTGCAGGGAAGGTAAACAAAGGTCTAATCTATAGCCCTACTAGGGAAACCTTGTACCATCTGCTCGCAACAACGTCCGGCGTGCCTTCATCCCCCCATTTTTCGATGCAATCGGTCATACAATCGATGGGCGCTAGTAAATGGTGTTTGATTGAAACGCCACAGTTTCCAGCATCTCCCCAAGCCAATGACGCTCGTTTAGAGAAATTCCATCAAACTCTGTGCCGCCGATTAAACTCGCGATGTACCGAGGGACATGTTGTTTGCTAGTATCAGTTTACCCATGGAATGGAAACGATCAATGTATCATCGCGGCATGGGTGCGTTTCGGAGGGTCCATTTTTACGATCACTATCAATTTGTTACACCGACCGCTGACGTACATAAAATCGTATCGCAGTGTGCTGGTGTCTCGTGGAACTCCGCGCCAGAGTAACACCAGTGAGGTAAGCTCCCAGGGCGCGTCAGCCTAACGGAGACATTTTCGAGTAGCCGAGTACGTTTCATCGGCTCCGCTGCTGGCTATAACCCATTCGGGTTGGCCCGCTTAATCCGTCAGAAAATCGATCCTAATGCACGAAACCACGATTGATACCGTCCGCCACGGTTTCGTCGATCTTCGTCCCCCTACACGCACGTTTGACGTTTCTTTTTTTTTCTACCAAATGGCGCTCGTCTGTTTGACTTCGGTGAGCCCGAAAGGTTCAAATTTTAATCGGGTTAGTTTATTATTGAACGCCACAGGGAGGAAGGGAGAGAGAGAGAGATTGATTCTGTTCAGACCTACCACACACGCGCGTTTTCCGTGATTCCCAGGGAGCACTTTCGGTAGTGATGGATTTAAAATTTATGCCAAAACCAAATGTGTTTCATAGCACCAATCCATCTTGCTGATAGATCGTTTCAATCAATCGCCATTTTTTTTGTTTTGTTCAGTGTGTACCTATAATGGACCATTCTTTCTGATCGGAAGATTTAGGGATTATAGCTTGATTCGCGTGTTCCAATTTGCTAAGGCTGGGTGGGTTTGCGCCGTAAACAACTCACCAACTTTCCTCGACATTAAACTGTCATATCACCCCTGCAATCGAACCGAGTGCAGGAAACCGAGGACCACCATCGAACGAACGGCTTACATGCCTTACCCAATCGCATCATCAATGCGGAGATAATACGGCCACGAGGCGAGCCACGCTCATAATCGGGTGCGAGGCGTTGACTGACTGCGGGATTGGGATGCAGCGTTTACGACTCAACCTTCAACGATCGACGATTTAACGACTGCGCAAGAGTTAACGATCCGAATGCGGGCACGGACGGTGGCCAGAGCCCATCCCGATCGTCGTCCGGGTAATGATAATTCCCCTCCGGAGCGCGCACGTTTGATTGCACGTTAATGGAGGTATCGTAATTTTTAAATGTACTTCAGGGTTCCACCCATAACAGCGAAACTTCCCAGCTCTCCGGCAGGACCGTTTGGACCTACTACAGTAAACAGCTGACGAGCGACAGTATTAGCCCGAGCAGCGATCATTAAATTCGGCTGAAGTTAAGAAGCATGTTTTACTATTAAAATAGTATTATGAGTCAAACGTAAGGCCAACAGGTCCTCAAGCGAATTACTGACCGATGTGAAGGACCGAGTGGCGGCGTGCAGGCACATAAACGGATTAGGTAAACCCTGGAGTATTGGAGAGCTGGTGACACCGTACAACTGCTTCCGAAAGATTTCGACAGAATCAAGCTGAAGTTACAGCACTGAGATCTAGCTGCTAACGCTAATGGATGAAGTAGTGCTCCACGGTTTTCTACCGTCTATAACCTTAATCCCTGCAGTTACAGCTCACACACACACACGCATACGCGTCAGTGAAGGGAGTTGCAAATTTTGCCGGGCCAGTCTTAATTAGACGTGAAGATATTCGGTTTTCGATTGATCTTGTTCCGCCATTTTGAGTTTCGCAAACCATCTGCTGATGTTGGGTGCCGAGGGTGTTGCTACCCGTGCTGCCTTATTAACTTTATTGGCTCGGCGAAGGTGAAGGTGATTGCAACACATCACATGTAACGAGACGCAAGACCGGTGATGTTTGTATCCACAAGTGGCATCGGTATGATTGCAGCAAGTACTTCGTAGCATTGACTGCTTTCTACATCTCTCATCACTAAGGTCTCTCGCTCCCTCGCTCGGTTTCTTTGGAAAGTCTAGAAGAATGCGTTTAGAGTTTAGCGATTCATTTATCTTCCTCGGGCACAACACAAAAACCTTACTATCGTGTAATCCGCACTGCATTAAAGTTAAGGCAATGTTGTTTTATCCCACACGCAACACACTCTCTGGAAGTCCGCAAGAGTTCCGCCCAAAAACCTCAGTCCCACGGGTGCATCAATCGGCATCATCTCCATGCCCTCAGACAACCATTCGGTCGGGGTTTTGCATAAAATTGCCATCATAAATCTTCATTCGAAGGTAATTTAGTCATCATAAACGTCAGCCATGTTAAGCCAATGTCACTCAGCGTTTGTGTGGAGCACCCGAGGCAGGTGAAGCAGGCGGCACCACCGGACCTGTACCAGCACTGACCACACCACGGACCAAGTTCTCCACGGACCGAAGAAAAAAACAAAATCAGTTGCCTCGAGAATGTCTCGACCTGGAAGTCCGACGAGCGCACCTCCAGAGATCTCGCTCGCGCAACCGATTACGTGCAATTTGCCGCACCGTATGCCAGCGATTCCGCGTGAAGATGAATGTCTTCGCCGTAAAACGAAACGCGCGAATGTGTGAGCGAATGGCGAAAATGATTCGAATGACCGTACGCCCCAGTAGTCGCAGTACGCTGGTCCGCCCACAATCAAGACCGATTGCTGCAAACTGATTAAACCGCGTGTCTTCTCGGCTGCGAGATATTAACCACCGCGGGCGGGTGGTTAAGATGAGTGGGATCATGTTCTTACCACCTTCGGGTGGCCCAGAGTTTGAATCCTACCCCGTGAAAACTTCCACTTCAAAACAATGCACGTATTATGTAGCTTAGGAAGGTGTGTCTGATGATAACGAGACATCCGCAAGCAAACAACATCTTGCCGGGCAAAGATTAACGGAACAACAACAACGGCAAGCCGTCAAGCCGCTTCGGGCCGAATGTGACAGGCGGCGGTATTAGCACCAGGCCGGTTAGAGGACACGTGCTCAAGAAAGTTTTCGGGAAGGGTGTGCGTGTGTGTGTGTTTTTTTTTTATTTACCGACGTCCAAACATTCAACACGGCGGAGTCGTCGGGGTATGTCTTTTCGTAAATAAATACATCCTCTCCCTGGCAGCAATTCATTGCTCACCCGGTCGCACGAAGAGTTATCGTTGGGTACCCCTTTTTCGTTTTTTTTTTGTTTTCCTCGATCGTGCACAGGATGTCCTCAGACATGCTGGGACTGCTGGGACACGTTCCATCCAGACCCCGATTCGCCTCTAATGGTTGTGCCTCTTCCATTGGTGACGCCAGCGTGCGGGTGCACGGGCAGAGTGGTTGAAAATAAAAGTGCCCAGTCTGTGTACGCTCCTTGGGGTTCGTTCTTTCCTACGTGGTTCTGGTGTGGTAGGGGCCTAAACGTCCACCACCGGCAAAGGCCTCCGGGCGACGCGCTGGTGGAAGTGGTGCGGTCGGGCATAAATCTTGCGGCAATAAATTAACTGCTCGAGCAACGAATTTGTTAAGCCAACGGGATTAGAGTCGTTGGGTAAACATCCCTGAACTAGGATAAAGATAGATACCGGTGCACACACGGTGTGTGTCGGACCAGATAGATAGCAAGCACTGCACCGTCACACACTCGCTGTGGGAAGAGCCCAAGTGCCTGCCGGGGGAACCGGGAAGTACTAGTACACGAAGCAACCACGCACGCGGACTGTGAATATGTTGCTGGTGGTCAAGAACGAGACAAAACCCGTTTGCAAACATTCCAGCACAGACGAGACAGGGGTACCGCTCAAAGCTGTAAGGCCTCTGCCAGACTCTCTCTCTCTCTCTCTCTCTCTCTCTCTCTCTCTCTCTCTCTGCTACTCCGCGCTATAAGGCCTCTGCTATTAGACTCTGCTCCCTGCCCCACAAGCGGGTACTAATTGATTTCCAAAATCGTACGAAAGCGCTGCGAGCAAAAGGGTTTAATTTCTCCAACACAAACACCGCAACTGCGGTAGCAAGATGTTTTCGAGTGTCATCTGTCAGTGATCCTAATGCACACAGCCACCGCATGCATTAGACCGGACGGAACCGGTACGGCTGTAAAACTTATTATCCAGTCCGAGGCAGCCACCAACACCAAACACTCTCTCTCTCGAACGCATTAGCAGGTTTATGCGTGTGTTTGCTTTTGTGCGCTCCTGTCCGCGTTTGGTGGCCAGATCCCGCCAGATGGCGCATCCTCTTATCTGCCACTTAATTGTGTTGACCTTCCGCCCTCGGCCCGGTACTCCCAGTACGATCGAACAGTTTTCGGTATGTTTATTTATTCCCTGCCCTCGTCGGCCAGGTTTTTTTTTTTTGTCCGGTCTGCCCAATCACCAACACTAATGAGTCATCCGTTCATCCGTTTGACAGATGCGCTTTTAAAATGTGACTCGAAGAAGAAAAAAAAAACAAAAGGAGGAAGATTCCAATCCGATCTCCGAGCAGCTAGTTTGCTCGACCTGCCCTTTTAGCGAAACACGCGATATTTTCCAACCCACACCCACACGGGGCCACGCGAGGCCAAAGCCAAAACAAAAGGCAATGTTTCGTGTTTTTAGCGTCCTATTAGCGGACCATAAAACAGCCACAGTGGCATGATACATGCTTTAATACACCATAAATAAAGCCGGCACAGCCGCACTCAAGGTTTTGTTTTCCTTGGGGGAGAGAGAGAGAGTCTGGGAATATTTGGGAGCGTTCTCGGAAGAAAGTCGCCTATCATTCAGATCTAGCACGGGGGGAACTCTCTAGCTCTCTCTCTCTCTCTGTGGTTCAACAATTGTTGGAGCTCAGAGTTCCAGAGTTCTAGCCCACAATTGATGGGACGCAAGTACCTCACCTTAACAGATGTCAGTTCCAATATCGGAACCAAACATCGTAAATAACTTCTGGTCCAAGGATCGAGTAGGTCGTGCGACAAATTGATTGTAAAGAGAGTGAGAGAGAGAGCGAGCGAGCGAGCGTGACGCCTTATCGTGAAATAGTGACAGCATGATGAAATATACTACACCGTGCTAGGTCTACTACTCCGCGACTCACCGAGCTTCTGACGAATGCCGCACAAACCCTACCCCAGGTACACGGTACACCGCATAAATAACACCGGGAAGAAGGGGAACAGCAGCAGCAGCAACAACAACAAAAAAAGCAACCAACAGTGTAAGAAAAGCAAGATAAATTTCATGCAACGTGCAGAATTAAAATTATTGAGGATTATCCCCCTGCACCGTATTAACGTCGTAAATGTCAAGGCGTATTTGATTCGGATTGTGATTCTGAGTTGCGCATACACATATCCACCGATATGCAACACGCTGGCTGACGCGCGTCCCTCACACGGTACCGAAAAGGGAGAGCAGCGTGTTGCCGAGAGTCGTTAAGTCTACCTTCGCACCGTCCGGCACGGAATCCGTTCGCGCCGTGTAATTGAAAAGCAAAGCTACTCTACTTAATCTACGACCGGCACACACACTGCACGCGCGCTGACCATCACCAGTCAGCTCATTGAGAGCCGTGGTACGACTCAATCAGTTGGCCGAATGGTGCTCAGGGTGTTCAGGGCGTTGAGGAGTTGAGGAGCAGAAGAAGCGAAACAAAAAAGCAAGCCAATCCTCTTACCTCTCCCATCCCGCAATCCCTTCCCCCCCCCCCCCCCACAACATAAGCCACCACTTCTTCTGCATTGAAGTTGTCCCTTTCTTTGTGGGGAAAGAGAACCCAGCATAGCATCTCTTCGCCGATAAAACCTTCCAAGAGCTTCCTTCCTGAGCCCGAGCTTGAAGAAACGGGGTGTGCAGGACAGAAACAGAATAATAAAATTTATTGAATGCATCATCCGCCAGGAACCTCTTTGCAGGCTTCTCCTAACTCCCGCGCAACCCTCCTTTGCGATTCGCCTGCGCCCCGAACGCGGCCAACAATTGGCGAACCAATGGAATGATGACCGTTTTGCTGCGTCTCGGCCACGGCCCTTGGCTCTCCAACCCGGCGACATCACCTCCGTGACTGACTTTTATTGGTGTTTACTTTTTATTTCCCCGGTTTGTTTTTTTTTTGCTGTCCCGATGATGCTCATTACCGGGGAAGGGGGTGGGGTGGTTGAAGATATTATATTCAATTCGCCGTCCCAACCGGGCAGTTTGCTGTCCACTAATGAGACACAATACTGCGCGCAAGCACCTGCAATCTGTCGTGAGGATGCATGCAAAGTAGGATTCATCTCCCATCCAGGGGTTGTTATCTGTCAAAGCTGCTGAAGTTGCGTTTTGATAGCCCGGGAACAGCTTGCTCGAAGGGTTGCTTTTAATTACATTTTATTATTGCCTTGCCTTGCTGCTGATGCACTGGGGGGGTTTGTGTGATGCGGAAGGCCCACATCCACACTCAGCGCCACGAAAACCTACACCATATTTATAGCGATTCATAGGCAAGCCGATTCCATTCAGGAAATGAGCTAACAACACACACACACATTCAATACTAAATCCCACCCAAAGCAATCAAGGTTTTTAGTCTGTGTGTGTGTGTTTGTTTTCCTGTAGATCTGACAGCGGGCGAGAAAGGCTCTCCCGCGTGAAGTTGAAGTAGATACTTCGGGTGCGGAACTTAACCCCGTAACAAATTTATGACCCAAGTCAACGTGACGACAACTCTTTCCATCTTGATAATAGTAAAGAAAAAAAATCGGGTGAGCCCCTTGTATGTCCGCATTCCTACTCCCTGAACGAACTCCACTCCACCTTCATCTGTTGGCGCAACACTCTTCGACGCCTCCAAATCGACGTTCCCCACCCAAAACAAAAAAAAAAATGGTACGATCGACACCCGATTTCTCGAGCTCGATCGAATCGAAACTGCTCTAAAGAGAGCACCCCGAGGCCCTTTTTCCTGCTGTTAAGAGAGAGAGAAAAAGAAGAAAAAAAAGCTACAACAACCCTAGCGACAGAGCTCGGCGCGCGATTCGAATATTTTGTTTGAGGCATTCTCATTCTTGCATCTCCTTAACCCATCACAACCCTAGCTTTCCTACCGGTACCGGGGCCGAACGATGGGCGTCGAGTGTTGAAATGGAGTGTAAATACCCATAGCCACCCGTTTACCCCTGCCACATTTACTAAATTGCCAGCAGACAGAAACCAGATCAGCGCCGCAGACAGCGTTCCTGCCCAAACGCTCGAGGGGCAACAACAAAAAAAAGATCCCGGGGACCATTCAATTAATTTTATGGTCGCTAATTAGCGCGCTTCTAGGCGCGACGGTTGGAATTGGTCCGAGGGGACGCTTCAGAATCAGTGCCACACTGCCACGATCTGTCGCATCTTCGTGTGAAAGGCTACCGGCGTTGGCCGTTCGAGGTGCGTCCCTCTCGCTCTGTCAGTCTGCCCCTAAACCAGCTTCTCGCCATAATTAATACGGTGCGTGCCAACGGGCTAAGGCCCTTAGCAATCGTTTTTTTAGCAATCGTGAAGTCATCGCTACCTTCGGCACCTTACTCTTCCTGACAGCTCACAGCAGGAAGAAATTCCCGGAAAGCCAGAAACCCTCCATCACACACACGCACGACAATTAATCATATCGCACCGCTGATATGCTGCTGGTTTTGTGCCTTGGTTGGATTAATGAAGTGGCGGGAATGCTCATTCCCCCCATCATCACTTCGAGGTCGGCCCAAAAGCGCAAAGAAAAATCAATGCACCCGCATCCGTACACGCACGTTCGGAGATCTCGTGGGCAGCGAGATCCGGGGCGAAGTAAAGGGTCCAATGACCACGTTACGACCATCTCGGTCACGTTTTACGGTGCTGATGTTTTCACTCACTTCACTTTTCCAAATGTATGTTTTTGCACTCTCGATCTTGCCCGGCGCTGATTGTTTACATTGTTTACAAACCATCTAGCGAGCTGTCTAAGAAGTGTCTTACAACGTCAAACCGTTTAACTGTCCCATAGCCATATATATATCGCGGCGAGAAGACACAACACAATTAGCTTGGAACGGCAAGAATGACCCGTTCGATGGATGACGATGGCCACGATGTCTGGAGTGTGTTTTGAGCGGCAAGTCAAAATAGCCGCCTCCAGGTTCGTTTGCCAGGCCGGATATTGATGTGTTTCTTGTTTTCGTCCGCGAGCCAAAGGTGCTCCAAGTGTTGGATGCATGTCCAGAACGAACTTTGAGCGTGGTAGAGCAATTAATGGCTTACTTTAGACGAAGTGTTTAAATGCCTGCGAAAATTCATACGTCTAAAGTAGGTCACCCATAGCTCTCCTTCTACTACCTGCCGTTGGAAGGCAAAGACTCTCCCACCAACGTTACATTGCAGTTACACCGAGTGGAACTGTACCTTGCATATAGCATCAATCGATGTGACAGCTCTGTGGTTGATGATTGGATCAGAAAGATTGGACATTACCTGCGCTAGGAGCCCGCATTCTAACCGGTTTTTGCGACCAATCGTGTCCCTACTTTGCCTTTGATCTCATTCTGAACCCACAGTTGTCCACAGACCGCTCCTATCGACCATCATCAAAAAACGTTTCCCCTTCGGACAGGACCCACATAACGCTCCAACCCATTCCGTACGGCTTGTTTCCGCATCACACTTATCATCTGCACCGCATCGGTTTAATAGTTTACACGAACCGTTTAATGATAAATCTTGGCCGTTTGCCAAAACGCGGGAGAGGTCGGAACACCGAACCTGTTCGACACACGTTGCGAATGTCAAATGAAACTGTCAGCTGGTTTCTTACCGTGCCCCCTTTGCCACCACACGAACACTTTCCCAATTTCCATCGAGGCGTGAGATTTGAATGGAACTGCCAGCACGGGTACCGGCGACGACAACGCGTTGCGTTCGGTCGGTTTGGTATTGGATGCCTCCAATCAAAACGGTAAATCAATCACATCGAACGCTGTTCGACACTTTCCCACCTGGCCACCAGGACCACCAGCCCCAGCACCGAATGGGCACCTTACTGGGCGCAAGTAGATTTTATTTCGTCTTGCGTGCGAAAGCAACAACGCGAGACAGAGCAAATAAGAAACCACCGATACAAATACCGATCGAATATCCGGTGCCAGAAAGGCTTTAAGCTTATGCGGGACTGACCGGAGGGCACCAGCGTACCGTTCGGACCCTCTTCAAACCGATTGGACCATAAATTATGAACAACAAGCGGACAGCAACAGCAGCGTTTTTGGCTTTATTTTAGCATTCCCTATTAATTCGCATATTATCTGGTACGTGCGGCGTTTATCTAAACATCACACACCGGAGCAGGACTGAAGCTGATTAGCAATTAAGTCACATTTTTTCTAGCCCAGGTAGAAAAAAAGAAATTCTGACTATGGAAGTTTGGAAGGAAAAAGGGTTAAAAAAGTGCAATAAATCTTACGCGACAGAATGTTCACCTGTTGCCTATTTTCAGGCGTTAAAAGTGACATTGAATTTGTAAATGTCATTTGAATCTGTTATTGATGTCCTAAGTCATCGTAAGTTTTGCGCCTAAAATGCTGCTAGCTAACAATATAAACTGATAGACAAAGCTCGACTCGATTTATAGTTTCATGCTGTTAATTCTTAAAATATTAATCAATTTATTTTGAATAATTCTGAAAATTTTGATCTGTCAAATTGGCAGATCAAATGTCAAACGTAAAAATGTGAAAATGTTCAGATTTTGTAGCTGAAGTTATCATCGCTTCCATTATTTGGAGTTGTTTTCCTATTTATATGAAGGTGTCTTACTAATGAAGCAATAAATCTCTTCTCTTCTAAAGCTGGCTGAGTGGGTGCATAATTGTGGAGAGATATAACATTATTTTAAATATTTCTGAAACTTTCAGTTTTCATCTGACTTTCCTAAAATCAATATTTGTTTTATTTCTTATTGCTGTTCCAGAATATCTAGATTCCACTCTAGTTTAAAAACGAGTTTAAAAATCAATTATTGCATACTTCAAGGCGCGAAGCACACACGAAACATCGATTTTGTCGCCTTAAAAAAACGAACTTCGGTTAATATTTTTATGACACTTTGTCATGAAGAGCATCTTGGAAGTTAAAAAAACCACCTCGCAAAAGGTTAATCTAACTCGTTGCTCAATGCCTGAAGTAGCCGCTTAAAACCCCTTTACAAGGATCACCAGCGATAAAGCACGTGCCAGCTTAACTCGCGCCCGTTAGTCCTGCACCGTCGAAGATGTGGTCACCGGACCCGGGCGAATCGTTCGGTAAACAAGATAAACCAAGAATCTACCCTCTTCCTTTGCTCCTCGCTCGCTCTCTCTCTCTCTCCCGCTCGGTGCTCCTCTTCCACAAGTGTCCCAATCCCGAACACAGTACGTGACGCTTAATACACAGCGAACGGGTCCAACCACCCATGGCGTGGGCACTTTTCTTCGACCGATGTTGGTCCACCCAGGGAGAGGAAGAAAAAAACATTATTTTTTTTTTGTTGGTCCACTTATTTACTTTTAGTCTCGTTTGTTTCGTTTTCGTTTCGGGTTTTTTTTCTGTGCTGCCCTGCCTTAACATCTTTTCAATGTACGCGCTAAAGGTAACAAAGTTATTAACTCGTAAATCGGCGCAGCCCTTCCTGTGTGGTTGTGAAACACGAAACCGGATCAGCGCAAACCCCCATTCGAATGCAATTTTGGAGCCCGTGCACTTCGACGCGGCTGATGCCTTTTTTTTGTTTTTGCTTGTCCAGTTTTTTTTTTTGTGGGCCCAACTAACCAACAACAACAACAACAACAAAAATGGTCCAAAATTATTGTGCGGAAATGCGTGGAAACGGACAGAAAAGAAACCGATTTGCAATCACCCAATGGCCGGCCGGGACCGGGTGGTTAACATAATTACTTTGATCGACAATTTGAGTGAAATTCTGCGGCACGGTTCACGGGCAAGTGCAGACACTAAACCTGGCGGGAGCAATCATCTCCCATTCCTGCCGTGGGACGAGGGTAGCCGAAGGGGGATTGGTGGAGGAGCTCGATCACGTCCAAAATCGCGTCGAAAGGTGGGAACGAAGCTGGTACAGCTTGTGGACACTACCAAGAAAGAAAAAAAACGATCGAAAATCGCGCTCCGTACGGTAACAGTGAGGAAGACGCACTGTTCTTCAGGTGCCTGGGGAATGTACGAATGACTACGAATGGAGACTTGAGACCGAAAGTGAAGAAAAAAAAAACAAGCAAACGCGTCTGGATATCTTCTCGTTCGACCGTACCGTAAAGCTTTTGGTGCAGTGGAGGGTTATCCTTATATCCCTTGTTCTGTTTTTATTTCATTTACCTCGAAGCCCCCCCGAAAGATGTCCCGAAAGAGGAACCAGGAAGACATCAACACTGCGCTTCGTTAAAGGCGTAATCAAAAATAATCAAAACAAACAAAGTAAAGACGCGAGCAATAATTTACGAGTTGTGAAAGCACCGATTACGGACAGCCAGCTTTAACGCACACCCGAGTCGCAACTGCCGCCCTGCAATGTGCGGTGACGTACATTTCTTTTTCCGCTTTTTATTATTATTTACCTTTCCACCGAGCGCCACCCAAAACTCGTGTTTTAAGGGTTTGAAGGTGCGTGAGGAGCGGGAAAAACAAACAAGACCCATATCTAGCGAGACCTTCGCCGGGAAGGATATCAGTGCTGGCAAGGTTTTCCCAAAACCTTCCTCAACACGGCACCGACAGCATCCCTGTACGTAAGCGAAGTAATAAACCGCAAACTATAAACGGAGAACAAATGAGGCGACTGTTTTTTGTTCCGCTCCGGCCGAGATCCGAGAAGGTTACAAAATAGCGCATCACCGCTGGAGGTCACCGAAACAATAAGTCGCCGACGAATGTCGGTTAAGTAAACATAAGCCATTCATATGTCATATGTGGCGAGGAAGGATTAAACGCAGCATCAGTTTTGCATTTAAATTTGCACGTATAACTTTCACAAAAAGACACCCATTGTGCCCCCAGGGCGACAGGCGAAGTCGCAGGCGAATCTTAACCATTTATTCAAATGTGACGTTTTCGCGCTTAGTGATGCGTCACCACTGGAGACTGTCTACTACCACACACACACACACATTCCCATCCGAAAGCTCCATTTTGACAGGTACGGATGGTTTGGCGGGGGGTTTGTTTATCATTCCCGTATCGCGTTGGCCGTTCTTTGGCTGCTCCGTTCTATTTGCTTCTTAACGGTATGGTCGCTATCGCTGCCAATGTTTACGACCGGCAATTAGCATAATATGCCCATAATCTATGCTAAACGGATAAGCCGAAAATGAGTGATCGAAACCCGACGATAATGGCTTCTCGGGGCCGCGGGAGGGTGGAAGGGGGGCGAGCTTTTGGCGAAATGAATTCACCTCGCCCAAAAAAGCGATTTGCAAAACGAGACAACCGTTTTTGGGAAGGGAGATAAGAAAGATTACGGAACGTGGATGATATGCGGTTTCGCCGCGGCAACTAAAAAAAAAACAACGAATACGCATCCCGCCAGCAGCTGAAGCGGAGCTTAATTTGGTGAATATGGCGAGCCTTGGTCGAGCGACACTAAATATCATCAGATGATAAATCACGATCGCCGGTTGGGGCCGAAATTAACGATAAGCTATCAGCGAGTGAAGATTTCTGGCCCCGGCAGGGGTCCCGGGCAGCGAAGCGAGACAGTATCCTCGGTCTCGGGGGCTTTTTACGGCTCGTAAACTACCGTATTACTCTATCACTGGGGCACACTTGTCCGTGAGCGTCCCTTTGCTGTATGATTTAGAGCTCGCTTTGCCCGGTGGTGGATGACCGAGTAGAGGGCGTCGCGCAACAGGAGTTCGGTAATGTGTTTTTAGCGGAAAGCGGAGAGAACGACCGAGATTGCGATGGAAAGAAGATACGCCTCATACGGCACGGATATAGTTGGCATAGTGGATATCAAACTGCAAGCTGTCAAACGATTTTATTATTTTTCGCGTCAGGCTGAAGAGATGTCAACCAGAGCCGGGCGCATCCATAACGTGATATCTCCGCCGTCGTACTATGAGCGAGACAGAGATTTTTGAATCGTAATATTTTTTTGATGATATACAATAACAGCAAAAAAGCTTCCAGATCCTCCCAAACTGCTTTCCGCTTCGCCCTGTTCGGCGGGAACGTTCCAGGCGGTGGATTTTCAATTTACGAACCCATCATCACGCCGAGCAGCTAGCGGGCGACGGCGTCCACTGAGGCGGACATAAATCTTCATCTTTTGCCAATTTTTGCATACGCCGCGTCCCTTCGGCCGTGTAGTTTGATTTGCCGTTCGAGCTGCTAGTGTGACAGCTTTTCGCACCTTCGTCCCTCGCTGGGGCTCAAATCGGGTTCCACGCGTGTGCGTAGGAGTGCACGAATTTCGTAGGGCGAGCAGAAGCGAGAGAAAAACCCACCACCATCTGTCAACGATTGCATGGATCGTGTGACATTTTTCATTGCCTGTGCCAGCAAGCCCTCTGCAGGTCCCTTTTTTCTTGCGATGGGACGAAAACACGTACACATAGGATTCTAAGACAGCGTTGACAGAGCACCCAAGACTCTTGAGGACCAATGGAGATACCTCTGTGTCTGCGCGAGAGAGAAAGAGAGAGACTCACGCTACAGCCAAGTTTGAAAATCGGTCTCACTACATGTGCCGGCCATGTAATCTGCATCTTCCTGATCAGGGCAAGTAGGTGCGTTCTGGCGCACTTGGGTTTGGGCAGATGTACGCTGACGCTCCTCACCTTCACACATGTCTACCCCTAGCCAGACCCGGCCCCAGAATCTTGTTGGTGTGGATGAAACATTTTTGGTTGATTTATTTTTGCACATATGTTTGTCAGCATGATCATTAGCTGATGATGCTGAATGTATACACGGCCGGCTTTCCGAGTAAGACACCACACTCAACACGGGGTTTTTTTTTGTTTGGGGTAGCGTCTTCGTCATCCGGAAAATTTGCGAAACATTCTGGAGAAATTGTTGGTGCGCTGGGGTGCCGTTTCGTCCCGAAATTCTTAACGCGCCTGAGGTAGAGTTAACCACACCACGGCGAAGCAGCGACAAACGAACCAGAAACAGCTAACACCATCTCTAGTGATGAAATGTGTTTGGGGTGTGGGACTGTGTGAGTTTCGGCTTCAGAAATTCAGTATCAAAGCGTCGAAATGACAGACACGAAATAGGAGGTAGCAGAGAGAGAGAGAGAGAGAGAGAGACAGAACGCCGCGTGTAAGAGTGCGAGAAAGTGAGGTTAACAACATAATAAATTAATTGTGGGCTTGCTGTAAAACGCCGAGCGCCCCGAGACACTGAAAATAGAAATTAAATGTTTGGATAAGTAAGATATTCGGGTGTCAAGTGAAAGCAGCGCGCCCAGCAGCACTCGACGCATGCAGATCCCGAACATTAATTATCACACATACACCAACAGCGGAGTGCAGGATAGTGATAGGGATGTCTCCTCTACGCGTCGAGAAGCAGACAGGAGAGGGATCGCGAACGATACGATTGAGCGCACGATCTCGATAAACAATGTCATCCCGCTTATTCACCCGCTATCGTGAAGACTTACACACTACATATGTTCTGCACCGCCGCAATGTCCGACCTTTACCGACCGTGTACAGGAAGCAGGCCGAAGCTCGCAAAAGAGCAACAAGGAAGCCCGACTAACCATCTGTCAGATTCGGCCTGCGCGGAACAGGTATTCTACAATTCGCACCTCCATTACCGGAGTCCCAAGAGTCCTTGGAGTTGGCGAGAGAGGGTGCACACGATCATTAATCGCGACACTTGCCCCAATGGCAGGTTGCTCCGTACCTGCCCGGCCCCACGAAACAGGGGGCTCGTTGATAAAGCCTGCACGAAGATTTATGGACGTGCTGAGCAGTGGCGTCGACACCATGTCTACGGTATCGCGCGCGCGACACTCCCGGAGATCAGTGAGCGAGTTTCACTCACTGGACAACGGGCCTTTTTTGTTTATCTGTTCGCCATCTTGTCTGTCATCGCCGGCAAGACGCAGTGCCGCATCATCATCAACACCTTCGCCTGTATCGATTCCGTTACGTTTTTAAAGACAAATAATAAAATAAGAGCACAAAACTGTCACACCCGGCACACGCACACTGGCGAGTGAGAGGTATGCAAACAATTTGTCCGTGACGCGGATGGGTAGACAAAAACAATCAAACGTCAAAATACGAAGCTGTCGTCGGAAACAAGCGTTGAAGCAAGCGCGCGACGCAAGGGCTCGACAGAATGCAACTGGGCAGCGGAACAGATATACATACCCATCCCCGAAAACAACAACAAAGATAAACTGAAACACACAAAAAAAAAAGGTACACAAAATGTTATTTTTAGCATTCAAAAAAAAAAAAAAGGAACGTTACGCCGTAGCTGTCAAGTGAGAAACGACGCGCTAGAAATCCACCCGAAATACGTACCGATTTGAGAGGTCATCTACGATATGCCGGTTACTAGCGTGGATGCTCGACACTTTGACTCTTTTGCTCGGCAAGAAAACGGAGCTACGAGCGTACTCCGTCCATTAATCGGCAAGTACTCATTGCGCTCGAGTGTTTCCAAGATGTCGGAGGAAGAAACAAAAAAGTCACATCGTATCGGCACGATAATCTGTGAACCCGGGGCGCGTTGGTCTTGCCCCGTTGTAGACACCGGATGACGATATCCATAGGCGCAGCGATTGCAGCTCCCAAACCCAATCGAGATAAGTGGTGTACCATCAACGTATCAACGGGGTCGTAATCGTTCGACAAACAAGCCACGCACGCACGACAGGGCCGGCGACAGGCACAACAGGGCAACGCATTGTACCGGAGCCGGTTGCTGAGCCTTTCGGTGCTCTGCTCGGTTAGGGCAGGTTCATGGAGACCAGCGAAAAGGTCGAAGATCTGCCCCGGGTCGACAGTACTTGTGCGGAAGGAAGCTGCACCAGTCGCGTAGGTGTCGCCATGTATCGATTGCACACGGAGCGTTCTTTTGCTGGTCCTCTACGGGCATCCATTTGCTGAGAGCACTGTCGATAATGTTGAGTGCCTTCCACTGCTTGAACCCTTCGTCTGCTCCTTTGCCCGTATATGACAGGTGAAAATGGAGTGTCATCAGTACGTGCGTAGCCGTATGCCATAAAGTGCATGCACAAAGAATTTGTGAACACTGAAGAACGTTTAGCTCGTCTATATAAAGCTACTCACGCTCGAGTTTAATAGCTCCGCGAACTGACTTTAATGTGTCCAAAAGAGACTGTCCCTCTACCACAACTGTTGCACAACACCAGACCAGTATAGATGTCATCAAGAATCATCCACCAATTACGTGGAGGGGGGGGCGACTTTATTCGATTTTAAACGATTGCCCCAAAAAACTGTCTCAGCCTCCCACATCATAAAACTGCTCCCCCTTACACAACGAGCGAACGAGACGACACCCACACGGTAGATGCTCTCGGCCACAGCCATCAGCACAGCCAGACTGTCTGTCGGGAATTGGAAGTCCCTAGACCGAAATCACTGTTTCGAACCACTGTTAGCTCCCGCGGTCGTAAAAGTACGGTAATTACTGCCGCCCACTGTGTCTTGTTAGCTATCACTTCACTTTTAATCAGAGCTTCAGAACTCCAAAACTCGCACTCGCATACCTGAGAGACTTTATGGCAAATTCTTTCCACGACTGTAATCATCGATCACCACCAGCGATGTGGAGTAACAGTAAGATTGCGTTTCGTATTTCATATGACATCTTGGCTAGCTGGGTCATAAAACTGGCGGCCATCGGTTCATCGATCACGATCATGCCGATCGATCTAATGCCGACAGTGTTAGAAGCACACGTACGGAGTGCGTGGTTTTGCAGGATGCCTGGGCCCTGTTCCCACGCATTGCTTCTTGAGCGGTCGAACCAACTGCTCCTAACCACAGCCTGCCGTCATAAAAGTCATCCACACGCACTGATGCGTCGCCAATCGTAGGAGACGTGCCGATGCATCAGCGAAAGCGAATCATCTCAGGACTCGATCACCAGTGGTGGGAAATCTTTCATGCTTCCTGGTGCGAAAGCATCGGCATCAATCGATCCGTACACAAGAGTCTCGTCCAACATCGCCCATAACTCCATTGTTTTATGTCCCATTACAGCGGGAAGATGTGAAGCTACCTATCGGAGCTAGAGTAACAACGCCATGCATCTACCAATCCTCAGCTGTCTTTTAAATCTTTCAACCACCGCCACACTGCTTGAGCAGCAACAGCGAACGCTTGCTTAAACACACCAATTATGGTAGCAACAATCGTTCTCTCCCCAAATGTACGTCCACATCACCATACGGAAAGTGCAACCAAGAACCCCAAATGGAATATACATCCAAAAAAGGGGAAAACCCGAAACCCATCGGTACCGGGCCGGCTAATGTATGAATGGGTCGTTCACAGCAGCGCAGCATGTAATAATTAAAACAAACTGACGTATGGCTGTTCAAGGTTCCCTTATGCCGCAACACTATCACTAGCCGGGAGTACTTAAGCAGTGTGAAATCGAAACCATCACTGGAAAGCAAACAACAGCAACCCAAGCGACCCTGATAGATTTAATTTGTTTTGGGATTTTTTTTCCCGTGTCCGTACTTGATCGTAACTAATCGCAACTAATCACGACAGGGAACTGTCAACGTGGTGTTTATTTTTTTCTCCCCAGTCCTTTTGATGCTAACCGGTTGAATGGCCCACACACACACACACGCGCGCGCACACTCATTTCCACACCTCCTTAATTATACACCCTCAATTACGCTGAGAATATCGCATCAACAGCACTGGGCCGGCCGACGACACAACTGTCACTGAAGCCGAAATGGAATAACATAAAACAAACCACTCAAACTGCTGCTCATCATCATGCGTTCGGTTGTGTGTATAGATTGTCATCCGGTCTTTCAGGGTGTGTACTTTCTCCAAACCGTACCACCACACTGGTAAGCGCGAACCTCGCATGTGTTTGTCGTTAGTCATGATTTCAATTAAGGAACGCTTTTACCCGCTGCGTAAGGCAATACGATCTTGTCAACTCTCCTGTATTGTAAACAAAGTGGCCATATTGTGTTCGAGCTATTACGGGCCTCATTTTGATAGGCAATTGCCGTGTTGAAGTATTGTATCCTGTCACCTTTAATCGTCCCTCCCCGGTGCCAAGACCGGTAACCACGATCGGTAAGTATGCGAGATAATTAGCTGTTAAAAATAAGCTCTGAGCAATTCTGAGCCGGGTCTGGTGTTAATGGTAATGGAGATGATAGTACTAATAATATTAGTTCGTGAGCATCCTGCCGAACGCTGCTCGACTACCAGCGCTATCGATCGTAAATCGCAGCACACTATTGCTGCACAGAGTATCTACAGATTCCGCCACACTACCGGCCCACATGGTTAGCAAGTGTTAGACATTAGAGCATACAACGTGAACCAATTCTCTACACCGGCTAGTTATGAATGCGCTTCCCCTTTTCCGCCATTGTTTTTGCGCAATGCGGAGCACGAACTACACGGAGCACCGGCGAATGAAATCTCTTTGATGTAGGCAAGTTGCACATTTCGATGTTCGTGCGCCGGTACAGCGGGCGGAATATTTAGTCACTGTGCGCTCATAAACTTTTGGCCTTTTCCGCTGCTGCTGAACTAACAAACTAACCGCTTGCCGCTGGCTACCGTACCGTACGGACACTCCCACGATCGCGATTGTTGGTTTTTTTCTGGCGGTTTGTTGGCGGTTCTTAAACGTCTTCCTGTTGTTGTTTACTGTGGCGGACATGGCAGAACGAGGTATCAAAACTCGAAGTGCGCAGGGCCGACTTATTATTCAGCTACGGGAATTATGCGATGTTGAATCATATTCTGAAGACCTGAATCACTATTATGGCAGATGTTAATGAGAATACTCCATACACCAAGTATGGATATACTGATGTAAAGATCGATTCCAACTATTCATATGGATTTAGATATCTTAGCGATGAGAGATTCCAGGAATATTAAAGAAATCTAGTTCGCATCGTATATGAAGCTCATAATCTTGGCTTGAGCTCCAATAATATGCTGGAACCTCCTCAGGAACTTTTTTACTGTAATGCTATAGACTTAGTTGAGATCTTTCACTGCAAGGATCCTACTCTTGCATTAGAATGTCTTGCAACTTCTATCAAATTAGACGTTACAGAAATTCCAATACACTATACGTTAAACAGATATCAATATCTTTGCTAACTTCTTCCATCAGAGGCGCATTCACTCTCACATTCTCCAATGACAAAGCGCTAATAGGCTCTGGGACGTATCTCGTCATGTTTTGATGACGTCCCAAAACAACTGTCCTCCCCAAAAAAAAAAAACAAGCGGCGTAACGACTTGACCCAATCAGTTAAGCTATCTGCGATACTGGTTGCGACTTTGTCAGTGACAGCCTGTTCCCTCCTGCTCTTCTTCCTGTCCCCTTCCACCGAGCCAAAGCTCGTCAATCGACCGGCATGATGCATTGCACCGTGAGCCTGATTAATCATAACCCATCGTCTCGCTGCACCTGCCCGGTTCTTCCTTCCGATCAAGCCAGCATTGCGCTCGCCCGGAACGCACCGATACATCATCCAACAGCGGCATATCAGCACCCTCCGCAGGGCAAGCAGCATAGCGCCTTTGCAGCGAGCGACACTTGCACAGCGGACAGAAAACGGAGAAGAAAAACTTCAAAAAAAAAGCACGTGCGTACCCGTCATTACACGCGCGGGCTACTATTATTAAAGACGAAAGTCGTTCTCGCTCTCGTATTAAGCAATCGATCATCGACTTCGTCAAAAGGTTTTTGCCGTTTTTTTTGTTGTTGTTGTTGTTGTTGTCGGTCTGCTCGCTTCTCTCTGTACTCAACACCTCGTTCGACGACCGTACAGTGCCGTCGGAGGACCGAGGAAACCCTGACAAGGTCTCACATACATAGATAGGCCGGTATGAAGCGCAGTGTAAACGTGCACATTTTGCACTTCCTCCGAGCAGGCCGAGCTACAGCATGGTTGCGAGCAGCCGAACATCGGAGGTGTCGGTGTACTTCAAACGTGTTTTTTTTTACGAAAACGCCTTCCGGACGCCCTGGTCGGTGTGCCGCGAATTCGCGGTACCGATACACGCGGCGCTTCTCACGCGACATCGAACGCGACATAGATGGGATACTCTAGCATCCGTGCGAACTAGGTTTTGCGGGAGGGAGGGGGGGAGGGGAAGGGCTAGTTTCCCCCTCACATTCTGCTAGAAGACGCGATATTGTCGACGCCTAGCGGTGGCAATTAGTTTGCTAAGTGCAATAGTTACCACACCTTTTACGCTGCTCATTGCCCCCGGGGCTGCGAAGGTGTTTATGGGTTTTCGCGGCATGCGGTACGGTGTGACATCACTTGGCGCTCTATTAACGCGGTTTGACAGGAGAGTGTCCTCGAGATTCGATACACTTTTCCCACCGCTTAGCTATAATGATGTCAATCACCCGATGAATTTCGCAAACCCGCCTGTGGGGGAGGCTCACTTGATGATGTCCTTAACATTTGCGACTTGCGGCTTTTTGAAGTTCCACGCTTGAAGTGCATGGTGCGACACACACACACACGCACTCAATTTAAAGGAAGAAGTCACCCATCACTTTAGAGAGGTTTCACTTTCTCTCCCAAAGTCTGCCCAACCATATCATGCTGATAGCATAAGCATGGGCGGTAGTACTCCATCACTCGACGCGACACTCACCAAACCACATCACGAAGGCACGACCCTAGGCTGCAGTGCAATTAAAAGTCAAACGAAAAAAAATTCTATGCCTCCGAAGCGCCATTGTCTGTCGCGTCTTAGGGGTTGAGTTATAACTAGTTTTAGATACGGTGCACCTGCCAACCACCAACCACTTCACTTTGCTCAAGTACAATTCCACAACTCGCACGGTGCGGATGGTGTGCTAGTAATAAGCGTAGAGTTAAGGTTCCGGAAGAATCGTCCCGGGAAGGACTTCTGCCCGGCGTGACTTAGCCGCATGACAGCTGGAATAGTCATGGTAACTCTCGAGAGGCTTTTCCTGGCGGCTTCCAGTGTCTAAGCACGAGTGGGGATGGAATGTCCTGTAAGCTTTTGTTGTGATACTTTAAGATACTTACTATTAATCTTTAATGTTGCCCGTATTCTGAAGTAGCTACTTCAAAAGATGAGTCAGTGAGGAAAGAACTCCCAGGAATTGCTTGTGTTGCGAGTTGGATAATCTGGCCCAAGTAGCGTTAAATGGTTTACAATTCAACTGCCAGGAGCATTTACAATATGGATCTCTTCAATATATGATGTAGAGCAAGACACCTCAATACTTCGACCTCAGCGAACTTCCAGATAGATATTTGCACAATGCTTTGAAAGCAGTATCTCCATACAAGAGAAAAACTCTGTCAGATGTTGCTCTTAATATACCTCGCCGCTATAAAACTGAAACCGCACCGCCCTATAGTTGGTGCTAGATTTATAGCACTACAGGGAGCACCAATGGCGTGGATGTGGTCTAGCATGTTGTGGATAGCTTTTTGTTCTCTCTCCCTCCCTCTCTTTCGTTCCGTGCATCTCACCTTCTTTGCCACACTGTCGACCAAGGGGTAAATAAATGAGCATATCACTCAGTCACTTAGGTCTCCCTGAGGGATGTACCTCAGGCCGGCGTCCCGCGGTGCCGGATGCAAGATCGGAGGACCTAAAATAGCCAACGCCATCGCTAAAATGTTCGCACCGCACGCTAGAGTGCGTGTTTCGGAGCATCAACCGCCGGAAGCTAGGATGAAACAAAGCAACAACGTAGCCAAACACACACACGCTCACCGACCATCGTTCGGGTGGTTATTTATTGTCACCGGTCAATCGAAAGCGCACGTACACCTGTTAGACGCTTGTGTGGGAGACTGAAAGCCGGTCTTTGAAGAAGTCAGTTTTTTTTTTTGTAGCGCGTACTAATTACTTGCTATAAACGTATGTGACAGTTGGTTCGGTAAGTGTTTTCGGTGCTATAATATCCGTAATATTGAATTACGGAATCGTGCTATAAACTGTTTTCTTTCGCGAGAATTGACGCGCCGTCACAGTCATAACCAACCAAAGGTCACGCTCAAGGGTGCGTCCGATAAATCGTCAACTGCCACGTTCGACGACATGTACGCGACAAGATACCTACGCGAACCATTCATAAATCGTGACACGACCATCCAATACAGTTTTTTTTTTGTTTGTCGAGACGAAATTTGCATGTTTAATATTATTTGTCCATCGTCACGTGTCGCCTCTATACGCGCGTGTGTATGTGTGTGTATGTTAATGTAGAATCAGCCGCATGTGCAAACCACTGACAGGTCAGCGATGTTGGCCACGGCAGTCGTGCAGCGGATCGATACGATCGATTGGCTGCGATAACGATCGGGAACCGGGTGTCACCGAAGGAAAGCCGAACGCATCGCGCACATATCGTGACAGCTGAGCTGGTTGGAAAACTGGTGAAACTACCTGCAGCGCAAAACGTGTTGTACTTGGTGTTGTCTGTGTGGCTGTACGACACACGCGGGCACGTTTCTGCCGGGGCCGTACATTTTACCAGATAGCTCCGCTACTTTTCGGTGCTCGCTAATGATTAATTCATAAGCGCTCTCAAGAGGACGCAAGAGGAGTGTCTACCTTACACCTACTTGAGGTACGGTTCTGGTGGATTAGTCGCTAAACTCCCATCCGCCATAGGCTTTCATACCTGGCACGCTCAGCCAAGTCAGGTCACTAATCAAATAGTGTTCTCTAAGTGCCGAGAGTCCATTATCAACGTGCTTCACACACGTGAGTGACTACGGTGCAGAAAATCGCAGACATCTCTTTCAATACTCTTCGGCGCAGCTTCGCTCCGTCTTCCTACCTTTAAAATATTCATCACCCAGCGCTCGTCTAGCGTGTACACGGCAAGCAGACAGGCGTGAGGCGCTCGTCGAACCCCAAATTCTTTCTTCAACGATTCGCACACCCGAAATATATGCCAGCTTCTGCTTCCTCCTCCTCCGAATCATCACAGCTCGGTCCGCACATGTGGAATGCCACTAGTATGCCGGTTTACGCCACAACGATATCAGAAAAAGAAAACAAACCCCCCACCCCAGGACCACGGATGCAAAGCAGTGAGCGGAAGTAGCTGGCGGACCTCAAACGGTAAGACAACGTGACACAACCACCGGAGGGCGAGCGGTGTGCTGCACAGAAAGTGATGTGGCCTGTGCGACCGTTCGTTCTTTGCTGTGTTTTATTTTGCCTTTTCGGCGTTTTGTTTATCACACCAAGGCGCCGAACGACATTCATCGACAGACGGCGGTTTGCAGCATGATGATGGTCCGTGCCGAGCCGATGTGCCGATGCACCCGATTCCCAATTTCGCTGCATCTCTTACGGGCCATTTCCCGACCCGACCGCAAAAAAAAAACGGAAGACACACCAGTGCACCAGACGACGGGCCGGGGCTAAATTTATGGAAACACACACCACACTGTCACCGAACCCTGGTGCAAAACCCCCCCGGGCGGATTTTACACGGCCAGTTGTGTCATTTCCTTTCGCAACATGTAGCGCGTACTATGGGTTTCACCTAACAGTCGCTAGACAACCCCTATTCTCTCCGTGTTGCTTTCGACTGCTGCTGCTGCTGCTTGTTTTGCTTATTTTCCCAGCCGTTTTTCATTCCACGTAATTATGTCTCGCAGACCTCGGCCGGTTGTAATATCTTGCTGCGTAGGACGTGCAAGAGGAGGCCGGTCGGAACTCATGATTACTCATAGCCGAGTCGCGCGACTTTCGCCCCATTTCCTGTGCGACATTTTACTACTACTACTGGCTGAACCGACCCACTCAGTCCGTTTCTGTGCCGTTTGTTGGAAGTGAGGGTTTGCTTCCGATCGTGTTTGACCGCTGCTAGACCAGCTGCAAGAATCCCGATGGATGTTTCTGCTCTAGCGAAGATCGCTTGTGTGATCTCCAACGGAAAGATTCTAATGCGTAACTACACCGTAGACCACCGTCTACGAACGGCTCAGACTACCCGCCCGAACTTGGCCCGCTGCCAACCGTTGAGGAGCGATCCGATTAATACCTCTCGATACCTGCGGTGGTTCGTTTGACGTTTGCACCGATCGGCAGTAGGGCGGGGCACCGGTAACCGAGCTGTACGTCAGATCAAAGATCGACGACGTGTCGGACAAGTGATCGGTATGTGTGCACTGTACCAGTGGGACGAATTCCGCACCGTTGCACTGCTCTGAACTCGTACCTTCTTTTAACTAGAGCTAACTAGACGCATCTCTTCCGCTGCAAGCTCGTACGGTGATTGGGAAGTGTAAACTGTGGCCAAAACATGGGGGTGGATCAATAAGCTGGAAGGCAAGATAACTATAGCTACGACCTAACCCACCTATCGCATTGTTGGCAAGAACCGCACTGCGTAACTCTCAGCTTCTCAGACAAGACCCCCAACAAAAAGGAAAAGTGTCAAATGATTGAGATGAGCTGATCGAGCAGATTCTTGTTTGACAGCGGCATACAACGCTGAGTACACCTCTAACCCTATTACATCTGCGTGCACTTTGTATAATCTGAGGGTGTTGGTCAGTGAGCCGCAACGGATTGTTCCCCCGGGAGAAACGGGTCGGATTTTTCGACTGCATCATTGACACCTGGTGATCGCAACGCTCGGATGGTCAAAAATCGTCCGTCCCCCCGGTCCGAGCGCTCACCACCGGAAACTGAAGTCAAAAACTTCTGGCTTCTGGGCCCGGTCCTCCCCTCCCGTGCTTTTCCCGGCGTTGCCCCTTTGCACGATGATCACTGACGCCACCAGTGCCGCTGTACCGCCCGAGGGTACTGAAAATAGCCTCAACCTTCATCGTGCGACGCCGCTTTGGGATGGTGGAGTGTGCCAAAAAATGTACGAGAAACAAAAAAAATGCATTAACCCGACCCGTGTATCGGCGGCAGGTGAATACGGGGTTGCTGTGGCAAAACATACCTGTACCGGTGTCTGACCTTTGACGTTTTGGCGAGCGCTAGTGTGAGAGTATTTAGACACACACAACACACAGTGGTGTCGCACGGTTTCGGTTGGATCTTTTTATCAGTGCGCAGTCTGTCTACTGCAAGTGGCTCCCTCTGTTATTGAGGTGATATGATATCCTAAGCCAGGTTTCTTTGTATGTGTTATGCTGCCAGATCTCCATACAAACTGACAGCTCGGATTAACTTGACTTTTGGACAGAGATTAGCTAGAATTATGCAAACTTTCTAGTCGAAGGAATCATAGACGCCATTAGTAGTTTCCTGAGGTGAGTGCGGCCATAGTCTCATAGCCCTTCATTAACCGAGGTTCATACGGCAAGATCGGACATCGAATCACGTTCAGACCATCTCTCCGTATCTTAGACTGACTATCTAGCTAAAGGGTATAATCCAGTCAGGGAAGTCATTAATTGTAATTCAAAACCTCCCGTGATTGTACAACCAAAATAATAGGATTAAAAATTGCTTAGGTGACATTGTTTGTCTTTGTACTACCTAACAGTTGGGTCTTCACTAAAGCAACACTTTTCAAAGATATTTTTGTAATATCATTCGTCTTCAGCCTCAACATAGGAATCAGTTTTGAAGAATTCTTTCCAGTGACTAGATTTCCTGAACAATAGTAACTTAGCCCAAAATACTTTGACTCGTAGATTAATTGCCTGACAGCTGTCAAATTCATACTTCGCCTTTTCCTTGGCATTACAGCCTCGATAGGTCTCGGCCTGCCATCTCTGGCTTTCTGTGACTTGATTTTACCCGTAGCAAAGTATTCAGCCCTGCGTGCGAGGGGAGACGGTCTGCATGGGATTTGAACCCCGGTCCTACCGATTGAAGACCTTCGCGCTTAGATCGCCTCGGCCACCTAGACTTATCTGCCTACATGTTAGCGAAAGGCTTCAATAGGACCCATATAAAGACCTCTATTATTCTATCTATTTCCAAGTCCTTATCTCGCCTGATATAATAATAAAGCAGCCTTTACACGATTATCAGTTTTAAAAAATTCTCCAAACGTACCAAAATGCAGTAGCCACGACCAAACCAACAAAAAACAAGCTAAAGAATAAATAAAGAGCCTCAACTATCAAACCCAAAACACACCTTCGAACGCAACGGACTCCGTGCAGTAGTCACGAAGCTCTTCCCGATCCGTTTGTGTGTGCGTGGCTCGTAAATTGCAGTCTTGATAGGCACGTTTTCATCGCCGTAATTGAATGGCCGCCGTTCGTGCATCGTTTTTTTTATCTGTTTCAGCTACAGGACGGATATAAAAAAAAAATCAGCAAACCCTAAGCCTTGGTCTCGTTTGCGAATCAGGAGAGAGAGAGGGATACATACAGCCGGAATTATGTTGTTTTCGAGTGCCTGATTTTTCAGCAGGATCGATACGTTCGATCATCTTCGAAGGTAGTGCGGGGATTGTTTTTTTTTTTGCTCCTCGAGACACACAAACTTCGGAACTGATGCTAAGCGAGATGCAACACAGCGCAGCCGAAACCTACCATTAAAACGCAGGTTTCGTTGGGCTGCGCTCGAAATCATCTTTAACACGAACGATTTTTTTGTTTTGTTTCGAAATGGTAAGCAAAACACACACCAGACTCCAGACTTTTGCTTACAGTTAGAGAGCGCTAATTTGTTCTTAGGAAAAGCCGGGTCTATTTTCACAGCATCATTAGGATGGCGTGTCTTGCCGCGCCCGAACCACCGTCATAACATCATTTGCATTCCCATTTTTTTCCCCCCGGCAACTTGTTTTTATTGTGTTGACGATTGGGGAGGGCAAATTTGGTTGTGATAACGATTAGCACGATTAGGCGATTGCTACCGTCTGCATGGGCCTGCACCCGCAAGCCGAACGCTTACGGGCCGGACAGTAATGTTATTCAAAACGGAAACAAATCACACAAATGAAAACATGTGTTTCAGTTTTTTCTCTTTCTTCGTGCTTTAGCTCGTTCGCCCGCCCACCGGCCAGCGCAACGGTTGCAAAATCGGTAGAGACACCGAGAGCAATATCGAACCTGTCAGCCAGGGCTACCGGTTTCTACCTGACGGTTGTTGCCTGTCGCACTGCCATTCAGCTCAACTTCGACAAATGTGAAGTGACAGTAGCTAATTAAATCTCACCAGCACGGAAGCAGCCGGACCAGATGTGGTGGAGGTGGCGACTGTGCCACGTTCGGCTTCCGAAACGTATCCAAATGTGTTTCTTGCGGCCCTCGTTCGAAACGTTCGTCCTCGGGGCTGGGAAGTTTCAAATTCACACAAACGAGCGCTCACTCGCTTCCACGTACAGAAACGACGGCTGTCCCTCTTTCACGAGGGCGAAATTCGATTCCTCGATCGCACCGACGTTCGGTTTGGAGATTGATTTTAATTACAAATTAAATATTTTCAAACACAATCTTATTGAAATTCCTTTCCCGAGTTCGTGTCCCGTGCTGGGCGGTGAAACTCCGGGCTGGAACATTTCCTTCCTGAAGGTTGGCACTAGCCTGGTGTCGCTTTTTAATTGCTTGGTTTTCCACCGACCGATACCGCACACGTACAAGCCGGTGTGAGACGTTTCGGCTACTGATTTTAAACAAATAAACCCACCGTAAGCTGGCACGTCAATCAGTGGGAGCGCTGGCCGAAAGCGTGTAGCAGGTAGCGAGGATGAAACCATTTAAAGATAAGTAAAACCCCATAAACCGGCTAATAAAAATCGTGGGAAACGCGATAGCGATCCAGCTAGGATCCAACGAGACCAAGGTAGAAGATTCAGCGGGAAAGACGCAGTTTTAAAGATGATTCAAAGGCAGATATCGGATCCAGATAAGCTAGCCCAGGCAGGTTGATCGTTTTAGAGACCTGATCGATTTTTATTTTATTTTTCGTCTGTCGCTGGCGAAACGGTAACCGTCCCCGAAAAACGTGTCTACCGGCACGTTTGCTCGACCTCCAAAAATTAACAACCCAATCGCAGGGTTTTCTGTTAACTTTATAGCGAGATATATCACCTCCGGAGCCGGCTTACAGAATAAAAAAAAAAACCCCCAAATGGGTGACTTCATTAGCGGCCCGGTTTTTGGGTGCGCATTCCACATTTCTGGATGGGCTGGATTCGCAGATGAGCCTTATAATCCATCGTTGCCCGAAATGCAAAACGGCGAAAGAAGCAAATTTGTAGACGCCTGCCAGCTCGTTAAATCAAATCCAATTAGGCAAACGGTCAACGGTGCGCTCTGCTCCACCGCGATCGGGACAGTCCGTGCCGGAACCTTGCGGACCTGGGCGATGTGGCACCGTAACACTATCCTCCGTTCCTAACTGAGCGTTATATACATCCTCGATGCTTGTTTTTCTTCCCTCTGCTTCTTGGTCTGCAGCTCGCTTAATATCCGACGACGTGTGGTTCGCATCAACAACTCCACGTAGTATCTCTCGCATTACTGCTCGATTTTCTATGCATATCAGATCAGATCGGGGCGAGCAACAAAAAAAAAAAAAACAAGCATGGCGGGTGAGGTAAAAATGGATCAGAAGTTTGTGATGCTGAGAACGCGTCTGCAGGACACACGCACATGCAGAGGTAGCTGGAGGTCTCATGGAACCTTGGGGCACCGGACAGCCGTCACAGACGTCCCCGACCGGGTGAGCCGCATTTAATTGTACGCACGTGAGCTCCAGCTCGGCTTGAGGTCCCTAAGCCATCGAAGAAGGAAAAAAAACCATTTCCCGAAAACTTGCCGCCTGTCCGATTTGCGCGGCTCCAAATTAGCCGCAGCAAAAATGGCGCTGCGCTGCCACCATACGGCGACGATCGCTTTTCTGCCACGTTTAGACGATCGTTTAGGGCGAGTCCGGGCGTGCGGTTCAACGCAGGAGAGCAATCCGGTGTGTATCGATGTCATGTTGCGCTCGGGAGGTTTTGCGCTTCTCGTTCCAAACGATTCGACCGTATGCAAGCGGGCCGAGGGTATCGGGTATCATCTCTCAATCTTACCGTTCGATAAACTGTCTAGCCGTTTTCTTCCGTCCATTCTTACCTTCCGCTTCTTGCTGCGTTTTTGAGGGGGGAAAGGGGGAAGTTGGGACCCCCTTGTTGGAATAGTTTACGAGGTCACGCAAAAACGAAAGAAAAACGTTCGGACCCGCCCGAAATGTCCATGACGCGCACCACTTGGGTTCCCGCAGCGGGGATGCCGATCGGTTTTGATTATCGAACGATCTGGACATTCGAACAGAAGCTCACAAGTCCCAACTCCCGTACCCGCCGGTGGAAGGGAATGGCTCAAGGTGCTTGCAGGAAGGCATAACTCGATCCGCCGGGCACTGTTGGCGGGCTCAACCCGTCGTTGGGGTCAAACCGCTTTGGGGTCTAATTTAACTGTCAGTCAGCGTTGGAGGGAGTCTCGGTTGGGTTTTGGAGCGTGCGGAAGAAAAAAACTCTCACCGGACACAGGAAGCGGTGGACCAGTTAAAGACCGGTGGGCCGTGCGTCATCCGGGTGCAACAATTTCTGTCCAATGCTGGTTGCTGAGCGCTGGCGGTAGTAGTAAGTACGATAGGCGAGCTGTCACTTGCCCAGTGTCTAACGTCCATTAGCTTAAACGTCACTTTCATTAGCAAATATTTTGAGATGAGTAGATAAGAAATCCCATAGTGGGAGTGTATGAAGACTTGAGCTAGAATATTTGAAAGTTTTTTGCCTGCTTCTCTCAAAAATCCAAAATTCATTCCGAGATCCAAGAACACTTTAGCCTCCATATGTCAAAACGCATACCAAAAAAAAAAGCTGGATCAGGACGTCATAGACTCCAATTTTTTCCAACTGACTTTTACCCTGTTTGCAACGAACGTTTCAAGCGTTACTTCCTACACAGCTAGCATATTTATTATTTTCACCTGATTATTCATGACCCAACTTTTCTTTTCGTTGGTTCGCCGTTGAGCCCGGGGCTCAAAACTCCCCGTTCAAACTGTTCATTCAGCTTGTGCTGCAAAGTTAGCGCCCCAACTTACATGCAAGATGTTTAATTAGGAGCAACCTTTAACCAGCTCGAACGCTGCTGCTGCTGTTGGGAACTCTTCGCGAGCTTTCCATTCGCCAGGATGGAGCAGGATGTGGTCCGCAACGTGAGCACACAAAACAAAACCACGCGCACACCACAGCGAATGAAGGTAAAATTGTACCATTTTTCGTTAGGGGTTTTTTAGGAAGTAACTTTGCGACCAGATAATGTAACCCTGTTATAGTTACCTTTGCGTGTGTTCTCCGTACGACAGTTCGCCGTTTTTTCTTGTTAACTTCTAATAGTCGATGGTGGATTGAGGATGTCTGGTGGGATTGGTAATGGTGAATCTTCCTGCCGGCTACCGCGCAACCATTAGTAATGTTAATATATTTGAAAATGTGTAAATTACGACCGTCTGGCAACGAAAGAAAGAAGCGGCCGACCGTCAGCCGTTTAATGGCTATATGATGGTATTTGCCAACTGTGATCCTCGGAACAGTGAGCAAGAATGTGATACGGAGTGTAAGAAATTTTTGACTTTGAAATTTAGGTTCTTCTTCCTTGGCACTACAACCTCGTGAGGTCTCTGGCCTGCCATCTCTGGCTTTCTTTGACTTGATTTTACCCATAGTAGTCAGCCCTTCGTACGGGGAGGCGCTCTAGATGGGATTTGAACCCCAATCCTGCCGTGTGAAGACCGGCGCCGCTATCGCCTCTTCCACGGGACCGCACCAAATTTAGGTTAGTTTAAGTTACTATAGCATAACTTACAGGGGTTTTCAGTTGATAAGGCAAAAGTATCCATTTTTATTGAACGATCCTTGCATGAAATGGCAAACAAAGCTAGTTGACATCGAAACTGTATCAGATGACAGGGAAGTCAAATACCTTTTATTGTGATGTCCTCAGAAGATATGGTCACAGCAGCCGATGATATAGTACGTACTTACCTGTGCGTTAGGAGGACGCGTACAATATCAACGGCTACTATGACCATACCTTCTGAGGACATCACAATAAAAGATATTTGATTTCCCCTACATCTGAAGCCAATTCCATTTCAAAAAAATTTGTTTGCCATTTCATCGAAGAAGCCTGCCATAAAAATGGATGCTATTGCCTTATCAACTGAAAACCCCTGTATTAAACTTTATTGAGAATTACAACAACAAAAATATTCAAATTAAAAAAAAAGTTTTTTTTTTTGTCCACCATATTTGCCCACTGTGTGGATCGGAAAACGTTGGAGCCTGCTGGCAACGATTAGAACCATCATCAACCTGTGCCGGGTGCGTGTCAGACGACATTCGGCAGAAGTGCGCGAATACGACGATAAACAGAAGAGATGAAGTCGCCTGCTGAGGACGCTTTGGCAGACAGTCACCATGCCTGTGCCTGCGAGCTGATCCTGCTGTGGTGATGTGATTTAATACGAAAACTTTTGCATCTCGATTGTAATCTGCTCCCCCCCCCTCCCCCTCCCGGTCCGATGTGCTTTGCCGAGCAGCAGCAATCACACCGTGACTCATATTTCGACGGATCATTTTCGGATGACCAACTCTCAGCCAACTCAAGTGTCATAAGAACGGAAAGCGGTTGTTTTCTTTTTTCTTTTTGTTGCTGTCCTGGATTGCGTTCCAAAACTGAAGACATCGGGTTGACGTAAGCTCACGGCTGACGTAGAGCAAAAAGTTACTGACTGTTTGTACAGTGGACGTTATCTACGCTCGACACTTGGTTCTAGCCGATATGTCAGCTCGCTGCGTTGTGTTCCCGATGGACAACGGGAATCATTCATTTAGCCTAAACCACCTTGACGTGTGATACACCTATTCGAAACGGTCGATGCTCGGTGCCGATGACTCAGTCAAAGAACTTCCGCCCCGATAGTGCGTTATCTAATCGGGGCTGAACGGGTGTTCCCTCCGGTGTGTGAAATGTTCGGATTTATGCACAGATTTCGTTTTGGGAAACAAAACAAATAAAACACCGGAACACATCGAAGCAATAGTTGAAGCCTGCCTATACTCTTGCTAATCTGAACACAGAACCAATCAAACAACACTCCAGCAGGAAGCAAAGAATTAATTTTCCCTTTAACGAAGTAACGCTCAGGAATGTTTTGCCGTTTTTTGTTGAGAAGCCGTAACGCTCGCTACAGAGCTCTTCCCGAAAACTTCAAACATTGCTTTGCTGCAAAAATGAACAAAAGCCGGCATTTTAATCGCATTTCCAAATCGAAAACCCGAACCCTCTCACTCCCGTGCGCACAGATTTGTACCGATTAGCCCGAACGTCCCGAGACACACAAAGCGGCAAAGGGCCCACTTCACATACGGCTTCGATCCATTCGTCGGGCAAGCAATCGACCCTTATACAGCGTTTTGCCGTTTGCTCCGAACCGATCCGGGGCGATGATAGCCTTGCCCGCCCGGTGGAATACACTTCCAACAAA
The DNA here is from genome assembly GCF_013141755.1 of Anopheles stephensi. NCBI lineage: Eukaryota > Metazoa > Arthropoda > Insecta > Diptera > Culicidae > Anopheles > Anopheles stephensi. Next base: position 10,683,268 of record NC_050201.1, read on the forward strand.
AGCGTATTGTTTTGGGAGTAATGCGACTGGCGAGGGAAAACATAGAACTCTTAGTTTTCAGAATTCTAGCGACATAAATTCCAACTCGTGTTACCATAAATAGCAATTGATAGCAGACGTTTGTAGCTCACATGTGCCTCAAAAACGATGTCCAGTAAAAATGGAATCCAAATCGATGCTCTGTCTTTCTTGTCTTGTTGGGTGTTCTCGTTATTGTCGGGGAGCTGACCGGAAATTGGGTGTGGGACTTGTACTTGAGTTTGCTTTTTGCCCACACTCCCGATCTACCAGTTAAGCTGCAAATCTCTTACATCCTTGGAAACGGGTTGAAACGAGTCGGCAACTGACCTTTACACCAGTCGCGTGACACTTCCCGTACCGAGTGACAAGCAGTTTCGCGTCGTCGAGTCATTAAAAAAAAGCAAAGTTTTCTTGGTTTTTTTTTGTTGCCGTCTGCCTGTTTTCAACCGCAAAAGTACCACAAATCGCTAGCAGCAGGACCTACCGCCCTGGGGAGAAGCCGGAACCCGGGCGGGATGCCTTCCCGGCAAGGATGCTGCTGCCCGAAGCCGCAGGACGCTTAACGGTTGGACCGCGGTCTTCACGGTGAGCGGTAAGGTTAATGAATATAAATGCAGCCTATTAAGGCGAATGGCTTCCTCAATTTCTCCAAGCGCCGGGCAAACGAGCATCGGCGGACATTGAATCCCTCGCGTACCAGCTGCCGGTCGGCAGAGCAACACCCGGGAAAGGTGACTGAGCAGAGAGGAGAAACGTTACGGACTCAGTCCCAATTTTGCGAAAGGTACCAAACCGGCTAATCGTACAAGCGTGCGCGTGCGGGCACACGGCGCACGGATGCGAATATCCAAACCAACCCCGATATATTCGACAACAAGGATATCTCTAATCTTCCTCTTCAGCGTCGTAAGCCACCGTCGGGTGTAACCCCCGCGGAAACGACGCGATAAAGACATCGAGCAGACAAGAGCCAGGCAACCGGGCTCTCGACCATGGATGCATGAGCAGACCAGCTCAAGGACCCTGAGGCGCGTATGTATGTGTGTGCGGCTGAGCATTTTTGTTGTTTTCATCTTCCGCTCGTTCTGCTTCATCCACAGTGCTCTCGGGCTTACGGGATTACGGGATGCGTGTTGCAACGAGTCAGCGTGGTGGAGCACAGCTGCGAAAATAGGCAAACCTTACCTCAGGAAAGGCAAAACACGGACAAAAGGATGAGGAAGCACGGAAGTGGTGGAAAATTCATCCCAACCGAGCACAGCGTTCGGGATTCGATACGCCCTCGGGAGGAATAAGTTGGGCGCAGATAATACAGGGAGGGAGGAAGGATTCGGTTGACGATTGTTGATTTTGATGAATGTTTTTCGGACATTTATACATGTACATTCTCGATCCATAAAGTGTCCTTACGTTAAATTTAACTTCAAACAATTCGCGAGGAAACTAAATAAGAAATTCTGGAGAAGAGGAAGAATTTGGTTCAAAAATTCATGGACTCTATGTGTTTGGTAGCCTGTTTTAGGCACCTAAACCTATCAATCCTCTTTCAAGCAACCCTCTGCATCTGTTGCAAACAAATGCAAAATTAACCCTCACAGAACAAGCAGTGTTTACCCGAAAACCCATCACGTGCAGTCGTCCATGTCCCGGAAAGGATCGACGACATGCTTAGCCCGTCTGTGGTTCGCCCACACGCCCGTGTCCAGCACTAGGCAGGAGACGACCGCCTGCTGTGGACAGTAATCCCTTTTTCCGAGGGAAAGCACAACACACACACACACACACACACACAGAAACGAACCTGTAAAAGGGAAAATTTCGATCGAACAAAACACGGTACAGCGCGGGAAGGACTCCTGCCAAAACCTCGAGCACTCGAGGATTCAGGTTCGGACAGGGCGAACCCCGGAAAGGGAAGATGAAACCAAAAAAAAAAAACCAAAACTTTCCTCTTCTCTCGCTCTCTCTCGATCGCGTGCAGCGTGTTGCGACCTCGATATTGTGAGGGCCGTCCAGCAGAAAGAAAGATGCAAAACGGTGTCCCGTACGCGCGGGACAGACTGTTTGGGTTCGCATCTCCAGCCAGCCCGTCGCCGGTGGTCTTGGCAAGTGTCACGTTCCGGGATCTCGGGACGCGTTAGATTATTTCGCCCGACTAGGACCGATCGATTGTATCACCGGTCGGGTCATGGATGGGACGCGGAGGTTTTTTTTTCTTTTGCGAAGAAGGCGAAACAACAAGCCCAGACATCTGGAACGCATCGATGACTGGAAAGTCAGCTTGTCTAGCAGGATTGCAAACAGATTTGTATCATATTCTCCGAATCCGTTCCCGTCAACCATACGCATGGAAGGTTCGGTTCCAGACATGCGGCCCGGCACGCCTCAATCTTCAAGGTGGGCGAGAGGTTTGGGTGACTTATTTTCAATTACACTTGCCGGGTGCAGTGCCGAGTGCAAATAATCAAGTTATACGATGATGAAGAACCTGCTGTCGCTGAATACCGTGCGGAAGGTCCTGCGTGCAAGGGCCGATATGGGGCCGAGTGGCGAAACGTGCTCCGTGAGGTGAGTGTGTGTGTGTGTGTGTGTGTGTAACAAACACGGCAAAGCATAAATATTTATCCTTACGACACGGACTACCTCCGAAACGGTTGCTAGACGGTGAACTTTTTCTTCCAGTTTGCTTTTTTTCCTGGTTGTGGCAAGGGCTTATGGTGCCTAGCGAGCAACAACACGGGCACAAAACTACATTTTACGTGTGCAGTGTTTTTTCTCTTCTTCTTTTCTTTTTTTTTTTGGTTTCTATCCTCCCGTTTGCCACCCTTATCTGGCGTGTTTGTGCAACGACATTGCTAGGATGCATGTTGCAGGGACAGGACACAGCATCCATTTTTCTTGCGTTGCACCCAGACCATCTCAGGAGTGGAAGTGCATGGGAAAGAAAAACACACAAACACACACACAAAACTTGTACAGCTCCGGTCTCAAAGGTAAGCTCCCGTTGGTGAATTAAGCGTGCTCCCAAGTCGTTTTTTTACATTCTGCAACGAAGCTGGGATGCTTCCGTAGAGCTAAAATTGAATGTTTTCACCTCCCATGGGTAAGGACACCGGGACCCGACTCTTCTTCGACTGTACCGTAATGTATAGCTTTTTGTAACTTCAAACCACGCACAACTTGTTGTACGGAGTTCAGCTAGTCCGGACATTCGAACTCGTTCGAATTTTTCTCGCAACTCCCCAAGCCCCTCCGGAATACAGTCAGTGACTTACCTTTGCATTCGTTTGCGTCACGCATCGTACCGCGGCCCCAGGGTCGATCGAAGTAGAACGGTTTGCAGCGTTCGCAGTCCCGCCCGGCGGTGTTGTGCTTGCAGTCACACTCGAGCTTGTCGTCCGCACCCTTCACACACCTGGACGCATGTCCGTTGCACTTGCAGCGCCCACCAACGGCAAAGTCTGACAGTGCGTAGGTCAGCACGCCCGAACCAACGCCCGGCGAGCCCGCATCCCTCGGATGCGTCAGGAAGTCGGCGGCTTTCTTCGGCACGCCGCCAAACTTGCCACCGCCGAGCAGTTCGGTTGATTGCGATTTGGCAAGGGAGGAGGATCCACCTCCACCACCACCACCGCTGGCCGGCTGGAGCCGGTGGAAGATGACGCGTATGTCGGTGGCGGTCACCCAGTCCTGCAGGATGACGGAATTGTCAAAGTCCGGTGCGGAGGGACGGCCCTCGAGCGTGCTGAACGCGATCCGCGAACCCTGCACCCCATCGACGCTGTACCGGTTGTGGTCGACGCAGCGTGCCTCCTGCTCGTTGCTCGGCGAAATCGTTGCCTTCGTCGGCCGGCCGTACAGCTTCCGGCACTGGGAGCTGTAGAACTGGAACGGCAGCCAATTCTTCCCGTAGTCCGCACTCTTGTAGATTGCCATCGAGTCGGGCCGGATCGCGTGCGGACAGAACATCAGGCTCACGTACGTCAGCTCGAACTTCTTCCCGAGCGACAGCGTCAGCGTCACATTGTCCGGTCCGGCGTCCAGCGTGCCGCTGCGCGGTTCCGACCGCCAGCACGTCACATTGTTCGTGTTGTGCACGTCGGTAAGGGCGAGCGCCGAGTAGCGCTTGGTTGCGTCCGCCTCGTCGCAGATCTCGCAGCTCGATTCTACCAGGCCGGAACGGCCACCGGCATGCGTACCGTCGGTCGCTTCCTTCATATTGCAAAACCGGGCCGGCTTACCCTGGCCACAGGTGGAGGACGCCTCGATCGGTACGCCGAACGCCGCGTTCACAAAGTCGGGCGTACAGCGGCGGGGACGATCCTCGTCGTAGCACGGATCGTTTACCGGGTGCACCGGGAAGCTGCGCAGATATTGGCCCCGGTGGACGGCCAGCGAACCGTCACCGGCCAGCAGCAGCGCTAACAGCAGCACGCCGGGCACCATTGTCGCTGTCGGTCGTCGCATACTGGCGACACACTGCACGTCCCCTTCCGCGTGGGGCGTATCACGCGAAACACCAACGAACTACCCTGCGCCTTCAGGAGGGTGTTGACGCGGAGTTGAGATATCGACAAAAAATGGGGTAGAAAACCTGCGAGAGAAAATTCCACGCTCTAGATCAGCTGGTTCGAATCGAAATTCTAAGCCACCCAAAGTTAAATTTTGAAGGATTCACCCCAACTAGCAAATGCCTCTAATATATCGGAAACACACAAAAGGACACGCAAATAGGCTTGTCCTGATAGAAATTGGAGTGCTCTCCAACTCTAAAATCTTCAACTTCAGAAACGCTATCGGAAGCTGTGTCAAGCAATGGATTCTATCCGCGTTCCGACTATCTCCTGGAGTAGAGATGCAGTCAGAATGCGCTTTTGCGCAAATATCTTCAAATGTGCTTCCAGCTTCCGCCAGATCAATGTCTCGTGAGGTGATGCTCCTGCTCAACTGCTTTGTTGATAGTAGCTTACGGTGTTGATTGTAGTGGGTTCTTCACGTTCGGCGTTCACTTCTGCCTCAAAAAGACTCACACATACGCACACACACACACACACACGAACGCCACTAGGAGCTACACCTCACCAACAAACCCAACCAGCCGGCAGACAGCAAAAACACCACAGGCAAACTTCCTTCGGGTTTTTGTTTTTGTTTTGCGAAAAACAATGCCCGAGCGCGCGTACAACTAACCAAAACAAACACACCACTCGCGCACAAACACACGGGCACACGCGCACTTTTACCTTTTTTTTTGTGCTGTCGGGATAACCTCAGGACAACGCAAACGTTTCTACTCTTTTTCTCTACTTTAAGGATGCTTGCAGGCCCCTTGCAGCTTCGGTGAACCCTGTTCTACCGGTTGGACACTGTTGCTGCACTACCGAGGGGCAAGAACACACCACACAAAAACAGCACAGCCACACCGGAAACTACACACGAAAGGCAGTGTGGTGTGTACGGGGTAGCAAACGCATAGAAAGCTAAACTAGAGGCGACGTCTAAACGGACGAACGATCAACCCGCCAAACACCACAATCCACACGGTCGTGAAACACAGATTCAACTGAACGAAAGCCGCGTTCGACGCTGCACAGTATCCTCGCAGCGTGGCTCTCAAATCTCGGCAACCCCGGTGCCGCTTAGCCAAAACGAAGAACAGAAAAACGAGCGCAACAGCGCCGTCGCCATCGAACGGTCGGCGAGAGAGAGAGACAGTGAGTGCCCGACTCCCAACATGGGAAAATCGCACTGCTAGAGCATAGAATGGGAAAAGCGAGAGATATCGGAAGAAGCGATATCGTTGCAAGACACTCGCGGCTTAGCGAGAGAGCGAGCAACACGTGAGAGAAAGAGAGCTTCGTTTGGAGGAAAATGAGTGACTTCCATTGTGGCGCTTCGGGCACTTCGCGAGAGAGAGCGTCCGCTTCGTGTCGGTCTCGCGTGAATCGTCTTCGGGGGTTAGTCGTCTTTTCCGGATTGGTCTAGCGAGGGGTGCTCACGTTACCCGAACGGTTCCCGTCGACCGAGTGCGGCGTGCGATTGGTCCACCAGCCGTGGCATGGAAGCGGCACGGCAATGGAAATTTCCCCTCTCTCGCTGCTTAGCGAACTCAGCGCACCGTGGACGAGGGCCGGTACACTGTAAACTTTTGTGGAGGAAATCAATTCTTGCAATTTAGTTAAATTAATCAAGAATTTCATATTTTAAATATTCACTCAATGTGAATGTTAGGAGAGAAGAACTCAGAAGTTATTCGATGATATGTACTATCTTCTTCTCTCTTGGCCTAACGACCTCTTAGGTCATGGCTGCCAGTTTTTGGCTTACTAGACTTATGTTAGCCGCCTAGTTGGATAGTCAGACCTTACTATGGGGGGAACGGCCCAGATGAGACTTGAACCCTGGTCCTGCTGTGTGAAGACAGGCGTCGCTATCGATGATATATACTACAGTCATATTCGAGCTGCGCATTACCATAGGTAATTTGGGAATATCGAGCTAAAAATTCGGCAAAAAAAAACCTTCGGGCGTCAGAATCTGCGCTCCAGTAGCTTTGCTCCTCGATGACATCGAGACTGACATCATGAGTTGGTGGCGATGGACGAAGTTCGGAGTGGATAGAACACTTATAGTCCAAATAATCTCATATGCCTCTGAAACATAAACTCTGTCCAACAATGAGACGAGACCCTCTTAGCCACCTTCGAGAGGATGTTGCTCAGAAGGATGGTACCATATGTGTCGTGGCTGTGAGCTAGACTCGTCAGACTCTCTTTGGTTTGTTATGTTATGTGAATAGCACCAGACGACCTACTTCTTAAAGTCGTATTAAGTCATCCGTATGGGACAGAGAAGGCGACGGTAGGTTCAAAATGAGTAGAAGTGATGGCATCGATGCTTCCACCAGCAAGACCGAGGTAACTGATTAGCAGACACCGCCAAGACCGAGACCAAGAAGCAGTTGTAGCAGCTAACAACTTATACATTAGGCCAATGAGTACGTAACCAGAAACATTCAGATGCTACTCACAGGAGATGATAAATATCACCACAGGACGTCTTATAACGTAACATCGGTGTGATCGAGGGGAGATGCCTCCATTCTCAGATTTCGACCAAGTGCAAAGGGTCCTTCGTTGACCTTGTTCGGTGATTTGAATTTGATCGGTGATTCAAACTCCCTAAACTCAAATGGCTGCAAGGTAACAAATATAGCTTGAAGAGAGTTGGTCTCCACAAGAACTCTTTTGTGGGATATTCCTGAGGATATTTAGCCGACTTGAGGAGAAAGCCAACATACAGGGTCTTGAAACCACATGGATTCTACAGACACCAAGTCGCCATAAAATCTGGTGGAGTTTCCTTGGCTCTTCTCACAAGATCCAACCGTGGCAATATTCTGACGCAATATCTACCCAAGGAACAACTTGGTTACTATTCCCAAACTGCATTTTGGCCAGCTTAACTTATCCAACACATATAGCAAACCCTTACAACCGGTGACGAAATAACGGCCACCCAACTAACCTCGGTCGCATATAAATTATTGACACAGTTTTTCCCCATTTCACTACCAATAATCAAGTCCCAGAGACAATCGATCACGATCATTGCTTCAAAAACAAACGTGGGCACCGCATGTGAAATCAGTATTCGTGAACTGATCGTGATACTTCTGTTTTGGTTTGTTTTTTTTTTTGTGTCGAAACTGCACCGCTGGTTCTGATCACACTGCCGACAGTGTGTATGGCAGTGGCACGACTTTTGTTTTCGGACAATCCAATGGGTAACCCGCAGCATACGCCGAGAATGCGCCTAGGCTTAGCGATGGAAGTCACGCACTGTCACACTGACCTGATTTCGGGGTCGAGTATGTATGAAAGGATTGCATTCGTGTGGGTGTGTGTGTTTGAATGTGTGTTCGTTTCGCAAATGTTAATTGAAGGACCTTGCCCTAGTGACAGTGAAGCCTTAATTGTGTGGCCATATGGGTGAAGAATTCTCTATTGGGTTGGATATACACATAGGGGTTTGCAAGGAATCTTTGACGCATCTTAGCCCTAGATTCTGAGGCTATTTAACTTGTTGAAAAGGTTATCATCTTGCAGTCTATAGCTTCAATATCCAAGCTTGGTTAAAGTTAAGGATTATTAAGGCTTCATCAGGAATTCAAAAAAAAATAGTCTTACATGAGAAAGTACTTTATTAAATTGCTTTTAAGGACACAATCTACACATAATAACGTATTCTCCACGTGGAGAACATTATTTTTCGTGGAAACCTTCCATTACACTGAGTCGACCAGATTTCGAAGGTCTTCTCCCGAAACACAACTCAAACTCGTCTAGACCGGTAGACGCTGCGTCATATTTTACAGTTTCCTTTACTGTTCCGCGTTTTTCGCAACTCGTCCCTATCTCGCGAACATTTCAATAGCTAATGAATCTCACTTTCTGTCCTGGTCAGACATGGGCTGCCACCACCACCACCTACAAGGTTACATTCCTCATAAACATGGACAAAGAATTCGTTCGCACTCCCGTACGCTCCCGGTACTTCCTGGTCTGTGCCTAGCCAGCGTTCGTTCCTCGAATAAATCAAAGCGAAGAATCACGCGCGCACTAATCGGCCCTGCTAAGCGCCTATTAAATTTCCAAACAAAATTTCTTCCTGCAGGCACCCTAGTGCACCAGTCGCCAGATGAATAATAATAGTACGCCTACCGCAAACAAAGAGTTGTCAGCGCGAGTGCACCAGGGGAAATTGAACGCTTCATCTGGTAACGGCGAGTGGGCAGCTGATGCGATGGTACTACGCTGCCCTGCGCTAACACTTTTATGGCTTCATTATTCACGAAACGCTGCACCGACGGGGCTGTCCCCTCAACATTGGCTGCAATTAAACACGCAGCTTCGCCCCCGGAGTTTGCCAATTCGCGGTGGCAATTAATCGACGTGCAGTGGATCGCGCATCGGGAAGAAGTCTGTAAATTAAAGACTTTATTGTAGCGTGTGCAGCGGAAGAAGAAAAACACACAGCCACGGGAACGACCACTGGTGGACCATCCATCCATCGATCACGGATAAATTACAGGCATGTCAGCGCGTGTTGATTTATCTGCTGAAGATTCAGCTTTCTACCACTGAACCCGGGGTTGAATATTCATTACGGTGTGGAATTTTTAAAACACCGCGCAACTGATTAGTGGAACTGGAAAACGAGAAACAATTACACCGAGCAGTGTCACTAAGGACCTTAAAGTTGGCAGGTTCTTATGGCAACAGGGGAACATAAATTATTGTACGGCTGTATGACTAACTCTCACTGCAGCCAGCACGTTGCTGACTCACGTCAATTATCAAAGTTTTCACCGCTTGTTTGGAAACAGGAGAGCACGCAAGTCAAACAAACTTTTCACCCCCCTAATTTGGACATCACTAAACGAAGTTCTTACAGGAAACATTTTTCTTGATAAATATTTCAAGAGACCTGCTACTGTATATAAGAAATCAATATCCACCAGAGTCTTCCTTACTTAGCGTTTACCATTCAGTGCTAGCTGGTTGTCCTCAATGACGCTCTGGAGCTATCTCCGGCGGAAGCTATCACCGATTCTGGATCTTCGTCAAGATAGTGACTACTTTGTACTGCTCAAGTGGCTCTATGCCTTCAATGGTAGGTTTCCTCTTTATCGCTAGAATCTTAGATTTAACTCCTCCAAATCCCGCCTCTTCCTTCCAGGAATACAGCTTCAAACCAACCGTCTCTGGTTGCGGGCTCTGTACCTGCTCTATCGGCTACTGCTCCCGGCGCAGTGCGCTATCTGGCTGTATCGGACCTGGGCTGCGGCGTACGTCGAACGCAACAAGAACCTCGCGCTAAGTCTGCTCTGTGGACAGTTCGCCCTTACCAGCATCATGTTCCGCTTCATACTGCTGCTGCTGCGACACAATCAACTACAGCCCGTCCGTAGCTACATTAACGCCCGGCGCTTTCTCCGCGATCACACCAAAGCGCAAGGATTGAGACAGCGTGTGTTTCGCACCAACAACATCCTGATCATCGGGCTGATGATATACGGCATGATAAACTTTCTCATTTACGAAGCGTCCGATTTGCAGTGGCACGATATATTCCGCATGCCGCCGTATCTGATGGAGATGAACCGTCCGCTAGCGTGGACGCTGCAGATCATCATGCATCCGATGACGCTGAACGGGTTGGGTGCGTACGTGACGAGCTTTCTGAGCATGCACACGCTGCTTACGGGGCTGCAGGCCGAGTTTCTGCTGGTGGAGTTTGCGTTCGTGGGGCTGCTTAAGCGTGTGGAGGAGCAGGTGTTGCAGGGTGCGATAGAGGACGACGCTCGGCAACGCTTGCTGTGGGAAACGTTCAATCGTGAGCTTGGCATCTGCGTGCGGGAACACTGTGAGGTTGTGAAGTACGTGGCAACAGTGTGCCCGGAAGCATAGTGAACCCACATCAAAACACCTCATCCAGCTCAACTCCTTCCTTCCAGACACATACGGGAGGTACATCGGGTGCACAGCTTCTCCATCACGGTACAATACTACACCGCACTCCTGTCACTCGCCATCGATACCTTCTTTATCTCGTACAACGGTCTAGACTTTGTCTCGCTGTCGGTGCTCATCTTCTCTGTGCTGCTCGTGTTCGAGTGGTACTACTGCTGCAAACTCGTCGAAGACCTGCAAGCTACGGTAAACAGACTTTGCGTTAAGCAATCGACCAAAATCCACTCACCTCAACACTGTCTCTGTCGTAGAACAAACGTATCGGATGGGCGCTTTACACTGATGACTGGCCTGCCTGGTTGCAGCATGGAAAGCGTCAGCCGGGTGCATTACGCCAGTTCCGCATCACGATGAGCATTGTGTTGCTTGTGTCACAGCGAAGCTTGTCCTTTCATGGCAGCGATATCGTCGAAGTGTCCTGGGAAACCTTTGGAAGTATGCTGAAGACAAGCTACTCGGTGATGATGTTTTTGATAGAGTTACGGAAGTTAAATCGCTAGTTGGAAGTGGCTAGCATATAGTCAACTTATTTGAAAAGGAAAACCGAAGCTCTTACAGGGATAGCTAGATATTCCAGCAAACTATCAATGTTGCTACTATAGCTATACTCTACTAGACCAAGGCATCATCAAGAAGATACTCATCATTGATCTCTACCAGTTCTAGTAAAAAGTAGCCCCGCAATTATCTCTGGAACTGATCATGTACTCATGCAGCTCATACACTTACAGCTTACAACCTCAAGTCCTTGAAGTACCTTTAAATACATCTCTTCAAGGTTTTGTATGGAATACTATATGCAACAGATACAGATGTCTAGTGCTACAGAATATAGACCATAGCCTTGACAAAAGTCTTCAAGATTACTTACATGTTACCTACAATTGACTGTTTCTTGTTGGAGATCTCACATGTACAGGAACTCCCCACATCTCATTAATGTTTTCTGCGAAAGTCCTTCCATCGTACCAACCAGACAACGCTTCGCCAAAACTTACTTCCCCAACAGCACGCCCACATACTTACAACTTTCGATCATCATCGAACAGATCTGCGTATCGTGCGGGTAGGACTCGAACTTCATCGCACAGGACAGCACGAGCGTCAGCTTGGACATGTACAGCAGCGTCTTGTCGTGGTACAGCCAGAGGTAGTGGTTCGGTATGCTCATCTCGTGAAACGTTACCTTTTTCGCGTTCTTGAAGAAACAGTCCGGCCGCCAGATGCTGTGCAGCCAGTCCACGTCCAGTATCCGGTACTCTTCGCTCATGTTTTCCGGCAACCGTAACCGCGGATCACGCCAGCTTTGTGCCAAAAAGATGTCCGCCACGTACGTCTGCAAGAGGGCGCAAGTGGATGGGTACCGGTTGACAGATTGTCGTAGCACGCTTACCATGGACTCCTCGTTGATGGAGTCGATCGATAAGACGGTGACATGGAAGTAGACGACGGTCGGTTGACCTAGCAGCTTGGGTGCACGGTTTTTGTCGTACGTTTTCTGGTGTGTTGGCAGTATGTCGGATAGCGATAAGCTCGCATGATTCTTGGACAGCTCACCGATGTCGGAATAGTTTCTGCAAAATAGGGTAACGGAACCAGTGGTTGAGCTTTCTAACATCAGGAACAGTGCTGACGATGCTATCAACGAGCCCAAACAGCCTGTGGGTGCTTTGTGTATCTGTGATTGATGAGCAGGTAGTGGCAAGTAGTTGATTGTACCATGGTGCGGTATCGTGTTGATAGAAGTTCTATTGAAAGAAGTGTTTCAACTGCAAGCCACGCGTCCCAAACCAGCAGCGAGACTATGCTGACCTACTTCAAGCAGCCAGCAGCAGTTTTTTGTCGAGTCTTCCATTTTTACACCACAGTATGACACATTGCTCTATTGCTAGTAATGTGTTGGTTCACTATAAATGCAACTTACCTATAGCTCTTCCCATCGACTGCCATCGGTCTCAGGCTGGCCAACACCAAACCAATCACCACCGCTACCCTGGTCGCCATATCCGGTCGAAAGCCTTCTGTGGCGTTGTCGGACGGGAATAGTACAAAAACTTCCGGATATCTTTACTTGGTGAGCTTCGTATCGTCCTCACACCAAGAAGACGACTCCCTTGAGATCGTTGGAGAGATCTTTAGAATCTCCAAGGTCCAATCCCACACCAATACCAACAAAAACAGCACACACACACACAAACACCTCCAGCTCACTACAATCTTGCCTTTTTGTCTCTGGTTCGCCAGTAATGATGCTGATTGTTGTAATTTGTGTGGCCCTGTGTTGGTGTGCTCCCGTGTTGCGCGAGGTGACACTGTAGGGGTGATGGGCCGTACTTTGTGTTTCGGTGTGTCCTCCCCGCCCTTTGCGGCACTAATCGTCATCGATTTTTGCCCTGCCTGTGTGTGATATAAACAACCTTGTCGTCGCGTTTTCGCCTCGTTTACAGCTGCACTAACTTCCGCACACACCTCTTCGCTCCCCCCCCATCCAACCACCTACCTACCAGCGAACCCCCGGTTGCCCGTTCACTTGTACCACCATCTTGGTTTGGGCTTCATTGCGGTCGGTGCTGTTGGCCGGTGGCAGAGAACGCAAGAAAAAAAAACACGGGCCTACGGGCTGATGTAATCGTACCCCTGTTCGCGACCTACTGACTGCTTGAACTGCTGAACAGGAGGCTTGAGTTTGGTGCCACTAATTAACTGCGATCGCACACTGGGACATTCACTCTGGGAGAGGATGAACCACTAGTCTGTCAGCATGATACAAGCAGATGTTGATAATCCTCTCGATGGATCTCCGAAGATCTGTTAGAGCAGAGCTAATCTCACTTTACAAAGCGCAGCTACCACTGTAACCTTCATCCACCGTGTGCGTGAGGCGTCGCGAGACCCAAAACACCTACTACAAAGAAACCCCAGAGCAGGAAGCAGCACCACGGTGACGATAGTGTCCGGTCTATCTTCGGGATCGAACTGAGCACGAGAGCCCGTTCGCGCAAAACCGTTAGCAACACCCGCGGTCACCCGCTAGGGTCGCTCCGTTCGGCCGATTCTCGTCGGGTCTTCGCTTCCAAGGACTGCACAGGCAATGCAGGGCCCGGTGTCGATGCCTTCGCGCAATTCGCAGGTTTTGCATAATCCTATTTACGGCCGAACGTCCATTAGCGTGGAACGAAGGCGAAACCGCCGGGCCAGATTCGTGGCCGAGTGGCCTCTCCTACTCGCACGTTCCGGTTGCAGTTGCGGTGGACTACCTATTTCGCGGAACGACGGGCTTTACGTCTTCCAGCGCACGGTGCCCTGACCGGTGCGAGATTGGTGCCTAACGAAACTAAATAGCTGGATTGGGAAGCATAATCCATAAACGTATAGCCACTCACACACACACGCGCTAGTCTCTAGCCCGGTAGTTTGGTAGTGATTTGTAGTCCGCCTGCGTGTGGTAGCGAGCTTCTATTGAAGCGAGCCATGACGATTGGTTCACGTAATTGCGAACCTGCAGCCACTTGCACACATATCACGGTTTATATATCGCTGATACCACCTTGATTCGATAATGGCAAAGCCGCGTATGAGCAAAGAGGGCGTCTAAAATTGGACAATCGGCTGAAGAGTTGCTAAGCACTTGTACTTGAGGTTCAAGCAATCCTGAGGAGCTCTTCACTGGGGAGTTCTAAGCTGGTGGAACTTTTCACTGGAGAGTTCTAAGAAGTTTTACTTAAGAAATCTTCATGAACTTTTTAGTGGTTGTTGTGCTTTTTTTATTCATGAAGGACAGTCTGCTTGGTTGTTGGGCTTGAATTTCATATAATTTTGAGAAGCTTTTCGCTGCAGAGTTCTGAGTAGTAATATTTGACCTTCAAGAAATGTTGAAAAGCTTCTCGTTGAAGAGTTCTAAGAAGTTGAACTCCAAACATCTAAAGATCTTGAGCAGGTTTTCGATGAAGATTTCTAAGTAGTTGTACTAGAAGTTCAAAAACTATAAAGGACCTCTCATTCGAGAGTTCTAAGCAATTGTAAAATAATTGTACTTACACGTCAAGAAATCTTGGTGAGATACCGTTGGAGAGCTCTAAATAGTTGTACTTGAGCTTCAAGATTTCATGAGAAGCTTTTGGCTGGAGAGTTCTAAGAGGATGTACATTAACTTCAAGAGATCTTGAGGAACTTCTCATCGGACAGCTCTTAGTATTTGTACTTCACCTTCAAGAGATCTGGAGGAGCCTCTCACTTTAGAGTTCTAAGTATTGGATTTGAGCTTCAAGAACTCTTTTGGAAGTCCTCGCTGGAGAGTTTTAAGAAGTTGTATTTGAACTTCAAGAAAACTTTAGGAATTTTTCATAGAAAAGTTTTTAGTAGTTGTACTTAACCTTCAAGAAATCTTGAGAAGCTTTCCGCACGAGAGTTCTGAGTAATTATACTTGAACTTCAAGTAGTTGTACTTGAACTTCAAATAATTGTAGGGAGTTTCTTACTGAAGTGTTCTAAGTAGCTGTACTTCAACTTTAACCAAACTTGAGGATATTTTCGATGGAGAATTCTCAGTAGTTTTACTAGAGCTTCAAGAAATATTAGGGACCTCATATTGGAGAGTTTTAAATCATTTTAAAGTTATTGAACTTACACGTCAAGAAACCTTGGCGAGCTTCCTGTTGGAGAGTTCTAATAAGTTGTACTTGAGCTTCAAGAAATTATGAGGTTCTTCTCACTGGAGCGTTGTAAGTAGTTGTATTTGAACTGCAAGAAATGCTGAGAAACTTCTCATTGGAGAGTTCTAGGAAGTTGTACTTGAACTTCAAGAAATTATGAGCAGCTTTTAGCTGGAGAATTCTAAGAGGTTGCACTTCTCTTGAGGCGCTTCTAGCTGTACTTATACTTCAAGACATCTTGGGGAGCTGTTCATGAGAGGGCGATAAGAAGTTATGCGTAATAGTGAAATTATAAGTAGTTGTAATGGAAATTCAAGAAATCTTGATGAACTTCACGCTGGATAGTTCTAAGTAGCTGGTCTTTGTAGTAGTCCTTGAGCTTCAGTAAATCCTTAGAAGCTTTTCATTGAAGAGTTTCAGAAGTTCTAAACTTGAACTTCAAGAAATCTTGAGAAGCTTGTCCAACAATTCAAACGATGCACTTAGTAAGACACATATCTATACTAAACGTCACAAGGGCCACAAGAATACACAATGTCACGTCATGGTAAAGCTCCGCTCTAAATAAAACACTCATCCCGTTCAGCGTGTTTATATTTTTATTGTAGTTTTATTTGATTCTCTCTACAACATAATGATATAGTAATGTTTCATCTGTGTTTCTCTTCTCGCGTTCCTTTCTCTCTTTTCCCACTCTCGCTTTGTACGTACGTGAATTCTTCTCAACACGTTTGCCAACATTTTGCCAAAAACTGCTCTTTCTCTCCATCCGTCCTCCAGCGTCTTCGATGGTGCGTGAGACTGGGTGTGACAGCTGTCAATGCTTCCCGTGACCTTCCATTTCCCGCTCACTCACCCTCACCCTGCCCAACCCCTAGCGCCTCTGCCTCATGTCTCTTTCACATTCCGGGAAGCATCACCGTATCCTAAATCCGTGTGTTCATCACAATGCCTGTTCCGAAGCTGTCACACACTCGGCCAAAATCTTTCGTTTGTACTTAGTCGCTCCCGTTGTTTACTATGTTGACGTTTACCTTTAACCAACCCTCAACGCCCGTGCAGGACGAGATGGGCATCCATATTAGCAAGCGTCTTGCTTCGTTCCGCGTCGTTCCGTTCCTCACACTCACAGCATTCGCTCCAGTCGCGCCGCATCAATGTTTATATCTTTAATTATTCTTAACATTCACAGCGGTTGTAAGATTTGTTTTGTTGCAGGGGATTCGAGAGGGAGCAGAGTTTGAATTTTGAATTTTACATCTATCCAATGCCAAACTGCAGAAAGGGTACGTGGGGTCTGCGTGGGGGTAGGTGGTCGTGTTGGTGGTTTTTTTTGTTTTGTTTTGTTTTCTGCTTGCATTTTATGTTTAGGTTAACGAATGGTGACGAGATGCTTTTGATTTTATGCCAAATCCGGGAAATTGTTCTGGCTGCGCTCGCTATGTATATACCCTTGTTTTGGTTTGCTTTACCTCCATTACCATACATTACTGACAGGATGCACACATATACACATATCTGGTGTTTGGCAGCCTTTGTGTCTGTGCGTGTGTTTTTTGGTTTGCCAACGGCCGGACGCCATCTTGCGCCAAACACCGGAGCTTCCGGTTCGAGCTTACCGGACAAAGCGTACTAAAACTAAACACCTCATCAGCACCATCCGCACCAAACTAAATCAGCAATCGGTAATAGTAAGAGAGAAAGATAGAAAAAGGGGTGGGGGGGGGAGAGAGAGATAGACAAGGAACCGCTACGGTGAAGCTGCTCCCAAAGTATGGAGTCTGATGGTGTGAACGATCTGCGAAAGCGACTTCTAGCCACTCGATGTCACTATAATAGCCAAGTACAAGTACAATTTTTAAGAGTTTTGGGGTTTGTTTCTTTAGTTAGGTAAACGCAAGGCTAACTTATTACGTCCTCTCGTACGTGGAAGCGAAACCACCGGCGAGTTATATATATGTGTGTGTGTATAGAAAGAAAACGGAAAAGTGAAGCACCTATTGCCTGTTCTAAACATCATTTTGATTGTTGCTATGGTTAACGCGCTAAACTAAATCTTTACTGAAGAGAACTATAAGTACATGACGAGTTAAATAATTAAACGTTCGAAAACAGTTAAGAGTTAGCAAAGCGTATTAATAGTAATTAAAGTAATCAAAGGAACAAATAAGGTTAAGTTCATAAAAAATATGTAAAACAATTTAAAAACATATATAAATAATATAAACTCTAAATTATTAATGCTAGAGCAGCCAATAAATATAAAAAGATTTCTTAAATAAAGCAGAAACGAGCAAAAAATCGTCAAACCTTAAAACAAAGAAACAAAGAAAGAAAACAGATCTGGAGTAGCTGAAGTAATACAAAGACATAACGAAAGCGTATAAAAGAAGCTAAAATGTTGAAATAAAAGGCTTGTAACTTGATGAGAATAATACGTAATGATAATAACAAATAAGTAAACAGTCAAAAACTTAATAAAATTACCTTAACATGAACAATGTATGACGAACTAAGTAATCAAATCATGAAACAAAAACAATTAAGAAAACATATCAAAGTAGTAAAAGTAATCAAAAGATAAATAAAATTGAAATAAAATAGTAAAACAAATATAAAATAAATAAAAGTAACTTAACAAATAAGAAACCTTTCAATTACGAATATATGCAAACAGTCCAACAATAGGAATAGAATGGAAGATAGAAAACCGAACCATTATCAGCAAAAGGGTTAAACAAAAAAGCACCCGTGGCGGGAAAACAACACGCTTACATATCTGCCCTCCTATACATATCGATTTCAAAATGGGGTTTTTTTTTTCTTCTTGAGTATATAGTTGTTTGATTGAACGATCTAGCGTTCCAGGGCTGCCCCGGTTTAAGGGCCGTTCCCGTTTGTTTGTTATATAATGTTTCTTTTTTTGTCTTTTGCTTATTATTTACTAACACTCTTTAGCTCTCTACACTGTATTACGCACTATCACTATCACTCGTTTTAACCCTTCACGCACCGACTCACGTGCACATGTGTGTGTGTTGTGTGTGTGTGTAAGATAACATTGTTTTGTATGCCGCATCGTTTTCGTGTCACATTCTTTTCTTTTCCTCTCTTTCTCTCTCTAAAGTATTGCCATACCCGAAAAAAAAGCGCAAAAATGTTCAATTTACCGATGGTAAAACGTAAAACGCATAATTTAGCTAAACCTACCTTTTCATTTGCCCACCCCTAAATTTATGTTTTTTTTTTGTTTTGTTTTGTTTTGCTAAACCTCCCAATGAAGCTATTGTTTTCGAATAATTTTTTGTTTTAGTTTTTCATTTTTTTGTAACACTTAGACTTGGAATTTTGTAACAATTTAATAAATTCACCAATTTCGTCTAATCGATCCCTTTACTTGTCCTGTTTTTTTTAACTTTTTGCCATCTGTTTTCCTTCTTTACTTTCTCTCTTTTCTTCTCTTTTTCCTTTTCGTTTTCCTTCTTTTGTTAATCTTTCCTCGAGTTTTTTTTTACATTTTTTGATAGATTTTATTACTCATTGTACTATAATAATACCCTTTTAAAGACGTTGTGTTCTTCTTTGTTTTTCATGGTTGTTTTTTACCGTCTAGTATTTACGTTTTGAAAAGTCTGTTTTCTGATGTTCCATTTTCTAATTAGGCTGCTTTTTTTTCTTCATCCATCTTGTCCATTCTTGACCAAAGGTTTGAAGTTAACAAATACGCTTACAGACAGGCTAAACGTTGTAGTGCAATAGGGTATAGCTGAGTATGCATCCAGTGTGATTATTCAAATACTTCCTAACCGGTGGCATGTTTTCCATACGTTCGTTACTTCGTGCTGTGTCACTTTTCAACGCATTACCGTTTCTTCTTCCTTTCTTCGCTGCTTGCTACAGTCTCTTTTCCATTAGCAATAATACTATTGGGCATGATGTTTTGTTTTGTTTTTCTTGTTCATGTTTGCTTTGATTTGTTAATAATTCTATGCTTCCGTTTTGTGCTGTTGTTCTCACTCGTTATCTTTTATCGCTCTTCTCACACATTTATAACAGCTGTCAGATGAGAAACTGATCGCAGAAGTTGAAAAAGGGAGTATAAAGTGAATCAGGATTGTATAAGAAAATTAAAACAAAATTAAAGCGAAAGAGAAAGAAAACGTGAAATAGAAAGAGAAAGAGAAAGAGAAAGAGAAAGAGAAAGAGAAAGAGAAAGAGAAAGAGAAAGAGAAAGAGAAAAAAAGGAAAATAGAAAGGATAACGCGAAGAAAACAGTTAAAAGAGGAAGAAAAAGGGAAATGAAAAAAGCATATGTTTAATAAGACAAAGGATAAGAAGATAAAAGAGAAAATAAGGGCAGCAAAGACTGAGCTCTTATATCTGTAGCAGCAAACATGGTCAGCCAGACTTCAATGGCCCTGTTGTGACTTCAATCGATGCCCGTTTCATGCCCAACTTTATCCATTTCCAGCAAACAACACTTGGCTAGAAAAAGGGGTGTTTTTACTGCGTTTAAGATATTTATGATTGATTAATAGGCAAATCCCGAACGGGGACTTTGCGTGTTTAGCAAGACGTTTAGCCAATGTGTGTGTGTGAGAAGATGATTTTCGGGGGGGTTTTGTTTTTGCATTCCATTTGTATTATTTCCACGTTCGAATCGGCCCAAAAAACAGCTAAATACTACACACATACATACACACAAATACGGTTGTACGGATTGGTTCACAATCAGTTTGGGGTTTCTTTGTTTTTGCTTTGTTTTCCAATTTCTTCTTCCTACTTGAGCTTGAGCTTTCGTTTTCATTCTCGATCCGTTTCTTTTTCCCATTTTCCTTCTTCTTCTTCTTCTTTCATTTTTACTGTACGAAAGTGTACCGTTTGCCTTCTTACTGCTTTAACCAATTTTACGCGTTTTTTGTATGTGTGTGTGTTTTGTTGTGTGTTGTTACATTTAATGATGGGTTTTTGTTCGGTTTATCTCCTGTAGATTTGTTCTATTTTGTTTTTTGTTTTTCAACATTAGCAATCGGGTAAATAGAAAACAGCATCGTAGTGTTTTTGCATGTTTGTGTGTTTGTGTGTGTGTGCGCGTTTGCTTATTTGAATGTAGATTTCTTCTTCTTCCTCCTCCTCTTTCTTGCTTCCACGGATTTATATGTAAAACAACAACCATTCACATGGATTAATATGAAGTGTGTTAATCAGACATCTCTTTTTTTGTTTGTTTGTTTGTCATCTATTGTTCGAGAAAATTGGGATTATGCTTAAGTAGTTTTGTCTTGCATCTTTTCTCTTCGCTTCGCCATTCTATTGTGCCTTTGCCATATCCTTCTGTAGCTTTGCTTAACCGTTTTTTTTCCCCCCTCCTAGCCATCATTAACAATTATTGTACTCTTTCCATCCCATTCGTTCGTACGTACCGTTCAGACAGCGTCGATACACACGTTCGCTTCGTCCTCCTCAACCACTGGGCTAGGCCGCCGGCCAGGAGCTTAACGTTATTGGAGGTGAAATTTGAATTTTACAACAAAAAAATCTCGAAAATAAATAAATTTTGATATCTTACTCAATGGCATTTAGAACTTTTTTTTAAATAAAATCGCCAATTATTTTTCTGCATTAAAAAAATACTTCAAGATTAAATATTTATGTAGAAACTATTAAGTTAATCACAGTACATTGGTCCTAATTAAAAAGGGAAGAATATAACCTTTCTACCTTTAACCTTTTAACCTTTTTTTGAGTAACAATTTGACAGCTGTTGTCAATACCGCGCCAAGCCGTCATACTAGAAAATGTAAATAAAAATAAATAACGTAATTTGACAGCTGTCAAATATTCCGTGACCCGTGACCTTGAAGGCGTGTTCCAAATAGCACGTGTGTAGCAAATGGTGAATTGTGGTGATGATGGGTCCGTTGACTGGATTCAATCATTTTGTATACAACTTTAACACACACATACAAACGTTTCATGACGGCATCACACGCGCCAAATAGAGAGAGAGAGAGGGTGAGAGCGATCACATTAGTGGTGAGTTTGCAACCGTTTTGCATACTTCTAGGCGACCCATTATCGAATCTTTGTCACGGTTCACTGTCAGTTATCACAATTTTGAAGTAAGATTTAAATATTTTTATAAATCAAAAATGTGTGTTAAATTAAACACACCGCACAGCGAAAAGCTAACAAAAACAAAATTAAAATAAAGCGCGAAAGCTAAAAGAGCCGAGGTGTCAAAATCCGCGAAAGCCAACCAGGCTAAACCAATCCCCAAACCCCGATACCGATTCCCGTCTGCATAAACCTAAGCTTTGGAAAGCATTCAAAGCTCAATCCCAAATTACCGCCAGCGTTTGCAACAGTGGCATACAGCAAGTGTCCACATGTTTATAACAACACAATCGACACTCCGTTTGTTTGCTATAAAACGTGTGCCCATCAGTTGTTGTCAGCTCTAAGTTCTAAACATGAAAGACACCTGCTGTACGAGCTGCAACCGGCAAAACCATACTGCCCTGGCCTGTGTACTACTCCTGTTTACCGAAAGTATTACATACAACCGGCAAAACGCAAAAGAACTGTTGTACCCTACGTGTATCCACGGTAGCTGCAACCATGGCCATTCCTCTAGGCATTTAGTGTGTGTGTGTGTGTGTGTGTGTGTTGAACCCTACATTACTAGTGCGCTAAGTAAAGCTCTTAACACTACTTGAGATAGTTTGATTCCGGACTGCGCGTTGCACTGCTGCTGCCAGTCTGTATTGCATATCGGTTGACTAGAGGCATCGGTTACTAGATTTGCTTACAACCGTCTACGGTGTATTATTGCGATGGTTTTTTTTTTTTTATTTTGCTTTGCTGTTCTGTTGAAGTAGTTGTTTTGCTTGTGTGATTTTCTTTTCCTTAAGTCTTCTGATGATGAGATGGTAAAGGTGAAGCTTTTTAGTATGGTTCTCGATATGTACTGCTGATTAGAGTGGAGTATTGGTGCCCCCCGTAACGGGCGATTTAAATTTGGAACGCCTAAATGTAGACAATCACGCACGCATCATCCAGATCCAGCTTCTCCCAGCAGCTCTGGCTTTCCGAGCGGTAGCGATGTTGTCGATTAAAGTGATAGAAGGGTGAAACAAGATGAGCATTCGTACTGTGCTGAATGAAAGGGTGAACGATGTGACCTATACTCTATATTGCGTGTGAACACTGTAGTGACCCATTGCTACGATGGTGTCCTACGATGGTTTCCAAAATCAAACAACCAATCCCAAAACGTATGGTTGGTGAAACGTAGCGCTAATCTATTGCTTTGCTGTACAAACCCATTTCAACCCAAGGTTAAGAACGTTGATGCTAGACGATTCCTTCGTGAATCCTTGAAACGGTACGCAACCGAAAAGCAACATTTTGATGGGTGCCCCGCAGGGAAGAGATGTTCACCAAAGTGTATGAAGTGTACCATTCATACGGTGAAAAAATCACAACAAATCCTAATAACCTGGCTATTTTGTGGGTGTACTGAGTGTAAACCAACCGAAGAAACCTCAACCGAACGGGAACGCAAAGAGCTTAGTTTGTTAGCTATAGACTGCAACAGACTATTCTACATTACGCGTTCTACGCCCTCACTGAACTACCGACGCGACCGTACCAAAACAAGTGGTATATAAAGCTGATAAGTTGCCTGTCTACCAGCTGTATCTATTACCCCGCTTCTATCAAACTTTCCCTCGCACTTATACAGCTGATTCGATCCTTCCGCGTCCTCTGTCTAAACGTTCTACTTGAGTAATGCGCTATGTTTATATGTAACCCGCTCCTAGTAACGGGTGGGA
Source organism: Anopheles stephensi (assembly GCF_013141755.1). Classification (NCBI taxonomy): domain Eukaryota; kingdom Metazoa; phylum Arthropoda; class Insecta; order Diptera; family Culicidae; genus Anopheles; species Anopheles stephensi. Next base: position 10,706,314 of record NC_050201.1, read on the forward strand.
TATTGTATAATATTGTAACCGGTAATTAATACACCCATACAAGGGGTGTGCAATGCTAAGATTACGAGTACGAGTATGCTATGAGTAAACACGTTGAGATATTGAATTTATTGCACCTCAACTGGGTTGTCCTGAGTCTTCGTATAGCTATGCGCACCGCACATCCTTCGTACGCGCTATAAATCACTCTCGAATCGGAAGACTGATATTAAGTGCTAAAAGAGTGCTGTTTTGTTCTTTGCTTCTTTTAGCTATCTGCGATGTACACCCGGTTAGCGCCGAGGCAAACCGAGACGCTTACTTAAACATACAAAATGGCTTCACTTCACTGCACAAATCTGACACGCATGACCACCTGCACCGGCGTGTGCAAATAGCTTGGCAGGTTGACAATACGTTGGATTGGTTCCACAAACGACAGGCTCCTGCAGCGTGTAACGGATAGGGAGTCGCAGATAGGTAGGTAAAGATCGCACATTGAACGACTTGCTGGGCATGTAGCCGTAGTGCACGGGGGGGGCATGCTGATATACTACATTTCGGGGCGTAGTATAACAATGCCTTCGCTTCACAGTAAGCTACCGCCGCAAGTCGCAAGAGTGATCGATAATTTACAGCCTATCTACATCGTCCATGTCCAGGGTGTTCGAACGTCTCGCGACCCTCGACCGCCTATCTAAGTCAACTTGCGCAGCTGTATACGACACGCACGGGAATCAATATCGGGCCTGCAAGACGTACCAGGTGGCGTCACTTTCGCGTACATCTAACACTAACAGGCATGTATGGGTAAGCATGTGTTACAAACAGTTTGATACTATCTGTAACACACAAAAAGTTAGCAACAAAACTCGGCAAACAAAGGCCATCTTGGCAGAAAACCCATCCAAAAGTCTCTGTGCAGGAACGGAAACGTAGGAATTGCGATTGATTACTAACACACGTATAACAAAAATCAAAAATGCAACTGATGACAACTAAACATCCAACTGGTGGACAGTAATGTTGGTGACATTGACTCAATATAGCTCTGGGTAAGCAATAGAGCAGCAGCACGATGGCAACACTTCTATCTCTCTCACTCTCTCTCTCTCTCCAATACATGATGCTTTAGGGTCATTCCAACGATCTTGCACCCGCTGCTCAGCAGCCGACGATGCATATGTGTGAGTGTGCTTTTTCAATTCACACATTAGTGCTACACTTGCTCCACGCACACTCCGTGATAGTGTCTCGGGCTCAGAGCAAAACTATCTACAGATATCCCAGGGTGGAGTAAGTCTTCACGTACGGTGCGTCATCCGCTGCTGATTCTCCTCTGCAAAAGAAAGGAAAGGAAAAAAAAGGCATTAGACACACGGTGCTAGACAATGTCACCAGCGGGATTGCTTACTCATCGTCCCATGGGCAAACGGCGTCGCCCTTCCGTTCGCTGTTCTCCTCCTCGCTCTTCTGTGCACGAATCGTGTCCGGCTCCTGACCTCGATCCCTGCGCTCCTTGCGCTTGCGGCGTTTGGACAGATCGTCCACTATAACGACCGTCGCCGTACCGGACGTGCCAGACGGTGGCTCCGGTGGATCTGTCGACTGGCGCGGCTGCTCCTGCTGCTGCTGCTGCTGCTCGGGCTCGTCCACGTCCGCCTCGTCGTCCGGTGGGTCCAGCTCTACCTCGGCCAGCGGCGCAATCGATGGGGCGGGTGTCGGTGCAGGTGCGACGCAACCCGGCAGCAAACCGCTATCACCACCTTCCATGATGATGTCGTACTCGCTGGTGTCGAGTCCTCCGGGGCCGTGAGGTTGCTGCCGGAGCGTCTCGACATAGAACCCGTCCTCTACCTCGGTGAGCGGTGACATGTCTTGCCCTGCGTCGCCCTGCAGCACGTCGATCGTTTGCGTTGCTACGCTAGCCGCCGTACTGCTCATGCCAGCAGTGTGGTGCTGCTCAGGCCTGCTGACACCGTCGGCCGCTACGCTGGTATGCCTGTCCGCGCCTCTACTAGCGCTACTGTCGAGCGATTGCATACGATAGAGGTCTACCACTTGCTGCTTCCCAATAGCTTTTCCTTCCCCCTCCTGCTCCTCCTTCCCGACTCTGTTCATTCCCTCCGCTTCATGCGCATTCTCCTCCAACACCTCCTCCTCCTCCTCCTCCTCTTCTTCCGGTGTATTAGCATAGATTACACTTATCCTAGGTGTGCTGGTGGTTGATTCCGGTGCAGTGTCTACGTTCGTCGGACGTTGACTGTTCGCACCGATCGTCTCCCTGCTGCTGCCGCCGCCGCCGCCGCCTATACCAGCCGACGATGTGCATATAGTAGTAGTAGTCGGTGTGTGGCACACCGCTTTTGTAGTTGCTGGGACGCTGCCCGTACCGTATGTTTTCTGTTGCACCTTGTCCACCGCCACCACTGTGTGTTGTGCTGCTGCCGTGCCGGCGGTGTCTGCCGGCGCAGCATAGATAGTACCCGTACTGCAGACAGTGCCTGGCGATGGTTGCTGTATGGCGCCGTCGCGTGCTCTGGTAGCTCCAACATCGCTACCCTCACTCCTGCTCCCACCCTCGCCACCCTCCTCGCCCGACCTTTGCCGGTGACGGTCCTGCAATCGCTCTCGGTGCGTGGTACCATCCGCAGCCGGTGCAACGGTCTCCTTGGAGATGGCCGGAACCGGGACGGACTCTGGAATGTGGCACAAAGAGGTCCCGGACCCTTCCTCCTTCTCCTCGAAGCTCGTCGAGAGCGATCCTTGCGAGATCCGGATCGACGACTGGTGCTGCAGGTACTGCTGTTGCGGCTGTTGTTGCAGGTTCGCCAAGCAAGCAGTACTGTCGGGTGGTGTCGCACCGCTACCGGTGGAGTTAGCACGCATACAGAATTGTAGATCCGACAATCTGACGACAAAGTAAAAAAAAAGAGGAAGTTACATTACCCTCACCCAGATATGCAGCTTCGTCCGCGAGATCTCTACTCACCTCGGAGCCATCGTCATGGAAGCCCGTCGCTGTTCGGTCACAACCGGTGCCAAACGTTTGGTGCTGTGAAAGTCACCGTCGAGTGTGTTTTGGCGCAAACCGCACGATCTCTTCATTCGTTCGGACACTTCGCTTATCTCGGTAGTGCTGTGCGGTAGATCGCTGTGCTGCTTCAGCTTGCTGTTGCTGTACAAACGATACAAAGGTCTGTTAGCCTTACCGACTAGCAAAAAGGGCAACCAAACTTATCTAACACTTACTCCGCCTTTGGTGGGAGTTTTGCATCGGCACTGTCCCACGGACATACAGACACCGAGACGGAGCTATCCGAGGCCGGTTTCTCGATGACGGGCGTGTCCCAAGGGCATACGGCACACGATCCCGATACTGAACCCTCCAACGTTACCTCCAGTGTAGTTCCTAGGTTTTTGTTCATCTCCCTAGCAGGTGGGAAAGAATACAGAGACGGTGATGAAGTATGATTGCGCATTGAGCTTCGAGCGAGGCTGCGTACGGAACGGGGCCTCCCGTTCTACGTTATATAAACACTCAGCTAGAGTGCAAGAGAGAGAGAACGGATTATAAGACACCTAGATGCTGGAATGCGGTACAACGGTACACAACGGACAACGGATACATTCAGTAAACAGACGTAGGCGTGTGGTGTTCAGAACAAGCTTTTTAGAACAGAATACAGGACACGGGAAAGCATGAATGGCGTTTCTGGATGATGCTATAGATACAGAGTACGCGAACGAGATGAAGGTGTATGAAGTGTGTATGGGTGAATGGTTGTGCTAGAAGGAGGATAGAACATAACACGTCGAACAGCGTCGTACAAACGCCGTAACATCCATTAAGGGAACGAAAACAAAACTATTAATCAACAACGGCTTGAAGCCATCATACAGGGTAGTAATAACTTGGAAAGAGTGGGGACCGAAGAGGTATATCTTATGGACAGCAGTTAAAGAGATGGTGGTGCTTCTTGTAAGAAATGAACGTTTGTATAGTGCCGCTACTAAACGAAACGAAACTTTCGGATACTTGGATTTGTAGACGGAGGAAGTCTATAGTCACAATAATACAGTGCTTCAATAGGTTCGGTCCTGACATCACTCGAATATGGCTCAGTGTTTACGCCTGCTAAGGGGAGGGTCACATCTCGAACAACATTCGTGGTGATTTATCTTAGTACTAGCTAGATAAGATGCACTACGAATTATGGTTAAGACATGACCGAGAGCAATGGTTCAGCTGTAAGCTAGAATCAGAACAGGTCTAACAGTCGTTAGCTGAGATGGAAAGGATTAACGGTTGATACCACTATCACCAACTTCAGAACGCACTCAGAATGATGTGTAGGTCAGTAGTATAGAGTGAGAAACGTAGTAACCACAGTAAGAAGGCACAAACAGAATAGAAGGGAACAACGGCGAAGGAGGATCAGATTGGCAAAGTTGACTGGTATGGTGGAACAGCAAGAACACACAGAGATACACACAGACACAGAGAATACATAGTACGAGTACGAGAGATAGAGAGTGTGAAGGTTGGGAGAAAGAGTACGTCTGGATGAAGTCATGGCGTCACGTCAAAACACACTAATGATTGTAAAAGCTGTTTACCACACATACACTCCACAGTAAACGTTAAGGAATCAATGCTTTTTGTTGTTGAGGAAATGAACTACTCAAACCAGACTCGTTTGAACTTGGAACACTTGTTTCAACGAAATGCTAGGATATTCCAATATCTGAGGATCCACAATCATAAACACCACCGTTAGAGGGTACAAGAAATCTACAAACATCTGTTATGAGAGGTGTTGTTGAGATAGTGAGATAGTGGTAAAGGGTAGTAGTAGCGATGGTAGTCGTTAACGGTATAGTCTGGTCCGCGGGCGGATCATTTTACTAGTATCAAGGTGTTGTTAGCCGTGCTAGCGGGGTATTCTTACTGTTGCTTTCCACCTGTCACGCGTACGTTTCCTCGCACGGGTGTACTACTGGATGATGCCGAGACACCCTCGTACACACCGGACGGCATATCACCACGGTAGATCGACACGCTGCCAGGTCGTCCCGAGCAAAACACACGAAGGAAAGAAAAACGATCAACTCAGCAAAAGCCGAAAGTGTGGTAGATATAGCAGATAACAGATTCAACAAACAGTGCAATCGTATGACGCCTGAGCAGAACAACCTCAACGTTTGCAACAGATCGCAGCTATCGATGAATGGTGAACATCGGCAGAGTGCAGTGATGCTGACCTTCGAACACCTCGTCTACACCGTGTACGGAGAGTATGGGAGGCAAAATTGCAAAACGTTGCTGCTTACCTGTAGGGAATGTCACTCAGATTGCTTTGGCTATGAGAATGTGGCACTTTGGAACAATCCTTCACGCCCGATATCGCTAGCTCGTGCGCTGATCCCGATAGGCTGCGGTCACTACCGCGTCGTTTGGACAGACTGTTTACGTTGCCCGATCCTGATTGTCCGGAAGATGGCTGCGAGGAAAAAACAAAGCGTATAAGACGCCATAGTTACCAACGACACACTGTTTTGTGAGGTCAGTTGATCGTTACCTGCGTAAGCATCGATGGATTCGGTGCGGTCGAGGTTGAACCCTTCTTCTTCGCACCACCACCAAAGCCAAAGAAACGCTTCTTGAGCGATGGTTGGATCGCGTTCACCATCAGGCTCTTGTAGTGTTCCGAGCGCACGAACCGTGGATAGCAATCCTTCTTCAAGAGCAACATGTAGATGTGTTCGGCCGCCGCGTCGAACGCAAATCGGGACGGATTCTTTAGACCCTGCTGTACCTTCTCCATCGTTTTACCGTCGATGTTGATCTCGCAGGGTGCACCAGGCTCCAGGAACTCTCTGTCAGTAAGATAAAACCCACATGTTAACGATGCGCATTACTCGCAACAACTAAACGCCGCTACACTTACTCGTAGATTTCCTTCACCTTGCGCGATATCTGCGAGTGAGAGGAACGTCTCAGGTCGTTCACCGCCATCCAGAAGCGTATGTTCTCGTGCGAGTACTCCTTCTTCAGGTAGTGCGTAAACTCCTGCAGCCCGGTTGGGTCCGACACGACCTCCTCGATCGAGATACCCCAGCGCTTGACGCGCTTCTCGGTCGGTATCTCCACGACCGGGTTGTTCAGCTGCCAGAAGCTTACGTCCTCCGTCACCCACGGGTTCGATGGTAGCGGCGGCTGCATCATCGGATCGTACTCGCTGAACGTTTCGTAGTACACGACGAGGCTCTCGCACGCCTGCGACATCTTCACACGGTTCCGGCCGAGCGACGCCTTCAGGATGTCGACCTCGCGCTGCCAGTCCTCGACCGTGCGCTTGCGCGGTTTACCCTGCCGATCACGGGACGGTATCGGGCACGGCTCGAGCGGTGTGAACTGTCCCGGCGGTGGTCGATGCACCCGCCAGTACGCACGCTCCTGCGAATCGCCCACGATCTTATCGCCCTTCTTCCGATCCTTCGCCAACCGCACCTGCTCCTCCGCCTGCATCAGTATGAAGTCCCACTTGCCCTTGAGGTTCTTGTGCAGGCTGGCCAGTGCCTCGGTTTCGTAGTCCTCCAGGCCGTGGCGCTGCTTGTTGCGCAGCGACCGCTTCGCCAGATAGATTGCGTACTCGATCTGATCGGGTGCTTTCTGCTGCCAGGGCCAGTAGTACGGCGTCTGGAAGCGATACAGTGAGGAGTCATCCTTCACCATCAGCGTCTTCGAGTCGGAGACGGGAAAAAAGTAACCGTGCTGACACAGCTGATTACTTATGTTCAGTGCCTCCGACTCTTCGATGCTTAATCGCTCCATCAACCATTCTATCAGGTCGTATCCTGCGGAGAAAATGCACAAGAAGCACAGATTAAAGACCTGGCTACGGTGACGTACTCCATCGTCCGCAAACATACCCATAAACGCAGAAGGAATCGACGTTAGGAACAGTTTCTGGCTGCGTACTGGTACACCGTTCTCCGAGTCTTGCATCTCACGCACTAGTGATTCCATCTGTTAAAGCATAAGAAACAGCTTGGAGTTATTCAAGTCCACCTGCTAAAACGTCCACCTGCAACTAGCTTACCTTGTCGAATGCCATGGGACGCGACAACCGCTCGATAGGTGGCGCTGGCTGTGAAACGTTCGTACCCGTCAGGCTGGAAGGAGTCGCGGCAGCCGAACTGTTCGAACCGCCCGCTACCGATTGCAGCTGTCCGGCAGAGGCTAGCAATGCCGTCGGCACGGCAATGCTGGTGAGCTGCGCAGCACCAGCACTGCCAACGCTGCTACTGGACGGACCCGTTACCGTCGCCAACGTTGCGGTCGATGTAGTGGTGGACGACTGCTGCAGTAACACTACCGAACGCTGGTGCCCATCACCGGCTAGATGGAAGGCAGCCGGTGGTGTCTGTGGATGGGCCCGGTGCTGCAGCTGTAGTAGTGCTGCCGGCGTTGTCTTACTGCTGCTACCGACTGCCTCACGTTCCGGCGATAGAACTACATCGGGAGGATCCATTGCCATTGCCAGTATCTTTACGTGTGCGTGTGTGTTCGTGTGCTTGTTTCCGTCACACCAGGCGTGTGCAGTTCACGTCCGTGACAGGGCTGGAACACCTTGCGTCAATATGCCGTGATTGTTATTGATAGTGGATGTTTGTTACGGGACTGGTTGTATGGTGGTTTCGATTATGGGTATTGGGTGATCTGTTCTATTGGACTGCTTCTTTGCGGGTTCACGCCAGATGTCCAGATATCCCCAACAATGCAGATTTGACGCCGCTAGTTTCAAACTCGGGCCAACAAGTTGACTACGGTGGATGTCTTCACAAAAACAGACAAAGAGCGTAACAGATAGGTCCAAAGTGATGATAGCAGTCGAAGAGCCCGGAAGTTCACAGCAACAAAAAAGTAGTTCCCCGGTATCGTAACAGAATCTTACAAAGATATTGTGTTTGTGAAGATTTTTGATCTGACTACGCTGGATCACGTAGTCATAGCAGGTTGAGATTACTTTGCTGTTGAAGTGGATGGGACAGCAAGCACTCTAAAAGACTCCACGGAGAGGTACGGGTTCGGTGTACTGGTTCAGCTTGATGGTGCCTCTTCCAACGCCTACCACGTACCACCGTGGAACTGCTCCTCGTCGAGTGCCTGCCTGTTAGGTGTTGTGCGGGAACTATAACAAGTCGGATGCTGAAGGATGGTTTAGTCGGAATATCCGTCCAGACGATGACGGTGTCTGGTGATGGTTTTTTTTTTTTGTATTCTTATCTGCCGCTGGCTTCAAATCCTTTACTGGGACTTGTGATGTGAATGCGTCTGCGATAGTCGTCTTCAGTTGTTTGCTGCTACTGCTGCTGCAGCTTGTGTTCAGTTTTTGGAGTTCGGTCACCCGTGTGTTTGTGTGTGTTGTATGTGCGTTTTCACTACTACATCTGCCTTCACTCTCAATCCGGAACGAGATTTTTACACCTTAGCTGCTGATCACTGACGGCGTTGCATTCCTAGCCAAACTCCATCGTTTGTGCGTTAGTTGAAAACTCTGTGTGAAAAGGTGTGTGCAACGTTACAATTAGTCAAACGTACAGATGAGATGAGAACGGAAGCAATTATTCATTCAATGCAAACGAGGTGCCGTCCGAGTGTCCGGCACCTACCTACCATGAAAGTTTTTGAAGAATTACGTCAAACGAATGACATCCACCGTACGCCAATCGCACTGATGTACTGCAGCAGGTAGTTGGTAGTGTGAGTTGTACGTTACTACCGGCGGCCACCGTCGCTGTGCGTGATGGACAACTGCACCTGTGGACTGTGCACAAGTTTCGACCGGACAGTGGCTATTGCTGCATCCACTCAACGCAAACCGTACGCCGTTCGGTTCGTTACAGTCACTCGCAACACTGCCGCTTCTTCCCTCGCTGCTGCTGCTGCTACTACCTCGGTTGTTGTCCCTAGTATGCGCTTGCTTCTTCGATCGCTCGAAGAAATCGGTACGAGACGGAAGCTGGGGGGGCTGCGACCGGGAGAACAGAAAGAGATCTGTAGTTGACGGTTCGAGCCCCTGGCCCATCTCGATGTCACCCCCTCATGTATCCAGACTAGCCAGGTGTGTTGGTGTCCGGCAGGGCAGAATGGTTGGCCGTCAAAACCGTATCCCCGACGATGTCCGGGATGTTGCGATGTAAAGAGACAGGAAAGTGGAGATTAGGATATGGGTAGACAGTTAGATGTTGCTTAAAACTAGGAAAGGTATAGTATTAGCAAGGAATATTACTTTATGCATAATTTTCTAGAACTTCCGTGAGGAATATTAAATGTCTAATCTGCTAGCGCTCGGACATATCACAGGTACGTCAATAAGCTGTAAGTGTGGATAAATTTAACCCACTCTCTCTCTCTCTCTCTCCCGCTCTCACACTCAGCTGTCAATCGCAAATAAAATAAATAAATCACAGTCCGCCCTTGATCAAAGCAAGCCAAAGCTAACACACCGCATGAACGCACTATGAGCGCATAAGTGGATAAAATTCTAAAACTTTGATTAAATTTTTCCTTACTCCCATCAAGTTATTCAAGGTTATTACTAATAAGAAAAAGACAAAATAACAACCTATGTATCATATTCAATTTTGAAAAAAGTTATGGATAATGTCACAAGCTAATAAAAGAGTCGAATATTGTAGCAATATCCAGCACTATTCGTTGTCTTCTTTGCGTTAACAACTTTGGTAGGTCTCGGCCAACAACCTCCGACTTTCTTTGACTTTAATATAGCAGCAGTAACTGGATAGCAAGTCCTGAGTACTGTGAGACAAACCGTACGAGATGCAATTCCAGCTCCTGTCGTGTTCCGGAATGAAACTGGCAGGTTCGTTCCGTTCTGCAAAAGCTCGAAAATTTTGAACCTAATAAACTTATTAAAAAGAACGATCCTGAAGAAAGTAAAGAACCTGCCAAAAAGTGCAGAAACCTCCTCCAACCCAAAACCCTTTCCCCTTCTACAACTACAGTACAGTACAACTATATACAGTCATATTATCAGTCAAGCAGCGATTTACGATTATCGGAGCAGTCAAGTCATATTATTTCTGATGATATCCACTAAATTATTGTTGAACCACTTGTTGACCTTGTTGACATTGACAGTTCATCTAATTTGGCCATAATATTGCTAGATTTTAATGAGCCATTTTGAAAGACAAAACGCCTTGCTCTCCACAGTTGATCAAATATCTGAGTATATGATGTGATTTGTGATTAAAAATAAGGCCTGGGACACCAAAGTTTTGAGCCAACTGCAAGCAGTTTTTTATGCAAAAATTTATTTTTCGGTCAAAGAAACCTGCCTAAAAAAAATAGCTGCTGAAGTCAATATCGATCGATGTTTTAGAAGCTAATAATTGACATCGAGAGATAGGTCCGCGCAGTCAACCAAACGCCAACATTATATTTTTCATTATTTTCTATTTAAATAATTTAAAATTTTTAATCCATAAATACGGCGACGCCATTCAAAGTGAATTAAAATTGAACATTCAATGACAACGTATTTGATTGTAAAGATCAACCGAGTTTTAGCGAGCAATTCGCGTCCGGATTCTAAATTCACTGAGCTTTATTAATAAAATTTTAAAAGCACTCATAGAAACTTAAATTAGCACTACCTGATGTCATAGGACAGAAATGCAAAGAAGTAAAGTTAAAATAAAAAAGGCAAACTAAATTTTAAAAAAAATAAAAATTTAAACGTCTAAATTATTTTTTTTTACCAAATTTCATCTAAAAGGCACATAGTGCGCTAACGAAAGCCAGTAGTAGTAGTAGTGTGTTAGTCAAAAACCAACTACCTTGGAAGTATTCGGGCTGAATTACACCCACCCAATCGATCATTAAATCTCCCTTGGCGAAATTATTTCCTCGCCGAATACACTTTCACCCCTTCTTCACCAAACATGCATTCGCTGTGGAAGAACATTCCCTTCAACGACATATTATAACACTCTCACAAAGAATCGTAAAAACTAGAGCACCTAAACCATCTCGATGACAGCGCAATGTTATTTTTCCTTGCTTTGAAGGGGGGCAAAATATAAAGCAAACGGATAAAATCGGACAGCACGGCATGAAGCTCTGTGGTGCGATGATTTCCGACGATTAAAAATCTATACTTAGCCCCAATTGGCCGGGATTGGTTGCAGCTGATCCGGCATCAATTGCACCCAAACGCAATTTCTGAGCAACGAGCGTCCCTGGCTGTGATGGCTTTCTGCCCGCGGCAACGGTGCAAATCATAACCTTTTATGGGTGCCATTTAAGACTGGCGAGCAGTGTAATCGATTAGCTCGCTCGCTCTCTCTCTCTCTTTATATATATATTAATCGCACATCACCCATTACCTGCAGGCGAAAACATACGACCGGTAAGATAAATCACTAAAATGTAGCTTCCCTGTTGCCGCAGTACGTAAACATTGCCATAAATGAGGGTGAATGTGGATTGGTGGTTAGGGGCAGGGATTTATAATTCGTTCTAGGTTACGATTTTCTTAGCTGCAAGCGCCAGCAGGTATGCAACTGACAGCAAACTTAAAGGAAGCAAAGCGAACGCTTCCAGGAAAGTCAATCCAACGTTGCAAAACCAGGTATTGCCGGCCTGGTTGTCTCGGGCCATGTTCGATCTGCCATTTCTGGCTTCCATCGACTTGATTTTATCTGTATCTGGATCGTTAGACCTGCTCTTTACAGCGCAATGATTAAAAAATTATATTTATATTTCTTTATTGCATACTTTCAGGCGCCTAGATTCAATATGTGTTAATTACAGCAGGATTTAACGTGAGATGAGCCAAATTAAGAGCATAAAACACATAACTCCTCTTCAGAATCATAATAAAACTTGGAAAAAATATCAAAAATGAACTAATACTGCATAACTGCACTTTTATTAGAGCCTCGCATGCACTGCCAAAGGACATTGCTTTAAAATTGAATTTTAACAAATTGTTTGGATGCTAATCATTAATATTTTTACTAATAGATAAAGTTTGCACATTTTGGAAGAAAAACCTTTCAATATCCATTTTCCGATTCCAATAAGTTTCAATGTAAAAGTGCTCCAACTACTAGGGCCCATTTTAGTTCATTCCATACAAAATATGAACGTCACAATGGGCCAGTTCTTACTCAGGATACGGCCAATAACCAGCACAATTCACTTGAACCCGCAAGAGAGAGCTTCTTTTCAGTATATGAGATCGAAATAACCATGTTGAATTGGCCTATCAAAGCTCTTCTAGATGACAGATTTTCGAGCTATCTCTCTCTCTCTCTCTCACACACACACACAAATTTCTTAGCAAAAGGACCTCGTAAACGTCATACCTGCCATAACTGGCTTACTAGACGCAATAATACCACGTAACTGGGGTAGTCACTCCTCACTTCGGGGGAACGGTCCGGATAGGATTTGAACCCCGCCTCTGTCGTTTGAAGACCGGTGCCGTTGTCTTAATATGGGCTTATAAACTTCTAAACATCTCTTCAGGTGCTAATTTATAGCAAACTAGCGACTCGTGATTCGCTACTGAAACTTATTTTATTCTGCACATTCAACGAAACAGCATCCAGTAGCGTGTGTTCAACTCCAAAGCTGCCATACGGTGGTTCGAAGCTTATTTTATGCTGTCATTCTACTTTTGGGTGACTTAAAGCTTTTACAACATTCTACAGTTCTCCATTGGCAATTTTAATCTAGTTCAAGCTCTTTATTTCTTATTTTTATAAAAATTTATGGGGTTTGGAAATTAAAAATTCAACATAACTTATACAGAATGCTAAAACTTTTTTTCTAATTCAACAAATTTGTTCGCCATGAAGGATTTTTTTATACAATATAGTTATCAACATAATTTACTGTACAAACACATTACTTCTCAATTTTAGCATTCTAAAAATATTTTATTACTTTAAATTAAAAATATGACGAACATTACCCTGATTGCTATTCTGGGCAAACGTTCCTGCAAGACTGTAATTATATCTTGAGATTCTTGTAAGCTTGAAGATGTGAAGACCAACTTTCGATAGCTTGTTTTACTATCCATTGCGATGGTATTGGGTTCGATTTCACACAACATCTCCAAATATTTCTGATCGGTAATTATTAGGTTTTAAGCAAGCAATAAGTTAACGAATAGAATTGAGAATAGAGCTAGTTTAAAACCAAATCCCAAAGCGTATAAGAGTATCATTTTGATAAGATTACTATGTTAGGGGGTGGATATAAGTAATATGTAATACGAAACAGAGAAAAGTAGGATAAAAGACTCAAGAAGGCCCCCCATGATGAAATTTGTTTGTCACTATACGCTATACGCCAAACAGTATGCAAACCGCAGTACACGTTGCGAAAGCTTCACAGTGTGCTTTCAATGTGGTCAAACATTGTTGAACAAAGTCGAATGAAATGTTGCATAATATTCAATTAAATCCTCTCACCACCCTCTCCCCCCAATTCCTGAGCAGTCATCCTGGCTTAAGGGGGCTATGTTCTTATTCTCGGACACGTAAGCAGTGAAGGAGGAGAAAGCTGAATTTAAGCCGGGCAAATCACTTGTTATAATGTGCACTATCATGCTCTACTCGCTGTCTAATAACAGTTCTAAGGAACAATGCACAATGTTCTTAGCAAACGAAAAGATTCTAGGGGCGGGAGAGGTCCTTCTCGAGTCTTTAACCGAGCGGCTCGTAAAGGGTGGCTTATTGGCAAATATGTACGAGGCACGGTTTTTTGTCTTACTGGGTATTGGTCTGGTAAGACAAATCATAATAATGCATAAAAAATATTCTTATACAATAAAAAAGGACATGCACACCTCTAGAGTACGCAAATATAGTACATAAAGCTTCCAGCCTTCGAGAAAACCTTCGAAATGTTAATTTTCGAAAGCATTAATTCGTAGAGCTCGTTACCGGGATAGGATAGAAGTTGTTTAGATAGGCACGGCTCGTTACAATCGATAGAGCTAATGTAAAGAAAAAGGACAGGCAACAAAAAACCTAAAGACACAGAAAGCAGACTATTTCATCCCGTTTTCCCAGAGCAACACTCCGTTACTCATCCTTTGACTCATGCCCGCTACGTAGAAGAGTTACGATTTATTATCGCTGCTTGAACGATTAAACGCTTTCGCTCGTGTCACATAGTTTTGGTTCCAGGGTTTTTTGTAATCTGTGGCCCCCTCTTTCCCCCCCCCCCCCCCTGATGCACGATCGTTTGGTGTTGGTTTTGTGCCAGACGTCCTCCCTTCATCCCCCTTCCTCGTGGTCCCGTCCTAGTGGTTGGAAGTGATTTTCTCAACCCGAACAGTACACCCGAGCAGAATCCATGCCACACGTTGCCCGTGGGGTAATGGAAACATGAATATTTTACGCCGAACAGTTTTGTTTGGCCAGTATCGTTGGTCGGCGAACGGCGCGTGGCCCACTGGACGATGGATAGCGACCGTTGCGGCTTGCCATACAAGATGGTGGCTGTGCTGATTTTTTTTTGTGTGTGCCTAACATACGCACGCAAAGACAAACACGTGCTAGGTTTTAGCAGAATGTCGGGAGGATGTTGTTCGGTAAATGTTGCTTGGTGTAATAGTAGTTGCATAAAGTAAAATGAAGAGAAGATAATTGAGGGGGTTTCAGTGAAAAAAAGGAAAACATTTGTTTGACAAATAATAGGGTTGGTTTTTTTTATTAGGGAGTGTATATTCTTCTAAGAAATGCGATAATACATCTAGAGTTTGCTGTAGTATTATGTGTTATAAAAGTTATACAAATTAAAAACAAATAAAGATTTTTTTTAAATATATGAGAAAAAAAATTATCTCATCAGTTTCTCATAGAAATACAAATTGAGCTGGTCATAATCGTTTTTGGCTGCAACCGCCAGAAGGTATGCAATTGATAGCAATCTTTAAAGAAGAAAGCTTAATTTCGTCCCGTAGTATCAAATCAACGTTACAATTAGATATATTTTACCATTCTTGGCCTACCATTTTCCAGCTTCCATTGACTTTACCCATAGTGGGATCGTTAGGCCAGCTTCCAGTGCCTTGAAGATTTAAAAAAAAATAAAACACATGATCCACTGAATTGCATACTTTCAGGCTCAAGATGCAAAATGTGTTTATTATACCGGAGAAAAAAATTGTTTACTTATGGTTTGTAAACAATTATGGGACCGAAAATCGGGTATCGAATCATTAAAAATTGAAGAATCCGAATATGATCGTGTTGTAGAATATGTTCCTTGTATAAAATTATTTTTTCATGAAAACTCAACAACTGTTTAATGAGTATTTGCTGAGATGATCTTTTTATGCTGAAAAAGGCACGCTCTCCGGTCCATATAGAGACTGTTAAAGTGAATATGCTAGCCTATGACCAGATCCCGAGTCCTAAAACCTAGATACATATAAAGAGCTATTTTGAAGAATATGTAGGCATGGTTTGGGAGGCTATGAAGCTTTTAACTTTACTGTGAAATAGACTCAAATAGATTTAATTGTAGCCCTGTAACGAATTAGAAGCATTTATAAACAAACATTCACCGAAACAAACCATTTTCCCCTCTGTAATAAATATAGCTGTTTATAACTTTTATGATCCAAAGTCTTATTCCAATGAAAGCAACGCTTAATTGGATAGCTATTTCGGTCAACAGTTGGATTAAAGCTTAGTGGAAAATATCCAACGCATGATTAGAAAGCAGAACAGCATCAACAAAACCAAAATAATTATTCTTGCACGGTGGGCTCTCTGTAAACCGGGCAGTCATACACACGATGTCTAGCCTTATGTCGAATCATTTCGCATTGAATGCTCATCTACAGCGTTTAACTCTGGCTCGGATGAAGATGTGTGTGGTCCTGGATGGAGTTGCAACCGCAAGACTCTCCATGTTGAGCGCAGTCGAGAGCATCGGCAGACGAATGGGTATAGACATAAGAGACGTGTTGGCAACCAGAGACCTCGTCTACATGAGGCTCATATACCGACTCACCAGAGACTGACAGTCTTATCTTTTGATTCCATATACTCATTATCCTTCCAATCCTTAGTCCTTCTTCTTCTTTCTTTTTTTGTTATTCGTTGCGTTGTTTTTGCCTTAAGGGTGTTTTGTATTATCACGGGTGATCCGTTGACGGAGCAACAGCATCCGGGGTCAATTTCGACTTTGTCGTGAAACCGGGATGCTGCCTATTTTCTGTAACAGTATTCTTCATCTCTATCTAGCCTTGATGGAGCGAGCTCGTTCTCCCTAGCGTTGGGTTCAAAGGTGGTCAGCGGGTCTAACCTCGTGATTTGCAGAGACCCTGCTGTTACGGGATGGAACTCGCCGATAGTTTCTGAGTTCGGTACTAGCCACAACGACTAGTTTAATCAAATTTTAATATATTTGCTTATTTTGCTTGCACGCATGCAAATGCAAGAAGCTACAGCTCTTTGTCCCAGCTCAAAACACCACCCCATTTTAAGCCCCAAATGATCCATTTCCATAACTGAGCCTTCAGCCTTATTCGGCGACAAACAAAATGGGGAATGTAAAAGTTGCTACGCCACCCTACCCGAATGGTGAAAAACACAATTATTTTCGGAGAAAATTTGTATCATTAACTCTTCGGTTCTGATGAAAAGTGTGAAGCGTACGTGAAGCGCATACAGACAAACCAATTCACCATAATCATTATGGGCGAAAGAATCAAGCGAAAAGCGAAATCGCCCACGAGGATCCCGTCAAGCTTCGCGGCATAAAAGCAAAAAAGCATGGAAACCGTACCGATGTGTTCACTATATTGGGTGGAATTAATTAAGCGAATGCATATGCACGAGGTTTCCCGGATGACAGCTTAACCACACTGCCACGGTGCTTAACATAACAACCAAAAAGTTGCCATTTGTTTTTTTATACGTTAGCGTTACTAAGAAATTTTGCAACACGGCTTATCCATTCAATATTTATTTTAATTGGTTCTTTTCACTAGCATTTTGCGTTTGCTTTTTTACCTACACCTGGCCCGTTGGCCCGTTGAGGAATGTTTTTTTGTTGTTGCATTTAACAAGCTACAAACCCATTAAAAACTGCTTGTTATCATAATAAGGCGTAATTAGTTTTATTCCATCGTGTGTGTGGGTGTTTTTTTTTCATTTTTTATTCCAAACATAATTTTTATCCGTAAAGCTTTTTTTATCTGCCCTCCTATGCCTAATGCATGCTTGGAGATAAAACAATGCGTGATGCGACGCAATACTGTGAGTAACTAGAACAATTTTCCTTAGCATTATGCGCTGATTTCCTGCTATAATCATACGATCAACAAGTTAATTGCTTGGGCATTAAAAATGCTTAGCCTAGCATTCCTAGTACCGCTTTTTTTGTTTAAAAGGGTACTTCCTAATTTGCAACGAATCTTACGGCTGAAAACGCTAGTATCTAGTTGTAAAAACCCTTTGTGTGCCCTTTTGTTACATTATCACTGCTTCATCCAGAAGAGGCAATATTTGTATTCACTTCGGATGGAATGAATACCATTGTGATGGATGCAAAAACAAGTACATTGTTCTGAAAGATCGCTAATCTCCGGGGAGAAAATTTCAGCATTTTTATTAATTTATTTATAATAATATCAAGCTAACATATCTCACCAAAGTGTATAAAAGTTTACCACCCAGCGCAATCTTTTCAATCGTCAAATCAAGCAGCTATACAAAGGGGGTGAACCTGAATTTCACAAAATTATGTGCACTGTCTGCCGGTGAAGAATATTACACGTTCGTTGCATTTTTTTTTCCTTTTCTGAAAACCAAAATTACAACAATAGACATTATTTTCCCCCAAATTATTTTGCCAAATCAGCACGATGGAGGCGCCTGGTGGATGACGATCCTAATGGAGGCGCCCAGTGCCTCGTACCACGTACGCTTTGTAAAACCGTACATATTTTTACAATTACGCGCGCGCGATGCATGTTATATCTATGCACCACGTACCAGGTAGCAAACAATAATGTACCGAAATTTGCAATGATCCGCTAAAACACCGATACCGTTACAAAAATGGGGAAAAAAACAAACGGCACCGGTACGCAAAACTATTCCTTTCCCAATTATCGGTAAATCAATTGTTTGAAACTGCTGTTTTGATTATTAATCAACGCCGAATCTAATCACAACTCCCGTGAAACGTTCGTTCTTGTTTGCCTGCTTGGTACAATTGCAGTGCAACGCGAGCACAACAACGAAAAAAGACCAGCGCAAAATCACACAACGCAGCAAACGCATTTCGCAGCGAAGCGGGGAGTTCATCGGGAAACTAGTTATTTTCAAAGTTTTTGCACAAAGCATTGATGCAATTCCCGGCATTCGAGCGCCGGGGATAAGCACAATAGAAATCGAACACGGGCTGCATTATCCGGCAGCGTAAGCAGCGTCCAAACTTCCATTAACTGCTGCTAATCCTGACTGCCTGCAGCAGCAACAGGTCAGCTGCCCCTGGGGAGGGGGGGAGGGGGGGTGTAATATTGGAAGACAAGGTTCCGGTGGTTCCGTGGATATGCATCCAATCACATCCCGAACCAAAGCAAGCAAGGTCACTGCAGCTTCGAGATAAAATTATGAACAATAAACATTTGCTGATTGTCAAAATACGGAGAAGAAAGTCGAAGCGCAAACGAAACAAAAAACAACAACAAACTCTTACCATCGAGCTGCTTGCTTCGTTTCCTTAACTAAACCAGTGGTCCGGAACAAAAAAAAAAAACAAACAAACAAATCATCAAAACAGTGCGCTTCAACTAAACTCGCGCAAAACCGACACGATACTGAATCGATAACGATGATGCATCGAGAAGTTTCGCTAACGAGCTTCACTAACTCCCGGTAACGATGAACACTAGCTACGACACAATGGTCGGAACGGATTCAGCGCCAGCATCGGGGCGAAACCAGACGTTGGTTAGAGGTTTACACACCCATCCCGGCCTAAAAGCCAGCGCAGACAGGATTGAACACCACCACCGACCAACGATGGAGCGGCGTGCAGGAGCTCAGGAGTCGCAACTACTTCACGCAACCCGGGGGGACTCATTCGAACCGTATGCAAAATCTGTGAATAATCGATGAGAGGCGCCATTTCTACATGCCTCCTCATTCTCATCAATATCAGGCCCTCGTCTTCCGGAGATGCGCACTGGAGTGCGATTAGACGAGATTTTTATCCCAACTTCAAATCTACCCACACCACCTGCTTTTGTGGTGCCTCCCGACTTACCCCCGGATAGGCTCTTAAATAACTCAGGAGGAACAGAATCTCCTCCAGGAAATATACTTCAGTTAAACTCACCCTGTCCAACGAATTGTAGCGAATTTTTGTTGGGTAAACAAGTTTATTCCACCAAGTTTACGTACCGATTTGTTGGTGCATCAATAATCGCGCATCCGCGTTCTTTTATACCTGACAGGAGCGCACCCGGGTAAGCATCCTGTGAAATCGTGACATTTCTTGGTAATGAAATGAGCATCAACTTTGAATGCAAAACAATCGCTTTCTTGCGCGTTGTTTGCATTCCTCGGTATCTCTAACGTCTTGGTAAATCGGTGGCTGTTTTCTAAATGATTAAGAAAAGATTATGATGTATGGTGCACGGGAATCTCTGCTGCGTGTTGCCAACTTCGGTCAACTAGCCTGAAGTCAACGCTTAAAGTTTAGATGTCAGAGTCAAGTTATGTTCAAGATATGCATGATTTCTTAGATAACGCACATAAGGTCAACTGAGAGTGGCACAGGCACTCTGTTAGATATTCTGAAAATTTCCTGGTTAGACTCTTGGAATCTGTGAAATGTAGCACTCGGTACAGGAAACAGATAACACCAAGATAACCAAGATACTATTTAGATTTCTAAGTCATCAAGAACTCTACGTAATAATTGAACTGTTGCGTAATATCTAATAATATTACAACCTAGTCCATGATGGTCCACGAATTTCTTAGACTACTAGCTCTAGGACAGCCGAGAGTTTCAGGGCCTGTTAGGTATTCTGATTAACAGCCTGAACAAGCTCTTACGATCTCTAGGATCTTACAAATATTGATGCTTTAAGCAACTAACTTCTTGGCTAAACTAAAGCTCAGAAATCTTGTTCATTTGAGCCAACAAAAACATGAATATCTGCACGTAATACTGATACAAAATCCCGAGATCAAAACCAGGAAGCCAAAAATGGAAGACTGAGGTCTATCGAAGTTGCAGTGCCAAAAAAATCGTAGAATTCCTGAAGACATTCTGAAGAACTGCCGATGCTCAAAAGATCCATCTCTGTGCCTCAGGATAATCAAATCTGTGGTCAACATTGGTGCTGAAACGTTGAGCTTCCAAACATACACACAATTTGTTTGTGATCTTAGGAACTCTGCAGTGTTATCAGTCCTGGAGCTTCGGGTTCTTAGTGGGAAGCTTGCTCAAGGCTCGACGCAAGTATCAATCTGTTCTAAATATACGCAAAATTGGCTTGAGATTCTCAGATCTTTGAAATTTTCTCAGTCCTGGAGCTACGGACTCCGCCTTACAGAAGTAAGACAAATCTTTCATATCCTCTAAAACATTCTCAAGATTAGTTTGTGTTCTTAGCATCTCTAAAGGTGATGAAATTGAATTAGACCTTGGGATCTCTGAAACTATATCAGCCATGCAGCTTTCGACTCCACCTTTCAGTAGTAAGACGAATCTTTCATATCTTTTCCAAGACATCCTCAAGATTAGTTTGTGTTCTTAGGATCTCTAGAGTTGATGAATATGTATTTGATATTAGGATCTGCGAAAACTTATCAGTCCTGAAGCTCCGACTCCGCCTTTCACAAGTCACACGATAGTTGCATGGCCTCCAAGATAATCTCAAGATTAGTTTGGGCTCTAAGGATATCTGGAATTGATGAATGTAAATTTAATCTTAGGATCTTTGCAAAATTATCAGCCCGGACGCTTCAACTCCGCGTTTCAGAAATTACTCGATAGTGTCATGCCCTCCAAGATAAACGCTAGATTAGTTTGTGCTCTTAGGATATCTGGATTTCTTCCTAAACCGATCCGAACTCCACGAAAATTACACCCTTAGACATATTCGCAAGACTTCAGACCCATCTAGTCAAACTTATCTCAGCTAATTAAGTACCTCAACGCTCCGCTACCCTTGCGCTTCGGATCCAGCGAGAACTCCACATCATAATAATTGTCAAATAAAAGCTGCACTTCAAGAACCCTTCCCCAACGGTTGATAAAGTGGCCAGACAAGCCGGTGCCACCGTATTTGCGGAAGGTTTACCATTTTAATTTGTCCCCTCAGGCGAACGCCAGGCAGACCTTGAACCATTCCGCAACGCATAAAAATAAATGCTCGGCACTGGTAAATGACGTACGATGCGATTGTGATCCTTCTCCCGATGCGCCAAACACTTCCTGCATTCCTGGTGCTCATTTCCTGCTACCCTGGGATGGGTTGTTGATAGCAGAACTCGTGCCGAAGCATCCGATGTGGACCAGCCCTGGTATATCTATGTGTGTGTGTGTAGAACGCGATATGCACACCGACACCGGTTCTATTAGCAGCAGAGGTCCACCGATAAAACCTAAGACTACTGCTCCAAGCAAAGTGCTTTTCCTCGCACCGAACTCCCTCAAACGCCCCCACCCAGGACGTAAAACAATTAATGCAGAACACGGGGCTGATACACAAACAGCTGGATGGAGAGAGAGAAAAAAAGGGTTGCGAGGATTTCGCCAAGTGATGATACAGAAATGTCGCATGTAAAGCAATTTCCGGCGCCTTCATCTACCGGATGCCGTTTGCCGGCCGGTGTGCATCTCCACGCCATATGCATTGCCACGCAGATGATGATGGCGGAAGATGTGACGACCTTCTGCGCTTGAGCGCTCGCGAACCATTTTCGATCTGCCCGCAAAGCTCGGCACGGACCATTAAGATATCACATCAAGCGCACAGTACGCACTCAATGAATCGGACACCGATTTAATATTGACTCACCGCAAACGGTTAGAAAATGGAGGCGAGAAAAACAAAACACACACGCAAACCCCCGTTGGTGTGGACACAGCGGTGAACTGCAGCGCTTTCGATTTGCCGTGGACCGTGGTTCGTGTGCTTCGCCAGCTGTCGTGTCAGGACACCATTAAAACAACGGACGTTCGTTCGGTACACACGCCATCGTTGGGCAGCGTATCTCAACACGCTCAACGTTGGCGTGGAGGAGGACGTCCGGTGCTGCTGCGGCACACAGGCTTCGGGAAAGAAAGTGTACTCAGTTGCATTCTCTATTTGCGTTCTACAAGTGGTTCCAGATTTCATGCGAATCCATTAGCCCGGTGGTTCCCGCTCCAGCCGACTACCGGACCAAACCAGCCGTCCCCAGCTGCCCGCGTGCAAGCGATGAGCAATCAATCTTGTCCGCTTTCAATTGATGGAGCACGGGATCGGTAATGTACACCGACCGCTCATATCGCGCTAATGAGACGGCGCTAATACGTCGCCCGTCGAGTTGTGGTGCGGTGATCAGTCTCGATTCCCGCTTACAATCGTGGCCACCCGTCCCCCGGTGGCCAACCTGTTCCGTGTTGCCTTTGCCTAGTTGCCTCGTGCTTCTTATCCGAGCGCTTTTGCCCGGGGCTGTGATTGCGATTCTTGGGATTATCCTTGCAAATATGATTAAATAGAAAACGCTCGCCATATCGGCACGACAACAGGACCGCATGCGACAACAACAAAACAAAATGGGGCCCGATCGGCCAGATGACAACCTACCATGTCATCTGGTTCGTCATATTTTTCCGCCTGTTTTCAACGCAATCGCATATCCAATCCTCGGAAGCCTGTCGAGTGCGCGTCCGGATTTTTCAAGAATTAATGCGTGTCGTTTACCTATATAAATAAAGATGTATGGCATTTTTCCTTTCCACAAAATGGAACATATTTTTAAAATTTAAACCAAAATAAAAATCTCCCGTACGCTTCCTGGACTTTTGGATTCGAAAAAACGAACGGACCATCAATTTGAAGCTGAACGCGCGAAGACGTACGGGCAACGCAATTAAAAATAACTACCCTCGATGGGTGGATGGGGCACAGGTTTCAATTTTCCGTCGAAAGTAAAATGATAGTTAATGCTTCCCATGCGTGTAGGATGCATTATCGGAAAAATTCTTTCTGTGCGAAAACCTTTTTATGTTACGGGGTGTTACGTCCGAATTTTGCCGCAGGAAAAACCTATCAGCGTATTGCATTACGGTTGCTGGAAATAAAAACACCATTCTTGATGAATATTTTAAGTTCAATAAAGTAAAAGTTAAAGTAAAATGCATAAGGCCGTTGTAGCGGTCGGAAAGGGTGTTTGTCTACATTTAGGCGCAAAAGAGCAAACGCTAAACCATCCGACGAATGTTTTCTGTGGGAAATGAAGAACTCACACGATTTCTCCATTTTAGATGGTGCAACAGGGCTGATTACAGTTCTTTAATAGACAAAAGCCCAACCCTAGAAGTGATGTCCGGAGTGATGCCGCTAGAACTACGTTTTTTGCAGCTATCGCTTCGCCTTCTACTGAGATCCACAGTATCAAACCCGCTGGTGATTGAGAACTTGATGGTTTACCATGATTTTGTCTCCTTACCGGCGAACCCTTGTAGTACTAGAACTATAACTCGCGCCCCTTTACCAGAGTCCTACAATTCCCTTTTGGTAGTCGACATCTCGTTGCGAGAAGACACGAAGAACATCCCAGATGCTCTTCGCAGGAGAACCATTCCCACCATTTTTGTGGATAAGTATGGCCGTCCTACCCCACAGCAGTTCTTCACAGACGGATCTTCTTCGAAGGCGGGCAAGGGCTTCGGTGTATTTAACATAACATCAGTGCATACTGAGGCCTTCTAAAAGCTTAGACAGCGATGCTCTATCGATGTTGCCGAGCTGGCTGCTATTTGTTATGCACTTCAAATTTTAAGCGCAAATCCTCCGCAAAATATTGGATATTCTCAGCTCTCTGTTCGACAGAGCATTCAGAATATCGCTTATATGGCTGCCTGTTCATTGTGGTATTTCCGATAATGAAAAGGCAGACTCCTTGACCAAACGAGGTGCCTCCAACTTTTTTGAGAGGTTGATTCCCCCTCACGAGTTCCTCCTTACCCCACAAAAGCTTTGCATAGCCCGCTGGCAGAGCCAGTCGGATGAGGATGAACTAGGGAGGTTCCTGTACTCAATCTCACCACAGGTATCTCTGCGTCCCTGGTTTCAAGGGCTCCTGGTGGATCGTGCGTTTATTCGCATGATGTCTAGACTCATGTCGAACCATTATGCAATGAACGCGCATCTCCATCGTGTAGACAGTGCCGTCAGCAAGGTTTGAAGCTGTAGCCACGGATATCACGACATTGACCACATCCTCTGGCCCTGCGTGGAATTCGATGCGGCAAGACCCGGGTTACTATCAGCCATCCTGGGTCAGAAGGACTACGAATACGCGCGGACCCTGTTCGGCTTCGCCAAAGAGATGGGAATCACCCTCTGATTCCTTCCCACTTCCTATCCCGTAGTAGTACGCACTATTGATTGTCCAAGATAATATAGTATACTATGTGACTATTGTTCCTCGTTTGTCCCGCTCAATAACTCCAACGGTGCGCCAGTCAACTAAGCTGGTGTGGTGCTCGAAGCCAGGCATTCTGCCGGCGGCATGGTCACCCGTGACGACATTAGCACGCAATCCGGAACAAACGGTTTGGAGATTCGAAGCTTTATCGAGGGAGTTCGACGCAGAGGACAGCGTCATCAAACTCTCGAAGCGCTGCCTCCCGTCCCGAAAACACGTGACGACAACCGCCACTTCACCACGTGAAATTAAAAAAAAAATGCCCAAACAAACCATTGCTAATCACATATCGAGTGGACCGATATTATCGGCTTCGAGTTAGAGAAGTCAAACTTTCATCAAGCTAGGTGCTTACGTTAAGTCACGACAACCCTAGCTGTGTATATTTAGCTCTATTCTGTGTATATTTAGAGTAAAAGCATACGTTAAGTTTCAATCGCTCTTCACTCTCTAACGGAAAGCCAAATTGATAACCATAATACTGAGTTCTCGATTTAAAAAGCTTATACCAAACTCCCAAGTATGGTAATAAGGACTTTCTTATTCCTCTTCCTTGGCACTACAACCTCGAGAGGTCTCGGCCTACCATTTCTGGCTTTCTGTGACTTGATTTTACCCGTAGCAAAGTAATCAACCCTGCGTAGGAGGAGGTGATCTGGATGGGATTTGAAGCCCGATCCTATCGTGTGAAGATCGGCGACATTATCACCTCGACCACTGGACCGCCCTCATTATACACTTACATTATTTCATAGTTAATGTGGCCTTTAATCCGCTCCTATAGCTTTATAAATAAAATACCCATTTTCAATTATTTAAGTAAATAACTACGGGTGTATCATACTTCCCTACGTCGTATTTTCTAAATAACTGATAATATTTACCTTTATTTACGGCCTGTCATTTTTGGCTTCTTTGACTTCATCATGTTACACTGTAGCAAGATAGTAACCTCCTTTAGTGATGAGCAGGTCGAGCGGAACCTAGCGTAATCCATGGCTCATATCCCGAAATCGTTACACCCCTCAGGTCTACCCGTACCTACGGGTCGACCCGGAATCGTTGCCAACCACGGGTCGAACTCGATTCCTATAGGAACGAACTCGACTCCGGGTCGATCCGTGGAAAGATCTGTCCCCATGACCCATCGGTAATCACCTTGTTCAAGTATACTTTCTTGTTGAGATTCGATACCCGCTCCTGCCGTGTAACGGCTTCCAAATACTTTTGTTAAAAATACTAGAGTCCCAGGTTTTTTACCGTCTCCCAAATGCCCAAGTTGTTTAAAATAAATATGACAGTTAACGGTTCTGTTTATTATTCGTGATTCCCTTAACATATTTACACAAACGAAAGAACTTTTTTTCTCTTTTCACAGCTAACTGACAAATTAGCCTTCCATAACTCCCAGACAAAAACAACCATCCCCTTCATACTAAAGAAAAGGATCCTCTCCCTCTCGCATGGGATTCGTTCCCACGTCATGTTGTGTGAAAGATCTTCACCTATACGATTGCACCATTGCGCCGATCCAACTGACCGCCCCTAATATCGGTTCAAAACAGACGAATGACAATAAGGATACCGCCAAGATAGTTTTATCCGAAAATAATGTATTTTCCAATCACTTTCTATCAAAAACTTCAACAAAATTATTACCCAAAAATTTTCCCTATTGACTGTCTGTGGGCGTTCCGATGCAGCGTTTGTTAATGAGAAAATTAAATAGAGCTCGCACTCATCGCACCCGAAAAAAAGGCTCCCAATCCAATATGGGGCCGAACGCTTTTCGGAAAACGAAAATCCCTTTCCCCCCCCCCCTCTCTTCTCCAACCCACTGCCCCATAAATTCCCTCAAAATCAATTATCCATTCACAATCCCTGACAGCTGCAGCCTGTCAAACTGCGTCAAAACGCGTCGTCGTAACCGGGAATATCTCACACTCGATTTACGGTGCAATCGTGTAAGAAATGCATCCCACTAACCCCGACAGCACCAACTCCCCCCCCCCCCCCTTCGCCCCTCTCCCTTCACATGATGTTGCATTTATGATGTTAAATCCGGCTCGTTTAATTGAGTGACATTGACCATGAAAAACTGGCAAAAACGCAGATGGGCCAGTCCCGCATGAACGCCTGTCGGATTCAATTCCCGAACCGAGCGAGCATTTTCGCGGAAAAGTGTGTGTGTGTGTGTGTCTACCCCCGAAAAATTCATCCGTCAATGTGAAGGAAATTGGATTGCAAAACTTTTGCGTTTTCCACACCACACCACCGGGACTGCATTTTCGGGTGTCCCATATAGCGTTTGGTGCAGGCGGGTTTCATCAATCCATTAATGCTATCGCGAGGTTAGCTCGAGCGTACCCGCGTATCCATCATTCGCGCTAAACCTAATTGTCGCCACGCACGGGTGGCGGTGACGACGGCGACTGGCGACACACACACACACACCCAGGAAAACAGTGCAATTTTTTGGGGACCCTATTTATATCTCTCGTACCCATTCGGGGGTGGTCAGTTTTGTTTGTTCGCATTGCAGGGCGAAATGAACACATGGCGTGCGTGTGGAGCTGTCACGGTTGACTTTGCTTTCCATTAAGGGTGGAATCCACTATCCACGGACCGGCTCGATCAAGTCACTTATCGCCTAGCGAAATTGGATGCGAAAAACCGGCAGCAGCAGCAGCATATCGGGGTAACGAACCGATGATGTGAGCATCAATGTCAGGCCCGGTCACCCATCACTCAGTGGCTCCAAGGATGCCTTACCCATGGAACGCCACCGAGTCAGCGGCTAAAAATATACCCTTCGACCAACAAAACAGCCAGACTCATCGACCAGCACGGAGCTTTCTCATCTGCCATCCATGATCGAATCTTAACAATTAGATCCGGGCATGGTAAACCGGCTGATGCTGGCAACGCAAATGGGATGCGGAATGGCGCGTAATGTGCACCCTAGCAAAACACCGTCGAAACGAAAACAAAAGCTCTCATCCACCCACGATCTCCGGGATAATGCATTGCCACAACTTGTTGCGCTCGTTAGCTTGTTCACGCAAAGCCTAGCCGATTCCCAGAAATTCCCAGTGGAAGCAGACCCGCAAAACTGTCCAACCACTCTTGATGGGCTCCTGTTACCTGATCTGCAGCGACGGGTTTCAGCCATCGTTAGTGATTTCCATTTCAATGCCAAGCAGGCAGATGCAGACTTTTATTTTCGCTTTACAAACTTCTTCCCTTTGTCTTCTATCGAGAAAAAAAAAACAGTTCGGCAAACTAGTCGGCCATTTTCGTTTGCCTGTTTCGATGAGCACAGATCACATTAATGATGTATCGGCTAGCGTCGGTGGACTTGTTTAACAAACTCCCGCCACAGAGTTTTGAGTATGGCTCTGACACATTATTCTCGAGTATATCCAGGACATCCCGGTGTATCTATGGATATCTCAACTTTCCAACGACATCAACGCGAGAACAGAGCACCGATTGTTCTTTTGCGTGACCTGTTGCGAAACTCTTGCGCTAATTAGCAACCAGCACACAGCCATTCTCCAATTGTACATCCTGCCACTTGAGAAACGTGGTTTATTGCATTCTGTACCATACCGAGTATGTTAGGCACAATAGCTTGGATGTGGAATTAAAACTTCACCTTAACACATGCGCTGTTAGTGTGAGATTTTACTATTAATTAATTTATTACGACAAAAGCTTTCACTTCGCTTCTGTCTCAAGGAAAAATGCATCTGGAAGGTGCCAAAAGCTCTTAAAAACAAAAGCGATCCTAATATTAAACCCGTGTTGATGGCTTTTACGCCTGCCAGTATGCAATTTAATTATGAAATCACTTATCACCGATCACACGGGGTCACACCAGTGAGTTGACTTCCGGTAACGTGGGGTCATCAAATTGGTGAATTGAAAAGTTCAAAACCTCTACCCCTCCCCCTCCTCCCCTCGCCCTTCCTCTCCACCGGAGCACGTGTGGTGCATTACATATGAAAAACAATTCCCATTAAAATGATTGCATACCTTCGGGCTGCACCGCACAAAAACCCACAACCAACGAGCACAACACAAGGGGGGCGAGCATCTATCGATATCGAATGTGACGCGCAAAACGTACTGTTCACTGTTACTCACTGTCAGCAAAGCGAAAGGCAACTGGGGGCAAGCGATTGGTTCGCTGACTGCCCTCTAGATATCAATCCAAACCTATATTTCTACCCATTAAAATAAACTGAAAAACGCGGCAGTCGCGGCAAGTTTTCGTGTGCCAGGCTGAAGTAAAATGATATTTGCGGCCCACGTACTTTGGCGTGCAGTTAGCCGGAAATGTATTCATTATAATTATAACCTTTGTTACTGTGAAACGGCGCGCTTCTCGAGGTAAGGTCAGGTTCTCGAGGTAAGGTAAAATTGGGGAGCGGGGGGGAAAGCTTTTACAAAATTTGATATTTTTTGTGAAAAAATTGCACGTTAAAAATTTACTGCAGATTTTCTGCAATTGATAAAACTTTTAATTGGTTTATGTGATGCTGGATTGAGTTGATGAGAATTATGCCCAGCACACAAAGTATTTTTGCTCAAAATTATTATTTTGAGATAATTATGTTAAATCATTATTTGCAACGTAATTCAAAATAAATTTTAAATTAAAACATGAGAAAACATCACAGTTTTAACATGAGAATAGAAGAGTTTAAAGCATTCAAAATATTTTAAATTTTGTACCACAAGAAAATCGTTGTAAAATAGATATTCTACATGGTTAAATCATTTACTGGCTGATATAAAATGACTAATTACAATCAATTTTCCAACAACTGCATGCTCAAACTGATGCACTCGCATTACCTTTGCAAGCTTGAGATTGAAAACCTTATCCAAGGTTTTAACTGATTTACATTATTTTAACGTAATCACTGCTTGTTTGAGCTTGGGAGATTTTTTTTCATACTAAAAAATCGAACTGAGATTCGTAATTAATTTATGATAAGAATATTGCAAAACCCAATTTAATGAATATTGATGGATTTACGATTCGTCGAATAATTTATTTGAATATAATAGAATTGAACAACGCTTGGAGCTAGCAGTATAAATCGAACGCAAAAAGTAAACATAGGAATGAACCAAGTTCTTAATGAACTCTAAAGAAATGAACTTGTGCAATGCAATCATTTTGTAGAACCAGCGAATCTACTTCTTCTTAATTGGCACTACAACCTCGAGAGATCTCGGTCTGCCATTTCTGGCTTTCTGTGACTTAGTTTTACCCGTAGCAAAGTAGTCTGGATGGCATTTGAACCCCGGTCGTGCCCGGAGAACCAGCGAATAAACGGTAGCAAATTGGAACTCGAGCACTCAGCACATTACAACGAAATCTTTTAAAAGTGTAAATCTCTACAAATAAACTGTAAACTATTAAGCCAAATAGATATAATAAAATTTTAAGATTTCAAAAAATAAAAATAAAATAATTAATTTGCTTACAGAGCTGTATTTAAAAAAAATGTCAAATTGAAATGATATTGTAAAATACTCTAAATAATATATCATCTATAACTGATCATGACCTGAGACACAGGGTTTGCACAGTCAATCAGACATCGTAAGGTGCCTAAATATGTTTTTCTAATCACATTTTTCTGACCGTTAACCCTTAACTCACCCTCTCCTCATCATCTGCACTGTATGATATGCTCGTAATACATTTTTTATAAACAAATGAATAATAAATCAACTCTTTGAATAAAAAAATAGAAATGAAATTACATTTTTTGACATTATGATTATGATTGAACCATGATCCATTTGTAAAGATATAATCATTTCATTTAACATTATAAAGCGATTGCACCAGTACCACTTGTGACTTCTCCATCCGATAGGATCCTTTGTCTATTTGCGTCCACAGCTATTTCCATGAGTAATAATGGCAAAACAGTATAGATAGAAATATGTTTACGCTTTTCCAAAAACCACATTCTCACCCAGCCCCAGGAAATTCTCCATAATCGAGCAATCAACCAAATTGATTGAATGAAACAATTGCAATACGATTGACAACCGAAGGACAGTGCTTAATTAAGTTATGCTTTTATCTAAGAGAGAGAGAGAGCGAGAGACAATTTGAATAATTGATTTTGTGCGGCAACCAGCCCGATTGTATGCGGTGCATTTGCAAAATTCTGCTCTTGCAGCTACCTGTTGTTCCCCGGTTACAACAGGCAGCGAGCATTCTACAATGGACATCAAATGCAACAAGTGCCTGTTCGGTCATTCAGCTTCACGCCGGGTAGATGTATTAAAGCTTTGTGAAATTCCAATAAAACTAAATCTTTTCAAGCTGCGTTGTGCTGTGATGTAAAATTTTCAATTTGTTATTGAATCATGAATTTAGAAAATAATTAAAAGTTCATTTATTATTCGGTTGTCAATAGGTTATTGTTTTTTTAATGAACAATTTATTTGGAGACATTTGTTTAAAGTACAAATTTCTTGGTTAAAAGCAAAGTTTTAGGTATTTGTTGCAATTTGAATATGCTTTTCATATCAATTGGATTAAAGTATTGGTATGAATTTATGGTTAGACGTTTAATGAATGAATTATAGAATGAACTCAGACAAATGAATCAAGTAAACGGACAATGCATACACAGTAACTAACTGAATGCCAAGCGAGCAACACAAGTTTGAGTAAACCAGTGCCAAATATCACAAGTCCGCTTCCCGATCGCGATCAGTGAAAATTCTGCAGCGAAATTTAAAGCCTGATCGCACATTGAAGTTCTTTCCTCCATTGTTATTCATAGATGAATCAATATATTCATTTGCCATTTGCTTAATTTATCTCTTTTTCACTAATCTGTTGCTTTACCATGAGCAATTTATAAAGTTCTGTATTAAGTTCTCACAATAAGTTTAATTTTATTGAATTTTCAAAATAAAAGTGAACTTTTTCGAGGGTGATCACATTCATTTCGCAATCATATATTCATTATAAAAACATATATGAACACATGTAAAATTCCTGATAAGGATATTTTTCATTTTTTTGTAAAATATTTATTGGATTTATGAGACATTGAAAATTTTGAAAATTTTTATAAAGAAATGCGAGAAAGTTTTTGGAAAAAAAAAAATTTTGGTTTTAATGAAAATAAAGTTTCAATTTTTCGATTTCGATTACTCAACATAAAATTCAAAATTAGCAATACAGCCAGCCCGTTCTTCATTAAAAAAAGTAAAATAAAATTAAAAAAACTTTTATGACTTATTAAAAACTTTTCCATATTGTTGCTTTTTCATGAACATTTTAATAAACTACCGAAAATTTAAGTATTTTAGTTTTTTTATAACAAAGTAAGTCTACTTTGTTATAAAAAAACTAAAATACTTAAATTTTCGGTAGTTTATTAAAATGTTCATGAAAAAGCAACAATAATGTCAAAATAATGTCCTTATGAAGAACTTGGTTCTAGTGAATGTTTTTGATAAACTGGTGTTACTTCTCTAGAAAAAACATGTTATCTACTTCTAAATAAAAAAAAATCTTTTACTGGAAGAGGTACAGGAAACTTTCGGGTCAGGCCTGGGCCAATAAATGTTTATTTGTTGGCCTGCAAAACTTGAAACCACGCCGATCATCATCAAAAGTGAATACAGTGATTGCATACTTGCAGGCGGTCTGATGTGAGCAATGTATTACCATCAAGGTTTTCTTTTATTTCAAATTTTATAAGGAAATAAGTTTTGGTTTAGAGTAGAAAAATAAGAAATTTAAGCTTACTTTAGGTGAAATATTTCATTTGATTGATAACAGCTGAATACATAATACACAATTAAACAGATTAAACAATTTAGAATAAAAATAGCAACTTGAAGGTAAAATTCCAGCCAGACCGGTTTATTGTCAAGAAAAGAATTTTAAATTAGATTGGCAGACAGCAAACATTGAAATACTTACCAATTTAATGAAAATATCAATTTGTATAAATATTTGCACTAAAACCTGTTTTTTTTTTTTTGTTTTATTTATAATTTAATATTTGACCTCAACACTCACTCTACTCTATTTATGTTTACCATTTCAACTCAGATTTGTATTCCTAAATCACTTAACAATTTATAAACACTTACATAGCTTTGTAAGCCAGTAAGAAATGCATGTTAACCACATACACACAATGATCGGCACCCATACGTTCATTCCTTCCTTCCGACGTAGTGAAATTCGAATTTCACATCTGCCTATAAATAGTTGCTTTTATTCTTAGAAAGCCGTCCCCCAACTATTGTGATGCTTTTAATCTAGTTAATTACAAATGATTATAGATACAGGGATGCTCGGGCAATTAGCTAGCGTTGCTTTAGCTTTCAGTAAAATCAAACTCGCACACACACACAGAGGGAAGAGAAAAAATGGACTCACACTCACACAAAACCGACACTAAATTACCTGTTGACACTAGATCACCGAGCTGTGTGATTAGTAGTGGGTGGGTGGGTTTTCCCCCCCCCCACCAATAAACGGTGGGCCAAAACACGACAGATTTAACTGGAATGCTCGGTCAAGGAACAAAAATGAGACACATCACACACACACTGTATCGGAATCGCGTGCCGAAACCACAGAATCAATTCATCAACAAAGTGTCTGATTAAAAAGGCGACACCACAAACCGCATCTGCATCAAACCCGATGTGGCTAAGTAATTGAACTTGGGACAGAAACAGCCCCCAAAACAGCTCCGGATGGAATCCTTCCCGGATGGCAGCGACGACGGCGTCAACTTCGCTTCTTCGCCACCGGTGAGCAATCGCAAATCACAAATGGCTAATGGTGGTTTACGGTTCCAAAGCAGGGAAAACCAGCAGGCTGATGCAAGCAGCAAACCACTCACACACACCCACACGGCCAAGCGGACATACACATCCGGTGGTGCATGTTCCCTGGTCAAGATTTCCTTAGCAGTAGAACAGAGGTGTATCATCTGCCACCTGGCGACAGTCTGCTCTGGCGCGAACTCGTGCCGAGCTGGTGCGATTGGGCAGCGGTAATATTCACGCTAATAGTAATCAATCGCGATATGCTGCCGAAATTTGGCGCTATTACAATTAGCCGTTCGGGGTAAAGCTGGCGTGAGGCCTTTTCGAAGACCTTGCCCGGGAAGGTTTAGGTTGCCCGGACTGGCTAATGGATATTGCAGTGCGGCACAAGGCAGACGTTTATGACAACCAACTTCACTGGAAGCCATAATTGAAGCGTCCCTTTTCAGTTCCAGCGATCCTCACAATGCTCGACCATACCTAACCAGATATTGCACTGCGCACTGGTTTGAACACATCACTGAACATATAAGGACACCTTTTTGGGGAGGATATTGGGTGGAAGATATTAAAAAACAAAAAATAGCTCATGCACGGTACTTACCGACTGAATCAAGCGTGTTGCATGGCGCCGTCCGTCCACTCTACTCCATCCACCGCCGTACAGTTGGTTGTGCACTATCAATTCACACACAGTGGTTCGGTTGGTCTGATCTACACTCGATCACTCTGGTTTATCGTCACTGTACTGGACTTGCAACAGATGGTACTGAAGCCCTGTGGAACCGATCGACGGTAAAGGGAGTTTGATATACTGGGTGTCTGATGCGGTAGATAGCAAAACAAAAGGGACTTCTCTCTGTGACTTGAGCGTTTCTTGAGCTCCTCGAATGGATTAAACGAATATTTTGAAGTTGAGCTATGCTTCTTGCTAGCAGAAGACAAGAGATCTCTCTAGCAACTCTAGGACAAAACAAAGAATGTAGCGCAAAACACCCTAAATTCGTGCATCTGTAGCGAACCTCATCAACGCATCTGCTTTGGCAAGAGTTCGGCGAGTTGATTGTTGCGTATCGTTTCCCCCGAAAGGGAAAAGATGTTGATAGATGGCTGCCCCAAAAGTCTGCACAAAATCCAGCAAGGTTCAACAACACAAAAAAAAGGAAGCGCAAACCCTGACCCTCGCTAGGTGAATTTCTCTAGCACTCGGTGGAAGGTAACATCAATACAAACAATTACCGGAGTTTGCACGACACCAGAACTATAACCGAGCGAACCAAACCAACCGACGCTATGACAAGTAGCAAACGCACCAGCGACTGCACTTGCACCACTACTGCACGCACTGCACGAGACACTGCACTGGAATAACGCTTGTCGGCCGTGTGGCCGCCTTATATGCAGTCAAACGCAACCCGGACCAACTCGCCTACACCTCCGCTCTTTTCCCGGCGCTTCTGCCCACGGTCGGTTGATAGTTGGCCCCGTTTCGCTCTCCGGGGGGAGGGTTTTTTTGTTTTTGTTTGGAGGTTTGTTGCGTGAGCTGCCCGGAGATCGCAGCGCAGTGGACGTCGGTATATGGGAGAGAATCGTATCGGTCGTCACTCGGGCTGGAAGAGATATTCCGAGGTGCGTCCGGGAGTTGGACCCTCCAACTGCAATCACACTCACACACACACGCACATCCCCCATTGCCTACCGTTTGCCGATCATCGCACACTCTCATCGGCAGCGAGGAAGCAACAGACATACGCATACACCCACAAACACACACGCACGCTATCCCCCAAACCCCTTTTCGATGGTAAGCAGCTGCACCAGGGATCTACCAGTAATGGCTCTCCCGATGCAACACGCTCGGCGCGAAGTTCAATGCTGCTCATTTGCCTGGCCCAAACAACAACCAAAACAAAAAACAAAAAAAAATCGAAAGGAAACCATCTGACCGGCGCGCGGTCAGAAAGGGCACGAAGCATCCATGGCCCGCGTTGGTACAATCGAGAGCAACACAGCATCGACAGGGTCGGGTACGGCATGCGATGGTTTCTCCAGGATTGTATGCCTGTTTCTGCTTGTTGCTGCCCGCGACGTTTATTGTTTTCCCTTCGATACGCGGGAATCGATGCGACCGACGCGAACGCGTGTGCCATTTGTTGCTTTTTTTCTGTTTTTGCTCCACCCACTCCCACCATACCCGCATTCTCCTCTCCCCCACATCCCTCTCGATCAGCTCACACGAAATAGCTCGTTGAGATTTGCAAAAATAAATATATCCCCGGGGCTCGACGATTCTGCTGAGATTGTTGTTTTCTAAACTATCGGCCAATGCCTAAAAGTATGCAATCGCTAGTACGTTGGAGCGTTTGCTAATGATGTGCTGAGGTAGAAGGAGATAGTTCTTGAGCGCGTTTGAAGACCTTGTTATTCAATGCTTATTAGCTGTGTGTCTGTCTTCTCCGCTGATTTTTTTCTAATCCTAAAGGGTTTGGTCTACTATAACTTGCTTTCTTGGGTATGGGGAGACTATCCGGTTCGAGACGGAATCCGATAAACAGGCAACAACAAAGGACAACAAATATTATTAATATTTGGTACATAAATACTGCATCAGTGACGATGTTTTAAAGCCCAGTTCGATGCTTGCTGCATATTTTCAGGCGCTCACAATCCGATTTTTATTGGCACACACGTGAAACAAAATTAAAGTTTCCTGGCGTTCGATGATTCAAATTGATTCCGCCGAGATTGCTGTTATAAAAAATCGGACTTTGCCTAAAAGTATGCAATCGCTAAACAATTGAATCGTTTGCTAGTGATCTGCTAATTGCCATGAGATAGTGCTTGAGTATACTTAACACGAGAAGATAGTTGTTGCGTATGCAAATCGTCTTCTTCTTTGTCTCGCCAATCTCAAGCGGTTTCGGTGCCTACCACATCACTGGATAGCCTCTGTATACGGGGAGACTATCCGGTGCGAGCAAGTTTCGATAAACGGTCCCTGGTATCCTGGCACCAATATCGCATTGGCCAGCGGGCCATCCAATCGAATTGAATTGAATGCACCTGCTTCAAAGCCATGCATTCAAGCCCAATTTAAAACTTGTTGCATACTTTCAGGCGACCACAGTTTGAAATCGCTACAAGTTTACGAAATTCGTTAGCATAAGTGCAACGCATTCTATTCGCCCAGAAGTGAAACAAAGTCCAAGTGAAAGGTTAACTTCAAACACCTCGTTAAGCCTTTTCCGGGAGTTTGATGATTTATAGTGCTTTGGATCGGATTGATTTTCTAAAATATTACGCATTGCCTAAAAGTATGCAATCGCTTATAAATTGGAGTGTGACTAATTAGTTGCGGGTAAAAGGCAAAATTTTCGAACCTGTTCAATTTTTAGCCTATAATTTTTAGCCTATAATTTTTTATGTTTTACGTCAAACCAGTTTTTTTCACATAAGCTATTTTCACATGTTTAATTAAGATTGTTTTTTGACCCGTTCCTAAATAGGTTTGATTTCATCCCACGAGTAATCGGCGTGATGGAATAAACTTTGCCAATGTTCGATAGCTGGCAAGATTTAACTAAGACAGCGATAGCTCATCTTCTTTAGAAAAGCACAGCCAAATCAGTGCTAAAATCAACACTGCTCTATATTTTATTTCATATTTCTTTATATAATTAGAAATAATAAACAAATTTTCACAATATTAAGACCTGTGTGTATTAAAGAAGGCAAGAGGATTATTTGGTTCGTTTTTAAACGAATTCAACTGATGATGTCCATCCTTAGAATAAAATTTATCTAGTGTCGTAGTGTTTGTTACCGACCTCCTATTAAACAGCCGCCCAAATTATTATGAAATTTTCGCTCTATGTTTCTTCAGTATAAGAATAAGTCAATCACGTTTA
Organism: Anopheles stephensi; assembly: GCF_013141755.1. NCBI lineage: Eukaryota > Metazoa > Arthropoda > Insecta > Diptera > Culicidae > Anopheles > Anopheles stephensi. Next base: position 10,743,777 of record NC_050201.1, read on the forward strand.
TTTTGATAGAAAATTATATAGTTCCTAAGACCTTAGGCATAACCTAAGAGATCGTTAGGCACAAGAAGAAGAAGAAGAAGAAGAATAAGTTGTCCCATAGATAGAAAAATCTATTATCAATGGTAAAGTAATTATTTTTAAACTGCTGCTAAGTTTGCCGTAGAGATGACTTTGTCTATATCCGTCTCCAAATTGCATAAAAATTTTTTTCAATTTATTTATTTTTCAAAAAATATTTCTTTTTCTTCTTCCTTGGCACTGCTACCTCTAAAAGATTCGGCCTGCCATTTCTGGCTTTCTGCGAGTTAATTTTACCCGAAGCAAAGTAGTCAGCGCTCCGTACGGAGAGGAGGTCTACATGGAATTTGTACCCCGGTCCTGTCGTGTGAAGACAGGCGCCATTACCACCTCGGCCGCCTTTACATCTACATACAAAAAGGACTATATTCACCAATAGTTTTGAATTTTGCCTGTGCTCGTTTCTTTACTCCGATGAAGATCAGTGTATAGGTCAGTCCAAAACAGACTTAGTATTTCTACATGTAAAATTAATTTACTATACTTTGAGAACGATTCTAAAGTCCACGACTAATACAAAATGGTTTTTTTCACATTTATCTTGATGTACATCCTTTACATTAACCACTGACCAAAGCACATTGATTGAATTGATTGATTGATTGATGATGATTTTTTGCGCCAATTCGACCATTTCAGCCATTTTTCAATCTTTTCTCAGAAGCAAAAAAACCTTATTTGTTTTGTAAAGTACGTAATTTTTTTCCTGGAAGTACAGACACTTTGTTCTACTTCATATGTTCTCCGGGTGTTACCATTTCTGAACAGCCAGTCGGGGTCTATGAGATTCGACATCAATTCCTGCCATGTGAACCGGCATCGATTTCCTTCAGCACTTCTCTTTCTTGTATTTACGATCTGCTAGATCAATGCCGGTCATAGAATGTCTTACTGGACTATTATTTATATCACGCAGTTGAACAGTCAGCTCCCTCACTAAGAGGGAACGGCTTCGGATCGATCAACGTGCTAGGTGCATATAAAATTGGACCATCAGGAAAATTCCGGAAAGCATGCAACGGTTGCAGAAAGACATATAGATTTGGATGAGTCGAACCTCATGATGCAGGGGTTATTGGCAGGTTACTTGACAACAATGGACTACACAATCGGTGTAGAATGTTTTAATCCAACACAATTATTAGATGCATTGGATTTGCATCTTATGTGCTCTTTCTGTCATAATTTCCATTCCTACATGTTTTCAATACATTTGCTATTTTTCTGCACAAACCTAGAGAGATAGCAAACGACCATTGTGAAGGGTGTTGTTTTTAAGGTAATGTGTGTGTTTCAGGAGAGCTTGTTGCTTCTATCAATAAGCTAAGGAAATTATAATTCCATAGTTCAATATAAACTGGATTGGATAAAGAAAATTATCGCTCAAGTATATGACAAAATGGACTCTTACGATATTCAACCAACCTTGTTACTTGTTGCATACTTTCAGGCGCTCATAATTTGCTATCACTCTTCCATCAGGAAATTCATTATCATAAGTGCATTTATTGCACACAGATGAACCAAAGTAAGCAAAACGTAAGCCGCAAGCGATCAAAAACGTTTAGCTTGGTTTGACTGAAATTGTTGTTCTAAATTTTCAGGGTTTGACTAAAAGTATGCAATCGCTAGAAAATTTGTACGTTATTAATCTTTTTCTTGACAGTAGCAAATAGCGCTTCCTGTTAAATGCACATCGTCTTCTTATTCCTCTCTCTGCGTCTCTCCAACGTCAACAAGCTTATAGCCTGCCGTGCGTACCAACCAACGTAAGAGCCAGTTCTTCTTTTTGCATCTTCAGCCACTGAGATGAATATTTGATAGATAGAATGATCGATGCAAAAAAATAAATCAACAACTTTTCGATTAAAAAAGATTCCTTTGAATGTATTATCGATTGAAAGTTGTTTGATGAGTGGTTTTACGCCGTAGAAATAATTAGGAAAAATCCAAACAGTTGCTACAGTCAACTAAATGTCAAACGATCAATTTCTTCCTAATTCAATGTGTTAAAAGGGTCTTACTACGATCTACCTCCTTTGAAAACACTTGGAGGAAGCCTACTCCGGTTCGGACGGGACTCGATTAATGATCCGCAGCGGCAGCGCCATTTTCACCTCGACCGGCAGACCGCACAATAGAATTGGATTGAATGCAGCTATACTTGTTGCATACTATTAGGCGGCCCCCTATTCGAAATCATAACGTCATGAGGAAGCTCGTTATTCCTTTCCCAAGAGCTCGATGATTCAAAGTGGTTCACTCGGAATTGTCTTTTTAAAATAATAGCCATTGCCTAAAAGTATGCAATCGCTTGGGAGATAAGTTTTGTCCTTGCTTTTGAATGCACGTAATCTCTTTCTTCTTCCTTTTCTTCCAAGAACTCAAATCAAGCACCCCAACCAAAACTCGGTAGTCAGCCCATGCTAACGTTTCAACACCCTTTCCACAGGCCAGAAGGTTTCAGAATCAAACGGACTTGCTTCAGCACTCGTAATCCAGCTCAATTTGATACTTGTTGCATACTTTCAGGCTCTAACTGTTCGATATCGTCCCTCCATCGGGGATTTCAATAATATAAGTGCCACTCAACAATAACTCAAAGTGGTTTCGCTGAGATTCCAGTTTCGAAAATGTCAGACTTTGCCTAAAAGTATGCAATCGATCGAAAAATGTTTGCTGACGATCGGCAAGTAATTAGGTAGAAGGAGACAATTTTTCATCCTAGAGAAGCTTTAGCCTTAATTGCTGGCCCTGGGGTTCGAAAGGACGGAATTCTATAAACGATGCACTGGCCGTATAAAGACCATTACCACCAAAGCTCGATCGAACTATTATGATTAGTTGAAATATATTGGCTTGCACATCCAAACAAACAGAAATTGCATTGCATGCACATACCTCAGAAACAAGCATTCCAACCGAACGTAATGCTTGTTGCATACTTTCAGGCGCTCACAACTCGATAACCCAACTCCAGCCGGGCATTCCTTCACACAGGATGCGACGCAAATTTATTGCACACCCAACCATCAGCGTTGATCTTTATGACGCTCGCGAACGCAAAAGTGCGTGCACGGTCCACCGAGTGCGCTTCTGCTCGCTGCACTCGATGCGGCTCGATGTCACCCAAACAAACAACATCATGCACTGTGCTTTGCAGCAACCGTGGTGCTGTTTTTGCAATCGGCCCACCTTCGAAGCACCCGGCCCGTAAGTGGACTACACTTGGAAGACGGGCGCGCAAAAAAACATACTAAAACAAACAGCATCTTCTGGAGAGCAAGAAATAAAACCACCACTCCAACCAAGCGCAGCTCGATCGGGTGTACTTTATTGCGACAGAGAGACAGGTTACGTAAACAATGAGGGGGGTGCAAGCGGGAGTTCCGAGAGGGGAACGGGGGGAGGGGTGAGCAAACACACACATACACTCATCCCCTGCGGGACGATTCACACAGTTGGAAAACCGGGGGAGTTGATTTACATTAACGAATATATGTGTGCACTTTAGATTAGTATTATAATAGCTACATGTGGTGCGATTACTATCGTGCTTCATCCGGGATGGTTCGCCCCCTCCGATAAACTATAAAAGGCAGCTTGCTTAATCAACTATTTCAAAGGTATCAAAACTGGATGGCAAAGGTGAACCGAATCGCAAGCAACCGTATACCAAGGCGCTTCACCGTGCGCATCCATAAAGTTCACCATCTAATTCTGGTGAAGTTATATCGATAAAGCGGCTGCGATGGAATGAAGATACTTTATGCACGGTAAAGGAATGTCCCCAGTCCCACCCCTTCCCCCCCGCAAACAATCTTTTCCCTCCTGCCGGCTTCAGCGTGTTGAGAGATCCGTAGCGAGAACTCTAGAACGCAAGACGTTGGTAGAATTCGTTTTAAAATGCTCAAGACTATCACTGGCAGGGTCGTCATCACATTGCTTCCCGGTAATGGTTGGTAACTTCTACAAGTAGATAACTCATCCATGCACACACACACACACACGCGCGCGCGAACCGAGTGTGAACTGAACGGAATGACGTTACCATGCCTTCCTGTCTGTTGGAGTGTTTTTTTCTTCTTCTTCTTCTTGCTGGTAAACCCCCACAAATGCTTCTTATCTAGCTGCTGCTGCTGCTGCTAATTCTTAGCATCTTCAATATCTTGGGGACCCACGGGTTTCCCGTACCCCATACGCTTGTTGCCAATCTTGCTCGCATCGATTCATACGAAGTCGCGCTTCGCTTCATCAAAGAACAGATTTTCTCGGCCACCCCACCCCCGATTCGGCCCGGCTCACAGGGTTCGGGGCTTGTGGCTTTCGCTTGATCTTCCTTCGCCTCCGCCCCACAGTTTTTTTTACAATTACTACCGTCTTTGCTGTTACCTGCTTCAAGATTGACGACGTTAGATTGGTACGGATGCTCTCTAACTCTCGCTCTCTCTCTCTCTCTCTCTCTCTCTCTCTCTCTGTCTTTCATTCTCCCTATATCTCTCTCACGACATTTCCGTCTAGTGTTCCTTTTTTTTTAGTGTACGACTTGAGCAGGCTGTATCGTTCCTGCTTCTTTTCTCGCTCTTCCTTGAGAACGCCTCCAACCACTTCACATTCGCAATCGGCAGATGTTGATGTGCCCCCTACAACCCCCTAGCACTGTCCCACCCAGCGCTGTACGCATACGGTGCGCGCGCTCGTTCCGGCAGGAGCACCGTGCCCGGGGTAGCAGTACCTGAAGATGACGCTCTGGTGGCGGAGCGCTAGCTGGATCTAGCAGAGCTGTCAAACTTCAGCGGGCGGTAGAGGATGGGAAAGCATGGGAGGAATAAATATAACCAACAACAACAACAACAAAACCGCACCAAAAAACCCCGAGTCGCTCAGGATTCGCCTTTTTTCTTCGTCGAGGGCACACATGTGCAGTGACGTGCACGGAGAGCGAGCTATATTTGCTACGGTCGGTTATAAGCGGTACACACAGCGATTGCCACTTCGTGAGTTTACCCCACGTTAGAGGGGATCCTTCAGGTTACGGTACACTTCAAGCTCCAAGGCTCCTAAGTGGCTGCCGCGTTACCACGAGCGCCCCCTTACACGGACCATCCTCGATACGCTCAATCTAACCTGCCGTTTTTGTCTCGGTCCAGGAGGACCGGTGGAAAACAAAGCTCCACGGCAATGAATCAACCAGAGTCATTTTGCACGGAGACAGTAAATCATTCTCCAAACCGAAAATCACACTGACCCCCACGATCCCTACATCTTCCTATTCACTACACCTGACAGAGGCCGTCCCCGTGTCTTCCGTGGCTTCGTCGTCCAGCAAGACCGTTTCTATCACGCAACCTGGTACCTCTGTGCAATTCGGTTCCACTTGCACAGTTGGAACGAACCAGAGACAGTTGGGACAATCGAAACAAGTTCACTGCTAGGAACGTCGCAGACAATTTGGCACGAGGGTGCCTCCCCTAGGTGGAGACCGTTTTTATCGCTCTGTTTGCAAGGGGGTCGTAATCGGCCCAAGCAGCTCGCAGCGTTGTTTGATGGGTTGGCGTTGCATGGTTTGCCAGGCAAAAAGGGCAAGGTCGCACGGAAAAGTAGCTGGGACTCGTCGATACCGCTCGCATCTTTATGGCCAATTTGTGGGCATTTTCCCTGCAGAAGATGGCTTGGTGCCGTTGCGAAGCGGGGAAGACGAGACGTAACGTCGCAAAAAAATAGCAATCTGCCTTCTGCTCGCTCTCTTTCTAATACACACCGAAACACACACACACACACACACGCATACAATCTATGCTCGGTTCCTTATTGCAAAGGACACGCAAAAGGACACAGATCACCTTCGGTACGTGCCGTTTGAAGAGTTTACTTGGAGTTGGAGGTTGATCGGTGTCTGTTTGGGGGCTACTGCTGTTGGCACCGGAATACGACACGCACACACACACACATACAATTTCACACACACACACATGCGTCATCCGTACCGACCGGTAAGCGATGTGTTGAGCCGTTACTGGTTGGAGCTTGATCGTTGGGGTGTAGAGAACCGTTGAAGGATTCGCCGTCGATGACAACAATCAGCGCTTGGGCAAACGGTTTGACCGAGGATGATGGGGTTAAATTACTATTACCTAAACGAAAGCCAGCAACCTACGTAACACGCTAAGGAATCACTTGCGAACATTCCATACTAAGGAACCGTTCACTCACTCGCTCACTCACTCTCTCGTTCACACGCTCACTCGCTCACTGGCGAACGCACGCATGCAACGTTGTGCCTCTCTGTTGCACCAAACCGAACGTCACCACCGATCGTGCTGTCGCACTCCCGCACACTGGCACGGTCGGCAGTCATCGGCAAAACCCATTTCCTTCTGTTAACAGCACGAGGCGTGGTAGAAAAACAATAGGCAAGCTTGACAGACCGCACAAACAGCACGCCAGGTGCTGACAACCACTACCACCCGCTCCACCACCAGCACATACTTCTGTAACGAAATCCGTGAAGAATGCGGGCCACCTTGCCGTGCGGGGTCACGCACGAACGTACACACACACACACAGCCACGCACGTTGCACGCACCAAGTCCAGCTAAATGTCACAACAGCAGCCAGCTAGTGAGATATGGGCATACAAACAAAACCCCGTCTACGGTTTCGGGCACAATCTAGCGCGGGTTATGTAAACTCATCGCAGAGGAAGTCTTGATGTGACTGGAGCTGGAAGACAAACTATAAAAACGTTTCACCGAACCCGAGATCCCGCGCCTGTACGTGTCTTCGCACGTGTATGCGTTTCTTTGACGTTTTGTACAAGACGTCTCCACCTCGCCGTGTGTCTGTGTGGCTCCGTGTATGTGAGGAGAGTGTGGCCCGAACGCGACTTCCTGTCTCCCTTTCGGACGATGTTTGGACGATGTTTGCGCACGCGTTCCATACTGGTTCCTCCCCTCACCCCCTCCCTCCCACTCTAAATACTCTTCAGCCCAGGCTGTGGCAATCTGTGTGTGTGTGTGTGTGTGTGTGTGTGTGGTGCTCGCATCGTGGTGTCTCCAGCTATTTGGCATTGTACGCCGGAGCTGCAACCGTTTTTTTTTTTTACTGCTATTCCAGCAGTTCCAGGGTGGTCGGTGGTCGGTGGGAGGGTATCAAACGAAAAACCGACGGAAGAAAAGCATCTTCCCGGGAAAAGATGAGCGACTTCTCGATTCTCGGCGTTCAAAGAGAGGAAACAGGAGAGCTTGCTGTTTCTACACGTTCCAGGAGGGAAAGGTGTTGTTTTCTTTGGTCCGGAGTTCCGGAGCGGGTAAAACTGCCATCTGTCTGTTCTTAGTGAGGACAGACCTGGGAGCGCAGAAACTGTCAAATGTGAGGGTTGTTAGCTTCGGAGGGTTTTTTAGTTTTTTGGAGACATCCCAAAAATTTTCTGGAATTGGAGATGTACCTTGGAAGGAGCTCCTTCGGTACTCCAAGAAATTAAATATCCCAACTTGCGTTCTTTGATAGTAAACAAACGTCACAGTTTGACAGTTGGAGATGATACTTGGAGAAGTGCTGTCTTCGGAAGGAAAGACTTTACTCGAGCATTTTCTCTCCATAAACTCTTCAACTGGTGTCCATCAATCTACTAAGCTTGAGTATTCTACAAAACATTAACTGACAATTCATTTTGTATGTCACTGTTCTGTAAAACAAAACAAAATGTCGAAATCGATTTAGTAGTTCGTGTGCACCCGCTTGCACCAGTATTCCTGCACGGGCGGTATCTGCACTTACAGCGTACAGTAACTTGCCGATTTTGTAGCTATGGTAACGGATTTGGAAATATTATGATGTTTACACGGGGGTTGCATTGCTCATGCGCCGCATCTACTGTGCAATCGTGCGAAGGCAAAAAAAAACAATCCCGTACTGTTTACATTGGACATGGGACACTGGTTGGCAGTTGACAGACTTCTTGCCCCGGTTCTTGCAACGCACGTGTGTTTGCCTAGCTTTTCGGCGGCTGTGCACGTCGGTGGATACTGATAACAGGCAGAGAACGATAAAGAAATCGCTCATCTTATGGGTACTGCTATGCAGATTTTTTTTTCGGTGAAGACAGAGTAATATTGAGTTGTGTTTAGCAAAGTTCAATACCACAATACTTTAAACATCATAAAAAAAATGTTTAATTTTAATTTGGAAAAAATACTAATTTTTGAAGGACTAACGTTGGCTGTCAAAAGGAGGCGCCCAGTACTTTTCAAATTATGGAGGCGCCCAGTACTTTATCAAATTAAGCCAGCCAGTTGTTTGTACTCAATCAAATTTTACTAATAACTAAAAAAAAATTGTACCACAATTGAATAAATACTTTACCTAACGAACTTTAAATCAAATCAAACTACTGAAAAAAATCGAACTTTTTAATGACCGATTTTTTTTTAATTTGATATTAACCGCCAATCTTTTTGACTAAGAAAAAAACTAAAAATATTTTAAAAAAATATAGAGAAACCGATACTAAGTAGATGTAGGTGTTTATTGACGCATCGATAATTCACTCACTTACAAGTATTCATACCCTAACAGCATTTCACATCAACAATGTGTGGAGAGTGAAAAAGGTTTTTGTTTTGTTTTGTTTTGTTGACAAAAGAAGAACAATTTTTTTTTCTGCACAAGGTTCTGATGGCAAATACAATACATTCACAGCAACTTTAATGTAATTTAGAATTTATCCTTCCCGTTCGCTCCTCTTAGCAACTTCCCCTTTTTTTGCCACTCCTCTTTTCAACTGTTCCTCTGTTCGTCGCCTGCTCGCAATGTGTTCTGTTTCAATTTTATAATTATTTTGTTTTCTATATTTATATATTTGTATGTTAATCGTTTGTTTGCTTTTTTTTACTATTATTTTTGTTTACTTTTTTGTATGTATATTGACTTCTAGTGTTAATGGTGGTGGTGGTTCCAGCTATTTACTTTAGAACAGTAATGCACATTTCCTCGTTAGCTGATACGTGTTTTTTTTTGCTTCCCTCGTCAAATTCTTATTGTTGTCTAGACACAATATAGCCTATCGCGTGTCGCTAGCACTCAGCACACGGAAGCAGACCAGTCTCACTTATGCTCAGTAGTCCTTTAGGCTCAATTCCTAAACATAAATCAATCAAAAGCGTTTGGTTGAGATTTTGTTTTTCTGCGCTTTTGATATAGCAAAAAAACATTAAGATCTGACCAATACCTTTCCCTTTGTAGGCATAGCTCTAAAGAAAAGTATTGTAAGCACTTGTAATCATTCTAGAACATTACCACTTGAATTACTTTTTCCATTGGTAATATAATATAATTTAATATATTGATAATAATATTTTTTTAAATACATAGAAATGTTTGCTAACTTATAAGAATGTACAGTGCCATTCAGATCCTAAAACAAATGTCACCATGTCTCCAAAACAATGCTGTGCTGTTAGAGGCATATCAACAATAAGACGTACTTCCATTGTGTATGGTATCAAAATTGCTTATTGTGTTAGACATGTAGACACTTGTTTCATTACCTAAAAACCACTTAATTAAATTACTTTTTTATAAACTATTTTCCTTCCATTTAAATCATGTTTCTTTTAAGCATAAAAATGACATTGGCTACAATCTGGTTCCAGTCAGTTATCACGTGCTTGAGCCTCTTACAGTTCTTAGATCAGTCAATCTTGGTGAAGCATAAATCAAACTGCCTAACCACTAACAAGTCGCTGATGTTCTACAGATACTGGCGATTTGCTCTCAATGCTTCCACACACAAATCCGTCTGATCAACTTTCGCAAACTGCTTGTTTTAGAAACTTTTCGACAACAAAGCTAAACAAATCAAAATAGAGGAAAAAAAACCGTGCAAAACGAGCAGCCCTCTTACGATATGATACGACCAACATGATTTGAACAAGACAGCTAGCGGTAACATATGATCCACTAGGGCATATCCCCTACCAAGAAGGATGCTAACATTAAACGGCCAATTCTACCGTATAGCACCGCGTAGTAGTAGTAGATGTAGTAATAGTAGTGATAGGAGTAATAGAAGCTACTATCCTATCCGTTACAGTCAGAACGATTGAATTCGTCATCACATTCGCGCAATCCCACAGAAATTGTTTGTCTGGTTTGTTTTTGTCTAATTGAACCTTGAATCGGCACGGGTCTAACATTATCCTGATTCCACATAACACACGCATTAGTTTAAAGTATAGCATTTACTTTATGTAAGAAAAATTGCCTCATATACTACAAACAAAGTTTTTGGCGCCTAGAGGTATGCAATGTGCATCACACTGAAGAATCTTAAATGATAAACAGAACGTAAACGAATTGCCTTGTAAACCAAACGACAAACACTGTGGTTTTTCAATTTTCAGCAATTTTAAATGCCAGAGCACTGAGTAAATTAAATCACCAATCTCAAACTAAAAAAAAAATGTCATAAAATACAAACTAGATTAAGATCTTGGCTAGCAACTATTCGAACTGTCTAAATCCATCCATTATTTGCAACGCCATTAGACCCCTGGCTAAAACAGTCATAAAGGTGGCTACAGAGAAGATTAATTGTCCTTTAAAATAGGAGCGCCTAAATGTATGCACTTTGCACGACATTTTTAATGAATTAGGAATCACGAAACAGATTAAACACAAAGAAAAACCATAAAACAATTATCACTTTTCTGGCATGCCAACATACACTTTACACATACACACACACAGACATTCACACACACACACACACTCACATCTATACACATCTCAATTAATTGCTAGGTTTTTAAATCCATTAAGCGCATGATGTTGAACAAATGAGTTTCTGTTAGCTATCATCCCATCGCAATTGATCATCGTTACCGTTTTCGCACGCTCTCTTCTCTCTCTCTCCCTTCCTTCCTCTCTCTTCCACTTTCTCTTTCTCTCTCTCTCTCTCTCTCTGCTTTCTTTTCCTCCGAAAAAAAGATTGTGATCTTTTCTTACCCATCCTACCCATTATCCTAACTACCGATAACCGTAAAATTGCAACAAAAAAAACGTCGCCATATTGGATTGCTGCTACTGCTGGTGGGTGTATTATGTTATTTGTCCTCTATCAATCATTAACTCAATCGTTTACTGAGTGCCCAAAACTAAATCAAAATTAAACGATATCACGATACCAACGATTCAATTTTTAGCCTGCACTGTACCTATGCACGTCAACGCCAATGCCCGTTTCGTTCGTGTAGTTGCACCTGATCATTCCTATTTTTTCACGGCTGCGAGTGCACGCGATCTGAAGGAAGCGTTACATTCCCTTGCACAGCCGGTGTTTTTTTAGGTCGGTTCCGGTTCAAAATTTTCAAATACTATCTACAGCCACAGAAGCCGCTTAAAGTAAATCCCTTGTTTTTAAGTGTGTGTGTGTGTGTTTATGTATGTATTGAGTTGTTATCGATTTTTCATGTTTGTTTCTCGACCTTTTTTTTACTTACTACCGGAGATGTATGTGTGTGTGTGTTTTTTTTTTCTTCATTTTTTTAGGTATAGTATTCATTAAGCATCTGCCCAACACCGGTTCAGGCAATCGTTTGCCTAGGGCAGATGATTAACAGTCACAGCAATCAATGAATTATATAAGTAAGTTTTCTTTTTCTTCGGTTAAGCGTAATGGCATCACGGTCACATGAAGGATGGTGACGTTTTGCGCGACCGTGACGATTTGGACGCCTTCGAAGGACTTTTGAGGCTGTGGCGTGAGCCACGATCTGATCTGGAACGTTCCGGTCCCCGATCGCACCACGGTTCCGGTGCGCGTCCGCACCACCGTATCAGCTCCTGCACTTCATTCTGTGGAAAAGAGCGAAACCCATGCTTAATTCCTAATTTCAAAACCGGTAGACAATTTCGGTATACAACCTGCAGATACACGGGCAGCTCCTGGAAGATGTCAAGCTGCGTCAGCTCGGTGTGCTGCGACAGGTACGACAGACACCGGGCCTTGAGGGCGGCCGCATTGAACCGATCCGAGATGCCGTACAGACAGATGACCGATTCGTTGTCGATCGATGCGACCAACGTTTGCTCGCAGATAGCCTTCAGATTGTCGACCGAGTACCGATCGGCTAGCAGCATCAGCTCGCACAGCTGATCCACACCAACGGATCGATCGACCGGTGCGCCGTACAGGTAGAGTAGCAACCGGCGAAATATTACCGGTGAGGTATCGTAAATAATAATCTTACTGCAAAGATACAATCAAACACCATTAGATTCCGGTGTCCATCGCCGAACCAGCTAGCTTCATCACTTTACCGATTAATGTCCTCCTGCATACCAGACAGTAGCGCCTTCTTAAACCATTCGCACCGGGCCGCCACTATCACCCGGTGTGCCTTGAAGCAGTGTGACTGAGCGCCCCGCGCATTCACACCCTTGCTAGCGTTACTACTACTGGTACTACTGGAAGCATTCACAGCCGTTGCGGTTTCGTTTCCCACTCCACCACCGATAGCACCCTTGGTGTTCGCACCGTTGAGCAATAGGCCCTCGTCCGGGCTGAAGTCACACGACGACGAGGCCGCCGTCGTCGGTGTGACCGTCGTTTCGTGCTGCAGATCCATCTGCGGCACAACCACCTCAAACTCCATATCCGCCAACTGGCCCGAATGCAACAACTTCAGCGCATTCTTCGACAGGCTGCTGTGGGAGGCAGTCGGCGATTCGCACAGGTTTTGCACCAGATTCATTTTCACCGTTGCATACTCGAGCTGGCGCTGGCTGCTCGAACGTACGGTACTGCGCCGGGCAGCACATTCGTGCAGCAGGGCCGGATCGACACTTCGCTTGTCTAGCAGACCCAACTCAACAAGCGCACAGGTAAACTGTTCCTTCTGTACGAGTGTGGAGATCTGAAAGAAATGTGTTGGAGGCTATCGTTAGCAAATGGATGGTTCGGATAATGCCGGAGCTGATGAAAGGCTACTCACATAGAACATTGCATCGTTCAGGGCAGACTTGTGTTCCAGCAGCTTTGAAACGATGCCATTCTGTAACGGGATGGGATATTATGAGACAAGACTAAAACCAATCAACCTCTCCTTCAATAGAAGTTCAAAGTACGAGATACACAGTAGTCTACGACTTGTACACAAACTGAACTATTTGGGCAAGACTCAAATAGTTGATAAAGATAACTCAGCCAAACTGATAATCCTAGTAGAAGTTCAATATTTAGATGTGGACATGGTCGTAGACTGTGAGTGTAGACCTGCTAAACCCTCTAGAGCATAACAACCAAACCTCACACCCACATACCACTTGACTGGTGAGAAACTTGAAGCAAAACTTAAACTCCTTCCAGCCAATCTTCTCGTCGATCGTGTCGCACAGCTCCTCCAGCTGACCGATCGCAGCCGGCACCTCCAACGCCAACTGCTCCAAATTGCGCCGCACCGTTTGATGCTGATGCAGCAGGTTCATCTCGTTGAACGTGTTCTTCTTGTGGAGTAGCACCTCGAGCGCATTCGTTACGCGCCCATAAATATCACGCATCTTCTTCACCTCGTACATGTACAGGAAGAACTTTAGGTCGGACTCGGACGTGCTCTGGCCGAGCCGGGACTGCATTGTGGTGGACGTGTTGCGACCATGGCTACGGTTCCGCTCGGTACCGGACCGGTTCCCGGCTAGCTGTGCGTACTGGGTGCTGCGTCCACATCCACCACTCCGATTCCCGGTAGGTGAGCGTCCCTGAGGTTGAACGGAGCTTTCGTGCAGTTTTTGCTGCTGTTGCTGTTGCTCCTGCTGGCTGCTTTTCAGATCCTTACAGACCTCCTCCAGGGAGAGTTTGATTTCGGACACGGCAGACGTTAGCACCTCTAGGGCACCAGTTATTTCTGGCACCAGATACGATACGAGATCGTTACGATCGTCTGGCGATAGGCTGCCTAGGACAAGGTTCACGTTCTGTAGGAGTTGATGCACCTGGGACAGATAGATTGGCATCCGGGTTCGAACGTACTTGATGATCTCATGCCTTTGCTGGCGGGTGAAGGTTGTAGCATCCTTGGTGAAGATGTTACAAAATTGGAGCAGCTTCACAAAAGCTGAAGAGGGGATCAAAACAAAGCGAAAGAGAGTTCCAATTTAGTGAGATTAGAATAAAAGCGATAGCTTGCCAAACACATCACTTACCTGTGAGACACTCTTTAACGCCTTCCTTAAACACCTGACACAGCACACAGGGACTATGAGAGATGGTGCTCGGATTGACCATCTGTATCATATTATTCAGACTGTCATGCAGATCGTTGATGATATCGATTACAACTAGCGAGATAAAAACTTGTTAAACAGACTACACACAATCTTCTACCGCAAACGGTCTCTAACTTACATTTCTTGAGCTGTATGTTTCGCAGATAGTTCTTGCACGGTTCACTCATGCGGCTAAGCGGTGTGGTGCTTTCGCACATATTGATCAGCTGTATGCACGTCTCCTCATCCAGCTGATCCGGCAAACACTCGCAGTACAGCCAGTGCAGTATCGTCGACAACATCTTCGCCGGTATATTGTTCAACACCGACAGTGGCGTCAGCGGTGACGATGGTGGCGTATCGAGCGTCGTCACCGGAAACGGTGAAGGACTCCGGGCGCGGAACGGTGACGACGGTGGTTTAAACTTCACCCGACAGCTTACCGGTACCGCGTCGGGAAAGAAGAACACGTTCCGATCGATGTGCAGGTTCGAGTCCGAGCACGAGGACGTCTGGTGAGCCGTCCGCTTTGGCACATCGAGAAAGATGGAGGACGTGTTACCACCGTCGGTACCGTGCGCATCCGTCGGCATAAGACAATTGAACGAGTTCGATATGTTGGCCACCAGCTTCGGGGACAGGCTGTACGAGTCGAGCGATGTTGGCGGTAGGAGAAAGTTTGGGTTCAGAATCGTTGGGCTGGCGTGAGCGCTCGGATGCAAGCTGGGCGTTGCGCTCGCACTCACACTGCACATCATTGCCAGTGATCCACGGCCGTACGTGCTGCCACCGGTACGAACAGCCCGGGCGCACGGTACCGAGGAAACCTTCATCAGTGGTGGATGGGCGGCGGCACTGGCAGCAACCTGCTGTGCCTGCGCTTCGGCACACTCAAACCGGCTGGCGAGATGTTGATAGGTGGAGGCCGCCGTCATACTACTGCAATCGAATCCATTCAAACGCAAAATCGGCGAGTGAACGTTGTACTGCAAATGGGAATAGGAGAGTGTTTAGGTTAAGGGACTCCAACCAACATTTAACAGGGTCAACACGACTTACGATTACATTATCACAACTCTTGAGAGTCACATCACAGAAGTTGCCATCATCCAGCACCGAGATCAGCGTGAACGGTTCCTCCTGCCCAACCGACTGGTCCTCCTTCACGCGCTGACAGTGCAGCTCGCACCAACAGTCACACCGCAGCGACATCTGCTCACCCGGATTGTAGTGGTTGGTGCGAAACTCAATACTATGTCCGGTGTACGCACCGAAGATCAGACCTGGCCCGTTCGACGACAGTTCCACCACCTCGAACGTTTCACAGCTGAACAGCACTGCCGCCGAATCATTGATCGGACAGAAGCCCGCCCCATTCAGGGAGCTTAGACGCGGATTGCTGAACTGCGATTCCCGTGCGCCGCCATTCTGGGAGTTTGAGGTCGTGTTGATAAGATCATTGTACCAGATAATGTCTCCCATTTCGTCCAGCCGGAACTTGATTCTGACGGAGTAAGGAGTGATAGTGAGCGGTTAGTGTCGTAATTTGGTGGCTTTCCCCAACCTCTACCTACCCTTCGAGACCTAGCTTCTCCGTGGTGCCTTCCAGATGGGACTCGACAATCTGAAACGGATGTAGAGGCGTGAACATAGCTGCACAACTCAACAACAGCTGTTGCAGTTCTTACCTCCCACGTCCCGATGAATCCGTACGATTCGTGCGCCGTCATGTTGTCGTGAGTGTCGGGCGCTACTGCTAAATAGAGTCGCGAGGAATTCTCGTACCGTGCGTTCAGTACCTTGGGTCGTATACGTTCTTCTCCATCAAAATATGCCCACTGCACTGTGCTTTTCGTTTATCCACGTCTCTGTACGTACAGGTTGGGGGGGTGGGCTAGCACAGCCAGAAATGGGAGCACGTTTACGTCGATGTGCAGCAACAGCAGCAGCAACCGTTCCGATAGCCACCGCTACTAATGCACATAATTGGGTTCCGTGGTCTCACACCACCAACTGGCTACAGACCGTACCGTACGGCCTTGTCGGACATTTTTCGCATATTTGCAACCCATCAATTAGCACAACCACACATGCACATGCTGGAAAAGCGAGGGCTGGAGTAATAGGATGAGTGAGACGCGCGCTATATACGCTCAGGGTGACGGACGTATCGGTAGGCTGGTTCGAGTGGCTTGACAAAACAGGGAACAAAGAATGTGTGTATGTGTGTGTGTGTGAGTCTTTTTCCCTATGTGTAAAATGCCGTGTCTAGATGTTTTTATATGGGCAGATGCACTATCTCTTGAATCTCTTCAGATATAGAGTCTACACTGAGAGTTGATGTGTTCAAGAAAATTGAACAATATTGGAGTTCCACAGGGATAACACAACTCCAACTAATTAACAGGCCTTCCCTGCATTAAATCGCTACAAGCAGGTCCTTCAGTTGCAGTTAAAACAGTACTCACAGATACTCCCACACACACACAGATGCAAACTTACACACCGAAAACAAACATTCGTTTGAAACAGTGTTTGGTAACGCGAAACCCCATCCCGTGCAGGATCCTGAATCTTTTCACAGACAATCGACACACGCGCCATCACAGCTATTAGGACTCTTCATGGTAGGCCGATGGTAGCGTAGACTGCTGCTGTAATGCTGCCGACGTCCAACTGCAACTCGGTCAACGTTCCTCTACCAGGCACGCCACTACCACCACCAAACGCGCGCGCTTGTATTACAAAGGACGCGCGTATATGCGCACAAATCGACTCTGCCTGCCGTGCGATCCATGTGAGGTTGATATTTGTTGCATATCACTTCCCGCAAGTCCCCCACTTTTTCCCCCATTCCAGGGGAATGGGAAGTTCCTCTTTCCGGGAAGATTTTTTTCCGAGCCCCGCTAGGCTCTCGTTAGATTTTCGCTAGACCTTGTCCCCACCTAACATATCTGTAACACCTGTATTTTCCTGAGCTCCGGACAAAGTCTTGTGGACTAATATCTTCAACTTCGGGTTTCGTTTGCAAATAGTTACCAGAGTCACAGAATTAACTCTTCAAACATATTAAGGAATTTATTCTTGATGGTGAACAACAAGGTGTTATCTACCTTCTGCCAGCACAGCGATACCTACCTGTCTGCCCCTATCCCGCTCACGTGAACCTCTCACCAATAATAGTACTAGATCGGAAGGATATCAAAATATTGCCGAAGAAGAAGAATTGCACCAGGAGGCACTGTTGCGTAGAGCTCATAAATGCGTCTCGCTAACAAACAAAAAAAAACCACCCCGTTCTTGCACACAAACAACGCCAACGGATGCAGTACGTTTGACAGCGTCCTAGCGACACTTGTGGGATTTATTTACGTTTCACAAGGTGGAAGGCGCCAACGCAACGGTTTTGGTTGATGGTAGTGGTTGACTCATCTCTTTTCTTTCCCTCTATCCTGTCTCGCTCTCTCTCACACACACACACAGACGTCCTACAATCCCTTATTTGTGCTACTACTACACAAAGCATAGCGGGAGGGCTAACAGATGGTAGCGAACGATGCATCTTTTACTCACCTTACCATATCCACACCAAGTCGCCTTCGCCTTCTTACATCGATTGCACAGCCAAAAAACCAAACCACCTTGCACCAATCACTTAAACTAAACTCTGATTTACTTTAGAAACAATGTGTGTTTTCCTGTTTTTTTTTTTGTTTGTTTGTTTCGGGAACAAACCAATCCGGACGGTAAGCGCCCAGACTGCAAACATCGACTTGGGAGGCGATTCTTTCCCGTGCTCGTCAGCAGAGATGCGCTTCTCCCACTAACGTAGGCACATGCGCGTAGAAGTTCAACCGTCAAACGTGAGTTGAAAAACAAACCCGTAGAGGAGTTAGGGGGGGGGGGGGGGGGCGATTTGGAGAAACAAGGAATAAACGTCATCTCTGTGAACACAAAGAAAACGAGCTTCAGAGCTTTTCGGGTTTGAAATGCTACATATACGGTAGCTGTCAAATTCGAGGTATTGAGGTATCGAGATATCAGAACATACCTATTGAGGTATAAAGAACAGATACTGGGAATCATATAGCTGGATCACTGTGGTTCACTCAGTGGAATTTTTCAACTAATTAGTGGAATGGAATGATGATGAATCAGTTAGGGGAAAACTGCTCTGTTGTGGAACTTTGCAAATCAGTGATATGGAATTTCTATCTTTCGTCCAACTCTGTCATTCGAAAATGTCATTAGATCGTCGCTTTAATTCCAACTTCTTCTTAGGTGGCTCTACAACAGCGGGCGGTCTTGGAGTCTACCCTTTCTGGCTTTCTGAGACTTGATTTTAAGCTGTAGCTGGATAGTCAGTCTTGCGTACGGCGAGGCGGCCCCTGGATTTGAACCCCAGTTCTACCGTGTGAAGATCGGTGCCGTTTTTACCCCACTTGAATTACCACTTTTTTATTCCACAGCTAACTGCAAGGCTCTACAGCTGAGTTTGCAAAGTTCCACTAACTGAACGCAAAATTCCATTATATGATTGCATCATTCCACAGCGAGATTGCAATATTCCATTATCCAGTTGAAATATTGTACTGAGTGATTCAAAAGTGCCATCATATAATTCGGCGGGGTGGCCCGGTAGTAGATGCAACAGTGGCGCCGGTCTTCACACGGCAGGACCGCACTTCAAATCTCATCTGGGCCTATGCCCCTAAAGTGAGGACTGACTATCCAACTATGCGGTATCAATAAGTCTAGTAAGCCAGAAATCGCAGGCATGACCTAAGACGTCGTTAGGCCAAGAAAGAAGAAGTAAAAAAGAAGAAAGAGATGATGTGTAGAATAGAAAAAATCTTTTAATCCGTAAGATATCAAACATTGTTGACATTTCTATGCAACGCTGAAGAGAATATTTTATTTTCACTATCAAACTCCTGGCGAAGTCTAGACGTTGGGGGGTTCAACAAATATTCTTTTACAAATTTTCTTGTACGGAACAAAATCTCTTAACCTTAATTTCTTCGTACAGTAATTTAAATAAAATGGCAGTTAAAATTCGAATCGAATAGCACAACACATTTCGGACGATTCTATTCTAGGCTCCCTCACCGGCCGGAAAAACTGCACCAAAGCCATTCCAAAAAATTAAGCCCACACTGTACAGTGTAAGTGGCGCTTTGTTGAAGTGCTGCACAAATTGTGGTCTTTAATGGGTTGGTGACCTTGGAGATCCTCTTCAAATTATCCGGAAACCTCCTATACCGGCCAAAACAGCTAAGCCTCCAATTGTAGGCAACCTTCGCCCGGAGCATACCCCGGAAACGCTATTTTTCCTACAACAACAAAAAATCGCCGACGTGTGGTCTCTGTCTCCAGCGAAGAAAAAAAAAACCCCCCATTGAACACTTATTTGCGTTTTTCATTGTTTTCACCCTCTTTACCAGCAATAAACCCGACACATACACACGCACACTGGAGCACGTGCGATCGTGGTTGTTGTTTTCGCGTGATCGGAAAATGATCAATGTCTTCTTTCGTACCTTCCGAATTTCCGGCCTCCCACCCCCGATCGATCGACTGGACCCGGCGCGAACCCCATTTTGCATCGCATTCGATGGCGTCTGTCGAGGGTCTCTAACAGTTTCACACCAATCGAGCGAGACTTGACCGTGAGATTATTAAATCAGTAAACTTCACCGTCAATGAATGAATGGAAGGTTTTATGCCCGGGGGGAGGGGGTTACCAACTCGCGGGCTTATCAAACAATTTTCCACCGGCACGTAGATCTAGTTTCTTCCGGCCCTATCACGGCAGCATCACGCGCTACCAATTTTGCGTCGAGATAAAAAGCCTCCGCAAATGCAATGGTGATGGTATCGCGTACACTACACCTAACCCGCTCATTAATTCGCTGCGAACGAATCGTGGCATAATAGCGTTTCGACGAACGTGCCCACCACGCGCGCGACCTCCCCGCGTTTGTGATGCCGCGCGCACACTCATCTTCGCGAATGAGTGGGCTGTGCAGCAAAGCGCGTCCTTCTCTCGAAGCCCCGTGGCACGCGATCGAGCGCGCGCATTCGGTTCATCATCATCTCATTGGACGTCTCTCGCACTCTCTTGAGCATCATCATTATTACGATCGCTCTAATCACATCACGATCACACTCGTCATCACCTTCAACATGTTCGCACCAATAAATCCGTGCGCCGGACAATTACAAGCTGAGGATGGGGGGTTGGGGAGGTGTGATTGTAACGCTAATGGTTGCGTTACCGGCACAGAAATGAATTCGATAAGTGGGCATCAGCTACTCTGAATCACCCGAATGTGTCATTCGCCTCTGGTGACCTACATATTAGTAGGGTAAGTTCTTCTTGGATGTAGACCACAAGTACAAGCATCGAATTCGAATGTTATGCTAATACTCAATACTGTTCTATTGGACGTTTAAAATTTCTTAACTACTCCTAATGCTCGAAGGTGATGAGCGGTTCTAGTATGTGCAGACACGATCACGCTATTCGCTAGAACTCCGGAAACGATACATCTTCCACTTCCGTTAGGCACTCTTCATCGAACAGATCTTGCGGTGAAATCTAGAGTAGAAAACAAACAGCATGTTACCCGTACGCTTACAACACTCTGAAACGATAATCGCTTCTTACCTTCATGCTGCGTACATCTTCCCACCTGTAGCGTTGATAGAGCGCGATACGCTGCAGCTGCAGCAGCGACCGTAGCCTATCCTTCGGATCCGGTTGAAGCAACCGCTGCAGCAGATCACGTCCTTCTGGCACCAAGCGTTGGACCGAGGCCGGCAGAAGCCGCTCCACGTTCGGCGGCGGATTGTTGCTGATGGCGGTGCTGGCGTATGCGGAGGCACGTGGAGCCACCAGCGGTGGTGATGTCGCTGTCGCTGCCGCCCTTAAATACTCGGTCGGATCCACGTTCGGGTACTATATATGGGTGAGAAACAAAACGCAAAGAATACCGAAAGTGTTACCGATAGCCGGAGTCGGAAGTACGGGAGAGAAGGTGATAGCGTAACGTGCAGGGGTTCGGACCAGCAAGGCTGATTCGCTGGAGTCGCATGCCAATTTACGACAATTTACGCAATTCCACAATCATCAACCCGGGGGGGGGGGGGGGGTGTTCACATCGAGCCCCCGGACTACCTTCGCCGTTGACGGAAGCTACCACTTGCAGGCACCAGCGAGGGCAAACAAAACAAAAACCATGGCTGACACACGGCTTGTCCGAGCAGATCATTCAAAGGATGCGTCAGGTGAAAAGGCCTCCAAAACGGTACGAAAAGGAGGAACAAAATTCTATAATTGCTAATCTCGCTAAGCGCGGCGCGGAGAAATTGAGCGATCTTCGCCTCACCATCACCATCCAAGGACACGATGAGCCATTTTCTTCCTCCATTTGTTTGCCCCCTGTCCTTCACCTGTCCTACCCGTTCATTCCGTACATCGCTAATCTATTACCGTGGGTAATTACATTTTTCCTCACGTATTTCCGGATGCTGTGGAGGCATCAGGGCAGCGAATGCGTCATCCCGGGCGAAGGTCGCGCGGCTACCAACAGCGGCCACGCAACACGCCACCGTACAGATACGTTTTTCCGCCACACGGATCAACAGCTGCATGAGCGCTTGCAAAGCAATGACATTCGACCGCGCAATCGCTTGCCGCTTGTGAACCTGCTGGTCAATGTTTGAGGACCTCCGAGGGCTTGAGAGGATTCTTGCGCCACCACGGTACCGTCCGGTGGTCATTGACCAAGGTCCAAGCGATTGGTCATCGGTGGCGGTTTTGTAGTCGTCCGCATCCTCGCAAGCACTGCATACGATCCGCGTCTTCTGCTCCCTTCTCACCCAACCCCGACGCCCGCGTAGTGCTGGTGGGTCCGGAGACGGCAAGTACGGGTCCATCAGCAGCAGCAGCCGCGAGCTGCCGCCGCCACTAACGACGCTAAATAATTCAATAACGACCGGAAATTTTTATTACTATTAAATTCAATCCCCGAGCCCCGAGAGTTCCCGGGCGTTCAAAAACCTGCCGTGTGAAGCTGCATATCCCGAATCCCGGGACCCGGGCAGCACCGACCAGCCTTTTGGGAATATATGCCGACAGATGCATATGCGCACCCGTACCACACCGATGCGCTGCACTTGGAAAATGCAGAGCGAAACACGCGTAGGGGAAGTACAATCCCATGCGACGGAACGTTCCAGCAATGGCAATATGTGCGCCCGGATCGGGGAGGACACTGCGCGCTGATCAACGCTGGCGGCTGCTACTTCCGATGTTAATCGCCATCGATTAACAGTTTGTTAACGGGACAGAGCGACACGGCTCCCTAAGCTCTAGCGGTGTGTGGCTGGGCGGCGCTGTTGTTCGCCCATCAATCGTCATTAGCTGCTGCAGCTGCTGGTACCCGGCCCCCTGTGTTCAATTGTGGCCGCATCGTTTCATCGTCTAACATGGGAGGGGGGGAGGAGGGACTGGGATTCGGTTCTGACCCGAAAGGTCACACCGCGACGAGCTGCAGTGTGTGCAGCTCTCTTCGCGCTTGAGTAATCCTTAGTGAGGTCTCTCAAAGTCCTAGGACTGCCGCAACCCGCGAACCATAATTATTTTCCCATTATCTCCCAGAGGCTGTGTGGACGTCGTGGACAGCAGACACACACACACACACTTCGGAGGCCCATAATCATTTGCCGCCGTGAAGCGGGCGTACCACAGTGTCCGGGCAAGGCGTGCCCAGGCTGTGAGCGGCGTTTCTCAATATAGCGTCTTTATTTAGGTTTGGGTTTTTTTTTGTTGTTGTTGTTCCTTATTGCCACAGTTTTTTGCTCTTTCACCTTCACATAGTGCACGAACCTATGAGAGCTGGAATCTTACCAGCATTTGCCGGAATTTATCTCACCACCGCAAAAAAACGGTGCACACACACACAGACCGTACGCACATCAGCCGGGGGGGGGGGGAGGTGTTGGTGATTTTTTTCGGTCTACGCCGATCGATATTTTATATGGATAGATATAGAGCCGACACACAGCCGAATGTTACTACCCTTTTGGTGTGGCCTCGAGCGCCCCGAATGCAGAGCGAAGTCACAGGCACCGGAGGCATACCAGCCACCGCAGCCATTCATTCAAATGCGCAATCGGAACGCACGGCGTGGTACATTGCCACAGAGCGCATCGTGACGTTCCGTCCCTTTCCGTCGATCCGGCCTTGATCGACACAGCCGCCGAGCGCGCTCAGAAGACGTATATTGTACGGTCTAACATACGGCGCTGGAGCATAATAGAGCCCACGGCCGGCGGGGGGAGAAGAAAACAAATCGGCACACACGATACACGATGATTTTGAACAAAATAAAAACAGTGGGAGTGAACTAAGGGAAAGAAGACCAACAACAACAACAAAAGCACATGCTAAAAAACCAGAGCTTCTCTGGGTGTGCGGGCAGCCACGTTTGTGGATGCTGTTGTCTTGGGATGTATGCTGGCGGTGCTGGCGGTGCTAGACCCGATCGCCGATAGATAAGTTGCCCGTTCCGTGATCACGAGTTGCATGAGGTTTTCGTTTTGCCCCACCGCGAAACCCGTGTTGCGCCTTTAAAGTTTTTCGCCTCCAAAAGCTGCCATAGGGTTCTGTGAAGTTCTGAGCACTGTTTTGTATCTTTTTGGTCCAAAAACCCAGGCCCCCCCCCCCACCTGCGCAAGGAGTGGTCCAAACACGCTGCTCATGGTCATGGATGGTGGCTACGAAACCCCCCTCCCGGGGGAAGGGAAGAGGGAAGGATACCATCCTTTGAAGAGGGGTTTTGGGGGTTTGGTGATCTGACACCCATTTGCTTGGCTGTGTGCCCGGAGGCGGTGGCGTGTGAACTGTTTCACTCCGGAAGCGAACTGCGCAGATCAGCAGACTTTATGGGGTTTAGCTATTTCGGTGTGATGGTTGCCGTCGCCTACTACACCAAACAACTTCACAATCCGGTGTTGGTGAGCTTTGACAGTTGTCGAAGCTTTAGCGCTAACTTGCGGATCTCCACCGTATCCCAAAGCAACGGCTTCTGCACGTTGCCAATCAGCGTAACATTTATTATAAACGAACGAACGAAAGGGTGGAAACACAGCCCCGTTGCCCATTTGCAATAATCCCTTAAGGAATTTATTGATTTTTGCCACTCGCTTACTTGCTCGTACTATTTTAGTACGAATTACGAATTCTACCCAGCCACCGATGCCCTTACTGCGATCGCCCTGCACTGCTTCAAGAAGGCAAAGGCTAAAGGAAGTACAGCACACTGTACCCCGTGCTGAAATATTCAGTTACGGCAGCTTGCTTTTTTAAACATTACTGCAAGAGAAGAAAAAAAACACAACAAGCCAACCATTCTTGCCATCTTCCACGCCGTCGTACGAATATTGGGGTTCGGAGAAGAAATGGTAAACCGGGGGGAGGATAAATAATTCTCGAAGGACACGGACGGACGGAATTCCAACCCCCCGTCCGGCAAATATGTGTGCGCGGCACGGTTGAAGGACGTAGTATCGATCGATGACAGTCCGAGTTTTGGTGGATGCGATAAGAATGATTGTGCGGAGATACACCGCAGCGAAAGCATCCAAACAAGTTGAAGTCTCGTAGAATCTGGAGTAAATGTGTGTGTGTGTGTGAGGGTCATCACAAGAATATTCCCAAATTTAGGGTTATTGCAAAGATTCTTCAAGCAGAGGGCTCTTGAAGGTAAACAAAAAAGGTTTCTCCAAGTTGCTGATGTTCGGTAAAGTTAAAATAATCCATCCAGCACCATCTCCGGGAGGGCTGGAGATCTAGCGAGATAATTTAGACACACGCTTCCAAATTGTATGTGCGGTCCCTTCTGCTTCCCGGTACACGCTACACCCATGTAAAGGAAACCCACATCGTTGGCTAGTTTTCGTGACGAAGGGAAACAAAAATCTTCCTCCCGCAGCGACCAGCCCAAGAAGCAACCAAATTCAAAACTAGCCACACACAAACACACAAACAAACACCGACACACAGACGCCGTGCCAACCTAGAGGGAGATCATCGCCAACGGCATCGCGCGCGCATCGCAGCCGGCGGCGGGGGCTCAGTTTTCTCGTGGTGCACTCTTGCTCGCTTGCTCGTTCGTTCGCCTCGCGGTGCAAAGTAGGCACCGGCAGGCGAGAAGGTATAAAACCGGACCGCAAGCCAGCTCCTGCCTCATTGCTTATTCGGAAGCTGAATCGTACGGTGTTGAAAAGAGAACGTGCCGAAGGTTCGAGTTTACAAACTGCAAAAGCAACAAACAACAAACAACAAAAAACCGGTGCCGAATTCGAGTACGGGTACTCGCACGCCAACTAGACAACAAGTTTTTCTATTGCTTCGAAAGCCTCTGCAGACCTTAAAAGCGTAAGTATGCTATCGTAGATTTTGTTGGAGGGTTGTTGGTTTGTTTTTTTTTTTTGTGCTTCATTCATCCCACTGACATACGCCGTTGGGTTGGGTTGAAGCTTGGGCGGTTCTCGTTCGACCGTCCGGAGTTTGAACATTCCCGCGGATTTCGTTAGTGCGCAGCCTACCAAGTGAATCCGAAAGCGTGTATCGTCCAGCAACAGGAGTCCCACCAGCATTCTGGCAACCATTTCAATCAACCTACCCCACAGCAAACACAGAGACAGAGCGTACCAGTGTGCTTGGAAGGTGGATTTTTTGCTTCTTCTTTAGTGCTTGTGTGAGTGTTTTTAAAAAAGCAGTGTGAAGCCCTGAAGTGAATATGCAATCAAAAGTGATCTAGACCTGAGAGTCTCCAAACTAGTTCCATGAGGAATCCTGAAATCTGGACCCATTCCAAAGTGATCATTGAATGTAGGAATGTTAAGAATGGAGAGGATTCTGTAACAACGCAAAATGTCACAGCCTTCTTAGTCTTAGTTGGAAAAAATGTTTCCTGGATACCCTTAGATACTCTACCCCGAGAATAGCGTCCCTCTTTAAATCGCCAATGTTACAACTCTTTTCATTCATCTCTTCAAAAGCTTCCGCATCAAGATGAAACTGTTACCCGTGCTGCTGTTGACGCTCGGTGTCACCTTCTGTTGGGCGAAACCTGCCCCACAAGAGATGCCAGACATGCCGGTGGAGGTGGCCCAAACCGAGGCAGAAGCTACTACGGTTAGCGTGACGACTACCACTACTACTACTACCACCGTACCGTCCACATCTTCCCAACAGCCAGTGACGCCCGTGGAGACTACCTCGGTTGCTGCGAGTTCTTCCGCGATGGACGAAGTGATGCAGACCACCGTCGTGCCGGCAGTTCCTAGCTCGGAAGCATCCAGTCAGGCGGTCCCAGAATCGTCCACTGCCAGTCAAGCGGCTACGGAGTCTTCCACCGCTAGCCAGCCCGCCGCCACACAATCGTCCGCTGCTACCGAATCTGTCAGTGTGCAGGGAGCCACGAGTGAGGAACCGGCTAGTAACGTCGCCACAACACAACTCGCTCAGGTAGCTTCAACCGGCACGCCGGTAGATCCGTCCGATACCAACACGGAACCTGCAGCCGAGCAGACGACGACGGCATCGAACGCCGACGCTACGCAAGCTCCTGCCGTTGACAGCAGCGACGCCACCAGCATGGCACAGACAAGTGAAGCGCCCGTATCATCAACCGCAACCTCTCCGGCCGCTGTAATGGCTGCCGAGGTGAGCGAATCGACCACAACTACATCCACCTCAACCGTATCGACTGCTGCAGCTGTGTCATCTACAGAATCGGCATCCACCACCTCTGCCGCACCGGTAGTGGCTGACGTTACTACTACCACCACCACCGCCACCACCACCACCACTACTACCGCTGCTTCGACGGAGGTTGATGCGTCCAACGACTCATCGTCCGGGTCGACGGAGAGTGCGTAAAGCTTAACCCTGTTTTCACTAGGTAGGGAAACACCGGCATATCCGTCAAGGAACACTTTAGCGAGGGTATCCATCATACATGCGCCGTTTACTTCTAGACGAGCAGAGGACCACATATTAAAACGTTCCACACAAACCTAACTCTCAACACTAGTTTTCAACTTCAAGCAAAAACCCCTTTGGAAGAAAGATGGCCACGAAGCAAGCGACATACTTAGGCACAGAAGAGCGCCAACAAGTGAGCAAACTCGTGTCTGCGTGCGTGGTACGAAACTGTAGATTGTAACATACGACATAGCATTTACTACCAAGTACCGTACCTACTAGTGTAAACGATAGCGTGCGAGAGGGTACGGTCGGAAGCGGGCGGATCCGAAACAAACAGCAACTTTACTTTCCGTAATAAAATCTCGTTAACGCGTTTGACAAAACCACTAACCGGCGGGAAGGTCTAGAGATTGACAGCTTGTTTTCTCGCGAGGGGCCGAAAGAAATACGTATCACGTACTTACCCGGCCGGTGTACATGCGGCATGCCAGCACTCCCAGCGCCCACCAATCGACCGCATGTCCGTACGGGATTCCTTGCAGTATTTCCGGTGCTGGATGAGGACACGAGAAACGGGGGGGGAGACAGAAGAGAAGCAAAAAAAACATAAAAACCAATTAGATAGACAGACAGTGGCAGTTACTTACCTGGAAAAAAAAGAAGTCGTCAGTCGTCAGCAGATGTATAGCGGGGTGTATAGTACATCATCTTAAGTAATGCAACTTCCATGTTCCAGACATACGTAAACGACTAGGAAGTTACGCAGTTTAGAGAGCTAACTAATTTTCTCAACCTCGATAACCATGGCGCGGTTTCTGTTTGTTGGGGTTTTGTTTTCAAGAATCATTTCTTTATACTTCTTGCAGTTTGTGTGTGTGTGTTTTTTTTTTTTGTACAACTTCGCTTGACCGGAGTGTTTTTTCTTCTATTTTGTTCCACTTCCTGGTCAAGTTTTTCGTCCACGTGTTGGCTTCTTTTTTTTTGTCGTTTGTTTGTTTCGTCTGATTACAGTTTGATTACATCGCTATTTCTTTACGTTCATTTGTCGCTCTTTTCCACCATATTTAGATTTTTGCGATGTTTTACTACTAACTTATTTCGCTTACACGACAACCATATCTATTTTTATTCCCATACACTTAAGCAATGTTTGTTTGTATAAGAGTTCTTCGTTTGACATTTGACATTACCCACTCAGCCGCATGCTTTGATGCCCTGGTTGGTGAGACACCCGGTACATGGTTAAACATATTGTTGGCTTTCATTTGTTTCGCAATTACATTGTATTGTTTTAATGCTTAAATTGACATTGCAAAACAACTTAGTGTATCTTCGCTCTCTACTGTACAACTTTTACGTCAACTGTGACAGGCGAACGATCGCGTGACAGATCGCATTAGTGATAGTGATTGTTTTGGCATCACACTCTCCGTATGTCCACTAGTGTCAGATGTTCAGGAACCCCTAAACTGTCCGAGCTTACCCGGAGCTAGTAGGTTTGGTTTTTTTTGTTTTCTTTCTCGCAGGTCCTTAATCATCTCCGCCCTACTGCTAATACATCCGAGCATATTATCTGTGCGTTAATACTAAAAACAAAACAAAAAGGTATCTGCATGGCCCGAGTGTGTTGCGTGTGTTTGCGTGTGTGAGTTTGTTTAGCAAAAGAGCAAACAACATCAAATTAACACTGTGCTTAAGTACTAACCCTACAGCAACCAAGCGAATACAGAACGTAACTTTTAAACGCCGATTTTGTTTCTCACTCTCTCTCTCTCTCTTTCTCTGTTTCATTTAAACTGTTTCTAATGCACTCTCGAACGCGGTGTTGTCTTAGCAGGTTAAAGGTAGACCGTGTTCAATTTGAAATCGAATCACTAAAAGCTACGTTCGACATAAATCCGCGTCTTACAGATATAGCCCCTTTAAGTAGTTGCCATTCCATTTGCTGGCGATGACGGGCATCGTGGGTGTTTTTGTGTGGATCTTTCAAAATCGAGGGCTTTCTGTAGTTACAGGGATCGGGGTAGCGTTCGAATCATATAATGAAAGTTTTGAATCACTTGTTGAAATGTTTCAACTGGATAGGGGAATGTCGCAAACCCGTTGGGGAGAATTGCAAACCATATAATGGAAATTTTGGGGACCGAGCTGTTTGGTTCAATTCTGTCCATCTGTCATTTTAGTTTACATCACCACACCCTGTCATTCGAACAGGTTTGGCACGAATATTAGTCGGAAATATTATTATTAAATACTCATTTCCTTACACCACAGCTAATTGCAAAGCAAGGCCCCCTAACTAAATGTAAAACTCCATTATATGATTGCAACATTCCACAACGGGATTGTAATATTCTACTTTCCAGCCGAAATATTCTACTGAGTGATTCTGAATGACTTCGTTATACGATTGGACACCCCGTATGTGTGTTGACCATCCGCATTGTACCAGCGAAAGAGTCATAGTAAAAACTTCTGCTTATGCTGTATTTTTGTTTGTTTCTTTTCTGAATCTATATACACGAACTGTAGACGTCAACTTCTAAAAAGCACTATTAACACACACACATACGCCGCTACCTAGTCGTTACTATATTTATATATATACACACTTAATCACAGGCGTACTACAACGAAATACATACAGCCTAAAGGGTCTATAAGCGGTCTTTCATAGGGGCGGTAAATTGTATGTGTGTGTGATTATAACTTCAACAAGGAATCCCAAACATAGATTAAAGCAAAGCAAGTATAGAAACAAAAACATAATGGCGTGACAATCTACTACTTCTGTCCTGCCTGCCTTTAACCAATCGAACGCCATAGTACATATTCACACCAATCTTGTTTCTTGCTATATACATGTACACTATTTCGTACTAATTTAAGGTCTATTGAGGGCTTTTTGTTTTTTTGCTGTCTGTAATATGACTTACTAGGCTAAACGATAGTACAAACATTGCGTAGTACAAGTATTTAGTGTGTCACCGTTATTTACATGCGCTTGTTGTAGCTTGCTCAGTAGCTACTTCGTTCGTTTGTTTCTACGTTTTGCTTGTAGTTGCTCTCGTCATCTGGAGTTTTGCTTCGATTTTATTTGTAGTGCTTTATTTTCTTCTCTCTCTCTATTCACTTTTCTTGTTATTACGTTAAATTATCTTTCTATTTTTTATTCTGTAATGTCTTATATATTGTTTTTTCACCATTTCACCATTTGCGCTTGTACCAATAGAATCGTAACACGTAAATTGAAAACATGCGAAACAAAAAAAATCACGGAAAACTATAACTATATTAAAAGAAACATCTGTAATCAATTTATCACCGCTAATAGTACTAAAATAATGACTCGTATGATGAACAAACGTCATGCAATTATTGTTAAGTGTAAAAGACACACAAAACAAACAGAAACAACAAAAATCTTTCCCTGCATGAAGAACAACGCTTCCATAGTGTGGTGTATTGCGTCGTGAGCTTTCATTGTCGGTAAAATTAAATCTTTCGTGGAATTTGAATAAATCTTTCATCAGAGCAGACTATATCACCACAGGCGGTTAAACGTCAACAACAAAAATTATTAAAGCGAAACAATAGAGCGAAAAAAAAAGGTATATAAATCTATTAAGTTTCATTACTAGGTATAATCGACGGTATATTACGTATTGAAGCATTATGTAGGCTCAGTGTAGCGTAAAGCTATTGAGATGTCTTTCGGGGCAAAAGGAAGTGTTCGGCGTTATCCACCCACACACACACACACACTACATACATGCTCGCATACACACGCTCGTTCACCAACTAGAAGAAAGAATCCATACAGCTACAAACAAAAAGCCTTCCCACACGGTGTAGGTTCAAATTTTCTCTCGCGTAACCCGTATAAAATTCATCTGCCACAAGACATATTGAAAAAAGTGAAGCAAATCACAGAAAAAAGCACTTGCTGCACGTTAAAATGTAGCGAAACTACACACAGTTTAAACGCGCCATTCAAATCGCTTCAATCAAGCCATTGGTAACGTCCAACAACACGACAGCAACACTAATCAGGTGTCCGCCATTTTGCAATTTAGTAGTGCCCGTGTGTTGTTAATAGGCGGTTCGAATGCAGGTTCTTTCTTTTTGTATAACTTGTCTCTGGAGATCAATTGTTACTCTCACGCTACTTAAACGCTCGTTAGCAGCAAACACAAGCGCCACAAGCGCTTGCTTATCAGTGAGGCAGATGAAACAAAAAGATAAAGAGACCACGGTACATTAAAGTCTGTTGAGCTTTGGGGTTATAGTTTTCCGTTAGTTTAAAACGCCCCCGCCCACTTTTGCTCTTGTATTGGCTCTTGTATTGGGTGGCTCTTGTATTGTACGATTCGAAGGAGCTATGATGAGGTACGGCATAATATCCCGATTTGGACTTTGCCAGTGTACAGAGCAACGGTTGAAGACTAGTGCAGGTGTTGTTTATAAGTTAATCGACTTTTTTTCCCCTAAAATATTCCTCCTCTTCCCGATGTATGTGATGGTATTAAAGAGTTGCCTCTGGGTGGGTTGCATTGTACATCAAAAACCCTGACGGTGTACTGTTTGTGGTTAAGAGTATCCGGTAAGTGTCTTACAAGCTATTTTGATTTGTATCCGTACGTATGAGAACTGTCAGTTAAAAGCTTTGCAGGTGTGTTCACCTGCACACAAAGACCATCCAAAATTGTTCGTTTTTGAGTGGTTATATCTTTGGGACCTTTGTTTGGTATTTACAAAACAAAAACAAGGGTTAATTTTCAGTAAGTGCGGGGCAGGGATTGACAGCTCGAACAGTCAGTAACGCAACAAAACGGTCCGGGTGCCGCCGAATGGTGGATAAATTTTTTCAGGTTACTTAACAAGTGTTCATATGGTTTACACAAAGCACAGTTTGAGATACACACAGCCATCTACGATTTGCAAGAATTTTGAGGATCTCTCACTCTCTCTTCTTGGTCTAGCAACCTCGTAAAGGTCATTCCTGCCATTTCTGGCCTACTAGACTTAATGGTATCCACATAGTTGCATAGTCCGTCCTCACTACGGGGGAACGGTCGTTGTCGTCTCGGCCACTGGACCGCTCTTTTGTAATCAGAATTATGAAGATATTATTGGCAACTTCTTTGAGACATCGGTATCAGTACTGGTATTGGTCTTAGTGAGTGTGTTAGTTCAGAATCTCTTGTTAACTTTTTCGTCTGTTAATGACTCTTTTAACTCAACTTTAAGGATCTCTCAAGCATGATCATCACATTGTGGACAGCAAAATCCTAACTAGAGGCTGATCTAGCGTTCCTTCTTGTATCCTTCGGCTACTCCTTGAGCAACTACAGCGACTCGATCGCTCGTTTGTGGGTGTATTTAAGCGACAGTAACATTCAATCATCATCTTCAATCAATCATCTCAATGCTCTTGTCAATTATATCCTCAACAACACTTGTATCTCAAACTGCACACTGGTTTAAACATTAGAACACTTCTTCGGTACCACCCTATCACGCCGTACGTTGCTGTGTGACCATAAATCATTGATATGCATCTCCGCTTGAATCATCCCACAGATTGGCGGCCATTAAGTTAGGCTATCCGAAGGAAAACAGAAAAGTAAGGTGCCGGTGCATTAGGATAATCGGACTACCTAGTCGACGTTGATGGACGCCGTGGTAGATGCAACAGCGGCGCCGGCCTTCACATCCCATCTGGGCCGTTCCCCCATATTGAGGCCTGACTATCCAGTCTATGCGGTATCACTAAGTCGGCTAGTAAACCAGAAATGGCAGGCATGACCTATAAGAGAGGTCGTTAGGCCAAAAAAGAAGAAGAAGAAGTGTAAGTCACAGACAGCCAACCGCCACGGCAAAGGTCGTACACAGCTAACTAAGGGGGATAAGGTATAGTGCAAACAAATACCTAAAGCCCCCCATTATAGTGATGTTTCTTTGTTCGTCAGAAGGCTACAATCCTATAGCCTGATACAGCCGTGTTGATTGCGATTGTGTTAAAAAGCTAAATTAATATTTCATAGGATAGAATATCAAAAAGCGCGTGCTCGCACTTATGCTCGGTTTCGATCGCTTCCCGGAACGATTGCAGTACTTTGTTGTTTGCAACGTGCTTTGGATCGCAGTAGGTCGATTCTTTAGTAGGGGCGATCCGGTGGTCAAAGCGACAGAGGCGCCGGTCATCACACGGCAGGACCGGGGTTCAAATCCCATCCAGACCGCGCCTCCCCGTACATAGGGCAAACTGTTCAGCTACTACGGGTAAACTTCAAGTCACAGAAAGACAGAAATGACAGGCCGAGACCTTTCAAGGTTGTAGTTCCGAAGAAGAAGAAGAAGAAGAAGAAGAAGAAGAAGAAGAAGAAGAAGAAGAAGGTCGTTTCTTTAACCCACCAACGTTGGTATACATCAGCACGTGGTTTGGGTTGCGGTTCTATAGAAGTCTTCAAGTTCAAATTCAACACTTGTTGTGGCTTTAAATACTTCAACTCGTGGCAAGAGGAACGAAACAACTGTTTTTTTTTATTTCCAGCATCCAGCATTCCATGAAAAAAAAAACTAGAATCCAAGATTGCCTCAAAGATCTCTTGGATAGGGGACTCTTGGACCAATCGAATCCCAAAGCACAAGCGTGAATAATAACAGCGGACACAGTCTGTACACAGTCACAGCACTTGGATTGCAAATACAACACGCTGGCTATCTTAAATTAGATGCGCAACAAAAACCTCTTTTCTTTAACCTTTGCCTGTAAACTATTCGATGTAGGCAACTAATAATCTCTATATTCATTTCTACTGTTACTCGCGACGGTTTCTGTCTGTATCTGTTTGAGTTTTGGGTTATGTATGTATGGATATATGTATTGCAGTGGTTGTAAACATTCCCCTCCCCCGCGTAGTATGCTCTACACACAATCATTCTTTTACACGCCTTTGATTAACTTGTTCCATTCCGCTGTTCATTTGTCCTGTTTTTTGATTAGAAATGCGTTTTCTTTTTTTCCGGTTTTTGTGCCTCAAATAATGATTCTTACCGAACCAAACACACCCGCATAGAGTTATAAATTATAAGCCAAAAATTAAAACCGTTTAAAAGACATAAAGCTGTTCAAGCAACTGTCAGCTCATGTGATGCATATTATTAAGCGAAAATTAGCATTTCCAAAGCAAAATAGCAGCAGTTTTGCGCCAAAATTTTACAAAATAAATAGATCTACTTTACCTATACACACACACACACGCACGAAACACACGCACGCACACACAAGTGTAAAACACTTCGCAAACAAGCATTCGAACGCATGCAAACACAGGAGAAAAATCAGAAGGACCTCAGTTCCTCGCAAATCACCATTCTTCACAGCAGGGACAGTGTAAAGCGCAAACAGCGAGAAGGAAACGGCCACGGGCAAACGAAGCCGAACGAAGCCGTTTGATGCAAGCGGATGCATGGTGCCGCGCACCGTACGCGTACCCGGTCGCGTGTTAGTCACAATGAAACGTTCAACGTTTCCTTGATCAGCTTTTTCATCGTGTTGCTCACGGACGTACCGCTCGGTCCGGCCGTGCTAAACTTAAACTGAAACAGGTACGGCTGCACGTCCGGGTACGTCGTATCGAACACCATGTCCAGCTCGGTCTGGTTCGGTATTTTCGGCACGTAGTCGTGCCGGTTCATTATCTCGGTGATGCAGAAAATTTTGTCCGTCAGCATGTCGCTGACCCGCTCCCGGCACACCAACCAATCGTCCTCGTTCGTGAGCGTCAGCAGCTCGAGCCGTATCGTCCACACCTCCCACGGTATGCAGTCGGTCTGGAACGGCCAGCGCGTTTTTTTGCGCTGGAAAAACTCCAAACTAATCTGCCCGGTACCGCCACTGTCGTTGCTGCGCAGCTGCCGGCTAAAGTTGCTAATTTCCCGCCGTAGCGTTTCCTCCAGCCGGGGCGAGGTGCAGCAAACGTACGTAAAGTCGAAAAAGTCACAGTCCACATCCCGGTACCCGATCGTGCCGACCGAATACATCGCCTCCTCGGTGTACATAAACTTGCCGAGACTGCGGTGGAACAGTATCGTGTGAAAGATGCTCAGGACGGCTTCGTCCACCTGCCGGCCCTCCATCCGCAGATCGAACGTTTGCGAACGGGCGTTCATGGTGACGCTTTACACGCTTTCACTCCGTACCAGCAAGCTAGACACCGTCCGGAGCCGTTTCCTCGAATGCGTTGATTGCTCAACTGCTCGTACGTTGTAATCGTGTCGGTGCAAACGGTATCATACAGACAACCTTTCACACATTCACATATCATTCTCTGCCAACTAAAACTGATGCATGGATCCTTCCTACAGTTAGGAATGGATTTTTTTTTTGTGGTTTTGCAGTTTGGTTGTTTAGAAGCCGAAAAGTAATATTTTAAATCTCATAATGTATCCCGTACTACGGACGGACCCGCCCCCAACTCACAACGCGTTCATCGACACCGTGAAGCAACAATGTAATAGCCCGGAAGTAACATGTTTAACCCTTACTAGTGTGGTTGCGTGTTTAGTTTTTTTGTTTTGCATTACCAACAGTTACTACCAGGCTAACGTGAACCGACATTAAACGTTTGGCGTACCGGTACGCATCCACAGAACCACCCACAGAACTAACACTAGGCTTACGGCTATTGCTATTGGTTGTGTAGTACGTATGCTTCGTTACCCATATACTGTACAGTGCCGCAAAGCGTCGTAGTCCGGTTGCCGATGCTGAGCCACTTGCTTAGCCCAAAGTCAATCAGCTTGATGTGGAACCGATCATCCAGCAGTATGTTTTCCGGCTTCAGATCACGATAGATGATGCCGGCGTTGTGCAGAAAATCTTAAAGCAAACAAACAAAACCCAACGGACCGTGAATTAGAATTTTTAAATCTAAAAACTCCACAACACAAGTGTGAACTGTAAGATAAATGTATGTGAGAAGCTGCATGAGAATAGTAAACGATAATCAAAGAAAATGGAAAATCAGTTGTGTTACTGGTAAGAATTTTCATCCATACCAATGGCTAAGGCTAGCTCCGCCACATACAGCTGCACCAACTGGGCGGTGAAGGTTTTAAGACGATGAAACAATTCTCCGTTACCGTAAAATTCGGACACTGTAAAATAGAAGAGATCATCGGATCATCGTATCGTAGCCATCGTGATGAAATACAGTGCTAAACATAACTATACGAACACCGTTTTTCAAAATAAAAAAAGAAACTGAAAATATTGATAAATATGATTGCGGAAAATTGGATTGAGGAAAACCTATCCTGTGTCTCCTTTTGCCATTCTGATAACAATATGGCCGAAACTCTTTAGACTTCAAATAAAACTGATCATCATTTTTAATTTTTATAATTCATCATTATAATTTTTATATTTTTATATTTTATATTTTAAATTATCTCATTTGACAAAATTGCTACCTTACGAAAAAAAAGTAATCGTTTTAGGTAGGTCTGCTGTCAAATCCCATATAAAATCATGCGTAGAAAAAGTATACGTTGGAACTGTGACTACTCCACCTTATTCACTATGGCGAATTGCAGTTTTGCGATGGTAAAGTGACAGGTCGTGAAAATATTTAGGCGCTTTACGATGACCAATTGGCTGAGTAACCTGTATATTTAAAAAAAAAACTTGTTTTCATGCCGCAAAACTTTAAAACTTGTTTCAGGTTTATAATTTTTATGCAAAGATTTGGTCAGAGTGTCGAAGAAAAGCAATAGGGTAACTGTACCAGTTTTCGACACGTTAGTGCAGCTGATCAGAAAAAAAATACAAATACAATTATTAAACTCAATAATTTTGATTGAAAGTGGTATTATTTTGGTTGTAAAACTATCAAAAAAATGTTTCAGCATACATGATTTATTGATTTAAATCAGTTTTCAATAAATATTAGTAAAAATGCAAACATTGGTTTTGCTCCTATTTTGGGCAGAATGCTCCTATTTTGGGCAGGCTGTGTTCCTATTTTCGGCAGCACGAATAGACGATTTGACACACTCGAAAAGGTGTAATTAGTTAAAGAAGAATATTTTAAACAATTTTCTACTCTTAATTTGCTAAAATTCTTGATAGAAAGTAGTTAAATAATTAATTTTATGTTGCCCATTTTGGATATCAAACTACCAGATTTTGATGTATTGCACTGGATTGAGCTGTCAAAAATCAACATTTATCATGTACCTATTTTCGGCAGCCTTTAAAGTGAAAAATTAATCACTTATTGGATTATTAAATTATCAATGAGCTTTGAATAAATTTAAAACTTATTTTATTGTTCAGAAAAATCGAAACCCAAATTTTTTAGCGCTAGAGCAAAGCTCAAGTTTGCTAAATCTCAGAACTGCCGAACTATCGGCACAAAGCCAATCTGACGAAATGTTTTGAGCTCGGCACAAATAATTCGATACTTCGGTAAATATCGATCTAAATGCGTCAAAACTTCGTATTTAAAGAATAAACAATGATTTATTCCTTTAAAAGTAGTTGAAAGATCATTTTGTGCGATTTTTCCCATAATTTTGCTATTTTTGCCGACCTGCCGAAAATAAGTACAAATAAGCCGAAACTGGAGCAGTTACCCTAGTGCTAGACAAAGGTAAGTTGTTTTTATGCTTTTCTTGAATGTTGGTGTGATTAGTATCTGCGAGAAGTAATGAAAATCGAATATTTAGGTGGTCTTATTCCATTGTCCGGCACTGTAAATATATATAAGCATGAAGGACACGCCCAGAAAGTAAGTGACTTTAGTAAGGGATTCACATAGTAAAAACAATATTAACTTTAATGTAGGCCGATTCTGTTTTAAGCTAATAAAAATTATACAAATTTTTGTAAACTCATTCCGCAATAATTTCCGCAATAATCCGCAATAATCCGCGATATTTTTTCATATCCTTAACAACTTACTACAACCTCAATTTGCTCTATTGCATCAAGATTTTTGGTTTAAATTTTACAGAAACAAAACCAGGTGTTCGTATAGTTAGTATACCAGGTGTGTTTGCAACCGCCTCCCCGGTACTTACACAGAAATATGCACGTACGATTTTGCCAATAATCGACACACGGCACTATAAACGGATGGTGGCCACAGATTGTCTGTATCTTCACCTCGTCCCTTACCTGCCCAACTGCATTAGACAGTACGATCTGGATGGTGGAAAGGTGGATAAATGGCAAGTTAGAACATCCCGCACACAAATCCACTTGCACACACTTACGGTGGACTTTTGTAAAACCTTCAACGCGTACCAGTGCTGGTCACGCTCCACACCATGCTGTGCACCGTCGTCCAGTACGCGATACACCCGACCGAATGCACCGTTCGCTAGATGCGTGCGACGAACGTATCGTTCCGACCGTTGCTCATCGATCGGGAATGTTGGCAGAAAGAGGCGTTCAGTTTGCGGGACCGGCCAGCAACTCTTCAGCAGCTGTGGCTCACTGTCCAGTGTCGTTTGAAGCCACCTGTAAAACAAAAAAAACAGCATTGTACATATTAAAAAAAGGCCGTCCAGGGGAAACTTGGCGTGAAAGCGCGCAACGTACCGTCGTCGGGAAATCCGTGCTAGTGGTCGTGTCCGGCGAGTATCGTCGTGTTGGCGGGAAGCGTTGGGACGCAATACAGTCGCCACCCGCGAGACAACACCCTGCAGCCAGACGATGGAGCGGCGATGTGCTAATGTTTCATGGTACCACCGCCCGACCAGACCCAAATTCGCACCGTCAGCTGATTGTGGTAGCTGATAAGTAGTGGTAACGTTGATCACACACGTCGGTCGTGTTGACACGGGCCGCAGGCAGTGTGCAGTTTGCGCGTGTGAAAAGAAAGCACATTACAAAATCGTTTGTTTACATCATTAGGAAGAGCGAACAAAACAATTAACGCCAACCAGTAAATGCACGCCAGGGTTATAAATTATAGAAAAATATAAACCCCCCATGTGACAGGTTCTATGGGAAATAGAGTAAAGCGCAAAGCGCATTTTGTAAGGATTAACGCGCGCAAATGCGCAATTTCCTTTGTTTTAAAGCTACTCATCGCTACTACCATCATATTGACACGTGTTTACTGCCGTTACGTGCTTATTGCAACCGTTTTCGTTAGGGATGTGCTGGTAGACGATTCCATTGGTAAAATATGTTCAAACACCCGACAGAAGAAACAACTTTTTCTCTTGCCACTTAAGTGCCTTACGATACTGTACACTGGGCATAGTTAGAAGGGGACGAATCCCATTCTGAAGGAATCCAACTACGTGGTACCAGTCAGTCTAGTAATCCATTAGATTGCCGGGATGATCATGCAGATAGGCCTTCAAGCCAACAGGAAGATTCTATACTTGCATGCGTACAAGGACACACATACCTGAAACGTTACGACCCGATTGTCCTTTCTTCGCTCTGGTCGCGCCAATACCTGCACCGGTACGTCCACCTGATTATGAACGCTCACTGCTTCGTTCGTGCGTGGTGTGGGATTGCTGTCGCAGCTTATCGCAGGCTCGGTAGCCCGGATGTCCCCGTTGCCCATACAGGCCGCGACAGCGGGACGCAGAAACAAACACAACTAACGAGTGGCCGTCCCGATTTACCGATGGTTCCGTAGTGGCGGCTTCGATGGCGTACGATGCTGAAAGAAGGTTTTAGAGAAATACGTATGGTATGAGATTTTTGCGTATGAGGTGGCGGTTGAATTGACTTCTCACACGCCAGGATCGGCTATCTTCTATTCACATAGTCAAGGAAGCCGGGTAATCGCCCCGGCCAAGACCTCCCGGGAAGCAGATGGAGTGGTGAGCAGGTTGCTAACGTGAAAAGAATCGCAATCGATTCCCATCTGGACTTGTAGCTCTTTCTTTCCCTCTCATACGCAGGACTAATCTTGCCATGGGGTAAAATCAAGTCAAGGAAGCCAGAACTGAAGGACCGTCCAAAGGAGGCTCTCGCGAGGTTGTAGAGCAGAAGAAGAAGACTTATGCAGGGTCTTCCGAAGCAAGCTGTACATCAATTATTATTGATAGATTGATTGAATGCATGCATAATGCTTGCTCTGTTGGTTGATTGCCTCTCGATTGCACACCTGCAGCTGGGAGTACACGCAGTAAATGGGACCGAGAAAAAGGTTATCTCCTTCGATGCATGAAAGTGAGATCGCACACCCAACTCCCTTCTTGGGGATTCCCACCCCCTTTCGTACAAAGACACACACACACACTTACATGATGTGAATTGTTATTGATTGTGAGGGAATGGTTTACATTTGTTTTGCACATCGTATACCGTCCGTCATCGCGCAAATTGAGCCCTTCGGTACCCGTTGGGTTTGAGATAAAACTGAACCACACACGCACGCACACACACACACGACAGATACTAGCAAATCGTAAACACACCTATGACGAGCGTAACACAGCCATACACCATCCTTTATACTGCTGCTGCCTTTATGCAATCCACAATCGCGGCCCCGTTGCGAGCGATCCGTCGATGCATCCGAGCAACTGCTGCGATATTGCAAAAGTCACGGAATCATCTTGCAGCTCAACTCACATCGAACCATCGGAACAAGCTGCTAATTGGGCGGGGGGGGGAGGGGTTTGCGGCCACTTATTAAGATGCAAAATAGTTTCGTGAACGAAAACAACACACTGCACGTTCACGCCTGTGACAGCAGCCACAGATGGTGACTAGATGGCGTGACAGCTCGTGCAAGAAACCAAACAAACGAAAACCTTTGGGCTCTCTTCAGGAGGGGTGGGATGCTTGGCAGCAAACAACACTGATGCCGCGGGGAGGGGGGGGGGGAGTGTTAGGAGGGCAGGGTTTTCTTTTGTGCTTTTTGGAGGACGATTGCGCAGTGGTGGTCTTTGTTTTCGTTCGCCCACTTCACGGTCACCGTTCGAAGCTCTGTTACCTGTCAATGAGGATGATCAGCGCAGTTCTGGAGCAGAGCAGGACAGGTTCAGGCAGCTACCAGGCACGTATGAAGCGCGGATGGACGCCGGATGATTAAAACCAAAGCGGACGACCGACCACCAGGACACCACCAGGGACAAGGATATGATACGTGATGCGTGTCTGTGTGCGTGTTTGCGTGGTTTTAACGCACCGTCATCCGCCACAACATCCGAAGGCCAGCTGGAAACGGCTGACGATGTACCGTCGTTGACAGGTGGCCAGGCTTTGGCGCTTTCGCAGCTAAATGTCGGACCGTCCGTGTACGTACTGTCACAGGCGGTTAACGATTAAAATTTGGTACTGTGCATCGTGTGCACAACAGATCAGGCAGCTACCCATTCATTCCCCAGAGAAACTTATCGACTATCGCCTTTTTTTTTACATACCTTCTTGCTTATACGCTTCACCCGTTCAACAGCCCACACAATCACAGTTTGGTACAAAATAAACTAAAATTAAACATCATCAACGTTGCCAGCTACGCGCATACACAAACACTGATCGGAAACAGAAAGCAACTAAAACTGCAATAAAATTCGCGATTTCGTTGCAGCTGCAATTATGCACCAGCGGACGGGCGAGATTATTCCGCGCAATACGGCAAAACTGTGGAATGAATGGTTACTGTTTTATTTCACCATTTTCCGAACACATTTCTATTGTTTTGATTTTATTTGGCGAATCACAACAATCGACACCATCGACCAGTGACGGCTGTCGATGAACGGCAAGCAGCTGTCAAAGTCGACGTTTCGTCGACTCTAGTCGACATAACCATAATCGGAAAGTGACGTTCACATCTACATTTGATTTTTTTTTCATATTTTTTGTATTCAAATGTTTTAAACGAGTTTCCTTGCTATTTTAATTATTTTTATAAGCTTTTTTACAATTTCCTCCTCGATAAGCTATCATTATTTCGTCTGCTTTGCGCTCTTGAATGCTCTAAATCCTAAACGTCAAAGTTTGACAAACCATTGATTCAAAACGGTCGTGTCGATTACAGTCAAGGACAATTTATGATGCACGTTGCCAGAGTTGCTACCGTACAACAAATTACTAAATGGGTTAAAATATACGCTCACGACACACGCGTTCTTTTTATGTCGCTTAATTAATCTCCGAATGTATCGTTATGAAGGTTGGACATCGGCAATCGACAAAACAACAAACAAAACGTGCAAAGATGCACTGCTAACCTCAAGGCAAACATCTATTTCAAAATGGTTATTGAAAGCGCAGCTGATTGTATGATGGCGATCAACCAGATCGTTGATGTTTTCCACTCTGTGGTGGATCATCTCAAGGAACCAAAACAGGTAGCTGGCACACACACCACGCACACATACTCCGATAGGGAGACTCACGAACGCATCGGGCACCAATATGCATCACAATGACCTTTTTTCCTTTTCTGATGGTACTGCTATTGATACTGCTTGTTTTG
The DNA here is from genome assembly GCF_013141755.1 of Anopheles stephensi. Classification (NCBI taxonomy): domain Eukaryota; kingdom Metazoa; phylum Arthropoda; class Insecta; order Diptera; family Culicidae; genus Anopheles; species Anopheles stephensi. Next base: position 10,786,596 of record NC_050201.1, read on the forward strand.
GACCTAACGATTCTGAGTCCGATGCCTTTTAAAACCAATCGTCCTAGATTAGTGATGCCAGTGGATGGGACAGACCTCAGGCGGCCTTCACCAGCATATTGCGCGTGGTGTGTTGCAGCATTGAAGGATAAACCCATGTGGTGGAAATAACATTGACGAGACGCTTTTGTACTTAAAAAGTATGTAACTTTTGAATGTTGAAGTACAACATAATGTACAAATATGGTGAGTTTTCAATAATTCCATATTTTTTCTCGATACATGTGCCGGATACGGTTGCTCCAATGTTTGAACGCTAGAGGGAACCAAGCACATGTGGCCGATTAAATGTCGATCAGAAATTATTAATCTCTCAGCCGGAAAGCCTTTCCGATTCTTTCAATGTTTGCTCCGGATGTCTACGGAGCAAAGTTTATAGATTGTTGTCCAGGGTTTCTTGCCCACCCCCTTGGAAGCTAGAATACCGAAACAAGCATGGCAAGGCACGTGGCTTCCTTGTGCATTATCACGCGCAAATCACAAAACAAAGAGTAAAAGCGGCCAACGGAAACTTATCCAACTGCTCAATTTATAGCATGAAGGTTTGGGTTTTAGGAGCACCGTCAGGAACGCAGGAGCACCAAGAAAATGCCCGAGCACCCATTACGATCAATAATTCAATCAGGTACAGCCGACGATTCTTCGACCGTCCCTCGCCGCCACGTGTGCGCCTGGAAGTTGCATTGTAGCGTAAACGGGAAAGGAAAGGTAATAACGGTCAGTCAACTACGACTACGGAGGTTGAAGAATGAAATCACCACCCGAAAAAAAAATCCCCCCCCCTATGTGTACCCATCCATTCGTATCGCTAAACCTAGGATGGTAGGCATGGTTGCTAGCCATCCGGCCCCGGACTATACTTTGCGCATGAATGCACCGGCAACCTTAGGGGCAAACCCTTTCCTCGTGCAAAGCCCCGGGACTGGGGAAGAAAGTGAATACCCCCAATCGGGAGTTCGGGTTATTCTGGGGGCTGGGTGGTGAACTTCGGGTGCGAAGACACCGAACACCACCTAAAGACAGAGAGGGATGGGATATCATAAATGAGGGGGTGAACAAAAGCGAGAAGACGAGTTCGAAGGTTTGCCACATGCGCTTCTTGAATGCACATTCACTTGCCACATTACCCCCTTCGCCGTAACCCTCCACCCTGTCCCGTGCTCGGTCGAATGTACGAGACACCCTAAAATGTGACGTTAGGTCCAGCCGGTGCTTGCCGGCAAACGTGCGGTAGGTTCTGCAAGGGCTATAGATTCCACACCAATTTGGATGATCTTTATTGGCGTCTGCAAGCTTTCTCCTGGCACGTACCTGGCTATGGCTGCATGGCTCAACATATCACACTAGATCATTGTTAGTTCGCATCGTCGTGCTGTTTTACACATGTGGACTCTTGCTGTGAAGTAGCAAATGAAAATGGTCTACCAAGTAAGAGCACATCTGCTAACAACCAGCGAGTCTTCTGTCCCGAATCGACCGGAGACAATCTATCCTCAAACTTACTTCCGTTTGAGCGTTTAGTGTGCTGCTTCAACTTGTGAGGGAGTATTTGAAAAATCCCTAGCGAGCCACCCCAAAGCAAGCAAAACTGCAGTGCCGGGTGCATTGAACTTGTTAATTCAAAACATGTGTGTGCACATGTGTCGCGACCCGGGGCTAAACGACAGTACGCTTCGTCTTCGAATGTCGCAGACCCTACTGCTTGAAGATGCAGAATCAAAACAATGGAAGGAAAGAAAGCGAAAAGCAACAGAAGAAACAGCAGCACGGGGAGGGAGTGAAAAACAATGTCTCACCCCACCCCCAGCCAGGGGTGTGAGGTCCAGGGTCGTTTGCATGTCTCTTCAAAAAATCAGCCTCACTGGTGGTTGCCCTAAATTGTGTTCCTTTCGTCCAAAACTCTCGCGTGCTTGGTGGTTTTGCGGTCCTCTCCAACATCATCAGCATCATCATGGTTAGCCGGTTTGGTCCGCTCGTTGACCGTTTTTGGACGAAACGGAAAGCCACACATTAACGGCAGACCGGCCGAAGCCGCTACTAGAGGCGGGAGGTGGGTAAGATGTTTCTCTAGGGTTGAAACAAAAAAAAATTACTTTACCAACTTTACACACCATCGGATCGGTCCGTTCGAATGTTCCCCTTGTATCCATCGGTCGCCATGTTTGTTCAGCTTCCGAAAGTCCGAACCAGCAAAAACGGCTGAAGATATTGCATGCACACCAACAGCCAACAGCACCAACGATCACGCACCAAGAAGTTTCCTGTTGACGCACCCACACACACGCGTCCAAGGTTCGTTTCTTCACCCGGCAAGCGCACGCACACACACGCGCGCAGTGTATCGAATACGTTGCCGCTGGAGAAAAGAACGGCGGCGCACAGCGCAATGCACCGCTACACAGCGGGCCGTGTCCGGTGGTGTGCGTGTGTTAGTTTCGACGGCCACCAGCTATGTATTCGACGGTTCGGCACGCGACGCTTACCATTTGCAGTTGTGCTTCCGTGCAGTGTGGTTCGCTCTTTCGCAGCAGCAAGACATTCGTGTTCGTATTACGTGCCGTCGTTTCGTGTCCCGGTGTTTCAGTGTTCTCCCGATCATACCCCAACTAGGGCCGAATCAACTTTCAACTAGAACCAGAAAACCCCGCAAACCTCAACAAACGCAAGGTGAATACACTACCACTTCAGCAGCCCTTTTTCTATCTCTATATCAACCAGCAAAGAATGAAGAAAAGAATTTCCTTTTCTGGTCGCAGCACTCCTTGTACCGGCTGCCGGTCGCAAATGTGCGTGTGCGTGTGTGTTCTTGTTTCGCATTAAAAACGCCTGTGTTCTGTGTGCGAAATGGCGTTGTCTGCCGCCCAGAAGAAAAAAGGATATCTCTCGCGATCAGCGTACGAAAAAGTTAGGTTACGCAGGTTTTTTTTATTTTCCATGTAAAATGCTCCCCTGGAACAGACGCTTTCCATTTTTTTTTTGTTTCCGGCTTGTTCGCTGCTTTCATATTCGGCGAAATCCCGGCAGTGTTCGCTAAATTAGGTTATGGCTACGGTTGTGTGTTGTGTGGGGGGGAAATACGGAACGTCACGTAGCCATTTGTCCTCCGGCACTTTTGGTGCTGGGGTTTGGTTGGCTGGGTGTCTGGAAATAGTTTCCTCCCAGCCCAGGTCCTACCGGAGAACCAACAGAGCAGCCGGCCAGCGGTGAATGTGGAATTCCCAATCCAGGACGACGCCATCTTTTCCATCGGTCGTCTTTATTATTAAGAACTGTCAAAAAAAAAAACCCCCGGTCCGGGGGCCCGCTGCGGGTTTACGCACTTTCGCTGCCGGCATTATTATCCGGGGTTAATCCCCCCCCCCCCAGATTCGGTTTTACATGGCGCGCACAGCACCACCCACATACACTCATAGCCGGCTTTTTCTCTTAAGGGCCGCTTGTATGGATGCAGACGCACGCGTGCGTACATTTCGCTGTGTGAGTGCGTGACCCCGGTCGGCCGGCTAGCTGGCTGGCTGGATGGCTGGAAAAAGGAGAAAAGAATATATTTGCACACACACACACACACACACACACACCCAGAGGGAAATTGAGGGTCTAGAAGAAGGAGGGTGATTTCACCTTTTTCCTGTCCATTTTATTACGCATTCGAAGAAAAGGGAGCTACATTATCATTTCTCTTTCTAGGTACAACTAAACAACAATTTTATTTGCACAATAGTGTTTGTGTTTGTGTGCGGAAAACGAAAAATTAAGTTTGTCTTTCCTGCTGCAGGCAAAGACACTACCACTTCCAGCCAGTAGCAATATGCGTGCATGTGCGTGCGTGTGTGTGTGTGGTTGAGGATATATTGGCAATTTTGTTATGCTGTCAGAAGCAGTCATACCACGGTCATAATATTTCGAATGCTACTTCCTTTGTCTTTCCTTTTAATGCCGGTTATCTGGCGGTGTTGCGCGCGCGTGTGCTCTTGTGTGCACAGATGCATTTTGCGACATGACTCATCACCAGTCGCCCGTACCCCAACAGGAAAGCGAGAGAGAAAACGAAGAAAGAGCCAATCGGGGAACTTAAGTGGGGGATATATGTATGAGTCATAACGCTAGAGACTTGAGTTGCTGAAGAGTGGTATGAAATTGCAGCAATGATTTGTATTTATTGTTTTATTATATACAATTGTGATTCATTTACGACCTAACTTTCTTGTTCTTGTTGGCACTCTGTAACGCCAGAAGAACCTCGGGAGAAGGTCGTCTTCTCTTGGTCTTGGACACACACAGTAGCGGTACCGGTGTTCACTCCCGACAGGAACCGGATATCGAATACCGTCTCGGTACTGTCTCTGCTCCGAGTTCAATAAAATGAAGGAGAAGAAGTGGCAGACCATCTAGACCTTTTGAGGTTGTAGTACCAACGATATTAGCAATCAGTTCTGTGCACGAGTTAATAAGATCTGCATGTGAAAACTAAAAAAATCTGATAACTTTTAAGGTTTTTGCGGGTGCATCATGCCTTCTGCAAACTGTATCTTGGAAATACAGAGCAAGTGACAGAGAGAGAGAGAGAGAGAGAGAGAGAGAGAGAGAGAGAGAGAGAGGCACTACCATCGTACCGTGTACCTTAGAGAATTTGATGCCGGTTGTTTTGTGAGCAACCAGCACCGCTATCACTACTTCGATTAGCGCACCATACCGGAAGTGAGGTTAAAGCCTCTCTCTCCATCCTTCGAGTTGGAGTCACTACGGGAGAACGGCACGGATAGGATTTGAACCCCGGTCCTGCTCTATTGAAACGTTCCCGGAGCCGCAAACCTTCCAATTTGAGTAATTGTGAAGGCGAAAACTGGAAGAGTAACTCCATCTCGCACTTGCCACATGTTCGCGCGAATGTCTCGCTGTGGGAGTGCTGAGAAAGTTCGTGAACATCTGTCGAACTTCCAGTATTCTTCGCACGGGCGCGAGATACCGCGAGACACACATGCGTCTGGTTCATTTCCGGTGCATTTCATGTGAGCGTGTGTATCGTTGGTGAGGATTCACATTTTCTTTCTTTGCATCCCAAGTAATACTAATTGAACGTTTTTCAAACGAACATTTTTAGGTGCAAATAACTCCGCTGCTTTCCCCCAGCGGATGGGTGGTGGACCTCTCCACACACACACACACGCCCTGGTTTGTTGGGCGTGGTGGGCCCAAGTTATGATGAGTCAACGAATTCATTACGCCCATGGTAAACAGTGGACAAAAAAAAAAAAACTCCCCGCACGTACTACGTGGCCCCGTATCGGTTTCGGGGCTTTTTTCGGGCTGGCGATTAATTTGGTTACACCACTGTACAAAGGAGGGGAGGGTCCGCGGTTCACCGTCGATATCGCCCCGAGAACCAACCCGTTGGGGGGACAATCAGCATTATTCAAGCCTCTCTTTTTTTTGCTGTCGCTGCTGCGGATGTGTTTTGGTGGAATGATGGTGTAGTGTGGCCACCCAACTTTCCCCCCCCCCCCACTCGAAGGGCGTTTCCTCTAGCATGGAACTGCGAACGGCCAGGAAAGGAGTGTACAGCAAAAAAAAGCCACCACAACAACAAAAACAGTAAACAAACCCACTTGCTCGCTGCCACACATTCGTCGGGCGACATTCCAATGGGGATACAGAACACCCGAGAGCTGTGTGCTGCCTTTTATCTGAAGAGTTTCCGTTCCGATGCAGCATACACACACACCACACACCCAGCATGTGGTGTATGTTGCATCGATGCTATTTCCCGCACGTTCTCCGGTTCGCTGTCCGGGATGCAAGCACTTCAAACGAACGGAGGTGAAATAAGACGACGGCGGCCGGAAAGATCGACCTGTGTGCGGCACACACCCTTTTGGGTTGGAGAAATTCCTGGTAGCACAACTTCTTGATTCGTGCAGCTTTGAGCGGAAACAGTAGGAGAAGTCTTTTTTTAGTTTGCTTGCGGCCCGCAAAAACTCTCCGAAAATGTTCAAAGGCGTAAGTGTGTGGTCTTTGGGAGTGGGTTACGGTTTCAACAAACATCTTGGATGTTGTTCGCGCATTGAAGTTCTTAGTTTCCTTTCTTTTTTGCTTGCTCAATCTGGCTGCTACTCCGCAAGTGTACATCCCACCCTCGGGAACGGTGCCGAAAATAACTTGACTAGTTTCAAGACTTACAACTGTACTAGGAATTTGCGAGTGGGTTATGGAAAATTCCTATATTTTTACGTCCTACTTAGTTGTACTTCAAATGTTTTCTATTTATTCCAAATGCCCAACCTAGATTCGTTTGGAAGTTAGCGGGCTATGCAAGTTTTGAACTGGCGTTCTATATCTGGCGTATTTAAACTTGGCGTTCTCGGGGCTAGAACAACTTCAAGGACTGAATTGTACCTGTACATTTATCTCTTGAACCTCACATCCCATCTAGAAATCTAGACATAAGTATCTTGGGAGGTTTTCCTTGAAGACTATGGAAGACTTCTGATCTGACGTTCTGTCTTTATATGAACTAGACCTCTCTCTCTCACACACAGCAGATATAATAAACATCTCTCAAGAATCCTCCTATTAGATGACCCCAATTCCAGCCCTTATCAATCCTTCTTTTGTTGCAGGAAACAAATGCATTAGCGCTATGACGGTGCTGATTTCAATTTAATGTCATTTGTTTTGTTTGTTCGCCTTCTTTATGTAGAATCAAACAATATCGAACTCAAACGGAAGTCTCGGTGTGTGTGTGCCCTAAAAAAAAGGGCAAGAGATAGCAACTTTTGCAGCAAATAAAATCCATCCCTCAAAGTCGAATGCAGTTGCGTTGACTTGCTCGTTTTTTTTGCCCCTCTTATCACTCTGCCGATATCTCTTGTGCAGTCAGGCAAGGCAGGCGCAGCAAACCAAACAAAGAAACCACTCACATTCATAATTAAAGCAACGAAACAGGAACCCGCCCAACCCACACCGGGAGCATATGTCCCGGGCGATAAGCGCATTCCTGAGGGTCTGTTTCCTTCCCCCCCGTACACCCGGATCGAATTTCGGCATTGACACATTAATTGCGCGCTGCAATATTTAAAAGAAAAGAAAAAAAGCGCAAATCAAGTGAAGCGAAAATCAACTGGACAAAGGCAATAAAATCTTGTCCATAAAATGTACAACATTACAGTGGAAGCATCCTCAGAAAAAAAACCCCCGCGTGTGTGGGTCTTCTGTGCAAGACCCGTGGGCCTTACACTCATTAACTGCAAGACACACTTGTGTGCTGTATATCGGTAACAGTTTTCTTTTTCTTTTCTTACTTTAAAGAAAAAAAAAACAAGTGAGCAAGCAACTTAAAGAGAAAGAAGCATTTTACCGAACCGAAAACTTCATGTGTGCGCCAAGACCCCCCGGTCCCCCGGTCCCCCGGCGGTTTGCATCGTTGACGTTAACGTTTTTGAATTTTATGACTGTGTTCATGAATTTTAACTCAAAATGGAGGAGGAGGAGGCGGTATTGCCGTTCCGAAATTGGAACGGCATCGAAGTGAAACGGCATGGAAACCCACCACCACCACCATTTGCAACCCCGCCACCCTCGTCCTCCATTTTGTGGAGTGGGGTTTGGGGGAAAATATGTGTGAATTGCTCTTTGCCATAAGCTGTTCAGCTCAGTTTTGTTCTATTCCTTCGGTTACTTCGTTACGTGCTGCTGTTCCTGTTCCAGCGAAGGAAAATCGGATTGAAAATCTGAAATTATAGACATGCTGTCGGGCTTTTCTTTTCCCTGCAAGAAGATGAATAGAATCCATTGACCCTGTGGATGAGGGATGTACTTGATTTTCTTTTTATTGGTTGGGGTCTTTGAAGATTTGCTTTGAGTTTGTTTAGTGCTGTAGTTCTGTAGCTTAATACAGAGAGAGTTGTTTCATGGATAATGTGGTCCAGGAAAATCCTCGTTTCTAGAGACATTTGACGGCTGAAGAACTGGGAGCTTCTACATATAAAATTACCGAAGTAATCACTGATATCGAAGTAACAGATGTATTAATATATCTACTGATATCTTAAAGTCATGAATCAAGATCCCGTTACCGTTAAATTTGAAAATCCGCGTAGCTTATCCATCGAACCCTCCGATGCAATCGTCGAAAGTAAAGAGTTGCAGCAAATTAAGCAGTTAACTCGACGAACCCTAAAGCTTTGGAAACCCCTCGTAACCTGGTAGCTGATTGTCTATCCATCCGTAGAACCGTCTGATGCATTTTTGTGTGGAACCAAAGAGGTCCAATAAAATGATTGAAGTATGTATTATTAATGAGCTGGCAACGGGCAATGGAGTAGAATTTTTAACACGCCTCAAAAATTCTTGTCGGCCGCTTAAACCATCCTGCGCTTGTCCATGCTGTACATCTGCCACGAAACAACAAGTGGCGCGTAGAGAAGCATTGACACATCCCGGTAAAGTAGACGTGCCTGCCCCAGCGCGGCCCGTAAAACCGTCTCGGTTAAATTGCTTAATGTATGATCAATTCTTCCTTTACCTGCCGGAGGCACTCGAGGAGAGGCCACATGCTCAACGAGGCTCGAAATGAGCTTCGAAAATATGGCGATCCGTTGCGATGGTGCATCAAGAAGAGCCCAGCAAGGGAACGAAAGCGTAAAATAGGCGCACACGATTGAGCAAATTCGAAATTTGCAATCGATATCGGCAAGAAGAGGCAACCCGCAGGAAGCAGCAGCGCACAGAAATGGTGGAAGTGAACACACCGAAGCAACACGAACTGGACAGATTTGCCCGACCCGTTCCCAGTGTTGCTGGTGGCCAGCGAGAAAACTTCAACGCAGAAAGATGCGATGGTTGCTTCGCCATTTTTTTTTCTTCTATATACACCTTCGCAACATGCAGTATTAACGCACTCTATGGATTATAAAAGTAGCGTTAGACACAGTCGCGTACACCCCCCGAAAATCCTCTGAATTGGTGGTATCACGACGACGCAAGGAAAAAGGAGAAAATGCAAAACGCTGTGAAACGAACGGGAATGGGAAGCGAAGCTTAGGGAGCGAGATGATTAAGCGGCTTTTGCGCTGTGTGCAGCACAGCATAAGTAAGCAACACGCGCGGGCGCACTCGTTCGTCCACGCCCCCCCCCCCCCCCTACACGACCAAGACCCCGACTCCCCCTCCGACATGCTCTCAGTTCAGTTGTTCCGGTTCGATTCCGCTTCGATACGAAGCGAATGGTGGCCGTGTGCAGGAAAAACGAAAGAACCGGCAAAGGAAGAATAGCCGGGCAACACCGCACACACTGTACTTTGCTGCTGTATTATATTATTCTCGAAGAGTTGCTACGTCTGTGGGAGCTCTCAAGGGCCGGTAGAAAATATGTCTGAGTGAGTTTGGGTGGGGGGGGGGGGGGTGGTGAGCGCGCGATGCCTTGTCATCTTTTATGCACGAAGTTCGGAAACGTCTGTGTATAAACCCATCGCACATATAGCTCCCCACCAAGATAGAAACGGGCGAGACCGTCGGACCCACTGGAATGGCTTTGCTGACGAGAGGATCATCAGAATTTTTCAGTTTTTACTTCCCATTGCCTCCTGCTGGTGCCGTTGTGTGGGGTGGTGTTGTACACCAACGTCATCTAGTATGTATCTTCTTCATACTTTAGGCCGGATGGTGAGATAGCTCCGTAGAGGAGGGTTGGTGGAGGTTAGATACCAAACGCTCGTAGGCGAAGAAACTCGAGACTGACAGGTGAATTCTGCTGCCAGCAGAATCGAATAGAAAATCAAATTAAACGAATAAAAAAGAAGCACGCCTCTCTCTCTCTCTTGTTTGCCTAGATTCTTGCCTCTGGAGTATTGGAAGGCGCACGCGAACTTTGGAAGCAAAGGAAGCAGTGCAATTTTCTGATTTGCCGCAAATGAACTCCTTCTTCTTGGTGGATTGAACCATCCGTGTTTGAGGGATGCTAGGATCGCTTCTTAATTTTTTTTTTTTGCGCACTTATGAAAAACCCCGAAGCTGATGTTATCTGGAAGCTGTGATTAAGCTATCCACAAGGCTCGGTTTGATTGCTCGTGGGAATGGGAGATGTCTATGGATTCAGATTTTTATTGCGCTTTGCTACCTTCTCTTGGATTGATAGGTTTGATAGGAGCTCTTTTTTTATTGCTAACTTTGTGCGAAGATATAGTTCTTCTGGTGGATATGTATGAGGCTGTGAAGTCGTCTTACACTGTTCGCCGTTTATTCTGCGATGGAGAACGGAGCATGTACACGATGCAAAGGAGGGGGTCGGTTGTACAACGTTGGATCACTCCATATATGTGAGGTCTCCCAGTGACAGCTCTGGAGGCCCTAGGGTAGTAGTAACTGGTGCACATATGGCGCGCACCGCAAGAATCGGTGTGCTAATTTGCCAAGTATGGTAAACACGCTCACCGAAATCTCTCATCTCTCCCATAAAAATCTTAACCTCGAAAGCATGCGGCGTTTGCACGTCAGAACCAGCAACCGCTCCCTCCATTTCCCAGCCGGTTTTACCAATTCACTTGAATATATCGTAAAACGGGCATGCACACACAAACGCGCACAGTGGTACAACATGTCTGAGGCTGTGTTTTAAAGGCGCATAACCTCCAAAGAGGAGGAGGATGGCCACTCACACACACACACAAAAAAAAGGCCGAGGAGAAAGATGGCGTCAGAAAGAAAGAGGAGGAGAAGGAGGAGGCCACACGGTGTATCGACGACGTGTTGTTGTGCGGTGTTATACCCTACCGAAAATACCACTCGTTGGCAGATGACCATATAAGGAATAAATCAAAGGAAACGGACGGTGCCTCCGACGTAAGCGTAACCCGTTGGTGGCTGGCTCGCGCTGGTTCCTCATTTTGCCCGACCACCCATTACACCCCGGCGGGGCATGACCGAATTTCTCTCGCTCTGTCGCTCCCCCTCACACACACACACACACACACTCAATCACTTACACTGCCCCTTCCCCCCCCCGTTCCGGTCCCTCTATCGATCCGGTCCTTTTTTGTAACTGTTGGCCGAGATACCGCATTTGGGTTTGTGACCCCCCTCCCCCTCGGCTCTTGGGTCTGGTAGGGTGGTGGTGTACGACTGCAATCCGTAATATATAGTAATCGTCGCCGTCGTCGGCCCATTGCCTTATTTGTGCGCATCAGGTTCACCGCTAAGTCGGCCGGTGGCGTCCATTTGCCTGTGTTGCTGTGGCCATGTTTCCAGCCATAATTTGCCTCTTTATCGAACCTCTCGGTTTGGTGTGTGTGTGTGTGTACGTTTGGATAATTCCATTTTTAAGGGTTGTCTGATGAAAAAGGGTGGTTTAGGAGAGGTCATAACGAGCGAGGTGTAACAGACGACGACGACGACGACGACGACACACGAATGATGGAGTGTAGACCTTGACCAACATCCTTGCGAGCGGCGAGCGTGAGATCTTGGTTGGAGACGAATTTCTTGCCCGACAGCTTTATACTGCGCCTGCCCTGATGTTTCTATTTAAAGCGTTTCGCGAAAACGTGGAATGGCTAGCGTGTGGATGCATTGTTGGGCAATGATTTGGAATGGTTTTGTGGCTAATTAGCTATACGTATGAAGCTTGTTTTGCTAAATGAACTCTGTCACCTAGGGAGGATCGTGTTGAGTGTGTTGAAGATCGATCGAGAAAGTGTTGAGTGTGAAAACTCAACACATCCCGGGTGTCCACATCGGGTGTCCACATCGAACTTCAAGTTGAAGTATTGAATTTACTATTTTTTACACGTTGTCTTATTTTAAATAACCTCTTTTCAATGAAACAATATTTTGCATCGCAAATCTAACCTGCAACCTTTCCACTTGTATTCTCCACAGCGGTAGCCATCCACCAGGAGCTAACAAGCAGTATTCTCTGAACGTCCAAAAAAAAAAAACCCTCACCAACAGCAAAGATGGAAGCTGCCGGACAGGAAAGCACTGCCACCTCGTACCCACGCGTCAAGCCCGACTTCAAGTCGGAGCTCGAATCGTTCCGCACGGAGACGCTGGCCAAGGCGGACACGCAGGAGAAGAACTGTCTGCCGACCGCCGCCGACGTACAGAGCGAGAAGGCCCAGCGTAGCGTGATCGAGGGCATTGAGGGATTCGATGCATCCCGTCTGAAGCACGCCGAAACGAAGGAGAAGAACCCGCTGCCGGATGCGGAAGGTATGTAACAATACACTACCACAAAGCAAGGCGGGGAGGATGGTATTAGTGTGATTAATAGGCAACATTTTGTTGTTGCTCTGTACCGTTTGCTGCGACGCAATTAAATTGTGCACTTGTACAAACGGCACAGAATTGATCGCCCACTACCCGACCGAACTCGCTGCGCCGTGTGTCCTGGCTCTCGTACGCTCTTTGTTGGTGAGCGAATCAATCAAGCGCCGTGTTGTGTCACACGCGAGACAAGATATGCATCGGCACACGGTCCGCTGTTCCGTCGTGTCCCCCGGCATAGCCTCCAGAGTCGTGCTAAGAAAGGGGGTGGGTTTGCGGTGTCCCAGCAACTGCAACCACACAGATGCGTACGTGGTGACGGCTTGATTGAAACGGAATAAAAACATTATTTACCTACCCATCGGATGTGTCCCGTGTGCACAAGGTTATGGATTCCATTTTGCTTTGCACTGCCAAGGCAACTCACGTTTGCAATGAAACATCGGCGAGGAATTTCTTTACCGTCCGTTTTGCACTTGTGCTTTGTGCCGTTCAGCACAGGCGCAAGGGGGGGTAGCGCAGTAGTAGTAGTGGTGGTGCCCATGTTCTTCGCCACAGTTGCAGTAGCTTCATCGTTTTATCGACACATTATGCTGTGACAAACACATTCCTCTGCAGTGATGATGTTTACATTGGTGAATCTTTCCTAATGGACTCTGGTTCACTTCTTTTCATGGGGCTTTTTATATAGATCCAGGCATTTGTCAGCAACTGGGAACCTTGGAAAACGATCAGGTTATATGATAGCTATGCTTAGCTTTGCAATGTTGAAGTTATTTTCTTTATCTTGAGTAATATCCTGTTGACTCAAGCGCACTTGAATTCCTGCCACATCCGGAACCGTTCCCCCGTAGTGAGGACTGACTATCCAACTGCTTGGTATCGTAAAGTCTAGTAAGCCAGAAATGAGCCAGACTCATAAGCAGAGAGGTCCCCCCCCTAGGCCACGAAGAGCGAGTTTTGAGCGATTACTTTAAATAAAAATGTTAACCTCTTTCTTCACTTTTTCATTTGCAGCTATTCAGGCTGAGAAGGGCGTCCAGCGATTCATCGAAGGTATCGAATCGTTCGATACTTCGCGCCTGAAGCATGCCGAGACGCTGGAGAAAAATCCACTGCCGACGCGCGAAACCATCGAGGAGGAGAAGCGCGCCTAAGTGCGCACCAGCTTAGGGGGCAGCGCATCCGCAAACACCATCCGTGTCGTCGTGTTAATTTAGGGCACAACGCACACACGCGGAGCGCGGCGCATAGAAAAGGGGCGCAGAATTGGTTGGGGGCGGCAACAGCAACAGCAACAGCAGCAGCAACATGACAAGACACAGAGAAGAGTACGATCCAGCAGCGGTAGTGGTAGGCAGAACTTGACAACACGGAAAAGCTTCATCATCCTGTGGACAGGAGCCCAACAGGCATGCGAAAAGATCGATGCGATCGTACTGCGAAAGGAGAAGACATCGGACACTACCACCACCACCACACCATCATGATGGGAGACATTTGATGTTCCTTCTTCTCCTTCGCCCGAAGGAGGATATACATTTATGATTGCTGTCTACGCCTCCCCGGCCACACATTCGCCCCGCAATCCGTTCTTCTCCTCCATCATGCCTACCCGACCTACCTCTTCGGCAGTATTTTCCAACCCCCAAATATCCTTCCTCTAAATTAATTTCTGGAAATATTGTATCTGGTCATCTCTAAACCTTACATCTAAACCTGCTAAGGAGCCTCTCTGTCTCTCTCTAATACCACTATGCAAAAAACATGTCAGCCAAGCCTGAAAGGGCTCAACGAAAAAAAGAAAAAACGGAGAGGGAAACCAAAACCAAGAAACAATTGTTATATTGCGAATGCTTCCTGTGTTGTTTTAAACGAGATCCATCATCTGCTAGACGACTTCGATCAGTCTTCGATCTAAAACAGCAAACCAATACACGTTCCTTCCATAATGGCGATCGGCAGCAAGCACAGAATAGCAAATTGAACGTCCGACTGCGCGCTGGCGTAAAGGGGACGGACAGCATTTATAAAACGCATTTACACAATCACGTCCTCTACTTACCCTCTCAACTCCAGTCGATCAGGAGCAGAACAGCTATTAGCAATGGTGAGGGTGTTGGGACTGATTGATATGTTTTTCAATTTTATAACACAAAAAAAAGGAACAAGAAATGTAGACGGAAGTATAGAAAAAAAAAGGATGAAAAAAAGGGAACAAGGAAGAAAAGAACCAATAGAAGAGCAATAGTAACAGCAGCATAAAGCACGAAGAGAGATAGACACAGATTCAATGTTAACCCATGCTTTTTTTGTACGTTTTGTGCGGGTAGGGATGATGGATGAGCGGTGCGATGATTTACTTATAGAAATAATAATTATTATTTAACAACAAAACACATAAACACACACACACACGAAGAGAAATGAGTTTCCAAATATTGGGCGAACCACTGCATAAGATATCCGTATTGTGGGCGGGGGGTTTGTATAGAATCCCGCTCCTACGCATACATTTTCGTTTTCCTTACATATACAATGAAAAAAAGACTGTTGCTGCTGATTATATGGCAGGGGGGGGTGATATAATTGACACACAGCAAAAATTAGCGTGCGTGTGTGTGCGCGCGTAAGGGCGACCGAAATTCGAATTTACGTCCTCACGAGTGTATTTTGTCAAATTATAATACTATTAACTAGTATTTTTTTTCTACTGCAAAGCAAGAGAAGGTGTGTGTGAGGGAGAGAGAGAGAGAGAGTGATATTATATTTCACTAGGGCAAGGACCCGCACATCTGGTTCGTGTTCCTTTTCGTATGAAACATCGATATATCGATAGACACTGAGTGATAAAACAGTAGAACTGTGCTGCTAGATATGTGGGGGCTTTCCACCAACAACGACGCCCCACCCAAAAACCAATAATTCCATTACCACACACACACACACATGTAGGGAGAACTAAAATAACGTATAGGGTGAGTGTATTTTTGGAGCGAACAGCAAAGTCAGGAATGAAAGTTTTTAACTACCAGCAAACCCACAACAACTTTAAAAAATCAAACGCCCGCGGGTAGGTCGGTTGCCATAGGCACCGCACTGCCGACTGTTTCTAAAACGACCCCCCCCCCTCTCCTTCCTATTGCCTACTTGTAAAGCTCTCAGCTTCAAGCAAGAAAAAAAATGTGAAAGACATCAGGAAACAGGCAGGATGTGTTGGGCCACGCTAAAACCCGCAGTTGCTACCACAACTCAGTGGTGCGCGTGTGCGCACTACACACAATATTCAACAAACTCCCGCCACCAACATCGAAAGATCCAAACCACCTTGAACTGAAGAACCGAGAAAAGAAAAAGGGATGCAATTCGGGAGCCGCGAACTTTGGAAAGGAAATTTACAGGAAAACACAAACGTAGGCATCAATCCTCCTGGTGGGGGGCTGTACGCTGACTGAGGGTGACCCCCCCCAAAAAAAAAAAAAACAAAAACAGTTTGCGAGCGATGTAGAATAGATGTGAGTGTGATGAAGAATTTCAACGAGCTGTGACGGTTTCGTGGGTTGTCCTCTGTCCGTAGATGCGTGTGTGTGTGGGAAGAGTAGCTTATCCTTTCCTTTTTATATTTTTCTTTCTCCTCAACCACATTAATCTCAGTACCGCGGGGGGTCCAAGGAGGATCGCGAGATCGTGCGGATTATTTTGTTGTTCGATTTGGCAAATACCGTGTGACTATTGCAGGCGGTAGAGGATTGCTTTTTTTATCATCCGCTGGTTAAAAGCTACATCCAACGTGAATGTCCGAATGTGCATGTGATCGACTTCTCCTATGCAACACACAACGCCCCACCTCCACCAGCTCTCTGTATGTTACCATTTTTTAGGGGGAAAAAAACAAACGAAAATGCAAAACAAACGGCGAGAGCACCCCGAAGACCAAAAGTGATAATAAGGCTTACAGGAAAAGCACACACACACGCGCGCGCGTATAGAGACACGAGAGTGTTTAGCAGATCATAAAACAAGGCGCTCCATGATTAAAACAAGGTCGTACGGTGAAATATAACTACAGAACGTAGCCGTCGATATTGCTTCGATTGTGTGTTGTGACAAAATCGCTCGATTGTTTTAAACATGTGTACACTTGTTTTACAATCTGAGAAACGCCTGTGGAGTTAGGCTGCAGTTACTGCACCAGTCGGTTATGGCGGTTCGGATGACAGATTCTGTGAACACAGCCGTATACGACTGCGCAGCGTGACTCCAGTCTTATTTGATCAAGCAAACCCGAACATCCCCGAACGCGAGATCTCTTATACTAAGTTTGAGTGAAGTTTGAAGATCAGTATGTGTGTGTGCTTTTTCGCCACACTAATGCCCAACGGTTTTGACAGTTAGGATAGCTCCGGACGTGTTGATCGTGCGTGTGTCGAATGTGTTAGTAGTCTTTGCAGTATTTGTTTGTCAGTATATTTCTCTTGTCAAACCATCTGAGTATTTGTATTTGTATTTGGTGGGTTGTCGGTAAATGTTAAAAAAGAACACACGCAAAAATATGGTATTAAAAAAGGGAGAACAGCCTAAACACAGTCAGTAACAATTCAAAAGAAACCCAAAACAATTTTGTGGAGAGAGAAAGAGAGAAACAAAAAGCATCAAAATGACAACTCTTGTCATGTCGCGTGTTCGGTATGATTGGCGTGTATTTATATTTACCACACTGTTTATTTTATATATTTTTTATTTTATTTGATGATTTATTCAACCTTCTTTTACATCTCAGCTCACTCAAAACACCTTTGGAGATGAGCCCCCCCCTTTTTTTTGTTCGCCTACCAAGAGCAAGCTTTTGCAATTAAGTTACATTTTGAGAACACAAGAAAGGACACCCACACACACACAGTGTAGAACGTTGAGGATTAATTTTCTTTCTTTTTTCTATGGAAACAGAACAGAGCAACCAAGGACAGAGTAGTGGTTGCGCCAAAAAAAAAAGAGAAAACAAATATGGTTACGGTTCCTGTTTTTTACACGCACCCATCCTGTCTGCTTCCATGAAGGGCTAACCAACCGATAGCGAAGACAGAGCCCGATATGATATGTGAGGCGGGGCGATACCCTCGGACACCCCGGTCCCTTAAGGCCCAACCAAGTGAAGCTCGCTTGTGTGTGTATTCTTAGTAATATCGCTGGAAGAAGAAAAAAAACTGGAATGGTGAACAATAATCGAAACGAAAATCAATCCTCGGTTGGGGGATCAAATGACGAAATGAAACTTTTTACTGCTACCGCTAACAAACCCCTATCACACTACTACAACAACCCTTTACTAAAGAAATAAATATTCTATAAAATATACAAAAATGTGACACACACAACAAAAAAAAAAAAACACGAACAAAAAACAAATGGAAGAAAAACCAAACGAATTTGTGTTGTGAATGCTTGTTGCATGCCTCTATCATTTTATTGTTGACTGTATTGAAGGAAATTATTGAGTTGTGTTTTTTAGTTTGCTAATTAGCAGCTGATGGTGCGGATGTTCATTAATTAAGCAGGTGAGATGTTTGTGTCGCGTGTATTGTCGATTCTTTCATTAGCGGTAGCGAGCATCACCGAGCGAATGTGAAACCTACGCAGAGTTTGATAAAAGTTGATAAAAACGAAAAAAAACTTTTGCATACCTTCCGCCGAGCATGTGGTGTGTCCTTATGGAAAAGGAAACAGAAATTAATTATCATTTCAACCATCGGTAACGTATGGTATTAATAGCGTGAAGCAGGAGGGATAAAAGGACATTGAAAAGAAGGATGATATGGGTTAGTTGATATACTTCCCCCGCGAAGGGCATGATGTAGCTCAGATCATCGCCACAAAGTTGTTTGCTTTGTTTTCCTGGAGTATGGATTGCATATCCATACTGTGTTTGAAATTGTTATAAACTTATCGGCTGATTTGTAGGTAGCTAATTATTTTCTTTCCATTGAATTGGTTGCCGTTGGTTTACTGGTCATGTATGATTTACTGTGGATTCTGTTTTTTTTTTTCAGAAACTCTACCTCAGTGATGTCAAGCATATTTTGGACACATGGAGCAGTAGTCTAGGAATGTGTATGTTAGAGGCGAAAGCGGCAGCGGTCTCCAGACGGCAGGACCGAGGTTCAAATCCCATCCAGAACGCCTCCTTCCCGTATGCAGACTGACTGACTATCCAGCTACGGGTAACATGAAGTTACAGGAAGCCAGAAATGGTAGAACGAGACCTTATAGGTACCATGTAGCGGGGTAGTCAGTCCTCACTACGGGGGAACTGTCCGGATGGGATTTGAACACGGACACTGCCGTATGAAGACCAGCGTCATTGTCGCCTCTCGTGATTGGTCGCCGCCTAGACTTTGCTTTGAGTGGTCAAAATGTCCGTGACTCTGGCGCCTAAGTCTAGTAAAGTCTCGTTGATGGCTAACGAATAGTTGGTTTTCAGAGCATCAGTAGATTGTGAGTCATTGACATAGACCTGGGATTAAACATAACCTCATAAGAATCGGTCATCTTCTTCTTTGGCTCTACTACCTCAAGAACTCGCGGCCTGTCAATTCTGATTTCTTTGCATTTGTAGCGCCCACGTTACTAGTGTGAGAACAAAAGTACCAACGATACAGTCGAATAAGGTGCGATTAGCAGTTGCACGGATAGTATAAGGAAGGATCCCAAAGGATGTCTGTTGTATGCTGATGATGTTACGCTCTGTCTTCCTGTGTCCTCGTTTCAAGACCTCCTTTGCCTTCAAAGCTACGCTGATGCATTTGCGGATTGGTGTTCGTCTACCGGTCTCATCTCGTTCGACCACTCTCACAGTAAGCAGCTGTATAGCTACCAACTCTCGGTGGCTCACCACTCCCACGAGTCACTCTGGTAAAGGATCTTGGTGTGTGGCTCGATGATAAACTGTCTTTTGAGCCACATATCAATTCAGTCTTCGAGCGAGTCAACAAATTATCTGGGATATTCTGGGATTGGGATTATTCTGGAGGTCCGTAATCCGTTGTGCTTGAGGGTGTTGTATTGCTGCTGGATCCGTCTTATTTTGGATTACGCCAGCGTCCTTTGGTCCCCACCAGGGGTCAACTCTATTGATAGGTTGGAGAGGGTACTAGAATCGCCATAAGGATTCTCCTAAACGACCCCACTGCGGCCTCTCCTCCATACTCGGTGCGGTGTCAGTTGCTGGGACTGGTTGGCTTAAAAGATCGTCATTGTCAGGCGCGCAGCCTATTTTATTGCCAACATTGACTCCTCTACCTTCCTGGCAGCCATTCCCAACTATATCCCATCCTACCGCTTGCGTGTTCGCCCTCCACTTCTCATCCCATTGCGACGATCGCGCTTTTCTCAATATGTCCCTTGGATTCGCGCTTTATCTGCTTTGTATCTGACGCTACTGAAAAGCTCTCGAGGCAACCAGTTTACATAAATAATAATAAGGAACACATGTAGGCAGGATCCAGGAGAAGGTTTTGGCAAGCCACACGGAGCACAACTCCACAAAATAAAGAAGTCTACCCCCACTTCTGATTTATTTTACTCCTAGCTTGATAGTTAGCCCAGTAGCATTAGCATTCTGAGGGACAGGATTTGATGTCTGGTACTGTCATGGGGAAGTCCGACGCCATCTTCTTCACCAAATCCCCAAAAAGAAGGAAAAGTCTAGCAGGGTTTAACCACACAATTTTTGTGGGAAGTTATCGAGTTGGAATCATGAAGGATAGGTTGAGCACTTCATCGAAAGACAGTCAATCAGTTCATCAAGAAATCTTAATCATCTGTTGTTTCCCAACCTCTGATCGCTCACCAAATAGTAGTCTTCCTAGATGTTCCTCGCAATTTTATGAACCTCGTGTGGATTTGACTAGTTTCAATTTTTACAATTTTACGTAAAACTTACCTTTTCGTCAAGAAATTGATGAATTCCGCAATCGCTGGAGTCACGCATATTTGGGTCTGTATTCGGTCTGTTTCCAACTGTCCCGAAGCCTAATTTATAAACCCTTGTGATGTCTATTGAAACTGTCACAAACTCAAAGCACTAAAATGTCTACTAGAAAATCTTTTCTTAAAACTACTCCTCTGTAGTCAATTGTTTCGTCACACCTCTGCGAATCGAATTAGAAGGACTCGAGAACCGTAACCGGTCGTATATTTAACTAGGTTCTTGATACCACTGTCCAAACTGGTGTTCCGACTGGTGGTGTTCCGAACCTTAGCTAGTTCTAACCTAGCTAGTTTGCTACCGTAACCAAAGATCGAGATGTTATAGTTATGGTCGGCTGTTTTATTGCTTGCCCTTCTAGGAATGCACAGTGCATTACTAGAATGTTCAACAGTCCTTATCAAAACCAATTTCTTCTGGTTTTAAATTTTATCAACCGAAACATTAGAATATCTGTGGTTTCGCAAGCATTGAAGTGCTGGCCAAGGAAGCAGCTATCTATGGGCGTAATTTTAAACTCTCATCTAGTTTGCCTACCTCCCGGTCTACCTCAGTAGGCATAGTAGAGCCGCCAAAATTGAGTTTCGTGATTATTTGGTTCTTGTGGTTAAGCAACCAACGATGCCTAGGTAGCTGCGTCCTTAACATCCGCCAGTGGGTGCATGTTCAACACGTACCACGTAGACGTTCGCCGGCGTTCTAATCCAACCTAATAGTGTTTGAGAATGTAATCCCGTAGATTGAAACCACTTACCTTATCCGCCAGAAGCACCCAACTAGATGCTCATGCCTGCGCCAGCACCAACAGCAAGCAGCAAACAGGTCTAGTGAAAGTAATCGGTTGCACAACTCTTCCCCCTCCCGGGACTGCACTCGGGGCAGGACTTCAGGCCACTGGAATAAGAAGGATCCGAAGTTGAGGGATACTGGACCGGGCAATCATCAAAAGCAGTTCCACTCGATGGGCGATGGGGATGCCCAAGCAAAGACATCCGAGACGTATTTGTGGATCTGGTTCTGGGGGTAGTATAACACACACACACACACACACACACACACACATACACCGAAGCGGAGGTTTTGGGGACATCATGGATGCGAAATTAGAACCCGCTCGTACTGTACGTCCCGAAACCGGAGACAATTACACGCTTCACACACTCTGCCCTTCCCATCTAGGGAGAGGCGCTCACCTTCCGGGGATCCCTCCCCCCCCCCCCCCCCCTCACCACGAGCGGATGCCTACGGGTGCAATCAATTATAAAATGGGGCAGTCCTCACGGTGGTGTGTCTGGGTCTCCGACCTGTCTCTCCATGTGGACTCGCATCCTGTAACGTCCAGCGGCTGACACTTCCTCCCACAACACTTGCGACGGGTTTTGTGAGGAATTCGTGAGCGAGAGCGAGAGAGAGAGAGAGAGAGAATCTGGATGAGAGGTAGTGTAGGAGTGTGAACCTATCCTCAACACATACCGATACACCGAACTCAGTCTCTCGCATCCGTCAAGCAGGCGGAAAGAAAAATGTATCCCACATATATGTAGCTGACCTTAGCAAACAAGGAGCAGTAGCAAACGCAGAGTCTCTCAAAATTGCCTATCCTGCTCCATTTCCCACCCAGCTCCTTCTATCGCTCTCTCTCTCTCTCCCTCAGTGTGTGGTGCGTGTGTTTATTTTTCCCATTTTCCAGCTATCGTTTTCCGTTCCGTCCTTGGTCACCTTTGGCGCTGGTCGGAACCGAGGGAACTCGCTCTAAACAAAAACGCGTGACGGGTGGCGGCGGCGAGAGTGGCGGAGTACGAAACACAGAAAATCGAGCCAAAGCAGTAGCAGCAGCACCCGATACAACCCACCACCGTCAGGGAGGGTTCTGTTTTTTTTTTTCTTTTCGGGGGAATGGGATCCCGGCTGCGCAGACGCAGCGGTCGTGTGTTCGCTTCTCCACGAGCCGAAGAAGCAACAAATTTTCCATCCGTTCCATTCGAGCTCGACTTTGTGCTGGTTGCTGAGGTACACAACGCGGGTTATACGCCATTCGCGGGCAGAGCAGTGGCCACATTCGCGCCCGTTGCAGAGAACAAACAGAGGACAGCAAAGAAAACGGGCGAAACGCGCATCACACAATCATCCGATTCGCGCGTACCACCGGGGACGAGGCACGATCATCCTGGAATCGACAACGCTAGTCACCGCCTGCCATCAATCAGATACGGTGTGTGAATCAGAACGTGCCGCCCGTGTGTGGCCCCCCTTTCAGAAGACAAACAAAAAACGCGTTGTGAAGTGTTGATAAGGAGCAGAGGTCTTTAGCACTGGAAGGGAACACAACAAACCGACGGTGCAAGGATAGCCAGTGCCGAAGGTTAGTTGGTGCAACAGTCGACGTAACGTAGCTGCGGGAGTTCTGAACGGGAAGAATGTGCGCGTGAGGTCTCTCCACCACCGTCCAAGAGGGGCCGACACAGTCGAAGGACACCGCCAAATGACACGATCAGTGACTGTGGTGTGGTGATATCTGAGACGCGCGTGCTTCTCAACAGCCAGGATGTCATAATATCCATAATAGACCCTAATCGCGCTGGAGTAAGGTTTCGGTGTTTGGTGTCCCTGGACCAGTGCGTGCGTGCTTGTGCGTGTGTGTGTGTGTTTTGAGCATTTATGCGTTAGCGTTACCGTGCTGGTTGCCCGCTTTGGCATCAACTCAACAGCGGGGTCCACGTTAGCTGGGTGCGCTCTATGGTTCGTGTCTACCGCGCTTTCATCATTCAACCGGTTCAAGCCCTCCGTCGTCAGCAGCAATTCCACGACGCTTAGCAATACCAACAGGACGAACAAAAGCCCGTGCCCCTGGGGGCTTTTTCTTTGGCTGGAAACCCCCAGCAACGTTCATATTATATCAGCCTTGCGTGTGAAGCGTGTGTGTGCGGACGCGCGCGTCTCTGTGTGTGTGCCTGTGTCCGTGAGAACGAGCGAACGAACGAGAGATCCCCCCCCCCCCCCAACATCCCCGTTTACTCAAACGCAAGCAATCAAACAGAAACGATACAAATCAAAGTAAAAAGGGCGGCTGGCTGGTGTGTGTCTCCTCGGGTCTGCCTGTTTGCCCTGTTAGCCGTCCTGGGAGGACACCCGGCCGAAGGATATCGCAGGCAGGCTACGGCTATGGGCAGTTTGTTGGTTCGTGTGTGTGCTGCTGGGCGCCCTGCTACAACGTGAAGCAAAAAAAAAAAACACCCAAAGGTATGATGTTCTCGGGCCACCAGGTAACCAAGATGGTGGTGGTGGACCACCAACGGGGGCGCTCGCATGTGTTGGAGGGATAGGCACACCAATCATATAGCAATCTTGTCCCTGTCCCTGTTCAGGATCCAACCGCCTCAATGAAATGTTTCTAATAAGCGTTATCAAAAGAGCGAGTGAGAGAGACTCTGCCATTTGCGTTGACTGATGGAGACGCCTGGTCGAAGAAGATAGAGTCGAAAGTGTCTATCAGTGTGTTTGTGTGCGTGCGTGTGTGTGTGTGTGTAGGTCAAGATGTGTCAAATTTGTTCGGTAGTAAACCTTTTTATTCTCGGTCAGAACTCTTTTATCGCTACCCGGTTTAGCCATGCTCTGGACTACTTCTTGGACTGCTGGATCGGATCGGACACTAATCGGAACGTTTAGAAGGTGATACACCTTCTCGCCGCACGCAGAACCAGATTCTTGGTAACGCACGCAGGTCACAGTAATAACGAACCAAGCGTAATAATGAACCAAGGACGTAATCGGAGCCGATCCACGCGTGAACCAGCACCGTTTCCTTTGACCTGAAAATTCTACGAAGGTTAAATGGCGTTCAGGTTGCCTTGGGGGGGAGAGAGCTTTACCAACCAATCAAGACGTTCGATCAGGGCATCCCGACTACCTCGGTAGAGACGTACACGGAGGATCCAAGTTTTACTAAATTCCCGGTGTCCTTCGAATATCCTTTCTTGTTGGAGATTTGACCAAAACACCAAAAAAGGGTCTCATATTATTTGTTCATCTTCATTACATCCTCATTAGTGTCTGTGTGTGTGTGTGGATGTATTTTCTCTCTTCTTTCTTTAATTATTTCTAATCTACTTCTTAATCGGGGCGCCCCCCTCCCCGCAATGTCAGTCAAGCGTTACAAGCTCTTACAGTCACACTTCCTTTCATGGAAATCGTCAGCGATTACAAGAACGGGCTAACAACATTAGGGAAATTGTGACATTGAGCAAGAGAGTAAAACTGTTTTCCCCCCCGTTGTTGTTGTTGCTGTTATTGGAAAACCTCTTCTTGGGGGATTTTTTTTTTGGAAAGTGTTCCTCAAGAGTAGAAAAGGCTGCGAATAACAGTGACAGAAGTGGAAAAGCTGGTTGCGAACCGGAAAAAAATGGGGGATACAACAGTAAGGATACAACAGAACGGCACACAACCACCCGTACATGTGGTGTTGTTGTTTCTGCGTGGGAGAGAGAAATGGACGGAGAACGCGTGCCTGGAAAATTGGTGAGCGAGTAAGCGAGTAGGTGCCAGCTGTTATGTTTTTTCCGCGCAAACGCAACGCGTGGTGTGTGTGTGTGTGTGTTGAAACGGTGAGAAGCCCGCTATATTACAGCCAACACATACAGAGAGATAGCTAGCTAGATCAAAGCGGTGTTGTGTGGTGTTGAACAGTGACGTCCTTCTACCTCTGGTGGAGCTGTTCACAAGAAAAAACACAAAAGCAAAACAAACGACTATGGGAACCTATGGTTGACTACCTGCAACGAACACCTAGAGTTACCCCGTATAGATGGGTCAGCCACTCTTTTAAACCTCTGTTTGAGTGTAGGTAGCTACTCTGCAACAGGAGTACACCTTCACAGGTTGACCCAACAATGGCCGAGGATGGGAAAGGACGTTCAAAGCAGAACAATCGTGCCCACGGAACAATCTCTTAATAACACCATTAACAAGCCCGTGATTATCTTGTTTCGGGTGCTTACAGTTGTATGCGCCTCCGTCCTGTTTATCTCACCCTTAATCACCCATCACTCTCCGGCTGGTGTGAATACCGTCACGGACCGTGCTACCTGGGTGCTGATTAAAAGTGTCACTAAGTGATGTGTACGCTGCATAACGGCTCCCGTTAGTCTGACCGGGGCATGTACAGTGCTTACCCACTCTCCCGGTGCTGTTTGTGTGCGGTCGTGATGAAGTGTGCTTCATCCGTGCCTGGGCATCCCGTTACGTAAGCATCCCGATAGCTATCAGCATCTGTCACGGACACTCTCGAGCTTGTCTCAAGCAGCAGCATGCTACGGTTTGCCCAGTAGAATAACACCCGACCGTGTACACATGAATGTAAACAGCGTTCCGCGTTGCGAAAAGGCAGGAAGCATCTGAGCACCGATCATAGGCACCCGCGAGCGTGAGCGAGCGAGCCAGAGAGAGAGAGAGAGAGAGTGCAGAACTAGTTCAACTAGGCAGGCAAAAGCGGCCATTAATTGATGCACACTTGGAAATCCGTCTCTGTGTGTGATTTTCTCAGCAAAACGCGGTGGTCTTCGCTGGGGGGGAGGAGGTAGTGTGCTCTTTTCGCAGTGTGTCCCACCCGACTGCTTGCGGTCCCATCTTTCACACAGTCCAGGCGGTATAGCAGCGTCTCTGTCTTTTGCATAGCATAAGGACCCAACCTTGGACTGAACGGACGGAGACAGAAGTATTGTAGTGCTAAGCTACCCACAATCAAAGCAACAGATTGGCGTTGTTTCACCGTCCATTCATGGGTTTGGGAGGAGGCGAAATAAAAGAACCCAACCGTGGCCAGAGGGTTCCCCCGCGCTGCCGGGCGGAGGTGTGTTCTGTGTGTGCTGGCCGTACAGCTGTGTGTGGCATTGGCGAAATGTAAAAAGAGGCACCGCTTATTGCTGCTACCCTCGTTGCTACAAGATTCATTATGCCAGGAAACGGTCCCGAAGCACATCAGCTCACAGCTCTATCGCAGATGCAGCGGCGGGCCCGTTGTAGCGTTTGTGCCGTTTTAGAAGTGTCCTGCAGAAAGGCTATAAAAAGGGCAAGCGCAACAAACGGTTGGCCGAGCAAAAAAAAAAGAGTTCTCGTTCTATTCAGCGTCCGTGTGCTGTTGGGCTACAGCGTTACGTAAGCACCTGCTTCAGCGCGATACAGGAGAGATGGTTTAGGGTTTATCAGATCCACTTGCCTCGGCTTCGGTTGCGCGGTTTCGCGCTTCTGTTTTCCTGATACTTTTCAAGCACTAGCAATTGTGTGTTTGTATGTGTGTGTGTGTGTGTTGAGGTGTCCTTGTCGTGATTTAATCACAAACAGATTATTGCTGTAACTTGTTTGTGGTTGTGGCATGGGGTACCGGGCTTTTCAGCCGAGAAAATGTTAGTCTGGTAGCCTGATCGGGGGGAGGGAGACTAACGACGATTGCTTGGTTGCTTGCACCGGATATTAACCGCAAGTTGGTGCAAACCTCAGAAAAACTCGGTCAAGATAGTTTCTTATTTGTTGGTAGCTGGAACATTTCTGTAAGAACTTTAATCTCTTACCAGAACTCCTATAAGCTCTCGAAGAAAACTTTATTCGAAGCTTTGTATTTTTGGAATTGAAATCGAAGAAATCAGAGGACTCTAAACTAAACTGGACCTGGTCCGGTGGCCGACCAGGGATCCCATCAAGACCGTTCCCCTGTAGTAAGGATTGACTATCCAACTACGTGGTATCAATAAGTCTAGTAAGCCATTAGATGGCCGGCGTAACCTTGGAGATCGTTAAGCCTAGAAGAAGTAATCGGACGTCATTTTTAGTATTAGAAATCTTTAGCAAGACTGACTATCCAAAGACGGGTCTAGGAAACTATATATGGAAGGTCGAGATCTCCCGAGGGTATAGAGAGAAAGAAGAGGACGAAGGTCTGGAGTCTAGTGAAGTCTTCTTAAGGATTATTATTGAAATAAAGTTTTTTTGAAGAGGAGGATTATTATTAGTAGCCCTACATATAATAGACCTAATCACAGAGTACTAACATTCTTGCAATACACTTCTTCTAACGATTGGATCGTTTCGCTCTCTTCTCTTACGCAGCCCGTACGCCCGCACCACAACCATCAGCTAGGCTAGACCTGTGTGCTGTCTCCTGGATGGAGCAGAAGCGTAAACCTGCCCGTGGCTTTCGTGTGGACGCGTGTGGTTTAGTGTGCGTGCCTCGCTGCAGGTGCTGTAACGTAGCCGGTGCTGCTGCTCCACTGTCGCTCGTGGCCCGTTAAAGCCTCCCGTCGTCACCGTGCGTACTCCGGTAGCGATTTTCTGTGTGAGGCGACGCAAAAAGTTGGACGGTGCGGCAAAGAACGCTGAGAACGACGGAGACGACACCGACGACGGGGACGGGGACGAGGAGGAGGAAGAGAGTGAAGTGAAGGACGTGGTTGGGCAGGACGACGAATCGAAGCTACTGTTGCGGGGGTGTCACAACACCACCACTGCCACCACCAGCACCGGTGCTACCTCCTCTACCGCCGCCACCACAGCCCCGCAAGCGATCGCCGGTGCCCGGTTGTCTGTGTGTCATCTGCGTAAAAGTCCCAGCCGGAAAGCGGCAGCCAGACTGTTCCGCTGCTGTTTGCCGTGCCGCGGCGACGGAGGCGGAGGTGGAAGTGGAGGCGACGGAGGAAGAGGAGGAGGAAGGGGAGACAGTGCACGGAGCAGTAGTAGTAGTGGGAGTGGCAGCAGCGATACCGGCGCGGCCCGTGGCAATACAGTGAAGGACACTGGTACGCAGGGCCGGACAGCAGCGCACGGCAAGGACAACCGTGCCGGGATCGGCCGAGGCCGAGACCGGAACGACGGCGGCAGCCGAGGAGAAAGAGGACGAAGAGGCGGACGGGGGTCGGCCGGCGGGGAGGCGACCGACTCGACGGACGGCAGCGCGGCGGGCGGGCCAGCGGTGAGCGCCGCCGGTGTCGGCGACGCCGGCGCCGGTACCAACAGCTCCGTGGACCCGGTGGCGATGGCAACGGTTGTGTCGAGCGACGGGAAGCAAACAACCGGCGGCCTCACCACCACCCACCTTACCGGCAATGGGCGGCCACGGAACAGTAATGCGCGCGGTGTACTGCAGGCGTCGCTGGCCAAACAGGAGGAGGACGACGAGGACGCGGACACGGACGAGCTGGAGCAGGACGACCCACTCAAGGGACGGATCGGGCCGGACCAACCGGTTCAGCCATCGCATGCGCACCCGTCGATCGGACTGGGCATAATTGGTGGTGGAACGGGTGGCAGAACGGGTGGACATCAGCGGGCAACCGGAAGGCATCGTGGAACATCGGCCCAACAGCACCCACAATCACTGCCCCATATACGCGAGGAACGAAAGCGGAACGGTAGCTCGGACGCGACCGTACGGAAGGATGGCAGTGGTGGTGCTACGCTGGAAGACGAAGCCGACACCAGTGGCTCCATGATGGAGGAGGACGAGGAGGAAGAGGAGGAAGCGGATATCGAGCTGGGGCAGGGTAAGCTGCCGATCGACGACCGATTGGCACCGGACGACGAGGAGGAGGAGGACGAGAACGAGGCGAACGACGATGGCTACAGTGCGGATGAGGACGATTCGGCGCGGCGGGTCCTCGCTGTTCCACTCATACCGACGGTAGCCGGTTCGGGCAAGTATCAGCAGGCTGGCGGCAACAGTACGGCCGGCAAGCAACAGCAACAACTCCCACCGCCCCATCCCAAATATCATCGTAACCGGCGCCATACGCTAGCGAACGTGCGGTAAGTACGTCCAGATGTCCAAGATGTGTCTTGGTTTATTGTAGCAGTTGAAGATGCCATCATCTCTGTCGTGTATTGAACTCTGGGAACGCTTCTTGACTAGGTCTAGTTATATCTAGTTCATTCTTGACTATATCCGAGATCAAGGTTTTGAAGATCTCGATAACTAGAGTCTCCAAAAGTACTAAAAACAACAAAATTGAAACTATCAACAATTCCTAGACACAATCGTTCCTCAATGGCTACTCTTGTCAATATTTTAGTCTGTGTATACGTCTCGCCGTACATCGGTGAGGCCGGATCTTCGATGCGATTTGTTTGCGCACGAGAAGAAACCCCCCCCCCCCCCAGTGCAATGGGTAGACATACCGCCCAACACCCATCAACCAGATGTTTATAATGCCGAATCGCCGAATAAAGTCGGTTACACCATTTTCCACCGCCACCGCGAGGACCTACTGCCCTGCCTCACTGGCAGGGTGACGCCGTCCGAGGTTCGAGTTAATTCGAGTGCTCGCGAGCACTTGGTGCGCTTCATGTAATCGGATTCGCGTGAGCGTTCGGATGTAATGGGGGATGGGTTTGATCGCGCTCTGGACCGCGATCTGCCCTCCACCCGTCCTCCCCCCCTCGATAGTTAATGATCTGCTTCCCTCGGTTTCGGTTGTGTTGTAGAATCGGCATTCATTTGCGCGCTGGCATTTAATTGGCAGGTTACGCTCGATGCAACAACGCTGAAGGTAGTAAACAAACACAAAGGAACCCTAGACACGTATCGATTTATTGGGTGCTACCTTAAGTTGTGCTCTAATGTTGAAGGGTGCGCAAGCTCGATCTTGGTGTGCGCCAGGTGACAAACCGGTGAGCGGTTGCTGTACTGAGACATTGTCGCATAAATTGCTACTGTCATCAGCTTCTCATCGTAGCGTATTATTAATGGACACTACACGCTTTAGTGTCTCCGCCCTGTCGTTAGCTTAACGAGCTAGTAGATCATGCCAACTGATCTCCAGCGGTATGGCACGCTGAGGAACTCTCAGATATTGAAGCCCGCGCTTGCTGGAATTTCATCCGATGGTATTCCGATCGACGGCTTCCGGTGTATTAAATCTAATCGCGAGGTATTAGATCGTTTAACGCCATACAGAAAGCAACTCACGGCGTTTTGAGACATCCCAGAGATCGCTAACAGGTGGTTCCCAATATCCAATAACGTTAACCTCACTTTTCGCAAATATTACAAAAAAAAACAGTTCAAACTTAGCGTCCGACACAAAGCCGCTAAAGTACCGAAACAGCCGCCCGGTGCATCCAGCTTTCGGCAAACCCATTCAAAACAACGGTGGGACGTGACGCGTGACGTCGCGTGGGAACTGTTCCTCCGAGACTCGGTGTGTGTGTGTGTGGCTGTGTCCATTGCAAATGGAGCGCAATAGCTGCAGTTTGCATGGGTTTGAGACACTACTGCGTGTACTATGATCATCATTAGCAGCATCCCCGCGCGTACCAAACCTAGAATCGACGCTGATTACAGCCCCGGACCGAACCGATTGAGTGTTTCCGACCCCTTCCCTCCCCACCCCCCCACCCCCCCACCGGTTTTGGGGCGAGCGGGGCAGGCATTGAGCCTATTGATTGGTTTCGCGATCTTTTGTTTTCCGTACGTTTCGTTTTTGGTGTATGCACGTGTGTGCGTGTGTGTGTGTGTGTATGCTGGGCGGTGGTCCCCTTTCCCGCTCGGGGCGCGTTCGAAGATTCACTCGGATGATGCACTCTCGACACCGATGCGCCATCGAAAAATGGCGCGCGCGCGAACGCAGTGAGTGGGTTTTCTATTTCACTTCACTTCAATTGAACACTGACGGCGAACGGCTCCGCAGATCGGTGGTCCGGGATGCGTGCGACGGGCAGTGCAGCGTTCCACCGATGATTGCGTATTTGTTCTACATGATTTAGGGCGCTTGCCGACACACGCCCCCCCCCACCCTCCCGGGCTTGTCGTCGCACGAGAACGCCCGGGTTCCCGATGGCACCGGTTCGCGACGGATCCGCAGGTCCGTCCCTTCGGTAGTCGTGAGACGTCGTGCGTCCGAGAGCACTCCCCGGGGAACCTCACCGGTTGGACAACCGTGTGTTTTTTTCTGAAAACGTCCCAGTTGTGACATTAGATTTTCGTGGAGTTTTGTCCGAGCGGGAGGTTCTGGTTGGCCATGCTGGAGCTCTTGAACCACGGTTCGGTGGACGTGTGTAGCTGACGGTCATTCTAGTTCTACAAACCTCGCGCCGAAACCTGATGAGAACTACGGTGTAGAATTCCTATTTCCTCGCGGAAAGTCGTGGACACTTTCTCCACCCTTACCGTCGCTAGTGTTGTGGTAAACAGACTGTTTCAAGGTTGCACTTAAGAGGGGGGGGAGGGGGAAACAAAAAGGCCGATGTGTGAGACATCGGTGCCAGCGCCTACCTGTGCCCGTGTGTGCCGTGCATAATTGTGTGTGAGTTTGTGGCAGGCGAGCAAACGCGCGCGCGCTTTTCTGGTGAAAATAGACTCTCCAGAGATCCTGACCCCGGCGTATGCCAACAACCAAACACACACACACCACCCACACACGATCAAATCTGCCACCATCGCTGACGGTTTCGCTGCCAGCGATCCAAAATCAAACCCAGCGTGACAGAGTGCCGGAGAAATCGTCCGCGAACGGTGTTGTCACGGCAGCAGCGTGTGACTATAGATCCTGACGCCGTATGCAACAACAGCTGGCCAAAAATAGTATTAGTGTGTGGAAAGTGGCAGGTTAGCAGCCTGAGAAAAGCTGGACGTTATTCGCCGTCCGTACTTGCTAGCCATGTTTCGCAACAAGTACTTCTTTAGCAGTAGTGGCGGCGGTGGCGCCGGCGGTACCGGTGGTGGCAGTGGCAACAAGCGCAGAGGATCCACAGCTCTACCCAACTGGTATGTGTTCTTTGGTGTATAGTAGATGCAGATGCACGGCTCTAAGTACGATTAATGTTTTGCAAAGGGGGTCCAATCCAAGGTCCAATCCAACTAGTATTTACCTCCGACCGGCCGGACGAACAGAGCTAGACAGAGAGACAGTGGGCCGTCAGCACGTCGGGTGGGGGGGGGGGGGAAATCGAATCTACAATCAATTTCGATCGTCACCAGCATCATCAACAGCATCCTCAAATAGCATCCGCATGTGGGGATGATAGACCGCTTTGCTGATCAGCGTCATCAGCGGCACACAGCGTACGCCGCGCTCCATAAGCGGGGTTGTTGTGTTTTCTTAATGGTCCTAATAATATCCGATGACTCCACCACCTTCCTTTGCATCGGTTGGGCGAGGGCGGTCATAAAATTGCCTTCCACGCGGACTGGTTGGGATGGCGCCGACCGTGGCATAGTGCGGTGTGATATGTTTTGCACCGTAAGATCGTCCCACAGGAATGACAGCCGACAGCCCCCTTGTCAAAGAATGGATCGTGTGAAGAATGGTGGAGACGTTGGAATGTCTCCGTAGAAGACGCACACACACACACACACGGTCTTTCGGAGGGATAAGGACGAAATGCGGAGTGGGAGGGAGGTCTGGGAAGGGTGGCGTAACATTGGCGCGTGCTAGCACCAGCAAAACACACGTCCGGACGCGACGACCACCCCAACAAAACGCATGGGCAGGGAAACAGATCCGCGGGAAGTCCCTCCGCCTGTGGGGAGTGTTGGTGGCCGAAATTTTCTAAATATAGTTGACCACGGCTGCTGCCACGATCGTCCCGAACGTCCGACCGAGCGAGCGAGAGCGAGAGAGCGACTGAGAGAGAGAGATGTAGAGACGTGTCAGATGTTTGGTGTGATCAGCACCGATCTCCGAGCAGTGAAGCTGAAGGGCCTACCACGACGATGGACAACTACGACGCTACCGCGAACCGTTGTTGTACGAGAGTCACACACACACATACACACCGGCCACATAACCAACCTGCAATGTTGGATTTTATCTAGATGGGCAGAAGCATTCTTTTCTGGGGGGAGGCAAAGCAAACGCACACACACCACCAAGCGGACATGCGCGCGGGATTTTGGGGTTCATTGGAAGTGTGCAATCACGGTTCACGATCCCGAGAGTCTGGGTCGGGAGTTTCGAGTTGGTTTCGTGAGGTCCGCGAGCAGCAAACGTGTGCAGAAGCCGCCAGACTGTGGGAAGAGTGCTAGTGTTCCCCCGTTTTCTCGAGTTTTGTGACTCTCACTCTGTGTGTGTGTGGTTTGTGCATCCTGTTGCGAAACAGCTGTCAGGAACGGATGTGGCAGAGCTGCTGAAGCTCCAAAAAATTCTAGGATATGGAACCAGGCACACCGGATGGGCCACCAGTGCCGCCACCACGCGCCCAGTGTGCGAGTGCGCTACGATCAAAGGACTCGTCCACGTTCGAGTACCGTACCGTCCGGATCCATCAGAACAGCCAGCAGCAAGTGTTCTTCTCGTCCTCCACCTCGTCCTCCACATCGCACTCGGCCGCCTCATCAATCAATGCGCGCGGTCCGGGCATCGCGACCAGCGTCGACCAACCCTATCAGCAACTGCAGCAACAGTGGCAACCCACCGCACAGCTGAATGCGGCCAGCAGGCCGTCGCGAAATATGCTGATGACAACGTCCATGATGCGGCAGAACCCGGCGCTCGCGCTGCTCGGTGGTCCGGGAGGCATCGGCAACTTCCACCAGCAGCGCTGCAAGCTGTGAGAATCTGTTTCGTGTGCGCCCAAAACCTACCTACCAACCAGAGTTTTTTTAACGAAAGTTTATTGATTGCCACAGTTTGTGACACACGCGTACACACCACCAACACCAATACCCTAAGGCAATACCAAAATGGACATTGATTCTTGGACGTGAACTCACGCCTGTTGGTAGTGAGATGGGCGACTGCGAGTGGCAGGCGGCAGCCGTGTAACGTTATACGGCGCGCGTAATTGATTCAATTCATTAAGCCCGTAGACCTACACATGCGGGTGGATGGTTGGCTGGGAACTTTGGACGGTTGGGGAAAGCTTCGGGAAATCAGCCAGATTGTTTCATTGTGCGGTTCTCTACGATATATTTTGCTCTCTTCCTTTACTGCTCCCCCTGCTGCCTGGGTCGGTCTTTAATGAGCTACTACTACTGCTCTACCCGTGCCCTCTATGCAGGGTAGCAGGGTGTTGTGTCATCACATAATTTCGCGTCATTCCACTGATAGCACCTTTTACCCACAGGGTTTGAGAGCACAGGGTTTAGTTTCTGCCGAGAGGCTAGAGAGAGAGTTGTTTCACTTACTGCGAACCTTTCGACAATTACCATCAAACCCAGATGTCATCGCCACTCTGCGGATGACGTGCTTTGGCGCTGGTCCCAACTGCACTGAGCACAGGAGCAAGAGCTTCCTACCGACATCTTTCCCCAATGAGTGGGGCAATGTTCTGATGACTAAATGTCGCTTGTTTTCGGCTTTTCAGGGGTACCCATCAAGTCCCCCCAGCAAAACCCCAAACCGAGGTAGCTATCTATTGCGGGTTGTTTGGGTGTTGGATACGTATGCCAGATAACCTCGAAACAGATGTTTCGCCGTTGACCCAGAATGATCGATGCGCACCAGGTGCATCAAGACCGTACACGTTGATGTTTTTGCTAATCTTTACAGCCGGTGACGCCATTTTCTAACCCACTAATTGCACCCATCGTTCGTTCTAGCTTCATGGACAATGCGGACGGGTCCGGCAGTGGGCCGCCGAGCGGTGTGATGAGCGTCGTCGGTGGATACACGAGCCGCCGGTCGCCGCTGCTGCTACCGTCGGGCGACGGTGGTCCCGGTGGACCGGGAACGCTACTGTCCGCCGCCCTGCCGCAGCGTCGCGAATCGTTCCTGTACCGGTCCGATTCGGACTTTGAGATATCGCCGAAGGTGTCGTCCGTATCGCTGCTGGCAGCACGATGCAGCGCCAACAGTGGGTCCGGTACGTCCACCTCGAACGTGACGAGCGGTACCGGCAGCGGTGGAACGCTCACATCCAACGCCGGTGGCCGGGATGGGGCGTTCCACTGGAAGGAAAGCACCACGCTGGAGGAACCGACCGTACTGTCGTCGATCGCCTCGTCACCGTCCAGCAGTGCGACGACCGTGGTTGGTGCCGCCTCCACCGTCGTCACGTCCTCCACGTCCGAGCGAACTACGTAAGTCAGCGGATGCTTATCGGCGAACACTGCCACTACAAACTCTCACCACTCTCTTTCCGTTAGGGTTATGAGCGGTTCCGGTGGTGGTGGCTCCAGTGGACATCATGATGATCTGATCGTGACACCGTTTGCGCAGATTTTAGCTAGTTTGCGCACGGTGCGTTCCAACCTGTACGTCCTTTCGTCCGCGATACCGGCATCGGTAGCAGAGAGTGAGCTGGCTACACGGAGATCTTCTGCCGGTGCCGAAAGTGCTGAAACTGATCCGGGAAGGTAAAGCGGTCACAAGTGAGATAGAGAGAGAGATAGGGTGATATTAATGCAAGAAAAAAAAAAACATCTTGTCATGTCTGCAGTGGGCAAGGTGATGACAGCCAACCGGACAAGGAAGGTGACCTGCGACAACTTACCACGGAAACGATTGATGAGCTTGAATGGTGCTTGGAGCAGCTGGAAACAGTTCAAACGCATCGCAGCGTGTCAGACATGGCATCTCTTAAGGTAAGAACGGGGTTTGATTTTTACTTCGGAAAGCCGCCTCTCCTTAACCTCACTTCTTTCCCTCGTTTGTTCACAGTTTAAACGTTTACTGAACAAGGAATTGTCCCATTTGAGTGAATCTAGCAAATCTGGCAATCAGATCAGCGAATACATCTGCACAACGTTCTTGGGTATGTGTGCGCGAGACTGATGCAAGCAAGAAGGATCAGACATCAGAATTCTTCCTTTCTGTTTTGCAGACAAACAGCAGGAACCGGACGTACCATCCGCTCCGGTAGTAGGTAGTGCCTTGATCGGTCGACAGACGGGTGCCGCGGGCCGAATGTCGGAGATCAGCGGATTCAAGCGCCCGCTGCAGCACACGAACTCGTTCTCCGGTGCGGCCGGTGCCGGTGCCGGTAACAGTCTGGCCGAACGCTTACCACCGTACGGTGTGCCGACGGCGACGGCCGCCGACGAAGCCGAACTTGGGGCTCTGCTGGGTCAGATCGACCAGTGGGGTGTGGACATCTTCCGCATCGGAACGCTCAGCGGTAGCCGGCCACTGACAGCGGTTGCGTACACCGTGTTCCAGGTGACGTTGATTATCGGAGAGATCTCATCCAACAGCACTCTATCTAATAATCGGTTTCTTCACTCTCGGTTGCTCTGTCAATCAAACAGGATCGAAATATCCCACGCACGCTTACCATACCGCCAACGGTACTGCTGGCATTCGTTAGCACGGTCGAGGATCATTACGTCGCGGACAATCCGTTCCACAATTCGCTGCATGCGGCTGACGTGACCCAGAGTACGCACGCGCTACTGCACAGTCCGGCACTGGACGGTGTGTTTACGCCGCTCGAGGTGTGTGCGGCACTGGTCGCCGCCTGCATACACGACGTCGACCATCCGGGTCTGACGAATCAGTTTCTTATTAACTCTAGTAAGTATAGCCACCCGCAGAGATGATGTTTTGGATGGAAAATCTTACTTTACCCACCTCGCAGGCTCTGAGTTGGCGCTTATGTATAACGACGAATCAGTATTGGAGAATCATCATTTGGCGGTGGCCTTCAAACTTATGCAGAACGATGACTGTAACATCCTGCGCAATCTTCCCAAGTGAGTATATTGATCCTCACGACGCCTGAGGTACAATCACACCGTACTGCTTGCCTTTCAAATAATCCACAGAAAGCAACGTGCGACCTTCCGGAAGATGGTGATAGACATGGTACTGTCGACGGACATGTCCAAACACATGACGCTGCTGGCCGATCTGAAGACGATGGTCGAAACAAAGAAGGTAGCAATATCCGGCAACCAGAACCCATCCGAATCGCGCACCAGCGGTAGCGGCGTTCTGCTTCGCCTGCTCGACAGCTACACCGACCGTATCCAGGTGTTGCAGAATCTGGTCCACTGTGCCGATCTGAGCAATCCCACCAAACCGCTGCCGCTCTACCGGCGCTGGGTACGCCGGCTGATGGAGGAATTCTTCCGGCAGGGTGACCGTGAACGGGCGGCCGGTATGGATGTGTCGCCGATGTGTGACAGACGGTCGGCCACGGTAGAAAGCTCGCAGGTGGGCTTTATCGACTACATTGTCCATCCGCTGTGGGAAGCTTGGGCGGAGCTGGTACGGCCCGATGCGCAGGACATACTGGACCGGTTGGAGGAGAATCGTGCGTACTATCAGGCGTTAATACCACCACCGTCACCACCCTCGCAGGAGAAAGATGAGGAGGAGGAGGAGGAGCAGCAGGAACAAGCGAATCGGCAACAGCAGCAGCAGCAGTCCGGAAGCTCTCAGACGGGTGGGCAGGAACAGGGGGACAAGGATGGTGGTAAGCGAAACGAACCACAGCAGCAGGAACCCATGCCCATCGATCCGCAAGCGCTGGCCGCAAGATTACGATTTCAGGTAAGTAGTGCGATGTTTTTGGTGCCATGACCAGGATACAAGCCAACTCTAGCTAACCAGATCAACTCGTTTGCTCTCGATTTTGGTAGTTAGATCATTCTAACGTGTGCCAAGAAATCCTTCCTTTTTTCATTTTTCAAAGTTCAAAATCACTCTGTAGAGGACTCTTTCCCTAGGAATCCTGACTATACAACTACATAGTAAGCCCAGTAATCGCCATGACTGGGATACAAAACTGTACTATCCGAGGTCAAAACATGACAGGTCCTAACCTAACCAAATCCTAACAGGTCCTCAGGAACGACACATTGACAGCTATTCTTGATCTTGCCCCAGATCTCTCCAATATAGGACTTGCTTCTAAATCTCACCTCTTGGATACTTATTTGACTCTAAAGAGCATTCTGTTTGGCAGCTTTGTTCCCATGTCAAAGTATACAAAAAATGAAGGATATTCAGAAAAACCCAGAGATTCTTCAGATATTACATATTGTCTGTTGCTCCAGTACTTTTACCTCAGATGTTTCCAATATCCCAAAAAACCCTGATAGATGAGAGCTTCCTCTGATCGATTCGCTTTCATTCTCCATTTTAGATGACACTAGCCGAGAATGACGAGGAGGAGGACGAGTTCGAGCAAGACAGTAACGCTAACCCGGAACAGGAGGAACCACAGTGAACGGCATCATCATGACCGACACCAAGCGCCGCCGAAAGCAAAATGGAAAGCAAAATGACAATGCGCACCAACACGCAGCAACTGAGCCAAAGGCTATCCGTTCCATCCTTTCCACGTCAAAGTTTGTTAACCCCTGAACCACACACACACACACACCAGCGTATCGTTTACTGTCTGGTAAATTGTTGAGCAAAGATTTTATACCGTGGAACGGAACGATTCAAAATGGTTCGTTATTGTTGTTGCCGTTTTTGTTTTAGGTTCATTTTGGTTTTTTTTTTTGGAAACTTTGTTGTGAAGTTTGAACAGACAGACAACCGGCCCTTTAACAGCCGAGTGGGGGCCTGTAAATTGTGCCAGACACACACACGCGCGTACATACACATACATATTGGAGCACAAGGATCTTCTGCTGGAAAGAAGACACAAGAACACACTCCTTCAAAGAAAAAGGACTGAAAAACGTTGATGGGTTTGGGGAAAAAACAGGGGGTTTGGTGATGTACGCGCCATGTCTGTAGCTGTGTGTGTGTGTGTATTGGTAACCAGTAGTATATTTATGTGTGTGTGTGTGTGCGTCGGTGGGTGTTTAGCAAATTATAACTGCAGACGATATTATCAGCTGGCGGGTACCGCATGCGAACAATTTGACAGCAATATGGTAAGCTGCCTATGTGAAACTACAGAGTGTATCTAGGCGCAATGGTAGTTAATATTTCGTGGACAAAATGGCGCCGAACACAGATGGAGTGCACACAGACACGGTGCAGCGCTATCAAAAAAAAAAGGGGAGGAACATCATCAATCTCATACATACACACTCACACACACAAACAACAGATAAACCCTTCTTCTGCGGGAAGGAAGTGGGTTTAGTATGTTAGGGGGAAAAAAAAGAAACAAATGAACAGTACACCTGAGTTTTGGTTCAATGAACAGAATCGGTAGCAAAAATTGCAGAGATATATATACACATACAAATATATATACATAGATATACATATATACATATACATATAAGAGAGTGTTTGTGTTTGATAGAAGTATTTAGCGTCAAGAGAGAGAGAGAGAGAGAGAGAGAGAGAGAGAGAGAGAGAGAGAGAGAGAGAGAGAAAAGCAAACGATTCTTGAGCTTCTGCCGAACCTAAAGAACCTGTGAAGAACTCAATCAATTGCAGCCACACTCACACACACACACACACATACACAGACACCTCACACAGGGTCTTGACCAGCTCCTTAACCACGTGGATGTTAATCCTTCATGGCTATCGCACCAATCCAACCACCATTTACCATACCAACCGGTATAGCAATTCAGTGTTAGGCGCGAAATGGAAGTGGATGCTGCATTACAGTGAGTCGTCGTGTCTACATGTAAACATTTAGGTGGTGTGGATGTAAGTCACCGGACCGCGGGAGCAATATGGCTGACATCCGGTGGCAGAATATGGTTCTAGGGGCAAGCTTTCATTGCAGCTTGTATTACAGACACACACACACACTCAGAGAAAGACAGACAAATGTTAACACACAGCTAGTAACTCAGTGTTAGTGTCAAGGTGCGCACGCCGCGGATTAGAATAGTGAAAGTTGGTAGGAGCTAAACCAAAAATGCAAACGCGCGCCAAGGAAAAAAGTATCAATGGTTACCAATTATTATCGTTTTTAAGCTGTGCTGGTAGCACTAGCAGAGGTAGCAGTAAGGGAATGTCCACGAATCACACTTAAAACACACACACACACACACACATAGCAACACAACAGGAAGTAACGCCTTCTGAAAGCAACATGGTTGTTATACTTTTTTGTCTCCATTTTTGTATAGTAATTGATGTGTGTGTGTGTGTGTGTGTAAATGATTTTCTTCAGTTGTTTGTTTAGTAGGTTTAGCTCACACAGAGACACACACACATATACGTAAACACCACCGAAGGAAGGATTGAGGGTTCGTTTTTTTTTGTTGGTTTGAATTTTTTTTCGCCTCTGTACTTACCACATACACGAAAAAAAAACAAAACAGAACAAAAATGAGAAGGAAAAACCAAACACCCCCCTCGAGACAAAGCTTAGAGACGAAAAAGCAACAACAAAAAATGGAGGAGAAGTTTTGAAAAAAAAAAAGCTTAAAATAGCTTAAAAAGCATATCTGTAACATTATGATTTTGGATTTCAAAGAGGTGCTGCGCATACGCGCCGTGAGATATATGTTGTGGAGACAGAAAAAAAACACACACACACACACACACACTCAAATAACATATGGAGACGCGTTCGTTCGGAAAATGGTGTATTTTTCGGTGTACTGACATGGCTTGTTATAAATTGGAAACCCCTGTAATGGTATATAGAGCGCGTGTGCGTGTGTGTATGTGTAGAGAGAGAGATGTGTCGGTTAAGCATAGAAAAGAGAAGTAAATTGGAAATTAATAGAAAAAAAAGAGAAACGAGATACAAAACACACACACACAACCAGATAAAAGAAATAAAAGAACAGAAAAACGAGACGAGAGAAAAGACACAACAAAAAAAAACAAACATTACATAGAAAAAGGTTAAAAACAGAAAAAGTAAAACAATATCAGTGTAACTTAGAAGAAAAAAAAACAAAGAAAAAAGCAAGTTTGATTCGTGCAGTAAGACAAAGAAGAAGAAGAAGAAAAAACACACAGACACACACACACACATGAAGTCTCAGTAGGAAGCAGTAAAGGAAAGGTGGAAAGGTGGAAAGAAGCAAATGCAAGAGTGGATAAACCAAAAAAGGAAAAACAAGAATCATATAAGATAATTATGGATATAAATATTTATATAAAAAAAAAATCTCCCATAATCAGGCAGGTCCTACCGGGAGTTAGAGAAAGCTCATAATCATACGTACACAAACACACACACACACAAACTCACACAAACACAGGTGAAAGACTTCTGAATACTACCCCCCCCCCTCACCCTTCCTTCTTGGCTGCACTATCCTCTAGTTTTCGCTGGCTCGCTTGTAGCTTTACTTCTTAGTTGTCCCTGCCCAAGCAAAACTACAGGAAACCGGAAACCCCCTGTTTGGAACGACAAACCGGAACATGTACTAACACCTTCCATACTTCTGCCACAATACATAAATACGCTCACAAACACAATACAATAACAAGAAGAAGAGAAGAAAAGTCAACACTGTTTTGCTGTTACACTTAATAAAATGAAGTAAGGTTAGAAGTGAAGTGAAGCACGTGAAAAAGAAAAACCACACACAACCCGAAACCGAAGAAAAGAGAGAGAGAGAGAGAAAAAAAAAACAACAGAACAGAAACACATTAAAACAAAACTAAACATCGGTGTCTGAAACATAAAGGAAAAAGCGCAAACAACCAAAAAAAAAAAGAGAAACAAACGGAAGTAGGTAACACTAAATCTCTTCCAAAATTCGTATCGAATCGTATTTTTGTGCTTATTAGCTGGTTATCAAAACTTACAAAAAGAAAAGGAGAGCAAGCTGTGTGGAGTAAAATACATCACACCCCTCCCTCCCCCTCCCCCTACGCCCCCCTCACATAATGTCGTTCACCTCCTCATCTCGCTCACACACCTACCTTCGACTTTTCCCTTTCATCTTTTCACTCTACAAAACATAAGAAAAGAAAAACTCTTCGTTTAGGTAAATTGAACAAAGTTTATGAAATTAAGGCGCAAAACGGAAGGAAGCAAAACTTAACCGATAAAATCGTGAATAGTAAAACAAAACCAACCAAAAAAAAAATCTATGAATTAATGAGCAAGCATAAGCGAGAGAGAGAGAGAGAAAACACAACAAAACAGACAAACAACATTGGTAACACAAGACAGAAAAAAAGGAAACAAAAGAAACAATAGTATCAATCTTTCGAAACGGGGGTTGATACTACCTATATGAAAGCGGAAGAAAAAGAAAAAGGAAAAACACACACACACATACACACAGGGGAATAGCTAAGTGTAACGCTGTGAGAGAGACCGAGAGCCAAACAAACAGTGTGAGTGATGAAATGGGCAAAAACCACGCCAGGAAGAAAAGAGTGGAAAAGAGAAGAGAAAAAACCATGGGAAAGGAACAAATATCAATACGAGTACATTAAAAACACACACACACATTGAAACAAACAAAAAAAGATCGAAGTGAAG
The DNA here is from genome assembly GCF_013141755.1 of Anopheles stephensi. Classification (NCBI taxonomy): domain Eukaryota; kingdom Metazoa; phylum Arthropoda; class Insecta; order Diptera; family Culicidae; genus Anopheles; species Anopheles stephensi. Next base: position 10,829,125 of record NC_050201.1, read on the forward strand.
AAGAAGAAGAAGAAAAAGACGCAATATATTTGGTTGTCTCATCCATAGAAAATACATTATTGAGCTAAATAAAGGTGAGGTGAAGAAAACAAAACACAAACAAAACAAAACAAAACTGGGCAAAGCATTTTGGGAACTAGAAGAAAGACAAAACGAAACCAATGCCGAAAACGATTATTTTCTTTGTTAGTATTAGAAACCTTGCGGTCGTGTTGGGCTTCGGTATGAGTCCTCGATATTGCTCACAGACGAGGGCCAATATCAGGGACTTTCTAGCTGGATGTATCAACGCCATCAGTTTATCCTAACGCGTCCTCTCTTCCTGTGGACAGGGTAAAACGACTTAACCAAAGTTGGGTTGGGTGGTCCGGTGCAATTTTCATGACATGATCAGCCCAACAGATACCAGAAGCCTGACGAGTCTAATTCGCTGTGCAATTGTGAGCTCATCGTAGCGACCACACGTACGCGGTCAAATAGTCAAGTCTCTCTCGTGGTCCTTGGAGTGAGTGCATGTTAAGACTGAGGTGTCTTGTATATTGTATGAAGACTGTACTCTTGCGCGTCTCTCAACCTCTATGCTGTTGTAGGTGATGGCTTTTGGCCCGACTGCAATACCCGTCAGCCAAAAAAAAGGTATTGTTAGCAGGTTCGCTGATGCTGCACAACATCGTTTCGGTTTTCACCTCGTTAATCTCTAACCCCATGTTTTGTGCTGCTAACATGTTTGAAGCTTTGAAGCTTCTTAGGCGAACAGTATATCAAAGATGTCTATATCATCGACGATTGCCAGGATCCAGGATGTGTGTGAGATGGATTAGGAGAAGCAACCTAACTGGCGGTGACTAAAGCCGGAAGGATAGGAGTAGCGTGAGAAGGGCAGTCTTCCTGCCAGAAAGATGCTCGTCAGCGACTTTGGTTAGATCAGATGGACTCGAACCTCAGAGTCGAGAGATTCCTGGAAAAAGGATTGACGACCTAGCTATGGTCTAATAGACGTGTTCAACTCTGAGTAGGCCAAGAAGAAGACGGAAGGAGTTTATAACCAGAAAAAGCGAAAGAATTGCGAAATACCACTTTGTGGAGAATCGCCTGAAGGGTACTGTGGGGAACACGAACAAAAGCAGATTAAACTGACGTATTGATAGCATCTACGACCCGACCACAGACCTCTTTACAATCCAGACTCTTGACAATACTGGACTACATACTTGGGATAATTTCTTAGATTGGATAACAGTTTCGAGGATTGCTCGGATATTCCTTTATGGTTGATAACGGAGGTCCGATCTCTTTAAAAGAATAATACAATATATTTTAAATTTGGGTTCGTCTTAAGCAAAAGTTGTAAGGAACATGCAAGTAACTGGTAAGTTTAGAAAGCGATATCTGTGTCTTCCAAAACTCTGGGGTCAAAAGTCAGCAGAGATAACAACAGAGATGTTGCCGTACTATAGTCGAAGGAAACTCCTCTTCTCAAATCAACTGGTTTTGACGGTATAGACACTGTGTAGAACTGTGTAGTGGTGGGAGCTCAGAATCGATACTAACAAGCTCCGAATCCTTTGCCGGAATTTCGATTTTCGATTCCGAACCAAATTCCGGATCCGAAAACAAGTCCAGAATCAAATCCGTAATCAATCCCAATTACGAACAGGTAACAAATTTCAGAACCAAACAACATCTAGGCCTATCATCTTTGTATTCCTTGACTTAGTTTTATACCCACAGCAGAAGAATCAGCCCAGCGTACGAGTAGATGGTTACTTTTAAACATTTACCTTTTATTGAGCATTGTGTTCCAAAGTCCGCTGTTCATCATTCACCAGACTTAAAACCACAAACCTGAAACCGCATCCGATTGCAGACTTACGCTTCGAAACCGATTCCGCAAAATTCAGGGAGCGCTCCGGAATCGATTCCGACCAAACCATCATTTTGTCCATCACTACAACTGTGCGTACATAGTAGTGAAGTGCAAATTGAGTCAGAAACAGGTGAATGTGTTAAATCTTAGCATAGAATCAGATGATTCAAATCATCACTAAGAGTTATTCCAACTCACTCACTCTCTCCAAATGATTTAACTCTCCATGCCGACCAGCCACTCATTCACTGAAGTTTTAATATACTTGTGAGTTGAGGTGCCTCGCAGCGAGTTGCCTGTGAGATGCCACCCCCCAGCCTCCAGCGTCGCATAAGATTTTTTTATTATTTTAGTGTAGCTCGGGGGATCACCCTGTCAGTAGATCTCTAGATCCAACCGTTACTTGGTACGAACCCGAACTTACCTAAGGCCTTTAGGGAACAAGGGTCTCAGTGAGTCAGTTGAACCGAAGTGAGTTAGATCATGTTGATCATGCCATTAGAATAGAACCGGACTATCTAGCTTGTAATTTGTTTTTAGGACTTCCACATGGTCAGGGGACAGCCCGGTGGTAGATGCGACAGCAGCTCCGAACCAGGGCCGTTCCCCCATAGTGAGGACCGACTATCCAACTATGCGGTATCAATAGGTCTAGTGGGCCAGAAGTGGCCGGCATGACCTAAGAGTTCGTTAGGCAAAAGAAGAAGAAGAAGACATGGTCAAAGAAGCCATGATAGAACCTATTTGATATGGAGAGATGGCTTTGATATGTCCGCCAGAGGTACCAATATATAGTGGGTTGTGGCAGATGACGACGCTCGACTATGACCGGCATTGAGGACTTCTGCAGATCGTGAAGCACCGTGAAAAGTAAGTTTTAGTTACCATACCTAATTATGCCGTTTAGTTTCCATTTTCGGATTCAATTTTCTTCAAAAACAAAACACGCACCTTTAACACTCTCAAGTTACGATTTTTCCCTTCTGCGTTTTTTTCTTCTATTTTCTGTTCACATTTTTTGTTTTTATTCCAGACAATGAACTCCTGGGCGATAATAAAGATAAAGATGTAAATCGTTTTTTTTTCTTTTTTTCTTCTTTCTCTCTCTCTCTCTTTGTCTTATCTATCTCATCAAAGTAACATTTTTCCTCTCGGTCCACTTAACATACAGACACACACACACTGTTTCCCATTGTTTTTTCCGCTTTGTAATTGGTTTGCTTCTGTTCTTGTTGTCTGTTCTTCTGCTCCACTGCTGCTTTTATACTTGGCTGTTTGCCCGTTTTACCGTTTTTAATTTTCATTTTAGGTTAATTTGTTTTCCTTTTGTATTAAGCCATTTAGCTTAGCGCGTGGTTCGAGCAAATTGCAACAAAACGGGGGTTTTCTCTCTCTTTTTCATATCTCAAAACAGTGTTGTGTGTCCAATCACTTACACACACACACACCCAAGATGAGACAATTTTTAAGGGGGGAAGAGGGAGGAGAGACCCACCACGGAGGACGGTGAAGAAAATGGGGTTGAACGGTAACGATTCCTGTTCTTTGTTTCCCTTTTCCCAAAACGAAATGTTTCCGCTTCCGCTCGTTTCTTGTTGCATTGTTTCTCTTCTTATTTCCCTTTTTTTTTGTTTGAAAAATATTTTCTTATACACATTTACAGTTTACGGTTTTGTTCTGCACAACTGGTTTCGTTTGTAACCCACACACAGTAGAGCTCAGCCTCTTACTATCTTCCTTTGTGTGTGTGTGTGAGTGTGGTTGTATATATTATTACTTTTTATATGTATATATATATACTTGTATTTATATTATATTAAAATATTAACAAAAAGATCCATTTATCTTATACTCAACCACTTACTAGCATACTTTCTCTACCACTTCGCTTACACCGCCTTATCTCCAAGAGCACAATTCACTTCTTAAACACGCGTGTTTGTGTGTGTGTGTATGTATGTGTGCTTTGTTTTCTTTTTTCTTCCTTTCTTATCATACACCAATAAAAAACTATCTCCTACTCTCCGTCTCTCTCTCTCTTTACACATCTTAATCTGCAGGTGCTCAAAGATACGCCATTTTGTTTTTTCTTCTTCATCGTGCAAATGGTTTGATTTCTAGTATCCCACTTTGTTTTGTTACTGTGGTATACTAATAGTCGGTTAATGTGTGTGTGTGTGGGGGAGTGAATCAAGTTTGGACCGGTTTACTACTTTATCTCACCAACACAATCGTCCCGGGGGATTTAAAATACAAATTTAACATTTTAGTGTGAGTCCTACTCATCTGTACGTGTTTGTGTGTGAGTGAGTGTGAGTGTAACATCAAACGTGGAACAGGTTAAGGGATGGAGGATTACCATTAAAAGGATATTCTCTCTCTCTCTCTCTCTTATCAATAAAAATGGCCGCCTTTTCTAAAAAAAAGGGCGTAAGATCGTTGTTTTAGTCCTGTCTGCTTGTTTTTCTTCGTTTTCGCTCTCTCTCTCTCTCTCTCTCTCTCTCTCTCTCTCTCTGTATACTCAGAACACTCACACACACTATTACATCAATTAAAACACGGACTAACTGTCACCCGTTAGTGGTGGTTACAGATCAGTTAAGAGTAAATTTGTTTCCCAGCTTTTTTCTCTCTCTCTCTCTCTCACACACACACACACACTAAAATCACAAATCCCACCTGTTTCTGATGAATTAATAATTCCATTGGTTTTTTTGTTTTCCTCATACATCAAAACACGTACAATAATGCTCCCCACACACACGCACACACACTCACACACAGAAACGCTTAGAAATGAAATAGTACACACAGGACACACAAAAACACACACATACACGTACGTATCACATGCGCAATCTATCTAATAGACACGGAGCGTTTCGTGGTAAGGTACATGAATCTCTTCGCTTTTGCTTCGCTTTCATTAAACTTCCTTCCTGTTTTGCCTTTCGGTTCGCCCCAAAAGGATGTCCGTGTGTCTCCTTCCACACACGCACACCTACAAAACACCCATCAATACAACCACACCATTGGGGGGGGGGGGGGGGGGGGCGGGGAGACATTCAAATATCCACACCGAACGAGACAAAAATATCAGATGGCGAGCTTTCGTGCGCCGAAAAGTATGCAAATGCATCTAGCTTCTTTGCGCTGCGTCTTTCAAATAGTTTTTTGTTGTTGTAAATAATCTGCTCTCACTATAGTTACGATTTTCCATTGTTTAGCTGCTGCTGAGATGGGGTTTGCGAGTCCCTCACTCACAACACAGATTTCTTAACTATGTCGTTGGAACGACTTTCAAAATGTCGGTTGCGTGGCTGGTCCGCGAAACAGGAAACCAACAAGAAAAAAATGAACCCAAAACCGTACTTGTAAGGCAAATATGAACATTCCTAATTGGGCACGCGCACACACATACACGGAAAGTCAAACCAAAAAGGACGATCTCACTGTATGATGCACCGAGTGTAGGCTCATTTGACGCCATTATGTTTTTTAAGATCGATTCTAATGCGTCCGGAGCGTATCGGAGTAACAACAACAGTCCTACTGTCAGCCTGGCTGCTTACTATCTGGTCCTTCGTACTACTACCCGGTTCTACCTTAAAAGCGACCGCTCAAGCCAACATCCAAACGACTACACTCTCGAATCATAACGCGGACCAGAAAGAAAAAACGTCGCAGAGAACCTCACATTAACGATCGCCCTTTTTTTGTTTACTTTTTTATACAAATATTACAAACATCGTGCACCGTACGATCAAATATTTACCACCGAAGAGATAACACGCCACGAAGGCTCTCGATTGATCGATCTGTTCCGGTTTTCCTCCTATCTCTTTCCGCTTTTTTTTTAATCAAATTCGATTTTTCTTTACTTTTCTTATCCCTTTTACAGTTGTTTCTTTGTTTTTTACCCTTTTTTTGTTTTTCTTCTTGGGAGGGTTTTGATTTTTCCATTTTGTTTTCGATCACTATTTTCTTACAAACAAGCTTGCTGGTTTTTCTCCTTTGTTTTTGTTTACAACGAGTGTTCGCTCAACTGTATGGGTGTGTTGGTACGTTTTTTCTTCTCGTTTGTGTGTGTTTGTGTGTGTGTATTTGTGGCTTTTTTGCTATTATTATTTGGCTGCTTTTCAATGCTTTTTTACAAATCATTTTTAATTTATTCGTTATCTACTGTTTTGATACTGTTTGTTTGTTTCTGTGTGTGTCTATTTGTCTGTGTTTTATGCTTATTTCTTTTTTGTGGTTTTGATTTTATGTTTTCGTTTTCTTTGCTCTCTCTCTCTCTCTCTCTCTTTCATTAATTTTCTCTTTCTTTTTCGCGATGTATGTTGGATGTTTGGAGGAACATCAGGAAACACTTACTAAAAACCTAACACTCTATCTAACTAACACATGCACACAAACAGAAAAATCACGGATGCATTAACAGCAATGACTTGCCCTTTTTTCTGTAATAATTAATATTTTAATAAAACTCACAGGGGATAAAATGGGAAAACAGGAAAGAGAAGAGAAAGGTAAGAAAAGAAAACCAGGTCCGGAAAAACTAAGTATGTATAAAACAAATATTACTGTTTTTAGTTATTACACACACACACATGTAGACGCTTATTTTAAGGGCCCAAAAAAAATAACACTTCAAAATTAGAATCATTTACATTTACAACGTATCGATAAAGCAACAACTTATTAAAACCTTAACAAATTATCTCAAATTAAGATCATTTGGATTATACACATACTGCTGCTAGTAGTGCTACCACTACTACCACAACTACTTCTTAATGCTTAACGAAAGCTTTTTACGCACAGACACAAACACACTCACAGCAACAGAATAGCTGTAATGCAACCGTGAACTCGAACTCGAGCTGGTATATAAGAAGTCTCTGCTTTCAGCCAACACCGCAGCCGCGAGTGTGTAAGTGTGTGTGTGTGTGTGTGTGGATGATGGTAGGCACAAATTTAACCCAACAAAAAAAAACTTTGAAAGGAAAACTCCTTATTACACCTGGATTTTGCCTGGATTTTTGTGTGAATCCTTCCACAAACGCAGATCGATTTGTTCTCCCGCGTTGTGTACTAAGTGTTCTATCCTTCGCCGACAAAAAATGCGCCGCTCCGGATAGCGGACAAGCGGACTGCAGCTCGGGCAACCGGAAAAATAACCCTCCATCGCAACCACTGCGGTACGCACGGTGCCAACACCCACCGGACAATCGGAATCGAGGGGGTACGCTCTTTAAGTGCACCTACGCATTATATGTTATCATTTGCTCTAAAACAACATAATTGAACGCATTTAATGCAAACAACCGAGAGATAGAAAAAAAAACAGGAAGACAGAAAAAAAGGTTGAGAAAAGGCGGTGTTAGTTGTTCGCGCATCATTTTGCAGGAACTGCCGGTATGTCTCGTCTCTTTATTTCCACACCATTCATTCACGTCACGAACATTTTGAACATTACTCAGTGTGTAATAAGATAGCATCTAAAACGTTAACTTAATATGCTTGCATTATTTTCTACTTTCCGTTTATCCTTCTTTTTTTGTTTCTTTATCCCGTGTCAACCTTAGTGCGCACTTGACTCTCATTTCTTTTTTTGTTGCGAGCAGTTTTACATCGCTGCTACCCTCCGTAAGAGACGCAGCAAACACACCACGGGGTTGCCGAGCGAAACAAGAGAAAAAACTTAAAAAAAAGCTTCCTTTAACCCTACTTTGCAATACATTTTTGCACACTACAAATATGGTGATATAGGGGGGGGGGGGGGGGTGTGGAAGGTAGGGTACGGTAGTAGTAAGGGGGGGGGGGGGGGGAAGGTATTTTTCTTTTAAAGAAAATCATAACACAACACATAGAAGCTACAGTAACAAGTATCCTGATTACGATTGTTGCATGTCGCGTGCCCACACACACACACACATATCAATAAAATCGTTCGCCATTTTAGCGGGTGTTTGGTCAAGTGTTCCTTTCTTTTACGCAACGTTTCTCCACCAACTTTGAATTTTTGTTTGAGATATAAATCGGACCTGCTTCAGTTGTTGGTTGGCTCTGTACACAAATTTGCCTCGTTTTTTTTTTTTGATTTGCTACACACCAAACAGTTAACCAAACAGACACACATACACACTAATTATCTTCGGGATTGTTTTTTTTTTCTTTTAGCGTTCGTTCACTGTGTCCTCATTAAAACAAACTCAATTCCTCAACAATGTTTCGCATCCCCCTGCTTTGTGTGTTCTCAATTTCCCATTTTGTTTTTCCGTTTTTTCTCCATGTGTTCCATCACTTCCTATTTTTTGTTTCTTAAAGCTAGCGCGCGCTTTCGGTTTTGTTGTGTCCTAGCTGTTTTTTTTTCGGGTCGATCTCTTCCGCAAGAAGTATCTACATCATACATTGTGTGGTACGAGACGGATGAAGTCTCGACGTCGCCCCAAAGTCTCTGTACACTAGCTAACCAACGGTACACCCCCGCGTGACGGGGGGGAGGCTATTTTTCGCTTTCGTTTGAGTTTTCCCGGGGGAAAAGTTACGTTTTTGCGGTTAAAAAAAAATAAAACAATATCTCTATGTGTAGGAGCCCCGGAATCCGGAATTGCACTAGTTCTGATTTAAAGCATGCATGTGTGTCTGCGTGTATACGGGGGAAAGGGGGGAAACATAAAAGAAAGGCGCCAATGTAACATTGAACACTAAAATACCTATGGCAAACGAAAGTATCGACTGCAGCATCGGAAATCCTCCCATCCGAATCATCCGGCAGAGGCATTCGTCTAGCCAAAAATGGGATCGCTTAAGTAGTGCAGGGGTGGTAGTAGTGGTAGCCATAACTCATAGTAACCTAACTTTCTGTACACATCCGTTTGTGTCACACGGAATCGGTAGAATCGTGAACAAACAAACGACCGTTCCTTCCTTCCTTTCCCGGTTGCCACAAGCATTAAACCAATAACTCCTAATCTAGCCGATATAAAGGCAGAACAATGGCGCGTGTGGTGCGCTGTTTAAAAAAATAATAATTTAAAAATATCCCTTGTCTGTACAATTCTGTTAATGTTAGTCACTTTGGAGCGGTGGCTGAACAGGTTGGTTGCCAAAGCGAGCGTTGGCAAGCAGCGGTAACGGTGCCAAATTTTAAAGGAGAAAAATCCATACACACCACTATGCGTAACGGTAAGGCGTTACGCCCTAGATAACAAGATGCCGGTACGAATCACGGTTTGGGTAAGCTTTTCAATCAAAAATAAAAATCGTTGTGCAGGTGGCGGCAACTGTTTAAACCCCTATGCTTTTCCCATATGTTTTAACCGGGGGCACAAACTCTATGGTGTATAAAAATAAAGATGAGATGGTTCGTCACCTTCAACAGTTATGCGGGAACCAGTCGGTCTGGTTCTGCGACAACAAGTGTTGCAAGGATTAAACTAGTATCTTGAAATCTGGCATCTAGTCTTCGATCGTTGCGGCTTTGCGGCACAGACACGCATCCCCACACACACACACACACAAACACGGGTGCTATATCGAGATAGGATTCGCAAAACTGTCAACTGGGCGCGGCGTGCTCCATACGGAGGATTACACTGCCTGCCGTCGTTACGCAGATGCTCGACGGCCATACTGTCGTGCCAGTGTGACACTATGGACTAGCGGCAGGTAAGCTGTTGTCTGGGACCGGTTCCACACGTTCACGCTGCTGCCGGTCTGCCTCGACCGCGACGCTGGCAGTAACCGTGCCGCCGCCACCGCCGGCCGGTGACGTTCAGTCGCTCTTCTGCTGGCAGTACAGCTCCTTCAGCGACTTCAGCTCCTCGATTAGGGCCTTGTTTTGGTTCTCCAGCACCGCCACCCGGTTCTCTAGGCACTTGATGTACTCCTTCTTCTTCCGGCGACACTCCCTGGCCGCTTCCCGGTTCTTCTGCAACCGCATCTCCCGCTTGCGCGACTGATCCTCCAGCTGCACGTTACCGCCCATGACTGTGTTGGGAAAAATATCTGCTCAAGTTTTCCGCGATGATGGTAATGATGATGGGTACGATGGGGTTTGGGACGTTGGGACGGAACAGAACGCATCGTGACAGCAGTACACCGGCAAGTGCATTCGGGATGAGATGAGCAAGGCCGCGTTCAGGGATGATGGTGAATGGATCGGGTTGGGAAGTAATTCGACAAGGGTTAGATATTGACACGGGACAGGATGAATGGGGGAGAACATTTATATGCAAATATATATATATATATATATATATAGTATGACACGTTCATCGGTGGAGCGGTTCGGGTATCGGCCCGGTGAGGGTATTTGCGCGCGAATGAGAAATTCCGTACAGACAGTATGAATGAACAACGCATGAGAACACAATGGCGAAGTTGGCGAGCGAGTTTAAGGCGACATGATAAAACGAAATCACCACCAAAGGGAAAGGTCCACGAGGAGATTTGGAAGAGATTAGTAGTATGGGTGTGTGTGAGGGAGCAGCGGAGTGTACATCGAAAGTTAAACAAACATAAACAAGTTATCAACAACGTTGCGTCAGTGTTATAGGCCAGTTTCCGTACGCGTTTCGATAGGGCAACCCCCGTAAGGGCAGTATGTGAATGTTTATTAGTAGCGAGTAGCAGCAGGTAAATGGTTAGAAGATGGCGCCAGTAACGCATTTTGAAGTGATGCGATGAACAACAATCCAGTAGCCAATAGTTTTGTGTACAGTTGAAAGTGGTGCATGAAGGGTTTTGGGGGGGGGGGTGGGTGGCAGAGATGAAAACAATGCAAATAGAAGGCAATTAAAAGTAGAAAAATAAAGAAAAAAAAAGAAAAAAAAAGAGAAAAAGAAAAACTCATTATACAACACGTACAACTACTACTGCTACGAACTCTCCGTACAAATACCGAACGATTCTAGAGAGATTTCTCTAAAGGAACAAAGAAAAGGAACAGTTTAACGGGGACACATTGGATAAAGAGCGAAAGAGAGAGAGAAAGAGAGATAGGGAAGAAAACTCAACATGCGCCTTTTCCTTAGAAGAGAATAAGAGATCGAAACTACTACTAAACACGATTTGTTTACTGCTAACTGAACACTAGCTTTTTGCTGATGCTTTTATGTTGGTATGGTAAACAAATTTACACCAGAGATAATCCGCCTATTCGGCTGCGTGGTATAAATGAGTCTAGTAAGCCATTATATGGCTGACATGAAGTAAGGGGAAAATATGGCCGATCTTTTGAGATAATTCAAGTTATTTTAGGTCTTAACACAATATCCTTGAGACGTTAAAACCGAAGAAAATGACGAAAGACATACGATTCTTTTCAGGGATCGACCTACAGGAATCGAGTTCGACCCGAGGGTGCAATGAGTACGAGTCGACCCGTATGTGCAGCAAAGCATTCGTGAGTTCGACCCGTAGGTTCAGGTCGACCCCTAGGTGTAACGATTCCAAGTCGTCCCGTAGCAATTTCGGTACGACCCATGGATTAGACCTAACTCGTAGAACTCACTGCACCTCCAGGTCAATACGGATTCGTCACATCCACGGGTGGACCGGAAGCTCCGGTCCGGAACTCGCTGGACCTAGAAATACAACCCGATCGATTCCGGGCCAATGACAGATAGCTCCGACCCATTAGGTACGGATCGACCCACCGATTACAATTATCAACGCCTTTTTTGCTGCCCATTTTCTTACATGACTTGGGCGAACATAGGGACTAGGAACTTATGGCCTAAGTTACGAGTTTCATTAACATAATTAAGTACTGTGGATTACTTCTGGAAGGCCCAGGAAGCTAGATTCTGCTGGCGGGTCCTGAGGTGAGAAGATGTATTAAGAGGTGTCCTCACAGCTAAAAGGATATGGAACACAGCAGTTTGCGACCTGTTTCGATATTCCAATCGAGGTTAATATTCCACTTTAGTTAAACAATTTTTTTTAGGCTTGATTGGCCAGTTTTGACATTACGCATTCATCTCATTCTAGCATCAGCAGTAGTCTCGGGTGCAATAAAGTAATCCTGTTCGTTTCACCACACATACGACGACGAAGTAAAAACACATGTCAAAATTTTACAGAAATGCTACATTAACTACGTTTACAATGCTAAAAAAAAACCCTACGATCAACGTTACTAAACGAACCGTCAAAATCAAATCTAACATCTAGCGCACTACTACTAGTTCGACATGGAAACGACAAATCGACATCGACAGGAAATGTGGTGTTGTGAGAGGACCTGGGAGCTTTTCACCGCCCACAGGCAAGAGAGGAGCAAGGGCGTATGGTGGGAGTACGGGGAGGCACTAGAAAGGACGGGACGGGAGAAACGTTACGGGACGGAGCATGGTCATACTTACGAGGTACGTAAATGCCCTCCTGGGGCTGGGAATATTGCACCACACCACCAGGTGTCGCTATCGTGTGCAGGCCGGAACCATCGCTCGGGGTGTTGGCTGTGGTAGTGGGTAGTAGCAGTTGACAGTTGTAGTCATTTATATGTCATTCAAAAGCGGATGTGTGCGTGTGTGAACAAAACAGTAACGGTCGGTCTAGTAAAAGGATGGTTCGTTTCTTCGTAGGGTGGAGAGCGCGATATTCGGGATGAATAATGGACGTCGTTGGACGATGGCAAGTAATGCTTTCCAAGGTAGCTATGTTCCCCGAGATGTAACAATTCCGTTAAGATGTATGTAATGAGGGGAGGGGGGCGGAGGGGTTTGAAGTTTGAAGTGTGATGAGCTTGTTAGCATACCATACGTAGATTGTGTGCGAACTGTACCCCGATTAGCCGTTGATATTAGAAACAAAAACGATTGGCAAAATGAGAGTAGCTCAGCCATTAAAGGCACGTCTAAGCGTGAAGCGTCAAATAATGGAGCGATAAAAAAAAACTAATAAAAACTTTGTCCATAAATTGTGTAAATTTTTTTTTCGCAAAAAAATGCTTATTTCTTAAAGAATTCATCTGGTTGTAGCAGTTGCTCAAGTCGGTGAATGTCATGGAGCTGTAGGTAAATATATGGAGGAACAATGGAGATCTACTCGAGTCTTCATGTCGCAACTGTAATATAAAAACTACCATTACAATATGCATTCCCCTACGAAATATTAAAATATCGATCCATTAGATTTAAAATTTTAGAAAGAAATAAAAACACAAAACGAGCTCTAGCTAAAGCATAAGAATCTAACAATTAAAGTTTGTGTGTTTTTTTTTTTTTGTTGTACTTTTGCTTCCAGTATTAAACATACAAAATAAGCATAGGGTCTAAAAGTATAACAGCTCGTATAGAAATTCTATTTTAAAAAATAACCGTAGCAAACAACAAAGCATATTACTACCCGAAAATTTGCTAATGGGTTTGAAAAACAATTTTCAGCATGCGCAGAACGCATACAACTAATCTCGCAACCCCCATCTAAAACACTACGAGTAATCTAATTTAAAAAAAATAATTAGTTAATCATGCGCAACAATATTGGGACACTTTTTTTTCTTAATATTTCAAAATAATGGCACTGAAATTTAGGAAAATTTAGACACCAGTCACGGAACAAAAACACCATCGCAACGAAACCATAGCCGGCTACTAAAGTAACGCTTCTCAGTGGTTTTCCAAACAACCAAAATAATTACATTTAGCAATTTTTTGGTATTCTTTTACCATTTTTTACCAAAAACAAAATTATTATCATCGCTACTTGATCTTCCAATAACGACTGACTTATGACAAAAGACTGTAATATTATTGTTTTGCTGGTTGATCGTTAAAGAAGCGTTACGAGAGCGTTACTTAATAGCTGTCAACTTTTTTGTTCTTCCTCTTGGTTACGATGTGAGTATGTGACCGGGTGCTTATCAATTTCACAATGTGTGTGAACATTTATTATAAGATTGTGTGTTTTTGTGAACATTTTGCAGTCTCTTCAACAATTTGTACTGATATCCTCTCAATAAAAACAACACTGACAGGTAGCCCACGATTAGGACTAAAATCAAACAAGAGTTAAAGTTTTTATTTTATTTTATCAATATAATAAAATCATTTAAAAAGAATGACTTTAAAACAAATAAAAAGAAAACAAACATTTGCTAAACCTGATTAAAAATGAATCCAATGCGTCAGCAGACAGCTAACACTTAGTAGCTGCCAATGGCACACACACATTCTTTCCAATTTGCATTGCACGATCGCTATATGTGTGTGATTGTATTATAAAGTGATGCTAATAGTAGTAGTGTGCGGCGAAACTGGCGAAAAGGATATAAGGCCCGATATCATTCAGATTAGTGTTGTAAGCTACCAGTAACAGTAGTAGTAGTTTAGGGGGCGATGGGAGGGGGGGGGGTGGTTAGAGAGAGTGAGAGGCGAGGTTTTGATATTAAATGATGCATTTCTTTGTGCGTTACAGGCGATATATGGTGGTCGATGGTGATGTTTCGTTTTGTTTTCAATTCGTTTTGTATATGCTCTTAATTTTTGTGTCAATTTCATTTTTTTTTTTTCGTGGTTTTGAGTAGAAAACAAAAATGACCAAAGATCCTTAATGAGGGGGGATCCTTTCATTCATTCCATACATTCAAGCAAACGTACACACTCACAAAAACACACACGCCCCCTCCTTATCTCGCGGTGGTGAAAAGGGCAACTGATTTCGGCGCTCGGCAGAGAAGAGTTGGGGTCAAGATTTGGTCATTTCCAACGGGCGCTCGCACACACACACACACGCACGCAGACTCATACTCACACACACACACCCGCACACACACACACACACAAACTCTAAACGTACCGATTTCCGCTCCGCCGAGATCGCTCAATATCTTACGATAGGATGGTCGCCTTGTTAGCAGGTCTCTCCGCTTCTTCGGAGACGCTTCCTCGTCCGAGAGTGTATCGTCGCTGTTTGTGTCGGTCATAATGCTACCGGATCCGGTGACGATGTGCGGTTCGGGTTTGATCTGGCGTATTGGTAATCGCGTTGTGGGTGTACATACAAAAAACAAGATGAATAGCAAACGTTAAATTGATGTCTTGCGGACCGTATTACTTGTAATACAGAGTTTTACCAGGACAACAAAAACCAAATCACAAGAAGAAAGCAAAGGAGGCTTGAAACTCGAACTAGTGATGAGCAAATCGAGCCCGGAGCGCACCGAATTTTGCGGTATCGTAAAGTAGGCCCGGAATCGATCCGGAGTTGGATTCGGAATCGGATTCGGAACCGCATCCGAAAGCAGAACCGGAATTGAATCTGGTATCGGAACTGGTTCCGGTATCGGATTCGGAATCAGGATCGGGAGTTATTTAGCTATGCATTGATGATTTTTACGAAACCTCTCGATATTGTAGAACAACAGAGGAATAAGAAGTTTGGTGCCGAAATTTACTACCTAATCGTAGTTGGGATTGAGTCCGGACTTGGTTACGGACTTAACTCCGAATGTGATTCAGATCTTAACTGCTGATTCGGATCCGGAATTAGATCCAGATTCAGATACGGTACCGGACCCGGAATCGCATCTGGAATCAGATACCGAACAGAAACCGAAGATCAATTCCGAACACAGAATCGGAATTGGAATGGATTCCGACAACGCAATCGAAACCAGGTACTTCCGATTCCGAGCGTCCATCACTAATTCGAACTGATAAGTATCCTGACGCGCTATTCGTTTTGGGCTGGTAAACACGGTAAAGAAGTATATGGATCATGCAAATCTTTTCACGGATCAACCCGGAGTCGAGTTCGACCGGTAGGTTCGGGTTGAACCACTCCCATCACTACTAAAGCTTATCTCGTTTCCTTGCAGTCGTTGGTTTGATGCTTGCCCACGGTGGGTAGATATGTCAGAGTAGGTCCAAAACTTACGTGTATGGTTTGCAAATTGCCCGTAGTTGTGTGGATCACGGAGTTTGGTTTGTTACACACTAATAGTACACTTCTCGCTATCGGCACGTTGCCTGCCGCCGTTTGTATAACAGACTGCTGGTTCTGCTGTATAACAGATTGTGCCTGCACCGGGATAAGAAAAGAGAATCGGAAACGAATAAAATTAGAACGGCCCTACACGGTACGCACACACAGTCACTACATTGTTAATTACGGTCTTTTCTAGTAATAACGCCTATTAAGCTTACAGTTTACAATGATTCGGTTTTGTAAGTGGGAAAATTGAAGAAAAAAAAATCACCGGAAACCGCACGAAGGAAGCACACGCATTTGCACTAACCTGCCCGGGCGATTGCGATGTCGACAGTAGCTGGACAATGTTGGTACCGGTGGCGGTTACCGCTGCTGCTGCTGCCGGCACTAGCGTCACTTCTGGACCGGCGGCACCACCGACCGTCACCGTGCTGCTGTTGCCAGACCCGGCCGTCCCTAACACACCCACCAATCCTGCACCGCCGCTTCCGGTTACGACCGCACCCTTACCAGCCGGACCACCACCACCACCGCCGCCGCCGCCACCTCCGCCCCCACCACCTTCACCGGTAGATGCTGCCACCGTTATTGCCGTACTGCTGTCGGTGCTGCCGTTGTTGGAGGTATTGATTAGCTCGTTTGGATGCTGCGTACCAACGCCAGACGCGGGGCCACGACCACCCCCGCCGGTCACCGCCTCACCGACCGTCGAACCGGTTGCGTTTGGGCCGGTACCACCACTACCACCACCACCACCACCACCGAGCGGATCGCCTATCGCCGAGGAACCGTTCTCCTCGACCATACTACTGTCCATAATCCGCCCGCTGGTCTTGCGCCTCTTCCAGGCCCTCACCGTCACCGCCGTGCCCTGCCCCCGTATAGCTGAATGCTTTGGTGTGCTACGCGTTTGTCGCAAGATTTTCCGGGCCTAACTTTGTGGGGTATGCTCCAAACACTATTCACCACTTTCCGCTTACGGACGTTCTACACCGCAATACCGCTCTTTTCTTTTACGGCTAACTACACACACGGGGTGTCGGGTGGTTAGGGTATAATTTCATCTAGCTACGTGTCAATCGAAAAAAAAAAGGACGACAAAACCCGACGACGCCTCTGATCCGCAGACGATCGTGTCCCTTGCGTCCTGGGTCGGAACAGTAAAGCAACAGCTCACGGAGCAGCCAGGCCAGACGGTTCGTTCATCTAGACCACCGGATTAAGTACGTCTCGCTTGAAACCGTATAGTAAAGTACGTTTTTCTCTTTAGTTCTTGTGCACTGTCTAGCTTGGTTGTATGTTGCATGTTTGTGTGCTTGTTTAAACGCTCTCGCACCATTTAAAATACCCTCGTACCCTCGGCACCGTCCACGTACCGTAAAACCCGGACCGGACCCGGGACGGAAACTCTATATATGACAAGCACACCCCACACACGCACACGCACACACACTTGCACGGTTCCAACTCTTCCGGGAATGTCCTTACTGGTTAACAGACTATCGCCTATCGCCAATCATGTACGCACAAAATTCGTGTATGTGTGTGTCCTCTATCCTTCAATCGACTCACATTCCAGTCTTTAGCGGGTTCGCTGTTGCGCGCATCTACACACTTGCGTTTCGGGTGGCAAAGCTTTAAGCTTTTGCAGCATCAGAGCCGTTGCTGCGCACTGCTACACACTACTGCACGGTGCGCACGTGCGCAAACCAAGGCATGTCCCGCCTTAAAACCCTTTCGTCCTGATGATGTGGCCAACAATCGTCCACCGTTGCTGTTGCTGCTGCTGCATTACATTGCCGATGGAACCTTCCGTGAATGTTTCATCGTCACTTGCTTTAGCATTCCGGCACTAGCGAGCGCTGTAATGAGACATGAAAAAAATGGGATGAGCAAAGAGTTGACCACTGAATGACCACAAACCATTGAAGACAAATAATGCGTTTCATAGAAATTGTAACAGTATCGCGGATTTTGTGTGTCGCGAAAGGTCAAGGGCAAGCAATCGAGCGAGTGAGATATATCACACCTTTACGTCGGTATACCACCCACCAGCAACGGAAGGAAGATGGCAGTTAGCCAATAGGAAGGTGCGGCTTGAGGAGCTTACATGACCTTGAACGCACGCAGCCGTCAATGCACACCGCGCCGTCGTCCCAGACGGTGTTGGTCCACCGGATATAATCTTGTAAGTGACAATACAACGACACGAGAAAGTTGTGTGTGTGTGCGTAAGAGATAGCGCTACCTCAAATTAGTTTCATTCGAAGACTTTCAAGAATCGAGGTAGAATATTTCTAGGACTTAAAGAGATCGGATTAAGGTTGAGTTTGAAACTGATCTAGACAATTGCTATATCCTTGGAGAAGGCAAACCAACCATTGTGTCCTTGAATGTCAGAAGCGTCTTTGTTTGGGCAAAAAATAATGATTCGCTTTACTACAGGGCGAGTGGAGCATCGAAAAGGTTGCTAAAATATAATGTAACGCGAAAGGTCATAGCATTAAATCATCTCGTGTACTCACAGAACGCAAATGCTGTATGTGCTAGGAGGGTAGGTAAAGGAAAATTGGTTAGGTGTTCCGTAACTATCTGCTTTAATAGAACATTGCGTGACAAAGGCCATCGCCGTAGCATACATATGTAAGACTCATTAGAATTACGATCTCCAAACCGTAAGGGACCTTAATTCACCTTGACTTCTTGACTTGACTACCGAGCAGAGTAGCCATATTATTTACAGCATTCTGTACTCATTTTAACATTTTTTTGTTAGGTTAATTTCTTCTCTACTAGAGCTCTGTTCACCAACTCTGGTTCGGTTGTAGTGTTTTGTGCTGAGATGTGTAAATCTGATGTCCTATCATACCCAAGTCACTATTGCATCAGGATTAGCTTCCTACCATACATTTGTCCCTCTAGCCAAGAAACTCACTCGACTGAGTAAGTGGCTGCCCAGAACATTGATCAAAAAATCATCTGTATCCTTTCGAGTTACGTTGGGCTCTTGAAGAGTTCTTCACGAAGTCCAGGCGATCTAACAGCCCAGTAATGATGCAAGGAACGCTTTTTCGACACACGGTTCACAACTTTGGTTTGGAATAGAAATAGGAAAGATCTTAAAATCTTCCTCTTCTTCTTTCTTGGCACTACAACCTCGTGAGGTCTCCGGGCCTTCGATTTTTGGCTTTCTGTGACTTGATTTTACCCGTAGTAAAGTAGTCAGTCCTACGTATGGGGGGCGGTATGGATGGGATTAGAACCCCGGCCCTGCCGCGTGAAGACCGGCGCCGCAGTCGCCCCGCCACCGGACCGATCTTAAAATCAGTTCCATTCTAAGATCCAGTTCATTCCGAAGCTGCCTAAAAAAATTCTTAGATTAAATATCTTAGATGTCTTAAGCTATCTTCTCAGTACCAGGATTCACCAATGATGCCCTGTATTGCTTATTCGACGTATTAGAGGCGAATGAAGTCTCAAAGACCCAAAGCCTCTATACTACTTGTGGGAACAAGACTGGTTATTACACCAAATTCCTAGTTGTCAGTTGTTTCGCAACCGCATGCGGACATACCACGTGCTGCGGTACTTCAGCAACCAGGAAGTAATGCACAAACATTCCAGTGTATCAATTGCGCTCGAAAGATTAAAAATAAATTTTCCATGTGATGTGTGTGGTTTCACTTCGCTTGGCGATTTTCTGGACCGTTTCCAACTATTTACGCGATACGTCATGGTCACCGAGACGAGCTGCTCTGTGCGCAACAACTTCCTCGCAAAAGATAGCGCTGGGGATTTAAGCTGTGCAGGACGGAACAGCGCTGTGCTAAACAACGCAAAACTATTGCTGAGTCAATTTACACCTCGCGTGAAGAATGGCGCTAAATGGTCGGACCACGTTCGAAACATTAGAGCGTCCGTCTAGTGCTTTGCTTAATCTGTTAAAGCAGCTAATACTGTGCGGCGGGAACCGTGCCTTAGAATTGTCTTCTTTTCTTGGATCTATAACTTCCAGAGGACTTGGTCTGGCATTATTGGCTTCCTTGCCTTTTTTACCACCGGTTGCTTGAGCGTTATCCCTGTGTACGTGAATATTTGTGCTTCTGTATGTCTAGTAGCAAGACGTCGAATAAACCTCGCAACGATTTTACACACCCATTTGCTCCAGTTTGATGCTCCATTTTGTCTCTGATGTGCTCACCCAGTCCCATCCTACTGCTAGCCAAGCAAATAGTTCGCATCATTTCACGGTCATCTCGTCAGCTTCATGTTCTCCTCACTGCTGCCTTCAAGACATTCAACGCACACGTTGCTATGTTTGAGAATTTTCTTCCAATTTTCCGACAACACAAATCGAGAGAGCATTACACCCATACAGGCACGAAGTATTTGAGGGTGTGTGTATGTATATGTGTCTGAGCTCGTTTCGTCCTTCCTTCCTTCTTCTCGCTCAAGCGAAGCCGTGCGAGTGAGTAGCAGTGAGTCAAACCTCCACCCCCAGCCGCGAGTGATTACGATTTCTTTGCTTGGTATGTTACATCGCAAGAAAAATCCACTTCCAATACGTTCCTCCTGCTAGCTCGCCATCAGCCGTGGCAGCCGACAGGCAGCTCACCATGACTCATACAAAACAAAACATTAAAAATCGCGTCAGCAATAAAGTAGAGCATGATTGCTCGCGCCGCTTACACACCCGCCCCAGGCACGTCTGCGATGGTGAATAGTGGAATAAAGAATAAATAAAATTGCGGTTCGCCAAGACTCGGAATTCACTTTGGCGGAGCACTCGGCGAAGGCAAATCTTTTCCCCTTTTTTTTTTCGCTGCGTTTTTGCTGCTCGTTACTGCGGTTCGCTACAGTTGGTGCGATGGGTACATGTGTCTTTGATCCCATATGTTTTCAAGGATGACTCCGACATCGTCACCACCGGCTGTCTCTGTTAGAGCTGCCAAGTAGCTGGCTCGTTCTAGCAAACGCGTACCATCCTATTCCGGGCGCTTAAGTGCTAGCTCAAGGACATAAGTATGGATGAGTTGGAAACAAAAACGGATGAGGCGAGAGGAAAATCAGGCAGTTCGTTCCTGTCTGTTTTTTCTTACAACAAGCGCTAGTCGACATGGATTCGCTTGCATAATTAAACGTCCTAAAAATAAAATTCAGTAATATAAAATCATTAAATAATATTTTGAGAGCGAAAAAATAAAAACTATTCCACCTACATTGCTCCCAAACCCGGCCCCACTTACAGCTTGCAAAACCCTTGGTGTGGGCCTCGAAAATTTGAAACAGATTTTTCGAATTGATCAAACAAGAGGAGCGGTTAGCAATCGCTTCGAACCAGCGGCCACGCATCGAACGCGGAGAGCAAACATTTTCGACACTGTTGCGCCGCACAGTTTGCGACGGTGTTGGTTGTGTGTTTGTTTATACATAACCTCTCTCAACTACGTACGTAAGCAAACTCATCGCGCTGACGTAGCAACAGCGTTCTGCGAGCCCCTGCTACACAGCAGCACACACTGGCGCAGGCGAAAAATAAAACGGTTCGTCACGTCATCCGAAACCGTTCGGGTCGAAACCCGCCCGTTCGACGTGATTATCAGGATGAGATGAAAGATAATATTGGCATTGGGTGAGGCCTCCACCGTCGGCACAAGCGGCTGTGTTTGTCCAACACAGGGCAGGGCAGTAAAGGGTTACCTCGATTAGCGTATACACGATCTGAACGACGTCAAGGGTTTTGCGGCCCAACATACGCCGCACAGTACGCGATCTGCTGGAACGAGCACGACGTACGGGTGGGAGGGGTGGGGGGGGGGGGGACGTTGCATACATTCCAACGAGCGAGCTAGGTGAGGTGAAACGGTGCAGAAATCAATGCAAAACATGCGTGCGGACCCCCGTTGGCGAACCGGGTACGGGATGTAGGTGAGAAAAATCTTTCAACCGAACACCCACCAGTAAGTCGTCGATCGGTGGAGTTGGACGCGCAAATTGGGTGGTGCAAAACCCAGAAGGTCTTCCGAATTTGTGTCAGTCCATATGGGAAGCTGGATGATGGAGAAACATTGGAATTCTTGGTAGTAAAGACGTACGGACATAACGTAGCGTAAAACCGGCAAGCATGCTGACGTTAGATGCAGCCGCAGCCAGATGGTTACACTTAGGGACGAAGATCTTCGGGCTGGTAATTGTTATGATGTACTGCAAACAGCATCTATGCAATTTGCATACCGAGATGTGCGCCGCCGGACGAGGAGCTTCAAAAACAACGAGAACTTTTCACTAGTTAACTTTGCTAATTAAGGAGTTCGTGGAGTACGCTCGTTAAAAACAACGAAGCGAAACGAAAAGAAACATCTTCCAGATGTACTTACTTGCTCCCATACGCAACAGGCGCGGGCAGCAACAACTCCCTCCCCCAACCACCCCACGTTTTTGGCTTCGTGACAGGCGTGTGACCGTTTCTGGTTGACGTCGGCTGTAGGCTCGACGTCGTTGCGGGATGACGTCATTTAACCAACCGAAAAACCGGCTTTATGACGAAGGCAAATAAAGACGTGGGTCCCACGAGCGATTGGCCTCCGTTTGATATGCAAGGCCAGAACGGGCGGTTTAGAACGGAAGATTGATGTCTCATCAAAATGCGGAATGCGGCTAGTACGCAACAGTTGGACGTTTCTAGCCGGAGGTTAAAACAGCCGAGTGCAATGGAGTACATCGTTGGGATATATGGAGATATTGTAAACAGTCAGCGCAGTGGTTGTAATGAAACATATGATGCTTGTAGCCGCCAGGAGCGTCTTCCGGTGCTGATTGTTAGGTCCTGTGAGCCTCGGACATTTAGAGGGACACGTATTCCATAAAGAGCCTATACTAATATATTGGCCTCTTACTCTGGCCTAGACAGCAGGTTCGAAGTGTTAGAGGGCCACAAAATTCCATGCTGCTTAAGATTTCCAAGGGATATAATGCGCCACTACTTGGCACCCTTAATCATATCGTCGTCTCCATGGTTCACTTAATGCATATTACTTATGACCAGGAATCCAGCCTCTGATTCTGAGTCTCCCTCAGTCTCGTCTTTTTTGTAAGGATTCAAACATTCACCAAGGAGTAGTAGTAGTGGTGATCCTTCATACGTTAGTATTCGTATCACAACTCATCTGGCGTGCTTCCATAATTCGTAAAGTAAGACCTTCTGAGGTTCTAGTGCCAAAGAAGAGGCCTTATCCGATTCCGATTTCCTACATCGCCGTGGAATTGCTTCATGTTACACACCACCACCCCCCCCCCCCCCCCACCACACAGCCATTGGATTTCAATCTCCATATCTTCATATTCATCAGAGCGATGGCGACGTTTCCGTGCAGGGAACGATTGTAAGGATATTCAAAATGGCTCCGATAAAGATAAGGGGATTCCCTCAGGTAAACGGGGTATGTCAAGCAAGCCAGCAGCTTGTCGGCAAATAAGGCAAGTCTGATATACGCAGCCTATATCCCATCCATACCGCCTCTCCGTACGTAAGGCTGACTACTTTGCTACGGGTAAAATTAAGTCACAGAAAGCCAGAAATGGCAGGCCGAGACCTCTCGAGGTTGTAGTGCCAAGGAAGAAGAAGAAGAAGATATACGCAGCACTTCGTTCGATATATTCCTGATCATCAGTAGCGGATTTTGCCTCTAAGCGGAATGAAATTCGGGGCCACCTGTCACATCGATTTTGCGGATTGGAAGCGAGTTTTTTGTGTGTCCGGGAAACCTTTTCCGTGCGTCCGTGTACCGTTCACCCTGCGGATCGTTCAAGATACTGTTGGGTCTCGCTGTCTGGAGCAAGCCTCTCGTTCCTTACTAGAGCAAAGACATCCTTGCAAAGACATGCGGCAAACGGGTAACTTAAGTCAAGGAAGCCAGAAATGGCACGCCACGAATGATATTCGACGGCAGTTTGATAGCGAGAGAGGATTTCTGGGTGGCGATCACGGGGGGTTTGATTTGCTGACCAGCTGGGATAACATTGATTGTAGGGTGATCACCATCATCACGGTGGACGCCGGTTGCTAGTAGTTGAGTTTGAACGCAGCAAAATGCAGCAAACCACCAAGAAGAACGTCCGTCTAGTACCGGCGCTGGGACTTTCGGGTGTATGTGTGTGTGTGTGTGTGTGAGTGTGCATGTACGGACTATTGATATCGCGCGTACTGCTTCACTGCCTATCTTATCTAGTGAATAAACCAACTTCATACTGCTGCAAACAGCCAGCACAGCACCGAGAACACACATACAGCTGTCGCACAAATACACATGATAGGCACGGCACGTTCACACACTCTTACCTGGGCACGTTTGCAGTGGAAACCATTGCACAGTTTTCACTGGGTCAAAAAGGTATGTGGACTTGATGGACTCATTTCGATCAACAACAATTAACGTACTTTTCGTCCAAGAAGTGCTGTACGTGTGTGTGTGCCATTGTAAATAATACTGCAGTGTGTCGTGCGTGTGTGTGATGGTGTTGCGAATGTGTTGCACCTTTTCTATATAGGTATTATGCTGTGCGAAGGTTACCTATGTCCTTATAACACGGTCACGCACCAAACGCGTGATAGCCGCCACCGTCGTGTGCATACACACATACCGTGCCTTCCGTTTTGCACAAACACACACACGCATATACGGTCCGTCACACGAAGGGCACGCACGCGTAAGTCTCCCTCACATATTAGTCACACGCAGTGTGGATGTTCCTAACACAGCCCCCTCCCCCCCCCCCCCCCCCCCTTCCTCTTTCTCTCTCTCTACCATCCTCCACTTCGTCCACCGTTCGACTCGGCAATCGATGAGCTCAGCATTCTGGTAAGAAAATGGGAACGAGAGAAAGCGATAGGTGTGCCTGGCGTAGGCGTACCATACGGCGGTGGAGTGAGCGTGAGCGAGCGCGTGCTGCTTTCACGGGTCACGGCGACACTTGGCTGCTAGTGGTTCCGTGCCGCCAAAAACGGACTTTCGTCACACCGTGTGAGCGGATCCCAGAGCAAAAAAATTCCCTTACAACACCGTGTGGTTCTTATCATACACACACGCACACACACACACAACACGGCATCCGACACTGTGATTCACACACATACACACGTACAGAGCCCTGCTGCAGTAAGGCGGCTCACCGGAGCACACCGGCACCCTCGGGGCGTAGGTTAAACACACTAAATAAACAGATAGGACAGATAGATAACAAACACACCAGTCGGACCGAATTTCGGTAAGCACAAACGCCTTCCTTCGGTGTCGTCTTGCTGCCCATCCACACCGACGGAGGGGAGGGTGGGGGCTGGCGAGCTGATATTGCTTCGCGGCCTTCAGCGGTTGTCACACACTCTCTCGGACGCGTCAACAACACGGTGCACAACAATAATATTATTCCCCAACAGAACTGCTAAGGGTTTCGGCCTTACACTGCGCGTACCAGGCTCGGCCAGCCGCGACACACACACACACTTAGAAAAGACAGCTGGGGGGAGGGGGGAGGGAAGAAAGCGAAGAATCCATACCGCCCACCGCACCTTCCCGGTGGTCCCCCTACCCCCCCTTTTAGTAGGCCATAGGGTGGAAGCTGACCGAACGTCTTCGAGGCCGTATGGGCGTCCTAGAGCGTGACACCCGCAGAGAGAGAGAGCGCGAGAGAGAGAGAGAGAGACAGTGGGAAGGGCACACACACACAACACATTTAACAACAATAAGAAAAAATAGCCATCAAGAGTATACAAACACACATCACCACCATCACCAACACACACGCGCACGCATACACAACATAGCAGCTTCTTGCTGGTGCTAATCGGGCGAGTGAGCGCGATCCCTCACTGTGGCTCACACACGGGGCCTCGGGTTCTACACGACTCACCGCTGACCGTTGTGTGGCCCCCTGTGTGTGGTGTTAACTGGCTCGTTAGCTGGCTGGCAGGCTGGTTGGCCGACTGGCTGGCTGGCGCGTATGCACGCGCGTGCGCCCATGTGTGCGTGTGTGTGTGTGTGTATGCACAACCGAAAATATTGCCTACACCTGGAAATTGGAAGAACGCGCGCGCAAACACAGGGAAAACCACTAGGGAACCACTAGGGAGGTGTGGTGGTGGCGAATAGAACCCCCCCCCTCCCCCCCTCCCCATTGTAAGCACCGGAGTATACACGCGCGTGTGTGTGACTGTGTGTGTGCTCGGTAATGGGAAGGTAACCAGTGTAAGAATAGCACAACAAACAAGAAACAACAGGATAAATGCTTACGACGGCAATGCTTGCTGGCGGCGGGCAACAACAACAACAACGATAACAGCGCGATGAAAGCGACGACGACGGCGACGACAATTCACGCTTGCCAGCAAGCGGACAATTCGTCATATTCGTTGCGAACACCGAAACGGAACTATTGTGGCGTTGTTTTTGACAGTTAGCTCGAACGTCATCGCGGTGGCCGAGCCTATGGCCGCGCTCGTACCCGGCACGAGCGAGACCGCTGCCAGTGCTGGCCTGGCCCTGGTGCACGGTGTGCGCGTGTGCGTGCGAGCGAGACGACCGGCCGTTGTGCGCTGCAAAGTCGGGATCTTTTGAGCGCCGTCATCGTGCAACAGAACAGCGATTTCTTCGCTCTCTTTCCTACACACACACACACATACGCGCGCTTGGCAGCCTTTCGATAGCGGATGGTAGTGTGTGCACAACAACCCTCTATACATGCGCTCTCTTTTACTCGCACTAGTGTCGGAGCTCTACGCCAGCGGTACAACAAACACACACAAGCGCGCGCCCCGAGTGTGTCATGAAAACCAATAGCAGCTGGAATGTACTTGCTCTATCTCGCTCTCTCCCATTATATCGCAATAGCAAGCTAAACGTCACGAGCATGTGGAAGGGATTGATTTGTGGGGAGAGGGAGACCAGCGCGGGGGGGGAGGGGCTTTTTCTTCTACTGACAAGCTCAACAGCTTCGTAATCTCGGGAGAGGGATACTCCAATGGGGCGCCCTGTTTTGGGGTGAAAAATTTTTGCGCAAATTTTTGTAAAAAAAAATTAATTCTGAATAAGCTAGTTTGCGCTCTATTTTAAGCTTAAAAATCGTAAAAATGTAATTTAATTTATTTCCCCCCACGCCCTGCTTCACACAGCCGGCGCATTTGATATCCCACCGACGGTGTAGTAAACGTTGCTGCTGATGCTGACGATGACGGCGATGGATGACTACGACGAAACGGCTGCTCCGACCAGTCAAGGAATTTTAAAAGCCTGCACATGTGAATAGCCCCCTCCCGGGGAAAAGCAGTACACCAGCGTGCGGGAGAGCGAGTGCGAGAGATGTTGGTGGGGCTGTAAATTAAGGCAGCTTAAAAAAAAAGGTTCAAACACGATTCTGTGCCGTCGACGTCGGCGAGATAAATTGTCGAACGGTGGAGGCCAACCAAACCACCCTACCACCCTTTCCGTGGTGACGTTGCTCGCTAGGGCGCTGCTGATGATGTCATCCGATGATGGCATACGTAATCACGCGATGACGTCATCCCCACACACACACACACACACAAACACACCAGACCTTTCCAGCGGTAGTGGGGAGTGCTGGGGTGGTGGTCACCTTGAACGTTAGAAAGGCGATCTGCCAGCAAGGATTCGCCTTTGCGGAGTCGGAAAAGTTATTGTATCCGCATGTGCGCGGATCGTTGAAAATCCCCGGGATATGACAAACTGCATGCGATCCTACCGAAATAGACAGGCAAAAGCGCTGTACGTGCGCACAGACATACCCACACACACACGCAGACGTAGGGCATGAAGGTACGGGTTTGCCAGCATCACGTCATCCATCTGCTTACTCGTACCACGGCTACTGTGTCGGTAAGCTGCTCGTCGAAGCACCGTGAACCGTGCTTCCTTTTCGTTTTTTTTTCTTTCTCTCTCTCTCTCTCTCTCTCTCTTTCTACACGCCACACGCTTACGTCATCGCGACGTAAGCAATATTTAGCTGGCCCAATGGTTTTCTGCGTTGCATTGTTTTCTTCCCAAACACACACACACACACACACACACACACTATTGCTTATTATCTCGCGATGCTACAGTATATGCATGTGCGTGTATGGGTGTGTGTGTCGAAGGAGTTTCTTGCGTTTGAACCTTCTGGAAACCGCGGCTTTGAACCGGGAAGAGAGGCCCATAACGTAATCACTCAACAGCACCGACATTCAGGCGTCGGTCAGGTTTTGGCCATTTATGTACGTGTGTGTGTATGGGTCAGGACTGCTTGGGGCCAATATTTAATAAGGCAATGAAAATCGTACTGCAATTCATTTGTTAGCATTTTTTTTCTTTCAAGAAAATTACCAATCTTTAATGTGTCTGCCCTTTTCATTTATGGAGCAGTGCAATAAACCTTTTACCATTCGTTAAATAAAAATAAAAAGGTCAACATCTTAATCAAAGGAAGCTAATTATGCCGCACTTCGGTTCGTTAAGGAACGTTTAAAGGTGGAAATGTGAGGGTAAACATAGCCCATCGGAAGCAGCTCTTTTTCTGTAGGCAGAATAATTGGCAAAAAAAAACATCTCATTTTCCTCCCTTCTAAAGTCCCCCTTAAAGAATGCCAAACATAACCTACAATTCATGCCCGGGTTTGTAAAGCGATTTTTTGATAAATCATTTTGAATCGATCCCTCGAATAGTTTGTTTCGTAGTATATAGATGCACAAACAGCTTCATTCCTTAGGAAAAACTCATGCAGCGCGGAAAATGTGTTGCCGTGTTTTCGTTCTGCAAAGAACTAAGACGTGTTTGTATGCGAAGGCCTCATCGTGATCGGTTCCAGCACCGGTGTCGGTTTATACTGCCGGATTGCACGCTCGACTGTGGTGTACCTGTACAAAATGAGCGTAAAACAATCGTACAAGGGGTGTTAAAATATGGGAAATTTGATTTTTTATCGATTCTATCTATTTGCAAGGGTATTTCCCGCACGTTCCGGCATCGAAAAGAAAACCAATGGAAAACAACGGCAAGAAAACAAACCGGCCGCACGATACGGAGGAGCTGCCACCACGATGACAGCTCACACAGTGACAGTCCTATAAAACTATATAGCGCTTATGGCACTAGTGCCTTAAAAACAGCCCTCTACCAGGATCGCAGGATTTTCAGCAGGGTTCCGGTTCGGTGCTGTGGGACACAACGCGGCCGTACTGCATCCGCGGGACCACTGTTGTCATTTCGGTGCGGAAAGATCGCTGTGCGCCTGGCCGTCTTGTAGCACGTTCGATTCGAGCGGGAAGGTTGATCATTGTTTACCTTTTTTTTATTGCTCCCGTCCCGGTGCCGGTTCCAGGCGGCACGAAAACAAGGTAAATTTCTTTGCATTTCTTTGTAGCTTAAGTTGTAATTTATGTATTTTGTAATGTTATTTCTCCTCCCGGAGCCGGCTTTTTGTTCGTCTTCTTCTTATGTGGCAACGGAATCCAGCTTCCTGGTCCGGTCCGTGTTCGTGACTGTGTTACCTTTTTTTTTTTTAAAGAGGACCGACAACTGTGGGTCATATGGCCTTATCATTTTTGTTCTTGTTTTGATGCTGAGACTTCCATCGGAAAAGCGGTTCTCCCGGCGTGTGGTGCTGCTACAGAACAGTGATGGGAGTTACGGACCGACTTCAACCCGGTGCCGGTTCCGAACAAATCCAAATCACCTGTACCGAAGCTAATGTTAAACCTATTGCTCCGTAGCCGGGTGTCCATTGGGCCATCGGTTGCACCGGAGTCGGTTCTGAACTCATTTATTCGAAGATGGTTCCAAACTAAATTTATTTATTTTACCTTGTTTTGCCATACATATCAAGCGGGGTAATCAACATACAAAGTGTAAAATGGAACAATTTTGTACATTAAGCGCATGCTGCATCTGTGGCATCAGGAGGCTATACTTCCTGCAATTCTATATGGATCACACATCTAGGGGGTCATGATCCAGCAGGAGTATGCTTGTCGTTCAGCGAATACAAAACAAATTTTTGAAAATGATCCTCAATCACCCGCTAAGATACCGCACAGCACAGCTTCACAAGAAAGCTGGAACACTTCTTGTCAGGGATCAGATCCAACAAAATCTGGATAACCTTAAACATAAATGTCTCTCATCCAATTTTAGGATGATTCAGACGTTGTTCATTGATGATTAGGCAGGAGATTCGAAAATTTACATATTTTAAATATTGCCTTGTTAAAATAAGATAATTTATACAAGTTAGTTAGAAACGTTGGGTGCGTAAGATAGATTAGTAGATTCAAATAATAAATGGGATGATTCCTTCCATGAAGGCAGCTTAAATGCAGCTTAAGCACTACCAGCTAGTGTAACTGGTCTTCATAAAAATATAGTCCTTCTGACTTATTTTCTTCAAATTAATTAAATTCAGTAGAAAACTACAGCGCAAACACTAAATTGCAGGATACCTGTCAGGATGTTCAAAGCGACCTATTATTGTAAATATTATTGTAAAATAAAACCAATTTTGTTCTTAAAAAAGTGGCATCAGGAGGCGTGCAAACGTGTGTTAGATGGTCGCCTTTGGATTTGTCATGTGTCAGAATAAGTGAATGCCAAATATATTCTAAAGCCATTTAAATCATCATGAAGAGTTATTGCAACTCACTACTTTGGATGGTACTATTCGGGCATTAAAGGGGGCCTAAAATGATGGTACACGCGTGTAACAGTGATATCTCGTTCAAATATCACCTGAGTATTAATTACTGTTTTTAATAAGTTCTTTTATAACAAACTTGCCAGAAAAAGCGGTGTTTATACAACAATGATAGTATTGAGTTATGGTTTCGCTCTGCACATGCACCGTGCTGCATAATGGAAACAGATTGCATCAATCGAATGTATTACTTTCTTTCTTTCGTTTTTTGTTATGTTTTTATACAAAGTTTTGCTTGAGGAGCGCACACAGCTCACGAGCAACCGAATGCGTGTGGTGCTTGCTGCTCTGATTGAATTGTGTTCATAACATGTATAACCAATAGCCCTTGCCTGCCCTGTCCTGTTCTTTGTTCGCCTTCGTTCGTCTCCTACGGTTAATTCCAATGGGGGTAAGCTGAATAGAAAAAGCCTAAAAAACTAAATTAATTTTGCTCAATTTTTGTTTTGTGTAACAAACTTAGGTACTGGTTTGATCGAAATATTCCCTATCTTCGCATACTAGTCACTTCCCCACACACATACACATCTCCCAAAAAACAAAAACCCTCGCCTAGCGACTAGAAATTTAAACTGTAGGTAAATCATGTTGCAATCCTTGCAGTAAATTTAACGTTAGAAGATTGCTTCACCCGCTGCATTCTGCCACTTCCTTCACCTCTCTGCGCACAGGTATGGCGAACCGATGTTAAACGGGGCATTTTTAATAATGGTGCAAATAGAATGGTGGTATAGCTCGTACAAAAAAAAAAAAACGGTTTATGCCTGCAGCACTCCCAATCAGTGTTCGGTATCGCCAGCCGGTGCCGGTACTGCCACTTGATGCGATTTGTGCTGATGTGACCCATGCTGCTGCTGGTGATGCTGGTCCGGATGCTGGTCGTGATTGTGGTGTCCGCCGGTGTGCCGGTCACTTTCGTGCTGTCCGTGCAATCGGGCCGGATTGTTATGATGCCCACCATGGCCCGGCGGATGTCTCGGGTGCATATGAGGTGTTTGGAAATGGTGTTGCTCCCGTTGCTCGGTTTCGCCCACCTGTGCCGGCGTAACGTTAGAGGAGCTGATCGGTACCTGTACCGGTACATGCCCGTCGTACGTGACGACCGTACCGGCATGGTTCGGTTTCAGTTCATGCGCCTGTATGTGGATCTTTTCCTTAATTTCGTGCCCGTTCTGGATGCTCCGGTGAATCTCTAGCTCGTCCCGGTCCGCCTGGATCACCAGTGCACCGTGCGGTCCACGCCCTAGATGATGATGCGCATCGATACGCTCGCCCACCGTGTGATGGTGCGGATGGGCATGATGGCTGTGTGTCCCGACCGGAGCAGCCTCGTGTGACGCTGTATCTGCTACCGTTTCCTTCGTGCCCGCTGCACCACCATCCTCATGCTCGTTCGGCAGATGGTTCGGCCGATGGCGCAACGTATCGTACTGGTGATGCATCAACCGCTGATGATCTTCCATTTCCGGCGTTTCGGCCTGCTTCTTGGCCGGTTCCTCCGTACCGTTGGCTGCACCGAACGATGGCACATTCAGCGGTTCATCCTCAACCAGCTCCGACCGTAGCCGGTTAAAGTCGAGGATGGAATTTTCGGACTGTAAGCTTTCCACCAGCTCGTCCCAGTTCCGGTCGCTCGTACCCTTGATCAACCGTATCATCTCGATCAGCTGCTCGCGGTCCGACTGGGAGTTCGTTTCCTCGATCGAACGCAACAGCTTGACAATCTTCTGATGCAACAGCTTCTTCACGTTGTCCGTGTGGCTGTTGTGTTCGTAGTGGTTAAGCTGCTGCTGCTCCAGGTACGTCGTACCACTGTGCGGCGACTGCAGATCGTGCACCGGCGTGTGGCGTATCGGTTCGGTATCGTTCTCACTGTAGTGTACCACCTCCAGTATTTCCGGTATATCGTCCTGGATCATATCGCTGTCCGCCGGCGTTTCTTCCGCATCCCCAACGCTACCCGCCGGAGTGTGTTTCGTGTGCTGATGCTCGGACGGGCTCAAACTTTGCTCCTTTTCCAAAGCCAGCGGTGGCTGATGGTGGGTTGGGTGATGGTGAATCTGTTCCCCAGAACCAAGTACCTGCTCCTGTGAACCGTCCGACGGGTCATGGTTACCGGTAGGGGTGGACCGATGCGTCGACTGCTCGTCACACGCCGTACAGGTGCAGTTGTGTATCAGTTGCACCTGCTTGTACAGGTACGGATTCTTCATGTTCACATTTTCCGTACAATCCACCTTAACCTGCGCAATGAAAGAGAATTGATGAGATCCTTAGGAAGATTTTCCAACTTACTGCCGGTGGTACTACTCACGAAGACGTACGACACGTCCGACGGTTGACAGGAATCGCAGTACGGTCCGATTATCTCGCCCGGATCGGACGGTTCCGTGTGGGGGATCGAGTAGCTGAAGCAGGCACCGACGCAAACATTGTTGTCGATCGTTACCTGCTTGCAGCCCGGTTCCGTTATCACCTGGCTAATGTTACGCGTCGTACACCAGGACTGTTTGTTGGGGTAAAGCACAATATTGTGCACCTGGGACAGAAACACCAAAGGTTAGTATTTGGGCTAGCTGGACAGCTGCGTCCCGGTCCTTCTCCTGCCCGTGGTCTTACCTTGTGTTCTCGGTTTGCCGTTGCCGGTATGCCATGCATCGTGGCAAGGATCACTGTTGCCAGCGATAGCCAAACATTCAGCATTGTTGCCATCTTGCTACCTTGACTGTGTGGTCCACCACCACTGGTTCCACCAAAACCTGTCTAGTGGAGCTGTGTATTGTGGGGTGGGAGCAAACCGAAATAAAAAAAAACGAAACGAGAGACATACAAGTATTAGTTTCATTTTCAATAGCCTCCTGATCACCCCTGATAGGGGTGGTTGCATCTGGTTGGCGAATATTAGTGGCGCACCCGCGCGGGATGTTGGAGTGTTGGATTAGAAAAGCGTTTTTCTCTCCTACACCCCAATCGCCCCCCCCCCACTCCCATTGTTCGGATTTGGCTGGCTTCAGACGTGGCGCAAACTAGTTCTAGCTTCGATCATCTAACACCACTTAGCATCGCAGCAAACTATCGCTAAATTCCATGCTCGGCTACTCGCCAAACAAGTTTTCTGGCCGGGCATGGAAATCTTAACACTGTGCATATTTCTTTTCTTGCCCTTTTTTTGTTGTTGTTGCTGCTGTAGCGAGCTTTTGCGTGTCGCTGAGAGCTGTACCTTGCGACACACAAGGGTAGGACCCGACCTCAGCGGACCGGAGTCTCGACTCCTCAAACCACCCGGCGGCTCAACACACGGCAGGCAGGGTGAATAATTCGGTGGAGGCGCAAAGCGTGAGAGAGGGTGAAAACTATATACAACAACAAAAAAAAAAAACAAGGTAATGAAGGAGCTGGTGAAGCTTAGCGTGTGGGTTGACAGAGCGATAAGCTAAGCATGAATATTTGTAAGAAAACGGGTGGCAGAGCACGGTTTCGCCAGCCGTTGGGCTGTTCACTCGAGCTGGAGAAACGCGACGTGCAAGGCACACCAAAGGCCAGTGCCGTTATTGCTAAAAGACACACATTTTAGCGAACACTTTTCGACACATCTATCAATACGCTTGGGATGGTCTCGTGGGCTGTCCGCCGTATTGTGTTGCTGCCTAATTAACATACCGATTGTCTCAACGCGGCTTGAACGAGCAAACTTCAAGACTTCTAATTAACCGGAGTGCATGCAAGCAAACCGGTGTTTGTGCTCGAAACGGTTGTGCACGATTTTTTTCACGTATCTGCAGTGGAAGAAAGCTTTGACTTTGGTGAATAAAAATCACCGCACCGCAGGATGATTGATGGCTTCCTTGTACAAGGGGGAGGTGGGGGAGGTTTAAGTCATCCGCGTACGTTAGCTGCGCGAGTGACTCATCAAGGTGTGTGTGTGGGGGGGGGGGTGGGGGGGGATTAAATTTGCAGGACAGGTGTTCATTAACAAACCCGTCTTGGCGGGTCTGGAGGGACCGGTACGTACGCGCGCACCCAGCCAAACCGTCTCGGCTGGTGGGGTGATGTTTATCAGCGAGACAGCAGCATCCACATAAAGCATTCGCCGATGTCGATATGTTAGGAAATAATAACTTCACGGTATTTTCTGCCTTTTGCCAGATGGTGGATTTGTTTGAGCAGGAAGTGTGAATGGTGAGGTGAATGAAAAAAAAAACAAGCGGGGGTTTGGTTTGGGTGACTAGCAAGAAGAGGCTGGAACGGTGAAAGCGGAGGTCCAAGATGTGGTATTGAATATCCTACTTTGCCACCATTGCCTAGAAGCTAGATGGATGGAGACAATTTATTTCGTTTTCTTCACTAGAATCTAGACTTGACAGCTGCTTCACTGCGCAAGAGGCATTCGACGATCGCAAATCGTAAGTGAAAGTTAGGATTAAATGGCGTTTTAATTAGGACTAAAAGGAGTGTTCGCGTTTTGCATGACTCCCCACTGGGATGGATGTGCCAGCTCGAAGGTAGGAAGCAACCGAACAATAGCTCCTGTGCGGAAAGAGGAGTCGACTACTGCGTTCACCCTTAACTCTGACCACGGCTCGAACCAGCCGTATGTCCAGCAAGTCTCTACATGGGTGTTTGCCTAGTGGCGTGTGTGTGTGCGTGTCCGTTTCCATTGCTCTACCTCAAACCAGGCATTAGGTGCTTACATAAAGGGTAAAAGGGATGTGGGACAGAACAGTGGCCCGGAGCGAATGGGAGTGGAGGGGGGCTCCGACACTGTGGAATGTGGAAAAGTTGTTTCATTGCATCTCGTACGCCTAATTGCAGTATGCAAACACCGCCACACACAGCACCACCCCTTCAACACTATTTGCGCAGTGGCTTGTCGTTTGCGTGATTGCCGTTGTCGAGCCGCTGATCCGGCCAACGGCTAATAGGGTGCCGGATCTGAACCTATGGTCCAGCTTCCAACTACCGTGTGTAATGATGCCCGAAAGGGATGTTGTCCCCCGTGCAGTTGAAGCAAACCGCGAGGAAACCCCAGGGCCGTGTATACCGAACGAACTCATCACGGTGACGGTTTGGACGACTTGGTATAATGTTCGGTACGCTAAGGATAGGGCTGGGTGGGTGGCTGTACCGTGCGGTTAATTGGATGCAAATTAACTTTTTGCTTCTGGTTTGGTGATAAAAAAAAACCACTTGTTTGCATTCGAGCTCGCCGGAGCTGCTACCCTGGCGGAAGGGTTTTAACTAAAAATGGCGCCCGGTTGTCCAGTGAGCAGAGTACTGCAAAGTAGTTTCTCCAAAACTTAATGCGCTCTAGGACACATTCTTCACGACACATTCTAGACGTTCTAGACGACTCTGATGATATCACTTTGGTAAGCCTTGCAACAGGAGAATCGACTCTCAGATGTGTTTGATCAATGGAGGACGATTCAAAACACATTTGTTTGTACCCCTAAGCCGACAGAGTCTACCACGGCTCTCTGGCTATGTTGTTCGTTGGTGAGATTTTATTGCGACATTATTCTTCGCCCTAAGTCGACATTCATCACCACTAGAGTCTGCCTATGTAGCAGTAGTATCACATCAACTTCCTTAACAAACAAGTGCAAAGCGTTAGGTTTGTGGTGGGGGTACTGTGTTTACAGAGGATGCAAAGCAATAATGCAAACAAACAAACAAACACATTCCTTTGCTTGGTTGCACTAGCGACTTACGATCGATCTGATTTTCAGCTTTAGCTGAGATAATGATTTCTTGGTAAAGTTGGCGATTGAAAAAAAAAACATCTAAAGCTAATCCAACGTTCGAGTGACTTTAAGTTGAGTTGACTAGCTATAGGTTGAAGTCCACCTCCAATGCTCCACAAAACAAACACCGCTTCTCAAAATGGCCTACGAATGTAAGGGGGAAAGTAAGGAGCGTAGGACATCTGCTTCCTGTGATTGATGATCGGATTTATTTGATTGTAGATGAGCACGGATTTGATCAGATAAGTTGTTTGCAACTGTTGCTCACTTATCCCCGCCGTCGCTCTACACAAGACACATGCTTCCCACACAACGAGTTCCTGACACTTTACTACTCAGTTGTTCCACCCTTTTTCAAAAGCGGATATTTGAGGGAATACGCTTATGTGTAATGATATCTAAATTCTCTTTGAGAGTTCTGATCAAAAATTGTTCTAATGGCACTCGTGTCACTAGTGTCAGGACTCTCTCTCCCAAAAATAAAAAAATAAACAAACTTTAAACGGTAGTAAACAACACACGACACATTTACCAACCTGCTTTGACATACGCGAAATGCCTTGACAGGCTTTACAGCAGACAGAATGGCGGAGGATCACTGATCGTATCGCACTTAGACACTAGCTCGTTTGCTACTAATCGCACACACTACTCTCTCTCTCTCTCGCTTGGCCACTACGTTCCCTCGACGTAGACACTACTCCAACGCACTTAGTACTCGGGGATCTCAGCAAGAATACGTAGAGCGAATGAATATACAAAGCAACACATCACTTATACATCCGCGTGCAACGCCATGTGCGTGTGTGTGTGTGTTGTTCTGCACGTTAGTGTGCGTGTGTGTGTGTGTGTTGCGGCTTGATAGTAGTGATTCAGATCGATGTTTATATGGTCCTACCCACCCGAGCTCAAACGGAGCGAGATCGCGCGCGTAGTCTAGGCTTTAGCGGTTTGGCGGTATCAAGCCTGCTCTGTACCGTCCGGCGTTAACTAGTCGAATGAGCTAAGACGGTTGCGCCTGAATGGGAGATACTCGATACGCGGGAAACCTTCACACTTGGGGGCTGTGCGTTTTTGTTGTTGTTGTTGCTGCTGCTGTTGTTGTACTTCTACCCTTCCGCCCGTGGTTGTGATGTTTTACCGCAGAACAGTTGTAGGAGAGAGCCTAGAGTGTTGCGGCAGAGTGTCACTTTACGGCAGGTTTTCTGCCGTGTGTCTTTTTCTTCCCTTTGCTGCTTGCCTGCTTCTCTACACCAAGCGCGTTCAGCGCCTTCCTTTCAATGCCTTGGTAGGGGTTTGTTTTTGTTTGCTTGCTCTCCGGACTCGATCTGATTCGCCAGGGCACACACTGCAGCGTCGTGGCCCGTCGCCTGCAGCATCCGCGCGCGTCCAACCTCGCGCGACATTTTGCTCGAGTACGACGGGGGCGGTGGAGGAGGCGGGGGGGGGGGGGGGTTTGGTTTTCTGGTGGGTGGGTGGGTTCGAGCGGGTTGGGATCCTGCAGCGGTGTGAAGTGGTCGAGGCGGCACGAACCACTTCGCCAGCGAACATGATAAAGCGAAGCAAGAAAGACAGAGCGAGCGAAACGGCCGGAGAGCGATAAAGGTCTTCTGACTGATGTAGACAAGTTGAGGTGTGCTGTGCGAGAGGATTGGCGACTTTCGTCGTCTTGAGCTGCAGAAGTACAGCTGGTAGGGGCGGGGGGGGGGGGGGGAGAGATGGTTGGAGAGGGGCGCACAACCGTGTCCAGCTTAAGACAGGTCCTGTGTGCAGAGCGTCCGACTCGCAGCCACGCGAAATATCGGTACGACCGCCTAAACTTCTCGTGGGTTGAAGCTTTGCGGCACAGATCCCTAGAGAAGTCGCGCAAAACGGTGGCTGAATAAATTTACTCTCTTCCATCAGATTACACTGGAACAACGTTCGAGGCGCGTTCCTCTTTCGAGATTGGGATCATGTAAGCTCTATCTCCGCTGTTATCCCTGCTAGATCATTAGATACAGAAACCGCGTAGTCTGTGCGATTTCCCGTCAATGTCACAGTGTCAGCTTTTGCTCGTAGTACAGATTTCTCCCACCACCAGGTTGCGTCCCAAAATTGAAAGAAGGGGTACGAACACCAAGCAGAAGATGATCCTAGGCAGCACCGGAACAGGGGTTTCGCATCTAGCGCGTCGTGCGCTGTTAAGTGGCACACAGCGTCAGATACTGATTTATTCCTTTCCTGGTTATCCTCTTACGCCTGCTTTGGCACGGTGAGGATCTACCACGCTGGTGAATGCTGGTGTGTTATAACAGTACACGTGATTCGGTCGCGCTTTAGACACCGACGGCTAATGGTGCAGTACGGGCATGCGACGAGTCCTGGACATCTGATTGCAACCCGACTGTAAGTGATGCTTGAGGGTTATCAAACAGTCGCATCTCTCGTTTCAAACAACGTTGCTCAATCAAAGCGGTATCGCGTGGTAAGTTCCGGTGACTTCGACACGATTGTTTTGACGTTGCTTTGCTGTGTGTGATGGTTTATGGAACTAATCTGTTTCACACCCGCGGCTTTAGAAAATAAAACTTGTTCCGAGAACCGAATGACGTCAGGGTGGGTAGAATCTCCGCATCAGTTGAGGCATCTCTGCAACTTAAAATTCACACACACACACACACATGTACTCGCACCAACGATACTTGATAGGCGTTAATTTGAATTAAGAAGCGAACAAAAAAAAACTTTAACCAGCACCCACACACACACACAGGCACGCACGATAGACGACACCCCGTGGCAGTATGGCGGCAGTCTGTGGGCCCCCAAAATTATTGACAGTTCGAAATATGATATTCCGATTGGTGTATTTTTTGTTGCGGTTTCAAGCTGCTGGTAGTAGGGGTGGTGGGAGGTAGGGAGGTTGGGTAGAAGATGCTTTTTGGTTAGATCATGGGTGGGTTTGAGCCACCGAGACAGGTTGGAAATCCTAATTTCAATGGTGTTCGACTCTAAACACGTTTTTTCGGCACAACTTGTTGCGCCAGGGTAGTTCATTTACAACGTTTTTTTAAACATTACTGTAAAAGATGGAGGTGTTTCAAGAGATGGGATATCGAGGCGAAAAAACCTATCACGGGGTGTGTATAGTGTCGGATGTAATTTAGAGGAGCTGTCCTATTCCTCCGGGTCCTATTGGCCGAGGCGACAGCGGCGCCGATCTTCACACGGCAGGGCCGCCGGGGTTAAAATCCCATCCCCAGAAATGGCAGGCTGGAGACCTCTCGCGGTTGTAGTACCAAGGAACAAGAAGAAGAAGTCCTTTACCTCTGACGACCGCAATTCATTTCCTAACGCTTCACATGAACATCAGTCCAGCTCTAAGTCCTTATAATCAGCCAGGTGGTAAAATGGCAATCCATTTAGAACTAGATTCTGAACTCTAAATGCAAAAGTCAAATTTTCGAGGGGGGGTCTGGGATTATCAGCTGCACCCGTACTGATCATTTCTTAATCTCTCAAAACACGCCAGATACCCTTTCACCCTAGGTTGGTCCAGTTCAGCGGTCCGGCAAGAAAAAAAAAAACAATATCATAATGCACCAGCCCACTTGAAGTCCACAAGACTTCAAACAGCCTGCTCAGTGACAGCATCAGAAATAGAGTCTTCCTGGGGTGTGGAGTCTGAGCGTGCGGAGGCCCGTCCGATTGATTAGCGACATGATTCATATTCTACACAGAAATAGACAGCCTCAAGCTCCCCAGGATGTCTTAAGAAACCTAGCAAGCCATTGACATAAGGCAGACGTGCCATGACCCAGCAAGCCATGCGAGAGAAGGCCAAACAACAACAGAAGGTTGTTTGAAAGAGTTACAGCAACATATCCGCAAGGTCAGATGGCATATTGTAGTTTATTTTTGTACTCCAGTTTTTAAAACACAATCGCCGAAACGTATGGCGAGGCTAAACCTGATCGCGCTTCACGCAATCCATCGCTTATCATCTAGGAAGATCCGACCTGTTGACCAAAAATCAAGCAAAAGTCTCATTAAACGCAAAACAATGTTGAAAACTTTCCACTCAATTAATCTACGTATTGGCTCAATGACCCCGTGGCAAGAGGTGCGGTGCTCACGTCACACGCCACAGTACACCGTCAATAGGTTGGTCAGTAAATAATTATGAAACGACTCCTATCTGAGCTATAGGCCTGATGATTGTCTTATGGTGGCGTGTCGTCGCATGAGAGTTTACATCTAACAGTGTGCTAGAATTTATACTAGAATGTAAATACTATCGAACTTTAGAAATCTACATCATCCTCAATCTCTTCCTCCTCCGAAGATGTATTCACCGGTTGACGTAAGCAGCGCTTCAGCTTGTTATCTTCAACATCGTTGTTGGTATTCTCGTGCCGTCGCGCAAGAAGAATATTGCCCAACGGTGGACCAAACGCCGGTACTTCCGATCGATGGTAGATGATTGTACCGCGAAGAATGGTCGCATGTACTACGCCTTGCAGCGTTCGGTGTAGGTACGGCGTTGCCTTATGCTGGAACTCGATCATGTCCTCCGTGACGGTGAATGTGGCCTCCGGGGCCCACACGCAGATATCCCCATCGTAGCCCGGTTCGAGCCGGCCCTTGCGATGCTCCAGTCCACTCAGACGTGCCGGCTCAGTACAGAGCAGGCGTACCGTATCCACCAACGTTAGCCCGTACCGTTGACAGTGCGTCCAGAACAGTGGTAATCCAAGCTGCAGGGAAGATATACCGCCCCAAGCTTGGAGGAAGTTACCCCGCTGCTTACCATCGGTAAGTAGCTTCATCTGTGGCGTACTGGGCGAATGATCTGATACGACGAGATCGATGTCTCCCGCCTGGATGGCACGCCACAGCTGTTCCCGGTTCGTACGATCGCGTATCGGTGGACAGCACTTGAACTCGGTACGCGCATCTGGGACCTCTTCGGCGGCAAGTGAAAGATAGTGATGGCACGTTTCGACCGTAAGTTCGGCACCATGTGCGCGGGCGTGACGTATCGTAGGTAGTGCCTGTGCCGACGACAGGTGTACGATGTGTGTGCGAACGTTGTACTCCTGGGCCACCTTCGCCACTAGCTCGATCGCCCGCTGCTCCATACTATCTGGGCGCGACTCGAGAAAGGTGCGATACTTGTACGGATCGTTGATCAGGCTATCGGGTTGTTGCCGGTGACATTCGACTTCTGCATGGAACTGGATCCAGGATACACACAAGAAGAGGATTGTTTGTATAAGTTAAAAACGGTACGAAATGAAGCAGATTCGTTTTCCTGAAACCACTACAAATTTTCCTGAAGAGACCTCTTCATATCTAGATTGAGCTCAACGACTTCGTTTGCCCCAAACTTAGTTTTGCCACGTATCTGAACAGTCTAATCTCTGCACATGTCGTAGTTCACTTCACAGCACATCACTTACCGCCAACACTGTCCCGGTTCCCTCGATCAAGCGTGCCGCCGCACACACCTGCTCCTCCGTGACGTGCGGAAATTCCTCAACACCGCTCGGGCACAGGAAACACTTGAACCCGATCACACCGGACGCAATCATGCGGCGCAGGTCGCCCAGATTGTCCGGGATCAGTCCGCCCCAGAACGCAACGTCCACAAATATCTTCTTTCTAGCCGCCTTCACCTTGGTACGCAGGTTGGCCACACTCGTCGTCGGCGGTATGGAGTTAAGCGGCATGTCACAGATCGTCGTAAAACCACCCGCAGCGGCTGCTTTTGTCGCGGTATGGAATCCTTCCCATTCGGTACGTCCCGGTTCGTTAATGTGGACGTGTGTGTCGATCAAACCGGGCATCAGCAACAGATCGCCAAAATCGTAATGCTGTTGAAGGGACAAAGTCACACGGATTTTAAGGAAAGCGCTCACCTTATTCAGTCCTAATGATGCTCAGTTTGGCATCCTGATAGGTTGGTTTGATTGATAGTGTGACTGTGTGCACGGCAACTAACCTCAAAATCACCTTCGTTGTCCTTCAAGTATCGGACGACAGCGGCCCAGGTGCTGAGCACGCGTGTCACCTTACCATCGATCCCTGACACGACGATCCCACCGGGAAACACTTCCGCCGGGACGTTTGCACCGTTGAGAAATATTCGCTTGCTGGTGTAGACGGTTTCCATCGTTAGTAGCAGCTGTTCTAGCAATGGAGGATGTGCGCGCTGGCACCGCCTCTTATAAAGCGGCCGACTTCGATTCGGAGCAGTTACGCTGTCGATGCTGGATGGAGGCCCGTGGGTTTACAATTCGTTTGTGCCTTTTTGCGCATTGTGAGTGACACGGTAGCAGTAGCGAGAACATTTTTTTTTTCGTTCATTATCTCCTTTATATACTTTACACTTTACACAAATTTTCCCCATTCTGTGTACGTCGTGTGCAGATGGTTCGATCAGG
Organism: Anopheles stephensi; assembly: GCF_013141755.1. NCBI lineage: Eukaryota > Metazoa > Arthropoda > Insecta > Diptera > Culicidae > Anopheles > Anopheles stephensi. Next base: position 10,871,845 of record NC_050201.1, read on the forward strand.
CAGCTTGTTTACGGCGCTGGTGTTATGAAACGCTCTATTATTTGTATCGTGGCTGTGTTCTAAAGATCCTGAATCCGTTGTGGTGTGACTTTGAATTGGATTTTGACACAAAAAAGAGATGATAGGGCAGTAGCGCATGGTTACTAGAGTGATGAACATTCTTCAAACTTGTCGTTATGCAACTACGATAAATCTCTATAGAATTCTTGAAGTATAGACATTCATGAATGCTTATTGAGTCAAAACATTTACTTAGTACCTAAAACACCTTTAGAACATAAGTTAAAACATAGCAGCAGATGTATACGAACACGACCAAGACCAAGCCCCCGGTACCGATAATCAGTTTGGAACCAACAAAAAAAAACGATGGTACGTATTTTAAAAACACATCTCTGGGCTGGGCGGCTCTAGAGCTGCTGGGGAGCTTCTTGAGCATTGAACTCCCGAAAGCCTGATTGCGATAAGGGTTCTGCGGAAGACTTGGTAGCTAAAAATACTTCGGAATTTACTAATTATAGACATTTTGCACTGGACAGGTGGTCTTCTGCTTAGGGCAGAAAATGCATTTTCTTGCAAGTTAATGTACTGAAGTGTTTAACATAAAACATTTGCTTTTTAATGATGCTTTAATAATGCTTTGTAATGGCTGACGATCTCTACCTTCATACTGCACTTTTTGCTACTGTTCCTCAACGGTAGCCAACACCTGGCATCGCATCTCAAGTGGAGCACAATGTACGTTGTTATGAAAAACAACGTTTCTCAGTGAAATCCTTTAAAAGTAAGCCTTCCTCAACACAACCATCTGTATTAGGTAATAGAGCTGTGCGGTTTAGATTGTTTTGTTAATGTCTCGGGGTAAGACAGATGTGTGACTAAGTGGTTTGCTAACGCCCAATCGGATGAAAGGTTCGGCACTGTTTCCCTCTGAACCAACCACTTGTTGTTGTGTTGCCTGTACGGTAGAGGTTGGCCGGTATGAGTCTGCCGTATCTCGGTGGTAACACATGTCGCATCGGTCCTTTCGGCAAGTCGTGTTAATATTTACCCACGTGTCGAGTGAAAATCAGATGGATGCCGTATTGCGTAGAGGAAATGTTTACATTTCGCTTGTGCTTGCGCTTGAAGTTCTAGAACTTTTGTTGGTAGGAAAAAAAGTTCAATTATTATAAATAAGACGAACTAAATACTTGTATCCTTGTATTGGATGGTCCGGTGGTAGAGATTTTTTTTTTATCATTTATTTATAGAGGCTTTGAGTCTTAAAGACTTCATGCGCCTCTTTCCGGTATGAAGGTTACATGGCTATTGTGGTTATGGCTAGATTGTAGCTAAGGACTATTACAAGTGTGGCTCATAGAAAACGGATTGCGGATTAAAACTAAATTGCTCTATAAAGGTTACTGATGTGTAAAAATCGATTTGGGCGGTTTTGTTGATGTTTGTCGGGTGAGAGAATGGTGGCTAGGTCGCTATCTAGTTGGCAGGTGTTTCGGTATATAGTGTAACCATGGCAATCGGTGAGAATGTGGCGGACCGTGATGTCAACGCCACAGAAGCTGCAGAGTGGAGGACAGGTTCTTTCGAGGAGGTAGAAGTGCGTCAGGCGAGTGTGTCCGATGCGGAGACGGGAAAGAACTCGTTGGTTGCGGCTGGAATCAGGATCATCTCATGGTGCTGCGTTGTGTTTGATCGTACGGAGTTTCGAGTAGAGGTCTAGGTTGTACCAGGTGGTGTTCCAATGTTGAGCGATTGCCGTGTTGATGAGGCGGATGGCTTCTCGGCGAGATAGGGAGTCGTGTGGTTCAGTTTGACGGAGCCGATTGTCTGTTGGCCAGTCGGTCGGCTATCTCGATTCCTTGGATTCCGGAATGACCCGGAATCCCGCAGAAGGCTATTGCATGAGATGAAGGAATGTCATCTAGGAGCTGGATGTGCGGATCTTTAGAGGTGCCGTGTTGGAGCCACAGCACACAGGCACTGTCGGGGAGGATGACGTTCGGTATGTCGGTGCGATGTCCTTCGTCAGCGGCAAGTCGGATGGCTGATGGTGTTTATATTTGGTACGGATCGGGTGTGTAAAGGTGCTATTGGCGATGTGGCTGCTTTTTCCGATCCCCTGGAGTTTGAGTTTTAGTTCCCAGTCTATTGCAGGAGTACGGTGATACCAGGGACGTATACCCCGGCGGGTAGATTGGATGATGGATGGAAGCTGATGGTTGGTGAGTTGTTGCCGGTGGTAGAGGTGACACAGAGCCGGTCTTCATACTGCAGGACCGGGGTTCAAATCTCATCCGGACCGTTCCCACGAAGTGTGAGGACTTAACTATCCAACTACGTGGTATAATTAAGTCTAGTAAGCCAGAAATGACAGGCATGACCTTAAGAAGTCGTTAGGCCTAGGAAGAAAAAGATATTCTTGTACGGAAACGAAATGAACTTTGATGATGTAGGATTTTAAGTATGACAATTGATTTATTTTTAACAAATAAATATATATTTCTCTTCACAGATAGTCGCCGGTGTGGTAATCACACGCATCTAGCACGCAGTCGCATCGCTCGCCTTCCGGCTACACGCACTAGAAAAAAACGTAAACAAAACCAGTGGCACGTCAAAACAAACCCGGTGTAGGTGAGCTGTCAAACCGTCCTATAAACGTGTGCGCTTCGTACCCAACGGATGATCAAAGTACACGTATGTATCGGCCAAGTTGTTGACGCGGCCAAACAAAAATATATTGTCATCCTTTCCTGCTCAATTCTAGCCGGCGAAAACCATGTACTGCTGTGCACTGAGAAGGTCCGCCAGCATCTTCCAGCACCGGTGGCTGGTCGGTGTTCATCTATCTGCACACCATTCCTCACGGCCTATACAAACTACCAAGCAGCACCATGATGATGGACGTCACGAGCAGGGAAAACACCGCAGGTTTGGAACAACGATGGCACTAACCGGTGTGTTCGGACTGCTTGCCTACAAACAGACACTGTCCAACGACGAACAACATAAAAGCCGGCGCCACAGTTGGTCCCTTTGGCCAACGGTTGGTGCGAAAACGAATGCAGACACCACCACAAAACGTAGCCAGCGGAAAGATTTCAATTTCATCGCGGACGCTGTAGAAATATCGGCCCCGGCTGTGGTGTACCTGGAAATACGTGACCGGCAGCATGTGGATTTTTTCACCCGCGAACCGTTGACGGTTTCGACCGGTTCCGGGTTTATCATCGAATCGGACGGACTAATCCTAACGAATGCACACGTCGTCGTGAGTAAACCGCATACGATGGTAACGGTAAAGCTACCGGATGGACGCACCTTCCCGGGCTACGTGGAGCATGTGGATCCGGCGTCGGATTTGGCTACCGTACGGGTACACTGCAACAACTTGCCAACGATGAAGCTGGGCCAATCGGCGGATCTCCGGACGGGTGAGTGGGTGGTAGCGCTGGGAAGTCCACTCGCCCTTAACAACACCGTAACGGCGGGCGTGATAAGCACGACACAGCGCCCATCCCAGGAGCTGGGACTGCGCGGGAAGGACATCAACTACATCCAAACGGATGCGGCCATTACGTTCGGAAATTCGGGCGGTCCGCTGGTAAACCTCGACGGTGAAGCGATCGGCATCAACAGCATGAAGGTAACGCCGGGCATCAGCTTTGCCATACCGATTGACCACGCGAAGGAGTTTTTGCGCAAAATTAACGAATCACCTGCCGGGACCGATCGGCGTGCGGCTGGTGATGCGCATACGTACCGGCGATACATCGGCATTACGATGCTTACCCTTACGCCGGAAATTTTGAGCGAACTGCAGCAACGCAATCACAAGTTTCCGCCCAGCGTGCGGGGCGGTGTGCTGGTGTGGAAAGTAATCCAAGGATCGCCAGCCTACAGGTGCGGAAGAGGATGAGCTGAGGAATCCTTCGTAAAGGCACTCTCCTAATTATATTTTCCTCCATTTTCTTTTCTTTTTTTCGTTCTCACAGCGGAGGACTTCAACCGGGTGATATCATAACGCACATCAACGGCAAGGAGATTAAAAATTCGAGCGATGTGTACGAACTGTTGCTCGAGCAGGACAAAAAGCTTTCAATATCGATCTACCGCGGGCAACAGCTTACCACGGTGCACGTCTTCCCGGAGGACACTACTGCATAGAGCAATGGCGGAAGAGAGTATCTATTTTCCCGTCATGCTAAAGGGTTTGTTAGGAGTTTGACTAATCGATTGTAGATATTGTATGATTTTCTATTTAAAAAAAAAAGAGAACCTATGAGACTTAAACGAAGAGTGTTTTGAATTATAGTTACTTGTGATAGAGCGTTTAAGATGATAGCTATCCGGGGTGCTACAAGCAGTTTGATGTAGTAATCTTTTAAACAGCTAATGGTGGAGTGCTGTCGTCTGACCAATCTAGGAGCCTTAAGCCCCAGGCTACATGTAGCTATCGGCTCAGCCATGTTGTACTAAGAGAAGTTGGCCTCTCCACCAAGGCCTGCTCCAGGGTGATAGGCTTGCCTGTCGTCTTTTCAATCTGGCGCTAGAGAGAGAGCGAGCCATCCGTGACTCAGAGCTGGAAACTTCGGGGACTATCTTCTATAAGTCGACCCAGATCCTGGCATACGCTGATGACATAGACATCACTTGTTAGAAGCTCTCCCACAAAGCAGCAGCTTACGACAGAATCGAGCGAGCGGCACTAACCCACGGGTAGGATGATAACAAAGCGAAATCTAAAGTGATGGTGATATCTCAAGTAGCACTGCTAACAGGCACTGATTTACGCCGGGGTGATGTACAAACGAGTGACCGCACTTTTGAAGTCATCTGGAGCTTCACCTCTCTGAGGTCAAAAGTCAGCACCGGCAACAACATTGATGTTGAGTTACGCGCAAGGATGCTTTTTTTTTTTTTTGTTCTTTTACGTCGTGGGGAATCTTCTTAGATACGGCTTCTCCATCGAAGCCGCATGCAGGATTTTTACCGACTAAACCCCACGACGTGCGCAGCCCGCATCCCCTCCACAAGCGCCGCGAGGCATGGTGGAGGGTGGGATCTGGCCCTTATAACGGGCATTAATGCTCGGACCCTTTGTTCCGCTCTTTGCCATCCAGTGGACGTCGCTGATGTTGGCGCTGTACGGTGACTGGCTCACCACTCTGATGGAGAATGTTGTAGCGCAGCTAGCGGCCGGATGTTGTAGCAGAGGTGACGGCGGCATCTTCGTCCGACAACATAGCCTGTCGCCGAGACTCATCACCTCTGGGCTCGACGCTACGGAACAGTTCGGGCAAAGAAGAGGCTACCTCCTCTTCTTCCTGCTCACGCTGATGTTGGTGCTGTCGAACTCGTGCCCTATGGCGTCGCACCCGCTCACGAACTAAAACCCGCCTCGCGAGAGTCGCCAATGACGGGGGCGATTGAAGAGGGCCGCTACGGCGCCTCTCTTCGCGAGCAACGGCACGAGCAATACGCCGTGCTTCGTTCCGCCGTTGGTTGCGGGCAGTCAACACGGCCTGACGTGCTGTCGGATCCTCCGGTTGACTGGTTGCTGCATTTGTGGCCGCCAAGTTGGCACGTTCTTCATTCCACTGCCGCTGGAGTGTGGAAGTAATATTTGCAGCCAGCTCCGTGATGGTGCTCCATGATCTCCGATCGCGAAGGAGATACGATGCCAGAGTATTTGGGTTCAGGTCCTCGAACCCTCCACCATTCAGGAGCCGATGCCGAACAGCTGCAAAAGCTGGGCAGTGGAAGAAGGCATGCTCGGCTGTATCAGCTTCGTGGGAGCAGCGGTGACACTCCGGGGACGATGCAAACCGCATGCGACACAGGTAGTCACGGAAAAATCCGTGTCCCGACAATACCTGTGCCAGAGCGAAGTTTACATCTCCATGTTTCCGCGAGTGCCATTGCTCGATGTTGGGGATGACGCGGTGTGCCCAACGAACGAATCGTGAGGCATTCGGCGCTGCCGCGTCAGTATTCCACTGCTCCTGCCAAGCGTGGATCGTAGCTTGGCGTTCTTCCAGCCGAATCTGCGCTGCTGTTGGTGTCCCACTGATGGCTATGTCTGCTGCAGCGTGCTGCCGATGGTAACAGCGAGCGTCCTCCTTCACCAGCAGACAGATCGGTATTACACCCGCAAGTACTGCAGCTGTCTCGTACTTCACCGTTCTGAATGCGAACGCCGCTTTCAGCAGACACTCTCGTTGTGACGCGCAAGGGTGCTGGCTGCCAACCGGTTACACTACAGCCAGGGGAAACTACTTCACTCTAAAAACCTGTCGCGACGGACGAAGCTGGGACTGTACAGGACATTTATGATCTCAGTACTCACATGCGCCTCTGAGACATGGACTCTTTCCAAATCTGATGAAACCCCCACGTTCGAGAGGGAAGATTCCTTTACAGATTCGAGCACGAAGTGTTGATCTCACCATTGTGAAGTGAATAAGACTTGCCAGCCTCTGGTGGGCTGGTCATCTCATGAAAATGACACCGGACGACCCAGCCCGTAAAGTGCTTATAGGTCGTCCACATGGACAGAGAAGGCGCGGTAGGGCCAAACTGAGATGGGCATTGTAGCGTCCGCCAGAAACGGTAATAGGGACAGTATCGAGTAATAGCTTTTTCTCTTCTTATCTCTGCTAACCTCTTCTTTGTTGTAACGTGTGCATTAAGAGATGATGATGTTTCACGTGATAACTCTATAGAAGTAAGCATTGTTGTACAAAATAAGGCCCAGATGGGGAGCTATCTGTGTTCGCATATAGACATAAACGTTATTTATTATGCTTCAAAAGACACTACAACAACAAACACACACACACATCACAACAATAAGATTGAAATCGATATATTGGATGCATTACCTATCAAGGGGGTGTGTGTGTGATTTTTTTACAGATTACAGAATGCAATAACCAAAAGCAAAGGACACGTGATAGATCTATCAAACACCTTCGATTACACGGCGCGCATTTGAATACTTGAAATAGAATGACGATTGATAATAGGGTTGCTTCCCTCTGCCGGGAAAGCGATCTGCCTACTATCGTTAAAAAACAAATTCACTAGTTAAATGGAAACATGACGCTCGGGAAAAGGGTACGTGTCGTACGCCTCTTAAATCAGGTCTCGTTGCTTTATCATGTCCCTTCGCTCAATTGCACATTCACAATGCGCTTGCCCACCCACTCGGACAGTATCTGTTTCTCACTAATCTTGTATCACACGGTATCGAATCTCAATGTTGCAAGTGTACCGTACGGGCATAGGACGCGGCTTCGAGCTCCTGCTCAGCAACACTGCCTAGCTGCGGCCGTTCGTTTTATGCTCCGCGTCGGTTCCGTTCCCGTTCTCGTTCGCGACCGCCCGGTACGTGTAGAACACGTCGTAATTGCCGGTGTAGTCGCGTGGCATACCCAGCTTGAACGTGTCCGCCGCTAGGTATGCGGCACCGAGCGCCATCGTTGTGGTCAGTCGCAGCAGGCGCAAATCGTGCGGAAATCCTTGCATCCGCAGCTCGGACACAAAGCCATCCCGCAACAGGTCCCAGCTAAGCCACACCGAGCCAACGCAAACGATATCGAGCAGCTGCGTCGACGCACCGGACGCCGAGGGGCGCAACAGTTCCGGTGAGATTTTATCCTGCAACGCACAGACGGACCGGGCCAACGATTGGCCCGCTTCGTCGAACAGCTTGCGACAGAGTGGATCACGCTCGTCGAGGGCGGCTGTGGCCAGCCTGGCACACAGCCCCGCGTACGCCGTCTTGCAGAACCGCCCGTAACTATGGTCGAGCAGATCGTGCAACGTTCGCACGCCGAAATGCTCCTGGATCAGCTGCCAGACCCGTTCGATCGGATGCTTCGAACGCTTCAAATTGTCCCGATGGTCAAACACGGTCTTGATTGCGTTCCTTGCAATCCACCAAGCTGCAAGAGCGATTGAAATGCATTGGCATGAGCGATAAACGTCAGTCGGGAACACCCCGACCAGCTGTACACTTACCACCACCCTCATCCCCAATCATGTGACCCCATCCACCACACCCGTGCGTACTTCCGTCCGGATTGCGCAGCAGCGTGTTCGATCCCGTACCGGCGATGATCACCATGCCGCCCAGGTTCGAGACAGCCTGAATACTGCCGACCGTGTCACTGCACACCACGTACCGTTCCGCCACCGTCGGATAGTTCGTGTGGAGATACTGTTCCAGCTCGCGGTTCGTTTCCTCCGCTTCGGCACCGCTCAAGCACAGCCCGACAGCGGTCAGCTGTTGGTCGAGGGGTAGATTCGCTTCCGCCTTCGCCGCACGCGCCATCGCATCGATACGTTCGGCAACGCCCGGTATACCGACGGCCCAGTGGTTTGTGCTAGGGCCCTTTGCGCGACCCACAATCTGGCCGGCCTCATCGCAAATCACCAAGGTGGAATGTGTCGCACCGCTAAAAGAGAGGATAACATTGTTTTAATTAGTAAGGATATTTAGGAAGACATTCAATTTTCATGCATTCTTTATAAATTTATACCGGGTTAATAGCTATTTATATGGGTAGCTGGAGATGAGAGTTCCTGCTGTTTGAATCTGTGTGGCCCTGCTGTGTGTGGATCGTAACGATGGCTGTCTTCTCTCTCTCTCTTCTAGGCCTAACGACCTCGTAGGTCATGCCTGCCATTTCTGACTTACTAGACTTAATGATACCGCGTAGTTGGATGGTCAGTCCTCATGGGATTTGGGATTTGAATCCCGGTCCTGCCGTATGAAGTCAGCCTGGATGGTTGTCTTAGACATCATTAATTGGAGTCTCTCCTATGTAGCAGAAGCTTACCAAAGGATCAAGCAATCGACACTAAACCTCGTGTTGGAGAACGAAATGAAAACCGAACTATACCGTGATCTCTTCATCGTACAGCGAATTATACTCATCAGGCTCTAGTGGGCTGAGCATGTCATGATAAAGGCACCGGACAACCCAGCCCAGTAAAGTCCTTTGGGCCGTCCACATGGACAGCGAAGGTGTAGACCTCAATTGAGATACGGTAGACCGCTAGACCGTGAGCGGTATCGAGAATTGTTGAAGTTGGCCAAGTCCGGGATAAGTAAGTGGCGATGGCTGTCCATGAAATAAATCTTGCCATTTTTTCAGTGTTTTCTGACCTCTGAGTCTCTGGCTTAGATTCTGGTAATTGGATATTCGTCACTGTAAGCGGACTGAGGGCTCAGAGCGGAATGCATCAGAGATTCATCCAGAACCTCCTCCATAGTCAGCAAACTTGATGTGACAGGATCTCCCAACTTGCGTTCCGCTTAGGGCTTCCAACGGGCTTAATCCGCTACTACAAACAATATCCATCTTATTCAAGTTTTTTACCACCGTTTAGACGTATGCTCTCCCGACTCCTGGATGCAATTTTGACAGCAATAGAAGTACTGGACTAACTTGAAATTCTCATAAATTCTGATGCATTAGGGAGGTCCTAAAACACTATTTGGTGACTGGAATCTATCCCCTATTACTTTTGTGCTCATCATCAAAAGTCTTCAACTGTTTTAGCGATAGCTACTTCGAATCAACTGACATTGTCGTAATAGTACGTCCGTACACGATACAAAAAAAAAGATGACCAGTTGTGCTAAGGACACAGGTCCATCGAGACATGAAATTGTACAGCAATTCTTGGTCTGGCTTTCATGGCCCACTGGGGCTTTTTCGTGTAGCCTGAATAGCTGACCACTAACAAACGACTATTTTTATCTCAATCTGCAGCATTCATCATCCTCACATCACCGGTCCGGATTATACTGACAGCACCACGTATCGGGCTCGTGCACTTATTGAAGTCAATCATTGGCAGCTATTGTGGCGAGGTGATCAAAACCCATACGCCCCACTGTATGCCGGCATATGGTACGATCTATTCGTGAACGACCGCTGATTTATGTGTGCGTGTGCGCGTGTGAGGGCACAATGAATGCGAAATTTCAATTATCAATTAGCGCTCTGACGGTGTTGGCGAGGTCCAAGAAGATGGAGAGAAGTGTAGGAAAAAAAAAGGGCTGATGTAACACGGCGCTCACCATATATCGCTTGTAGCGCTTGCTGATGATGATGATGGCTAGACCCATAAAGTCTGACGTGTTATCGGCATCGCGGGATCTGCCAATTTCTCCCAACCAACAGCAGGCGTCCGATACAAACAATTTGACAGCGTTATCGAACCCTACGACACCACACGCGCCCCCTTATCTGGAGTGGATCTCGGCTATGGCATGTGGTGTTTTGGTGCGATTATTCACAAGCCCATCAATTGTACCCCGGCGGACATGGTAAGCAATCGGGTGGGGGGTTTTTTTTTTTTTGCTACTCACTTCCTTTCTAAACTATTAACACTTTTTGTCGCGAAGCCTCAGTAAAGCATCACCACCATTCGCTAGATTATCAAAACGTTTCTAAATGCGCAAAAACCTACTTTTGCAGGGTCGTCAAGCAGCTACAGATAAACCTAACCTAATATTGACGTCTAATAAAACGATGCAACCAGAAAACAGGGGTAATGCCGTAACACGAATGTAGCAAACAATTATAACAAAGAACAAACAAAAAAAAATCCCCTACCGATTAGCCTAAACACGCCGCGGGAGGAAAAGAATATTGATTTCGCCTTATCGGACGCACGATTAAACTTCGAGTGCTTTGTTTTGGATGGGTTGGAGTGTTTATGCACTTGGTCGGTACAATTAAAATACAACCGGAATTAACTAGCATACGGTTAATCTTTTCTTTTTCTTTCTTTGCTGTTGCACACTGCACTGAACCCATGTCCCATGTGCATCCCACAGTGGGTGTGGTGAACGTTGGATATAGATTGTGTCAAGGTTAGAACGTCAATTCCGCGAACCACTTGTTCACCGAAACCGGAAACGATACAGATTGTTGGTGTTGGGTGTACGATCGCTGGAGGTATCTTTGGAGGTAACGTAGAGTTTGACGTACCTGTGGATAAAGGAGGCTTGGGGCACAAAATCCCCTAGGGGGGGCTATAGGAGACTTGGCAGGACGCTATCATAACTCTATCCAGAATATTCCCGCCCTACATAGGACTGACGATCAAGTTGGTACTAAATCAAGTCAAGAAAGTCAGAAATGGAAAGCCTCAAGATCTCTTGGAATTGTAGTTCCAACTAATAGGCACTCGATAGGATTGTCAATAGGAATTTGACGATCCTATGGATATAGGAGGCTTGAGGCATATAATCCTAGGCAGACTACAGGAGATGTGGCAGGACCCTAACCGAAATCTATCCAGAATACATAAAACTGACTATCAAGTTGGTAGTAAATCAAGTCAAGGAGTTCAGAAATGGAAAGCCTCAAGATCTTTCGCAATTGTAGTTCCAACTAATAGACACTCCTAGGCTGACTACAGGAGACTTGACAGGACCCTAACCGAAATCTATCTAGAACATTCCCGCCCTACGTAGGACTGACTAACAAGTTGGTTGTAAATCAAGTCAAGGAAGTCAGAAATGGGAAGCCCCAAGTACTCTCGAAGTTGCAGTTCCAAATAATAGACACTCGATAGGATTGTTACGCTGGTCATGTACAGCAACTATGGAAGCAAGAGCGAGAGCGAGAACCTTAATCTAAGTCGAGCATCAACCATGAAAAGCTAAGCCCGCAGCACTCTCGTCGCTACAATCTCTAAACTTGGCAGTGAACTACACTCGCCTGACTACAACTGTAGAGCAAGGTCTGGGCTAATGTGTCACATCCACTGATAAGCCGCAGCCAGAAGGGCTAACAACGCTTTACGACAAACAAACCTCCGGCTAATGCAAAACAATCACTCATCTGAAACGGATTGATCTTGACGGTGGGGCCGTACCTTTCAGGGTACTTATGGTACTGCATCGCTCACCTTGAAATGCGTGTGGTGAAAAGGTAGTGAAAGAGAATAGTCGCCTTGGACCTGGAGGAGTTTTGTAGTAGTGGCATCGGTTGGTAGCACGAAAGTACCGGTATCAACTCTCATCAGGACCGTAACTTCGTACGCAAGACTTGACTATAGAGAGTAGAGGACTATTAAAGTCAACGAAGTAAGGGTTCGCTAGGTTCAACCATTATGGAGGCTTTTTTAAGTCTTGTAAGACTGCCTGGCCTTATTGCTAACTATGGAAGCTTACGTTCCCAAGAAAAAGTTAAAGAACTTCAACTGCTTCCGGTGCCGATCTTCATACTATGGATGTGCGTTGAAGGAACAGCCAGTTTTGATCAACTCTGATCGTTATGATTTCACTTTCATTTTGGATATTTGTTTTCCTTTCTGTATGCTGCTTTGGGTGAGGTGAAGGAAAGCAAACTAGGCTTTGCGTTCGTTTTTTTGCTTGATTTCGAAGGTTTTCTTTTTCTCTGCAGTGAACTGTTACGTCGCATGTTATGAAAGTACGGTGTTTGGTGGTTGGTCAATTTTGTTTCTCTCGCTCACTCGTAACCACATGTTGTTCGGTGGTGGTGTTTGCGTTTTGTTGGATGAAATAATGCATCATCGGTAAAAAGCGTTAGGATGGGGTTGATTCCGGTCCAATGGCTTCCGGGTGTAGATTGTAAGACTTCAACAGCTGGACGCTTCCTCGTGTGTCCACTAGAGGGGCACCCGCTTCTGCTAGCGATTGAATTCTACCATCAATTCCAAACACGGGATTCTAAAAATAAAACGCCAAGCTTCTTCTAAAATTGGAATTGACGAAGCATAGTGGGTGAAGAGTGATTGGATTGGTTTTTTATGGAAGCGAAATTGCTTCCGAAGTGCGAAAGGGCACTCACTGGCTAGTATGCATGTTGGTCTAACTTAGAATAATTAAATATTTTAAGTTAGTTGATCTTGTTGCAAGTTATTCTAATTGCTAACTATATCGCAGAACATATTTTCGTACGTATCGTACGATTTAGAATAGTTTAAAAAAATCATTTCATTGTTGGAGCGATCCAGTAATCTAGGCGGTCTTTGCATTGCAGGACCGAGGATCAAATCCTATCCCAGAACCACAAGTGAGGACGGACTATCCAACTACGTGGTATCATTAAGTCTAGTAAGCCATTAGATGGCGGGCATGAAGACATGGGACCACCGGCATCAAATCTCATCCGGACTCTGTTCCTCAGTATGCAAGGACTACCAGCTGCAGGGAATTTAAGCCAAGGAATCCAGGAATGGTAGGACCCCTAGACTTCCAGAAGTTTTAACGCCAAAGAAGTGGAACAAGAAAAGGTCTAACTTACCCTTCAACACCTCCGATATACATCGTGGAGCTTTCTCTCTCTCTCTCTCGCGCTGTATGTATGTAGTAAGATTCGAACGGGAATCAAAAGAAAACTCCGCTCACCGCACCAGCGAACTTTCGGTGTTGTGTGGTTGAGCACGTCGACTCTGCACGAGACGGCCTTCTGCTTTAAAGGTGCACTTTCCCTTCAGCGGCGAAACCAGATCATCCACAATCCACCCCGGGCTAGTGCGGCGGAACGACGTCCTCGAAGTGGTTCGTGTGGCGGTTTTGTGTTGATTGGAGCGGTCGCGCCGTACAATGCGGAATCGGTTTCGTTTTCTGGATCACCTTCGAAGTAAACGGAATTTTGCAACTGTAACAACCTCCCTATTCCGGTTTCGCGTGCTTGCGGCAAGGACCAAGAACCCTTTAGTCCCTTGCCGCGAGATTAGGGGAACACAACTTGTGGCATAAAATATGGGCAAGAAAATCGTAGACGTACGATAGCGGATGCAGGGTATTGCATCTCAGTACCCTCTAGCGATGGTTTTTCACTCAGTCCCGTGGCCACGCTTTTGTTGATACCTTGCCAACTGGTCAAATCGTCTCAGGTAACCTCTCGGGGTTCTGTCACACTACACGCCACAAACACACTGACACGCGCGCGAGTTTGTTTGCTGTATTGTTTATCAAGCCTATTTTTTTGTTGCTACTCACCACTACTAAACACCCACGGCGTTTTCACAAACGAGACGCAAATCTGGAGGATCTGGTTTGCCGCCGCGTGGCTTTTCCGCTCTGTACTGGCGTGCGATTGGCGTGGAATCCCGCCATTGAATGCGTCCGGTATGCGCTTGCATAGCAATATAGTCTGAACGAGTTTGGCTACGGCAGACTGGCAGCGAAAGGCCCCGCTGTGAATGGGCAAACAAACGGCGCCCGCGGATGGGGCGAATGGGGTGGTTTTGTTGTTGGACCTAACTCAATCTTTAAGCCCACACCCCGGACTCACCCTCCGTGCCCATTGTGCTCGTTCATTCCAACGCTCACGGGTGGTGTTGGTGGGTGGTCTCAGGGTGGGGTGATCAGATGGGATGGTTTGACTAGATACAAACATCGCTCAAACTGTTATCGTGGCAGTTTTTTTGTCTACTCCGTGCGCTAATTTGCCAGTGGCGTTATGATGATAAATGTGTTCGTGCATTCGGGGAAAGAAAAACCGGCGTGTACGGAATAGAAGATCAGTATCACATTTACAATTCTTTAAAAAAAATACATAACCAAACGCATTTTTCCGGGTCTTATAAACATAACCAAACACGAAAGTGAATGACAGATGTAAACAATCCATTTATCCAAAGTGACATATAGCATGACAGTTGAGCATGGGGATAGAAATCAATTTACCGATGAAACAATAAAATCTCATAAAAAATTACATCCTTTTTTAGGCACATTCTTAGTTAGTGGAAAGACTTATTTAATATTTCCTGCTAGTGGGAAACATTGTTTACAAAACAATCCAACTGCGATATGTAGTGCGCGTGAACCAACCTTGCCGTCTATATTGTCGGGTTCAATGCTGTCAGTCGTCGTGGCTGGTTTATTTACATCAAAACAGCGATTCGAGCGTATTTCTTGGGGCAAAGGGCCAACATTTGCCGGATTTCAAACGTGCGGAAAAAGAAACGTAAATTCTCAACCATATTCCACACAAACAAACTGTTTCTGCAATTAAATCGGCGTTCATTTTTACCCATTGCCGAAGGATTATAGAAGCTTGGCTCATCGGATCACCTAGTACCTCATCGAGTCACCGAAAAGTAAGAACCACGTATGTACAAAAGAAAACTCGCGGAAAGTAACCCAAAGATTGTGTTAATTCAGCTTTGAAAGGGCAAAGATACATTCCAAGGATTAATCGAGTAACGTTTCCGATACCGATCAGAATGGTGTTACCCAACTACACAGACCTGTCGGCAGTCCGGCAAGAGATACTGGATAATAATTTGCGTGCGAAAGCAATCATCATGGTAAGCTGGCGATGAAAAGTGTTTGCTTCCCATTTTTTCTCACACTTGTTTTCTTTTTTTGCATTAGGACATCACCAACTTCCGCGGTACGTTGCTCGAGCTGGAAACACTGAACGAAGCCGGCAGGGATAAGCTGGCCGCTCTGCGAAGGTGCATCGACCAGATGGATGTGTTGGCAAGGGATGAAACGGACAGCAAGCTGACCGAGGAGGTAGAAAAGAACCGCGAACAGTATGCCAAGTACGTTCCCAGACGCTGGTAAACGCTAGTCTTTCGCAATTCGTCCTTTTCCTTACGCACTCACCCTATTCCACAGAACACTGCAAGCGTTCCGGAAAGCGAACATAACGACCATGCTGGAGATCGAAAAGTCCAACAAGGAGGAACTGTTTGCGATGCGCCCGGAAGCGAGCGAGGTGCGACAGCGCAAGCTAGCGAACGCAGCTTCTGGCAGCTCGAAGACGTACCGCAGCTCGTCGTTGCTGCTCCAGCAGGAAAGTGTAACCGATCGGATGATTGCCATCTCGAAGCAGCTGCACGATACGACCCAGAAGTCGGCCGCCACACTTGACATGCTTGTGACGACCAGTGGCACGGTCGAGAGCACCCGGGACGAGCTGCTCAATACGGCTGGTAAGATCCATCAGTCACGCAAACTGCTCCAAAAATATAGCCGGCGAGACTGTACGGATAAAATACTGGCCATCTTTGGGTTGCTAATGTTTCTGGCAAGTGTTTTCTATGTGCTATGGAAGCGTTTGTTTTAGGGAATGTTTGCGGGAGCGGTTACTATTGAAACCGAGTGGGGTGATAGCGTAATGAAGGAGTGGTCTGGTGACCGTTCCTTCGGTAGTGAATTCATCCCGGACCGTTCCTTCGTAGTTAGGGTAAAAAAGAGTCGTTTAAGCATGCAATACACAAATAGGATGAATTTTAGGAACCAAAAAGCATTCTACACTGCCATCCCATCCCGGATGTTCTTACGGCTGTTAGCTTGCATTTTAGTAAACTATCTGTAATTAATAGTCCTATAGTAATACGGCTAGGCCGGTCTCGTTGCAACGGGGACTCGGGATTAGACAGAACGGCCAAACCGTAGACATCGCCTCAAAGTAGATTTAAGATCGTACAGTAAAAGGTGAAGTAAATGTTTTGTTACATTATCCCTTCCGTGGATGACAATTGCTAGAACGTCGACTAAACAGTAAATGTCTTCACAAATCGACCGTTTGCTAGTAAAAGTTAAAGAATAAATTGATTAATTGAGATAAATTTGCTCTTCTCTTTCGTAAACTGATCGTTGAAGACCTCTCTCCTGAGCCTAGCGCCATCTAGTGTTCGGGTCGCAACACTTCACTCCAGCCCCCTCTAGGGCCTGGTCACGGTGAATCGAGAGTGTTGTAAAGAAAACCTGTGATGAACGTAACAGGGATTTTCGCACGAGACGAGATACGACTTTGGCGATCCCCGATCCCTGATTACCAAGAAATAAGGGATCTAGAAGCCATGATTAGAGATCTGGGAGACAGAGGGCAGTGTATACTGCATCGAAGAATAAGGATCCTGGGACCCCAAATCAGAGAATTAAGTCACAGAAAGCCAGAAAAGAAAGGCCGAGACCTCTCGGATCGTAGTGCCAAGGAAGAAGATGAAAGCCAGACATGATAAGTCGAGACCTCTCTAGATTCTTATGCCAAAGAACAAGAAAAAGAGATCCCAAAACAGAGGTCTGGGACTGAAAGTAGGTATTCGGGATCGGTGAGTTGGATCCCAAATCATGGATCAGGTATCTTAGAGTATGGATCCTGTCCGAACTGTCCCCCCGTACCCTGGACTAACCAGCGACGTGTAGAATTCAATCAAGGAAAGTCAAGGACATGTTCTCCCGGGACCTTTCTATACCTTGTAGTGCCAAACAAGAAGAAGACGGTACGGGATCCGAGAGCAGAGAAAGGATCATTTAGTCCCAAATCAGAGTTCCAGTATCTAAGAATATGGGTCCTGAGACCCGAATTTAGTCCTGAGATCCGGAAGTAGAAATCCGAGTTATACACATACAGTTCAATAACCCTAATAGTTTAAATTTCTGGAGCATACTGATCATCATAAAGTAAGTGAAACCGATTTAGCACATCTTTTATTATTAAAACTAGACGATATGGTTATTGCTTTATATGGTTATAAGATTTATTATGTGTAAAATTTTATTGTCTTGGAACCACTAAACTCTACAGCACAGTTTTCATGATGTATCTATTTAATTCTTTCTTACACTTTGTTCCAGTGTGTTCCTCTCCCGTCCGCACTATCGCAATCGTTTTGCACTACCTAAAAGTAATCTCTGTTAAGCTTACTATTTAATAACATACACTACTACTCGCACAGTTTAGCATACTTCTACTACACTATACACTGTTTGCTTTACGGAAATGGCATGGCAGACACATTCATTGTACGGTGAATGGGACTGTTTCTTAAAATTGTTAACAAAAGCACGGTTCGATCAGAATATCTTGCCCAAGCTTTGCGTTCGCCGGAACGGGTTCCAGTTGCCGGAGGTGAAGCTGCTCAGGCGCGTTTTGCCCAGCTTGGAGCGTGTCTTGGTCGATTTGGTGGTGGTACCGGTCGGGGACGGTGCACCGGACGAGATGCCGGACGAGCTGCCGGACAGCGTCGAGATGGAACCCTTGCTGCTGTGACTCATCGCCATTGGCTGCGAATGTTAAGGCAAATAGGTTAGAGAAATCG
Source organism: Anopheles stephensi (assembly GCF_013141755.1). Classification (NCBI taxonomy): domain Eukaryota; kingdom Metazoa; phylum Arthropoda; class Insecta; order Diptera; family Culicidae; genus Anopheles; species Anopheles stephensi. The sequence goes on from NC_050201.1 coordinate 10,889,911, forward strand.
TCTGGATGGGTTTGGTCGGTGTGGAATAGGTCCCTATTACCTTCAGATAGTTCCGATCCATCGGTGTAATGACCTTCAGTTCGAGACTGTTTTCACAGTTGCGAATGAGCTTCAGTACCTGCTGGAGCGTGTACCACTTGACGTCAACACCGCACAGCTCGACGATAAAGTCACCTTCCTTAATGCCACCCAGCTGCGGAAAGCAGGGTGAAGATGAGTTAAGTAAAACACAACAGTCGGCCCTCAACAAATACTTACATCTGCCAGGGAATTGATTTCCACCGTCGATATCATGACCGGTGCATCACCGCGCACGTTAAAGCCGAAGCTGCTAATATCCCTACCGTCGTCGCTCTCACTGCCGACCGTCTGCTGGTCGGCACCGTCCTGCAGCTTCAGCTCCCGGAACTCCCGCTCCGACACGTTGCACACATCCTTCAGACAAACGTCACACGCCCGGCTATCGTTGTAGTAGTTCGTCTTGTTGGCACACTCGCCACAGCACCGGCTCGATTGATTGCGCTGCAGCTGGTTGCTGCTGCTTCGGCTGCTGCTACTGTTCCCCACACTGGCCCCGTCCCGGTACGGCTGTCGGCGATCGAGCGTACCACCGCCGAGCATGAACGATGTGCCACCTTTCTGCAGCCGCACGCTGCGCGGTGCCGTCCAGTGACGTCGGGCGGAGAAGATCGCAATCGGACCGAGCTTCCGGAACGGGTCCTCAATTTTGTGCATCGTAAAGTCGGGCCCGGTGAGCGAGATCGTAAACTTGGAGGTCGCGTTCAGCGTTACGTCCAGCACGTCCAGGTCGGAATCGTCCAGCGCGGACGACAGGTTCGAGCTGACGGTGCAGGTCCGATCGATCTCGAGCTCCTCCAGCTCCTCGCTGGTCCGTTCGTGCGCGTAGTTTAGCACCTTGGAGAGGGCGATCTTGTTCTTCAGCTCGCGGCACATACGCTGGAGCCGTTGTGCTTCCTCGTGACTAGAGAGTGATTCACGCAGGTGCGCCCGCCGGACCGCGGTTGGGTCGAGATCGGACTCGAACGATGTTTCGTCGAAAATGAACGTATCCTTCGGTTCGAGACCACGGCCGTACCGTTGCTGCTGCTGTTGCTGCTTGCACCGATTACTGTTGCCGGTGTTGCTGATCAGTGAGCTGTCTTCGTTTGCGTTGCTCGATCCGACTTTCGTCTTTGCTGCGTGATAGTGGGCCAGTGCTGATGATAGGAACGCGAAGGGAAATTGTAGGTAGGTCAGCTTACATAAGGTAACAACATCTTCTAAAACCTCCCAGGTCATTTTACTACCACCAATAATCTGCGCCAGGGAGATGGGCCATTTGGACTTGGAGGTGGAAGCTTCGGGGACCATCTCTCTGTCTCTAACTCAATACAGATCCTGGTATATGCTGATGACGTAGACATACTTAAGGATCGAACAGGCTTCGAAAACCTCGATTCACGAGATTCACGAGGCGATACCCAACATGATGAGCAGATAGGTTCATCGGATCTATCTGAAATCAAAGGTCTACAGCCAGCCAGCCAGCAAGATACTACAGCAAGCTTCTCTACTACAATTCTCGATTGTATTGAACATTTATAGTCCCAGCACTCACATACGCCTCTGAGGCGTGGACTCTGGAAAAAGCTGACCAAATCCTCTAAGTGACGGTCGAGAGATAGATGCTCAGAAGCATATGTGTGAAGAGATCTATGATAAGTACTATGACTTCACTGCTATACCACGAATAAAGAATCACAAGGCTTCTGTGGGTTGTCTATGTCATGTAGCCCATCCACAAGGACAAAGGAGCCGTCGTAGACCTTAATTTAGATTGAGTGATGACGTTGATACGCCCGACAAAACAGCTGCCATGGACATTTGATTGGGAGACGATGGTGCTAGACCATGAGCGGTAGCGAGGTCCTCATGACTCAATAGTCTTACTCTAATTATACTAACCTTTGTAGTATTCGGATTTGAGCGGAACTAGTCCTGCCCAACATTCTGGTAGATATGTGTGTGCATCATTGCTGTGAATAATCTGATGTATCTCCCTATATTCTAGAGCCAGTTGCGTCGCTTCACCGGAAAGATCACGATGATTCTAGATGTTGGAGTGGAGAGTGATTGAATTAATTGACTGATTGAGGTGTTTCAAATTGGACCTCTCTTACCTGCACACACTCTCTACCGGCGGGAAGATTTTCCACCTGCAGCAGCAACTTCTCGAACAAACACTCGCGTGCTTGGGCGAGCATAAGCGCTACTAGCACCTCCAGCACCTAAGAGAAAGCATCAGAATTACCTTACGCTAGTGCCAACCGCCACGCTCATGGCCCCCGTTACCTACCTGTGGCTTCAAATCCATCGATGGTGCATTCGTGAACGTATCGAAGATATGGCGGAACACGCCAGCCGCACGCAGAAAGTTGTCCACCGCCGCATCCAAACCCTTCTCGGACGAGCGGTCCTGGCGGGCCCCGATCTGCGTGTAGATGGCGGCCAGATTGAACAGTATGCAGGCCTTCTCGAACGCGACCGTCCGCTGGCACGAGGGTACGCCTGTAACGCGCGAGAGCGTGATTGTCAACGCAACCCCCATCATTAACAAAGACCGTTCTCATTCTACCGGAACCGGTGTGCCCCACCCCGCTTACCTGTCAGTGAATCGTACCATTCGAAGTACACGCCCAGGCTACGGTCCGGCGGAAAGAAGCGTCGCTCCACGTAGTACAGCAGGTTGTAGTAGCGAAACAGTAGCGATACACCTTGCGCATCTCGGGTTGGTGTTTTTGCGGCCTAAAAAAACAGTTGTGCGAATTCGAAAGTTTGCATCAAGACTTGCTGATCAGTCAATCGTATCCAGACAGGGTGTCGGCAAGTGGGTGTGAGAGAGAGAGAGAGAGAGAGAGGGAGCACCATACCTGTCTCGTATCGGTAATGTCGGCAATTGCATCCTCGTAGATGTGTGACGGTTCGCTGTAGTGCTCCAGGATAAAGTCCGAGAATGGTTCCATAAAGTTTACCTCCTTCGTTTCCTTCAGCCCGAGCGGTATCATCGGTATAACGTAGTCGAGACTGAAAGTAGTAGTAGTGGTAGCGGGCAAGGTTTGGTTTTGGTAAACGTTTTATGGCACCCGTTTTTCATTTTGCCAACGGTTCAAGCGTATCCGGGTTGGGACTGGCGAATGCTTCCCGGCCTTACCCTTCACTCTGGTAGATCTCGACGGAGGAGTTCAGCTCGGACAGTTGCTCCTTCAGCAGCTGCAGGTTAGAGTTGACGAAGCTCAGCTCTAATGCTACCGTGTCCTTGAGCTTCTTGTTGGTGGTGGCCTTGTAAAGGTTTTCGGCACCGGCCCGCAGCCGGAGCTCCTTGTTGATTTCCTGGTTAAGCTTGCACCGCTTGCTCTGCAGCTTACCGCGGCACGTAGCCACCCTCGGGTCCGAACCCTGCAACGTCAGCAAAAGAGAACGGACGTATATGTATCGTTGCATCATGAAGAAGTGATAATGCGTCAGCTAGAAAAGGACCAGGAAGGCTCGGGGTTGCGTCGTATCTTGGTGCGACACTTTCATGGTGACATTGATTTGTTGGTAATACAATATCCCCAGTCCAAGAAGCCATAGGTACAGGTGAAAGTCCCGATAACGTTACGTAAGATATTTTGGCTACAAATTTGCTAATCAAATTAGTTCGCTTCGTTTAACGTTTTGCATACGTTACTAGAATAAATTTAGCTTTCTGCGGCTTTGCTAACAGCGGTGGTGAAATGTCAAGATAAGGTGTCATCTTCTATGCACACACCGTCACACTCTCACCAACACCTGTCCGGGAAATCGGGTTCGTTACGCAAGACCCTATGCAGCAGCACGCTATCTGTGGCAGCGATCTGTCGTGGGTACTTTAGCTTTGCTGCACGTAAAAGGCAACAACAAAAATGGCGGCAGGTTTCTAGCCGGTGTGACGTGCGGCTACGCTTAACTAGCACACACCCTGAATGACATCAAAAAAGTCTGAAAGAGAGAAAAGCAAAAAAACAACATTCCCTTATCCGCCAGCAAACACCACATAACGATCTGCTTCCCCGAGGAAAGCGAGCGACAAAAATAAAGCCCTCACAATGATATTAAAATCCCCCTCCCCTTCGGAATTCCCAGGCTTCCCATGCCACAACGAGCACGAGGCAGGTTGAGAAACTATGCAGGAAACCGCTTGAAACATAATGTCCACACCACAAAGACTGTGCCGGCACACACAATCCTACCGGTTCTGGGGTGTTGTTGTTGTTTTTTTGGTCTCTTCCCTCCATTCCATTCCAGGCGGCGAGTAGCGAAAGCCAACGCGCATTAATGCTCGGCCGGTATATCAAGACGTAAGGAGGAAACACCCATGTTGCGCGTCCTGTTGTGGTTTATTGTGTGTCTTTTTGGTTGTTGTTGGTACGTTTTGGGGAGATCTTCGTTGCCCAAACAGCATCATCAACTCGCATACGAGAAGATTGCGCATGCCGGATACAGAAATGTCTCCGGCAAGGTTTAACGCGTATCGCTGAACCGCATATAAAGTAGTTAAGGCTGTGAGAGCCTGGAGATAAAATCTTCATCCCCCAACCCCCTATGCAGGCTGATTAACCTGAAGATCTTCCCGGCGTGGCGTTGATGAGCGGGATTGTACGAGCCGGGATATTGTCTAACGATTAGATACGGTGGTGCGTCCTCACCGCAAAACCCCCGCGGTCGGTCCGCTGCCATAGTTACGCCATCTTGCGCGTCCTATTTCGTAATACGGGCGGCATGCTGGTGGCCGATCTCACCGGTGCGCAGGTGGCATCCGAGGTAAATAACCGTTAGCGGCATGAACGGAATGAAACCAACCCTAATGGTACGGTTGGACCGAAGCCACACCGGAGGCTGGTGTTCCTGGAAGTGGACCGAATGAATGGGTCACTAGGCTCGTCAGCATCTCCGAGCATTCCTCGTACCCGGGCACAGCCACGACCGAAAAAGGGGAACATTGGCACACTTTGGCCGTAACCGAGAATAATGGCTTCAGATATGCCCATCATTACGTCGTGTGCGTGTGTGTGTGTGTGTGTGTGGAGTGTGTAATGGCAAGCATCGCTTCTCCGTGCTGCGTAATAAGCCCCGGGAAGCTGCGCGATGAAAGCGCGATGATGGAAAGATAATGAACGGTGCCGAGGACGCTCTCGCTAGTCAGATTCGGACATTCCCGCGCTACACCATTCCTGTACGATTGCTGCGTGTGAAGGGAAATGTTTTTAGCTAACGCATACCGTAGGGTGGACATCTTCAGCCGGTCTTCTTGCTCTTGGTCAAACCCTTACGTCTAAGCGGCTTACAAGAATTGGACCCAGCAGGGAAGGGAAATAAATAATCCTGCCCAATCATTTTGTTGACCCAATTCCTTCGGACGCTTCGAAAAAAACCGTCCGCACCGGAGCACGGGAGACTTGCATCCCGCTTTTCTGGAGCGTCTAACTGGTTTTCCATTCACTCGCCAGCGATCCTCCTCCAGCCGGTTGGAGGGCAACCGGGGAAGTATACCAAGTGCGCGCAATCTTGGCGCTTGCCTGGCATCGTTTCGCTTTCTCCTTTCCACTGTTGTTTCTATTCTTTGCAAAACAGCTTTGTTTCTTGTTCGCCGTGCGCCTTCTTCGCTTCCAATTGCGTGCGTATGCGAGCCACCATTAGCCTGATTTTTGCAGTGTGTCCTCCACCTCCATCTTTCTCGCTTTTTGGGGGCGCTGGACATGGAAGTTGCTGTATGAGGTTCCGTTCTGCTGGATGGCTGCTGGAGGCTGCGGGCTGATTGCGATAACCGGGTAATCGGGCAACTCTCAATTACGATCCATTGCGCGTGGTTGGGCAAAACTGTGTCAAGTCGGTATTCGGAGCAGGTGAAACAAAGAGTGACCGGCAGGATTGCTGGTTAGGTGAGGCGCAGAAAATAGAAGTTTCTACTCGTAGCTCACGCTTTAGCTGGCGCTACTGATGTTTCTTATATCATCTGCTGACATAAGGAGGTCTGGAGCGATATTTGAGTTGGCATTTTTTGATGACTTCATTTGCCCTGGAGGTAGTAACATCTTCGACATCTTTCAAGTACAGGTTGCACCCTATCAATCATCTCCAATAAGCACCTTCGCCAAGTATCTTCAACAAAGATGGCGGAACGATCCGCCATGAGCATGGCGATAACGATACAACATTTTTTTTGTGCTGACATGGCGGCACTTACATCGTCTAATATTATAGCAGCTTTCCAATAAGCACATCTAGACGCCAAGAAAGAAAAAAAAACAACACCGACTCACTGTACACACAAGTGAAAATAGAGTAAAAGTACGCACTGTTTACTTTCATGCCATCACACTACATTGCGCATTATTGCACACGGTTGCGTCCGCCGTCGCCGTGTGCCGAGGGTCCTGGTTGATGATAATGATTTACGCTCCACCAGGTACGAAATGGAGCTAGAAGGAGCTGGGGCACGTTCGCCAAAACACAAAACTGCGCCACCCTGCGGCACCACGCACGCAACAAGCGAAAAACCCCATCAATTAGACTTCCCTTCGGGGCGCTGCAAACGAGAGTTTCTCTCGAAATGAAATGAAAGTTTGGCATTGGCGGATGGCGGACAAGAAAGATGGTGGTAGGGGAAAAAGAAGAAGCTAAAACCCCCCATAAGACGCACGACTCGCTTAGGGAATCGTGATGATGATAACCTTGGGCATCAGCAGCAGAGGCGTAACATTAACGCCTTGGACGAAATGACGAAGGAAATGGAGGCGTTTTGCAACGGTTGAGTAATTGTAAATTTGCATCAAAACAATCCAGCGTTAAGGAAGGGGCGATAGAGACACACACACACACACCTCAAGTTCATCGACATCAGTGGTAAGGAAATGGAAGAATGTACAAAATGAAGAATTGGTCTGGTGACGCGAATCCGGGTAATACGTCCACCAACTCGGTGGATGACTTTAAATCTTGATTGTCATCCCCATCTTGGCAGCAGCCAAAAAAAGCCCACATCTTAACAGTGAAATCCCCAGCTCACGATAGCCGGGGGGGGGGGAGAAAAAAAAGAAAAAGTTTTCCAAACGCCTTTTTTTGCCCGCCGGATCGAAGAAACCGAATCGTCGGTGTATCCATTACGTCAATTACGGCTTTCTGAGGAGGGACCTTGGCCTACGCCCACGTAAGAGTTCCAGCTGGGTCAGCGAATGAGGCCAACAGACGATGATGGTCGGTCCGGGGACCAGGCCGCTACAGGGAGGATGCTAATCAAGGTCAGCTCCTTGGGAGGACTCCGAAACCCTTGAAGGTTCACTTACAACTTAAAAAACTGATGTCACGTATGAGGAAGGTAAAATTTTTTGAGATACAGGAGGGATGTTAGCATATGAAATCTTCATACAATACCTTTAGTTGCAAATCCTGCAAAAAGCCCATGATGGCCGTCCGGTTCGTCCAGAACGATCACAGCTGCAAACACACTCTTCAACCTCCAGAATCAATCACTTATTGCACACTGAAGTCACTGAAGCAATGTTTTAGGGCTTTACGATTAAGCTATTAGTATAAGAGAGGTTAGGTTTGGTGTACTCCTCAAGACATCTGAAGTACTCAAAAATCGTGAACCTGCTACTCGCTAAGTACCTTTCCCCAGTACACGCAATTCTTTTGTTCTGCTGTTTTTTCTTTTCTTTTTTGTTGAGGAGTCACGATACTGGCTGTATCGTGTTGAGGAGTCACGATACTGGAAGTACTGTGTGCGTGGTAGTTAATTTGATATATTTTATTTCAGGAAACACTTTCCACCACTGGGGCCACCGACTGGTGGTGTTATGCAGTACCGCACTAAACATGGCCTCCCTATCAATATGGCTGCCGAAGGTGCCGCCGAAAGGTGTGATAGGGTTCCGTCTGTTAAAGCACTCGCACGAGCCCTTCACACCATTATGGAAGTTGTTGTTCCCCACCAGCGTTTTTAGTACGCAGCACTCAATCGACGTGCATGTCCGGAATGTTTAAGGGCTTTTAACAGCATTTTAACACACAGCACGGTTGCTCAACGGTTCCCGTAACGGAGAATTTTTGTTTTCCTTCCGCTACTCGCACGTCGCCCGCTGCTCGCGCGTTTGCCTGGTACGGAAGCTCGCTAACGGTTGGAAGTGGAGGGTTTTGGGTGGAACCCGACTTTAAACAACTTTAAACAACAAACGGACTTTGTGAAATGAATTTGGAGGTTAGCCATGTTTTCCCCTCGGGATGTGCCATAAAAGTATCACTCCAAAACTTGAACAATACGAGGTACCTCCAAGAATGGTTGTTGTGGAATGCTTAGAATGGACTGTTTTCTTCCAGCGTACTAGAACCTCGAAATTGATCTAATACGCCGAAAAACCCATGCCTCAGATATTCAAGAACTTGTACATTCTTGCGAGTTTCCATTTTCCTGTACTCAATCTCCAATTCATCAATCAAACGGAACTTTAAGTTACCTCGCTCTCTCTCTATTTCTCTTTCTCCTTGGAAAAAAAAAACTAATTTCCGGAGTAGACGGTATGGATGGACGATGCAACTAGGGAAGGAAATGGAAACTCATTGTACTAAACGAGATGCGCCGCCATCTTGGCACCGTTCAAGCTATTAGCTGGTTTAATTTAAATACGGGGAAAAACAAAACACGCAGAGCCACAGGATATTAGTATTCCGCTGGTGTACTTCGATAGCGTCACACACTCTCTCTCTCACTCTTATTTTAGCAGTATGTTTTCTCCTTCAATAAACTGTCAAACAGAGATGCCATCTTGTTTTTTTTATTTTTTTTGCTTGTTTTCTAACAGCTTTGCTCGTCTCGTATAGTCCAAGTCTACACAACTATCACGTCCGCTTGCGTCCACTTTCATGTTCTTGGAGTTGAAGTTGTGATGCACCAAGTCACAGACCAACATTTCGCAAATCAAACTTTTCACAATCGGATTCCCCTTTCGCACGGTTGATTGTACTGCATGTCCAGCCTTTTCCAGCAACGGGTAGTACGCAACATGGTTGATCGTAGAAGCATTGGCGTCACACCGTTGACAGCGCCGCTTGTCTGTTTTTTTGAGGTCAATTTGTGCACTCGGGATCGGACTTTCGGTGGTGACAAAACAAACGTTCCCAGCTAGCTAACCAAACCGAGGAAACGATGTGACACCGAGCTTGACGAGGAAAACAATTGAATCTTTTCCCTCCCCGAAAGCTGTGTTGACAGTGGCGACGCACTCGCTGTGGGCTTCAGCTCACCGCCAATAAATTTTTCGTTGGTGCGTTACAGACAATTCTCTACCTCACCGTAGGTCACGTTCTTGCAGGCGCACGAATAAGGGAACGAAGCAACACTAAAGACAGTGTTTTTGATCGGTGAGTTCTGGTAAAGTGAGAGGGAATGGGAGCGCAGCAGCGATCCCACCGTTCGCCCCACTACCACTGGTGGCAGATGTTGCGAGTCCCGTGCAGGGAACGAACTGACTGGTGGCTTGATTGTCCGGCTCCATGGGACGGTGAGCATGAGCATGATCGGTTGCTCCAACTCCAACGGTACCGGTGACGGCCATCATCGCCCAAACGATCGCAGCCGAAGAACGAACGTGATGAAGGAAAGAAGACAAAAGACCGTTTCCGGTGTCGGATGGATGATCGACACTTTATTCCGACTACTCGGCCTCAGGCGGTGCTTTGAGTCGTTTTGAACGATTTGGCAACACTGATCAAGCAGTATCACTTACAGTTTAAAGCACTTTGAGACAATTGTCTTATGGATCGCAACTCTTAAACTAAGTCCAAAGATACGATCCGTTGTTCTTCAGCTGTCACTAACAATAATGTCACAGAGCACAAACGCTGAATATCTTGAAGTTCGTTCCAGAGGTTGATTGTGACATTTGTGACTGTTTTTCCCTCCACTGACCGATGTCCGATGGCTGTGATTTAGTGTGGTCGTACATCTTTTCCCACAAACAGTCCAATTTCCTTTCGTACACTTATGCACAAATCACACGCGCACACGGTTCGCCACGTTGGTCACACGTACACTCACAACACGAGCGAGCAGGGCAAGATTGCATCGCCTTTTTTTGGCCTTTGAAAATTTCAAAGTCAATGTGAAGAAGCGGAACCGAAGTCGGCGTTGGAGCAGATCCTCCAACCAACGGACGCCAACCCAACAAAATGCACGCCCGCCGTACCTCAACGGATGAGTGTGAGACCTTCGGTCTACGGAACCCACAAAACTGAACCGTCTTGCATAACGTCGCGCGAAGAAATGTGGAGCCCGCGTCGACGGACGGCACCAAGCGGTCCGTTCCCAAACCCGGAGCCCTGCTATAACTCCGATGCGTGTGGTTTAGTGTGTGTGTGTGAGAGAGAGAGTCACGCTCTGCAACCAGGGGTCCCGGTTACCAGGGAAAAATTGGACGGCGCAGAAGAGATCGCGCGAAAGAAAGCACCGCACAGCGGTGGACCACGCTGCGGTTACGATCTTCGGGCGCGAAGTAGATCACTATGCGCCCGGCCAGAGTTTGTAACGCATATCTCACCTTCGCTACGCGGGTCTCTACAGACGAGTTACCCGCTTCTCTGGCAATATCGGTTCGATATCGGAACGGATCGAAACGTGAAAACAAACTGGTTGATTTAATTAATCAATGTCGATAGGACGAGGACTTTCTTCGTGCGTTTGGTGCAAACAGAAAAGGGTAACAACGGCTGGTATACATCATTTCTTTTATTTTTACAGGGTTTGCCAACACAGCGCTAGTATCGGTGGGGCGGGAGAATAACTTTTGAATAAAAACATTGTCTTAGGAGGGTTTTTCCAAATTTTTACATTCCTCCTGAAAGCTTAAGTACGCACTTGAAATGCTATAAAATTACTTACTTTCCAATATTTTATAGGACATCAAACAAATCAATCAATTGTCGCATATATCTATAACCCAAGCTATCACTTACAGCAGGTTCATATCCATAGTAAAATATGGTAAAAATATTAGAAATCGCCTAAATACGATTTGAAGTTAAAAGTTGAAGTTATAAAAAAAATTTAGTAGGATATGCCCAAAATGATTTCCGAAAAAAAATCTACATAAATGAATGGTCTTATTTTATTCTCTCATTTGCATTATCTAAGTTTTTATCAGGAAAAGAGTTTTACTGCTATCTACATCTTTGTAAGATCTACTATGATTTTACCTGAAGCCATAACCTCACAGCAGTCCTTCACCGATCCCATATACTGGACTTGCGGCCTACTCATTGATAGCGTTAATTGAACCCGTAACTCTTTAACGGCCTATCACGCCTTCTTTGTCCATGTGGAAGGCCTAAAAGGACTTCTCGGGTTGGGTCATCTGGTACTATTCTCATGACGTGACCAGTCCAAAGCACCATTCTCCATTGTAGTTCCACACATATAGGCTCATAGATCGTTCTCGGCTCTTTACGCTCGAAAGCAGCTTCTTTTTCAGAGGAATTTTCTTCAGTATTGGATAGATTCTACGTGGCGCATGTGGCGAGACTTTAAATGTGCTATAAACTCTCATGCTAGTCTAAGAATGTTGATCTTATTCTAAAGTCCACCTACAGTATTGGAAACCAAAATAGCAACTGTCATGCAAGTGTTCGGTACGAAGTATCTGTTGTATGAACCAAAGTATTAAGGTAAAATGATGCTGGAGAGTCTCTTAGAGATTGTCTATTAATTATTACCGTAGAGACAGAGAGATTTTAGCGAGTAGAAATTAATAAAAAAAAAACAAGCAAATCATTGTCCATCTTCCAGCTCCAATTTGTCGTGGCAAACCCTGTACTAGGAAAGCATTTAGGATGAAACTATTTAGATTACATTCCATCACCTTTGTGGGCTGGGATATGTGTACCCTGGTGATGAGAGTGGCTGTTACCATTCGATTGCTTCCTGTGCCTACCGGACAAACGATCAATCATCAATGTAAAGTGGACAGAGTGTGCAGGAGAAAGCTGCCAAGTACACATCTGAAGACGAAAACGGAGGAATAATAGGAAATCACAGCGCGCTGAAAGATCTTTACCAATAGCAATAACTGCTGCTCGGTACAGTCAATCACTGTTACCTTTTCTGGTGGATGAATTGTAGCGTGGTAAAGTCCACACAAACACACACACACACTCGATACACTCCAAAGTCAAAGTCAAGAAGGTAGGTGAAGTGAATGTTTCATATTTTGTTGTATTCTCTATTAAACACGGTCTCTTACGCTCAATGTGCCTGCTACACGGTAGATGGGAGAGACAGAGAGAGGCAAGCGGGGATGCTAGTAAGAAACATTTCAATCCACCTTCCCTCCCCTCTTCCCTCACGGGTACACCACTCTACATCCACCCGCCTCCTTCCCAAAAACACTCCCATTCGAGCAAACAAACGAGCAACGCAGAAAGAAGGTCACTTCGATCTTTGCCGCATTTCCGGCGTGGAGTAGCAGCGCAGTAGTAGTGGTAGCAGCAGCGGTAGTAGTAGTAGCACTAGGAGCAACCATACTGGTCATTATTCGAATAAGAAGCCACCAGCAGCAAAGACAATCGTACCCCATAACATTGTTCCCAATTTCCCGTCCAATTGATTCCATGCCATTTCCGTTGCTTTACACTCACCAAACTGCACTTCTTGAGCTGGGGGGTCCATTTTTGTTGTTGTTTGGTGTTGGTACACAAGTTGTCGAGCTGTTTCGGTACTGTTGCTGTTTGCTATTCACCATTAGATGGTGGACGAACGCGATGCTGGCATTTGCATCGGATTGCTCTCGTGGTGGATGAGGTTAGTAGGTCGAAAAGACGCTGGTACGTTGGCATTGGCATTTGTGTACGGCTTTTTTGTTGTTGTCGGAGCAAAACTGGGTAATGTTGAAGATGTGGTGGAAATCTCAACAAAGCTCCAAAGCTTGATTCCAAAGCTGATGCATTGATTTCTAGCTCTAACTGCAAGTTGTATACAAGTGATATAATCATCAACAACTGATTGTCTAGAATGCTATTGGTGCTAAAGCAGCTCCTTAAGATGTCATAAGCAGCTTTGATGATCTTCAACTTTGAGATAGAATGTCTGTATGTTGGTCCTAGTAGTTGCTCCGTAAGAGCGTCTTTGAGGATCTCCAACTTTGAGATAGAATTTCTACATGTTGGTCCTAGTAACAGCTCCGTAAGAGGTCATAAGCAGCTTTGAGGATCTTCAACTTTGAGATTGAATGTCTGCATGCTAGAGGATCTCCAACTTTCAGACAGATTCAGACAGACAACTTTCACCATATGTAGGACCTAGTAGCAGCTCTGCACACAGGTTCTTAACGTCTTTGAGGATCTCCAACTTTGATACAAAATGTCTGCATGTTGTTTCTTGTAGAAGCGACGTAAAAGGTCATGAGTGTCCTTGAGGATCACCAACTTTGAGACAGATTTTCCGAATGTTGGTCCCTTTAGTTGCTCCTTATGAAGTTTTCGCAGCTTTGAAGATCTCCAACTTTGAGGCAAAAGTTCTGCATGTTGGTCCTTGTAGCTGCTCCTTAAACAGTTATAAGCAGCTTTGAGGATTTCCAATATTGAGACAGAATTTCAGCATGTTGCTTCTTGTAGCTGCTCCATAAGAGAACATGAGCGCCGTTGAGGATCTCCAACTTTGAGACAGAATTGCTGAAACAAGACATTGTCTGGAACAAGTCTTGTTCTTTTGGACTCAGGAACGTATCTTGACATCTATGATGATATCAGTTCTAGATGTTTAATGTGCCTTCTTATCTCTGTCTGTCTGATACCTTAGTAACCATCAATCTAAAGTTCTCTGTTATTTGATATAGGTAACATTGTCTATCTGGACTATATCATTATTGTTGGTTGCGTTACAACTCGTAATGGAGTGGAGATGGAGGTTCATATATCCAGCACCAACTACTCTGACGCCTAAGGTCACGTAGTCCTCAGACTTTCTGGATATTCACGATAGTCTCAAACATCTCTGTAGGATTGAGCCTACCACATCATCCTCTAGCATATTCCTGACGCTCCCAAAACATGTCCCTGTAGATATTCTACAGGAAAGTAACTATTACTCTCAATGGTGTTCAGAGCTTCTTAACTTTTCGGCAGAATTTCTGGCTGCTGCCTGTAATTTACTGATGACATTGCGCCACACGCCCACTCTGTTTCCACATTACATGTTTAATATTCGATATCTTGATCGTTATCGGCGTATGGGTTTCCTGAACATTCGATAACAGCACAGCACCTGCTGTCAGGTGTGTATCGCACCGGTGCGCTGTTCCTGCCTTGCATCATACATTATCGCATGTTGCGCCGACCTTTATATGCCCAACTCGCCCATCCAAACCTTCGCCCGCCCATCATGGCACATGGCCTTGACAGGTTCCAGCCGGTACGAGCCGCCCTATACGCTTCACACCAGAACACGTTCCTAAAATTTACATTAAAAGAAGCAGTTTTTGTTGCTGAGCACAATTATCTAATCTTGATCATTGATTCACAGTGTGTGTTCGCCATTGGCTAGCGTTTCGTTGCAGGGAAGCAATTTGCTGGATCTATTTCTCTCACAATTTTCCACATACCGCATCCCTTGTTTCCCTTTTGTTGGTTGCCCACTCCCACCGTAAGCACACAATTGGAAGCGATCGCGTTGCGGGCTCGCTGCGCGGGGCCTTCCATTTTTCATCAACATTTCCACGCGTCGGTTCCGCTTCAATGCTGTGCCCTTCTCCGAAGCCGGGCACGATACGCTTGCGGATTCCCTTTTTCCCGGAGCAGAAGAGCTTCGGGGGGGTTTTGTCCGCCCGTTGCTCATCGCCGTGTTTCGTACGGCGAGGGAGAAGAAAAAAAAGAACCACGCGATGAGCTTCTGCGATGGCATTGTAACGGTTGTAATGGGTCGTCGTCGTGCCGCCTGGTTGTGGGCACTGGATGATTGAAAAAAAAGGGCGGAAAAGCCGAAGTAAAACGGGGATGGAGAAGAGCGAAATAATTATGCACCCAACCCTGTGCTGGGAAGGGCCGATTGCCCTATCGAAGATGCCGGTGCTCTGTTCCTGTGTTACGCCACCTGTGCCATCTGTGTGTTTTGCTCGAAAGGTCATGCACTTGCTGGCACGATGCAGTAACAGAGCTGCCCCGGGCATAGCCGGGAGATTAAAGGAAGTTTGAGTAATATCGCAAAGCTTTCTTAAATGGAATCAAATCAAACTCGAAATGCATCCCAAGGTCACCAGAATCGTGTTGAGCGTCTGTGATAGATTCGGTTGATTCTAGTAGATATATACACGCGATACAGTGACTTAACCAAGAAGTTGTTGGGAAAAGTCTAAAACTAAATCAAACGGCGTGGGAACTTCAGCTTACTTCTAGCTCACAAGAATACGCAACGCGCTCAATGCTATTTAGTGTGCAACACGGCAAACGCTGGTTGCGGCAACTTGCGCCAACGCACTCCAGAGAGATTAGCAATAGAATTTCTTGGCGGTTGTAAGTTCGTGAGAAGAAAAATAGCCCAGTCAAAACGTTGTTTCATTGTTTTTTGGTGGAGTCTCTGCTTCGTGCTGATTATGAAAATTTGATGCAACTTTAACTGCTGATGATGCTCAGAGCAACAAGCGCGATTAACGTTGGGGAGTTCGCTTAATTGGGTTGGTGTGTGTGTGTGTGTGTGGAGCTCCTCACTATTATCTCGAGCTGTTCAAGAATTCTTTTTTGGAGCTCCTGTCTAGATAATTGAATATGGATAGAGACTTTGGATCCCATGTCTAGATAACAGAACTTGGACAGAGAATTTGGTTCTTCTTTATCTAGATCCCAGTCTTTGGATCTACTCTCCAGATAACAGAATTTGGATAGAAAAGTTAGATCTTCACCCTAGATAAGCCTAACTAATTCTAGCAGCTACCTGCAATATCTCTTCGCCATAAAAAATGCTATAATATATTATGGCTCCCTGTTCGCCGAACAAAACCCCAAGCAGCCCGGGCTAACGGACAAACGGAAAATCTGTGTCGAAACACAAGCTTCCCTACATCAACTCGCTGTTGCAGCCTCGCAACCACCATCCTGCATCTTCACGTTTTTCCATTCATTTCTGTGCAGCTCTGGCGCTGTTTAGATATGGTCGGTGGGTTGCGGCTAACCACAACCGTGCCACGTTCGTGCTGCGTTCTAGCAAGACCAGCCAGAGCGATACTAAAATTGAACAATGCACATCACATAATCTAACGGGACAACGTTCAACAATTTCCCTTCCCTCCCCAGGCCGTTCGAGGAGGGCTTTTCCCTCTCTTTAATGTATGGCATCCGCCCTTACCTGGTCGAATCCCTCATATATTGCTGTTGTTCGCTTTCGAAGGAAATCTACATGTGGATTGCCGTGAAAAAAAAAACAACAAGAGCTACCATTAAGTCAGTCAGTGCGCCGGGCAGCAGCTGGATGGATGGTTTACGGGGTCCAGGAAAACTTCGGCAAGTGGAATGTGCTTTTGTGGGATTTATTTTTTTTATACGGACAGCTGGTAGCTCTGTGGCGAGAATGATGTGTGATTTTTTTTGCTTTATAACCGTTTGTTTTAACGCATTAATGTGCTATTGAAAAGCATAAAGCGAAAAACGGTTTAAAATAAAAAATTGGATGCTGTAGAGAGACATGCAGAAAGATCTAGCGATGAGAACGTTTTGTTGGCATCATCTCGATTAGCTCTAGGGATACTCCTGCTGGGACAGAACTTATTCTTGTTGTCAGGTCGTTAAGCAAGCTACCATCAATTCTCTATGACTTAGGCAATTGCGAAGGTAGAAACTTCAGGAACAAATTTTAATCTTCTGAAGCCCAGACTCTCTAGGCAAGAACACAGCTGGACACTCGCGAGAGGTTCGCGGGGAATATCTTCTACAATTTTATCCAGAGTCCTGACATATGCCACAGACATCAACACCATTGCACTGCTGTGTCAAGACTTATTCTCCTTAGTCTCCTTAATCTCTTAGGCTCCTACGACAAATCCCCCAGAAAGTGAGGTCTCTTCGCAGACGAGACCTCTTGGAAGTCTTCGTTCAAAGCTCTTCTATCTTCGCTCAAAAGTTTTCACCACGCGCAACAAAATTGATGATGAGATGTAGGCAAGGCTGTCGGGTATACCAGTCATCCTTCAGCCTGAGATATTCTTCCACACTTATAGCAAGAGTCCAATACTTTCCAATAGTAGACACTTCCAATAGTAGAACTTCCTTCAGGCACTCTCGAAGTTCCTTATTTTTAAAGTGATCTTAAATTTACAACATATAGATCAATGATGTAAAACTCATTTTAACTCGGGGAAAGAGGAGCGGTCCAGTGGCCGAGACGATAGCGGCGCAGTTCTTCACACGGCAGGACCGAGGTTCATATCCCATTCAGACCACATCCTCATACGTTGAGCTGACTGTTTTACTACGGATAAAATTAAGTTACAGAGAGCCAGAAATGTGGCAGGCCACAAGACCTCTCAAGGCTGTTGTAGAGCCAAGGAAGAAGAAGAGAAGAGCCGAAAAGAGCTTCTGCGGGTCTGAAAAGTTGTGGGAATAAAACTTTAATGCAGGATAATAATTTTTCGCTTAGAATCCATTTAGTAGCGAGCGTGCACCTGGGATTTCAAACTTGCCATGCCTCTAGCGCATCAATGGAGGTGGGGAAATGAAATCATGACTGACTCTGCTAACATGGAGATCTTGACATCATCATCCAAAAGAGTCATTACTTGTTTCGGAGGGTAAAAACCTAACAGTGACTTTCTGGAGATACCGACTTGATTAACTCCGGGTGGATTGGTTTTTTCCCCGACTCAACAGTGTTCATCCAGAAAGGAACCTCATCGCTGAAGTCAAGCAGTTTTCGAGCGAAATCTTCCTCCAACTGCCCTAAAAAACTAATCAACATGACACAAACGTTAGGGTCTTTTGTATTTTATGGTCAAATTACTCTCAAGAAGAGGCCATTTTGTTGTTAAAAAACGTGTTGTTGAATGATGTCATGCTTCGAGGTATCAAGGTTGATGTATCAAAATGTCTCCTAGAAATCATCCTTAAAAACTACTTCTTAGTAGATAATTCCTTCAACATTGTTTTGTGGGATTCCTAGCACTAGAAGGTCACATCCGGTCGACGGATCGCATATTTGACATATCCGTCCTAGGTGATCCTGAATCGGAATATTGCTTACGGTTCTTCACCGATCCGTGAAGTTAGGTGATTAATTTCAACACCGTGAATAACAGTGAAATCTGCTTTTAAAAGCTAAATAAAATGCCCCATTCCCTATATGCTTACTATCCCTATTGTACAGACCCGTTCTGTTCGAGCATCAGACAAGACAAGATCCCTTTAAAATTCTAAACAGCGCAGTCAAAAAACCAGCATGACCTGGGGAGGAAGCTGCCAGAGCTAAACCATCAAGCATCCGGTTATGGCGTGCCGGCGAACGAAAGCCGAGAGCAGAAGAATAACCGATCCGATATGTAAATGAATCAGATCCCGCCGGGGGAAGTTGTGGACTCCCACTAAGCATAGCAGGCCGGTAGAGACGGGCCCAGCTAAACAATTCATCTTGCCATCGTGCTCCTGTGATTATCTACCACCGCACCTTGGCTGCAACCCTCTAGCCGCGAGGTTTTCATGCTGGTGCGTACCAGCCAATGATAGGGGGCAATATACTCACACCGCAGGCGGTGTTGAGACAATTATCTCGGAAAGTAGCTAATTGCCGACGTGTTGCGGACGTTGCTCCTTGGCTGAAGATGTGGACCGCTGCTGCGGGCCCTTCTGTGGTGATCTCTTTTCCCTGCGGAGTGTTCCCTGAAGACACCGGGGAACCAGTGGGCTGTGAAGTGTGTGTGTGTATCTGTGTCTGTAATCATTGTTATTAATAATCGATTAATCGATGTCTTCGTTGCAATGAGATAGGCTCTCTTGGTGGCTATCAAGAACCAAGCTGGTGAGGTCTCAAGTCCTAACCGTGGCCGTGTGATTGTTATCGCGCCGGATAATGCTTTGTTCGTGCAGGAACAGAAAACCTGTTTTCCGGTACGGTCACACGATACGAAATCAAATCGGGACGGTGATAAACACTTCTAGCAGATAAGACCTTCCAATCTCACTGGCACATCGGATATATCAGGTTTGCTTGGCTCTATGTTTGGTTTGGTTGTTATCTTTGGAAGGTTCGCTATCTCCACTCTACCTCAAGTGGAGGTCGAGAAGTTTGTAAAGGGGCCAAACAAATCCAGCCTACCGTAGATGTTGCCCATCGGCGTGGTAACGCTTAAGCCCACGTACAAACTGGTGCAATAACCCTTAGCTGCTAATCTTGGCTGGAAGTTAAGAGAGTGGGAGTTAAACACACAAAAATCCTCCAAACGCACCACCATCATCGCCTACATCTGTATATCTTCCTCCGATGGGTTGGGCCGTTGGAATAGCAGCAAATGGATTTATTTCTGCCCTTTTAGAAGCGAAACAAACTCAAACCAGGCACTCACACACACGAACCCATTGTTACGTCGATTGGCAGGCACACGCGGGCCCGCACAACAATGGGCTACAACTCGAAGAAAAAAAAAGAAAAAACAAAAATGGTGGCAGTTTTTCTGCTCGAACACCCGGCACAAAACACGCGGGCGTTTAGCGTTAGCGTCTGGCGTTCACACATTCGCTTTTCTTCGCCACCATTCCCAGCTTCCGGAGCCTCCCTCGCCCCCCCACACCCCCTACAAATGAGATGGAAATAAATTAGTTTAAACAAAACAACATGAAAACATGAAACAAGGGCTGAACCTAAGCGAAATCTTTTCGCTGACGGTTAGGGTCCAACAGACGGCCAGCAACAACAACTACGAAAAACTGGATAACAATTGCAACAGCATTGGGAGAGGTGAGGAGAGGGTGGGAAAGGGGGTGTGGGAGCTTTTTTTTATCATCAAAGGTAAAGGTATGTGTGCGTCGGTCATCGTCTATTGTGTTGGTGTAGATGGTCGCCGTTGTAGTGCGACTCCTCCATTATTCCTCCACACAAGCGCTAAGAGGCTTGACGTCCGACTTTGGACAGGGGTGAGGTGCAGGCGAGTACGGGGACTGTATTATTGTGGCTGTTTAATCCCCGTCCAACACTAACCATTTAACGAGGCTTAAAAGGTTTTCAATTCTTGAGTAAAAACATGTAACACAACCTATGAGCACATCGTCTGAGACCAACTTCAGTCTGATTGCTGAACGTTGACAGACACGTGTGAAGATTTGATGATGCCGGGCGGATAGTCTCCGGTTCTCGAGTCCTTTCAATCTGGATCGAGAATTTTAAGACAATCGATTGCAGGATACTTTTCTGTTCTGAAAACCATTTTCGTGTTGGCCATTTTGACACACGTCCTTTGACAGTTGACAGGCCCGCCTGATAGATGCGACAGCGGCGCCGGTCTACACACCGGGGTTCAAAACCCATCTGGACGGCCATCTGGGACCCTTAGTGACAACTGACTATCCAACTACGTAGTATCAAGAAGTATAGTATGCCAGAAATACCAGGCATGAGGCATGCCGGCACCTAAGAGGTCGTTAGGTCAAGAAAGAACTCCAAATAACCCTGAAGAATCTTATCATTCAACAACACGTGTCGACATATTGACTACTAAATGTGGTCATCTTCATTCCCCTAGAATTTCCCTGGGTGAAATGAAAATCCATCTCGCGACTACTCATACCGGCTAGCTGATGGACGCCAGCCACACCAGACCACATGATTGCTGTTACGCTTTCATTGACACAAAGCGTTCCTTCAACCGAAACTAAACGTTCTGATGTGTGCCAGGGAATATAAAGGAATCTCGATTGATTATGATCGCCATGTCGTCAAGTGAGGACCCCTGTGATTCCTCGCAATGCTAGCGGTTAATGTTCACTACACTGAGGGGACTTCTTGACTTGCGACTTACACAAACCTTAATAGGTACCTTAATGCCTGTTGGAAACGGCAAACAGTATTATTGAAGTGGATTGAGACCTCCCATCGATCTTGGGCGCAAACTGGATATCAAAGCATCTTCCTCCGGTGGAGTTGCGCCCACGCCAAACCTCACCTTACTGGCTATCTAATAGCATAGTAATAGTATTGTTGAGGCGTTCCAGCAAATGCCTCTCATACATTGCCAGAGTCCCGAAAGTTTGATATGCCGGTGGGACGTCTCGTGGCTTTCTCGGCTGGTCTAATACCTTCTGGGGAGTCACTCCGTGTCCAAGCCGTTTCGGAGGTCGATCCGGATACTTCTTAATCCACTGTTATGAGAGTATTGTTGAGGCGTTCCAGCAAATGCCTCTCATACATTGCCAGAGTCCCGAAAGTTTGATATGCCGGTGGGACGTCTCGTGGCTTTCTCGGCTGGTCTAATACCTTCTGGGGAGTCACTCCGTGTCCAACCCGTTTCGGAGGTCGATCCGGATACTTCTTAATCCACTGTTATGAGACCACATCATGCAGACCTGGAGATATCCTCGGATGCGGTCTGCTAGTGACGGCCATCGGCTCTGTTTGTGTAACCAGCCGCTCAGTGCTCTAACTGGCCTCCTAATAAACATCGAACACCAAGCCATCCACCGGAGGATGACCCGGGAGCTGTCGCTATGTTTCCTGGTGTAATATACGCTATCCATAACTATAAAAACCTGTGTCAAATAAGCCACAATTTGATATCTGTACTCGCCCTACGGTTCCTGAGTAAAAGATGTATTGCTATCGAACATTGGACATTGGGCTAACAAGTTGTCGATTCCCTCTTACAACAAAATGGCTATCGTGAGCAAGAATTTGATACCGACCAGTGAAACTTCACGATACGTGGAAATATTTCGGAGAAGTCCTTAAGTATTTATTGTGAAACTATCTTACTCAGCTCATCCCCTCTTCATCAGCTTCATATTGAGATTGAGGATGTACTTTTCTTATCAGGAACGACTTCATGGATCTGTTCTATGCTCAAGAATTAGCAACTTCATCACAAAGCATCAATTGATTCCGCTATGAGTCATCGCTGAATGTTTTTTGAAAACAAAAATCAAACCCGGAAACGACACGGCCCGTTTCCAGCAATTCTATCGGGGCAGATAAATCATTCGCTGGAATTTATACAACCTACAGACGTATCCTCGCGTCATACACGAGATAGTGAGCTCATAAACAACGCCGGCTACGAGTTGCAGAGCGGTGGGCAATCATTTACATCAAAGTACTTAATATCTCATTTAGAATCCAGCAATAACAACCGTATAAATCATCTCCTTGGTGAGCGGATGACTCAGAGACGGTCGATGGCTAGAAGAAGTTGCTAGAACATTCATCCGAACCACCCGCAACAATTCCGTGAGCGTGAGAGGTGATTCGAGATAAGATAAAGCAAATGCTAGTTTGGGATATCATCGTCGGGAGGGTCCTGTAAAGACCAACGAGCGCAAGGATTTGCGGGAATTTCGGCCAAAAACACCAAAGCCTGTGTATTAATTACAAATCTACCTTCTTGGCAAACAACTGCTTAGTGAAAAGGGCGCATGGTGGGGGAGAAGATAAACCCAAATTGGAACATCGCGCGCGCAAACTACACCGACCTTACGCGGCAAGGCTAGCAGGAAGGTAGGACCGGTCGTGCCACGTGATTGCGTGGCACGCACCATGGCTGCAGGTTGACCTGCAGCGGCAACCTGTTGCATTCCGCGGGCCCGTACCTAATGCTACCCCAAATACGGTCTTTTGTCACAAGGCTTCTGGCACCGTCCGTCGTAAATAGACACGTACCAGCGCTCTCGGTGTGGTTTGGCTGAGTCACACCACCGTACGCGATATCCAAAAACGCAAAAACAGACTATCGGAGAAGAGGGGGGGGAGCCCTAGCTGTGGGTCTTAGGTTTGTTGTGTTTGTTTCCCCCTGCTTCTTCTACTGGAACACTGGTTCCATGGTCCCAGGGTCCGCTTATCTTGACGGTACATTCTAGAGCTCTGTACACGACCAACAACCTGGTCACGTCGTCGTCGGTTGTTGATCGTTACCTCGCAAATGGTAGCTATGAATCGCTTCTTTTTTAATGGCGCCGAGAGCGAGTCTTCTGCTAGCTGACGTCATGAGGGATGCCTCACACACTTACCCGCATGTAGGAGAATGGTGCCGGTTCTTTCACCTGATCCTTCTTTTCGTCACTTTCCATTTCTGGTGCGCCGTTTCCCGGTCGGTCGGTTGTTCGGTGGGTAGGTTGAATGGGTTGTTTGGTGTACGAGGTGTACGACGTATACGAGGAGACACCGTCCGGTGGTCCACCTTTACTAGCAGCAGACACAGGTTGTTGATGGGTGATTCTCGTTCTGGCTAGACGTTAGCGCACATCGCACCACACTGCACATGGCGCCGTAATGCCAAGGTAGGCACGTTCTGTTTGTGCTCCGATGTATTTGTAACACCGATCACAACAATATATTGCAAACTTCCGTTTTTTGGTATGGTAGAAGACCGCACTTCCGCACGCACTTTACAACTTCCAACTTATATTCCACTTGTAGTCGCTGATGCACCACACGCGTTGATTGATGTGATTTGTGTGATGTCGCCCCCTATTCTTCCGACCATAAACAAGGTCCACAAACACACACACACACAAACGCACCCACCCAGGTCAGCAAAACAAAAAGGGTACAGGGAAAACAAGAACTGAGCGACGCTTGTTTTTTGCTCTTCTACTTCTGGTTTCGTTCCGTTTCGTTTCTGTTGTTCTCTTGTACCTCTCTTTCTATCGCTCTCTCTCTCTCACTCACTCACTCACTCACTCTGACTCTTGGTCACCCTTAAAACCCCCGGGCGTGATGTTCCCGTGCAGCCGCGCACTATAATACCGAAACACTGACGACCGTCGCGAGCAAGCATTTAGTTGGCACTGAAGGGAGAGCAGCGCACAGCACAGCAAACCCGCGTATGCGATGCCAACGACGCGCACACCCTCCTGTTGTGGGCTCACGCAGAGATACGGCGATCTCCCCCACTCTACCCAACCGAGGGGGAGGAGGGGGGGGGGAGTTAGTTCTCCCACAGTACATGACGAGCGCACCCTCCGAGGCCCCAACATACTTGCGCAGCAGCTGCCGGGCTCCAGATGATGTCTTCTCCCCCCAAATGATGTCTCCTCCCGCCTGCCCCAACTTTCTACCACCGGACCTAAGGTGTGGAAGAGAATACCTTTAGGCTGCACAGCTATCAGGGTGTTGTGTCCTCGGGAAAGTCGGCATCGTTCGATCGGCCTCCGAGCGACAGATACAGGCACCTCCAACACAACCCTCCAATCTGCCCGATGGGGAACCTCAAGGGAAACGTGTGTGTGTGTGTGTGGCGGCGATCCGCATTGCATGAGGGACGCGAAGCATATCAATCTGTGGAACAACAACCGTATAGTAAAAGGCGTAAAACATAACAACAAACTCCTCTGGTGTCTGGAGGTCTGTGCAGAGCCCGCGACTAACACAACAATAGGGTGTCTAACAACAGCGCGACTCGGAGAAATTCTTTCCCTGAGTTGAGCAACCATTGCACCGTGATGCGTTTCAAGAAGCTTCACTCGCAATCACGCTAAGCGGGTCTCGGATTATGCGCCTTCAGGCTCCGTATGCTGTAGTTCCGGCTGCGTGGACACCCACTCGAAAAAGGTTAAATCATGCATAAGCGTTCTGTAAGCGGACACGCGCGGGGGAACGTTTGTCGATTTCCATTTCCAGCAGACTTGGACAACGGACGTGGCGCATAACACCGTGACTACGTGTGTGTGTGTGCGCGCGCGTGTGTTTTGCATAAATATAAGCTGCCGATGCCGGGTTCGGATATTGAATGCTTAAATATATCAGTTTAGGCATTTCTGTGCGCTGCTCGAATGAAGCGCTACAGCATACAGGGGAGCCGTTGTGTGCGTGTGGTTCGATCTGCGCGCATCTGGAACAGGAATGTAAATAAAGCTGGGTTGTACACTTTTCACTTTCCTTAAGCACACGGACGTACTACCGATGGGGTTTGGGTGTTTGAGAAAGCTGTTTGGCTCGGTTAAGCAAAAGAATGTAACACGACGGACACACGGCAGAATCAAACCTCAAGGAGGATTTGGTCTATCATGTTGGGGTCTTTATGTGTCCGTAGGGGGATGAAGAGGTCCGGTGGTGGAGTTGCAATCTCATCCGACCCATTCTCCCCCGTGAGGACTGACTATGCCAACTACGTGGTAGCATTAAGTCTAGTAAGCCAGAAGTGGCAGGCATGACCCTAAGAGAGGTCGATCTCCTTCAGGTATGACTCCACTTGATCCAGCCAACGAGCTCGCTGTGCTCCTGTACGCCTCGCGTGCCGAACGAGTCGCTGGTATTCTCCTTCTCCGTAGCACCCGCCGCTCGAAAATGGCGAGCGCATTGGTGTGCTCCTCCAGCATAGTCCAGGATATCATAGTCGTGCTCCATCACGGTCAGGGACTCTGGCAAGCAGGTAAAGCAGATCGCATTGATCCTCAATCACAAATCAAATCTGGCGCACACCGCCGCAGATGTCCGTCCGATGATGTCGACGTCAACCGCGAAGAAAGCTAAGGAATTGGAGAGACCGGGTGTAAATCGTGCCCCTGATGTTGAAGCCCGCAGCATGACACCTTCGAGAGCGATGTTGAGTCAGTTCCCGATGAGATTCGCGCGAAACCCGACAGCATGTTCGACACTCTCAACTTCCACTGCACACCGTCCATAGTAGTGATCAACAGCCGTACCAGCTTCGCAGGGAAGCGATACTGCCGCATGATGGTCCAAGGCTCGGTCCGATCTATGGTATTGTAGGATGAAGGGTCTGCCGTAGAATGAAGATTTTTGTCGGTCGTCGATGTCCCGCCAACAAATCCAGCTTAGGAATTTCATAAGGAAACTGTAGCAAGGGGCGCAAGTCTGCAGGACAGGATCTTGTGGGCAACATTCAGGACTGTGATGGCGCGGAAAGCACGATAAGCCTCTCCGGACCCACCTTGAACAGTTCTGCCACCAGCCCATCGCTGCCAGCCGACTTGTGGGATTTCAGCTGTCTGAGGGTTGTTTGAACGCTGATGACACAGTTGTTTAACTTCACTATTTCTCACACCATTCTTTAACAGCAATATAATAGTCATACATCAGCATATCCGTAAACTAACCTACTATTAAGAGATTTATTTTAAAAATGTGTACTGCGATCGTCGTTCTAGTTTTTTCCCCCTGTTCCGTGGGTTCCGTGGAATATGTTTGGAACACCGTTGCCTTTGCTCGAACGTTTCTTTTGAAATATGAATTTGTTTGTTTTCTTTAACTTCCTGGCGCAAAACGTAAAAAAAAAACACCAACAAAAACCAGACCAATGTGTTGTGTTTTCCTTGTTTGAATACTGAATCCTTGTAACATGTTTGGTTTTTTGCTTTGTCGCTCCCTGTGGCACTATTACAAACAACCGAACATCAGAATCGAAAGGAAAAACGTGTTGATTTTAGTCAGCCATACACAGTTTAGGCCATCTTTGTTCACAATCTTGGCTCTTTTAGTTGTTGTTGCTGATTCGTTGATTCGCGCGTGGGAAAAGCAAGCATAAAACAAGCACCGGCAGAAGAACAATATGCTAACGCGCCCTTGCTTACACTACAACACGCTTAGTTCGGTGTTCACTCAACCTAAAGTCTTGCTGTGTTACTGGCGTGCGAGCGAGAGAGAAAAAAAGGGACTTTTTGCTTATTAGGATGCACTTGGACGGTTCTCTCCCTGTTCATAAATTGCCTTTTTTGATTAAAAAGATTCCGAACGTTTCAAATTCCGAACCGGTACACAAAAAAATGAAAAGCTAATTAGTCCTTCACTAGTTCCAGTACTTCCTTGCAGTAGAAAATTAAGTACGAATAAGTAGTAATGAAATGTATAAAAAGGTACATTTTTGTTTTGTCACTAAGTTGCTTCATTTGCGTATAGCGTTTGCTATCTTCCATCTTCCTCACTCACCTAGCGCGAACCCCTTACATATATATAAAAAAAATCAGTGCAAAATCTAAACAAAAAAGACAATTTTCCTAACGCGCTTATTAATAGACTGCTTCGTAAAGGTACTCCGGTGAACCTTTCGTGAGATAAACGTTAAACAAGCACTTTCTCTTACTTTAACAAAAAAAAAAGCACTAGCATTTAAGCACATTATTTGTATCAGGTATAAATAATAATATCTCGAAAAAAATATTCCCTTAAACACTTCCACACATAGCGCCCACACAGTTAACAAAATCAATACTATTTGTTTGCTTCGGTTTTCCCTCACTCTCTCTTTCTCTCTATGCGGCTGCTTAAACCAAAAATGCACGTTAAAGAATGCTGACCCTTCGCTTCACAATAGTGTGATGCTACTGTATGTGTGTTAGTTGTAAGATCTCTTTCTCTGTTTGTGTATTGTCAAAAACATAATAAATTTGAATACTAATCGTACGTTAATCTGGTCTCGCGAAGGAATGAACCAAAAGGAAATGGAGGAAAATTGCGCTTAAATGATAACACCGGTGTTTCCTTGCAAACCTTTCCTCCTCCTTTTTCCTCTACTACCTTGCCTTCTTTCTCTGTATGCCTTCCCTTGCTTGACATACTTGGCAAACAATCGCCTACACTCTTTTTCTATCATCGGTGTGTGTGTGGGGGAGGGTGGTTTTGCTGTACGTACATTTAAGCATCCTCCAGGGTGCTCCCGATCGGCCTGAGCACGATCCGCGGATCCGTATCGAGCATCCGGTCCGACTCTTCCGCACTGCTCATGCACGAATCCTTGCTGTCCGGCATCAGGTTCCGTCGCTCCTCGTCCTCCTGGCGGGTCGGAATTTCGGACACGGGCGCATACTGCGTATGCGACACCAGCGGATCCGTGCTCGGGTTCAGGGCAAGTATTTGACCACCGCCGTTACCTTGCAGCTGCCGCGCCAGGCCCTGCTTCTTCGACAGCACACACGGACAGACGCAGCTACGGCGCCAATCGGCTACCTTCACGTACAGACCTGCAAAATGCGATGCAAAATGAGTCCGTGTTGCGCAGGGAAGCGTGCGTGCGAGACAAAGCTTACCTAAGAATATGATTCCGAACAGTGTAATGATCGCACCGGTCACGATCAATCCCACATCGATTTGCTCTTCCTGCACCTTACCCTCCGGATTGATTTCCGGATGCTGTTCGGCATCGGAGTAGTCTGCAGATCCGCTAGCCACTAGTGCTATTCCTGTAATGGAACGCGACCCGTGCGGTCGATTAGTTACTTCCGGGCGATAGGAGAAAAAAAAAAACTCTCGAACGTACCTGTAGCGAACATGATCAAACCAAACACCAGTATCGACACCTGTATGGCCGGTTTGCGGAGCATCTTCATCGACGAGGCGGCTGTAGTTTGGGCCAGCAAACCACCGGCACTCGGGCGTGCCTCGAACGAAACCGTCGTCGGCTGATACACGGGTCCACTTTCCGGCATCTTGACGCGTTGTCTTGCTACGTATGCTTACTTGCCGAATAACTCTCCTCTGCGATTGCCGATCTGACTGGCGAGACAAACAAGTGCGTTCTGTTTCGTCTGCTCACTTCGATCGTTGCATTGATTGCGGTCCTGGACGGGTTAACTCGGTGAGAACTGCTACACGAACGTGTCAGCTGGAAGATGCACAAAAGGAGAAGCACAAAACATATTAACATAGGAGGTTAAATGTGATACCGACTGCAACCTACTCGCTGGGATGTTATCTGTGGAATGTCAATAGACTAAACACGTCTGGCATAAAAAAAAAAACGCAACCAACGTAAACTGCATCACAAGCGAGTTACTGGAAGGAACGCACAGTCAGCGAAAACCGCGATTATCTATGAGTCAGAGGGCAGCTACTCTAACCTGTACGTACATGGCCATGAACCAACGCGTTTCATTGCCCGTTAGTCATCGGTACTAGCAACAGAATGAACCATCTCTCCCTACCACCCTGCCCACCCGCCAGACCAGGCCGTACCGGAAGTAATAGGTAAGCACTGAATTGCGCACGCATACACAAACACAGCAGCTCTTGAAGCTGCCGTTGTTGGTTTTTACCGTTCGTTAGCCTTGGTATAAGGCGCTCGCTCTAGCCGCGCGCCGAACGAAGCTCACTGCTCGAAGGAACATTAAAGCTATTTTGGCAACGTAATATTCCCGCAACCCCCGGGGGAATCGCTATTGCGTCCTACGGATGTCGTGCGGTACGGGAAATTAACTCAGGTTCCCAGGAGAATAGCTAGCGCCCCTAATTCTGTACAGGCACGTCAACACCTGGAGCAGGCATGGCTTGTGCCGTCGGTTAGCTTCCTGTGACCCCTTACCTATCCGCTTCGCTATATTTAGCGACAAATAATTGAGCGTTCAACTGTTCCTTGTTGAGCCCACAGGATGGTACGATCCTAAAAAGATATTGTAAAACATACAAAACGATCAACCAGCGGTGACGTTGACGAATATTGGAAACGAGTTAAAGTTTAACCTTGTTCCAGAACGTTCAAAGCCGATTTCCAGCCAACTTCCAGTAGCAAGCGGGAACCGAATCCCACATCAAATCCAATAAGACAGTATCGTTTTGTTGCCGCTATTGATCTGTTTTGCGTGTGAATTCAACACAAACACACAGCGTCTCACGGCGCCTGGAAGCGGGGCACATTGCGATATTGCAACCTTTTGCAATACTGTTCACCCATGTTCGCACAGGTTCCCACAGTGGAGCTTTACCATTTGGATAGCATCAAACAAGTTATTTATCAAATAACTAACAAAAAAAAAAAAGGTCTCCTTCTTATTCCAGCCAATGCAAACGCACACACACACACACACACACACACACACACACACACACACACACACACACGCACGTACGCCAACCACACACATAGCTAGCTTTTGGTTCATTTCCTGCGTGTGTAGGCGATGCAACCGATGATGAACGTGCTCCACGGATGCTTTCGCCTCGTTCGTATCGTTCCCACCTGCATATGGCTAGTTGCTGCTATTTTGGCTACCGACAATGCACTTTCCTGCACGTCCAGGCTCTAGCCTGCACCCGGACCCGAAATGCACTTTTATAACGCGACCCCTTACCTTTGCTTCAGGTGGGCTTTACGCACAGCTGCGCTACGATTTGTTGCGTTGATTGCTGATAAAATATGTGTTGTTTTAATACACCGATGGTGGAGGAGGGACACAAAAAAAACAAAAAAAACTTCGGCTCCAAAATGCCAAGCTGCTTTGCTTTCAACATCGATAATGGGAATGTGCAGCGGGTTCGTACACGTTTGACAGCTGGCACGTCAATGCCGTTTGACAGTTTGACAGGTGGGTTTGTGGCAACGCGTAACGGCGGGTTTTATTCAATTGAATTTTCATTTAAAAAAATGCTTAGAAAAAATTGTGGCAAATTTAGAATTTAAATTTAGTAAAAATTCAATAAATTTGAGCGTGCTATTGTTTTCCTTCGTTCCGTACAGCGAAGCCATGGGTCAAGTTTAATTTTGACATTTGGCGCGTACAAAATGCTACAAGCAAAATCTGCAATAAACGGGTAAATCAAATTAAATCCATTATTGTAGCTCATTTCGTTACCTTTTACGCAAGTGGAAACTATTAACGCAGTTTAGCTTCGAATTACGTTAAAAAGCTTGCGAAATGTTTTTCGGAAACACGTTTACCATAGATAAAACAAAACAATCATCCAATTCTCTCCGATTCAAACAGGCACGGAAAAGTTGATGGAAATATTTATCTACGCAGCAAACCGTTCAACCATAATCACCATGGTAACTAGAAAGCGTACACACAGAAAATGCCGCACTGTTCGCAATCAATAATGGCGTTCAAGGATGTGCGAGGTAAGTGTGTTCCGGAGAATTCGGTTAAATGTTACCATGTCTGCGTTCATTTCCCTTTTGTAGATCTTGCCGAGCAACTAAAACTGCTTGGCTATCCAAACAACATTCCCATCTCGGTGCTTAACACTCCGTACGGGGGTCCGGAAAGCTTCAAAGCCTACTCGGACATTCTGCAATGGCTGATCAATCGGTTGGAGCCGAATTTGGTGCTGAGCGGTGGCACCCGCACGGAACAGGAACGGATCCAGTTCGTCCGGTCGGCTACCGAATTTTTGGTGACCAAATCGAGCATCAAAATAAATCCCCGCAAACTGTACGCCAGCTCGGTGGCGGCGGCCAAAGAACTGCTCAAGGTAACTACGCTGCTAATCTCATCGCCCAAAGTAACCGGACATGAGGAGGAGCAAATAAAATCGCACGTCGAGATCGATCTGTCCGACAAAATCGATGACCTGAAGAAGGTGCGTGGCCTATCGTCCGAGCTTACTAACCGTGGTGCAGCGCTGTACGATTTGCTAAAGAAGGAACTGATCAACCGCGAAATACGGAACGTCCAGTCGACACGTTCGCTGGAGCTGGTAACTACGGAGAAGATAATCAAGAACGCTATTGCCTCGCTACAGTCCAAGCTTGCCAGTTCGAAGGCAGTGCTGGAAGGGTTAAAGGCGGACAACGCTAACCTGGCGTCGAAAATTTCGCGCAAAGCGTCCGAGCTGGAACGGTCCCGGCAGCGGCTGCAAGCGCTGCAGAAAGTGCGGCCCGCATATTTGGAGGAGTTTGAAAAGCTGGAGCTGGAGCTGAAGGGTATGTACGAGCAGTACATCGTGCGGATAAGGTGTGTGGATGCGCTGCGGTCCCAGCTGATCAGCAAAAACCGTACGCCGACACCGACCTCCCCGGTGGCCCGCATCACGGACAGCAGCATGACGATACTGCCGGAAGGGTTGATCGAGTCGGAGGATGAAAACGACGAGGATGATGATTTCGACGAGCGGGACGATGTGAAGCTGAAGACGGACCGGCGCATCTTGAGGAGTGAGCTACTTAATCGCGATCGTGGCTCTACCAGGTTTAGGTCGCGCATCGACGGGGCCTCGCCGAGCGGCAAAGATCGGTCGAAAATGATTGGAAGCATTGAGGATGAGCTCGGACCGCTGGACAGCTCGATGAGCTCGGAAGAGTCGGAAAGTGAGCTCGAAATGGGAGGCAATCGCTGTAAGTGAAGAAACTATCCATTGCACCTAGACACCCTGAGGATGTCTTCATTGAAATGGGGTTGTTTTTTTTTCGTTCGTTCGTTTCAGTGATCGATGGCAGCCTGCGTACCGATGACGATGAGGATGAAAGTCTCGCAAAAATGCCCAGAGAAAGCTCCACCATCAACAGGGGCGCGAAAGTGGATCTCAGCGATGAGGACTTTTAAAGTGCGCTCGGATCCGGGAGTAGTTTGGCGTTTTATTTCATTATCCATTTTCGCAACATTCAAACCTTTTCCTCCTGTATCTCTCTCTCTCTATCTCGCTTAAATCAAACATGCACTGAAAACATAGTAAAACATAGTTTATACAAATACTATACAAAAACACATTTACAATGTATAACAAAGTTCCCTAACGACTAACGATTCTTCTTGAGCATTTGGGGGGGGTGGTATTGAATAGCTTCCGCTGCGTTGGTAGCAAAATGAAATAGGGGTGGATCGTCTCGACACGCTCACATGTGGATATCGTTGTACCGCTCGAAATGCGTACGATGATCGATCAGCATCAGATCGTGATGGTACGTGTGGGGTGGCGTCACGTGCATCCCACCGTTGCTGACAATGCTGCCCGTCAGCTTTTCCTCCTCCTTTGCCAGATAGCTGTCCGCAATGTCCCGGTCCAGCCCGGTGTAGGTGAACGTTTTCTCCAGATCGGAGTCGGACTTTCGCCGCGGCCGCTCCATCTCCGCACTGTTCCGCTCGTTGTTCATGCGCATCGTCGACCGTTTCCGGTTGGCGCGACTAATTTGCGCTTCCATGAGTGCGCTCTCCGGGTACGGCTGGTACTGGGGCACACCGGGAGGCATCAGATTCGGTGGGTAGATCATCGGTGAGTTGCCGGGCGATGTTTGAACCGGCGGGTACATTGGCATCATTGGGGGGAGCTTAAACAGGGAAACGAAGCGTGCAAACGTTAGCCAACAAGGAGCGTTGTGCCGCAGAGGAATGTACTACTTACCCCATTTCCTGCTCCCGCTGGAACGAGCATCACGCGCTGTGAGGTACCGGTGCTGTAGTTATCGCCACGATGCTTTTCGCCGTACATCGAGCC
Organism: Anopheles stephensi; assembly: GCF_013141755.1. Taxonomy (NCBI): domain Eukaryota; kingdom Metazoa; phylum Arthropoda; class Insecta; order Diptera; family Culicidae; genus Anopheles; species Anopheles stephensi. The sequence goes on from NC_050201.1 coordinate 10,923,254, forward strand.
GTAGCTACGCTTCAGCATGGTCTGATACATCATGTCCTTAACGCCCGGCTCCACGTGCAGCGAGTTAATGTAGTCCTCCACCTTCTGCTGGGTCATGAACGCTTGCGAGTTGCTATGCATCACATTATCGATCATCTGCAGCTTCTGCGTTGGTCTGGTGGGGCAGGGGATGGAAAATAGAGATAGAAACATAAGCGCTTTAACGTGCAAATACCGAGCTGGTGGAAATTTTGAATTACAAGCTTACGCTACACGACCAACAGATGGCGCTGCAGGGTTTCACCATCTGTTACATCTACGTGACAGCAGCTTTGTGCTGTATGTGCTGAGTTAACACGGTACAAAACAAGCTATAGAGTTATATTGTTCGCGGGAAAAAAAATGCTCCCCTACGCCGAATCGTATACAGCCGAGCAAATGTACGTTAAAAACAATAAGCAAGTAAAAAATCTAACCGCACTGTGATAAACCTTCAATCAATCAAATAACAAAAAAGTGAATGACACAGTCGCGCTGCTCACTATAGTGAGACAGCTTCACGTCATCGCCTTCTCAGCTTGCGCCAGCTTGCTCACTGTGGTGAGAGGTGCGTGAAGCAAAACTCACCAGCTCGGCGTTTGACAGCCGAGCAGATGATAGATACAGGCAGGCATTGCGCAAAGGAACGGCAGGGTGACGGTGGTGACGGTGAAAAGAAAAAAAAAACACACACAGCCGAACAAAAACATGAACTGCTAATTTATCTGCAATTCCGTGAAAAAAGTAACTCTAAATACTCGACTACGGTAGTGTGGCCAGTGAGAAGGCGCAGCACCGGATCGGAGGCGGTGCCGAACACGATGGAAGTAACGATGCAAGCGGATTAAGGGCCCTAACCAGTGTTTCAGTTTCTGTTTTACGAGCCGACCTCACAGTTGCTTCGATTCGCGTTTCCTTATGGTTGCTTCGATCGGTTGGTGTTAGGCGGAGCAGCATTGCAGTAGAGAGCACCGCTTGTCGGTGGAAGGTTTTTTTCATTTGGTGATAAGCTGCTGCGGTAAGTGTCTCTGTGTTTCTGTGTCGGTGTGCCTGTACGCTTTCAGCGAAATGTGAAATTTGTTTCTTTTGTACCTTCCCATTTCTATGCACATGCTGCCTCCAGATACTCAAGTGTGACGAAGGAAAGCTGCGGCAGCAGCAAGAGCGTAACGTTCCCTGGAAGGCAGTTGTATTTCTATTGGTCTAAACACGTACGGTGGTGATACCAGTTCACCGCCAAACCGATAGCTAGTCGAGCTGGAGATGTTTAATCGTTTCAAGAACAAGGTGCTCACGGCAGTGGCCCTTGACCAGCCGGCGCTTCCGTCCGGCCCGGGACATCAAGCGTACGGTGGGGGAGGTAGCGCCGGTGGCGGCAGTCGGGGCAGCGGCAAAGACTATGACGCCGGTGGCAAGCGGTTGCCGAAAAAGTTTCAGTACGCCCGGCCCCCCTTTCTGCAGCTGCTGACGTACGACGAGCTGAAGGCGAGCGCGGACCACAACGTCCGGCCGATCATAGTGCCGCGCGACATTTCGCTGCTGCCGTGGAACACCGGGTACGCGGAGTGCGTTAACTCGGGCAAATCGAAATGGAACGAAGATCAGGCAGCATTTCACCGGCAGGTGCTGTCCCACCCGTCCAAACAGTATCACGATCTGCCGTACACGTACTTTGGAATTTACGATGGGCATGCCGGGTATGGGGCAGCGTTGGCCGCCGCCAACCAGTTCCACTACATACTGCACGAGAAGCTGGTGGATGTGATTGATCTGCTGATGCCGCGGGTGGAGAGTGAGAATGGGTTCGCGATGCCGTTGCACCATCATGCGACACTGCCCCATCCGAGCCTGTTCCACAAGCAGGTGTCGAAGGATGAGCTGATCGTGGGTGCGCTCGAGGCAGCGTTCGCCGACATGGATGCCGTGTTGGCGGAGGATCGCGACAAGTATCGGAATGCGGGCGGGTGTACCGCGCTGGTGGCACTGTTCATACTCGGGAAGCTGTTTGTGGCGAATGCGGGCGATTCGCGGGGTGTGCTGTGTAGGCGGGTGAAGCGCCGGAAGCTGCCAACGGTGACCCAGCGGCCCGAATGCAATGGTGGGGCGGAATTGGATGGAGAAAAGGAGGTGGATGAGTTTGAGGTGGTAGCGGAACCGTGCTCGTTCGACCACACACCGGACACGGAGCGACCCCGATTGCTGACGGTGGGCAAACACAATCCGGCCCTGCTAGGGGGCGAGTACATCGCGATGGAGTACGCGAAGAAACCGACGACGAAGGACCTTGGGGCACGGATTCTGTACCGGCAGGGTGCAATGAAGGGCTGGACGTATAAGACGCTTACCGCAACCGATCTAAAGATACCGCTCATTACCGGCGCCGGTAAGCGGAGCCGGCTGCTCGGCACGATTGGCGTAACGCGTGGGTTCGGCGATCACGATCTGAAGGCGCTCGGTAGCAACTTGCCGATTAAACCATTCCTCAGCGCACACCCGGACGTGGTGTGTTTCGATCTGTGCCAGGTGCGCAACGAGCCCGGTGCGGACGATAACAGTGACGGTGAGTACGGCATTCTCGTGATGGCTACCGACGGTCTGTGGGACGTGAGCGAATCGCAGCAGGTCGCCAACACGGTGTTTGGCACACTGAAACGCTTCCCGGCCGAACGGCACCGGTACACGATGGTGGCCCAGGAGCTGGTGGCAAGATCGCGGGGCCGCGCGAACGAATCCGGCCACTGGCGGCTGTCGGATTCGCGTGCCGCTGCCACCGTGGACGATATCTCCGTGATCGTTATACCGGTTTACCAGTACTACCGGGAGTACCGCGAGTGGACGCAAACGGTTGCCGCCCGAAATCAGATGAGAAGCGCAGCGAGTGAGGTGGTGGTACCGGTGGCGGAAGCGACCCAGGAACCGTCGGGTCCGGGCTCGGCCACCACCACCGAGCACAGCTCATCGTCCGAATCGTCCGAACCGCCGGAGGAAGGCCAGGAGGCCGAAAACAATCTCAACACAATTAATCTACAGCCGGCAGGAGGCAAAACCGTACCGATGGGGCTGGCGGATGCACTTCCGGGGAAGTAAAAGCTGGTTGCCGCCGGGCGATAGGAAGAACTCTACTGTGTGTGGGCGCGCGTGTTGTAGAAATCACACATTGTATTGAAATTTTGTGTTCTAGTGATATATGTCTCTTAATGCGCTTTGTAGATGTATGTTTTGTTTTAAACGTACCCCGGCCAACACCGAAGGGGTACGGCAAGAGAGAGAGAGAGTGAGAGGAAGAGAGAGCAATAAGGGGAAAGCGATGGGGGAGGAGGAGAGAAAGGAGCGCGCTCAAACCAATACAATAATGAATTATACATATAAGAAAAGGTATATTCCACTAATGCTAGAAGCTAGCAGACAGCAAACACCTTATCTTATCGGACAGCTGTACGCCGGAAGTCGGTTTGGCGAGCGTGCAGTGTGTAGCATATATATATATAAATTTAAAGGCATAACTAAACTTTGAAGTATTGATACGTAAGCGGTAAGACGTGTGGCTAGAACAATGTAACGTTCCTTCCTAGGAAACGCGACCAGCACGATACGGTTTATCAAGGGTCGCCAGTAACAACTATCTGCATGCTCTTAGCACCCAAGCAAAACACAAATCTAGGCTGTAGTAGTGGTGTGGTATGCTGCAACAATGCAAGCTATAGACGTTATGTGAGTATTTGAAACACTTGCAGTCACATATCCACACGCATACATCCGTTAGAGCATCATGTTTTGGGAACAACACATAGAATACACGCCGCGTGGAAGTGCCGTATTGCTTAGTGGTTCCGTTTTCCATAGCGTGTGTTTGTGTGTGCGTGTGATGTTGGTATAAATCGTTTAACCTACCTTGAGCATAGTTTGAGCGCCGAGTAGTACACGGAAAAGACGCTGATTAGGAAGTGTACCGCTAGCGCCACCAGCAGCCCCGTTCCGGCTGTGACAGCACCCCAGATAAGCTGCAGCATTCCCAGATTAGAAGACCGATGAGGCCGATTGGTATGTGTGTGTGTGTGCGCCGAGCATTAGGAAGGAACACAATAAGAATGAAGAGAGAGGGAGAGAGGGAGAGAGGGAGAGAAAAGAAATAGAAAGACCATAGAACAAATTTATCATATTGTATTCTCGCTCACTTTTCCTAAACTAAAAAGAGATCTCTTTTGACAAAAAAAAACACGGTTTGTCTTATGGTTGTGTTGGTGGCCTGTAATATTAGGTGCGCATCTCGTGTACTAGCTGTTTCACGAGAGATATCACTAGCAGATCTTAGTGTTCTCGAATGATGGTTCGAGCCAATAATCCTCAGTCCTGATGCTTACAGGTACCTTAAGGATGCACCAGGACTGAGAAGTGACCCCCGACTTCAACATCCGGAACACGGATCATCTGACAACTTCGGATAAAGAAATGATGGTACTGGATTCATAAGGCGCACGTATGCGGACTGAGCTCCAGGAGGTCGACTGAGAATTCTGATTGAGGATCAGTTTGGCTAACAGTAAGAACAAGTTCCCCGTACGTTGGGCTGACTACTTTACTACGGGTTAAATTAAGTCACAGTAAGCTAGAAATGGCAGGTCGAGACCTCTTGAAGTTGTAGTGCCAATGAAGAAGAGAAGAACAAGTTCGACGGAGGCTGTGTTAGGGATAGAATTCGCATGGGAAGCAGAATATTAGCTGACGGCGATGATCTCAAAGTGGTAGAAGAGATATGGCCCCGATAGCAGTGATCTGAACCTTAGCAAAGTAGTTCCACAAGCTCATATGTTCCAGAAGACTCGTAAGGCGTTGTCTATTCTATAGCTGCAAAGCTATTTTTTCGTGGATGCCAGCAGATGCAGTACTTCAAATGAGTCGCTTTGGCACAGCTACCAAGAATTCGCACCTAATACTACCGGTCGACGGTTACTCCACGGTGTCCACTTACCTCATCCTGCTGGGCCAAATTTGCGTCCCGAACTGCTCCAATGCCAGTGAGCGCTAGCCCGAGCGTGCTAGACGCAACGCAGATCAGATTCACCGCCAGAAACCCGGTTTTGGCCATCTTCACGTTCATCAAACCAAGTGAACCGGCAATGCCAGCTATCGCGCCACACCACAACCCCGTACCGGCCATCGCTAGCGAAGCGTTCCGCGCAATGACGAGTCCACCGAGCGCTGCCAACGTAACGCTCAGTAGCAGCTGGATGAGGCCCAGAATTACCGTGGATGGAAGCCGCTTACGCTTCGGAACACCACCACACCCTGGTGCGTAGAGTAGATTTGCCAGGGAGGCACTGGGTTGGGGTGGATTTTTGGTAGATATGTCCGGCTGTGACATATTCGCGCCCTTTTGCTCCCGCTGGCTCTGTCTACATTTGGTTTGCTTGTCCAGTTTACTACCGGTCCGCCCAGCAACTTCCGGTGATGACTTGTCCCCGTTCCCATCGCTCCCACCCTTACCCAGCTCGGGTTGATTCGTTCCAGCGGGGGAAGATGTATCGGGTTCACCGCCAACGCTGGGATCTTTGCCACCGGCCAATGGAGTGCTGTAAAAGTGGCCCGACTCTGGATAGCCGTCGTGCTTGGAGATGATCGATATCTGGGAGTCGGTGAGACTGTTCTTCACATTGTTAGGGTTAACGTTCTCGAAGACGGCTCGCGTGGAGGACAGCAGCTCGTCACGCCGATCGTCGTCCATCGTGTCGCCCGCCTCGAGCCGGTCCACCAGCGACACGCTCGTGTTCATCTCGTCTATCTCCTTGCGGATCTCTCGCTCTAGCTGCTCCATACTGCACCGCGATCCAGTTTGCTCCAAACGTTTCAGTTTTGTCGGGGTAGTGGTGTTGTGTGCTGCACCTGACAGCTATTCACCATGAATGGTAAGTATTGGAGAGGGGCTGGTGCTGGTGCTGGAAGTTAGAAGAATGAAGAGATATTCTTTTCAGTCAGTCAGTTTTTGGTGCAAGTCAAGGAATGTTGAGCAGTGTATTATGATCAGTCATGTTATAATCAAAAGCGATATCTATTGCTTGCTGAAATGATAATTTAGACAACGATGACGAGATATAATAAAAAAGCCCTTTCAGAATCTCGGCCCAGCTTACCAGGGTTTTGAGAATAAAAATGGCCAACATTACCAACATCAGATACTGTTGGAGAGAAAACTAGCAGGGCCCTTTGCTATCTCCAAGGATCTGCGCCAGGGAGAATGGGCTTCCCTGAAATCGCTTGGAAGCATACTCAGGAATTCGAAGTCGTAGCTCAAATCTCATTCGGGCAGTTTCCTCGTAGTGAGGACTGGGTATTCAACTAAGTGGTATTAATAAGTCTAGTAAGCCATTAGATGGCTGGGATGACCTAGCAGGTCGTTAAGCCAAGAAGAGATTCTATAAGTCAATCTCGACATTCGCCCATGGCATAGACATTATTTGAGGTTTGAGGTTCTCCTATGTAGCTATGTAGCGGATTGAAGATTAGCGAGATAAAAATCAAAATGGTGGTGACATCACTAAACAGCTGTCTTCCTAACAAGAACTGATTTACACTGGATAGCGCTTTACACATAACATCATCAACATCCACCAGTTACATCTCACCCAGAGAAAACTTGTCCACTCAAAGTACAGCTTTCTTTTTCTTATGTCGTCAGAAAAGTACTTGTATACGACTCGGAGGCATGGGCTCTGTCAAAAGCTGAGGAATTCTTGTTGGCTGCGTTCAAAAGGAAAGGAAGTGCTGGAAGGATTTTGGGGGCCCAGTCTCTTTCATGATGGAGGAACCTCACTACAATGAGGAGTTCTGTGAGTTGGACGATGGTCCCACTATTTTATAGAGAATCAGACCTGCCAGGGTTTGGTGAAACTAGAACCGGACGGTAAGGCTAGTCCGTAAAGTCTTTTTCGGTCTTAAAAATAGACAGAGAAGGCGCCGTATGGCCCAAAACTCAGATCGCCTGAGATGGCTTTGATGCGTCAGAATAGGCGGGATATTAGATTGGAAGACTGTGGTCGGTGTCCAACTGATTCTGAGGAAGTAGGTTCGCCCAGATTTGAGGGGTTAATGACATACTGAGATATCTTCAAGTAAGAGATACATCTGCCAGACGGCACCGTAGCGCTCATCTGAAACGGCTCCAACAGAGCAAGAGCCTCCCATCCAGCCCTCTGTGCTATATGGCAATATGGTAATCGGGCAATCATTCCTAAATAGAAACATCACGCATATTACGTACCGATCAAGCATCTTAAGCCACGAGTGAAACCTACTAACTCCTAATCCAACATTTACCATGCTCTGTGTAACATGGCGCGAAATCTGTCCGATATGGTCCAAAAGCCCGATCACGATGGGAACGCATTATGATCTCTCTCGACGAGAAAATCTTTAAACCCGAAACAAATCAACACCATAAACTTTATTGCCCCCGCCTCCTCCCGAAAAACCTCCGATGGAAAGCGCTAATGATAAACTGGACTGTCTACACTCACTCACTCACCACAACCACCTCTAGTGGTGGCAAACGGTACCTCGGAGAAAAGGGTGAGCTAAGCGGTTAAGCCATCTTCTCGAACCAATCGTTTCCAAATTTTCCCCTCTTCTTCCCAATCGTAAAGGGTTCGATTTTCTTTTTTTTTTTTGCCCTCCAACGAGCCCCGTAACGGCTTCATTCGAAATTTCCCTATCGTGTACTTCATCCATCCCAGCCTAGACCTCGGTGGGGGAGGGGGCAGGTTTCGGAATCGGATCCGCTTCACGCGTTATGTGATTTTCTCCCCCGAAAAAAAACGAAGAAAAAAAAATCCGTCACGGAACCGGTGTGTGTAACGGTAACACACGGGTGGGCCCGATTGCGTAACGCCACTCGCTATTATCAATCGAGCGAGATACGTCAATGGTGGAGATGCGGGGTCGGAAGAGGGGGTGGTTTCGCTTAACGTCCCATCAGGTTTCCAAAATCGAAGATGCGGCTCATCCATTTCTCACACCGTTTGACCGATGATTTCTACTTCCGTGTCTCCGATCCGAGGTCTCTCTCTCTCAATATTGATGATTGGTCAAGGGGGTGCGATACTGGTGATGTATACGAAGGAGATAAAAACATCCCAAAAATTAACGCACCAATGTAAAGGAAAGTTGGGAAAGCTAGCGGCGGTTTCGTTCACGATTATTTGACGTTTTGTTTGGTGCGGGTTTCGTCCGTGCGGTTCCCGCCCGGAATTGGGGACGCCCGCACAAACAAAAGGGAAAGGGAGAAAAACAAATCACTTCACCGCTGCTGAAGACACCACCATCAGCTTGGCACACCAGCCAGTTGGAAAGTGGAAATTGAATGAAAACGGAACCCCAAAAAGTCATCCACAGCCCAAGTGTCGCCGTTTGCAGGTTTGACGGAACGTGTCATTCGCCCGTTTCTCATTGTGTGCGGTGTGCCGTTTTTTCCTCCCCCATTCAACCCTTTTCGGTGGCCCTTCTTTACATTTTTTCTTTGTGGGCCAACAATGCATTGTCCTACGTGAAAGTGCATCGGGGTGCAGCTCCGACCGCGCATGGTTTGGCATGGTTCTGGTCGATTTGTGACATTAGCCGCCCGCCCTACCGCCCTAATACCCATCGGATGGTGGGCACGGAACCTTTTTGGACGCCCTCGAAAATTGGAAAATTGACTTGCAAATGGCACTGGCACACGTTAACGAATTGGTAAAGCCCGTGGTGCGCGGATAACGAGAGCTGGAAATGCAACTGCGCGCGGTGTTTCTCACCTCGGCGTAGTACGCCAACGCGCCACACCAATTTGGAGGGCACTGGAAAGTGTTGCGCCAAGAATGTGTTGGCGCACGTGGAGCAACACTAAGGGAAAAAGGGGGAGAAAGAGCGAGAGCGAGAGGGAGAAATCGATTTGTTCGCCCACTGGCAAAGAATGTTGGTCAAGATTTGGAAGGGTACAATGGAGGGTTACGGCCGCGTGGTCTGATTGTGAGAGTCCGATTAATTGCCACACACGTGCCGTGATTAGTTTCACCCAGGAATGTGCCAAACATACACACACACACATTGAGGGTTTTTTTTTCTCCACCATATTCGTCTACTCAACCCGCAGAAGTTCAATTAGCTCCATATAGATATAGCTCTGTTTTTTTGTTGTTGCTGTCTCTATCTCTCGCTCTCATTTTATAAGCCCTTTCGGCCATTAAAATCGTTTGTTTATCTATGATCGCGCTTTGGTAGGGCTACTGGCTTTAGGCAACCTGTGTGTGAAATCGCGATGCAGTGCGTGCCACTGTCTACGCAACAGTCTAACGACCCCCCCGCAAATGGCTTACCAATAGTTTCGACTTGCACTAAAGCTGAAGCGACCTACGCGAACCTGTGGCCCTGTGCTGGTGGAGGTGGTCTAGGTAAGTTGTCTAGGTCTAGCTGTCTTTGGGATGGGAAAGAATTTAATGCTGAGATCTATTCGTTGGAGGATTCTGGTGTGCCTTAGTTTTGAATTACTTCTGCTCTGAAGTACCTCATTGGAGGGCACCCTCATTTTTAGAGATGCTTAAACTTGAAGGTTCTCAATTATGGAGACCTCAGTTTTCGCGAGTCTTTCCTCATTTTCTTTGGTACAACCCCAGGAGCTCAACTCAATCACCTGACCTATGCTGACGGAATGGCGAACATTAGTTGTGGCGAATTCCAGAGTATCTTGGTTTGAAAACAAAACAACTTCAATTTTAGAGAACTTCATCTTGGGGCTTAGGATCTTTAGTTTTGGAGCACCTCAATTCTGGAGACCTCAGTATCCGTGAAATGTCTTTTCTACTACATCCTCAAGAATTCATTGGTCTGCCATTTCTGGCTCTCTTGACTCAGTTTACTCATAGTTAGTGGTGCGAACGGGGAGATGGTTCCTGGGCGGAATTGAAAATCCGGTCCTACTATGTGAAGTTCGGTCGCGCTACCAATTCGGATATTGGATCAAACCATTCTGATGTTCCAATTCCAGTTTTGGAGAATCAAAGTTTTGAATTAAGTTTGGAGTTTTGGAGGATAAACTCAGTTTTGGTGAAGCTCAGTTTTGAAGGACCTCAATTCTGGAGACGAAAGTTTTGGCGAATCTCAATCTTATTCTTCTTTTTAAGCACTATAATTTCGGCCTGCCATTTCTGACTTTCATGTCTTATTTTGACGGTGCTATCATCTTGAAGCCTTATGCTGACGCAATGGTGAACCTTAGTTCTGGAGCAGATGCCAGTTTCCAGAATTCTATAGAACCTCACTTCAGTTTTGGAGAACCTCATTGCTGCAATAAAATTGATGCTCAAGATCCTCATTTTTGGAGAAGCTTAGTTGCGAAGGACATCAGTTCTGAAGACTGCAATGTTGGGCTTCATCTTTAGTACTTCAAACTCAACAGAGCTGAGGCTGCAATTTCTGGCTTCCTTGAAATTGCAGTACCTTAGTGTTCTGCCGAGTTCCAATTTTAGACAACCTTAGTTTTGTAAAGTTCATTTTCGGAACTTCTCATTGCCTGGAGATTCTCCGCTCTGAAGATCCTCTTTTTTAAGTGAAGCTCAGTTTTGAGTAATTCAAATTCTGGAAAATCTTAACAGAAGTGAACTTCAATTCTGAAGGAATCCTGAGAATCTCAAGAGTTCAAGAAAATCTCAGAAGAAGAGGATCTTCTCGATATCCTTACTTGTATTTACAAGTTATAGGACCCAATCCAGATAACAGTTGTTTCCTTGTGGTAATTACTATGTGCTGCTTTGGATCGTCACGTTATGGGAGTCCGGATGCTTCTGGATGAATCAACATAGCAATTCTAGGTAATCCGAAGGATTCGGAGAGTTCTGACAAAAAGCAGATGGGGAAGGATCTGCACAGTAAGTTCTGGAGACTGCTCTGGATATAATTATCACCTACTAACAGTTCGTCTAGACAGCTGTTGGATAAAACTCTCCTGCAACCACCAAAAAAGCTATCCACGACTTCAATTACCCAAGGCCCCTAGTTGCATATGCGTGCTGGTGTTTCACAATTGAACTTGGCTCCATGTTACACCTGCTCTACAGTCCCGAAGTCTGGAGGACCACGGAGCCATTCGTGGTGAAGAAAAAAAGCCCAGCACAGGCAAATTGGGCTTGCCGCGTCCCACAGCCGTTCGCTCCCCGTTCGGGGTGTGTGTGTGCTGGAGGAGGTATTATTATTTAATTCCTTTCCATTTTATTACAAAGCCACACGCGCCGTGATTGCTATTTTACGTAAAAATAAGCCGTCGGACGTCGGTGACGGTTGACCGCAGCGCACGATTGCGATAACCGGTTCACGCTGTTCGGTTGCCTTTTTTTCGTGAGTTCACGAATCGCTTTTAATGCACCACAGCTAAAGTGGTGCGGTTCCATTGCGACCCAAACATTCAGGCAAGTGTGACCTCCTGCCTCGGCCCATCCGTGGCAAACAGAAGGACCCACAACGGCAGTACGGCGGTATGACGGCTTTATGTAAAAAGATAGAGGAGAATGAACGCCAAAAATCCACACACACACACACACACGCACGCAAGCGATTTATAATAATAAAAAAGCCCACTTTCATTTTCAACATGTCCACGAATGTAGGACCGGTGTTACCACACAGAAAGCAACCACTGACGGTGTAACATTTGGCAACTGTCAACCGTTGTGTGGGTAAAGCCTTACGTTACAGATATTTCGATACGGTTCAAGCATCGAATACACATACCGTTCTGAGCGTGGAAAGCCTACGGCGGTCACCTGTCCGCGGGAAAGGAATTTTGGCAAACGACAAAAGCGTGAGCAAGCGTCGAACCCCCCACACAACCAACGAACTGGACCGGGATAACGAGAACTGATATCGGTGGCGAATGTTGTGGGTGCACCGAAACAGGGGGGGGGGGGGGGGGGGGAAATGGATTGGAAGGAAGGAGTTGAGAAGATTTACGATTCGGCGGCGGTGGCAGCGGCGGCGGCCCGGGTGGACCCCAACTTTCTTCGAATCGCTTTCGATTTAAGACGCTTCTGCAAACGGGCTAAAGAGACAACAACAACAACAACAAAAAGATGCGAACGATCGATAGATAAGTGATGGAAAAGATGGCAAAGAGACAGAGCAGGAGAGGAAGAGCCTGAAAGAGAAAGAGAGAGAGAGAGAGAGAGAACGGACAGGATGGAAAGGAAATAAATAAAAGCGCGGTGGGTATGTGATAGCAAATAACGACGAAACCCGAGCGAAAGTTGTATTTATTTTATGCGGTTTGTTTTGCCTTCTTTGACTTGTTGTTCATTTTTTTCCCTTCTTCTTCTTCTTCTTCTTCCTCTTCTCTTGGTTCTTTTTTTCCTGTGTCCGTTTGTCCCGTTTTTTTTCGTATTCGTAATCGAAACGAAAGCGAAAACCAATCGATCGAATTGCAAACAGTGTGTGTGTTTGGGGTTGGGAAAATACTGAAGCCGCCGAACATGGAAAAGCTGTTTCCCATGCAGGTTCGGTTAACGATTTTTTTTATGAAAACTCTGTTTGTCCAGCTCATAAAACAAGTGCCCACATGATTATAACAATATTCGAGATAACGATTAAAAGCTCAGCGAGATCATTTAAAGAGTACTCGTCTCGAATATTGTTATAATCATATGGACGGTTGTTTATCCAGGGTTGGCCCGGTGGTCATACGGCTGGAGCGGGGTTCAAATCCCACCTGGATCGTTCCCCGTAGTAAGGACTGACTGACTATCCAACTACGTGGTATCAATAAGTCTAGTAAGCCAGAAACGGCAGGCATGACCCGAGAGGTCGTTAGGCCAAAAAGAGGGAGAGTTTTGTTTTAAATAAATAAAAATATTGTTTTGCTTACCGTTTAATAAAATCCAACTTGAAAAGATTTTTTTCCACCTTTGATTTGGTCTGGAACTCGGATGTGCTGCGTGTTTGAAGGGGAGTAAAGCCCCGGAGGAAAGAGAAAAAAACCAAATTCAATCACTGATCGTCGAGGGTCGAAGTTTTCTCGCCACAATTTTTCCACGCCGCACTTGGAAGGCATGCACAACGGTGGTTCGGTTGAGAAGCGACGATTTGATTTTGATTGGTAGAGTAAGAAAAACAGTGTCCGGATGTTTGGTTGCAGGACGGCCAGTTTGATGGAAGATGGTTTGGCGGTGGTGGTGGTGGTGTTGCTATTATTAACATCCCAATATTTGCGTGCAAATATTTTGCGCTTACTCCAAACACCCACCCCTCCATATACCAGGGAGAGAGAGAGAGTAAGAAGATTGAAAGAAAATTTTCCAAAACACCCGAAACAGTTTTCGGTGAGGAAACCTGCGCAACTGCAATTGCAGTTGCGGATGCTGGGGAGGGCGAAAATTGGACGCCATTTTTACCCGGAAGCCCAACAAACCGCACAGAAAAAAAAAGTCTAGCCGAGGCGAGGAAAATTAACGATCACCGGCGGGCTGGAGGGATTCGGTGGAGCGGGAGATGATCTTTGAAAGAGAAACTATGTTAATAAACAGTTGCTCCAATCAGCCTTGGGAGAAATTCAACCCGAGCTGAAATAAAAATCTCCGGTTCCGTCCGCCCGTGATCAGGTTTTATTGGAGTTTTCCAAAAATAGTGTTCCGCCCAAAAAGCAAGGGAAAACGTAGCAGCACGCGGTCGGTAACGAGCTTTCCTTTGCGGAAGTAAATTTGCCCTCGGCTAGGGTGACGGGTATGAACGGGTATGAATGGTGGATTGGTGAGAGGGAAAAACACACACACACACACAAAACGAAGAAAAGAAAAACAACACAGCAAACAATAGAGGTCCAATAAATTATGCACTTCCTGTGACCTTTTGCGACGGTCAAGAGATGGTTTCGTCGGTTCGTCGCCTGCGTGACTGTACAAATCTTTTGTAATTGCTGGTTCCGCCGTAAGGAGCGAAATTTAAAGTGAGAAACTTTGCGCATTAGCAGGTGGAAAAAAAAATTACGTTGATTTTGGGGATTTAATTGGTATCTTGTACTCCGAAAAACCGGGAAGCTTTTTCGCCTTATTTTTCGGATTTATAATTCCCCTTTGAGGCTTCGAAAAACGTTTGATGATTTTTGCGTTGTTGGTTGGTTGGTTTTAAATTCCACGACGAAAACACGCACTACGCGATTTGATTCGAAGATTGTTATTTCGCAGTTTTGCCCTCTCTCTCTCTCTCTCTCTCTCTCTCTCTCTCGAGGGAGACCTCTGTTGCTAATGTTAAAATCACACACAAATCCGTTCGCGAGATCGCGCCCGTTTCCCTTTCGCTTTCGCGCATAGCCCTTGGCTGTTTTTGGCACACACACGCGCGAAAAAAGGGGGGCAGGATCGGGACACACACGCACGCGAGCTCGAAGAATACACACACAAACACACACACACACACACACACACACGAAAAGATTCGTACGGAACCACACACGAGAGCGAAAAGATGATCGAAATGATGCGCAAATGGGAAGTGCAGAAACCAGGGCCGGGAGCCACAGATGCACTTCCGGGACCGAGCGATGCTGTGTTCGAGCTGTAATCCTAGCAAAATCTTTCCCCATTTCCTGTGGGGCAAAACTCTCACCTTCGATGAACAACCAAAAAAAAAAAACACTTGTGCACTCGACACCTACGGTAGTAATGCCCGAGAAATACACACACGCCGTGTTGTTGTTTTCCGCTGTTTTAGGTTTTAGTTGCGAAACCACGCGACAGTTACCACAGCTGCAGTCGTTGTCTAGTCGGCTGGATGCCAAACACCGTACCGACGACCGTTTCGTATCGCGGTTTGCTGGAAACTAATTCCGCGCTCGGTCCGTTTTTTTCCGGGCCACCTTAACCGCACCGGCGCAATGTGTGTTGGTTTGGCCGCGAAGAGAAAAGCGCGCGCGCGCACAGACACCACACGGACCCGGCCTGAAGGTTAGTATAGGGGTGCGCGCTTCGTGGTGCTTTCAGCAACTCCCCTCCCCTGTATGTGTGTGTGTGTTTGTCTCCCTCTCTCTCTCTCTCTCTCTGGAGTACGGTGGACGAGCCGTTTTTGCTCCGCACTTTTTCGCTGCAGCTCGGTCCCTGGTTTGTCGTCTGGAGCCTGCAGAGATGATTCGGTTTCTCTCGGTTTCATCTTGCATCTTTGGGGGAAGGTTGGGAGGGAGTTGGGGGCTCCCAAGAGGTTGCACCCTGGAGTTGGTGTACGAAGACAATCTGTTGCAATCCCGTTTGAGTGGTTGTTTGCATTGCCCGTGTTTGCACCACGGTGAGGCGACCTTGCACGCGGCAACATCGGCTGCACATAAACATATAGTTTTGTTGTTATAATTTATTACCCTGGTAGCTAGTAGTCCGAGTTATTGAAGGTTTTTTTCACTGAGAAAATAGTTTTTTCTCTCTAAAATTATAATCAAAATCAAATGTGTTATTTTACGCCTTTAAACGGTTACAAAAACAAAAGACTTGCCGGTTCGACGGCAAGGCGACGAACCTTTTATGATTATCATACTTAGATAGATTAGATTTTTATTTCCTAATTAATGTTTTAATAAAATAAAAACATCCTGCATATGAGTTCAAAACTCGAAACATCTCAAGAGAATATTTATACACAATTTTTAGTGTTTTTTATAATCGTAATCTCGCCTTTTTATTCGCATGCAATTCTAATTTATTTATTTATTTTATAATATTTATTTTATAATATTTATTTGCAATTTATTGACTGGTATTGGTTTTTAATAGAAAAAAGAATATCCCAAACAAAAGACTCTTTTCGTCAAGCGACGAACCTTTAGTGAATTTTATACTATATTTCTGTTTTTTTTTTCTATGTTTGTTTGTTAACAGAAATGTCTAGTTGTACGGTATTTTGTGTTTTTATTCAAATGAATTTTACTAGCAATAAAATAGAACGGCCTGGTAGTATTGCTACATAAAATCTCTTCAAATGCAGTCTATTTGTATTCATAAGACAGCCTCAACAAATCAAAAGACTTCATCCGGCAAGCGATGATCCCCACGATTGTTTTTATTATCATAGTATATTGTTATTTTCATACCTTATTGCTGTAGCTATACAGCATTTCTGTTCTGCAAAAACGCAGAAGAAATCTTGTTCTTGTTTATTTAAATAATTTTCCAAAGAATATATGGCTAGTTTCGGTTGTAACAAATAAAAACAGTAGCGATCAACTGAAAGAAATTGAACAGAATACCGAAAGGCATCTGGAAAGCGACGAACCTTTCGTGATTTTTATATTCAATTCAGCTTTAAATTGTAATACACTATCATCAGCTTTTAATAGACTTAGCAAATTAATTACTCAACTCCAGTGCTATGCTTTTAGTCTCTAAAACGATTCTGCATAACAAAAGACTTCATCCGGCAAGCGACAAACCTATTGGAAATTTTTTATTCTTAATTAACATCGTCTTTAATTTGAATTTACCTCTTCTTGCTCTGCACTACAACTTAGAGAAGTGTCGGCCCACTATAACCGTTTTTTTATTTGATTTTACCCATAGCTGGATAGTCAGTGATTTTTATTCTAAATTATTCTTCTGTTAGTGTTTTTATAAACAATATTTTAAATTTGAATGCTTTTGAAACACATAAATTCAAATTGCATTCCTTTGAAACAGATAAAATAGCTGTTTAAAAACAAAAGACTTCATCCGATAAGCGACGAACGTTCCGGACTGATTTT